>NC_064618.1:21061388-22311388 GCF_023898315.1 Schistocerca nitens | reverse complement strand
GGTCTGCACGTCCAGCACGAACGCTGGTCCAACTGAGGCGCCAGATGGAAATGGCATGGCAAGCCGTTCCACAGGACTACATCCAGCATCTCTACGATCGTCTCCATGGGAGAATAGCAGCCTGCATTGCTGCGAAAGGTGGAAATACACTGTACTAGTGCCGACATTGTGCATGCTCTGTTGCCTGTGTCTATGTGCCTGTGGTTCTATCAGTGTGATCATGTGATGTATCTGACCCCAGGAATATGTCAATAAAGTTTCCCCTTCCTGGGACAATGAATTCACGGTGTTCTTATTTCAATTTCCAGGAGTGTAGTAAACATACAAATTTCATCTTGCGCCATACAAAATCATCCCTTTTAAATCGTTTGTATATATGCCACAAAGACAGACAGCAATGTATATGCCCTCACAGGCACTAGATATTTACCTGCAAGGTTGGCAGTCATCCACACCCAATGGGTGACTAGAGCAACCTCAGCAGCCCAAAGTCACTCTCAGAACTGCCTGAGGCAGGATTCGAACCTGCGACCATAGCGGTCTCGCAGTTCCAGACTGCGGCGCCCAGAACCGAATGGCCACTTCGGCCAGCCGGCAGTCATCCATGCCCAATGGGTGACCAGAGGAACCTCAGTAGAACGAAGTCACTCTCAGAACTGTTTTACAAATTCGAGTTCACTTTTGTTCGGCACAAACGCGTTACAGCTTCTGGTGCAGACCTGCTTGCTTTCTTGCTTTTCTACACCCATCTCCAGACTCTGGAATTACAAGAACACATGTATTTTCGCTTGGTTTGCCACATTATTATACAATTTTCGCGGTATATCTCGATATAAAGCACACAGCAGTAACCTATCAATTGCTCGCGCAACATAATTCCGAAGATATAGACAGAAATTATTTCTCTACAAACCCAAAATTTTAGCACTATCCCGCCTGCGAAGACCTGTATGTCAGTACTCGAAACAATTAGAGGAAACCGATATTTCCACTCACGAATACCGATTCCCATTATGTAACACATTCTAAACCATTCCTATAATTTACAAAGTAAACTAATTTGTTTCCCATTTCTAAAGAACCAGCAAATGTGTCTTTCAGCTGCTAGATGCACACATCACAATCCATGTTGACTCAACTAAATGAAGGAGGGAAATGTGCAGAAGCAGTGAACCGATCAGTTTACATGGGAGGGAACAACGCACCTACACATTCAATCTTATCAAATTTCCACGCAATCATGAAAGCTATCCAACACATACTAAGTAGTAGTTCGCTATTCGGTCGTCTAGAGGACAACACAGTTAATTCATCTCCATTCCTACATTCCAACAGGACTCTCCAGTCTGACAGACATTACCGTTAATGGGAAACATGAATCACCCCCACACAGGACACCGACGCTGGAGGCCGAGCACGCACAGGTAGAATGTTTATCCTAAGAAATCGGTCACATATATATTTTATCCCTGTACTTACAACTAAATGTTACAATCGCGATCTCTGTTGAACGACAGTCGACTATGAGCAAAGTATCTGAAAGACACCCTGTTGAAGGCTGTGGCTCTGGAAATAGAAATACTAATACCATTCTTATGACTTGACATACTCTCCCCTTTGCTATCACAGTACTCGACGTCACATCCATACCTTCCTTAGAATGGATGTAGTCATTCCCTTTTGCACACGTCGGAACACAAAAACACACTTTATAAGCCTGATGCTCAAGGCGAACCTATCTTGCACCCCCTACTACTGAGTATAATACTTCAATAACTCATCGCTGGTGATACGAAATAATACTGAAAATAAATAAATCAATCGCTAAGTCCTCATGGGATTCCAATTCGGTTTTACGGAGAGTACTCTACTACATTGGCTCCTTTCTTAGCTTGTATTTATCGCGATTCTCTTGCCCAACGTGAAGTCCCGAACGACTGATAAAAAGCGCAGGTGATGCCTGTATATAAGAATGGTAGAAGGACGTATCCTCAAATTTACAGTTGCTGTCCATGCATCAGCGCGGTTTTAGAAAGCATCGCTCCTGTGAAACGCAACTCGCCCTTTTTTCACATGATGTCTTGCGAACCAGGGATGAAGGGTTTCAGACGGGTGCCATATTCCTTGACTTCCTGAAATCGTTTGACTCGGTGCCCCACTGCAGACTCCTAACTAAGGTACGAGCATATGGGATTGGTTCCCAAGTATGTGAGTGGCTCGAAGTATTCTTAAGTAATAGAACCCAGTACGTTGTCCTCAATGGTGAGTGTTCATCGGAGGTCAGGGTATCACCTGGAGAGCCCCAGGGAAGTGTGGTAGGTCCGCTGTTGTTTTATATCTACATAAATGATCTTTTGGATAGGGTGGATAGCAATGTGCGGCTGTTTGCTGATGATACTGTGGTGTACGGGAAGGTGTTGTCGTTGCGTCACTGTAGGAGGATACAAGATGACTTGGACAGGATTTGTGAATGGTGTAAAGAATGGCAGCTAATTCTAAATATAGATAAATGTAAATTAATGCAGATGAATAGGAGAAGGAATCTTGTAATGTTTGAATAGTCCATTAGTAGTGTAGTGCCTGACACAGTCACGTCGATTAAATATTTGGGCGTAACATTGAAGAGCGATATGAAGTGGGGCAAGCATGTAATGGCAGTTGTGGGGAAGGCGGATAGTCGTCTTCGGTTCATTGGTAGAATGTAAAGGAGACCTATTCTTGAGTACTGCTCGAGCGTTTGGGATCCCTATCAGGTCGGATTGAGGGAGGACATAGAAGCAATTCAGAGGCGGGCTGCTAGATTTGTTGCTAGTAGGTTTAATCATCACACGAGTGTTACGGAAATGCTTCAGGAACTCGGGTGGGAGTCTCTAGAGGAAAAAAGGCGTTCTTTTCGTGAATCGCTACTGAGATTTAGAGAACCAGCATTTGAGGCTGACTGCAGTACAATTTTACTGCTGCCAACTTACATTTCGTGGAAAGACCACAAAGATAAGAAAAGAGAGATTAGGGCTCGTACAGAGGCATATACGCAGTCATTTTTCCCTCGTTCTGTTTGGGAGTGGAACAGGGAGAGAAGATGCTAGTTGTGGTACGAGGTACCCTCCGCCACGCACCGTATGGTGGATTGCGGAGTGTGTATGTAGATGTAGACTACTGACCGAAAATCAGCGATGGGTGGACATGTCTCATAAGTTTTTCTTGCGAGTGCTACCACCGTGTCTTAGAAAGAGAGGTTTAATCGTCTTACAGACCGCCAGATGTTAGAAAACCTGATCCAAAGAACTTCTGTATGTTACTGTCACAAGCGTTCTTGGTTCTACAGGTGCACACAAGCATCCGTGTTAAAAGCTATACTGGCTTTATAAATCGACGTATGGCATTACCTCCGAATGAATTGGTTTTTCTAGATAAATACCGAGACGGTGATCGCCATAATGTAAAGTACCAGACCAACATGACACCGACGGTGCAACCTCTTAATAAAATTACCGCATTTTGAAATCGATTCGGCTAAGGATCATGGTTGGAAAGCGGTATTTGCAACTTCTTCGTGCCACTGCCACTAGATATTTCTCCAGTATTTGTAACGCATTCTGTCTCGATGCAATGTCAGAGGCTCGGTGATATATCCAGTAGGCTATAGGCAGTGGTTGATTGAGAAGGGTCACAAACAGTAGTAGATGGTGTGATGACTGAGGTCGTAAGAAATGTACACTAGCTTTCCGGATCTATAGTGAATCGTATTTCTGGCACTCTCATATCTCGATACGAGTCACCTTTCTCGGACCTATCTGCTACAGTAAAATTCCCGCCTTGTTTTAGGTAGCCCCTCAGACTCTACGCTATCCATGCAGCCTTGCGCACGTGATCGCTCCAACGTAAGTCGGAACTGAGCAGGGGTCTGAGGAAACTGTATCTATCACCTCCTGCAAACTGTGAAGAAACAGGAGAAACTGAGATACTGCGACAGAACTGTGTTTTGAACATTCGGCGGAAACGAAGCCTGCTCCTGCAACACAAGGTAGTATAAAAGACAGTTCAGGAACTTGGGAAGGACATGGAGTTTGCTAGTGCATTGTGGTCCTTCTCCAAACTACCTACAAGTACTACTAAGATCCACGTTCATTCACATCTATCTCCCCAACACGCTATCTTCGTTATTGTGTACCATCCACCAGAGGAAAAATACGAACTTTAAAATCTCAACTAACTTCATCTGATAGATAACTAGGTAAGATTTTACCACGTCTCCCTCCTCCCATATATCAAAAACAAATACCGCATGCATGCTGGCATCGTTCACATGTGACGATCCTATTAAGTACACAGGTACTGGTCAGCTACACAGGCCAGTTCAAAGTTCCATCGCCCATACTCTCGGAGGATGATCCTATGCCGCGGACTACATTGTAAATCGCAAGAGACGCCCCCTGTCTGCCTGTCTAGTTGCTTGGAACAATATTTTCTAACACGCTTTGTACACTGCCAGACATTTTCTCTTTCCAACACGACTTCAAGGTCTGTGTCAGGTTCTAAACTGACATCAGGAGGTTCTGATCCACAGCCTCTCACAGACAACAAGGACACCACCCCAAAGTACTGCTATCCAAGACATTTGCCTGTGATACGATTGACGTCATTCAAGATAGCTGCTGTGACGTCAGGTAATGATGTGATTGACATCATTAAGACATTCTGATCCACGGCCTCTCACAGACATCACCCCAAAGTACAGTTATACAAAACGTCGCACTGTGATGCGATTGACGTCATTGAATATGGTTGCCATGACGTCAGGTGATGACATGAGTATCTTTACACAAAGTGGCTGGAAAGTGCCACACCCCCTTGCCAAGCCCCCTGGCGGGGAGTTTGAATTTTGGAGGGAATATAACTCGATTGGACTACTTCTAGACGTCGCACTGTGTAAATCATATTGTTACTGCTGTTACCATAACACGCCACAGAGACTGGATGACTTTAAATAAAAGACAGTTACAACATAAGCAAATTGGGGGCGTTTGGCGGCGTTGTGGATGGTTTCCAAACTACAGTCAGAAAGTGATTCACGAGTTCTACATTTAAACTCATCTGTCACAGTGACCGAATAGCTAATGATTCTAGGCTCCGTATCGACTAATTCATCATCTTGCAGTCATGAAAGCGATCACTGTTTCGGTGCTATCCACCCCAGACGCTATTGTCCCTCCCACCAAAACTCTTTCTCCAACTCAAACAAGCGATATCAGTCAATCATTATGTGGTAACCAACAGCGTGCCAATAGATGGATGAGGTGGAAAAGACACCATCGATGTACTCTAGTAATAAGCATCACAGTTGATAGCGCGAAAAATTTTAGCAATTTTAGAATAATTTCAACACCGACCAGTTATGTGACAGCGTGTTTCCCAGTTCCAGTATCGTAGCTAAACCACCCCTTCTTCTCTTTGTATCTTTGCGAATGTGGATAGATGACTATTCATTGGTAATTCTCGAACACAGACATCATCAAACTATATCAGACAGCACTCTGATATTTCTAACACCTCAAGCGTAGTGCTTCATTTACGATCTATCTCTCTGCTTATAGGAGTCACAGAGCTTTCTCGCAGTCTTGGGGAATTATTAGAGACTGGAAGACCCTCCTCACACTGTCTTTGATCGACCCGCCCTGCAGCACCGTCACCGATTTAATCTGCAACCGACCACTACATTCCACGTCATGGAGCTTACCGAGTCCTCACCGATCCAAGTGCACAAAATTTCTCGAGTAGCGCTCATGTCGAGTACGTTATCACTCCATATCGATGTATAGTAACAGATTTGAAAGCTGACGGTTGAGAAGAACAATAAACGGATGATTTTTACTAGGGGAGTTTCAAATGACGTTGCAAAGTCCGAGAGATTGGACCTCCGGCGCGTATCGAGGTCATGTTGAGTTAACAGCATCTTTGGAAAGAACGCATACCAAGTCTCAGCCATATTGGTCTATTTATTTGTGTTTGGCATTCGTGTAAATCAAGGAAGTCGGGTGATTGTCAAAAAATGGACGAAAAAGGATTTCGTGTGGTGATTAAACATTACTTTATGAAAGGCTAAACGCCTCAGGAGACTAAAGAGAAGGTTGATAAACATTACGGTGACTCTTCACCTTCGATTAGAACAGTTTATAAGTGGTTTCAGAATTTTCTGAGTGGCCGTATAGGCACAAGTGATGCTCAACGTTCGGGACACCCTGTGGATGTCACGACTCCCGAAATCATTGATAAAATCCATGATGTGGTGATGGATGACAGAAGAAGTAAGGTGCGTGAGTGCTGTGGGCATCTCAAATGAACGGTTACGTAATATTTTGCATAACAATTTGGACATGAGAAAGCCATCCGCAAGATGGGTTCCGCGATTGCTCACGCTTGACCAAAAACGGAATCATGTGAAGTGTTGCAACGATGGTTTATAGCTGTTCAGGAAGAATCTGCAGGACTTTAAGCGTCGTTTCGTCACTGAAGATCTAACATAGATACATTACTATACTCCTGAGACTAAACAACAATCTAAAAAATGGGTTACCAAGCGAGAATATGCACCAAAAAAGACGAAGACCATTCGTTCGGCCGGAAAAAAAAGTTCAAATGTGTGTGAAATCTTATGGGACTAAATTGCTAAGGTCATCAGTCCCTAAGCTTACACACTACTTAACCTAAATTATCCTAAGGACAAACACACACACCCATGCCCGAGGGAGGACTCGAACCTCCGCCAGGAGCAGCCGCACAGTCCATTACTGCAGCGCCTTGGACCGCTCGGCTAATCCCACGCGGCTCGGCCGGAAAGATTATGGCGACTGTCTATTTGGGATTCGCAAAGGATAATCCTCATCCACTATCTGGAAAAGGGTAAAACCATTACAGGTGCGTATTATTAATCGTTGTTGGACCGTTTGAAAACCGAGCTGCAAGAAAAACGCCGGCTATTGGACCGCAAAAAAGTCCTTTTCGATCATGACAATGCACCAGCACACAACTCATCAGTTGTGGTCCCAAAATTAATGGAAATACGATTCCAACTCATTTCACATCCTCCCTATTCTCTAGACTTGGCTCTCTCGGACTACTATTGTTCCCAAATTAGAAGAAATGGCTGGCGGGACGAAGCTTTTATTCAAACGAGGAGGTGATTGCAGCAACTAATAGCTATTTTGCAGACTTGGACAATTCCTGTTATTCGGAAGGGATCAACAAATTAGAACAGTGTTGGACGAAGTGCATAAGTCTAAAGGGAGACTATATAGAAAAATAAGATAGGTTTACCCCAAACACGTAAGTAGTTTCACGGACTTTTCAAACGCCCCCCGTATGCGCGATGGAGCTCCAGGTTGATGGAGTTCGACGCATTCTTACGTAAATCAAACAAGCTATCAATTTTAAAGTATTATTGCAGAGTCTAGGATCAGTACCTGGAAGGTAAGAGAGAACATAAACACACGCACTCCTAAGGCTACAGCGTCCTGCGCTTAAAACGGGCTATAATGCTAGATCGATTGTGTTTCTGACCTATCGGTAGTATGGAACGAAGCGCAGTTAATATTCCAGTGTAAGAAAAATATTTCAAGCGCAGGACATATATCCTTCTTCCCGGTTGCTCTACGATAAACTGTGTTACCGAACCGTAAAACGAAAAAACTACTGCCTTAAAACATCGGTTCTGCATGATACGAACACAATATAGCTTTTCAGATACATATAGTGTCCACTGTTCACATCCTATCACGGTTCAGAAATTATACGATGCCTGCATTAGGCCAATATAAAATGATCGTTAGTAGAGGGGTATACCTCCTACAAGGAAACAGGTAAACGCATAGCAGCAGAGTCCGACGTGTGAAGATTACAAGTCATTCTGTCACTAATTCTGTAAACAGCACAAATGTATGCATGGGGATTGCAGCATCCTATTGCTAACTTAGTTGTTGTTGTTGTTGTGGTCTTCAGTCCTGAGACTGGTTTGATGCAGCTCTCCATGCTACTCTATCCTGTGCAAGCTTCTTCTTCTCCCAGTACCTACTGCAACCTACATCCTTCTGAATCTGCTTAGTGTATTGATCTCTTGGTCTCCCTCTACGATTTTTACCCTCCACGCTGCCCTCCAATGCTAAATTTGTGATCCCTTGATGCCTCAAAACATGTCCTACCAACCGATCCCTTCTTCTAGTCAAGTTGTGCCACAAACTTCTCTTCTCCCCAATCCTATTCAATACCTCCTCATTAGTTATGTGATCTACCCACCTTATCTTGAGCATTCTTCTGTAACACCACATTTCGAAAGCTTCTATTCTCTTCTTGTCCAAACTGGTTATCGTCCATGTTTCACTTCCATACATGGCTACACTCCATACAAATACTTTCAGAAACGACTTCCTGACACTTAAATCTATACTCGATGTTAACAAATTTCTCTTCTTCAGAAACGATTTCCTTGCCATTGCCAGTGTACATTTTATATCCTCTCTACTTCGACCATCATCAGTTACTTTACTCCCTAAATAGCAAAACTCCTTTACTACTTTAAGTGTCTCATTTCCTAATCTAATTTCCTCAGCGTCACCCGACTTAATTCGACTACATTCCATTATCCTCGTTTTGCTTTTGTTGATGTTCATCTTATATCCTCCTTTCAAGACACTGTCCATTCCGTTCAACTGCTGTTCCAAGTCCTTTGCTGTCTCTGACAGAATTACAATGTCATCGGCGAACCTCAAAGTTTTTACTTCTTCTCCATGAATTTTAATACCTACTCCGAATTTTTCTTTTGTTTCCTTTGCTGCTTGCTCAATATACAGATTGAATAACATCGGGGAGAGGCTACAACCCTGTCTCACTCCTTTCCCAAACACTGCTTCCCTTTCATGCCCCTCGACTCTTATAATTGCCATCTGGTTTCTGTACAAATTGTAAATAGCCTTTCGCTCCCTGTATTTTACCCCTGCTATCTTCAGAATTTGAAAGAGAGTATTCCAGTTAACGTTGTCAAAAGCTTTCTCTAAGTCTACAAATGCTAGAAACGTAGGTTTGCCTTCTCTTAATCTTTCTTCTAAGATAAGTCGTAAGGTTAGTATTGCCTCACGTGTTCCAACATTTCTACGGAATCCAAACTGATCTTCCCCGAGGTCCGCTTCTACCAGTTTTTCCATTCGTCTGTAAAGAATTCGCGTTAGCATTTTGCAGCTGTGACTTATTAAACTGATAGTTCGGTGATTTTCACATCTGTCAACACCTGCTTTCTTTGGTATTGGAATTATTATATTCTTCTTGAAGTCTGTGGGTATTTCGCCAGTCTCATACATCTTGCTCACCAGATGGTAGAGTTTTGTCATGACTCGCTCTCCCAAGGCCATCAGTAGTTCTAATGGAATGTTGTCTACTCCCGGGGCCTTGTTTCGACTCAGGTCATTCAGTGCTCTGTCAAACTCTTCACGCAGTATCTTATCTCCCATTTCATCTTCATCTACATCCTCTTCCACTTCCATAATACTGTCCTCAAGTACATCGCCCTTGTATAAACCCTCTATATACTCCTTCCACCTTTCTGCCTTCCCTTCTTTGCTTAGAACTGGGTTGCCATCTGAGCTCTTGATATTCATAAAAGTGGTTCTCTTCTCTCCAAAGGTCTCTTTAATTTTCCTGTAGGCAGTATCTATCTTACCCCTAGTGAGACAAGCCTCGAAATCCTTACATTTGTCCTCTAGCCATCCCTGCTTAGCCATTTTGCACTTTCTGTCGATCTCATTTTTGAGACGTTTGTATTCCCTTTGGCCTGCTTCATTTACTGCATTTTTATATTTTCTCCTTTCATCAATTAAATTCAATATTTCTTCTGTTACCCAAGGATTTCTATTAGCCCTCGTCTTTTTACCTACTTAATCCTCTGCTGCCTTCACTACTTCATCCCTCAGAGCTACCCATTCTTCTTCTACTGTATTTCTTTCCCACATTCCTGTCAATTGTTCCCTTATGCTCTCCCTGAAACTCTGTACAACCTCTGGTTCTTTCAGTTTATCCAGGTCCCATCTCCTTAAATTCCCACCTTTTTGCAGTTTCTTCAGTTTCAATCTGCAGTTCATAACCAATAGATTGTGGTCAGAATCCACATCTGCCCCTGGAAATGTCTTACAATTTAAAACCTGGTTCCTAAATCTCTGTCTTACCATTATATAATCTATCTGATACCTATTAGTATCTCCAGGATTCTTCCAGGTATACAACCTTCTTTTATGATTCTTGAACCAAGTGTTAGCTATGATTAAGTTATGCTCTGTGCAAAATTCTACAAGGCGGCTTCCTCTTTCATTTCTTTCCCCCAATCCATATTCACCTACTATGTTTCCTTCTCTCCCTTTTCCTACTGACGAATTCCAGTCACTCATGACTATTAAATTTTCGTCTCCCTTCACTACCTGAATAATTTCTTTTATCTCGTCATACATTTCATCAATTTCTTTATCATCTGCAGAGCTAGTTGGCATATAAACTTGTACTACTGTAGTAGGCATGGGCTTTGTGTCTATCTTGGCCACAATAATGCGTTCACTATGCTGTTTGTAGTAGCTAACCCGCACTCCTATTTTTTATTCATTATTAAACCCTCTCCTGCATTACCCCTATTTGATTTTGTATTTATAACCCTGTAATCACCTGACCAAAAGTCTTGTTCCTCCTGCCACCGAACTTCACTAATTCCCACTATATCTAACTTTAACCTCTCCATTTCCCTTTTTAAATTTTCTAACCTACCTGCCCGATTAAGGGATCTGACATTCCACGCTCCGATCCGTAGAATGCCAGTTTTATTTCTCCTGATAACGACATCCTCTTGAGTAGTCCCCGCCCGGAGATCCGAATGGGGGACTATTTTACCTCCGGAATATTTTACCCAAGAGGACGCCATCATCATTTAATCATACAGTAAAGCTGCATGTCCTCGGGAAAAATTACGGCTGTAGTTTCCCCTTGCTTTCAGCCGTTCGCAGTACCAGCACAGCAAGGCCGTTTTGGTTAATGTTACAAGGCCAGATCAGTCAACTTAGTTATGACGCTGAAATCTCTATTTTACACCCAAAATGCGACAAGGGTCATGGAGTACATTGCATAAATGAAAGCCATTTTAGAGAAATGTGTGAAGTTTCATCACACATGAGATGGAAGTCCTCTGACAACCGACATATTTACCGTTAACGGCTGCAAGTAGACAGTTCTGTTCATACAGAACACGTTACTGTATACGAGTCGAACGCAGGCTATGTCACGTAACTGATGAATCCTGACAGAGCAGTGGAACAATTGACCTGTAGCAACTTCTGCCTCTCAAGAATTCATCATCAGCCTTCCATTAAATGGTACCTCGTTGCAGCTCCATCTCAATCGATCATCCCGTCCACTCTCTGTTATCGTTAACGCAGGTACAAGTAAGTTTAGAGGTGGATGGTTCTCTGTCTTCCAGAAAAGTGTCAAATACAGTAGTCAACTCGCGTTTATCACTTCCACATCAATAGACGTACAGTACAAATTGATCACTTCCCTGACTCCATTCGCTTCCACGTCGACATTTTCTCGGATTCCATTTGCTGTCGCATACTTGTCCCCATGTACACATTGGTCTGCGCGAACCAGAACATACGCAAATGCTTCCTGTATTTCACCGCATTTTGGTATATATTCGGTCAATTTATCTGTTCCTCATCATTTTTCGCAATTCTAACGATTTTTTTTAAAAGTCAGATCTATCCATGCGATCATGGCATAGCCTCTCGTTCTGTTACAAAACTGCTTGTAAATGTAGCACAGATGTCAACACCGAGCCCAAATGCACTGATTTGGAGGCCTAATATAGCACTGTATTCGATTGTATCCAGTCACCTCCACATTTGGAGAGCGTTTCCTCTGTTTTCTGTATGTTTTTGTATATGTATGTGTTGCAGATGGCTCCCAGGACCCATCGCCTCCACTGGTGGACGAAACTTCAAACATAGAATACTTGTTTGGACGTAATGCGTGGATGCTCCACCTGTGAACCTATCGCAGATGTGACGTGTGGTGGATCCACCTCTGAACATCGGTCCGAATATATAGTCTGCGGCAGATCCCCACTCGAATGCTAACTCGGATGTAGTATATTGTGGATCTGCATCCCAACACAGCTTCGTTCATTGTGCACGACGGATCCACCTTCAAACCCTATCCCTTGCACGGCATATTGTGGATCTGCTTCCCGACACGGCTCCAAATATAACGCACAGCTGATCCCCCTCCGAACGCTAACTCGGGACGACTACGGTTCCTGGGGCCCATCCGCAACGCATTCATATACACAGACATACAGAAAACAGAGCAAATGCTCTCCAAACGTGAAGCTGACTGGATACTGAGCAGTGCGTAGCTCATGTTCCCATCATCATGTATTTTACACCCTGTTTTTAACGTACTTCCGCCTCACTACGTTAATTTAAATTACTGGTGTCACTGAGTTGCTGCTTTGCCTAACAGTGAGCGGCGCTAGCAGCGCATATCAACATATCCCCCCTCATAGTATCTTTGCTGGACTGCTATTACTTCCTGGTCGTTGTCTGTCTTAAGCGAGTTCGGGTCACGAGTTCTGGCTGCCAGTCAGTTGGAACTCGTATGGAGTGCAATCAGGACCTGCCAGTCGGCGAGTTGCAATGTGGCACTTGTGCAGTCAGGTTGGAGCTGTGAGGTCTGCTTTGACATGGCTTGCCGGGCCATTGCTGCCATGCATCACTTCAGCGGGGTCACGGTCTTGGTGGATCGTCAGTCGAACGACGGGTTTTGGAATGCTGGTCGTTCATGAGTCGGTGTGTGTATGTGCATCAACTCCTGATTTGTCTTGGTGTGTGTGCTTAGTTACTGTTGGGAATTGTTCAGGTCTTCGTGCAAGTGTTTGTCAGGTTGTGTGTGTAGTTGGCGTTATTTCCACTGATGACTATTTTAGATGTTGTCGGCATTCTGAGGGGAGTCGGTCGGTTGGTGCGGACCAGGGAGGATATCTCCGTGCGGCGCAGTCGGCTGGGTCTGCTGGTGGTTCCTCAGTAATGTTGGAGCGTGTGTGGAGCTGTCCAAACGCTACGAGCTTCGTGGATCACCGACCCAGGATGTCTAAGTTGAGTGGTGTTTTAAGTACCCAAGCTACGTCCATTCATGTTGTGTGGTTTTTTTCGGTGGTTCGCTGTTGGGGAACTTTTCCTGTGAGCAACACCGAGTGGTTGTAGTGGTGAAATCGAGCCGCCGTGTGGTGGAATTAACTATATTGGTTCACTACAATTCGTGTACACCAGCGGAATTTTCTGCCTTGTGGACGTCAGTGTTCTGGTTACCTGCCCTGGCCACCGACATAAATTCAGGCAGTGTTCTTTTGGTGGAGTTAACTATAATACTTTATTTCAAATGGAAGTGTACCAGTGGAGTTTTCTGCCTTGTGACCGTTAGTGTTCCGGTTACCTGCCCAGGCCACTAAAGTAATTTCGGGCAGTGTCCTTTCCTCATCTGTTGTCGCTGTGCAACATGGTGTGTAGTTTTGACAGCTTAATACATATTTCATTGTGTATAATCATGTCTGTAACAGTTTGGTCTTTGAGTTTTTATGTACCGATTGGCGGCTAGCAAGTCGTTTGGTCGGTCGGTCAGTGACTGTCTCTTAGTTGGGTTACCGATGGATCAAGTGTAGCTGGGCCCTCCACCTGTCTCACTTACGTGAATGTTAATATTTGGAGGGCAGGCCCGCCATCCCCTCCCCCTCCCCCCTTCTCCTTGGAGTCGTCTGAGTGCCATTGTCTATACTGTCCTTTTCATGGGTGTTTAATGGTCTGCTTGGAATCTATAATAGCCAATGCTTTAAAGGAAATTTTTTTTCATTGAGTTGTATGTAAATCAAGGGCCTTCAGCACGTATAAGTAAGTTTGAATTCTGGCAAGTGGATATTTTGCTGAAAGTTACTGTTGTTGTTCTATCATTCCATTTAGTGCGCTTCCAGCCACTTAAAACTTAAAGGTTTAAGCTACTTTTGAATTTTTGGAAAATCAACTGTGGGCCTTCAGCCGCTTAAAGCCTTATTTTAAAATTTCTCCTTAAGCGGAAACATTGCAGCCATCTGCCTTAAAAGATTATGGTATTATATTTTAAAATTTTGAAATTTAATTGTGACCTTCAGCCGTTGGTATTGCAGCTTATTTATGTTTGTTCTATCCACTTTTGCCTTGAGCTTTCAGCCCAACTGTGATATATACATATATATTTCAATTATTTTATTTGAAAATTTAACTGTGTATCTTGCTGATTTTTAAGATTTCTTGTTTGAGGCCTTCAGCCGTGAAAGAAATGGGTTTTGAAAGGTATGGCTATGTGCAGTTTTGGTTTAATGTGTTATTAAATTACAATTTTGAAGTGAAATTGACCGCCACATTATTTGGCTCTTTCCACAATCCTAATCACCTGTTCTGCCCACAGGTTTAGCTGGCATATCACTGCTAGCAGGGCCATCCCCCCACCCCCTCCTGAATGCACAGTGAAACGCCCGCTAAACCTGCTAAACCGTCAAGTACCGGTTTCATACCACGCTCCTTAACCGAATCGTTTTCAAAATGCGGTAATTTTATTATGAGGTTGCACCGTCGGTGACATGTTGGTATGATACTACACATTATGGCGATCACCGTCTCGGTATTTGTGTGGAAAAACCAATTCATTCGGAGGTAATGCCATACATCGATTTATAAAGCCAGTATAGCTTTTAACATGGATGCTTGTGTGCATCTGTAGAACCAAGACCACTTGTGACAGTAACATACAGTAGCTGTTTGGATGAGGTCTTTTAACATCTGGCGATTAAACTTCTCATTCTAAGAAACGGTGGTAGCACTCGAAAAAA
Source organism: Schistocerca nitens (assembly GCF_023898315.1). Lineage (NCBI taxonomy): Eukaryota > Metazoa > Arthropoda > Insecta > Orthoptera > Acrididae > Schistocerca > Schistocerca nitens. Next base: position 22,296,450 of record NC_064618.1, on the reverse strand, counting down.
AAAACTTATGAGACATGTCCACCCATCGCTGATTTTTTGTCAGTATTATTTCGTATCACCAGCGATGAGTTACTGACGAAGTACTATATTCAGTAGTAGGAAGTGCAAGATAGGTTCGCCTTGATCATCAGGCTTATAAAGTATGTGTTTGTGTTCAGACATGTGCAACAGGGAATGACTACTTCCATTCGTAAGGAATGTATGGATGTGACGTCGAGTACTGTGATAGCAAAGGGGGTGAGTATGTCAAGTCATAAGAATTGTACTGATATTTCTATTTCCAGAGCCACAGGCTTTAACAGGGTGTATTTCGGATACTTCGCTCATTGTCGACTGTTGTTCAACTGAGATTGTGATTGTAACATTTAGTTGTAAGTACAGGGATAAAATATATATGTGACCGATTTCTTAGGATAAATATTCAACATGTGCGTGCTCGGCCACCAGCGTCGGTGTCCTGTGTGGGGGTGATGCACGTTTCCCGTTAACGGTAATATCTGTCAGACTGGAGAGGCCTGTTGGAGTGTAGGAATGGAGATGAACAAACTGTGTTGTCCTCTAGACGACCGAATAGCGAACTAATACTTAGTATGTGATGGATATGATTGCGTGGAAATTTGATAAGACTGAATATGTAGGTGCATTGTTTCCACCCATGAAAAACTGATCGGTTCACTGCTTCTGCACATTTCCCACCTTTATTTAGTTGAGTGAACATGGATTGTGATGTGTGCATCTAGCAGCTGAAAGACACGTTTTCTGGTTCTCTAGACATGAGAAACAAATTAGTTGACTTTGTAAATTATAGGGACGATTTGGAATGTATTACATCTTGGAAATCGGTATTCGTGAGTGGAAATATCAGTTACCTCTATTTGTTTCGAGTTCTGACATACAGGTTTTCGCATGCGGGATAAGCGCTAAAGTTTTGGGTTTGTAGAGAAATAATTTCCGTCTATATTTTCGGAATTATGTTGCGCGAGCAATCGATAGGCTACTGCTGGGTGCATGATATCGAGACGTACCGCGAAAATTGTATAATATTATGGCAAACCAAGCGAAAATACATGTGTTCTTGTAATTCCAGTCTGGAGATGGGTGTAGAAAAGCAAGAAAGCAAGCAGGTCTGCACCAGAAACTGTAACGCGTTTGTGCCGAACAAAAGTGAACTCGAATTTGTAAAACAGTTCTGAGAGTGACTTCGTTCTACTGAGGTTGCTCTGGTCACCCATTGGGCATGGATGACTGCCGGCTGGCCTAAGTAGCCGTTCGGTTCTAGGCGCCACAGTCTGGAACCGCGAGACCGCTGTGGTCGCAGGTTCGAATCCTGCCTCGGGCATGGATGTGTGTGATGTCCTTAGGTTAGTTAGGTTTAACTAGTTCTAAGTTCTAGGGGACTAATGACCTGAGAAGTTGGGTCCCAGAGTGATCAGAGCCATTTGAACCATTTGATGACTGCCGACCTCACGTGGAAATAGTGCCTGTGAGGGTATACACGATGGGGCCTGTATTTGCAGCATATGTACAAACGATGTAAGAGGGATTATTTTGTATGGTTCAGGATGGGAATTGTACGTTTACTACATCGACACGGTCTGCGGTGATATATTGCCGGGTTGTAGATCAGTTTCACGCTGTAATATTCAAACTCCTGTTGTCAGTGGGAGAGCAGCGTAATTGAGTAACAGTCTTTCCGTATTGACGATATGCATGGGCATTTTGCAGGATTTAATTGTGTGTGCAATATGACGATCTGTGTAAAATAGCTTTTTCCCACTGAAATCTGCAAGAAGAAAAAAAAAAAAAAGGCGGATGGTGCTTAGATACCAGCGGCATAAGTAATTCAGCGGGTAAATTTACGATTCATTCATAAGACATCCTTTTGTGCTGGGATATAGGAGTCTCTACATAGTGGTGGGAACGTTTTTGTGTATTGAAAGTAGGAAGAGTAACACATGATGGACAGGGTACCTCGTTAGTAGCGTGAGGAAGCTTGCATTCGATGTTATTCAGCGCTATTTTCGTAAACAAGTTCTGTTAGGGCAAGAATTTCTGTGCATACAAGCTGAGACATCAAGAAAGCGAGCATTTACTATTTCTGTAACACTATACAATTTTCGAGAGGTTGACATGGTTCTGATTTTACATAGACATGTGACATCAGTATAAGATTGAGAACCTTGTTAGATACACTTCTGATAGTATGTAGCTATGTGCATGCACTTTGCGGCATTGCTTCAGTCACACAGCCTGTGCTATTCTGGAACAGATTTCTATAGCTCGGTCTGTGACGTCAGTATCCATAGGTGTAGCAGCAGCAATGGTAAACACACATGCCACCCGGAGGCGTTTCACGTATGGGATTGGTGTGAGCGCTCTTTGAAGTTCTGAGGCGAGGTGAACAGGGGTGTGTGCTGTACCTCACGTGATTGGAAAGGACGTGACGAATAGGAGGAGACACTGTGGAATCAGGCCACTGTGAGCAGCTGGGTTGCTGCAAACCTAGCCTGCTAGCCTGAGTGAGGGTGGCCCATGGATGCCACAGCGATGCAGTGGCGGCCATGGTTGGGATGGTGTTGGGCCAGGGGCAGTGGCGGCGGAAGGTGTGGTGGCAGCGGGGTTGGCTGAGGTGTCAGGTGTCGAGTGGCAGGATGTGATTTTTACTAGGGATCTTTTGTTTAAACTGTATTCCATAGATTTCACCGGGTAATAGACTGCTGTGAATTAAAATAAAATCTACCCAGTACATGTGAAAAATATCGATTTAATTAAATTGCATAAATTTTTTATATAAACGTGTTGTTAGTGGTACAATAGTTGAGAGGAGGGTGAGTGTGAGTGGGTGACATGGAGCAGAACAGCAGGTTAATTGCAGTACACTAGGTTAATTTACGTAATTTTTATGTAAATCACAGTACAAAGGTTTAAGGGGGTGGGTGACAAAGAGTTGGCGGTTGGATAACTTACATTAGTGGTGGTAGTCCAAGTGCCCGTTCTTTCCAACGAATTTCTTAGGTTAGAAATGGCGTTTGAAAAGTGTACCAGAAAATGATGGTAATAGTTTAAGGAAATGAGGGTGACCTGGAAAACCACTTAACAGAACAATAGGTTAAGAGCCAGCAACGGGCTCAAAGTAAGGTCAAGACACATGGAGTACAGTTCTGAGCATTAGGTTATGCATCATGTTTGCCCCAAGTAATTACTTCCTACAAGGCCTACATGTTTCCAAACAGCAGAGAATGATGAGCAAGAGAAATCCAACCCCCACAAACTGATTTATCCATAAGTAAATAATGTACCACAGAATTTCCTGTTATGAGGCCCTTCCTCTGCACCTTCAAACCGCCATCTTGGATTATGTCATGGAAGGGATGACAGTACCCTCTGGTGGTGGTACTGTGTACTAGACTGACCTCGTGGTGAATACACTTGTTGGTGGTACTGCCTCTAATTGTTTAGATAAATAGTTTATGTAAAATAAAGACTTATGTCCAGTACATGTTGAGTCCTCCGCCCACCATTTCCTATAATGAGGTGGCAGTCGGATGACTGAGATTAGTGGAGGTAGCCCAAGTGCCCTTTCTTTCCCATCAATTTCTTAGGTTAGTGGAGGTAGCCCAACTGACCTACCTTCCCTCTAAAATTCAAACTTGGCGACAGTTCCAAGGAAGAGGTGGTGGATGGGTGACTTAGGTTAGTGGAAGTATCACAAGTGACCGTTCTTTCCCGCCATTTTCTTATGTTGGTAGAGTTTGCCCAATTGACCTATCTTCCCTCCAAAATTCAAACTTGGTGCCAGTTCCTAGGAAGAGGTGGCAGTCAGGTGACTTAGGTTAGTGGAGGTAGCCCAAGTGACCTTTCTTTCCCACCATTTTCTTAGGTTGGTAGAGGTTGCATTGTACTGATGGAATTTGAACTTCCCACCAAGTGGGGGGGGAGGGGGGTGTGGCACGGGGCGTGGCACTTTCCCGCCATCATCTGCTGACGTCATCAACTGACATCACAGTCACCATAAGTCATCACAGCCATCTTGGATAACAGTACTTTGGTCAGAAAATGCCTTGGGGATGGGGACGTCACTGCTGCCATCTTGGATAACGGTACTTTGGGGCCGTTCCGCCCTTGCCCCAATACTGACAAATTATAATTTTGTTGTCAGTGGCCAAGAGATTGGTAGCGTTTTAGAAAATTGTGAAAGCCAAATTTTTGGGTGAAGTCAGCCTGTACTTTCCCTGAAAGTTGGAATTTGAGGACCGATAACAAGCATTTGTAATCAAACTCTGGCCCTCTTACACATTTCTATTGACTCTAGTATCAAACGCGCCCCTCTGTTCGATGTGAGCTGGTGCGTGCCGTGACCACGTAGTCCTGCCCCATAATGATACTGGAACTAAGTGTTAGTTGTTCCGATCGGGCTGTAATTTTGCGTTCGTTCGCTCCATTGGCTGTTGGAGCTGTTTGTAGTCCATTACCTTGCTCCGAGCTGGTGGACGGTGGGCTGCTGTCCAGCGTCATACTTCCATGTCCGTCAGTTGTCGCCTCTGGACGCTTTCGCATCTTTGGATGGTATCTGCGTCGTACTTGCAAGTGATTCCTTCCCTTGCACTGTTATTTGCGATTTTTGCCAATTTTTTGGTGCCAGCTGCCTCAATCCTTGCTATCTCTGCACGTCTCTTGGCTTCGATGGCCCTTTTCTTGGCTTCGACCTCTTCTTACTGACCACCGTTATCTTGACTTCGTTCACAATCACAAGTACCTTATTCTCTGTTACATCCATTTTGTTTTCTAAGTTCTGCTTTGTGTCTTTTACTACTAATGTAGTAATAAATCCTTCAGCTGACTAGACACTTGAGCACTGTTATGCTGTCGAGGCTGAATTTTCCTCGGTGTGTTCTCATCTGCGGTCTTATTTATATAAACATGTGCTTCTACCTGGACATTCCAGACAATGATGCAGAATATTTTCTGTCTGTGCTCTGTGCTTGATTCTGTTGATACGTTATATGAGGATCAACGTTCTGCATGGCATAACAGCTGCCACAAGGTGTACGTCAGTAGCATGCAAAACGTGCAGGCTAACCAACTTAATCTGGGCACAGCTGCCGCTGTCGGTTATGTAATGCAGCAACAATAGTAATGGAAATAACAGAAACGGAAACAACAAAAACTGGAACAAAACCAGAATCATTTATCAGCCTGTACAAAATCAACAGCAAAACTGGAACAGAAACTACAGTAATACGTATCAAAACACTGGTCCAGCACCTCAATGTAACATCAACACAGGCCCGTGCCAAATGCCACCACAGCATGTACAAAATCAAAATTGGGCTTTACCCACCACTCAGCAGGTAAGTCAAGGTGCTCAACCACAAAAGCCACAACGGATTGGAAAGTGAAATACGCAATACCCCCCTTTTAAACGTAATACAAGTGTCAAGAGAAACTCCACCTCCACCTGTATCATCACCAGCACCAATTACGACGGCGTCAAACTACATCTACATCTACATTTATACTCCGGAAGCCACCCAACGGTGTGTGGAGAAGGGCACTTTGCGTGCCACTGTCATTACCTCCCTTTCCTGTTCCAGTCGGTATGGTTCGCGGGAAGAACGACTGCCGGAAAGCCTCCGTGCGCGCTCGAATCTCTCTAATTTTACATTCGTGATCTCCTCGGGAGGTATAAGTAGGGGGAAGCAATATATTCGATCCATCATCCAGAAACGCACCCTCTCGAAACCTGGACAGCAAGCTACACCGCGATGCAGAGCGCCTCTCTTGCAGAGTCTGCCATTTGAGTTTGCTAAACATCTCCATAACGCTATCACACTTTTTGCTAAAGATAGAGGAGGTTCTTGGTTCACTTTATAGGAAATACAAAAAGTTAGTTATATGTGGTGACTTCAATATTAATTGTATAAGTGATTGTGCAAGGAAAAGGATGCTGGTAGACCTCCTTAATTCATATAATCTTATGCAAACCGTATTCTTTCCAACGAGAGTGCAAGGGAACAGTAGAACAACCATAGACAATATTTTTGTTCATTTCTCATTACTAAAAGGGCATTCTGTTAGCAAAAAAGGGAATCGCCTTTCAGATCATGATGCACAAATTTTAACTCTAAAAGATTTTTGTGCTGCAACACATGTTAAATATAGTTATCAACTTTTTAGGAAAGCTGATCCAGTTGCTGTAGAGACTTTTGTAAACCTTATCAAGGAACAAGAGTGGCAAGATGTTTATAGTGCTGATGCAGTAGACAATAAATATAATGTTTTCCTCAAGACTTTTCTCGTGCTCTTTGAAAGTTGATTTCGGTTAGAACGTTCAAAACAGGGTACTAGCACAAACAGGCAGCCTCGGTGGCTGAATAGAGGGATAAGAATATCTTGTAGAACAAAGTGGAAATTATATAAAAACGTTAGAAACAAAATCTAAATGCAGCAGTCCATTACAAACAGTATTGTAAGGTGCTTAAAAATGTTATTAGGAAGGCAAAGAGTATGTGGTATGCAGATAGAATAGCTAAGTCTCAGGATAAAATTAAAACCATATGGTCAGTCGTAAAGGAAGTGGCTGGTCTGCAGAGACAGCTCGAGGATATAGAATCAGTGCGTAGTGGGAATGTCCGTGTTACTGACAAGTCGCATATATGTACAGTATTTAATAATCACTTTCTGAATATAGCAGGTGAACTAAATAGAAAACTAGTCCCCACAGGGAATCATATAGCGCTCGTAGAAAAAAGTGTTCCGAGACTGTTACCTGAAATGCTCCTCCATGATACAGACAAGAGGGAGATTGAGTTAATAAATCACTAAAGACCAAGAACTCTTATGGATATGACGGGGTATCTATCAGAATACTGAAGTATTGTTCTATGTATGTTGGCCCAGTACTTAGCCATATCTGTAACTTTTCCTTTAGGAGTGGTTGGTTTCCTGACCGATTAAAGAACTCGGTAGTGAACCCACTTTATAAAAAGGGAGACATGGATAATGTTGACAATTATAGACCTATTTCTATGCCATCGGTGTTTGCTAAAGTTATCGAGAGGGTTGTATATACCAGGTTATTGGAGCATTTAAATTCACATAATTTGCTGTCAAATGTACAGTTTGGTTTTAGAAATGGCTTAACAACTGAAAATGCTATATTCTCTTTTCTCTGTGAGGTTCTGGACGGATTAAATAAAAGGTTGTGAACGTTAGGTGTTTTCTTTGATTTAACGAAGGCTTTTGACTGTGTTGACCACAAAATATTACTGCAGAAGTTGGACCATTATGGAGTAAGGGGAGTAGCTTACAATTGATTCGCCTCTTACTTTAAGAACAGAAAGCAGAAGGTAATTCTCCGCAATATTGAGAGTGGTAGTGATGTTCAGTCCCAATGGGGCACTGTTAAGTGGTGCGTTCCCCAAGGATCGGTGCTGGGGCCACTGCTGTTTCTTATTTATATAAATGATATGCCTTCTAGTATTACAGGTGATTCAAAAATATTTATGTTAGCTGATGACACCACCTTGGTAGTGAAGGATCTTGTGTGTAATATTGAAACATTATTAAATAATGTAGTTCATGAAATAAGTTCATGGCTTGTGTAAAATAATTTGATGCTAAATCACAGTAAGACTCAGTTTTTACAGTTTATGACTCACAATTAAACAAGAACCGATATTTTGATCGGACAGAATAGGCATATTATAAGCGAGACGAAACAGTTCAAGTTCCTAGGCGTTCGGATAGATAGTAAGCTGTAGTGGAAAGCCCATGTTCAGGATCTTGTTCAGAAACTAAATCCTGCTTTATTTACCATTAGAACAGTATCTGAAATAAGTGACATTTCAACACGAAAAGTATTCTAATTCGCATATTTTCATACGCTTATGTCACATGGTATTATTTTTTGGGGTAATTCTTCTGATTCAAAAAGGGTATTTTTGGCTCAAAAACAGGCTGTTCGAGCTATGTGTGGTGTAAGTTCGAAAACCTCTTGTCGACCCCTATTCAATAGTCTGGGAATTTTGACCTTGTCCTCACAGTATATATTTTCTTTAATGTCAATTGTTGTTAGCAATATTAGCTTATTCCCAAGAGTTAGCAGCTTTCACTCAGTTAATACGAGGCAGAAATCAAATCTGCATGTGGAATGCACTTCCGTGACTCTTGTGCAGAAAGGAGTGCAGTATTCTGCTGCATCCATTTTCAATAAGCTACCGCAAGAACTCAAAAATCTTAGCAGTAGCCCAAACACTTTTAAGTCTAAACTGAAGAGTTTCCTCATGGCTCACTCCTTCTATTCTGTCGAGGAGCTCCTGGAAGAGCTGAAACATTAAGCAAATTCCAGTGTTACGTTGTTGATTTTCTTTATTTAAACTTACGACTTGTCCCCTGAATATGTTTCTTATATTTCATTTTATCAGTTTCTACAATCGTGTTATAATTTCATGTAATGACTCGATCCATGACCATGGAGACTTCTCCTTAATGTGGTCCCACGGAACAATAAATAAATAAATAACCCTGTGACGAAACGCGCCGCTCTTCTTTGAATCTTCTCTATATCCTCTGTCAACCCGACCTGGTACGGATCCCAGACTGATGAGCAATACTCAAGTATAGGTCGAACGAGTGTTTCGTAAGCCACCGCCTTTGTTGATGGGCTACATTTTCTAAGGACTCTCCCAATGAATCTCAACCTGGCACCCGCCTTACCAACAATTAATTTTATATGATAATTCCGCTTCAAATCGTTCCGTACGCATACTCCCAGATATTTTACAGAAGTAACTGCTACCATGGTTTGTTCCACTATCATATAATCATACAATAAAAGATCCTTCTTTCTATGTATGACTAAAGACAGTCACTGCTGGGCCCCAAGTCGTGGCTGAAGAAGGTTTGGGGGCGACTTCAATATCAAATCATTGTTTGATACACTCACTGATGAACAACATAATGATTATGTAGGAAATAGTTTTAAGTAGCAACCCCTGTTATTTATACGCTACAACCATGACGCGAGCTTACCTGATGAACTATTGAAGAAAAATACACAATGTCGTTCATCTAGCAATGAAATAATTTTAGCTACAACTAATGGTATAGTAAGAGGTATTCCAATCAGTATTGTTTTGGACACAGGAGCGGCTGTGAGTGTTTTGTTGTATAATTTCTATAAGAAAGGATTGAATTTGAACCTGTACCACAGTTCCCCGTTCACAAGTGTAAGATTGTAACTGCCGTAGGTAATAAGTCTAGTAGAGTTACGAAACAGGTTTTTGTGACCATTAAGATAAGTAATGGAACAGTACAATGGCCATTCCTCGTGGTCCAGAATCTAGTTACCAATTGTATTATAGGTTTAGATATGTTATGTGAGAAGTTCAGTATTACTGACTTCTCGAAACGTAAATATTTCCTTAGACATAAGGACAGTGAAATCACGATTCACTTGGATACCAGGACTCTCAAACATGACAAGTATTGTACAGGGTACAAAATTAAATTTTTGCAAGAGAGCGGCGAAACTAACATACAGGCATTCGCACCTGATAAAGAATATGATGACCTGAAAACACTGATTAGCAAAAGTTAAGTGAAACCACGGCTATTACTGGTGACGAACGCAGTGAGCTTTATCGAGTACTATCTAAGTACATACAGGTCTTTACCAAACTACCAGGTATCATTAAGAGATATGTTTATAAAATTGAAGTCAAGCTTCACCAAATTTTCTATCACAAAACCTACAATGTACCACTATCTTAAGGACCTGCAGTGTGGCAAAAACTGAAACAGATGTTACAGTGGAAAATCATCGAACCTTCCACATACCCCTACTGTAGTCCATTACTTGTCAAAAAACCTAACGGGAGTATTAGATTGGTGTTGGACGCAAGTGCCATAAATGAAATTGCCGCGCGGGATTAGCCGTGCGGTCTAGGGCGCTGCAGTCATGGACTGTGCGGCTAATCCCGGCGGAGGTTTGAGTCCTCCCTCGGGCATGGGTGTGTGTGTTTGTCCTTAGGATAATTTAGGTTAAGTAGTTCGTAAGCTTTGGGACTGATGACCTTAGCAGTTAAGTCCCATAAGATTTCACACACATTTTTGAACATAAATGAAATTATATTACCTGGACGCACTAAACCAGAAATTTTAGAGGAGCAATTACAGAAATTTTTAGATGTTAAATACTTTTCCAAGATCGACTTAACAGATTGGTTTTAGCAAGTTTCAATCACTCGTGATTCCAGAAAAGGTACTGCTTTCATATTCAGGGGGCGAACATATCAATTCTGCGTTCTTCCTTTCGGATTGAGCGTCAGTTCAGGAGTATTTATTACTGCTTTGGATGCTCTGCTTGGTGACGAATTAGTTGAGACTATTACACATAATATCGATGATCTTTTGATAGCTACTAAGACTTGTAATGAATGTCTTGACACCCTTGAAAAGATTCTGGTTAAATTTGCACAAGCTGGTGTAGCGGCTAACCTAAAGAAGTCAAAATTTGCTGGTAGTGAGATTAGGTATCTTGGACACATAATTAATGCACAAGGTATACGCCGTGATCCAGGTAAGTTGGACGCTATTAGGAATTTTCCTAGTCCTCGTACTAAAAAACAATTGATGTCATTTCTAGGACTCTGTTCTTTCTTTCGACGTCACAACAACTATTGAACAGTAAGCATCTCCTAGATTTACTTAAGAAGAATCAGTTATGGATCTGGTCTGAATAGTGCCACCAAGATTTTGATAACATTAAGCACGCATTGGTGAATGCAAACATTTTAGACCATCCAGACTTTAGTTTAGGTTTTTGTATGACGTGTGACGCGTCATGCAGTGCGTTGGGATGTTGCCTATCGCAAGTAGTTAAGAATGGAGGAACAGGTAAAAATCATTGAATTTGCAAGCCGTACGTCATGTGAACGTGATAGTACTAATTCAACCACGAAATTTGAAACTCTTTCTATTGTCTTGGCGTTCAAAAAGGTTAACGTTTATTTGTATGGTAAACACACGAAAATTTATACAGATCACCAAGCTCTGACATTTTTGTAACATGTAAGTTAGTTCATCCTAGATTATCAAGATGGGCTTTATCTTTGCAGAATTACTCATTTGAGATTGTATACATTAAAGGTAAAGACAACATCATTGCTCATGACTTTTCCCGTCTTCCACAAGGTATGGGTGATTGTTAAACTGATCTTGATAATGTCAGCGACTACAGAATATTCCTAATGCAGGATAAACAATATTACCAATATACACTGATTTGTGTAGAAATATGGCACCTTGATAAATATCTGTTGCGCACTGAAACAACGTAAGAACTTTAGCCATCGATCAATCTGACCATCCACTGTCTAGCCGTTACCTTAGTTTAATGACGTGTTATTCTATCATCGTCATCCTGATGGCTCTAACTGGTGTGTATGTATTCCCAAGGACGCGGAACACAACTTAATCTGGCACACACACTTAGTTTGAGGTATTATGGAATGAAGAAGTGCCTTGCAAAACTTAGCACGTTATTTATCTGATATGAGACGAATAATTCACAATGTACTTAAAACGTGCATATCTTGTCGGAAATCTAAGCCTCAGTACCTATCTTCAAAGACAGAGCTACATTCCATACTAGGCAGCAAACCTCTGGAGACTGTAAGTACGGACATACGTAGTCCACATCCAGCAACTAGTGGTCGTGTGAAGTATATTTTAGCATTTTATGACATATTTTCTAAACATGTTAAGCTGTACGCCATAAAATCTGCAACTGCTGACGCAATCATCAGAAGATTCTCACGTGACTACATTCCTCACGTGGAAAAGCCCAAGGCAATTTTATCTGACAACGCCACGTACTACACAGGGTACAAATGGCGAAAATTCTTAAAGGACAATAGCATTAAGAGCATCTTTATCTCGAAGTTTAGCCCACAATCTAATCCTACTAAACGAATTTTCGGAGAACTGAACAGAATCATGAGACGTATGTACCTAGACAGCATTCTAATAGGGTAACTTATTCGTCACTATTTGAAGAAGTTCACAACAACCTAAATACACTCCTGGAAATTGAAATAAGAACACCGTGAATTCATTGTCCCAGGAAGGGGAAACTTTATTGACATATTCCTGGGGTCAGATGCATCACATGATCACACTGACAGAACCACAGGCACATAGACACAGGCAACAGAGCATGCACAATGTCGGCACTAGTACAGTGTATATCCACCTTTCGCAGCAATGCAGGCTGCCATTCTCCCATGGAGACGATCGTAGAGATGCTGGATGTAGTCCTGTAGAACGGCTTGCCATGCCATTTCCATTTGGCGCCTCAGTTGGACCAGCGTTCGTGCTGGACGTGCAGACCGCGTGAGACGATGCTTCATCCAGTCCCAAACATGCTCAATGGGGGACAGATCCGGAGATCTTGCTGGCCAGGGTAGTTGACTTACACCTTCTAGAGCACGTTGGGTGGCACGGGATACATGCGGACGTGCATTGTCCTGTTGGAACAGCAAGTTCCCTTGCCGGTCTAGGAATGGTAGAACGATGGGTTCGATGACGGTTTGGATGTACCGTGCACTATTCAGTGTCCCCTCGACGATCACCAGTGGTGTACGGCCAGTGTAGGAGATCGCTCCCCACACCATGATGCCGGGTGTTGGCCCTGTGTGCCTCGGTCGTATGCAGTCCTGATTGTGGCGCTCACCTGCACGGCGCCAAACACGCATACGACCATCATTGGCACCAAGGCAGAAGCGACTCTCATCGCTGAAGACGACACGTCTCCATTCGTCCCTCCATTCACGCCTGTCGCGACACCACTGGAGGCGGGCTGCACGATGTTGGGGCGTGAGCGGAAGACGGCCTAACGGTGTGCGCGACCGTAGCCCAGCTTCATGGAGACGGTTGCGAATGGTCCTCGCCGATACCCCAGGAGCAACAGTGTCCCTAATTTGCTGGGAAGTGGCGGTGCGGTCCCCTACGGCACTGCGTAGGATCCTACGGTCTTGGCGTGCATCCGTGCGTCGCTGCGGTCCGGTCCCAGGTCGACGGGCACGTGCACCTTCCGCCGACCACTGGCGACAACATCGATGTACTGTGGAGACCTCACGCCCCACGTGTTGAGCAATTCGGCGGTACGTCCACCCGGCCTCCCGCATACCCACTATACGCCATCGCTCAAAGTCCGTCAACTGCACATACGGTTCACGTCCACGCTGTCGCGGCATGCTACCAGTGTTAAAGACTGCGATGGAGCTCCGTATGGCACGGCAAACTGGCTGACACTGACGGCGGCGGTGCACAAATGCTGCGCAGCTAGCGCCATGCGGTTCCTGGTGTGTCCGCTGTGCCGTGCGTGTGATCATTGCTTGTACAGCCCTCTCGCAGTGTCCGGAGCAAGTATGGTGGGTCTGACACACCGGTGTCAATGTGTTCTTTTTTCCATTTCCAGGAGTGTATATATGACACAACCTACACACCTAACGAGATTATCTTCGATCGCAAAGAATCAGATGAGTGGAGTGATCCGCTGCTAAATCTTTCACCTCAGCAGCAGCCGCACGATGAAAAGATAAAACAAGTACTAACTTCGCTGACGCAGCATGCCAATGTAACAAACAGATACTACTCAAATACTATTAAGCGAAAGCAGGAATTCAAGGTACGCATGCAAGTACTATTGCGTACTCACGACAAATATTCTGCACTGAAGCGGCGCAACGCGAATTGGCGTCTGCTGTACGACAGTCCATGAGTCAACATACCGCATCCTGGTGCATACCTGTTGCAGAGCACAAAAACAAACACAATCATTGGGCTTTACGCTCATCGAGACTTAAGAGTATTTCATTCTAAGCAGTGAACATACATCTGTTAGTAATGAGTAAGTAAAATCTATATTACAAAACACACGTACCTCTCAGTACTACTGCAAGGAAATAACGTAGCATAAGAAATTTTATTTCAGCTGATCCACCCATCAGCAGAAGAAGAAAGAAGAGATTTAGGCTTCGCCGAAAGTACGTAAACAACAGCAGCCTAAATTTTAACGCAAATGTTATGACGACATTTACGCAATTGCGATGAAAATATTTTCGGGACAACATAATTTACTAACTGGATTATTCATGACTGGTTGACATATACAAAAAACCACACGACAACCAAACACTATCACCTAGGAACGGATTAGATGCATTTCATACTGCGTAACACATGTTTATATGAAGCCAAGGCCATATACACACACTACACACGCTCGTAACGCGAGATTTCTGTAGGTTTAATTCTAATGTTGCTTCAGACGTTCGCCCACTAGTACATATGTGCGCTTGGACTTGATTGCTGCTGTACCCAGACGTTGTGTCTAATCTTTTCAATTTCAGGTGACATCATTGCTTGAATGCAAAATGTGGTTTAAAAATCTGTAATGTCTGTAAAATCATGTAAATACTTGTATTCCATATAAAGCCAAAACGTAATTTACGTATTTGTAAGTAATGATCAATATTGATGTAAGGCAAAATGTAATATGTTGTATGTAAATGTGATCAGAATTTGTAACACGTATCAAAATGTGTAAAACCACGAGATTTATGTGAAAGAGACTGCTTTAAAGACATTCTACATACATCGCAATGCCTCTAATCACAATGAAGTACGTGTGCAACAATTGTTAAAGCTATTCTTCATATATCACTGTGAGAATCATCGCGTGAAATATTTATGTAAAAACTTGGTAACAAAAATTCTATGTGCGTCGCTAGATAAACTGTGAGCGCGATGGAACTGTACATATGAAGTGCAATAACATTTGTAGTGCATCGCCTACTGACATTTGTCGTGGTGCAACTGTGAAAAATAAGGAACTGTTATACCACTGGACCTACAGTCGCGACGTACAAGACATTGAAGACAATTCCACGGGTGGAGGAATTTTGGATGGGACTTCAGGGAATGTAATGTTCTCATAATATGACAGCCACTCTTACCATCGAGGATCGATGCCAGCAGTTTGTTGTCAGAAGTCTTGCATCCATGCCTTCACGGAACTTACGTTGTGGAATGAAAATCCATTGGTCTTCAGTCACGAATCACATCACCTAGGAAGAACAGTGTCATCAGCGAAAATAAACAGTGTAATGAATGAACATGCCCACATACTGGATGTCAAATCTGTGAAGAGTGATGTTCTATGCAATAACATTTACGTTAGGCATACTACCAAAACAATGCTCACCTTTGCGCTATTATTGTATGAGGAGAGAGGCAAGTCAGAGTGTGGCGCATTTTATTAGTGCAGGTTGCCACTTCAGGGACAGGTATGCACTCAGGGGCAAACCTATAGTTCTGCTTCGACTGACAGGTCCTTAACCTATTGTTCTGTTAAGTGGTTTTCCATGTCACTGCACTTAACCTATTGTTCCTCCCCCCTCTCACCCCTCAGGAACCCTCTCCCCTTATTGCTACAGGTACACTTTCAGGTCTGAGTTAACCTATTGTTCTGTTAAGTGGTTTTCCATGTCACCACACTTAACCTATTGTTCCTCCATCCCCTCCCACTCCCGTCCCCCCTCAGTAAACCTCCCCTTGTTGCTACAGGTACTCTTTCAGGTCTGTGATATTGGATAGCCCCTATCACTACTATTAGTTTGATTGACTACTTAAATAACCTCTCCCTGTCTGGTAAACCCCTACCCTCCCATCCTCTCCTCCTCCCCCAGAAAAACGGCGGGAAGTTCAAATTCCAACAGGATAATGCATCACACCACAGTTATCTCTACCAAACTAAGAAAATAGTGGGAAGATAGGTCATTTGGGCTACCTCCACTAATCTAAGTCAGCCAACTGCCATCTCTTCCTAGGATCTGGCCCCAAATTTGAAATTTTGGCGGTAATGAAAGGTCAGTTCGCATATCCCTACAGAGCTAAGAAAATGGTGTGAAAGAAAGGACACTTGGATTAACCTCAGGCACCCCTTCTAAGGATTTGTGGGAAAAGGACTAAACCAGTGCTGGACATAAGTCTTTATTTAAACAATTTCATGCAGTACAACCATCCAGTGTGTTCACTACAAAGGCCAGACTCCAACTGATTTGGTACACAGCGCCACCACCAGAGGGCGCTGTCGTCCAAGATGGCGGCTATGACATCAGGTGATGATGCAAGTACCATTATCCAAGATGGCGGCAAACAGTGTGTTCACCACGAGGCCTAATACATATTGCCACCACCAGAGGGCGCTACCGTGACACGTCAGCTGATGACGCAAGTACCGTTACCCAAGATGGCGGCAGTTTTTTCGCCACTCAGATGACCGGAATTGTTGGTGCACATTCAGTCTTTGCTAAGCTGTCATTGTCAAACCATCAGTGTCTGTTCGACCATCGAGATGAATGTGAGTGATAGAGCAGCTTTCAAGAGCTGCATTACATGTACACATTCGAGGGAGGACTGTAGCTACAGTTCACTACATGAGGTATGGTAGAGTATGATAATGGAGGAGTGTAGGAGGAATAAGCACGAGAATTCGGTTCAGCAGATTGCGACAATGCAGAGGGATGGAGCCAGGATGCATCTCGTAACCAGGACATGCTCATGCACCTGTGTAAACAGCCGAGATATTCACCATTAAACATTCACTCTCAAAAAGAAAAAAAAAAGAAAAGATGTGCAGTTGATGTCAATTCACTTTTGTGTAAGCACATTCATATACGCGATATGTACCACTGAAGAGCATCTGCTGACCCCCATCCTTGTGGTCGTGCTGCATGTGTTCCATCGATGAGTTATGGGTGTTTGAGAGGGACGAGCTTAACAGCTATGTTGTTTATGAGCATTCAGCTGAGGACGGTCCCCATAGCCTCCTACATGTAAAATGGATGCGAGCATTAATGCTCGAACATATGAAGGGGAAGAATACGGTCCTGCAGGAAGGTGCACCAATCTCCCGTCTCACGGCGTCGCAGCTCGCCCCGGCCATACCAATGTCGTGGGTTGACTCCTGTTGCTATCGTGTTGGCCACGAAGCCACTACGCCTCGCTATACTGCGCGTCCACTGGACTCACGTGGCGACCTCACATGCGCCGACGCTCCAGGCAGACAAGTCATCTCGTGTCCCAGTACGCGACCGAGCAACCGATCGATCCAACCGACAATGCCCATTGCCTGAGCAAACTCGAGCAGACTGGCGGCCTAACACATACTAGCACTCCGGACGACTGACAGACACTAACTGCCTCACCAATGCGGACGAGAGACAGACCCAGGCTAACTTGGCTGACCAACTGCCCAGACTGACTGACTCCGACCGACAGACTAACTAACTCCGAGCTGATAGTGTCCCTTAAATGCAAGTGAACAGGCAACTTTTCCACTTTTCCACTAGAGGGAGACACCAAAGCTGCGACTGCCACAGAAACCAGAAACGGTGGGCGACTGCTCTACATTACGCGCTGCAGCGTGCTTTTCAAAACAGCAAATTTTTCTACGGCTCAATGCATTACCCAACTCATGGAAACATCTCCTACTGTGGAAACTGTCTGCCTTTTCTAAAGCAAACATATAAGCTCCCAGCCCACAAGAGACGACTGCTTCCAATCCAGCAGACTGAACAACTGAGCTAGTTCATGAGCTCGCTGCTAGAGGGCACTTTGATACATCATATGATTATGCGATTCAGTCCATAGGAAACGGCATCATGATGACATAGGTGGTTGGTATATAAGGAGGACTCAGCAGCTGCTCGATCTCTGTTGCAGTCAGTCAGTCAAAATGAAGCGTCAGTCACCCCAGCAGCAGCAGCAGAATAGGAGGAGGAAGCAGCAGGAAAGTATCTATTTCGCAAAAATATTATTATTATCTTTCTTTCTTTTCTCAGACATTATGTCTGGTCAAAAATGGATAGTGACGCGGACCTTGATCAAGCGTGACTTCCTTTTAACTGTACGGTATATGTTACATTGCATTTGGGAACTTTCGGGTAATTGAACGTGTATCAATAATTACAGATTTCTGTACTTGTATATATAAGTTTGGATGTAGCTGTATTGCGTTGATGTACTGGTGGATATTGTGTGGTATGACTCCTGTAGTTGATAGTATAATTGGTATAATGTCAACTTTATCCTGATGTCATATGTCCTTGACTTCCTCAGCCAGTTGGATGTATTTTTCAATTTTTTCTCCTGTTTTCTTTTGTATATTTGTTGTATTGGGTATGGATATTTCGATTACTTGTGTTAATTTCTTCTTTTTATTGGTGAGTATGATGTCAGGTTTGTTATGTGGTGTTGTTTTATCTGTTATAATGGTTCTGTTCCAGTATAATTTGTATTCATCATTCTCCAGTACATTTTGTGGTGCATACTTGTATGTGGGAACGTGTTGTTTTATAAGTTTATGTTGTAAGGCAAGCTGTTGACGCATTATTTTTGCTACATTGTCATGTCTTCTGGGGTATTCTGTATCTGCTAGTATTGTACGTCCACTTGTGATGTGTTCTACTGTTTCTATTTGTTGTTTGCAAAGTCTGCATTTATCTGTTGTGGTATTGGGATCTTTAATAATATGCTTGCTGTAATATCTGGTGTTTATTGTTTGATCCTGTATTGCAATCATGAATCCTTCCGTCTCACTGTATATATTGCCTTTTCTTGGGCATGTGTTGGATGCGTCTTGATCGATGTGTGGCTATGTTAGATGATACGGGTGCTTGCCATGTAGTGTTTTCTTTTTCCAATTTACTTTCTTTGTATCTGTTGATGTTATGTGATCTAAAGGGTTGTAGAAGCGGTTATGAAATTGCAGTGGTGTAACTGATGTGTTTATATGAGTGATTGCTTTATGTATTTTGCTAGTTTCTGCTCGTTCTATAAAGAATTTTCTTAAATTGTCTACCTGTCCATAATGTGGGTTTTTTAGATCGATAAATCCCCTTCCTCCTTCCTTTCTGCTTAATGTGGATCTTTCTGTTGCTGAATGTATGTGATGTATTCTATATTTGTGGCATTGTGATCGTGTAAGTGTATTAAGTGATTCTAGGTTTGTGTTACTCAATTTCACTACTCCAAATGAGTAGGTCAATATTGGTATAGCATAAGTATTTATAGCTTTTGTCTTGTTTCTTGCTGTCCATTCTGTTTTCAGTATTTTTGTTAGTCTTTGTCTATATTTTTTCTTTTAGTTCTTCTTTAATATTTGTATTATCTATGCCTATTTTTTGTCTGTATCCTAGATATTTGTAGGCTTCTGTTTTTTCCATCGCTTCTATGCAGTCGTTGTGGTTATCCAATATGTAATCTTCTTGTTTAGTGTGTTTTCCCTTGACTATGCTATTTTTCTTACATTTGTATGTTCCAAAAGCCATATTTATATCATTGCAGAATACTTCTCTTATCTTTAGTAATTGGTTGAGTTGTTGATTTGTTGCTGCCAGTAGTTTTAGATCATCCATGTATAGCAAATGTGTGATTTTGTGTGGGTATGTTCCAGTAATATTGTATCCATAATTTGTATTATTTAGCATTTTGGTTCAGAGCAAGGCACAATCAGAAAGGACTTAATGAGTCTCCTTGGTATATTCCACGCTTAATCTGTATTGGCTGTGATGTGATATTATTTGAATTTGTTTGGATATTAAGTGTGGTTTTCCAATTTTTCATTGCTATGTTTAGGAACTGTATCAATTTAGGATCTACTCTGTATATTTCCAAAATTTGTAGTAACCATGAGTGGGGTACACTATTAAAAGCTTTTTGGTAATCAATGTATGTGTAGTGTAGCGACCTTTGTTTGGTTTTAGCTTGATATGTCACCTCTGCATCTATTATCAGTTGTTCTTTAGATCCTTGTGCTCCTTTGCAACAGCCTTCTTGTTCTTCATTTATAATTTTGTTCTGTGTTGTATGTGTCATTAATTTCTGTCTAATGACTGAAGTTAATATTTTGTATATTGTTGGTAGGCATGTTATGGGGCGATATTTTGTTGGGTTTGCTGTGTCTGCTTGATCTTTAGGTTTCAGATAAGTTATTCCATGTGTATGTGTATCAGTGAATGTGTATGGGTCTGCAATGTAACTGTTAAATAATTTAGTTAGATGTGAATGTGTTGAGGTGAACTTCTTTAGCCAAAAATTTGCTATTTTATCTTTTCCAGGGGCTTTCCAGTTGTGAGTAGAATTAATTGCTTGGGTGACTTCATGTTGCAAAATTATCACTTCAGGCATTTGTGGTATCATCTTGTATGTGTCTGTTTCTGCTTGTATCCACTGTGCATGCCTGTTATGTTGTACCGGGTTTGACCATATCTTGCTCCAGAAGTGTTCCATGTCTGTTATGTTTGGTGGATTGTCTATTTTAATGTGTGTGTTATCTATTGTCTGGTAAAATTTCTTTTGGTTTGTGTTGAATGTTTGGTTTTGTTTCCTTCTATTTTCACTTTTTTTGTATCTTCTGAGTCGTTTGGCCAATGCTTGTAATTTCTTCTTCTTTTCATCTAAATGCTCTATCGCTTCTTGTTGTGAGATTTTACCTAACCTTTTTCGCTTGTTTTTTTCTGACATTTAATTTCTTATAAATTGTGTTAACTGTCCGATGTCTTTTCTCAGTTTTTCTATTCTGATCTGTAGCCTGTGTTGCCATGCTGGTTTTGTGGTTTTTTTCTGTGTGTTGGATGGTTCTGATCTCTGCCTAGTGTGTATATTTAGTGTAGTGAGTGCGCCTATATAAACCAGTAGTTGTAACTCTTCCATAGTTGTATTTTCATTTATTTTGTTGTGTATGATTGTGTTGATAGTTGTTATTGTTGTTTCGACTTGTGGGTTATTCGGTGGTCTATGCAAGAATGGTCTAATATCTGTATTTGTGTCTTTGTATTCTATATATGTCAGCTGAAATTTTTCTTCTATGTCTAACATGTGTGTCACTTTGTGTTCTATTTGTGCTTGTTCTGGTGGCTGTCTTAAGATTTCACTTTCCTCTGATTGTTTAATTGATGCATGTTGTTCTTTGTTTGTTTGCTCTGGGATGTTTGATTCCATTACTGTGTTTTCTTCTTCTTCTGATTGCACATTATTTTGTTCTAGCATTTGTTGTACTTTTTGTTTGATGTTTTCTAATTCTGACTGGGGTATCCTGTTATTTTTTATTGTTACACGGATCTGATCAGCTAGTCGTTGTTCTGTTAAAAATTTTAATTCTGGGTATCTGGTAATAAATGTTGTGTATACTTGTGATCTGTATCCAGTTGTGTTGGTTCCTAAGTTCGTTGCTTGGTAATAACAAATCATGAGGTGTCGGTTAACTTCATCTGACCATCTCATCCTGTGTCTTCGTTTTCCTTCTAGAGTGGTTGGAGGAAGCATATCCTGCAAAACACCTCTATTTGGATTTAAATCATTTCCGTGTGGCTAGCAGTGTTGTTACCATTGTGGACGGGCATAGGGTTCAAGTGTCATTCCCGACCATGACAGCGTTTGTCTGAGGCTTCATTAGTTCTGTCCTGAACCAACTAATCACACTAAAAGGGGGGGGGGGTGGTTAGCCCTCTTAGTGGTTTGTTCTTTTCGTCGCCTTTTACGACTGGCAGAACATACCGGAGGCCTATTATTTTCCCAGGCCTCCACGGGTTTCCCGGGTCTCCACGGGTTATTATTATTATTGTTATTATTATTATTTCTGTAGCAGCAGCATATGATGCTTATGAATATTCTTCTTTGTACAGTAGCTGCACCCGTGATGTCAGCTTCAGCAGGCTCCAAACTGTTGGGGTCCGCACACGTGGTGGCCTCTGACTCTTCCACGTAGGATCCTGTGGTGCAGCTTCTCAGCATGCTGGAGCAGGATAGCGAGGTGACTATTTCAGTGCCAGAGGCTGCACTTGAGGGAGCTTCACAGTACTGGACTCCTTCATATGCGCCATCCACTGATCATCGCACAAGAGACGTACAACCATCTGTGCAAGAGCAGCTGGGTAACCACGCTGATGTGGATGTTGTGGATGAGAAGATACCGACCCCCAGTGGAACGCAATCTTTACTATTCACCTCAAGCTATATGTTAACAATTAGTGGTTCAAAACATGTTCATGTAGGACTTGAACTTTCACAAGACGATAGCCTGTCAACTGTGATAGTGCTCGAAAACGTGGACGATCTGCTGCGTCGTGGAATGGCCGCTGTGGAATCCAAACTGTTCTGGTGGGAGGAGTTCCCGAATGTCTAGGATGGTCCGAAGTTGGAGAAGAAGAAGCCATTCGAACAGCTTGCTAATATGTGGGAGCAAACTGATGGGCCATTAGTCTTTCAGGTCCTTCCTGTCCTTTCCCGGCTTTGGTATGACAACGATGATGGAGTGCTTCCATGCAGACGGGTAGGTACAAGTTCACAGAACCCAATTGAAGATGGTCGTGAGGTGGACAATCGCCAGGATCGGCAGTTTCTTAAAGACCCGACCAGTGATGTCATTGACTCCCGGAGCCTCGGATGCAGGAAGAGCCTTGACGGCCGCGTGGCTGTCGACAATGGAGACAGGTGGGATGTCGCCTTGGTCGTCCTCCTCCTCATCCCCGTGAAGGATGGCCTGCACAACTGCTTCAGTCCAGTCGACATGCAGCTGGTCCACGCCATCTTGAAGAGGAGTAAAATTCTCCTGGAATACGTCTGCAAGGAGATTCGTCTTGTCGCCATGGAGATAGGCTGTCCCAGTCAGGGTCGTATCCGCATCTCCCATTTAGTAAAGAAGTGGACCACATTCCAGTGCATGGGGTCCGAGGTGAACACCTGCAGTTTCTCAGCCCAGCATTGGCTCTTGTGCTGGACAAACGCTGCCTTGATGTTACGGCGCAGGCTGTTGATTCGCCACTTCAGCTGTGGGTCCCAGGTTACTCGCCAGTCCTTGCAGAAGCGGTTGCGAGTGCGAATTTCCTGCAGGATTTCCGCTGGGAGAGCGGAAGTCGGTACCGTGCTGGAGCACAGGCTGGGTTTCGCCCTCTCCAGAGCTGCAGTGATAGTATCAGACAGTCGTTCCATGGAGGCCTCTTGAACGTAGGCGCCTGCCACCTGTTGCTGCAAGCCTGCGGTAACTCATCGCTGGAAGCAGTGCCAATCCATTTGGTTGAGGTTGAGGCGGCCTGTTCGCTGCACCAGGGCGACGTCGGAAGAGAACAGGCAGATGATCCGAGTTCATGGCATGGATCACTTCATCCACCATGAACTCGATGTCGGGCCTCCCTCTGCTTGGATAACACGTCAGCTCCACGGGACCACAGACATATACGTTGACTTTTCAGCTGCCTGGATAAGAAGCCTGCCGTTGAGGTTCGTGACCAGGGAATTCTGTGCAGCATGCTTGCAGTTGAGGTCTCCAGTCATGAAATATTTTCCAGGAGTCTCGAGGAGGAGGCGCACATCATCAATGAGGAGTTATCGTCTAGGGCTCTGGTAAATGGCCATGAACATGACCGGTCCTGTGGCCGTGTCCACTTGTACGGCAGTGACTTCGATAATCCCAATAGTGGGTGGTTGGACTTCACAGTGCTGGATGGAGGAGTGGAGGAAGATCGCTGTACCGCCCCCACACATCAGTCTGTCGTTCTGGAAGCACCGGTAGTTGGCGATACTGGATCTGATGCCCGGTTTGAGAAAGGTCTCATTGACCAGGCATATGTCCACATCGTGGTCGAACAAAAACTGGCGCAGGTCCTCAAGATCGTGAGTGAGGTTAGCTGTGTTGTACGCCACAATTCGGAGATCATCCAGGCGACGGCGTCTAGGCATGGTGGGCACCCGTGGTGACTTCACTGTGTGCCCGGAGGCTTCATGTGATCGTCCCCTCAACTGTGGTGGCAATGGTGCCAGGCAAGTTGATGATGGCGGTGGTCAGCTCAGTCATCATCGTGGTCAGGTGTTGCATCAGCTGTGTGTGTGATGTCCTTAGGTTAGTTAGGTTTAAGTAGTTCTAAGTTCTAGGGGACTGATGACCTCACCAGTTGAGTCCCATAGTGCTCAGAGCCAGAGCCGGGTCTCGGTTCGCATTGCACTCCATTACGTCGCACTGTGCTCTGGCCTTCCACAGTGATAGTCGCCGCCTCGCACCTTAGCTAGCTCTAAGGGAACATTAGTCATTGTGTATAGTTGTGATAAGGACGCGGACAACATTCAAGAATTAGTACATGTTATTTGATTGCTGTTAACCAAAGAACTTCAAATCGAACATCATTGAACTCAAGTGCTCAACTGGTTCTTGTAATAAAGTGTATCTTGACCACGTGGGCATTTTGTGTTGTAGTGAGAGGAAACCGGCCGCCTACCTATCGTACCACCCTATCCTCATCCATCCAGGAACCACGAAACATTTCAAGAGGACACAGACACAACAGTTTGAGACTAGAACAGTGTCTGAAACTGAAAATAAAGATATGCTTCAGTAGTCTCCTGAAAATAACTGCGGACAATGTAAAACACAATATAATAGTTCCACGTTTAATATTTCGATATCCGTTCTTGTATTGACTGCATTTACAAAAAATGGTTCAAATGGCTCTGAGCGCTATGGGACTTAACATCTGAGGTCATCAGTCCCCTAAAACTTAGAACTACGTAAACCTAACTACCCTAAGGACAGGACACACATCCATGCCCGAGGCAGGATTCGAACCTGCGACCGTAGCGGTCTCGCGGTTCCGGACTGAAGCGCCTAGAACCACTCGGCCACATCGGCCGGCCTGGATTTACATACATATTCACATATACAACAATTCACCATTGCCTTCAGACCGCCGGCCGGAGTGGCCGTGCGGTTCTCGGCGCTACAGTCTGGAGCAGAGCGACCGCTACGGTCGCAGGTTCGAATCCTGCCTCGGGCATGGATGTGTGAGATGTCCTTAGGTTAGTTAGGTTTAATTAGTTCTAAGTTCTAGGCGACTGATTACCTCAGAAGTTAAGTCGCATAGTGCTCAGAGCCATTTGAACCATTTTGAACCTTCAGACTCAGCGTTATATTCAACAAACCGTTTTTGATGTTTCTGTGCACTGCAGGGAATATGTTTGAAGAAACGGTGCTAATGAGGGGAATAAAAGGCACAGTATCCAACATATCCTCGTTCGCGACCGTAACTGCACGCCGCTGTCTTGTCCTGGTAGCTGCCGTGTTGCTCCTTCTTTACTTTTCTTTGCCGATATAATTTCATGGAACTGTATGCTAAGATCGAGGCTGTTTTTGTATTTTAGTGAATATCCACACCCGTCTTCGTACCTGAATCACTGAAAGTCTAGCAAGTTCACTTTGTGACTATGAACGGTTTTATTCCTGGTTACAATGGTTGCTTCAGTTTCGTCATGGATAAAAACTCAGCAGGCATCATGTGAACTATTTTAAACGGAATTTTCTCCTTTGCTTTTTTCACAGTGGTTTTCCAGTCATCGGGCTAATAAATATGGGTTGCTTTTCTACCCTTTGCTTCTATCGAGACGAAGTACTCATCGTTTGGTTGGTACGAATGCACTGATATAAGAAATTTGTGGTCTATGATTTCTGTTTCAGTGCCAGGTTCTTGTAATAGTTTCTTCATAGCAGGTGCCATTTTTATGTTACGATTTTGTATTGAGCGGCTGTCGGAATATACAATGTACAATGCAATGTTTTACATATTCCTCGAGATTCTTCACTTTGAAAGGTCTTGTGATCCCCCTTTCATGCCAGATACACATAAAACTATTCTTTTCGTCAAATGAACGTATTCCTCTACTGCTACTGATGTGTAAAGATTTTGAAAAGGGATTGCCTACTGTAGGTGAAAGGTCAGTACATGCTAGTCATTTGTCTCTTTCCTGCGTCACGGCCAGCAACGTAACTTCACTCTGTTCCACTGGTATCTTCATGTTAATTTCATCACAGAAACTTCACGTATCTTTTGATGGTAGCTTCAAATGGAGATAAAATTTTGATGAAAAGACATGGTAAAAGAATTTCTCTTTTGTTGATGTTTTATGTTCTTCATAATATTTCTCACATGCTCTACATTTTGGAAGCACACAGTGTTTAAGTACTTTCTTTCCGGATTTTTTTTTCTTGTGAACTGACTTTAATAGGCTGCAAATGATGTTATATGTTCCGTCTCATCAATTTTATTGCCTGATCTCTTATTACCACGAGAGTCAACTGCAGCAGAAACGTTATCGGATATCTGAAATGTGTTCAGAAACAAAACTTTACAAATCTGGACACTTTAGTCTTTCACTTCCACGAAATAATTAAATGACGCTGATGTATGTTTTCCAGAGCCATTTTGCGGCCGTCTCCTTTGCACACTGAATAATTGCACTGTTCCCCAAAAATAAATATTTTGGTGTCAGTAGTCACCTAGCTTACATGAAGAATCAAACAAGTTCCTTCCATTATTCTTGCAGAGCATTTTAATCGACATGTGCATATTCAGTTGGTAAACACTTTTTCTTTAACCAGTTGTCCTTTTCTGATTACGTAATCTTATCCAGTATTTCAGAGAGTTTTTCTTTTGCCTCTCTTAGCCCTATAACAAATAATATAATAAAAACAGTTACTCAAATTACCAAAATTAAAATTCGAGACAGAGAAGTGCATTATATTGTATTAGTGGCTTCAGAACAGGTTGTACTGTTTTCAAACCACGTATGAAAATGGTGTAAGTGAAAAAAAAACGTGACTTATATTTCGCAGTACGTTTTGGTTACATTAGTTTATCTTCATTGTCTTCTGAACAGTCGTCTCTGTCCACAGTAATGATTATTTGGTGTGATGGAACTACAAAAATTTGGAACAAGACATGCACTGTGGACTTGCTTCGCTTGTCGTCTGAAATAATAAACTGCTGTTTCAGATGTCAGGTAAATTGCTGCCATCTGGCACCACACAGCTCAGGTAGGGACTTCATTCGGTAATCTGCTGAAAACATCCGGTAACGCAGAGTGGACTACACCTCTGTTCTCAAAACACAATTTTTGTGGACTTTCACTCTGATCGCCTAATGTATCACTGAACGTACCTGCAAAATTACACTCACGTTCAGAAAAAAATCAGAACAATTGAAGGACCAGAGATAGGGTATTCATATTCACAGGACATGTACATCAATACGTTCTGCAGAAACGGCTAGCATTTGAACACTGACGACCCGCAGGTTCAAGGTAAACGTCGCTATCGTAGCGCAGCACCACCCACTGGTATAATGTGCCTGCAGCTCTCGTTGTCGCTATAAACCGAAGGTAACCGATCACTTTGACTTGAGCGAACGTACAGGATGTCTCACAGACGGATGGGCGAACTGTACCGTCAAAATAGTGAATTTGAAAGACTGCGTATTATTGGCATGAGAGAATGTGATGTATCGATCCGGGAAATTGCTGCTTGTGTAGGACCAAGTGTTTCGGCAGTGCAACGGGTGTGTGCAGGATGGTTAATAGAAGGCTGCAGAAGGCGACGAGATGGGTCAAGTCGCACCACTCAGACCACATCCTTAGAAGATCGACACCTCATCCTAATGGCACTGCAGGACAGATCTGCATGCACCATCAGGGGGGGAGGGGGGGCAGTCCATCGCTGTTTATTATGGGATGGGTTAGTGTGAGTCGTCCACTTCTCCGCCTACCTTTGGTGAATGTGCAGAAACATGCTAGACGACAATGGTGTATGGAACGATGTCCCTGTGGACAGGAATGGCATAGTGTTTTTGGACGATTCCAGGTTCTGTTTATTCGGAACTGATGGCCGCATTTTGGATCACCGCAGACAGGAGGAGAAGCATCACAGTAACTGCATTCGCACAAGGCATACAGCGCCAACTCGAGGCCTTATTGCGCGGGGTGCTATTGGGTACAGTCACAAGTCACAGCTGGTGCGTGTCCAGGGCACCGTAGCCGTACCCTTTGTCTCGACACCCCAGACACCATATTTCAGCAAGAGAATGCACATCCTCATGTTGCTGCACGAACACGTGCCTTCTTTGTGTCACAGGATGTCAGCCTTTTGCCCTAGCTCGCCAGATCACCAGACTTGTCGCCAATCGTAGATCTATGGGATGTGGTGGAACGACGGGCGCACCACCACTGTGACCCACTGTCGACCACTACAAATGATCTTTGGAACCAGGTGAGGGCAGCGTGGCTGGACATACGACAGGACGCCATGCGTGCCTTGTACACAGCGATGCCATCAGGCTTAGAATAAGTTGCGGCGGGCCCTGTGCCTACTAGCTAACGGGACACGTGCAGAACAGAGGTGACTGAAATGCTTATCATTCCTGCAGAACATACTAATGTACGAGCCCTGTGAATATGAACGTCCCATCTCTAGTCGCTCAAGGTTTTTTTTTATTTATTTATTTTTTTTCCCTAAACATGAGTGTATGATATTGCACGACACAGTTCAAGAAATATGACATCATAAACATTAAGATGCGGGAAAAATTATCTTTTGCATAAAATCGAATGTTTCATAAAGAGAGCACGTAGCGACATCGAAGAAACTTTAAAAACAATTTCAAACTTTTTCTCAACTTTTCTCGGTTAACAAATAACATTTTAAAGTAATGAGACGTTTGAAACTGATTTATAAGTGGTACTTTGATTCTTTGAAGAATCGTGGTTCACCAGTTACAGAACAGAAGTCAACCATTCAATTAATTCGTAAGCCAATATACACAGGCATCTCATCCCAAAAATAAATTCACGATCTGCCGACATTTCTGCACTACAGGGAGTACGCTATTCGAAGTTCTGCCAGTACAACGCCAAGTAAATAACAGGCGAGGGACAGGGAGAGGAGGTGGGGAAGCTGGTGACACGCGTCACACGCCCTGCCGCCGCCCTGGAGCTCCCTAATACTCTGCTATCGACTCGGCACACGCAGGGTCGGGCGGGCCACTAATCTGGTTGCGAGCGCTACGTCGCTTCCAGGAATAACTAAACCGGATTCCACGTGTCGGACGTGGGCGGCATTCATAGTGCGCCACTGACGTCGAACATTCTGTGACCTCAGCCAAATACGCATCGGCGTTACAGACTGTACAAGGCAACTAATATCCTTGAACTGTTACCCCAACATTACGGATTATTTGCACAACTTATTGGTAGTCTCGTAAATAATAAGCCACAGTGTTCTGAGCATTATAGACGTTATACAGGATGGGACAAAAAATGTCTCCTGGATGAGTGGGTACGAGTGGATGCATACAACCACCAACTGTGACGTGCATACCACGTGTAGATCCGCCAAGTGATCCACGCCGGTTCAGAATGCAGTGCGGGCTGTGTCTGTGTGAGTGTTGCAGTGCAAAGGCGACGATGGTGCTTACAGCGGATCGCGAGTTTTGTTGTGGAAAGTCACGTGACAACAAAGTCGCGCAATCGGTGTCGCCAATTGTTTGCTGAGAAGTCTAATGGTATCAAAATGGCAGCAAAGAGTGCCATGGAATGCTCAGTCGGAAAGTCAAGAAATGTTTCGAAAAGTGCTCGCATATCAGAAAACATGGCAGGAGTTCACCAGAAAATGCTTCAGAGCCCAACCAGAGCAATCCGACGCCTGTCGCAAGTGGCCGGCATCATCGATCGTGCGGACGTATACTCCACTTGCATCCCTACCGAGGGAGCGGATGCTCTTCAGAGCCTCCAGTTTTGTGAGTGGTTTTCACTGAGATAACAATGAGTGCCTTGACACGAATCTGTTCTTTATGTCTGATGAAGCCTGGTTTCACGCAAGTGGTTATGTCAGTTCACAGAATAACAGGTTATCCGCAGCAGAAAAATTGGAAGAAACGCCATTGCGTGGCAGATGGCTGGGGTTTGGTCTGCAGCGTCGGCACGCCGCATTATTTGTCCCATCTTCTTTCGTCAGACGCTGACCTCGGCGCGTTACGTTGCCAACATTTTGAAACCATTTGTGTCAGCATTAACAGATGAAAAAAAGACCTACAGTTACTTCTACCAGAATGGACCGAATGCCCATACAGACGGTCCAGTCTTCTAGCACATTTAAGAAACTTGGCGCCTAACAGAGTTGTCAGCAGAGGTCAAGTCTGGTCACAGCCGTAGCTGATCTGTCGCTATGCGATTACTTTGTACGGGGAGTCTTCAAGAACTGCAGCAGAACATTTCGGATGGGACTGCAGCAATTCCATCAGTCCAGCTTCGATCCGCCATCAGCAACTTTGTAACCGAGGCCCAAAATTCCCAAGAGATGAATGGTGGTCACTCTCAACATCTGCTGTAGTCAGGGTGGTACTATATTTCCTTTCCTCTGCTGTGTTTCTTTGTACCCTGGAACTCTGTTCTCCAGCCCTCTTTTATTTAACCAATCCTGTACAAAAGAGTTAACGAACACAGACCTATTCCGCCTTCATTGTAACGAGGTGACGTTTCCTTCTGTACAGTCCTCGCCCTGGAACGTCTCGGCAGGTATTCTGAGTCAGCAGTAATTACTGCGCTATTTTGTTGATCTACTTGTATCAGGACGTGACTGTCTTCCATTGAGGCCAGATTTTCAGTGGCGCTCACCCGTTGCGTCCTGTGGCAACTGTCACAAAGCTGCCTGGGCGGACGCGGATCTTCTGCTGCGCTCATCAGCGGGGGGCGGGCCGCGGGCCGCCGTCTGTGGCGTGGGCGGCGCTCCACTCCACGGAGGAGGAGAGGACTTCCGCCCGCGAGACCACTGCCACGGCTTAGCTCAGTGCGTGCCTCGAGGGCAGGAGAAGTGACGGCAACAGCAGAAACAAAACCACTCTAGTGCAGATGTTTTAATCCTACTGAGAGGAACAACTGAATGAAAACAGTCAACTCATTCGTTTGTATTTTTAAATTTCGGTTGAATTATACGATCATTCTTTGTTAGTTAGTCTTGGTCACAGCTTTGCGTATCGGTTGAGTTGTCATTGATTTATTTCCACCGAGACCAGTCTGTGCAGGCAACTGAACGAAAACAGTAGGTAGCTTTTCTGTCGGTTGAACCAAATATTTGTTCTTTCTGAGAGGACGAGACACTCTCCCACTGTTTCCCATATTAAAGGCTGGTATTTAACGTTGATTTTACTCCCAACACATTCCTTTTTTTGACGACAGGAAGTTTTGAGCACCAGTGCAGATAACGATCTCCATGATAAATGTGTTGTTCACTTTAGAGCTGAACGGAAACTCAAAACACGCTGCCACTTTAGGCAGTCGGGAACACAACGTCTTCTCCTCTCTGTGTGGAAATTTACGAGTCAGGGATTTCATGCTGCTCCAGAAAGGAGAAGAATATTGTTAACTTTGATTGGGATTGGGGGAGCAGAAGGGTTAGAGAGGAGACATGGGGCTCGTGGAGTCTTGCGACTGGCGCGAAACCCTTGTGACGGCAGTTGAGTGAGTGCTTTGGTGGAGTTTACCGAGGTCTGATGGAAAGTGAGGAGAGGAGATATTGGGTCTACTGATCCAGACTCTGGTCTGGAGTGGTCTTCCAATTCAGTCACCAGCCGTGAGCGGTCTTCTGATTCAGACTCTGGTCTGGAGAGGATTCTGGTCTTGCATCTTGTTACGGTCGGGTTGCACTTGGGACACTTGTCCTGGGCGTGACTTGGCACCGGTGTCGGTGTAGACTCAGGAGTCTGTGTTGAGGACTTAGCTGTACCGACAGTTTAGACCTCAGTCATCTCGGACAACTCGATGTGCCGAAGGAAAGCTTGTTCGTGACAGATCTGCTGCCGTCACGTTTGATCTCGTTGTGGGCGGTGCCTCATAAATGAGTCAGATTGGTTGTATGAACAGGAGTGTCACACACTGGAATCTGCTAAGCTTTTACGGCTCCATTAGAACATTAGAAAGTAGTTGGCCATACGTGGTGCTCGCGATAACGAATTACAGGGGCCGCACATGGCTGCTCTGCAGCCGCTTCAACCCCGACCGCCACCTGAGACACCGCCACACAGCGAGAAGGGGGTACAGTTTTGCTGCTCCGTCTTGTTAGGGCAAACAGCATCTGTTCTGCCCCTTGTTCTCAGCTGCATCAACGTAGTATAACTTCTGAAGAGAACGAATGCATCAAAGTCTATTGAGCATCAGATAATTTCAGACACCCTTATCCATGTCTTGTGCCTGAATAAATAGTTTAATCAGGCAAACCTTAAACTTTACCAACCAGTCGCCACCCAGTCGAATGTTAACTATTTGTTGCCTCTATTTGTGTTGCCAACAGTTCTTGCTTTATTTGTCATCACGTGTGACATTTAACTCTTGTTCCGTTTTATAATCAATAAATTTGTCCCATAAATTTTATGAATGTTCAATCCCATGTTGATATACTAGTCACCCATCAACAATTGACTACGATAATGAGAGCGTTCATTAATATTATTCCAGCATTCAAGTTCAGTGGGGTTACGATAAGAGTGATAACCTCTAATGCAGGCTAACAAAAATAAACACAGTCAAAGGGGAAAATCAATTCTGCATGGGCCAGGTAGTTAAGTGGATGGCTTAGTAGATGAAGTGATTGCCGTCAGCACGGTGACTCACAGAGTCGCCTGCCGCCTTCCAAACCGTACCGCAAGTCCAGTGTAGTCTTGCAAGTTGGTGACCTCTGCCAGGATCATGAAATGATGGCACCTCCTGTGACCGTCAGGTGCAATTTCCGCTATGTGGTTTCTGCTTTCTCATGTTGAAGTTCAGTTGGTGCAGTACGGTAAGTTAGGTTCGCGTGATCATAAGAATTGCCAGCGCTAACTACATTGACGATTTGTAAATTTCGTGTGCGTCGTTCGTTTGTATTTTTATTGATTTGTTTTTTGTGATTTCTGTGTCACTTGTTGATTGTTCCTGACGGAGAACGGCGTTGTTGTGCTGACGTGTGGGGCGGTCGACCATCTGCGGCTCTGGTCTTTTATCGTAGATTACGGTTATTTTTATTTGATATGCTTCGTCAGGAAATTAAAATTACTGGGCTGACAGAGCAAATTTCACGGTAGAATTGGGTGGCATTGCGTCGAGGAGAAATATAAATCTCTTGGGAGTAGAAACGTGAATGTATGCTCACTAAAAGCACGGCAGTTTTGCTCCAAAGAGCGAGAATATTTTAATCTCGTCACAAATGGATCAATGTCAGACTGGTATCACTGATAAAGACAAAGTTGCGGAGAATTCTCAGTCGGAAGTAGTAGCCTTGCGGCTATGTCGAACGCAGAACTCTCTGATATTGATGAGGAAACTCAGTCAGACAGCGAGCGCCATGTACACTCTGCAGACATGCCAAGACGTACCGTTAGCCAGAATGGCAGGTCAAACTCTCGAACAAAATGTCGCAGAGCTTGGAATCGCATTCGTCTAGTACTGGAAGTATTGGTGGAGGACCTCAATTTCACGTCTTCGTGCGAGTTACGCAGGAAGCGGAGACGAAGATGCAGAAAAGAGGGAAAATAAGCACGAATGAGATAAAGGAATTAGTCACTAAGGAGGCGAAGGAGATACAGATAATACTTGAACAGTTTGTTGAAAGTACAGAGCAGGTTTAGAAGGAAGTCACTTGTGTGAAGCAAGAACTGTTCAAATGTTCAAACGTGTGTGAAACCTTATGGGACTGCTAAAGTCATCAGTCCCTAAGCTTACACACTGCTTAACCTAAATTATCCTAAGGACAAATACACACACCCATGCCCGAGGAAGGACTCGAATCTCCGCCGGGACCAGCCGCACAGTCCATGACTGCTGCGCCCTAGACCGCTCGGCTAATCCCGCGCGGCAAGCAAGAACTAGAAAGCGTCAAGAAAACATTAAGAGAGACGCTAGAGGTCGCGAACGAGGCAGAACACGATGCAGGGGCGGCAAGGTTAGTGGCCCTAGGTGTACGCGAGGACGTTTTGTCAGTGAAATAACAAGTAAAACAGGCGGAAACCGAAATGTGCGGTTCTTGCCGCGCTCCATAAACGGGGAACAACGATCGTCCAGCAAACGCAAGAAAAAATTAGCGATAACGTAAAGTGCATCAAACACATCGAGAACAAACAGGCAGAAATATCAGAGGTTATAGAAGAACACACTCGAATCACCTCACATCAAAACGAGCTGAAAAAAAAAATGTTCACATGGCTCTGAGCACTATGGGACTTAACTTCTGAGGTCATCAGTCCCCTAGAACTTAAAACTACTTAAACCTAACTAAGCTAAGGACATCACACACATCCACCCCCGAGACAGGATTCGATCCTGCGACCGCAGCGGTAGCGTGGTTCCAGAATGTGGTGCTTACAAGGGAACCTCCCCATCGCACCCCCCTCAGATTTAGTTATAAATTGGCTCAGTGGATAGGCCTTGAAAAACTGAACACAGATCAATTGAGAAAACAGGAAGAAGTAGTGTGGAACTATGAAAAAAAATTAGTAAAATATACAAACTGAGTAGTCCATGCGAAGATAGGCAACATCAAGGAGAATGGGAGTCAAGGAGCGCAGTGGTACCGTGGTTAGCGAGAGCAGCTACGGAACGAGAGGTCATAGGTTCAAGTTTTCCCTCGAGTGAAAAGTTTAATTTCTTATTTTTAGTTTATGTGACAAACTCTAATGTTTTCATCACTTTTTTGGAAGTGATTATCACATCCACAAGAAAACCTAAGTCGGGCAAGGTAGAAGAATCTTTTTACCCATTCGCTAAGTGTACAAGATAGGTGGGTCGACAACATATTCTCGACAACATATTCCTGTCATGTGACGCACATGCCGTCACCAGTGTCGTGTGGAGGAATCGGTTGACCTATGACCTTGCGATCAAATGTTTTCGGTTCCCATTGGAGAGGCACGTCCTTTCGTCTACTAATCGCACGGTTTTGCGGCACGTTCGCAAAACACAGACACTAAACTTATTACAGTGAACAGAGACGTTAATGAACGAACGGGCAGATCATAACTTTACGAAAATAATGAAAGTAAAATTTTCGGTCGTGGGAAGACTTGAATCTAGAACCTCTCGCTCCGCAGCTACTCACGCTAGCCACGGGACCACGGCGCTCACGAGTTCAGATTCTCCTTGATGTTGCCTATCTTGCGTATGGACTACTCAGTTTGTATATTTTACTAATTTTTTTCATAGTTCCACACAACTTCTTCCTGTTTTCTCGATTGATCTGTGTTCAGTTTTTCAAGGCCTATCCACTGAGCCAACTTATAACTAAATCTGAGGGGGGTGCGATGGGGAGGTTCCCTTGTTAGAAGCGCCCGGCCACCCCGGCCGGCGAGCTGGCAAAAGACGTCCAGCAAGCACAACAACGGGTTACGCAGTTGGAATCACGGTCTGGTACAGCAGCACACCAGCATGATCAGGGAAGGAAAGAAGAACACGCATTACGACATTTCGACGCATAATATGAGGCTAGTGCCGCAGAACACACTAGCCGCCATAGGGCGCATGAGAGAGAGCGCTCCGACGGTGATGCAGAGTATGGCAGAAACAGAACACAATTCTGTACGACTTTGGAGGACGCAAACACTACACCATGAGTCTGACGACACAAGAGGAGGACCTAACAGTGCACAAGGATCGTTGGGACACCGGTTAACGGAGACGCGTGCTGCAGAAACGAGGGAAAATTCGTTGGCATGAAGTGTCGAACCATTCGACCACAAACATTTCGTACCCATTCAGAATTTCGAAGTGACCAAAGAGAGTAACAATACAGTATATCCAAAAGGATGTTTATCTCAGTACGATAAAGCGCTACCGGAATCGTGGTCACTGAAATACATGGTGGAACATATCTGCGGATTTTAGAGGGGTCGCTTCTGAAACACACGCGCAGTGTTGCTCAGAGATGTCGCTCATATAAAGAATACACGGATGCGTTCTTAACACATCCTTGTCACAGGACACGCAAGGAAGAAACAAGCAGGAGATTATGCTCGAGAGAAACCTAGAAGCGTCAGGATTCTGCAGTCAGTTGAAGTTCTTTGAGTCGCTAGTTACGGAGAATCGCTTTTTCGACCGGCTGTAAGTACCCAAGGAAATTGTGACGCACTGTTACGTCAAATAACCTCTGCACCAACGTTTTCAGTGAATCTTTCAAGTGTACACTACGCGACTTAGACTATGTCAACGAAATACAAAACACAAGAGACAGGAACGGAGTCCATGATCACAGTTGGCAAGGCTTGTCAGAGACGAACAGACGAAATGGAGGGAATTATCGATCACGGGAAAACATCAGCTCGAACGATAGAAGCAGTAACCAGCCACCGTGGGAGAATAGAGGTAGGCGAGGCAATTATGACGATAATTACAATGAATGGCAAAAAGGAAACTGGAGAGGACGAAACTCGAACCAGTTCCAGCGGGATACTGGAGAACCACAGCAGCAAAGAAGCAACTGGGAGAACAGCAGTCGATGGCATCAAGAAAACTAACAAATCACAATATCCAGATTAGGTACCTAAACCATCACAGGGGAAACGAAGCAGAAGTGTAAATAGAAACTCACTGTCTGCTGCTTCGCACACAGCTCTAAATAAGGCCGCAGGAAGAACCGGAACGAGCAACAACATGCTAGAATGTGAAGACACAAGAGAGCCTTTGCGTGAGGCAAAAGAAGTTATTCACGTCACCAGAGGCATTCTCAGTCTGACGGAAATTGTAGACAGTGGAAGCCACGTTACGGCGATATAGGAATCTGCGTACAAGAGATGTATTGTGAAACACTGGAGAAACGCTGAGAGGAAAGCACACGGATACGTGGATACAAACCCGGTTATGTTCAGCTGCCAAGGGCACAACTTGCAAGCCAGCATTCTGGTCGTCCCTTCGCTGGAAATTGAAATAATATTTGGTATGGATTTCCACAATCAACACCAGGCCGTATTGGACGTGGGATGAGGAAAATTCACATTTCAAAATGATACCGTCAGCAACATTACATTTGCTGATCACGCAATACGTGCGCAATCCTGCCCAATGCG
This sequence comes from Schistocerca nitens, assembly GCF_023898315.1. NCBI lineage: Eukaryota > Metazoa > Arthropoda > Insecta > Orthoptera > Acrididae > Schistocerca > Schistocerca nitens. Next base: position 22,259,482 of record NC_064618.1, on the reverse strand, counting down.
TCAACCTAAATTGCACCACAAAAAGGGAGGAAGACAGAAATCAACTGAGGCGGGATGACCGTTGTCGCACCGCACAACAAGATGAACAAACTCGACGGGAGATGCGCTATGCTGTTGAAAACTTTCTTTTTGAGTCAAAAATCCTCTGCCTGGTTTAATGCGGCCCGCCACGAATTCCTCTCCTGTGTCAACCTCTGCATCTCAGAGTAGCACTTGCAACCTACGTCCTCAGTTATCTGCTGGATGTATTTCAATCTCTGTCTTCCCTTTACAGTTTTTGCTCTCTACGGTTCCCTCTAGTACCACGGAAGTCATTCTCTGATGGCTTAACAGATGTCGTATCTGTGGTGTCACCGCCAGACACCACACTTGCTAGGTGGTAGCTTAAATCGGCCGCGGTCCATTAGTACATGTCGGACCCGCGTGTCGCCACTGTCAGGATCGCAGACCGAGCGCCACCACAAGGCAGGTCTCGAGAGACTGACTAGCACTCGCCCCAGTTGTACGGACGACATTGCTAGCGACTACACATACGAAGCCTTTCTCTCAATTGCCGAGAGACAGTTAGAATAGCCTTCAGCTAAGTGCATGGCTACGACCTAGCAAGGCGCCATTTGTACCATTGCATGTATCTCAAGATAGTCTCACTTGTATCATCAAGAATGCTGTATACCAAAGGACGATATAAAAGTTAAGTGTTCTAGTAGCTACGTTCTTTTCTTTATCACATTCATTACGAATCCTGTTCCAGACTTCGCGCCAGTCGGCGTGTGTGTACGTGTGCCCTTTCGGCTACCCGTCACTGTGGACTGGCTGCCTTGTCAGTCCACTACAGTATCATTCTGACCCTTTTCCTTGTCAGTGTTTTTCGTTCATTCCTTTTCTCTCTGATTCTGCGTAGGACCTCCTCGCTTCTTATCAGTCCGTCAAATCTTCATCATTTGTCCGCAGCACCATATCTCAAACGCTTCAACTCTTCTCTGTTCCGCTTTTTCCACAGCCCATATTCCACTGCCATACAATTCTGTACTCCAGATGGTCATTCTCAGAAATTTCTTTCCCAGATTAAGGTCTATGTTTGATGCTAGTAGACTTCTCTTGGCAGGAATGCTCTTTTTGCCAATGCTAGTCTGCTTTCGATCACCACCTCGCTCCGGCGGTCACTGGTTATCTAACTGCCTAGTTAGTAGAATTCCTCAACTTCATCTACTTCGTGACCATCAATCCTGATGTTAAGTTTCTCACTGTTCTCATTTTTGCTACTTCTCACTAATTTCGTCTTTCTTCGATTTACTCTCAATCCATATTCTGTGCTCATTAGACTGTTCATTACATTCAGCAGATCATGTAATTATTTTTTTTCACTTTGACTGAGGATAGCAATATCATCAGCGAATCGTATCATCGATATCCTTTCACCTTGAATTTTAATTCCACTCCTGAACCTCTCTTTTATTTCCAATCATTGCTTCTTCGATGTTCAGATTGAACAGTAGGGGTGAAAGGCTACATCCTTGTCTTAGAGGCTTTTCAATACGAGCACTTCCTTCTTGGTCGTCCACTCTTGTTATTCCCTCTTGGCTTTTGTACATATTGTACTGTCTCTCCCTATAGCCTACCTCCTATTTTTCTCAGAACTTCAAACACCTTGCACCATTTTACAGTGTAGAACGCTTTTTCCAAGTCAACAAATCTTATGAACGTGTCTTGATTATTCTTTAATCTTGCTTCCATTGCCAAACGCTACATCAGAATTGCCTGTCTAGTTCCTCTACCCTTCCTAAAACCAAACTGATCGTCGTTTAACACATCCTCATTTTCTTTTCTATTTTTCTGTATATTATTCTTGCCAGCAACTTGGATACATAAGGTGCTAAGCTGAATGTGCGATGATTCTCGCACTTGTCAGCTCTTGCTGTCTTCGGAATTGTATGGATGACATTTTTCCGAAAGCCAGAAGGTATGTCGTCAGACTCATAAATTCCAACCACCAATGTGAATAGTCATTTTGTTTCCACTTCCCCCAATGGTTTTAGAAATTCTGATGGAATGTTATCTATCTTTTCTGTTTTATTTGATCTTAAGTGGTCCAAAGCTCTCTTAAATTCTGTTTCTAATGCTGGATGCCCTATCTCTTCTAAATCGACTCCTGTTTCTTCTTCTACCCCTTCACACAAATCTTCCCCTCATAGGTTGCGGATGTGTCGCCGGTGGCGAATGAGTGTATTCCGGCCACGGGTGCGGAGGAAGGAGCGGCAGAGGCTGTGGGATTCGATGAAAAGGAAGTGTAGGACGGTAAGGGGGGCTACGTTTGGTAGTTAACTTGGGTCTCTACGGCGTCAGTGCACGTTATGCAACTATCGTCGTCTGATATAAATAAGGCTATTAAATTTTAATATGAGGAACAATGAAAATACGTAAGCTATTTCCTATCATCTTGCCATAACATCCAATGATGCATTCAAATTTATTTCCTATGCACTATGTATCTCTTCTTGTTGTTTGTGTTTCAAATAAAAACTTAAATTAAGAGTAATTGTTTTGTCACGTGCCCGGCTTGCTGCTAGAGTGCTAGACGATGCGAAGTAGCTCTCTCTGTTAGGGAACTGCTGAATGACTTGTCATTCCACTTTGGCGTGTATCCAACTACTGGCGAGAAGCAAAACAAATAAAACGCCAGCTTTTAAAAACCGAATCCACCCTGTAGAAACCCGAGTTCGCCAAGTGAAAGGAACCGGCTTAATGCACACGTTCGTAATACGCACAGACTTCAGAGCTGCTATTGGTTGTAAAGCTAGAGGAGTGATGGTGTATACTGGAAGGTGCATATGCGAATTCAAAAGTAAAACATTTGAAAACGTTTACGAGGGCATGTGATCAGATCGGATTAAATTCAGTTTGGAGCCTTAATGGACGCTTTGCCCGCTGCTCGCTTAAATGTTGTTATAATAAGCCTCAAGCAACAAAGTGTTCTCGTTCGTGAGTACACAACACGCCATGCGGAATAAAGTTTCACCAGAAGTTTCGAATTTCACGCTGCGCATTAAATCGAACTTCCTTCCACACGTTACAGGACTTCTCAAACATTTGGGTATCGAAATGTCACAATATTAACAATTTTCATCTGAGGACCTATAAATAGATCTGATCACTATGACATCCAATCTGCGACTGTAGTCATCTGTCTACACAAAAGAAATTTATGTTTACCAAAATTCGCACGAATATGTGAATTTCTGATTGGCAGAGAAACATCACAGCCAATCATCAAACCCCCCAATCCAGCGTATATGTACAGAACCAATCAAAATTTGTCACTGAATGAGAACAGTAAATTCACACAAATACATTTTGGAAACCCAAAAAATATAAAATTGACTCCCCCTTAACAAAACTATTGCACTGAAACCGTAATCTCATTTCTCCAGTACCATTAACTGACGAAATAGTTTATAATAAATTGCCCAGATCCCAGTCTGAATGACTAAAACACATGTCATTCTCAAACATTCCTCACGAAACGAGTATTTTCAGTGTCATAACTAGGCACAATTATAATACTAATTAACAAACAATCATAAAATTAAATAAACAGAACTGCAAGTAAGAATGACAGTATTTTGACAGCAGCTCAAACAGTGGCCGTCAGCTAGTGACGTCTTAACAGATTGCACAGAAACCACATAATCTCAGGCATCTGGGCGTGACTCATACTTCAAGTCTGTTCACCGCTATGACTGATTTCAAAACGCACAATGTAAGGCGCAACGCCTCAAGCAGGAATGTCAGTATATATAGGGAACTTTGAAGCAGATCACTCAGTAACATTGTAGATGTCTGAGGGTGTTGAGGAGGGATATCGGTGGGTCGAAATGTTTATGTTGTATGCGGTAATGCATCCCGTGCATCGACTTTTTCCGTTAGCAACTGCAGCGACTTCTGCAAGATGTCTAACTGGAGCTGCTGCTGCTGCATGAGCTGCTGATTTTGCTCCAACAGACAGACCAACTTCGCCTCCATACCAACAACGACCACCGTTTTCCTCGTCGCCAAAATGTTGTGATTGCGACCAAGACGGTCGCGGGGTAGCAATGAGGGAAAGCGCGGTGGGACCCGCGAACAACAACGGAAGAGGACGGACATGACCAACGAAGGACAGAACGAATACAACAGGACCGAACAACAGAGTCACAAGGAAACAAACACGTCCACTCGTACAGGAACCAGGAAGTAGGCAGTCTAGCGCAAAGCGAGGTGTACACCGACGTAAGCGAGATTAGACTGCCTGGCTGAGCGAGTGGCCGGCGCTTAAGTACTCTATCCGAGGCGCCGCTATTGGCCGCTGGGACCACGTGTTCCACCGTGGCGCCCCACACTAAAAGCGGGCCAGGAGGCGCGCGCCGCCACAGCTTACGGTGCAGCGACCTCTATGGGTCTTCATGACGTCTGGCGCGCATTCAAATTACGCGGCGCGCGGTACCAGATCCCTCCCCCCCTGAAACTTGCGCGTAGGGGCGGAAACGCCCCGGACGGTGCCGAGGTGGGCGGCAGTGGGAAGAGGAACTGGGCGTATCAACCGCTAGTGGCGGGGAGGAAGGGTTGCCCGAGGTATCCATGACAGCCGATCCAGAGTCCAGGGTGGGGGAGGGAGCCGCCGATCCATCCGGAGGTGGAGACGGCCGGCGGCAGGCCCTCGGGGAGATGGCAACCGGGGGCTGGGACGTTGACTCGAGGACCACGTCCGTACCCGAAGGAGGTAGGGACAGAGGTGGAGGCGCGAGTCCCGTGGCAGCACGAGGGCGGAGCTGAGTATGATGGCGGCGCTCCAACCCTTTCGACGTCTGCACCGACGTCACACGCCGCCCGTGGGCCGCGACGACCGTGGCTGGTGTCCAACCCGCCTTGCGCCCGTACTCGCGGGCCCACACGGCCGTGCCAGGGGCGTACCGCTGCGAGGGCCGGGAGTGGGGGCGGGAGGAAGACGGCATCAGCAAGTGGAGCAGGGTCCGCGGCTGTCACCCAAGAAAGAGCTCTGCCGGACTGCATCCGTCAATTGGCGTAGTGCAATAGGTGCTCAAAAATGGGGTGAGGGCCGACGTGGTTGGAGATGTGTCGACGGCCTTAGTCAACTGGTGTTTAAAAGTGCAGACAAGCCTCTCCGCCGCGTCATTGGACGAAGGGTGTAAAGGGGGGCTACGGATACGCTCGATACCGTTGGCCTGACAGAAATCGTGAAAGGAGGATGCTGTGAATTGGGGACCATTATTGGAGACCAACGTGTGGCGAGAACCTGGGCCAGGGCCGTGAGGGTAGCCTCCGTGGTGGTGGATGCCATTTGGACAACATATGATTTGGAGTAGGCATCAACGATGAGTAACCACATGGACCCCAAAAACGGGCCCGCAAAATCGATATGGATGCGATCCCAGGGCCGTCGAGGCACAGGCCAGGGTGCAAGCGACTGAGGGGGCTTGCCTGGTGACGCGAACACAGTGCACCCACGGACAAGGCGCTCAATATAGCCATCGATGCCGGGCCAATACACATGCCAAAGAGCCAAAACTTTCATACGGGACATACCCCAGTGCCCGCAGTGTAACAAACTGAGCACCCGAAGCCGCAATTCCGGGGGGATGACCACCTGGTGGGCATCTGACTCCGTGGCCAACAGAAGGACATCATCGACCACGTAGAGCCTGTGGGACGGGTGGCGCCAGGGGCTGAAATCGGACTGCATCCAATGAGTAACATAGGACGGCCACCTGTGGACCACGTAGTTGAGAACCTGCCGTAAGACAGGGTCACGGCGGGTAGCCGCAGCAACGTCAGCAGCCGTAAGAGGAAGACCGTCCAGCGCATCTCGGCGTGCGGAATCAATGTGAAAGCAGAGGACCTCCTGTTGGTCAAAGGCAGGATCGGGGCTTGCTGGGAGACGTGACAAAGCGTACGCATTAGCACGGTGGGTGGTGGGCTTATACCGGATGGTGCAAGCGTAATTACGTAAAAACAATGCCCAGCGCTGGAAACGTTGAGCCGTCCGCTCGGGAAGGTGAGAGTGGGGTCCAAAAAGTGTAACCCAGGGTTTATGGTCCGTCAGGAGGGTGAACTTTGCCCCAAAGATATAGGTGTGAAATTTTTGGACGGCGAACACGATTGCCAGGGCGTCCTTTTCAATCTGGGAGTAGTTCCGATATGCTGGGGTCAACGTCTTAGAGGCATAATCGATGGGCTGTTCGGAGCCATCGGCATCCCGGTGCGCGAGGACGGCCCCAATGCCGTATGCCGACGCATCAGCGGCCACAACCAAGGGGCGGTCAGGAGAGAAGGGAGTAAGGCAAGGGGCGGACTTCAGCATCGCCTTTAAACGGAGAAAAGCCTGGTCACAGGCAGGAGTCCAAACAAAAGGTACCCCTTTGCGACGGAAGAGATTGAGGGGTTGAGCAACGGAGGCAGGCTGGGGCAAGAACTTTAAGTAATAAGTAACCTTGCCAAGAAACACCTTCAGTTCCGATAACTCCTTGGGATGAGGAAGGGCCTCAATGCCCGCGACATTACGACCCGAAGGGCGAATGCCATCTTTGGTAAGCCAGTGGTCTAAGTATTCCACTTCCGGTTGAAAAAAACAACACTTGTCCAGCCAACAGCGTAGACCAGTAGACTGCAGAGCGTGAAATAAGGCGCTGAGGTTTTGCAAATATTCCTGGTGGGAACGCCCGGTGACCAAGATGTATACAGGTAATTCACACATGCAGGAATAGGCTGTGTAAGCTGTTCCAGGAATCGCTGGAAATGGCCGGCACCAAAGAGACACCAAAGGGAAGGCACTTATACATATCCGAAAGGCGTGTTGATAACCATGATGTTCTGAGATTCGGCATGCAAGGGCAACTGGTGGTATGCCTCAGCCAGGCCGATCTTGGAAAAATACTCTCCCCCGGCAAGCTCGGCCAGAAGGTCTTCCTGTCGGGGAATGGGTGTCAACGAGGGACTGAGCATTGACTGTAGCGCCGAAGTCCCCACACAGCCGAAGGGACCCATTGGGTTTCCGTATGACCACCAGTGGTGCCGCCCATGCACTGTAAGTTACAGGTTCCAGCACGCCAGAGGCCTGGAGCCCATCAAGTTCCTGCTTGACTGCTGGCCGTAAGGCCACCGGAAGGGGTCGCGCCCGGAAAAAGCGAGGCTGTGCATCCGGCCGGAGGGTGATGTGCGCCTGAAAGCCGGAAGCATAGCCGATATCCGGTGCAAACAACGACACAAAAGCGGCGCACAGATCATCCAAGTCTTGAAAGGGAACAGCCGTGGAAACGACGCTAACTTCGTCGGAAATTGAAAAGCATCCAGGCCAAAAATATTCGAAGCTGACGGATGGTCGACGACAAAGAGGGTAAGGAGCCGCAGAACACGCTTGTACGTCGCCTGGACGACGAACTGCCCACGACGGGGAATGGAACCGTCTCTGTAGGCGACCAAACGGCGAGAGGGAGGCGACAACTCATGAGAGCCCAGCCGGGTATATGTCGCCTTATTAATGAGGGAGACGGTGGCCCCAGTGTCGACCTGAAGACTGACATCCTCTGCGAAAATGCGGAGCGTGAGGAAAAGCTTCCGCGTTGAAGGGGTCATCCTGTGGAGGAGCAGGACTGGATCGAGTCGAGCGATTACGACATACCGATCGTATGTGGCCCTCCTTGTTACACAGTGTGCACATTTTCCAGCGGTAGGGACAATCAGCCCTGCGAATGGGCAGTAAAGCACTGTGGGCAAGACGGAAGTGGGTCGCGCGACCGGCGACCGGCGACGAGGGGCGACCGAAGGCGCCGACGCCACAGAGACGTCGGAACACGAGGAGTCTGGACGGCGCTGCCTCCTGTCGGCCGGGCCACGTCGACGTCGCGAGGGCGGAACCCGCCGTGACGCCGCGGTCGCTGCCACCTGCTGCGTGAGCTGCTGCTGCTGCTGCTGCTGCTCCAGCAGACAGACCAACTTCGCCTCCATACCAACAGTGAAATGTTGTAACTGCGACCAGGACGGTCGCGGGGTAGCAATGAGGGAAAGCGCGGTGGGACCCGCGAACAACAACGGAAGAGGACGGACACGACCAACGAAGGACAGAACGAATACAACAGGACCGAACAACAGAGTCACAAGGAAACAAACACGTCCACTCGTACAGGAACCAGGAAGTAGGCAGTCTAGCGCAAAGCGAGGTGTACACCGACGTAAGCGAGATTAGACTGCCTGGCTGAGCGAGAGGCCGGCGCTTGAGTACGCTATCGGAGGCGCCGCTATTGGCCACTGGGACCACGTGTTCCACTGTGGCGCCCTCACACTAAAAGCGGGCCAGGAGGCGCGCGCCGTCACAGCTTACGGCGCGATGGTGCAGAGACCTCTAGGGGTCTTCGACGTCCATCACGTCTGGCGCGAACACCGCGGCGCGCGGTACCAGAGTATGACACTAGTAACATGTGCAGAATGGGGATGCTCCCACATTCATCTGCATCGTAATGCAGTTCAGCATGATACGTTCGGGAGATTAGAACATAAGATTCGAGGCTGGCATCTTTCAAAGGTTAGTCTTTAGCTATTAAGCAACGTCCTGAGAGACTAAGTGAAGTTGGATACATTTATACTGATGGCGGAGATGAAACCATGTGTCTCCATTACGATGGAGGGTTGAAATATTGAGGTGGAATGAATGCGCCGTGGGTCGGACATGCTGTGGGTTTCCAAGAGCTTGTTCGTGAGCTTCTTAGTGCTTCTTGCGAGTGGTATGGATTTTGTGGATAATGTCTGCCACAAAAGAGATGCAAAAATTACTGCTATGGTTGCAGCTACTATTAAGTCTTCTGAAAGCAGCAAAAGAACACCATGTGAGTGTGAGAGCTTCTGACAACGTTCGCCTGTGTAGATCTGCTTCCAGGCGGAAGTGGGAGCACTTTTCTTATCCTGCAGGCATACTGCTGCTTAAGTTAAATGTGGACCTAGACTAGCCGGCTGTTGTGGCCGAGCGGTTCTTGGCGCTACAGTCTGGAACCGCGCGACCGCTACGGTCGCAGATTAGAATCCTGCCTCGGGCATGGATGTGTGTGATGTCCATATGTTAATTAGGTTTACGTAGTTCTAAGTTCTAGGGGACTGATGACCACAGCGGTTAAGTCCCATAGTGCTCAGAGCCACACTTAGACCTAGACTTTTCTCATGAACTATGTGTCAGAGACCTGCTTTAGTTACAGTAAGAGTATTTTCGACGAAGGCAACGATGCTGTAAGAGATATTATTATCTCGTGATGTACTTTTTATAGTCTATTAATACACATTGTGAAAAATAGAGCATTATCGTTTTAAATGTTTTCTTTTCTCGTTTTTTTCCTATATCAGTCATACACAGGTCTGCTCTTAATATGATAGCTGTGATTATACTGTGATCTAAACACCTCCTAACCTGTGTTAATAAATCGTTATTTATTTAGTGTCAAAGACTCTTGTGAACACATGAAAACACAACCAAATGCACCTTGATAATTATTCGTGAAAATAAATTCGATTTTAGCTGTCACTTTGCTTTTCAACGTGCTACGTAAAATATAATCATCACTCTTTGTAACGAAAGTCGTCCTCCTTGTAGTAGAGGCCACGTCCTAGTTCCACGCACTACCTTAAAATGACTGGCAAATTCGTCATTAAACTGATGGGTACTGGTGTCTAGCTTAGCTAGAAGAAGACTTACTAAATAATCTGCGTTGATAGCAACGCGCCTGTAAACCAATAACGTAGATGTTGAATGTGCCGCGTGGTGGCGCGCACTGCGACGCCCCAGCCATCCCTCTTTCGTTCCGCTGCTGACAGACACTGCTGTTATCTGATGGAGCACCGACACTTCTGCAAGTAAAACTCACCTCAGACTTAACTTAGTCCCTATTTGACATCAACCCAGTAAATTACATTTCATTACTTACAGACATGGATAAGTAGTATACGTAATAACGCTTCGGAAGACAACCAGAGTGGGAGAGAGAGAGAGAGAGAGAGAGAGAGAGAGAGAGAGAGAGAGACAACCTTTACATGCATAAATCGGTTGAAGACTACAGATGAACACTTATCAGTACAGTGGTAGCGCTTATTTTTCAAATACATCATTACTGTCTTTGTTTTTTAAAGTATTATTTTCGTAATTGTTCTCATAAGATGCTGCATTAACACATTTCATAGTCGCACAACACATTTCATAGTCGCACAAGTTTCTTTATAGCTTTTCTACATCTCACTTCACTTGAAAAAAAATTATTATTACATTCTGGTATAGAGACGCTATATCACTCTGTCAATTTGTTATTCTCATACAGTAAGTCAGACTAACACCGTCAGTTTATTGTTTGCAGACAGTAAGTCATTTAAGTCCCACATTTGACTGAAATTCCTACAGTGTTATACTTACATGCCACTACATTAGAGACAGATCCCATTATCGCCACTCTTTCTGAGAAAGAGTGTACTAATGACGCCTTCATTTAACTTCTTCTATGATTACACCCTTTGACTCACAACTAAAAAGATAGGACTCAAATGATCCGAAGGCGAAATGCACTCACCATACCATACAGACAACCAACGTGCGTACGACTTCATATGGCATGCGGATAATGAGGCACCAGTTAAAATACCCATGAAATATGAGAAATACAAAATAGAAAACAAATATTCAGATTTAGTAGTGACATTCAGTATAAAGTGGTTACCGTGCGGACCAAACGTACAATTAATTGATCCAAGATCATTCATGTAGCTTACAGTATCAACCAGAAGCTTAAATTACCTGTACACATAGAAGCAATTACAATAATACGTGAAGGCAGTATCTAAAATACACGCTGAATAAAGAGAGTCCTCACTTTGTGAAAGCAACGTAACTACTTAAAACGGTTACCGTTCTTTTGTTGTCTAATGTAAGTATCACGATAAGCATTTTCTTCAACAGCTGTAGTACGTAATTACAGACTTTGTATTTCCACTGTAATACTTTTGCGATATGAATCATTTCAGAGTACGGAAACCGCAGCAAGCGAACGTCAGAATTGTCATGCAAACTGTTGTGTTGGCAGAAGAGCCAACGCCGAGTGGAGGTCGAAATGCACGCGTCTTAGCTCACGCAGGCTGGCGTGAAGAGGGAAGAACTATACTGACGTGAGGTCTGGAACATGACAAGGAGTGAGTATTCAGAAAGCGGACGTAATTAGTTTGTTACTTAACTTTAATCCATTAATGACGGACGTCGCTCTTGACGTTACATGATTCACAATATTATCTGTTCAGATTATAGTAACTGAATATGGCGCCTTGCTAGGTCGTAGCAAATGACGTAGCTGAAGGCTAAGCTAAACTGTCGTCTCGGCTAATGAGAACGGATGTAGACAGTGAACCATCGCTACCAAAGTCGAACCGAGCGAGATGGCGCAGTGGTTAGCACACTGGACTCGCATTCGGGAGGACGACGGTTCAATCCCTTCTCCGGCCATCCTGATTTAGGTTTTCCGTGATTTCCCTAAATCGTTTCAGGCAAATGGCGGGATGGTTCCTTTGGAAGGGCACGGCCGATTTCCTTCCCAATCCTTCCCTAACCCGAGCTTGCGCTCCGTCTCTAATGACCTCGTTGTCGACGGGACGTTAAACACTAACCACCACCGCTAGCAAAGTCGGCTGTACAACTGGGGCGAGTGCTAGGGAGTCTCTCTAGACTAGACCTGCCATGTGGCGGCGCTCGGTCTGCAATCACTGATAGTGGCGATACGCGGGTCCGACGTATACTAACGGACCGCGGCCGATTTAAAGGCTACCACCTAGCAAGTGTGGTGTCTGGCGGTGACACCACACAAACTTGTGACACCACTGGGAATGAAGCAAAGACTCGAAAACAAATTGTGACTTACTAAAAAAGCGAAAACCTTGTTACGGTTTTTTCTTATACTTCAGTACAATTTAAAATAAATAATCACAAATACGACCTACATTTTTCAGTATCATTATGACTAAAATTTTCTTCTTTAGGGCCAGCAGCAAAGCATATGACCGATAATGACATGATTATTAAAAAGATCCACCAAAAGAGCTGCTTATAATAACTAACCTTCATTCACGGAATTTATCCCCATTCTGAAGCACGTCTAGACTGATGTCACGTCCAAATTGCTACTGTCACACCTTGCCGTTTTATAAAAACATTGCAGCTATAAGGGAGTTCACTAACGATGTAATATGGACGTCACGTTAGCTCTAGACGTACTTGATACCACAAGGATGGGACCGCCATTGGTAGAGCAGGAAGGTCGAGATAAAACCACACCGTCCTGCGGGGTCCGTCCAGCAGGCGCCGTACAGCAAACAACCTCAACAAAAATGTTGAGGTGAGGCGCTGCCTCAGTAGAGTGTCAGCCCCGAAGCAATTGACGGCAGTACAAAATTCACGCACGCGTCTTAACTGAAAATTCAGTGGACTGACATCGACAAGTGGATGAAGACTGCTGAGACGTGAATGTGTGGATTGTGTGACAGACAGTAAACACGACACGCTGAACGAATAACGCAGACGCTTTCCTTCGAATATCGGAATGCACCAGACCCTCCGAGAGAACGCGCACACTTAACCGCCTCGTATCGTAACAGAAAAGTGTGCTGCTTCCACATAATAAGAATAGACAACTGTTTTACGAGAGGCGTTCAATAAGTAAGGCAACCCTTTTTTTTTTCTCGGCCAGTTTCGAATGAAAAAATAAGTGTTATGGAACACGTGCAATATTCCGCTTCAGCCCCTATAGTTTAGTGTTAAACGTAGCGTCTACAACGAAGTCATTAGAGGCGGAGAGCAAGCGCGGATTAGATACAGATGGGGAAGGAAATCGGCCACGCCCTCTCAAAGGAACCATCCCAGTATTTACCTGAAGCAATGTAGGAAAATCACGTAAAACATTAATCAGAATGGCGGACGCGGTGGTGCTATACTTATCCTCCAAAATGGCGTCTCTAATGGATGTGCGACCCCAACTGAGAACTGTTGTTGAAATTCTTTTGGCCGAAAATCAGAGTACCGCAGATGTTCACAGCCGCATTGACAGTGTCTACGGAGACCTGGCAGTGAACAACAGCACGGTGAATCTGTAGACGAGGCGTCTCTCGTCGTCGCAACAACGTCGCTCAAACGTGTCCGACCTCCCGTGAGCAGGTAAACCGCACACAATTGTGACTCTTGCAATGTTAGAATGTGCAGACACTCTAATTCGAGGAGCAAACGAATGTCCTCCTCTCTATGACCACATAAAGTCTCAAACAAATCTGCGACCGAAACTTCGCTGGACTGTTCTTCCTCATTCACACTACAGACCGGATCTCGCACTTCCTGATTTCCATCTTTTTGACCCAATAAAGGATTTACTCGGCGGGAAGCAGTCAGTACCTGGAGGCTGGGGAGTGTACTGATGCAGCATGGCGTTGGTTCCGACGTCGGCCATCCTGGCATACAGCGCCCCCCTCCCCACTGCCCCCCCTCCAGTAAGGGGAAAGAAATACGGTTTCGTAGCCAAAAGAGGGGAGAATCCTGAATAAGACCAATACGTTTTAAGAAAAACGTGTCGCATTGCTTATGTAACGCCCCTAGCAGTTTCCTAGCTACCATTACTAGACGGGGAAGGAACGATGTAATAAACTTTGCACGACGTATCCAGGTATCGAAGATCCGAAATTTATGAAGCAGCTTAAGGGAACGCCGTTCATGTTCCATCACTGCTGCTTCTATCTTCCTCGTAATCGGGTTCTAATTGAAGCCATTTTCAGTGAATAACGCTCAAATATGACTCCCAAAGGTTTATGTCTACCGACCGCGGTAGCCCATTAAATGACAGTATCATCAAAACCATGTAATTTCATGAACCAGCATTTGTCGTCGTTGTTGCGGGCACCAGATACGAAAAGCATCCAGCGTAACCTTGAACAACGGAATCTCAGTGGGAAAACGGAATAACATAGCGTTCGCCTATGCGCGCACCGTGAATGTCCATCCTTGTAACTGAGCGATAAGTAGGGGCTCAAGTGATAGAACGAACGACGACAGTGAAAGCGGATTTACCTGAGGGAAACTCCTATTGATGGTTAGCGGAGATATGAAGTGGTAATTCACAGCTACCGAAGCTCGGATATCCTAAACGAATTAAACGTCAGCTGTGAACAGAACAGCTTCCAGCACGTGGAACAGGAAGCCACTGCCGAACCACTTTAAAGTCTTGTCAGACTCCAAAAATGCCAGAGCGCTAGGAACAGAAGTAACAGCGGCCACTGGTGTGACATAACGACATTCAGCTACAGGCGTCAGAGTAGTACTGCCGGGAAAGTAGCTTTGATGGTCAGCAATAATTTCTGCAGCAACAGAGACACGCGGCTATTCATTACCTTCGCCACAGCCTCATAATCAAAATTCAATAACGAAATGAGGCGAAATTTTTAAGTTGTTACAAGACGAGAAATTTTACGAATTAACAAAATTTTGCCAATTTTAAGGTACTCGGGCACAAACCCTTCTCTTAACACTTTATTCGAACGCAGTGTAAAAGTAGTACTCGACAACAGTGAAAAAAACTCCTCTGGCAGACCGTAAAACACCACCTACTTACGAGAAGGCGATCTGAAAATAAGGTCGTAGACATCGTCGCATCGACAAGCATCTAAACGCGCAGCTTTATGATCAGATTAAGTCTACGATCCAGAGAGCGAGCAAAGAAATTGGATGACATATCGACAGGAATGGATACCTCATACAATCCGACACAGAATTGATGTAAAGCATGCAATTTGCCCTCCTGTGCTGTCACAACATTGCCGTCATCGCTCTTGAGAAAAGTGACACACGCACGTGTACGACGAGTCTAACGTCAGCTTAAATGATACAAAGAAGCCAATTCATCCACTACCGAGGAACATGGACTGAATCACATCCTTAACCCACCCGCTGGACGCTGTTTCAACAATAACAACTGCGCCTTTCCTCGTAATCCGTAGGGGAGCTGATGAGCACTTTTATAAAAGTCAGATAAGAGATAGCAGTAAATTCTTGTGTCTTCCGAAATTTCCGCGCTCTGTCAGCGCAGAATCGTATCAACCTTTGTTGGAGCGTCGGCTTTGCCAGTTGAACCCACCAATCGACAATGGAGGAGCAGCGCACAGTTGAGCCCAGACTGCGGCCCCACACTTCCCAGAGAGCGATGCTCCGAGTCCGCCGCATTCGGCATCCAAGGCGCTCCAAGTAATTCCACCGACTTCAAAGAGAATGCCCTACCTAAACAACAAGGCAGTCCCCGTGGACCACTTGGGAGACACATCGAATACAGTTCAAAAAGCAGGCAGAGAAATTGTACTTCTTGTAGGAATACGACATCCACACAGGAATTACAGGTAAATTCAGGCAATGGAGCGAGCTACAGGTCCGATTCCGCCCTATCGACTTTCACATAAGGAGGCGTATTAGCCTGTGCACTTCAACAGCAAGAAACAAAATTCGATCTGATGACCAACTTAACTACGTCATCAGTGTATGTCAAGATCAATTTTGGAGCCCACTGACGAATGAGAGAGTGGGGCCTTGCACCCCCGTCTCTGGAATCTATGTTTTCTCTTTATACGAGCCACCGCGCGCTCAGGTTGGACGCGTTGTTTACAGCGACTACGAGACAATACAGCATCGGCAGTCGGGGACGTAGGCGGTTCTTAAACGTTATCCAAAGCAGGTGACAAACAAGGAGCCTCAGAGGTCCACCAGCGGGTTGGGATCCTTGCAATTGAGATCGACGTACGAAAGGGCGGTCAGGCATCACAGCATCTGGGTCGACATGTAGGACTGAAATCGCCTGCAATGGAGTAGAAACACTTGAACATTCCAAAGTCACCTGAATATGTGACTTCAAGTAAGCAGGTAACTTTAGAGGCGCCTCTATTTGTCCAATCACTGGAATGCCAGAAGGCTCAACGACTTCGGGATACCAGGAGAAACGGTAGTGACCTGAGTAGCTGTTTTCGGGCCATCGACTCCACCTGGAATGCATGACTCAGCGCTACAAGATACATCAACCGACAAAGTTACTTCAGGGAGGGTGCGTGGGCAGTAGACTTATCGGAACCTTACCATCTTACTTACGATGTCTGTTGTATTGCACTACAGAAACTGCCGGTTTGGCAACAATAATTTCAAGACCGTGCTGCGAGGGTAAAGGCGGAAAGTCGGGAGAAAAAAGTTGCGCGTCCCCCCTGCCGTTGCATTGCAACTGTTCACGACGTGGTAACCGTCTCTTGACCAGTACAAATGTCCGCTGTGGGCAATTAGATATAAGGCGGCCACTTTCGCTACATAGAAAGCAATTCCCCACTTGCATGCTATACGTTATACGAATATGGTAGCCACAGACCTGTAGGTGGGAAAGATTGCCACATTTAACTACGATCTCTACTGAACGGATTCCGCGATAAGTCTGCAGTCGGTGCTGAGTGGACGACTGTACGCTTCTTATATCCCTCACATCATCATAATGGATCAAAACCTCCTTAAGTAGACTGTCGTGGACATCCGGCGGGAGACTGAACACTCGGACGGTTATACAATCCAGTCCCGCGTTAGCAAGAAGCACCACAGCAATGGACCCATCGCGATGCTTAAAGGGAACTTCAAAAAAATGGTTCAAATGCCTCTGAGCACTATGCGACTTAACTTCTGAGGTCATCAGTCGCCTAGAACTTAGAACTAATTAAACCTAACTAACCTAAGGACATCTCACACATCCATGCCCGAGGCAGGATTCGAACCTGCGACCGTAGCGGTCGCTCGGCTCCAGACTGTAGCGCCTAGAACCGCACTGCCACTCCGGCCGGCAAAGGGAACTTCAGAATCACGACGGAAAAGCAACTACATTTGTAGTAGATCCAGAAACTCAACGAAAAAGACCTAGTTATCAGAATCAAAATATGCAGTATGAACATGGTCAGATGTTTCATGGAAAGTACGAACAAGCCTGTCGCAAGTCTCCAAAGATCCAGGCTGCACGGAATGCGTGGTTGTGTCGAAACAAAAGCTGCCTGTACCTTTGCTTGGAATACACTTTGAATCTCTGACGGACATTGTGAGCGGACTACGCCGCTAACGACGGGCACACGCGCTACCGAGAAAACGACGAAGTGAAACATACACGAAGACAAAGACTGAAAATAGCTGTCCAGGCGCGAGCAACGCTGCGTTGACCCGCTAAACCACGGGTGGGCAACCTACGACTCGCGGGCCAAATCCGGCCCGCGTTTGATTTCAATCCGACCTGCGGACGATGTCCGCGAAGAAGACAAGGAGCTCACGCTTATATTCCGCCCGGGACGCAATTTCAGGTATTTCTGCCAACGCTCGGCTTGGCTCGGCAGAGGTTTGCAGCTCATGATGCAGACCACTGGAAGTCTCGCTTTGCGCAGACAGTACGCAGCCTGGTGACGCGTCGCAGACCGTGGCAGATGGCCCGTGTTTACAAGCAACGGACTCCACACGGGCAACACATGGACTAAGCGACTAGCTGTTTCTGCGTCACCGGCCGATACCTCGACAGCACCTTGAATGTGCAGCGCGGTACGGTGCCTCCCACGGCTGTTGCAGCACAGCAGACAAATGCGCAGGTTGTTTACGGCCTACGTCCATGCCACACACCGATAGAGCCCAAACGCTTCTACCAGGCAAAAAATTACCGACTGCCCGCGAAATGTGTCGACTTCAACAACGGCAGCAGGTGCCGCTGAACAAACAAGTTCTCTGTTGTCAGTTGGCGTGTGAACTTCTGGGCTAGTTATTTCTTAAATTCGTGCGTCGAGTTTATTCACGAAATGTCTGCCGTTAATAAGAGGTAAGTAAATACTGAATGTCGTCAGTTCGAGGAGAAATGGACTGAGGATTACTTCTTCACGATGTGCAACAATAAACTGTTTGCTTGTTGTGTAGTGAATCATTGTCTCTTGTAAAAGAAAGGCACTTTTCTACGGAACATACTGCTCAATAACAGCTTAGAGGGAAACTGCGCAAAAACAAAATTGAGTTTAATTTCCAATTTGGACAAGTAAAAGCAGCCGGCCGGAGTGGCGGTTCTGGGCGCTACAGTCTGGAGCCGAGCGACCGCTACGGTCGCAGGTTCGAATCCTGCCTCGGGCATGGATGTGTGTGATGTCCTTAGGTTGGTTAGGTTTAATTAGTTCTGAGTTCTAGACGACTGATGACCTCAGAAGTTAAGTCGCATAGTGCTCAGAGCCAAGTAAAAGCAAATGTTTGCCAAACCGAGGACGCAGTGCGAGAATTGGTTAAAGCTTGTTTTATAGTGAACAGAAACATTGCCTTTTTCGGAAGGAGTATTCGTGAAGGAGTGGCCCTTGGACATTGCAGATGTACTGTGTCCCGATAAAAACGTCTTTAAAAAAATACGTAGGTGTGTCGCGACGAACAGCGGTTCGACGATCTGAGACGATGGCTGGCGACTTTAAAAAACGTTTGTGTGATCGTGCTGCCGTATTCGAAGCATTGTTCATTGCTTTGGACGAGAGCATTGATTTGTCAGACACGGCTCAAGTAGCCATTTTTCTTCGTGGTGTAGATGTGGACTTCAAAATAACGGAAGTATTATTAGAACTACAGCCATTAAAAGGAACCACTACTGGTAAATAAGTTTTTCACACAGCTGAAAAAATCATCGAAACCTTCAACCTGCAGAGGAATCAACAGACTGGAGTTTGTTCTGATTGAGCACCTGCGATGGTCGGTTCACGAAAAGAGTTTATTGGCACATTAAATGAAAAATCTTCTGGAGTAAACATTGACAATGAAAGTTTAACAATTCTTTAGTTCATTATTCGCCAATAAAAGTTGTGTGTTAAATCAATTAAAATGAAACATGTCATGGACGTGGTTACCATAAGCATCAATTTAATCAAGTCCCACGCACTAAATCACTGCCAATCCAAACAGTATGCTCTGAACATGAAGATTTAGTTTACCATTGCCAAGTGAGATGACTGAGTTAGGGAAAAATGCTAAAACGTTGTTATGATCTTCGAAAAGAAATAGCAGATTTTATGGCTATCAGAGGGAAACGATTTGATAAATAAATAACCCCAGTGGGTTTGTGATTCAGCATTTATGGCTGATATCACAGTTCATTTACATTACTTAAATTACAAACTGCAGAAACAAGATCCGTTAATTCACGAATTATACAGCCATCTGTAAGCTTTAGAGACAAAGATGTGCTAGTGGGAAATGCAGATGAGTGTTGGAAACTGCTACCACTTTCCTACAGTGTCAACTCATGAAAATGTGATTATGTTTCTTATGCTAATGAGCTGAAATCATTGTTAGCGCATTTTACCACAAGGTTTTCTGAATTTCAGGAATGCAGGCGCCATGTTTGCTATATTTGCAAAATCCAATAACATGTGATCTAGTAAAGGCCCCAAAAAACCTACAAGTGGAACGTATTGATTTTCAGGAGGATTTGTATTTAAATCTTATCTGAAAAAGAAAACCTGGTCGAATTTTATGAAACTTATTTGACCGGAGATATATCAGTAACTGAAATCGTTTGCAAGATGGAATCTTATCTTTTTTTTTTTTTTTTTTTTTTTTGGAAGTGTGAAGAAATTTCTTCTATTATGAAAACAAATAAATGCAACACACGTACACGGTTAACAGTCGACAACCTGGAAAATACCTTAAGACTCAGTATCAATTACATAAACCCAGACATCAACAAACTTGTGTTAAAAAATCAAACTCAGAGCTCACGTTAATCTGCTGTTGAATATTTTTTAAAATCAGTAAACCACTGTAAATACATTTATCAAGTGTAATTTTTCAGCTTTCCTAATGGCTGATGGCAAAATTTATGCCTTCAGTGTACTGGATTTAGGCAAAGTCACCATGTTTCACATGGGTTTCTGTGCAATCACATGATCTTGGAAAGTTTAATCTGACGTATGAGTTATTATGATGAATTGTAAGGAACCAAGACGCTGAGTTAAGGTACCGTGCGAAAATAAATATAAACATCTGAATATGGGATGTGCTTTGTCACAGTCACGGACGACAAAATTCCACCTTATTCACTGGGCAAGCTGCTGTCAAATAAGGAGAGTTTCCTTTTGGCTGTATGGCCGAGTTTTTGTATTTCACTATGCATTATAATATTCATATTCCCTTGAAAAGCTTAGGGAGGAGTCCAAATGTACTATCTGCAAACCTGCATGTCACAGACGTCTTCGAACGTATGCATTACAGATGCTGCTATCGCGGGTTATGAATGCTGTCTTCTTAATGCTATCATTGGTATCGGTCTTTTCGTGCAGGGTAGACAACACATGATGTGAGCGTACCATTAGCAATGATACAAATTTCACTCGAAGTCACGAGGCCCTCACACGTTCAATACTATTGTTAATACCTCAATGTTATGACCGTCTGGTGGGAAGGGGGGCGGGGGACTGTTAATATTAGAGCTATCGAGGAACGGCACCGATGCAGTCGAAAACATTGTCAGTATTGCCGACGTGTACTGAGCGTGTGAGGACAACTACTATCAGTCTGACAAGTCGTCATTCTGTACACATGTTTACAGTTCTTTCTCGCATAAACATTACAACTAATTCTTGTCTGTTATGGACGTATTAGAACACTGCAGACGTTGAAATTGTGGGTAATTTATAATGAATTAGCTGCGACCAATTACTTTTATAGGATTTTATTTCTCCATGGCGACATTTCAAGATGCCTGGCATTCCCTCTTCACATAATTTGATTTATTTACATGTCATGAGCATAGTTCCTTTACTAACGGTGTTGCAGAATTTTCTAATGGAAGTTTTGTGCCATCTATTGCAAAAAAGTGATAGATAAAACGCACTATTTACGACGCGCAAATAAATGAAAATATGAAGACTGCGAATATAAACTTACAAACCACAATCCTATTTTCGAGTCATAATTTGTTGGCATGGCTGTTGGGAAATGGGTGTCATTCATATCACTCCGTTACCCCGTAAACTTTAACGTCACAGACACATTAGTCTTGACTTTATGTGTTAGGAGCACTGCTGTCCCGTCATGTGACAATGAGACCCGCAAATTGAAATACGTGTGTGAATCCAGCGCGCGGGTCACCAAAGGTTGCCCATCCCTGCTCTTAACTAACAACCTTCGAGATCGACACTCAAATTGGAAGAGTGCTATACCAGGGTCGGTAGTCTTCCCGTAGGAGAGTAGTCAGCTATGTGATCGACGCAAAAGCAAGAGTCGGCCGTATTTGTGAGGTAGAGGTAATAACAGCACAGAGATTCAGTTGCTACAGTCGCATATCATATATCATTACCATACACCCCAGCCCCTTTCTCAACTCCGTCGAACATGGTGACCTGCTGCCTCAGCCAGATGTGGGGAAATTGCGATGTATTAAGTGAAGGTGCTGGAAAAATTTTTGTAGTCGAACTACAAATATCACACGGCGAACTGGTAGTCGAAACATGAATTACTGGACAACTGTTTTGAGCTACAAAGCACAATTAAGCTAGCAGACGTTAAAACAATTTTTGAGTAGAATATCACATGGGCATGTGCTCCATTCCGAATGGTTTCCGAGATAGAACACATTTAAGATTACTTTTGTTTGGTTTCCCTGAATAACTCTATAACTGCACTCTCCAGCGGAAACGAGCCCCGATACCAAATTAAACTACATAAAATTTGCTACAGAAAAGGTGCCATGCATTGTTCCCCTAGGATTAATAGTTTGCGCGGAGAGAACGATGGAATACTGAAAATCTTGCGTGACGTGTTTGCGTTGCAGCTTAGGTAGTCTTTCTAGGCCAAACTGAGGTAGTATCCAGACTTGATTGATCGCAAGTGCCCTGAACCAAATTGTTCGTCTCAAGTTCCTCTACGCAACTGTGGTACGTTGTAAACAATGACAGTGTTTGAATAATGTTGTTGTTGTTGTCTTCAGTTGGAAGATTGGTTTAATGCTTCCTCCACGCAACTCTATGCCGTGAAAGCGTGTTCATCTCCGAATAATCACCGCAACTTACATCCATCTGAATCTGTTTATTGTATCATCTCCTCGTATATCTCTACGATTTTTACCCCCCCCCCCCAAACACACACACTTCCCTGGTACCTTGATTTCTGAGTGTGTATCCTATAACCCGATCCCCTTTTTCTATTCTGGTTGTGCAACAAATTTCTTTTCTCCCCGTTTCTCTTCAGTACTTTCTCATTAGTTACGTGATGTAGTCATTCTTCTGTGACACTACATTTCCAAACGTATTCTCCTCTTGTCTAAACTGTTTATCGCCCATGTTTCACTTCCATATCTGACCACTCTCCATAGAAATACTTTTAGAAAGGCCTTTCTAACACATAAATGTACATTCGATGTTAAGAAATTCCTCCTCTATAGAAACACATTCATTGCCATTGCCATACAATATTTTATATCTTCTCTACTCCGTGCATCATCAGTTATTTTGCTATCAAAATATCAAACGTTATCTACTACTTTTAGTGGCTCGTTTCCTAATATAATTCCCCAAGCATAACCTGACTTAATTCGACAACATTCCGTTATCCTGCTTGTACTTTTGTTGAATTTCATCTTATATTCTCCTATAAAGACACGGTCCATTCTGTTCAACTGTCCTCCCAAGTCCTTTGCTGTCTGACGGAATTTCAATATCATCAGCAAACCTCAAAGTTTTTATTTATTCTCCCTGAACTTTTATTTCTACTCCAATTTTTTCTATGGTTTGCTTTACTGTTTGCTCAGTGTACACATTGAATAAGACCAGAGATAGCCTACAACCCTCTCTCACTCCCATCTCAACCACTGCTTCTCTTTAATGCCCTCGACTGTTATAACTGCCATCTGGTTTCAGTGAAAGTTATAGATAGTCTATCGTTCCTTGTAGATTAGGTTAGATTAGCACTTGTTCCATAGATCATGAATACGACACTTCGTAATGAAGTGAAACGTGTCAGGTTAATAAAAGGTTTCTGTACGAGATATTACATCAGACAAATATTACATGATACTCAATAATTTTTTTTTGTGGAGGTTGGGAAATTATCCACTTACTATATCCAAAAATTCATCTAATGAGTAGAAGGAGTTGCCATTAAGAAATTCTTTTAATTTCCTTTTAAATGCTATATGGCTATCTGTCAGACTTTTGATGCTATTAGGTAAGTGACCAAAGACTTTTGTGGCAGCATAATTTACCCCCTTCTGAGTCAAAGTTAGATTTAACCTTGAGTAGTGAAGGTCATCCTTTCTCCTAGTGTTGTAGCCATGTACACTGCTATTACTTTTGAATTTATATATTGTGAGGCTACAGTGAAGATTTCTAGCTCTTTAAATATGTGTCTGCAGGATGATCTTGGATGAGCTCCAGCAATTATTCTGATTACACGTTTTTGTGCAATGAACACTCTTTTACTCAATGATGAGTTACCCCAGAATATGATGCCATACGAAAGCAGAGAATGAAAATAGGCGTGGTAAGCTAATTTACTCAGATGTATATCGCCAAAATTTTCAATGACCCTATTAGCATAAGTAGCTGAACTCAAACGTTTCAGCAGATCCTCAGTGTGTTTTTTCCAGTTCAACCCCTCATCAATGCATACACCTAGAAATTTTGAATATTCTACCTTAGCTACCGATTTCTGATCGAAGTCTATATTTATTAATGGGGTCATTCCATTTACTGTGTGGAATTGTATATACTGTGTTTTGTCAAAGTTTAATGAGAGCCCATTTGCAGAGGACCACTTAATGAATTTCTGAAAAGCATCGTTTACAATTTCACCAATTAATTCTTGTCTGTCGGGTGTGATAGCTATACTTGTATCATCGGCAAAAAGTACCAGCTTTGCATCTTCGTGAATATAGAATGGCAAGTCATAATGTATATTAAGAACAGCAGAGGATCCAAGACCGAACCTTGCGGCACCCCATTCGTAATTGTTCCCCAGTTTGAGAAATCACCAGTATTTTGCATATTATATGAACTGTTTATTTCAAATTTTTGCACTCTTCCAACTAGGTATGATTTCCATTTGAGCACTGTCCCATTCATACCACAGTACTTGAGCTTATCTAGAAGTATTCCATGATTTACACAATCAAAAGCCTTTGATAGATCACAAAAAAATCCCAACGGGTGACTTCCAGTTACTCAGAGCATTTAATATTTCATTAGTGAAAGTATATATAGCATTTTCCGTTGAAAAACCCTTCTGGAAACCAAACTGACATTTTGTTAAAGCTTTATTTTTACAAAGGTGTGAAGCTACTCTACCGTACATTACTTTTTCGAGACTTTTGGATAAGGCAGTCAGAAGAGAGATTGGGCGGTGGTTGTTGACATCAGACATATCCCCTTTTTTATGCAGTGGTATAACAATGGCATACTTCAATCTATCTGGGAAAATACCCTGCTTCAGAGAGCTATTACATATGTGGCTAAGAATCCCACTTACTTCTTGGGAACAAGCTTTTATTGTCCTGCTGGAAATGCCATCAATCCCATGTGGGCTTTTATTCTTGAGAGAGTTTATTATCTTCCTAATTTCAGATGGAGAGGTGGGTGGAATTTCGATTCTATCAAATGGTGTGAGTAAGGCCTCTTCCATTAACTGCCTTACATATTCTGATGAACATTTGGATCCTATTTTCTCTACAACATTTAAAAAATGATTATTCAAAATGTTTTCGACTTCCGGCTTGTTGTTTGTCAAGTTTCCATTCGCTTTGATGGTGATGCCGTCATCCTGTACTCTTGGTTGCCCTGTCTCCCTTCTAATAATATTCCTAATTGTTTTGATTTTGGTATCAGAGGAATTAATCTCAGACATGATGCACATGCTTCTGGACTTTTTAATAATCTTTCTTAATATAGCACAGTAGTTTTTATAATATTTGGCTGTTTCTGGGTCATTACTCCTTCTTGTTGTTAGATGCAGTTCCCTTTTGTGATTACAAGATATTTCTATTCCTTTAGCAAGCCAAGGTTTTCTGCATAGTTTCTTATAATTAGATTTAATTACTTCTTGGGGAAACAGTTTTCAAACTCTCTTACAAGTGCATCATGAAATAAGTTTTATTTTAAATTAGCATCAGGTTCCTTGTACACCTCATCCCAGTCTAACTGTTGAAGATTTTCTCTGAAATTTCTAATTGTTGAGTCATTAATTGAATGCACAACTTTGGAGGGCAGTTTTGAATTACTGAATGGAGCTATGTCATATACTGTAACTAGCTGAGCATCATTATCAGAAAGCCCATTCTCAACAGGACAAGAATTTATGTTTTTAAACCTATCTTGGTCTATAAAAGTGTTATCTATCAATGTGCTGCTGTCCTTTACTACCTGAGTAGGAAAATTAATGACAGATGTCAAATTGAAAGAACCAAGCAACACTTCCAGGTCATTCTTCCTATTACACTCTTTCAATGAATCAACATTGAAGTGCCCACAAATAATAATTTGCTTTCCCCTGTCTGACAGATAGCACAATGAGGCATCCAAGTTTTCCAGGAATAAATGAAAGTTTCCTGAAGGGGACCTATATACTGCTACAATTATAAAAGATCCCTCCTTCAGTTTAAGTTGACAGGCACATGCTTCTATATGTTGCTCTAGACAAAAAGATTTTTGTATCTAAGCTTTCTACACAGTGATAACTTTTGACATATGTGGCAACTCCTCCTCCCACCTTATTTTCTCTACTCATACGTGCAGCTAGTTTATAACCACTGATATTTACCTTTTCCATATCAGACACAATGTGATGCTCAGACAGGCATATGATATCTACTAAATTATTAGATACAATGTCTTCTAAACAAACCAGGAGCTCATCTACTTTATTCTTCAATCCAGGAATATTTTGGTGAAAAATGGTAACTTTTGTGAGAATCTACTTTTTTCTTTAATCCACCAATATTTTGGTTAAATATGGTAAAATTATTATTTACTTTCCTGTTGTGAGGATTTTGTGAGTTTTGGACCTCTTTAGCACCTGCCTGTCTGAACTTCTCATTGGACACTGATATTAGTCTGAAAAAGAGGTACATCCATGAGTACTAGTGTCCCCCATCACAGATTTCGTTAACAACCCTTACCGGTTTACCCTTCCCTTTCCTATTGAGATGTAGGCCATGCCTTGTGAAATCCCCCCTATCAATAGCCTCGACAGGAACCAATCCAATGTCTGACAGAGTGGCCGCCCTACGCAACTGATCCAACTCCATATTTACCCTCCTGACAGAGCGGTTCAACTGGGGCTGATCATGCCCCACGAAAGCAGGCACTAGCCCAACACTGGTATGGGTCGTTGCTGAGGCTATTTTCACCAGGTCACACTCAATGCTGTAGCCCTGATCCCTAACAATACTGTTTCCCACTCCACGCACTACCATCACATGATCCTGCTTTGTGAATCCCTTGCACAACGAACCTATATCCTGTACCACCTGGCTAAGACCTGCACTTGTAATTTTCCTCTGATGCCTTCAGAATTTGAAAGACAGTATTCCAGTCACAAGCTTTCTCTAAGCTTACGTATGTTATAAACGTCAGTTTGCCTTCCGTTAAGCTATTTTCTAAGGTAAGTCGTAGGGTCGGTATTGTCTCATGCGTTCCTCTATTTCTCTGAAATCCAGACTGATCTTCCGCTAGGTCGGCTACTACCAGTTTTCCATTCTTCTGCATTTTGCAACCATAACTTATTAAAATGATAGTTCAGTAATATTCAATTCTATGGAATTAGTATTATTACCTTTTTTAAGCCTGAGGGTATTTCGCCTGTCTTATACATCTTGCACACCAGATTCCAGAGTTTTGTCATGGCTGGCTCTCATAAAGCCATAAGTAGCCCTGATAGAATGTCGTCTACTCCAGGGACCGTGTTTCAACCTAAGTGCTGTGCCGTGCTGTCTCAAATTTTTCTCATAGTATCCCTTCTTTGCTTACGACTTGTTTTCCATCTCAGCTGTTGATACTCATACAGCTCCTCCTATTTTTTTTCCAAAGGCCTCTTTAATTTTGCTGTAGGCGGCGTCTACCTTTCCTCAAGTGAAATATGCTTCTAAATCCTTTTTGCAGTTCCTATCAGTCTTATTTTTTAAATCCATTTTGTACTTCTTATCAGTCTTATTTTTTAGACGTTTGTATTCTCTTTAGCCTGCTTCATTTGCTACGTTTTTACATTTTCTCCTTGCATAAATTAAATTCAATATCTCCCGTGTTATACAAGGACTTGTACGAGGCCTTGTCTTTTTACCTACTTGATCCTCTGCTGCCTTCACTGTTTCGTCTCTCAAAGCAAGCTATACGTCCTCTAATGTATTCCTCTCCACTGCTGTAGTCAATCATTGCCTAATGTTCCCTCTGAAACCCTCAGCAACTTTTCTGGTTCTTTCAATTTATCGAGGTCCCCTGTCGTTAGTTTCCTACCGTTTCATATTTTCTTCAGTTTTATTCTACAGTTCGTAGCCAACAAACAGTTGTCAGAGTCCCGGTCTGCTCCTGGAGACGTCTCACATTTTATAGTCTGGTTGCGAAATAAATCTGGTATCTAAATCTCTGCCATATCATTATATGATCAGCCGGAAACCTTCTGGTGTCTCAGGTCTCTTCCAGGTATTCAGCCTTCTTTCGTGATTCTTAAGCCAAGTGTTAAGCTCCAAGGAATATTGTATCAGACGGTCTCCTCTACAATTCCTTTCCTGCAGACCAGATTCGTTTACTATTTTTCGTTCTCTTCCTGTTGCTAGTATCAGATTCCAGTCGGCTATGACGATTAAATTATCGTCTCCCTAATATATCTGAAAAATTTTTTTTATCCTATCACACATTTCTTCAATCACTTCATCATCTGCTGCTGTGGTGGTTATGGGATTCGTGTCGACTTTGGCTACGATAATTACTTTACTATGCTGTTCATAAAAGGTATGTTCATTCCTGTTTTCTTATGCATTATTAAACCCGCTACTGTATTACCCCTACTTGATTTTGTATTTATTCACCAGACAAGAATTCCTGCTTCTGATGCCACTAATTCCCAGTATATCTAACTTCAACCCGTCTGTTTCCCTTTTTAATTTTTCGTCTCTTCCTGCTCCATTTAGGGATCTAACATTCCACTCTCCGATGCAGTTTTGCTTCTCCTGACGACGACCTCCTCCTGAGTCATCCGCGCCCGGAGATTCTAATGAAACGGCTCTGAGCACTGTGGGACTTGACATCTGCGGTCATCACTCCCCTAGACTTACAACTACTTAAACCTAACTAACCTAAGGACGTCACACACATCCATGCCCGAGGCAGGATTCGAACCTGCGACCGTTACAGCAGCGCGGTTCCGGACTGTGGCGCCTAGAACCGCTCGGCCACAGGGTCCGGCCACCAGGAGATTCGAATAGCGGATTGTTTTACCTCCGGAATAGTTTACCCATGTGTATGTCGTCATCACGTAACCATACAGTAGAGCAGCATGCTCTCAGGAAAAATTACGGCTGTTGTTTCTCTTTGCTTTCAGCTTTCAATAATACAGAAAGTAACCAGCAATTGGCATGAAATATGTTCTATCTCGAAAACCATTCGTATCAGGGAATACATATACATGAAGGTTTTTGTTCAGAATCACTAATAATACCACCCGTGACAGCATGAACCGTTCCCGTTCAAATGTTCAAATGTTCAAATGTGTGTGCAATCTTATGGGACTAAGAGCATCAGTCCCTAAGCTTACACACTGCTTAAACTAAATTATCCTAAGGACAAACACACATACCCATGCCCGAGGGAGGACTCGAACCTCCGCCGGGAACCTTTCCTGACTCACCCTGTATTTGTGGAACCAGATTAACAACTATAGCGTGTTGTGAATGGGAAAAAATTGTGAATCGTTTTCCTAGAATTTCCTAAACACTTTCGTTCTTCTGTTTTCTACACTCATCGGATTTGTCAGACGGGACGTGTCGTTTTGCCCTATCTTTTCTCTCTTTACTTCTCAGACTACCTCTTCTCATGTTGTCAGAAGTATAGTTTAAATCGTGTTCCATTAAGTTGATTCCATAGTATTCTTGGCTGTCTTTCGCAGTTTTTCTTCAATATTTTAAGTCATGTTACGGAGTTTTTCTCAGCCACAAACTAACTCAACGTATTTTCGGTGAAAAATAATATTAAGAACGGACGATTGTGGGTAATTTTTATATCATTAATTTTTCATCTGAATGTTAACCAACTTAATGTATTCTGTAAATATGTTGTTATGTTATATGTAACTTCGACTATTTGTAATTTGTATATAAACGGGAGTTCAATCGTCCGATGGAAGAAACATACTCTTTGAAAAACTGTATTAAGATAGAGGCGAAAAATGATGCTGCAATGAAATACTAAAATTGAAAATAATATCCCAATTATCCGAAATTATGAACGGAGAGGAGAAAACTAAAGAGAAAGCAAGTGCAAGAGATAAGGTTGAAGAACTTAAAATTCAACACTAGATCGGTGTAGAAGCACAGGAGATTGTCAGCATTGTCAGCACGGAGCATCAAGACATGAAAGGTATGAGAAGGTACCAGTCACCGTCTCAAAACGAAAGTAGTGCACTAGTAGAAACTGTGTACGAAATGGATTAAGGCGCTGTTTTGACAAGGAATAGGACAGATTGTGAATTACAGCGGTAGTGCAGACTGTGTTACGAAAGCAACTTTTTGTTGATATCCGTGTTTGAGGAGATGGACTGTGAGCAGAGTAACTACTGTTAAATTAAGTTCTGTGAGTGCCAAAGCAAGCACTGAATGTAACAGTAAAATGTTAATGCAATGGCAACACACTACTCAAATTATCATTATTTGGTCATCCATCCCACCCATAACATTGCATTCGTCTTTTCTTTTAGAAGCAGTTGTAAAATTTTTTATCTGCGAGGTTTATCAATGAAGAAAGTGCACCAAAGCAGCAGTCAATGTTACTGGAACTTTGTAATTAATTTCTTCATCTTTGAGGTTGGTCATCGCCATCTTTGCATCTTCCCACATCTGCTGATGCAGGAGTGCCAGAGATTAGCAGCCTGTTTCTGGAGAAGGTCAGGAAGCAACTATATCTCTCTGGTGGAAGCCATTATTTTCGCCGGACCAAATACGGTTTGTATCAGAACTGTACTGTACATATGGGCTTTAACTACAGGTAGACAACAGTAAAAGATATTAAGGGCAGAGAATATTATTCACAACAACAATAATCACACTGGTTATATTATACTTAACATTTAAACACAGGCACTCATTCACAGTTTAAAATTCGACAGTAACGTTTAACTCAAGTGAGACAAACTTTCGTTCTTATAGAAGAAACGTCATTACGTTCCATAACAATTCTTACTTCAGTTCTGTAATAATACGAGGCCTGTTCAGAAAGTAAGCTCCGATTGATTGCCAAATTGAAACCACAGTGAACATCAGAAATGTTTTACTTGTAACAATTAGCTACACCTTTCAGCTACTTCTCTACGTAGTCGCCGTTCTGACTTAGACTTTTGTCATAGCGTTGTACCAACTTTTCAATAGCCTCATCATAGAAGGCAGCCGCCAGTGCTTTCCGCCAATTCTCCACGCTGGCCTACACCTCGTTGTCTGTGTCAAAATGTTGTCTTCAAAGACAGCGGTTCATGTGACCAGAGATGAAACTCAGGGGGAGACAATTGCGGACTGTATTGTGGGTAATCTCACATTTCCATTTGAAAACGATGCAGGAGCATCTTCATTGCCCCTGCAGAATGCGGCTGAGAATTGTCTTGAAGAAGAAACAGCACGACAGTTATGTAATGTTAGCTGCATAGCTTCAGGCGAAATTTCTCACCAGGCCCTCGTACTTGGCGGCAGACACTATTTTCTAGACATCTTTACGCACTCACTGCGAGCTCAGAAATGAGAAGAGCGACGTGATGCTAACTGGGGTTATACTAGAGACACTACCCAACACATCTGTGCAAAGCTTTATCGGATTTTCATAGTCGTTTCCATTTCGCGACCGATCGGAGCTTACTTTCTGAACGCCCCTCGTATAAATATGCTTTGCTTGGACATTTGTTCAGCTGTGACATCGCGTCAGTGTATTAACGAAAACGTAGCTACTTTATATTACGATTCCTGTTTAGTCATAATATTTACGTACAGATAGTTTAGCAGACTCAATATATTTTTAAGAGTTAAACATTGTTCACTTTGGGCTGGAAAAATCATTCTAGTTACACAGAGCTCTCACAGTGATGAGACGACTTGTCGAAAGCCAGAACCTTTTGCAGTGCGGACCGCTACGAGACGAGCAGAAAGAGAGTCAGTGAGATTGTGGAAGGTAGCGAAAGAGATGTGCAGTCACGCGAACTACAGAGCCACGGCCAGCTGCGCTAGGTTTCACGTTTGAACATCCGTGGCGCGAAAAGCCCGATCGAGGCTGTTCCGTAGATTCTCCATTGGGTTTTAATTCGGAGAGTTTGATGGCCGGGGGAGTACGGTAAAATTATCGTGATGCTCTTCGAACGACGCACGTACAATGCAAGTTGTGTGACGCATTGTCACGTTCGTAGATGCCATTGCGCCGAAGAAAAAAGAAACTGCATGTCGGTGTGGACACGGTCCCCGAGGATAGATCCATACTTGTGTTGAGTCAATGTGCTGCACAGAATGACGATATCTCGCAGGGAATGCTACTAAAACCTGCCCCAGATCATAACACTCCCTTCTCCGGCATGTTGTAGGGCCACACACGGTCATCTGTCCGATGGAGCATAGAACGTGATTCACCTGAAAATCCCGCATGTCGCCACTCAGTTTGGTTAAAACCGAGAAGTAAATATTACTGTGATTCTGTATTTGTACCTGTGGTTCTGTCGTGCAGATTCCAACCTCCGTCACCAGTCAGCGGCATTCAGCACGGGTGCGCGACCCGGCGCCTGCTGCCGACACTCGTACGCACCAACGTTCGCTATTCAAAACTGTGTGTGAAATCTTATGGGACTTAAGTGCTAAGGTCATCAGTCCGTAGGCTTACACACTACTTAACCTAAATTATCGTAAAGACAAACACACTCACCCATGCCCGAGGGAGGACTCGAACCTCCGCCGGGACCAGCAGCACAGTCCATGACTACAGCGCCTCAGACCGCTCGGCTAATCCCGTGCAGCAACCTCCGCCGGGACCAGCAGCACAGTCCATGACTACAGCACCCTAGACCGCTCGGCTAATCCCGTGCAGCAACGTTCGCTGTACGGTCGTTGACGAGACACTGCCGGCAGCTCCTCGGTTCATCGCGGTGCTCGGAGGCCCAGCAGCTGTTACATACACAAACTCCCAGGGCAGGTAACTGGGACGTTAGTGGCCACGAGGCAGGAAAGATACCGCTGAACGTAACAAATAGTAACAAACTGAACGCTATAAATAGTAATTAGAAGTCGAGGAAAGCTAATCAGATCCGCCTTCCCCAAGCACTCTAGTTGCTGCTCTTCACCTCGGCAACCCGAGTCGCTGGAGAATCACAAGATCTCACAATGGTGGAGATTTCTCTACGCCTTCGATCTAGCAGTCCATGTGTGCCACCAGCGGCCCCGGCGTGTCCTCACGCTGCGCGGACCTCGCTCCTCCTGAGTCCCCAGCCGAACTGCACACTGACACGACTCGGAAGAACAGCGACGTCACCCCAAACACAGGGCCACAGTGACAGCCGCTGCTGCCACTAGCTGACAGACAACGCTTGGGAAAACAAGTGACGCCAGTCAACAGGAGAAGAAGACAAACAACTGCAACCATGTCAACTAAACAATACGGGCTGGCCTCCAACAGGGGACGGAAACCTACAAACAGCACCGAGGCGAGTCGCAGCGCGGCTCACACATCTCATGCATACTGCCATCTTCTGCTGACAAATATGGCGCTGGATACTATAGGGCATAAGGATCGTATAGCAGATGAGAAAACATTATCACAAAGTACAAAGAATATACACTGTAACAACATTATTATAGAATAAATTTGAAACGATTTGGTGATGTTTGTTCTGAGGTGTCGAGTATATGCGTTGGAATAAATACTTCAGGTGGTATATAAATCCGATTTTAACAAGTTGAAATAGCTTAAACTTCATACTCGTTTATAGAATCAGGTGAATTGTCACAAACTTTAAGTAAAGTGATCATATTAGCTACAGTGGTAAAATTATACACAGATAACAGTTTTGATGGGATTCAGAGATAGAATGACAGGTTGGAGGCGGAGGGAGAGGAAGAGAAGGAGAAAGTAAGAGGGAGAGAGAGGTTGGAAAGTGTGATCGTATGAGAGTAACTTTACAAAGTAGGGGGTCCTAAGGTTATATCTGTTACATGTAATAACTGCCTAAAGGTTGGGGTAACACATTAGTTAATGCTTTAAAATATGCAGATGGATATACAATTTGTGCCAGTAGTTGATGTACAATAGTTTCAACCCGACAAGGGGTACAAGCTGTTGGTGTGATGATATATCTGTAAATGAGGTCAATCTCTTGTACATTTGGCGACTGTCATGGTAACATAACTAAATATTTATGGCAAATATTAAGGTGTATGTATGTGTATGTGTGTGTGTGTGTGTGTGTGTGTGTGTGTGTGTGTGTGTGGAGTGCTTCAAGAAGGTCTAGTTTTCTGCCTTGTGGTTGGATGTGTACGATGCTTCAAATGGTTCAAAATGGTTCAAATGGCTCTGAGCACTATGGGACTTAACGGCTGAGGTCATCAGTCCCCTAGAACTTAGAACTACTTAAACCTAACTAACCTAAGGGCATCACACACATCCATGCCCGAGGCAGGATTCGAACCTGCGACCATAGCAATCGTGCAGTTCCGGACTGAAGCGCCTAGAACCGCTCGGCCACCGCGGCCGGCTGTTCGATGCTGATACTTGTGTTGTTAACATTGTGTTTTGTTTCATGCAGGTGGGTGGCTATTGCTGATGTTCGGTATTTTTTGTTTTTTAGTGCTGTCATGTGTTCTTTGAATCTAATCTCAAATGTTCTGCCCGTTTGGCCTATGTAGAAGCAATCACAGTCCAAATATTCAATTTTGTACACACCTGTGTGATGAAGTAGGTTTCGTGTGATTATGTTGTGGGGTAGCTTCTGTCCAATATTGTTGTCTGTGGTAAAGGATGTGCTTATGCCTTCTCGTCTGAAGACATTGGTAATCTGATAAGAAATGTTACCTAGAAATGGGATTGTATGGAAGATGTAATTTTCTTTTTGTTTTTTGTAGTGTGATTGCTTTGCCATTATTGAGTGACTATTCGAGGTACTCTGTTTCACTTATTTTACATTTACCGTTAGAAATACGTTAAATTTTTTGTCATAATAAACCCAAAACCATATTCTGAAATAGTTTTTTGTTTCTCCACTAGACAGTGCGACAAGTTCCTCCAAAAAATCGTAACACAACACACACACAAATGGTATACTAACAAATGTAAATCCACCTCATGATGGAGGTTTAAACATTTGAAACGCGTCGTGGAGAAAATAGACAGTGACTGATAACAGTAAACTTGTTGTTTCATTTAATGTCAATAACAGTCACGGAAAGCCTAACCTAAAATGTTCGCATTTAAAGTTATGTGTTATTTTTACTACAGCGGAATCTCGCGTAACGAGCACCTCACACAACTTGCATTTCGCATAACGAGCAAAACAAATTGTAAAAAAATGACTTGCTGAAGGCGCGATGTTTCGCATGATGAGTGACGATGGTTTAGTGTGACGTCACCAGTCGTTCCCTCGCGGCGGGGGAAACGTTCAACACTATGAACACCTTTCATCGTCGACAGCGGAGAACAATGTCTTTCTTCAGTACGTACTCCAGTCTGGGTTTAGGGTTATTTCTGCTACCATCTTACTGCAGCTTGTGATCATACATTTATCTAAACGTGTGCTCACAGAGGGTTTTTTGCGTGCAAATTTTCATAAGGTTCGTAGAGAAGTCCCAGACAATAAAGCCGCAAGAAGACGACCACAAGAAAAAGAAAATGACTTTAGACAGGAAACGTAATATCACCGAGAAACGCGAACGGCTTGTGAGCGTTGCTGATTTAGCACGTACATACAATCGGTCTACATCAACTATTTGCACTATCTTCAAGAACAAGGACAAGATTAAAGAAATAGACGCTTCAAAGGGAGTGACAAGAGTACCTAAACAACGGTCTCACATTCTGGACGATGTCGAAAGGTTGCTCCTTATATGGATAAATGAAAAGCATTTCCAAGGCAACACTATTAATGAAAATATCATTTCTGAAAAGGCGAGAATTATTTTCACCAACTTCGTTAAGAATACGCCAGGATCGTCAGCGAGCGAAGAAGTGTTAAAGAGAAGCCGTGGGCAGTTCGAGAAGTTTAAAAGAAGAACCAGCGTCCACAGCGTTGTAAGGCACGATGAAGCAGACAGCTCCGACACAAAGGCAGCACAGAACCTGATCAGCAATTTCAAGATACTCGTAGATTTTGAGGGTTATCTGCCGTAACAGGTTGTCAGTCTATAGCAGACTAGAATGCATTCCCGATCACAAGCCAATGAAAGACCGTCTCATAGTGCTATTCCGTGCCAATGCAAGTGGAGATTTGAAAATAAAACCAGTGATTGTTTACTATTCAGGAACTCCACGAACCTTCAAGAAGTGTCAAGTTCCAAAGATGTCATGTGGAGGTCCAACAGCAAAGCTTGGGTGACATGTCATCTGTTTTGTGATTGGATCAATGAAGTGTTTGGTCCTTCGGTGAAACAATGTTTGCCAGAGATGAATTTGCCATTCCATGTCTTGCTTGTTATGGATAACGCTGCTATCCATTCTCCAGGCCTATAAGACCACCCCCTTGAAGAATTTCATCAAGATTCAGTTTCTGCCTCTCAACACCACTCCGTTACTCCAGCTTATGGACCAACAGATCATTTATAACTTCAAGAAGTTCTATACTGAAGCATCCTTCGAGCGTTGCTTTGAGTTGACTGAGGCTGCCACACTCACTCTCAGAGATTTTAGGAAATATCACTTCAGTATCGTTGCCGGCCTCAAGATGATCGAAAAGGCGTGGGAAGGGGTTATCTAGAGAACTCTCACTTCTGTTTCGAAGAATCTTTGGCCGAGGTGCGTTGTCGGATGTGACTCTGAGGCATTTGAGTGAGTACCTGTGCAGCCTGCAGTCGCCGAAATTGTGTCTGTGGCCAAGAGCATGGGACTAGAAGTGGCTAACAATGATATCGATGAGCTTGTGGAAGATCATAGCCAGGAAATGACCACAGAAGAGCTTGTCCACTTGCAGTGTGTTTCACAGCAGGAACGTCTGGAGAGGAGTTCTTCAGAGGAGGAGGAGGAAGAGACGGTAACAGCAAAGCAGAAATCTTCTGGCACAATAAGAGAAAAGCTGAAAGCATGGGAATCGGTTGCTTAATGAGAGTTTCGCTCTACGACTAAGATTCTGCAACGAATTGTGCTCGCTATGCTAGGTTCCTCTGTATTTGATATTAGATGTAGAATACATTAATATCTGAATTCTCTGTTTATGAACAGCGTCTGTTCCTCTTTCCTATATCCACAAAAGAACCACACAGCGTACAAGGAAGTTCTAACAAAAATGACAGTAGCTTGAGAAATTACTTGACAGCTATAGATTAAGCGATGCAGCGATGTAATGTTCCTCTGTAATGTGCGTGTTTACATGTCCATACTATGAGTTTTACGCATACAGTTCCACAGAACGTTATTCAGTAGCTCACAACGTACAGAAATTCGTTATGGTAGGAAACTTTAAATAACTGTTACTTAGTAGAGAAACGTCGTTTGTGTTAACGTTAAGTAGTAGGTTTCAGTGCTCTCAATATTGTTCAGAACCGCAGAAAAACACATTTGATTAGCGAAGCATTGTCAGACACTGTTGTAGTTATTGAAATTTTCAATTTCTTTTTATTCCTAGTTCTTTCCGTTTCTCCAGTCCATGCTATTGAGCCCTTCTTACATACGATTTAGTTAGCAGAATGTTAAAACTCACCTCGCCGTCTGCTTAAATTCCTTAGCTTGTTGTGGGCTTTAGTGATCGTGTACTGTAAGCCTATCGGTTCCTATAAAGTAGAATTTGTATTTGGGCTTTACATTCTGAACTCTTATTGTTAGCTAAAGGTTTTGTTTTGTACCTGCATCTGTCAGTGTACAATACCCAGTGTTTACGTTTATTAGTGTCATTTACACGCGGTACATTTAAGGTATCAGTTTTTATACTTTTATTAGGTCACTTTCGCGTGTACGTTATCGCTTGTTTAAATTACAAATACGAGGGATAATCAGTAGGTGCAGCTTACCGTAGGTCACTGTTTAATTCGTTTACAATTTTCGCTAGATAGCCCATAGCAGTTTACTGTAGGGTTGGCCGGTGTGGCCGAGCGGTTCTGGGCGCTTCAGTCTGGAACCGCGCGACCGCTACGGTCGCAGGTTCGAATCCTGCCTCGGGCATGGATGTATGTGATGTCCTTAGGTTGTTTAGGTTTAAGTAGTTCTAAATTATAGGGGACTGATGGCCTCAGATGTTAAGTCCCATAGTGCTCAGAGCCATTTGAACCATTTTTTTACTGTAGGTCACTGTCTTATTCTTCAGTATTCATTAAATAGCTCCTAGCAGGAAAATAAGCACCAGATCTCGCTTCTACCATAAATTTTTATTTTCGTTATTGAGTCTCCTTTCTGCCAACTAGAGTGCAGCTGTTAACATTGTGTGCCAGTAGGTTTCCTTAAGTTTTTTGTAGTAAATCAGTTACTAGATAGATGGAAAGGGACTGAATCCGTTGTGTGCAGATGCAGGAGGAGTTGGCCTCAGTCCAAACGCAGCTGGAAGCTTTGTTGGCCACAGTCAACAAGCTCCAGAGTGCCACCTCGAGGTGCGGTGGGGATGGGGTGCCTGGGGCAGCCTCAGCTGTACTAGATGTGCAGGGAGGGGAATGTCACAGCTCTCTGTCACTGAGCCGACCTCAGGTGTGAGTGAGCCAGCTGGCCCACTCTCACCTCCGTGTGGTTGGCGGACTGTGTCGAGGTGTCGAAGGCTGCATGGGGGATGCAGGCTCCTGCCAAATCCCACCCACTTTGCTAATAGATTCAGTGTGCTATCTGATGCTGGGGAGGAGGCTGAGCCGGATCAGAATGCACCTTCTGCCAGGATACTGGCCACTCCTTCAGCAAAGTCCGGACAGGCACATGGGGGTAGGGGTTTGTAAGTTATTGGGAGCTCCAATGTTGGGCGGGCCATGGAACCCCTCAGGAACATAGCGGCTAGGGCTGGGAAGAAGTCCAACGTTCACTCGGTGTGCTTGCCAGGGAGCCTTGGCTCTTCCGGCGGCTATCGAGCGTGTGGAGTGCAGCCAGCTGAAGATTGTTGCACATGTCGGCACCAATGATGCCTGTCGTCGGGGTTCCGAGGAAATCCTTGGGTCCTTTCGACGGCTGGATAAATTGGTGAAGGCGGCCTCCATCTCTCGAGGAGTGGAAGTCAAGCTGACGACCTGCAGCATCGTACCCAGGGTGGATCGGGGTCCCCTGGTTTGGAGTCGAGTGGATAATCTAAACCATAGACTACGTCGACTCTGTGACGAAAATGGTTGTAGATTCCTCGACCTACGCTATGAGGTGGAAGGTTGTAGGACGACACTCGATAGATCAGGGGTGCACTACACACAGGAAGCAGCTACATGGGTAGCACAGTACTTGTGGCGTGCGTATGAGGTTTTTTTAGTTTAGGTTCTTCCCCATGGGAAACAAACCGCTGGCCTGAAAAATTACCAGTTCAGGACACTGATGTGGGTGTGCCAACTGTTAGTTCGCCTAAACAGGTCATTCCAAACGATTTAAATATGCTTAATATCATGTTTCTAAACTGTCGAAGTGTCTTTAGCAAGATCCCCAAGTTAATCTCCGAAATAAACAGTAGTAAAGCCAATATTGTATTAGGTACCGAAAGCTGGTTGAAACCAGACATAAAAAGCAGTGAAATTTTGAACTCGATTTGGACAATGTTTAGGAAGGATAGGACATGCTATGGAAGGTGGAGTGTTCATTGCAGTTAAAAGCTGTTTTAACACAGTTGAGATCGATACTTGGTCGGACTGTGAAATAGTCTGAATAAAGCTGTCAATCAGACAAGGATTGACCATTGCTTTAGAATGTTTTTATAGACCACCAGCATCCGCAACAAACGTCGCAGAACGTTTCAGAGAAAGTCTTGAGTAAATAGGAAGTAAATATCCAGATTATCCATTAGTTATAGGTGGAGACTTTAATCTAGCATCCATTGACTCGGGTAATTACACGTTATGAAACGTCCCCTTAGAACAATTACACAAGACTGTGCTTATCCTAACACACAATATATTTAGCGCAACGCATTCTGACTTTCAATAGTCCCTACAAAAGAATGGCCCTGACTAACATTAACCTATACCTTTCACAAATCACTTACCTCACAAAAATCTTCGTTACTCGAACTACTGCAATACAGCGAGCGCCACTACTGCCAGCTAAATAAAAGATTCAAACTACGCAAGGCACTAACTACTGATAGGCATTGTTAGCAAATGAAAGATTTTAATAGAGAACAAACAATGTATTTACCTTAATACTGTTGAAAAATCATAATATACATAGCAGTTCATGACATCCAGTCTTACAAATTTCAAAACTCCGCCATTTCTCTCCCCACATCCACCACTGCTGGCGGCTCAGCTCCAACTGCGCAACGCTACGCGCTGTTCACAGCCAACTGCCCAACACTATAATGGCAGACAACAATGCAAACTAGCCACAGACTGCACACAGCACAGCCAGTGATTTTTCATACAGAGCGCTACGTGGCGTTACCAATAAGAAAACCTAAACAGCGTACTTACATAGCCCCCATGCTCCCCACAAAAAATTTTACAAATTGTTTTGGGCACTGGCCAATACAGATTTGAAAAAATTTTTCTTAATTACAGTAAGAAAGATATCAAACGCACACACTTATTAATACAATGTTGGTCAAAAGCTAAAATTTTCTCACAGTCCATAAAGAGTCTTGATCATTCATCACAGTAAAATTACAGTGTTTTTTTTTCCTAAGTCTGAGCAGTAAAAGAGAATGCACACGGAAGCAGTGGATTTCCATGCAGTCTTGACAAAGTAGTGTTGTCCTTCCAATGGAAAGACAGTGCTGACTCTTGACATGCAGACAGGTAATGGGCCACAACAAAGCAAACCCACAGCAGAGTCAGTCGAAGTTTTGAAGAATATTGGTAGGTAGGTCATCACAGATCAGATCCACTGTAGTCCTGCTAGAGATTATGGTATTGGTGGGCCACCAGAGGTGCAGACCCACTGCAGTCCTTGTAGAAATAATGGTATTGGTGGGTCATCAAAGATGCAGACCCACTGTAGTCCTTGTAGAGATGGCCAGCAGCCATCTGTTGTGACTGTGCAGGTGCACAATCACCATTGAAGAGTCTTGCGGATAATATAGCAAGTCCATAACCATCACTTGTGCACTCACAAAGCTTTTGAAATTGTCCTTAGAACCAGCAATGCTGTTATCCAGCCCCTTGCTGAATTATCAACACACGTGCAAACACTAACAGTCCCAACTTCTCACATATTGTGCATTACTATGACCAACAGAAGTGTGTGCAGTGAAATGAATGCTTACAAGTTACTTAATTTGATGAACTGATGAACTGGTGGCAATTACAATATAATAACATGAGAATACAATAACAAAGGTACAAAATACATCATTAAAGAACATAACAATACAGATAACATTTGTAGTAATACAGGCTTTACAAAAGAATAGAAATATACATATACATCAGTGTTACGGGAATTATGACATAAGTACGTACATAAAAGATCAGAATAGCTTTTGAAACATCAACTTCACACATGAGCATTAAAACAAAACAGAATAAATAATGTCTACACATGTTTATAAAGTAAATAACATATTATCAGAAAAATTATACAACGTAACTCTCATCAGATAAACACATAAAGACAGGAAAAACACAAAAATACAAGAGTATAAAAACACATAGCACGTTAACAGAAAAGGAAAGGACAGGGTTTGTTTTACTGCAGTATCTTGCAAACAAAACTTTCTTTACTTCTGCCGGCCGCGG
This sequence comes from Schistocerca nitens, assembly GCF_023898315.1. Classification (NCBI taxonomy): domain Eukaryota; kingdom Metazoa; phylum Arthropoda; class Insecta; order Orthoptera; family Acrididae; genus Schistocerca; species Schistocerca nitens. Next base: position 22,218,167 of record NC_064618.1, on the reverse strand, counting down.
TGGTCTCGCGGTTCTAGGCGCGCAGTCCGGAACCGTGCGCAGGTTCGAATCCTGCCTCGGGCATGGATGTTTGTGATGTCCTTAGGTTAGTTAGGTTTAAGTAGTTCTAAGTTCTAGGGGACTAATGACCACAGCAGTTGAGTCCCATAGTGCTCAGAGCCATTTGAACCATTTTTTCTTTACTTCTTGGAGATCTCCCTTCGTTCTTCATTATTTCAAAAATTGCTATCTATACCTGCTTTCTGTACTTTTTTCGTAAAACTTCAATGCATTTCTTCAAATTCATCACAACTCGTTCTCTTATATAGCGTACCCTCTCTTAAGCTAACTTAAATCTACTGAGCTCAGATGCTAAACTAAGGGACGAGGCAATGCAGCAGCACAAAACAATTAATACAAACAGCAATTTAAAAAATGCAAACTGGCAAAGCAAGCTACAGTAAATTTAAATTACCAAGCAAATGCAACATTACAACTAATACGAGCCAATGTGCGGCAACAAGAAAAATAAATCAGTAGTAAAACTGGCTTAACAGAGTAATACAAAGTGAAATTCAGTAGCACTGTGCCTGGTACACAGCAGCAGCAAATGCAATAACTTATATCTAAACATGACAAAGCTCAAGCAGAAAAAATATTATAGTAAAATGGCCATGTTTAATACCTATGTCACATCTTAACACTAGAGCGATGCATCACGAGAACTTACACTAGCAGATAAGTTACCAAATCGTAAAAAAATTATTAATGCAATTCCTGTGAAGGGAAATGTCTATTTATGTGCCCTCGTTTTCTTGGAAGTAGATCATAAATTTCTTATTGACTGGATATGTAGGCATAAAATAACTATATTAGTACATCTATTAAATTTTATTTTAACCAATGCTGCAGTGCAGCTAAAAATTAGATATTAAACAAAATGAGTAAATAAATACATAAAGCAAGCCATATGGCATTTCTCTCAACTAGCAAGACAATAGCTGTGAAATGTGTCTCATCGTTTCATTAGGCATTTTAGTAAATATCATAAATTAAGAGCTCCACAGTATAATCATATGTTTTCAAGTTTTAGCGTGTCGTATTTGTGATGCTTTCTACAAAGGAATGTCAATAGCGAGGATAATGGCCTTTTTTTTCTCCACCTGTGCCTCTGAAAGGCACACACTAATGGCTTTTTCCCAGGCGACTATCACGCAGCTGGGTGCCCACGACTCATTACGTGAAGGTGGTCACTTAACTTTCTTACTGAAATATTTACGACACCAGTTTGCATTACAGGGCAGTCTCATATAAAAAATTTCACGGGTCGAGAATTTGCATTGCAAATGTGTAGAAACAAAATCCTATGGATATAACAGTGTTCAAAAAGTTTTCGTCGGCATTGTGATACATTCGCGCATTTACCCACATTTCATAACTTTTAAAGTACGATTCTTGGTTTCCAACATCCTTTTCGACAAATCAGAGTCCCTAACCACTACTGATTACTCATATATGTATTCGTCCCCACTTCTTCAATATTTCATCAAAATAAATACGTAGCATAATCAAATTCCTCATTTACGGTACCATCATCTTATTGATCATAAACATACCTCAACAGCATAATACACATCATCGTCGTAAAAATAACATCATAACACCTCAGTCAAATCTCAAAAACGTCGTAGCTTTCTGCAGTAATTTCAAAGCCTAAAAAAAAATTCTCTGCTCATTTCAATAGTGTCATCTACCTCAAACGTACTTTAAAATCATACTCCCTTACCAAATACATCATTCAAAGCTCTCATAGTCTCACACTGGTTCCGAAAAAATATGAACAGTTCACACAGTACAGACAAAATACAATTTCATAAGTGTGAAGTTATCCTACTGTGTAATTACGTAAATATCTGTCACTGACATAGTACAAAAATGTTTGTTTCTCTGTTAAATAATCAGGTAGCTGTGTAATTCTGTGTTAGAGAAATATGGTACCGATGTGTAAAGTTGTATAAGCAAATATCATATTAGCTAGGGCTCCTTGTGCTTGCCACACACATGGTACACAAAGTAGGCGTGTACCCCCCTGAGGAGTAATGTAATTATACCCTCAGGTGTTACAGATTACAGCAATGGAATGAAATGTATCACGTAAAACTTTCTTTGTAATTCAAAAATCTTTAAAAGTAAATGTCTTAAGTACAAAGTTAATCACTCAAATGCTTGTCCTGTAGCGCTAAACTGTGCTCTTGTTGTAAGATAATCTCTGTGAAAGTGTTGTAGTTATCGTCCTCCGAAAGCTAAGTTCTGCAGAAGTCAATGTACTTACCTCATGATAAAGAAAACTGAAATGCTTTGCGTATAGATATCTTAGTTATTACGTACCTTACTGTGATCAAGAAAGTACTGTGCTGTAACGTATTGTTGTCCTACGGGAAAGGCTGTCTCCTTGTAGCTATAGCACAAAAGTTACTACTAAAACATGTTTTACTTTCCAGAATAATACAGAAAAACTGTGCGGATATAAAACAGATACACCGCAAAAGCAACAATGTAAATTGTGTCACATATTAGTAGCGTCGTGATATAATCGTGTAGCTGTCAAATAAACTAACCACTGTGTCATTTGGTATCTCTAAGAAAGTACTTTAAATCCAGCATGTATTTTCAAATAAACCAAAATGTTGCATTAAAATCTCATTAGCAGTACCGGTACATGTTCTAAGTATGTCAGCCTTATAGTCATTACGTAATCGTGCAACTAACAAGCTAGAATGTACACACACAATAACAATGTGTCGTCTGTTCACTATAACAATGCATTCGTAATTTTTGTTTAAATAAGTTCTCTTGGTTCTTGATTGGATATTTAACTTCAAACATTGTTGCATGGTAACAGTTTCTAAGTCTGACAATGCATACTAGAAATGTGAGGTGAAACGTTTTATGGCAAAGACAAAGTTAAAAAGCAGATTATCTCTCAATAAACGGTTTTACATGTGAAATGTGATGTAAACCTTTACTCTTCCGAGTATGCAGTGTTTCAACTTCGACGCAATTATCATGTGGTATACGTCGGTAAAGAATACTGGAATTTTTCTCAAGGTTAGCGTCTATGTAATTTTTCCCTGAGCCAGCCGGCGCACGTGGCTGATTGCGGTGCAAGTCATTGTCTGTCTCTTTGTTGGCGCGCGTCGTTATTGGAATTTGGAGATCTAACTGCTACAAATTCACCTTGTCGAGAGTGCCCTGCTCTGTTTGAATCCCGCCAGTTCTGATGGAATTCAGGTCTGTCGTTTTGTCGGTAGTTTCCATAGTTTCTTTCTTGTCGGTCACGTGGTGGAGAATTTCTCCCTGAATCGTAACTGCGCGCGTAACTGTTGCGTCTGAAGTTGTTCTGCCTCCCTTGATAATAACTGTTTTTGTTACCATATTGTCTGTTTCTATGGTAATCTCTGTCATATTCATTACTACGGAAATGCGATCTTTCTCTGTAACTATTATTACTTTGCCAGTGGTTGTCATATGGGTGGTGACTGTTTTGGCCACGATTTGCGTTGTAAGAATAGACTTGTCGTGTCCAGTTATTGTTTCTGTCGTCACGGAATTGTGACGGATTTGACCTGTAGTGATTGTTTTCCTGTTTTCGCATCCCGCGACTGTCTATGTCAATTTGTAATTCTTGTAAGAGTCCCTGAAAAGCTTCAATGTCGTCTTTGCAACGTCCTTCCAAAATAATATTTCTTAAATGTTCAGGCAATTTTATTAAGCAAATGCGGATGAGTTCTGAAGGGCTGTATGGGTTTGAAAGATATTGATTCTTATGCAACATGTCTTCAAAATATTTGACAAGACTGGAAAATTCAGATTGTTCAAAGTGTTTCATCATCATGATGCTATGTTTTACTCGGTCTTGTGTAGCTTGAGACCAAAATGCTGAGAGGAAGGCATGATAAAATTCTCCTTCACTGTGGCAATCGTGAATGACCGATCGCATTCTTACAGCTGGTTCATTCTCTAAATAGCCACACATAAATTCTAATCTGTGCTCTAATGACCAGTTGGGAGGAAAACAATGAGAGAATTGATGAAGCCACGCTTGTGGATGAATGTCGTTGCCGGAATTCTTAAATGTTTTGAATTTACGTGTAGTAATAAACAGCTTATAGTCAAAATCATCATGTCGGCGAGTCGCATATCGGTCATTGTTACGTCGTGTCGACGGTTCCATCACAAAATTCGGTGCACCTTGCCAATTTCTTTCATAATTTCCGAAATGCCCTGTGTTATTATTTTGTGACTTTTCTGTATTTCTAAGTTCCTCTTCCGGTGTTGGAGCGCGAGTGTCCTCTGAAATATGTAATTCTTGTATTACTTGTGCCAACTGATCTTGTACTTCCCGGATTTCTCTTTCGTACTGTATATTGATTTGATTTTGATTTTGTTTGAATTTTCTAATTTGATCATACTCTTTAGTGGCAGTGAAGGCTACAGGTCTTGTGTCATTCAGCTCATCATCTGCCTTTGTAGATAAATTATTTAGCTGATCCGAAAGTTCGACTACTTTCTCTGATAATGAACTAATTTCCTCCATGTGTCTTTCTGAACCAATTTTCAGAGTATCTACTGTGTACTTTAAGTTTTCATGAGTTTTTGCAAATTGTGTAAACGAATCGGTAGATGCAACTGAGTCAATTTTAGCTTGCAAGGTCTCATGATTTTCGTGAACAATAGTTTGCAGTTCTTTTATGGCTGCTTCGTGATTCTGTAATGCATTTTCATGTCGCGAAAAAATAGGTTGAAAATGCTCACAAATTTGTGTTTTTACGTCATTACAGACTTTTTGAAATTTCGATTCAATGGTATGTAACTCAGTTGTTAAATCTTCACGTGTTTGTTCAAGTGTGGTGTCTAACTTCCGAAGATTTTGTTCCATTGTGTCTAACTTTTGAAGCTTTTGCTGTGTTTGTCTCTGATTTTGTTCCATTGTGTCTAACTTTTGAACCTTTTGTCCCATTTGTTGCATTAATTGTAATAACAATGCACTGGTGTCTGAAACATGTTCCTGAGTGCTTTTCGGCAGTGAATTTGCACCTGCAACATTCACATTTTGACAAGCGGAAAATGTGTCTTGACTCATTTGAGAAAACGGTGAGAACCCAAAGCCTGAGTCTAAAGTATTTGCAATATTGTGTTCTGTCATTCTCGATTCCTGAGGCGAGCTGTTGCCGACCGATCGATCGATAATGCTTCCCTGTTCACTACCTGTTTCACTGTCTACACAATTATTTGACGCCCGCTCCATTTCCCTACGCACAGTTACCAAATTACTACTTTGAATGTCTGTTAATTCACTACACAGTGGTGCTGATAAGCTACGCTCGTCGTCACTATTATTTCTCAGTTTACTTTGGAGCCTAGTGTTACGTTTTTCACACGCCATTATTGTCACAATATTTCACACGATAACACAGAAAAGCACAATTTAAAGAGCAAAAAGAAGAGAACACATTAACTAAGCGCTGAAAATAATATCTAGTTAATTGCAGCTGCGAAATATTTGGTGCAAATGTACATGCATGCCACAACTGTTTTACTGTACAACAGTGAAAGACTGCAACTACAAAGGAGATTCTCTCTACAATTACGCGCTAGCAATAAACTAAAGCTACACTAATTACACAAACTACAAGACAAAATCAGAAGATTCCAGTGAGGTATCCTCGGCTAAGGGTCGACATATGAAACGTCCCCTTAGAACAATTATACAAGACTGTGCTTATCCTGACACACAATATATTTAGCGCAACGCAATCTGACTTTCTATAGTCCCTACAAAAGAATGGCCCTGACTAACATTAACCTATACCTTTCACAAATCACTTACCTCTCAAAAATCTTCGTTACTCGAACTACTGCAATACAGCGAGCGCCACTACTGCCAGCTAAATAAAAGATTCAAACTACGCAAGGCACTAACTACTGATACGCATGTATGTGATTTTTCATACAGAGCGCTACGTGGCGTTACCAATAAGACAACCTAAACAGCCTACTTACAACGTTTATCACAGGGGGCAGAAGCAAAGATTATTATTATTCTAGGAGCGCTCTCAACGGTTAGAAACCAACTCAAGATGGGGACATATTATATATCTTGGCCACAAACAGATCTGATCTTTTTCAAGTGTTCAAGTGTGTGTGAAATCTTATCGGACTTAACTGCTAAGGTCATCAGTCCCTAAGCTTACGCACTACTTAACCTAAATTATCCTAAGGACAAACACACACACCCATGCCCGAGGGAGGACTCGAACCTCCGCCGGGACCAGCCGCACAGTCCATGACTCCAGCGCCTCAGACCGCTCGGCTAATCCCACGCGGCCCTGATCTTTTTGAGAAAGTTAATCTAGAAGAAGGTATTAGTGACCATACTGTCGTGGCTTCCATGTCAGTGGAAGTTGCAAAAAAACCAAAGAAACAGCATAGAGTTTTCTTGTTTGTGAAAGCAAATAAAAGTGTCATTAATAAATATCTTCATAGTCCGCTCCAAGCATTCATCGCGGGACACAAAGATATTGAGCATCTTTGGTTCGGAATTTAAAGGTATTGTCCACCACGGCCAGAGAAGTATGTGCCTAGCAAAAGTAGAGAGGGAAAGGATCCACCTTGGTACAACAAACATATTAGGAAGTTGCTGAGAAAGCAGAGAATTTTTCACAGTCGTCTTAAACGTAGTCACTGCCCCGCTGACAAACGGAAATTATGCGAAATGAAAGCAGCTGTCAGAAGGAGAATGAGAGATTCTTTTAAAGAATTTGAAGGCAATATTTCATCTTCAGATTCTAAAAATAACCCCAAAAAATTTTGGTCGTACATAAAATATATGAACGCCACAAATAATTCAATACCTGAATGAGATTTTTACTCTGCATCGGAGTGTGCGCTGATATGAAACTTCCTGGCCTATTAAAACTGTGTGCCGGACCGAGACTCGAACTCGGGACCTGGCGAAAGGCAAAGGTCCCGAGTTCGAATCTCGGTCCAGCACTCAGCTTTAATCTGCCAGGAAGTTTCATATCAGCGCACACTACGCTGTAGAGTAAAAATCTCATTCTGGAAACATCCCCCAGGCTGTGTCTAAGCCATGTCTACATCTATATCTACATTTATACTCCGCAAGCCACCCAACGGTGTGTGGCGGAGGGCACTTTACGTGCCACTGTCATTACCTTCCTTTTCTGTTCCAGTCGCGTATGGTTCGCGGGAAGAACGACTGCCGGAAAGCCTCCGTGCGCGCTCGAATCTCTCTAATTTTACATTCGTGAGCTCCTCGGGAGGTATGAGTAGGAAGAAGCAATATACTCGATACCTCATCCAGAAACGCACCCTCTCGAAACCTGGACAGCAAGCTACACCGCGATGCAGAACGTCTCTCTTGCAGAGTCTGCCACTTCAGTTTGCTAATCATCTCCGTAACGCTATCACGCTTACCAAATAACCCTGTGACGAAACGCGCCGCTCTTCTTTGGATCTTCTCTATCTCCTCTGTCAACCCGACCTGGTACGGATCCCACACTGATGAGCAATACTCAAGTATAGGTCGAAAGAGTGTTTTGTAAGCCACCCCTTTTGTTGATGAACTACATTTTCTAAGCACTCTCCCAATGAATCTGAACCTGCTACCCGCCTTACCAACAATTAATTTTATATGATCATTCCAATTCAAATCGTTCCGCACGCATACTCCCAGGTATTTTACAGAAGTAACTGCTACCAGTGTATGTTCCACTATCATACAATCATACAATAAAGGATCCTTCTTTCTATGTATTAGCAATACATTACATTTGTCTACGTTAAGGGTCAGTTGCCACTCCCTGCACCAAGTGCCTATCCGCTGCAGATCTTCCTGCATTTCACTACAATTTTCTAATGCTGCAACTTCTCTGTATACTACAGCATCATCCGCGAAAGGCAGCATGGAACTTCCGACACTATCTACTAGGTCATTTATATATATTGTGAAAAGCAATGGCCCCATAACACTCTCCTGTGGCACGCCAGAGGATACTTTAACGTCTGTAGACGTCTCTCCATTGAGAACAACATGCTGTGTTCTGTTTGCTAAAAACTCTTCAATCCAACCACACAGCTGGTCTGATATTCCGTAGGCTCTTACTTTGTTTATCAGGCGACAGTGCGGAACTGTATCGAACGCCTTCCGGAAGTCAAGGAAAATAGCATCTACCTGGGAGCCTGTATCTAATATTTTCTGGGTTCCATGAACAAATAAAGCGAGTTGGGTCTCACACGATCGCTGTTTCCGGAATCCATGTTGATTCCTACAGAGTAGATTCTGGGTTTCCAGAAACGATATGATACGCGAGCAAAAAACATGTTCTAAAATTCTACGACAGATCGACGTCAGAGATATAGGTATATAGGTGGTGGTGGTGGTTAGTGTTTAACGTCCCATCGACAACGAGGTCATTAGAGACGGAGCGCAAGCTCGGGTTAGAGAAGGAATGGGAAGGAAATCGGCCGTGCCCTTTCAAAGGAACCATCCCGGCATTTGCCTGAAAAGATTTAGGGAAATCACGGAAAACCTAAATCAGGATGGCCGGAGACGGGATTGAACCGTCGTCCTCCCGAATGCGAGTCCAGTGTGCTAACCACTGCGCCACCTCGCTCGGTATATAGGTATATAGCTTTGCGCATCTGCTCGACGACCCTTCTTGAAGACTGGGACTACCTGTGCTCTTTTCCAATCATTTGGAACCCTCCGTTCCTCTAGAGATTGGCGGTACACGGCTGTTAGAAGGGGGCAAGTTCTTTCACGTACTCTGTGTAGAATAGAATTGGTATCCCGTCAGGTCCAATGGACTTTCCTCTGTTGAGTGATTCCAGTTGCTTTTCTATTCCTTGGACACTTATTTCGATGTCAGCCATTTTTTCGTTTGTGCGAGGATTTAGAGAAGAAACTGCAGTGCGGTCTTCCTCTGTGAAACAGCTTTGGAAAAATTTGTATTTCAGCTTTACGTGTGTCATCCTCTGTTTCAATGCCATCATCATCCCGGAGTGTCTGGATATGCTGTCTCGAGCCTCTTACTGATTTAATGTAAGACCAGAACTTCCTAGGATTTTCTGTCAAGTCGGTACATAGAATTTTACTTTCGAATTCACTGAACGCTTCACGCATAGCCCTCCTTACGCTAACTTTGACATCGTTTAGCTTCTGTTTGTCTGAGAGGTTTTGGCTGCATTTAAACTTGCAGTGAAGCTCTCTTTGCTTTCGCAGTAGTTTCCTAACTTTGTTGTTGAACCACGGTGGGTTTTTCCCGTGCCTCACAGTTTTACTCGGCACGTACCTGTCTAAAATGCATTTTACGATTGCCTTGAACTTTTTCCATAAACACTCAACATTGTCAGTGTCGAAACAGAAATTTTCGTTTTGATCTGTTAGGTAGTCTGAAATCTGCTTTCTATTATTCTTGCTAAACAGATAAACCTTCCTCCCTTTTTTATATTCCTATTTACTTCCATATTCAGGGACGCTGCAACGGCCTTATGATCACTGATTCCCTGTTCTGCGCTTACAGAATCGCAAAGTTCGGGGCTTTTTGTTATCAGTAGGTCCAAGATGTTATCTCCAAGAGTCGGTTCTCTGTTTAATTGCTCGAGGTAATTTTCGGATAGTGCATTCAGCATAATGTCACTCGATGCTCTGTCCCTATCACCCGTCATAAACATCTGAGTGTCCTAGTCTATATCTGGTAAATTGAAATCTCCACCTAAGACTATAACATGCTGAGAAAATTTATGTGAAATGTATTCCAGATTTTCTCTCAGTTGTTCTGCCACTAATGCTGCTGAGTCGGGAGGTCGGTAAAAGGAGCCAATTATGAACCTAGCTCGGTTGTTGAGTGTAACCTCCACCCATAATAATTGACAGGAACTATCCACTTCTACTTCACTACAGGATAAACTACTACTAACAGTGACAAGCACGCGTGCAATCTATCCTTTCTAAACACCGCATGTGCCTTTGTAAAAATTTTGGCAGAATTTATCTCTGGCTTCAGCCATCTTTCCGTACCTATAACGATTTCACCTTCGGTGCTTTCTATCAGCGCTTGAAGTTTCGGTACTTTACCAATGCAGATTCGACAGTTTACAATTACAATACCGATTGCTGCTAGGTCCCCGCATGTTCTGTACTTGCCCGTCGCCACCTAACCTAAAAAACCGCCCAGTCCACGCCACACAACCCCTGCTACCCGTGTAGCCGCCTGCTGCGTGTAGTGGACTCCTGACCTATCCACCCGAACCCAAAACCCCACCACCCTATGGCACAAGTCGAGGAATCTGCAGGACACATGGTCGCAGAACCGACTCAGCCTCTGATTCACACCCTCCACTCGGCTCTGTACCAAAGGTCCGCAGGCAGTCCTGTCGACGATGCTGCAGATGGTGAGCTCTGCTTTCATCCCGCTAGCGAGACTGGCAGTCTTCACCAAATCAGATAGCCGCCGGGAGCCACAGAGGATTTCCTCCGATCCTTAGCGACACACATCATTGGTGCCGACATGAGCGACCACCTGCAGATGGGTGCACGCTGTACCCTTCATGGCATCTGGAAGGACCCTTTCCACATCTGGAATGACTCCCCCCCCTTGGTATGCACACGGAGTGCACATTGGTTTTCTTACCCTCTCTTGCTGCCATATCCCTAAGGGGCCCCATTACGCGCCTGACGTTGGAGCTCCCAACTACCAGTAAGGCCACCCTCTGTGACCGCCCGGATGTTGCAGACTGAGGGGCAACCTCTGGAACAGGACAAACAGCCATGTCCGGCCGAAGATCAGTATCAGCCGGAGACAGAGCCTGAAACCGGTTCGTCAGACAAACTGGAGAGGCCTTCCGTTCAGCCCTCCGAAATGTCTTTCGCCCCCAGCCACACCTACCACGGGTGAGGGGTCAGCCTCAATGTGGGCAGTATCCCGGGCAGCCACAGCCGTAGTCCGATCGGGGGATGCGTGGGACGAGCTGGCCGTCCCCGACAAACCCCCATCCGGACCCCCACACTGATGCCCATTGGCAACAGCCTCAAGCTGTGTAACCGAAGCCAACACTGTCTGAAGCTGGGAGCGAAGGGATGCCAACTCAGCCCGCATCCGAACACAGCAGTTGCAGTCCTTATCCATGCTATAAACTGTTGTGCAAAGAACGTATTAACTAATCTACAGAGAGCACAAACAATTCGACACAAAATTTAAACGGCTATTAAATTCAAGATGCTGCTACTTGCGCACTGCTGACACACTGCTCGGCGGCAGAAGGAGACTACGCGATTTTACACTATTCAGGTACTAAAACGCGATGCTACAACTCTCAAATACTATAATACGCCCGAAATTTATGAATTAAACAGTGCAAGTACCCAAAAACACGCAAAGAAATTAAGAATTAAACTATGTAACAAATAAGTTAGTTAAGAGTATACGACTTGCTGCTGGCAGCTGCTTATCCAACGGCGGCAGGGAGCAGACTGGAGTGCTAGTTCTGCAAGATTCGCAGGACAGCTTCTGTGAAGTTTGGAAAGTAGGAGACGAGGTACCAGCGGAAGTAATGCTGTGAGGACGGGACGTGAGTCGTGCTTGGGTAGCTCAGGCAAAAGTCCCGATTTCGAGTCTCCGTCCGGCAAACCGGTTCAATCTGCCAGGAAGTTCCAGTTCAAAACCTTCTCTTGCTGACAGTACGGGTAATGTAACTGATTATGATACACAGAAGGCCGAAGTTCTAAACATAGCTTTCAAAAATTCATTTACGATAGAGGACTGCAGCACCATCCCCCTTTCAATTATCGAACAAACGAAGGGATGGCTGGCAAAGTGTTTAGTGTGTCTGGGATTGAAAAACAGTTAAGATCCTTAGACGTCAGGAAGGCATCTGGCCCAGACGGTATCCCCGTAAGTTTTTATGCTGACAATGTTACAAATATAGCACCATACTTATCCGTCATCTATCAGACATCATTGGAACGGCGGAAAGTTCTACGGGACTGGAAGAAGGCCCAGGTCATAGCAATCTATAAAAATGGTAGAAAGTCGGATGCACATAATTACCGGCCAATTTCACTGACATCGATTTGTTGTAGAATCATGGAACATATTTTGTGTTCAGACATAATGACCTTTATAGACTCTGAGAATCTCATCTGCAGAAACCAGCACGGTTTTAGGAAACAGAAGTCAAGCGAGACACAGCTGGCCCTCTTTGTACATGATATAAAACAGGCTCTAGATACCGGCTCCCAGTTTGACGCTATATTTCTCGACTTCCGAAAGGCGTTCGACTCAGTTCCGCACTGTCACTTGCTACAAAAAGTGCGCGTTTACGGTCTATCCGATGACATATGCGTTTGGATAGAAAGTTTTCTAACAGACAGGGAGCAGTATGTCGTCCTGAACGGGGTGACTTCAACAGAAACAAGCGTAACTTCAGGTGTGCCCCAGGGCAGCGTAATGGGTCCTCTGCTTTTTACGATTTACATAAACGGTCTGGTTGATGGTATTGACAGCAGCCTTAGACTATTTGCCGATGATGCTGTAGTCTACAGGAAAGTAGTATCACACGAAAGTTGTGATCAAATCAATGAGCATTTACAGAAAATAAATACGTGGAGTAATGACTGGCAGTTATCTCTCAATATTAGTAAGTGTAACCTACTGCGTATTACAAGGCGTAAACCCCATTAATGTATGAGTACAAAATAAATGCCCAGTCTTTGGAAGCGGTAACGTCCGTCAAATATCTGGGTGTGACTATTCGAAATGATCTCAAATGGAATGATCAGGTCGGCCGGAGTGGCCGAGCGGTTCTAGGCGCTTCAGTCCGGAATCGCGCGACCGCTACGGTCGCAGGTTCGAATCCTGCCTCGGGCATGGATGTGTGTGATGTCCTTAGGTAGGTTAGGTTTTTCTAAGTTTTAGGGGACTGATGACCTCAGCTGTTAAGTCCCATAGTGCTCAGAGCCATTTGAACCATTTTTTGGAATGATCAGATTACACAACTAGCGAGTAAGGCGAACTCTAGATTGCGGTTTATTGGTTGAATCCTGAAGCGATGCAGTCCTTCAGCAAAGGAAATTGCTTACAATACGTTAGTTCGTCCAGTCTTGGAGTATTGTTCGTCAGTATGGGACCCTTACCAATTGGGTCTGATTCAAGAGATTGAAAAGTTCCAAAGGAAGAGTGCCAAGATTCGTGACTGGTACATTTAGCCATCGCGAGAGCGTTACAAATCTCATAGAAAGTTTGAAGTGGGACACACTTGCAGATAGACGACGCGCTAAACGGAAGGGGCTGCTCACTAAATTCCGAAACCGGATCTTCGCCGAGGATGTAGAGCATATATTATTACCACCAACATTCAAATCGCGCAATGATCACGATTCAAAGAAAAGGGAAATAAAAGCCCGTACTGAGAAATCCAGACAGTCGTTTTTCCCTCGCACGATCCGCGAGTGGAATAGGAGAGGGGGGGGGGGGGGGGAGGGAATATGGCTTTGGCGCTAATTGTGCCCTCCGCCACACACCGCTTGGTGGCTAGCGGAGTATATTACTGGATGTAGATGTAGATTTCTTTTCCCACAAATACAGGATTATTTGTTTCATAAACCTGTTGTCATTTATTCAACAGAGATTTCCAAAGAAGATTAACTTTAACTTTGCCAGCACTTCTATCATTTTAATTATCTTATGAATGTTGCAGTTCTAATATTTTCTGTATATTATGCCAGATATTACTTCTCATTTCCTAACAAACTATGGTAAGTATGTCACATTAATTTTCTTGTCTTTCAGGTGTCTCTGTTCAGCCCCGCTTATAGTTTATCATCAAGCACTTATGTGCATATAAACATTCTGAAACTTCCTGGCAGCTTAAAACCGTGCGCCGGCCCGAGCCTCAAACTCAGGACCTTTGCCTTTGGCGGGCAAGTGCTCTACCATCTGAGCTACCAAAGCACGACTCAGACCCCGTCCTCACAGCTTTTGCCAGTACCTTGTCTCCTACCTCCCACACTTCACTGAAGCTCTCCTGCGAATATTGCTGATGGTAGAGCACTTGCCCCTGAAAGGCGAAGGTCCTGAGTTAGAGTCTCGATCCGGCACACGGTTTTAATCCGCCAGAAAGTTTCATATGAGCGCACACTCAGAGCGAAAAAATCTCATTTTGATAAACATTCTTATTTTACCACCTTGCTATAGTAGTTTAGTTTTGTATTTTTAGATCTTCATTTCTTGTAGTAGATGGTTTTGTCAAATCATACGCTCTTTCCATTGTATTAACTGTTACATGCATTGAATATTGTTCTAGTCCATTCTGCTGTATGATTGATTCATGATATTTAAATTTACTAACTACATTCTGAGACGACTTCTAATCACTATTCTTTTCAGGGGACACGCCCTCGGGGAAAATGCACGGTGAAAATTCAAACTCAGCACATATATGGCTTCCGTCTAGGAAAAATCCCTAAGATGTCAATTTGTGCGATGGAGCACGATGGTGGAAAGGGAGGGGGTGAAGAATAAGTTAATATTGTCTGGAAATAAGAATGGTAGTGTAAGAGGCGTAACAGAAGAATAGGACTGTGGTGCTCGTGAGATGGGGTGACACGTAATCGAAAGGGAACGATTCACACAGACGTCTTTTAATAGCTTCCCTACAGAATGTCACATTAGAATCAATAAGTAACCGTGCACCGCCAAATAATCAGCAATCAGTTAAATAAATTTAATAAAAAATGACGCAACTGCTGTTCGGAAATGCAGTGTTAACATCAAGAGTAACCATGGAACTATAATTGATTCTAAAACGTAAAAAAATATTGATAATTGCAGCGTTCATACTTATGTTGTGATCTGACTACATCACCAGCAACTGAAAGATTTAAATCACTGCAGAACAAGCGCAAACATGTCATGTGTTCCTATAAGAGAAGGCAACTAAAGGTTTCTCAGCGACATTATATAAATATAGGCTTTTAGGAAGTACATAGAGACCTCAAAAATATGTTTTAAAGTAGACAGAGTAGGCCAACAGCACAGTGGCCTCTTTTCAGCCCGGCAAGTCCAGTACCTAACACCTGCTGGCTCCCACAGCGGCTGCACGAAAGAAAAAGCAGTACAGCCAACATTCTGTACAGGGACGTGGGGCTACGTTAACACACGCGTGGCAACGATAGGACGGTTTACCAAGTTGGCATTCCTACTGCATCATTTGATCAGCTGAACACTTGAGCTTTTCGAATTGGCCTAGTACAGTATGAATCTAACGAAACTTTTGTAGAAAGTCGACATCTTTACATTGTCCTGTGTGCATACTGCTCAATTTCGCTGTGTTTCTAGCACTTCGTTGAAACTCCACACATGCACTTCGCTGGCGAATAACAGAAAAACGTACTGCAGCGCAGCAATATAACGGTACGTACCGCACGTGTTAACATTTGCTGTTTTAAATAGATGTTAGGGTTTTTTGACGATACATCATTTACGATACTTGTGAATCTGCTGTTTCAGTATGTCTTCGTCAGCAACCTGTGCCTTTCCATTCGTTAGCTTTCAAACACCGACTGTGCAAAAAATGCAGAGCTTTAATGATAAATGACGCTGTTGTGTGGCAGAACAGACTAATATACGTATTTTAAAATAATTTCATTCGGTTTTAGCCTTTCGAGTTGGGGAACTTCTCGCGAGCAACGAGAGGAATATGGAGATCTCGCGAATAAGGGCATAAAATATCTGCTTATATTCAAATGATTGTTGTACAGGCCTAGTGCGGAATATAAAACATTTTCGTTATTTTATACTACAAGGCTGGAACCTAATATAGATTTGCAGAATAAATACTATTTCAAACAACACATAACAACTTTGCTGAACAGACCCTATTTCAGTAAATTATCTTCCAATTTTATCTCGACAGCAGCACGTCTTCCCGGCGACGTAGTACTGTATATTGGTCCCTGCAGATGATGGCCAGGGGCAAGTGGAGTGGAGTGGTCCAAAGAACACAGTCTGAAGATGACACGTCAATGTCAACATTAGCAGCAGACGGGATATGTAGCGGCGCGCTGCATGTTCTTCATCTGATAGGGTGGATCGTGAGGCGCAGATTTCCAGATTTGGAGCCCGGCAGTAAATATAAAGTTAGAAGGCGCCAGGGCCGGTTTTTCATCTTCAGGAGAGTACACGCAAGTCTGCGCCGCGTCGCCACCTCTGTTCCTACGGTACAGGCCCCGTTACCGCGAAACTTGCACAGCAGAGCAGATAACTTGCAAATTGCTCCCAGAAGTTATCTGAAGGCGATGATAGCTGCGGCGCCTCAGCCCAGCTGCACAACTTGGTGCTGCACTGACAGACCTCACTTTAATATAAACTTTGTCAATTTACATACGCTTAACACCGAAGAATTTAGCTATAGTTAAGTTCAACGACGCACACCTTCACGAAGACCTGTTACAATTTTGTGTTGCGTAAACATTGCTCTCTTATTTCCAGAGCTAATGATGTTTCGATTGGTATCACATAGTCTCCCTCTCTCGTACACATGTACTCGTTGTCATTACATAGTTTTTGTCCTCATGCTTTTTGAACCCTTCTTTCACGAACTTCGGGTTGATCTCTCAAATATTTTACACTGTGATTGCACTTACTGTCGATTTAAATGTACTGTACTCAAAAGCTCACAATTAATTTTGCGGCATTTTTAATAAAGTTTTTCGTGCTGTATCTGTGTGCAAAAATTTTTGGTAGGCGTTCGCACCGTCAAATTCTGTTACCACTTGCGAATCTTCCGAACTTGTGAGAATCTACGCTTTACTTCGAAAAAGCACTGAGTTACAAGCTTACAACTCAAAGAAATGTTTCATTCTTGGTGAAAGCCGGCCGCTGTGACCGTGCGGTTCTAGGCGCTTAGTCCGGAACCGCGCTGCTGCTACGGTCGCAGGTTCGCATCCTGCCTCGGGCATGGATGTGTGTGATGTCCTTAGGTTTGTTAGGCTTAAGTAGTTCTAAGTCGAGGGGACTGATGACCTCAGATGTTAAGTCCCATAGTGCTTCGAGCCATTTGAACCATTTTCTTGATGAAAATTTTAAACCAGCATGAAACGCCCGCTAAAGCCGCTGGGCAGAACAGGTAATTAGGATTGTGGAAAGGTCCAAATAAGGTTGGGGTCAGTTTCGCCATCTAATTGTAATTTATTGTAATTTACTAACACATTTACAACCGAAGCGGCACATAGCCGAAACTTTACCAAATGCAACTCTTCGACATCTGAAGGCCTCCAAAAAAGAAATCTTAAAAATGAACAAGATAAAAATGCAGCTAAAATAGGAAAAAAAAATTAAAAAAACATATATCACAGCTAGGCGGAAAGCCTCAAGGCAAAGTAGATAGAACAAACATATGCAAGGTGGAATATAAATGACTGAAGGCCACAATTAAACTTCAAAATTTTAATATATATTACCATAATCTTTTAAAGGTAGAAGGCCGCAATGTTTAAGGTTGAAAAATATTTTAAGAATAAAGTTGCAAGGCTGAAAGCTCACAATTAATTTTCCAAAGTTTTTAAGAAATATAACCATAAGCCCCAAATTTGAAATTGCTGAAAACAGATAATTAAACACCGGCGGGAAAGACATTAAAGACAACGCCACTCAGAAGCCTCCAGGGAGGTCGGTCTGCCCTCATTCGCTTAGGTGAGACAGGTGGTGAGCCCAACTACACTCGATCCGTCGGAACCCAACAAGGGGACAGCCACGGACCGACCGACACAACGACTTGCTTGCCATCAATCAGTACATGAGAACTCCAACACTAAATGTTATGAACGTGATAATCCACAATGATGCATGTATTAGCTGTCAAAATTACACACCATGTTGGACAGCGACAACAGGTGAGGACAGGACGCTGCCTGAAATTTCGTTAGTGGCCAGGGCAGGTAACCAGAACACTAACCGTCACAAGGCAGAAAATTCCGCTGGTGCACTCGAATTGTAGCCAACCAATATAGTTAATTCCACCGCATGGCGGCTAAATTTCAGCCATAGAAACACTCGCTGTTGCTCACAGGAAAACCCTCCGCAACCGCGAACCACTGAAACGAACCACCACTACACGAATAGAAGTGGCCTGAGTAGTTGAAACCACTACTCAACTTTGACGTCCTGAATGGCCGAACCACGAAGCTCGTAGCGACACACGCCTCGACACTGCTCAGGGACCACCAGTGGGCCGTCTGCACCCGGTAGCTGAGTGGTCAGCGCGACAGAATGTCAATCCTAAGCGCCCGGGTTCGATTCCCGGGTGTTGTTCCCCACCGAGAAGCAAGTCGCCGAAGTGGCGTCAAATCGAAAGACTTGCACCAGGGGAACGGTCTACCCGACGGGAGGCCCTCGCCACACGACATTATCATTATACCAGCGGACCCAACCGATTGCACCGCGCGGAAATAACTTCCCTGGCCCGCAGCAACGGACCGAGTCCTCTCAGAAAGCCGACAACATCTAAAATAGTCGTTAGTGGAAATAATGGCAACTACACACACAACCTAACAAACTCTTGGACGAAGACCTGAACGATACCCAACAGTAACTAAGCACACAAGAAGCAAATCAGGAGTAGACACACACACACACACACATACACCAATCAGGAATACTTCAAAAACTCAAATGACATCAAATGAAAATTAAAGCGTCGTATACATTTTGTGGTTCCACCAATGCGTATGCCATGTGCTCTCTTTAAATAGTATCTGAATGAAATTGTTAAAAAAATGGATGAAAAAGTGTGGACGAACTGGTGTAGACATAGGTGGCGATTCCTGTCGAGTGTACTATTTGCTGATGACTATGAGTACATATGAAGAAAATCATAGAAACATACAATAAGGCCGGACAATCAATCATTTTTGTAAAACACAATATTTTTCTTATTTTTTTTTTTTTTTGAATATTTCTTTTGGAGTACAGCGGTTTTCTTTTATTACTTAAAATTGAACATGAACAGACACAACCGCAAGAAACTTCCTTTTTTTTAAATATGAGATTATCGGATCGGTCTGTTTTAGATCATCTTCAGACCTGAAATCATGATGGCAGAAGGTGACTATGAATGGAGGTGGCACTGCACTCCACAAACGCTAACAGTAGTTAGCAGTTAGCATTTGTGAAGTCCAGCGCCACCTTTATTCACAGCCACCATCTGCCATCATGGTGTCAGGTCTGAAGATGGTCTAAAACAGACCGAAACCGATCATCTCATACAAAAAAAGAAGTTTCTTGCATCTGTGACTGTTCATGTTCAGTTTTAAACAATAAATGGAAATTCTATCGAGACACGTTCAAAAGTACAAATACTTGCTGTCTGAGATCAGGAGTCCAGAAAACAAGAAATAAGTCAGAGGACAACACAAGCTAAACAAACAATCAATAAACTGAATTCTATCTTTTCGTTGGATGAAATTACGAACAAAAGGTTACATGAGTCAATAATACAAAGCATTTGTTTATACGGAAGCGAAATCCTGGGAAATGACAAAAGAAGACAGAAGAAGACTTAAAGCCGTGCAAGGGAATTCTTTTTGAGGAGACGTTATACACTTCGAAGGTGAGACAAGATCCCAAACAAAGAAATGAGGAAAACTCCCCGTACATATCACCGGCGTTTAAAGTTTCATGAGCATGTGACGAGATTAGGGGTGAACGATGGTAGCCTCAGTACGTGAGTAAAGGAGAAAAATCCTGTGCAGAAAGAAAAAGGAAATGGAAGAGGGTACGTAAAGAAGAAATTTGAAAGAAGGTTTATACAAGGATCCAAAGACTTGGGTACGAGACTGCGAGAAACGGACTAAAGAACTGTAAACTATTCGTAAAATAAAAAATAAATACTGAAACGAGGTACAGACACAGTTGACGAGATTCAATGGAAGAAACGAAACGATCGCGTCTGACGAAACCTCAGAAGAGTTCTTCGCTGTGAATCTCACAGTGCTTCAAATTACATCTGATATGATATCTGCTGCTAAACGTAGGATGCTATTTTTGAGCCGAATTTTCTTGTCGTCAGTGACAGACGACACTTTGTGGTGGACACGAGCAGTGTGTGACTGGTGATAACATTGCGGCTCCCGCTATCTCCAGCTGAGGTCACTATAAAAGCAGACGACGTACACGAACCGTCGCACACACCGTGTCTCAGATCCACCGAGTTGTCGCCTCACGCCCTCGGTACGTATTTTCCAAATGTCGTTATTATACGTTTCTCAATAAGGATCACAAATGTAAAATAATTAATGGAAATACGGTACTCGCTATAAGTACTCAACAGTACTGCGGACGCTCCGTGGCTGGAAGATTGACACGGTCAAGCGTTCCACCCCGTCTCACCGATTCACTTCGCTCACGTGTAACAACTGTCACTTGATTTCTTTGCTGCAGTAACTGCATTCTGCCGAATTTCAGTCCGCGCATCGTATTCGCAAACGTTTTTGTTTCTCACCATTTCCATTGTTCTGTTAACATCACTCTACGTCCACATTTGTCGTACTCGAAGCGTTTCAGTTCGTTGATCCTCTAACTTGCAGTCATCTTACACTGTGCAGAGATATTCGGGCGTCGACCGCCGTTTGCCCTTCGTTCTGTGCTCCGTTACTTTCGCGTCAAACAGCCCACAAACGTAACCGTAATTGTGCGTTCAAGTGTTTGACGCTAAAAGTGTTTCAAACTGTCGGATCATCGTCAGACCGTACCACGAGGGGTGCACAGTTGATCAGTAGATAGCGCTGTTCACATATGACAATAGTAATTTCTTTCAGAAATTGTCTTTTTTTTATTATGAAAACAACGATACCTCAGAAATTCGCCGAGCAGTCTGTTTTTCGGTGAGGGTTTAACAAAACGGCGCCGTTAAAC
Source organism: Schistocerca nitens (assembly GCF_023898315.1). Lineage (NCBI taxonomy): Eukaryota > Metazoa > Arthropoda > Insecta > Orthoptera > Acrididae > Schistocerca > Schistocerca nitens. The sequence continues at coordinate 22,197,195 of NC_064618.1, read as the reverse complement.
AGGAAATATGATGTAAACAGTTGCGTTTCACGATTTTATTACAATTTTCGTAATGCGTCTCACATAATAACAACTGGCAGAATAGCTACGTTCAACTTTGGTAAACAATTTTCAAGAAATACTATTTACCGTTGGTAAACAGAGTTTATTCTGACGTAATATCGGCTGTTTGACGGAAGATACTGTTTCCTGACCTGACTGTTTTGTTACGAGTGCAAGTGCTTTGCACTACACGATTCAAATGATTCAAGAGGGTGTGACGCACCGGGAGAGAGAGGCGTCCTTGACTTATAGAAGAGTGTATTCGATTTGGCATGAAGCTATGACAAAAATGTTCCCCATGAGTTCCCACAATTTCACCAAATTTTAAAAGCAATCGTGTGCCATCTGGTGCACGAAAACAATTCGACCATGGAAATGTAAAATCCGTACCCAGCATCGTTACAGCAGACAAAACTTGCATATAATTATACAAGACGGAATCTAAGGAGCAATCGGCTACGTGGGTGTCCAAAGATGAAAGTGGTTCGTTACCAACGCTCTTGCAAGAAAGTAATCCGTCGTTATTTGTGATACGATCGACATGTTACAAACATTGCCTCAGCATTTCTAAGAAGACTTAATGCTGAACGCTATACAACAATTTGATTGCTACATTGATGATATCAGGAAAAAAATACCGAAAACTTCAAATAATTTTCAGTCATGACAGTCCCACCACACAACACGTAGAACAATTGATTATTTTTCAGAGACAAACACGGAATTAATGTTTTAGTGCCCGTAAATAAACTATTTTATCGACTACCAAATTCTTTTTGATCGCTTGCTTTCATAACCTTAAGGAGCTGTTGAATAGTGAAACCATGATTTCGGGGCACCAGCATAACAGTGCGAAAAATATTTCAAAATGATTGGAACGCCTGAAAAACTGCATAAATCTTAAAGCCGAATATTTTGAGAAACAATAAAAGGCTTTCCAACTAATCAAGCACGATAGCAGAAATTTACACCGGATGTTTGTGAGTAAAATGGGTTGACTATTGAAAATGGCATATGAGATAATGAATACAGAATAACGCAAATTAAGTTTGTGGACGTGTACTGGTAAAACGCGATTTGACATCATGTATCTGTCACGTTCCTGGGAGCTGCGGCGTTCCTGGAGGTGACTGAAAGGGCTGCTCCTTATGACAGCAGCAACTAGAAACGTTCGGCTAGGTTAATTCGTCACGACATTGCTGCCGCCGAGACGTTACAATTAATTTTATAGTCTCCTCACCATACTGACTGTAAACGGCTTGATGTGTTCCTACCCACGTCTTTCTTTTCGAGAATTTCCGTTGTTTGACAGTCTTAGTTCACAAGATTTCAATGAAAGACTTGCGTGAATTAATGTGAAGAGACATCTAAGCCCGCGACTTCTCTCCTGGACCTATGTGTATAAACCCTGAACATTACATAGAGAAGTTCCACACTGTTCTTGCAGAGATACTGTTCCAATTCCGAGACAGATAGTGCTGTCGGGTAGAGAGCTCTTCATTCTGTTAAAATTCACGTTGTTCGATGATGCTGAAATGCAGCGACTCTGAGAAGAGGGAAGACCTCATTCTATCTTCATGTCAATCGGAACAACCTGTACAGCCCAGTAGGCAGTATACGTATCACCTTCGACGTTGGGACGCCCGGTCGAGATAAATTCTCGTTCTCCTGAATGCGTCACGCTCTTTGGCAATCAAATTTAATTTCAATGTGTAAACCACAGAATGATCCCATTAGACAAATCGATTGAAAAATATGGGCGTAATATAAAGAACAGCGTAACACCGAGAAAAGCACACTATCGACATTTGTTACATATTTAAAGGATGAAAAGCAAGTAGTAGACAAAATTTGAAGCATGTTACTGTTCTTCGAGAAACAGAGAAACGTATATATATAATGAAAGAGATACGACATTATTCTAAAGATCAAAATTTCGTTTTGAATGACACTTGAACAGAAAAAACAAAAAATATATAGAAAATTTTGGTGGTATTTTACTACGACCCAAGTGGCTCCTTCTTTAAATACAAAATGTTACAAAATGTTGCACCTTCAGGAAACGATTTTCAGAAGTTTCTCTGGTATATTTGATTCAGGAATCGTAAGTATTTCGCCTACTTGAAGTAACAATCTTTTTATTATACTTTCAAACAAGCAAGGAGAGTCGTGTGTGATATTGGAAGACTGCTTTTGCACTCCGGCATTTTCCTTAACACAGACTGATGAAACAAGTGTTCTGTCTATAACCTGTACCCGAAAATGCCAAGAATATATTTTGTTATGTTTCGTGACGTCACGACAATTTATTATACCCCCACGGGCAAATCCTTGGCATTTTATTTTATATACTAGCTGACGAAACCTCACTGTCCCATTTTGTCAATTTTCCATTAGAAACGAAACAAAAAATTGAACTGTGTTTGTTGTGAGATACCGAAAAAATTTCATTTCCATTTTTTCGTGAAAACATCTTTGAAATTTCCTTTCCAGTGGGTCCGCAATTTGCATGAGGTCGAAGGACGACATTTTTCTTTTAAGAACAAGTATTTTGATGCCCTGTTTACTTATTTACTCGTAGTGATACAAGTTACACAACGAGCTCGTTTCAGAGATCTGCCGTCATCAAATGTACCTGTGAAGATTGTATAATAGCTACAATATTGTTCCTTACGTATGTGATAGTCTGTGGCTTCGTGTGGCACATTATGCTTACGTCTTATGACGTGGCCCATACGGCAACATGGAGCATAAATGTCGGTGGTCTTTTTGGTGTGATACACCCACGCTTTCTATATGGTTAGTTTTTATTTGCGTGGTCTTGTAAAATTATTTCTTGATACCTTTCCTGACGGCGATGATATGTGTACTTTTACAATAAAATTTCTACATCGCGGAAGTTAGTGATTACAATTAATTTTGAGGTACTATTTTTGTGGGTCTTAGGTAAATGATAAATATTCTATTGTTCTCTGCTTATTGCGATAATGTACCATTTTTCTTTACTAATATCAATTAAATTATATTCTTCCATGTTTAAAATCTGTTTGTTCGTCGAATACGTAGAGAAAGTACTCAATTTCTTTCTGGATAAAAATATCACAAACATACAGCACAACCACACAGACAAATGCAACTACCAAGGTAAGAATACAACTGAAAATTGCAGTGCAGTCTTTACAGAAAGAGATAAGAAATCCTACATTGTCATGAATCTGCAAACATCATGTTTACATGCACAACGAAAAATGCATGAGGAACAAATTCTGAGTCGTCTAATAATTAACCCTTTAGGTTGCCCACCATATCAGATGAGTGACAGCATCCCTGCCGGAGATTGATGGTATGCTTCAACTTGTCTTTGAAAACTTGAAGTCTCAGAACTTTCCATACATACCTTGCCTCCATCTTGTTGGAATCACTTTGTAGACACTCCATACATCCTGGCACAAAGGCTGTCTTGTCAATGAATCTAGCATTATGATTGGCTCTTATCGAATTTACATGCTGAATTACTGATGCCATCAGTGAGGAAGCACTGTCAGCCTTTTTTTCTTCTATCTGCACACAAGGCTTTCAGCAGCAAAAAAATATTTTACACATACCACCATATTGCACCACTAATTAAACCCTGCAACATGCCCAACATACCGTAAAAAATGGAAAGACACTTACTGAATTACAATGCTCGCCCACTTAGGAGAAGAGATTGAATATTAGAAAGTGAAACCGATCTCTGACCCAGCAATATATCGCCACATACTGTGTCGATGTAGTAAATTTGCAGTTCGTATCCTCCACCATACAAAGTTAACGCTTTTACATCATTTGTACATGTACTGCGTAGACAGACAGCACAGTGCATAAACTCGCGGCACTAGATATATACCGCTAAATCAGGCGGGCATCCACCCCCAATGCGTGACCGGAGCACCTTCAGTGGATCGAAGTCATGCTCAGAACTGTTCTACAAATTCGGACTCGCTTCCCCTTGTGGCAAACGCTTTACTGTTTCCAGTCCTAACCTGATAGCTTGCTTCCTTTTCTCCATCCATCTCCGACTCTGGGATTACAAGAACACATGTATTTCTGCATGGTTCGCCAGAATATTTTACCATTTTCACGGTACTTCTCGATATCAAGTACACAGCAGCATAATTCCAAACATGCAGACTAAAAATTATTTCTCTACAAACCTGAAACTTTAGCAGTTAACCCATCTGTGGGGATTTTTACGTGAGAACTCGGTACAAATAGAGGAAACTGATATTTCCACTCTCAAATACCGATGTTGGTGATGTAACAGATTCCATCCCTATAATTTACAAGGTCAACTAAGGTGTTTCTCACATCTAGAGAACTGACAAACGTGTCTTTTACATGCTAGATGCACACAACACAATCGATGTTCTAACAACTAAATAAAGATGCGAAATGTGAAGAAGCAGTCAACTGAACATTTCACATGGGAGGGAATAATGGTGCAGTGCAAACACATGTCCATATTGAATCAAGTCAAATTTCCTCGCGATCACGAAAGCTATCCTACACATACAAAGTATTAGTTCGCTATTTGGTCATGTAGAGGATAATCTGGTTAAGACGTCTATATTCCTGCACTCCAACAGGTCTCTCCATTCGGAGGGCTTCTACCTATAATGGGAAACATGAATCATCCCCACAAAGGTCACCAGCACTGCACGCCAAACATGCACAGGTTGAATCATCACCCTAGGAAACCGGTCATATATATATATATATATATATATATATATATATATATATATATATATATATATATATATATATATAATATCCATGTACTTACAACTAAATGTTACCATTGAGACCTCAGCTGAATGACATTCGACAATGAGCGAAGTATCCAAAAAACACCCTGTTGATGGCTGTGGCTCCGAAAATAGGAATATCTCTACAATTCTTATGACTTGACATACTCTTCCCTTTGCTATCACAGTACACCATGTCAAATCCATACCTTCCATACGACTCGACACAGTCATTCTCTTTTGTACATGTCGAAGTACAACCAGATACATGATAAAACTGATGCTCAAGGTGAACCTATCACGCATCCCCTACTACTACTAAGTAGAATACTTGACCAATAGATGATTCTACATGATGCAAAATAATACTGACCGAAAATCAATGATGGGTGGGCATGTCTCATAGGTATTTTCTTGCGAGTGCTACCATTGTCTCTTAGAAACAGAGATGTAATCGGCCAGATGTTCAAAAACCGATCGCAGTTACTACTGTATGTTACTGTCTCAAGCGGTCCTGGTTCTATAGGTGCATACAAGTATCCATGTTAAAAGCTATACTGGCTTTATAAATCGAAGTACGACATTACCTCTGAATGGGGAGGTTTTTCCAGACAAATACCGAGATGGTGATCGTAGGAAGAAGTATATCAGACCAACATGTAGCCCACGATGCAACCTCGTGATAAAATTACCACATTTTGAAAGCGATTTGGCTAATGAACGTGGTAAGTAAGCTGTATTTGCGACTCCCTCACACCGCCCGAGCTACATAATTCTATAGTATTTGTAAAGCATTTTGTCTTGATGCACTGTCAGAGGGTCGGTGATATATCCACTGGGCTACAGGCAATGGTTGATTGACAAGGATCACAGACAGTAGTGGATGGTGTGATGATTGAGGTCGCAAGAAATGTACACAAGCTTTTCACATCTCTAAAGCCACGCTATCCACTAGAAATGCTGTCTGGGATTTGGAATTAAGTCTTTCCATTCAAGCACATACCTGTAATGGGTCCTTTAATGATTACAACCACTCCACTCCGTCTACAGACCACAAGTGGCCCATCGGGACCATCCGACCGCCGTGTCATCCTCAGACGAGGATGTGGATAGGTGGGGCATGTGGTCAGCACACGGCTCTCCCGGTCGTTATGATGGTATTCGATTACAACCACTACTCAGTCATACTTCTGGCACCGCCATATCTCCAAACGATCCACCTTTCTCGAATCTATCTGCTACAGTAAAATTAAAGCATCGTTTTAGGCAGCCCCTATGCATCCAGAAAATGTCTCCTCAGACTGTATGCTACCATTCCTGCACCTTTCCGTACGTGATAGTTCCAGTGTAAGTCGGAACTGAGTGGGGGTCAGAGGAAACTATATCTACCACCTACTGCAATCCATGCTGAAACAGACAAAGCTGAGTTACTGCAACAGAACTGTGTTTTGACCATTTGACGGAAACGAGGCCTGCTCCTCCAACATGAAGTAGTATAAAGGACAGTACAGGGACTGGGGTAAGGACGTGGATTTCGCTACTGCATCATCTCCAAACTACATACAAATACTACAGATCCATCTCCATTCACGTCTATCTCCCCAACATGCTATCTTCGTTATTCTGTTCCATCAGAGAAAAATTACCACCTATAAAAGCTCAACTAACTTCATCCAATAGATAACTAATAAGATTTTTACCTCGTCTCCCTCCTCCTGTGAATCGAAGAAAAAGAAAAAATACCGCATGAGTTCAGGCATCGAGTACTTGTGACGATCCTATTAAATGCACAGGTATTGATCAACTGCACAGTCCAGTTTAAAGTTCCATCACCTGTACTGTAGGAGAATGACCACATACCCTGCAGACCATTGTGTAAGCCACAAGAGCCCCTCCCCCCCCCCTCCCCTCTGTGACCCCGTCTCATTGTTTGAAACATTATTTTTTTCTGCTGTAATACACTTTGTACACTGCCAAACATTTTGTTTTTCTGACGCGACTTAGAGATCTTTGTCAGGTTCTAAACTGACATTAAGACGCTCTGATCTACTGCCTCTCGGAGACAACATGGACATCTCCCCAAAGTACCATTATCCGTGATGTTGTACTGTGACGTGATTGACATCATTCAAGATAGCTGCTATGACATCAGCTGGTGACACGATTGATACAATTAATTAAGATGTTCTTATCTGTAGCCTCTCACAGGCAACAAGGACATCACACCAAAGTACAGTTATCCAAGACGTCGCACTGTGACGCGATTGACGTCATTCAAGTTAGCTCATGACGCGAGTACCGCTACCCAAGGTGGCTGGAAAGTGCTACACAGCCACTGCCAAGGCTCCCATGATGGGAAGTTTGTATTCTGGATTGAAGATAGGTTGATTGGGCTACCTCTAGAAGTCGCTCTGTGTAAACTATATTATTACTTCGGTCACCACAACACTGGGTGAATTTAAATAACAGTCATTTACAATATAAGGAAATTGGAAGAGCTTAACGGCGTTGGCGTGGGTTTCCAAACTACTTTTAAACTAATCTGTAACACTGACCGAATAGCTGATGGCTCTGTGTTCCGTTTCGACTGATTCCTCATATTGCAGTCACGTACGCAATCACTGTTTCACAGCTAGCAACCCCCAGAAGGTGCCACCCATCCACAAAACTCATTCCCCAACCCAAACAAGCGTTGTCAGTCAATCATTATGTGGTTGTTGTTGTTGTGGTCTTCAGTCCTGAGACTGGTTTGATGCAGCTCTCCATGCTACTCTATCCTGTGCAAGCTTCTTCATCTCCCAGTACCTACTGCAACCTACATCCTTCTGAATCTGCTTAGTGTATTGATCTCTTGGTCTCCCTCTACGATTTTTACCCTCCACGCTGCCCTCCAATGCTAAATTTGTGATCCCTTGATGCCTCAAAACATGTCCTACCAACCGATCCCTTCTTCTAGTCAAGTTGTGCCACAAACTTCTCTTCTCTCCAATCCTATTCAATACCTCCTCATTAGTTACGTGATCTACCCACCTTATCTTCAGCATTCTTCTGTGGCACCACATTTCGAAAGCTTCTATTCTCTTCTTGTCCAAACTAGTTATCGTCCATGTCTCACTTCCATACATGGCTACACTCCATACAAATACTTTCAGAAACGACTTCCTGACACCTAAATCTATACTCGATGTTAAAAAATTTCTCTTCTTGAGAAACGCTTTCCTTGCCATTGCCAGTCTACATTTTATATCCTCTCTACTTCGACCATCATCGGTTATTTTACTCCCTAAATAGCAAAACTCCTTTACTACTTTAAGTGTCTCATTTCCTAATCTAATTCCCTCAGCATCACCCGACTTAATTTGACTACATTCCATTATCCTCGTTTTGCTTTTGTTGATGTTCATCTTATATCCTCCTGTCAAGACACTGTCCATTCCGTTCAACTGCTCTTCCAAGTCCTTTGCTGTCTCTGACAGAATTACAATGTCATCGGCGAACCTCAAAGTTTTTACTTCTTCTCCATGAATTTTAATACCTACTCCGAATTTTTCTTTTGTTTCCTTTACTGCTTGCTCAATATACAGATTGAATAACATCGGGGAGAGGCTACAACCCTGTCTCACTCCTTTCCCAACCACTGCTTCCCTTTCATGCCCCTCGACTCTTATAACTGCCATCTGGTTTCTGTACAAATTGTAAATAGCCTTTCGCTCCCTGTATTTTACCCCTGCCACCTTCAGAATTTGAAAGAGAGTATTCCAGTCAACACTGTCAAAAGCTTTCTCTAAGTCTACAAATGCTAGAAACGTAGGTTTGCCTTTTCTTAATCTTTCTTCCAAGATAAGTCGTAAGGTTAGTATTGCCTCACGTGTTCCAACATTCCTACGGAATCCAAACTGATCTTCCCCGAGGTCACCTTCTACCAGTTTTTCCATTCGTCTGTAAAGAATTCGCGTTAGTATTTTGCAGCTGTGACTTATTAAACTGATAGTTCGGTAATTTTCACATCTGTCAACACCTGCTTTCTTTGGGATTGGAATTATTAAATTCTTCTTGAAGTCTGAGGGTATTTCGCCTGTCTCATACATCGTGCTCACCAGATAGTAGAGTTTTGTCATGACTGGCTCTCCCGAGGCCATCAGTAGTTCTAGTGGAATGTTGTCTACTCCCGGGGCCTTGTTTCGACTCAGGTCTTTCAGTGCTCTGTCAAACTCTGCACGCAGTATCTTATCTCCCATTTCGTCTTCATCTACATCCTCTTCCATTTCCATAATATTGTCCTCAAGTACATCTCCCTTGTATAAACCCTCTATATACTCCTTCCACCTTTCTACCTTCCCTTCTTTGCTTAGAACTGGGTTTCCATCTGAGCTCTTGATATTCATACAAGTGGTTCTCTTCTCTCCAAAGGTCTCTTTAATTTTCCTGTAGGCAGTATCTATCTTACCCCTAGTGAGACAAGCCTCTACATCCTTACATTTGTCCTCTAGCCATCCCTGCTTAGCCATTTTGCACTTCCTGTCGATCTCATTTTTGAGACGTTTGTATTCCTTTTTGCCTGCTTCATTTACTGCATTTTTATATTTTCTCCTTTCATCAATTAAATTCAATATTTCTTCTGTTACCCAAGGATTTCTATTAGCCCTCGTCTTTTTACCTACTTGATCGTCTGCTGCCTTCACCACTTCATCCCTCAGAGCTACCCATTCTTCTTCTACTGTATTTCTTTCCCCCATTCCTGTCAATTGTTCCCTTATGCTCTCCCTGAAACTCTCTACAACCTCTGGTTCTTTCAGTTTATCCAGGTCCCATCTCCTTAAATTCCCACCTTTTTGCAGTTTCTTCAGTTTCAATCTGCAGTTCATAACCAATAGATTGTGGTCAGAATCCACATCTGCCCCTGGAAATGTCTTACAATTTAAAACCTGGTTCCTAAATCTCTGTCTTACCATTATATAATCTATCTGAAACCTGTCAGTATCTCCTGGCTTCTTCCATGTATACAGCCTCCTTTCATGATTCTTGAACCAAGTGTTAGCTATGATTAAGTTATGCTCTGTGCAAAATTCTACAAGGCGGCTTCCTCTTTCATTCCTTCCCCCCAATCCATATTCACCTACTATGTTTCCTTCTCTCCCTTTTCCTACTGACGAATTCCAGTCACCCATGACTATTAAATTTTCGTCTCCCTTCACTACCTGAATAATTTCTTTTATCTCGTCATACATTTCATCTATTTCTTCATCATCTGCAGAGCTAGTTGGCATATAAACTTGTACTAGTGTAGTAGGCATGGGCTTTGTGTCTATCTTGGCCACAATAATGCGTTCACTATGCTGTTTGTAGTAGCTAACCCGCACTCCTATTTTTTTATTCATTATTAAACCTACTCCTGCATTACCCCTATTTGATTTTGTATTTATAACCCTGTAATCACCTGACCAAAAGTCTTGTTCCTCCTGCCACCGAACTTCACTAATTCCCACTATATCTAACTTTAACCTATCCATTTCCCTTTTTAAATTTTCTAACCTACCTGCCCGATTAAGTGATCTGACATTCCACGCTCCGATCCGTAGAACGCCAGTTTTCTTTCTCCTGATAACGACGTCCTCTTGAGTAGTCCCCGCCCGGAGATCCGAATGGGGGACTATTTTACCTCCGGAATATTTTACCCAAGAGGACGCCATCATCATTTAATCATACAGTAGAGCTGCATGTCCTCGGGAAAAATTACGGCTGTAGTTTCCCCTTGCTTTCAGCCGTTCGCAGTACCAGCACAGCAAGGCCGTTTTGGTTAATGTTACAAGGCCAGATTAGTCAATCATCTGTTGCCCCTGCAACTACTGAAAAGGCTGCTGCCCCTCTTCAGGAACCACATGTTTGTCTGGCCTCTCAACAGATACCCCTCCGTTGTGGTTGCACCTACGGTACGGCCATCTGTATCGCTGAGGCACGCAAGCCTCCCCACCAACGGCAAGGTCCATGGTTCATGGGGGGGGCATTATGTGGTAACCAACAGTAAACCAATGCATGGATGGGATGGAAAAGACACCACCGATGTACTGTTCTAATAAGCAACACAGTTGATGGCACAAACAATTTTAGACATTTTACAGTAATTTAAACACCGGCCGACGATGTGACAGCATTTTTTTCCAATTTCAGTATCATAGCTAAGCCGCCCCTTCACTACTTTGCGAGTATCATTGCGGATGTAGATAGATGACTGCTCAGTACATCCGTTCAGTGTTAATTCTGGGACACATAAATCATCAAAGTATACCAGACAGCGTCCACATATTTCTAACACCTCGAGCACAGTGCTTAATTTACGATCTCTCTCTCTGCGTATGAGAGTCACAGAGCATTGTCGCTGTCTTAGGGTAAAATCAGAGAAGATATACATCAACGGGGACAGTTGAAAATGTGTGCCCCGACCGGGACTCGAGTCCGCGAACTCCTGATTACATGGCACACGCTCTATTCATATGAGTCGCCGAGGGTACAGATGGATAGAGTCCTGATTACATGGCACACGCTCTATTCATATGAGCCGCCGAGGGTACAGATGGATAGAGTCCTGATTACATGGCACACGCTCTATTCATATGAGTCGCCGAGGGTACAGATGGATAGAGTCCTGATTACATGGCACACGCTCTATTCATATGAGTCGCCGAGGGTACAGATGGATAGAGTCCTGATTACATGGCACACGCTCTATTCATATGAGTCGCCGAGGGTACAGATGGATAGAGTCCTGATTACATGGCACACGCTCTATTCATATGAGTCGCCGAGGGTACAGATGGATAGAGTCCTGATTACATGGCACACGCTCTATTCATATGAATCGCCGAGGGTACAGATGGATAGAGTCCTGCTTACATGGCACACGCTCTATTCATATGAGCCGCCGAGGGTACAGATGGATAGAGTCCTGCTTACATGGCACACGCTCTATTCATATGAGCCGCCGAGGGTACAGATGGATAGAGTCCTGATTACATGGCACACGCTCTATTCATATGAGCCGCCGAGGGTACAGATGGATAGAGTCCTGATTACATGGCACACGCTCTATTCATATGAGCCGCCGAGGGTACAGATGGATAGAGTCCTGATTACATGGCACACGCTCTATTCATATGAGCCGCCGAGGGTACAGATGGATAGAGTCCTGATTACATGGCACACGCTCTATTCATATGAGCCGCCGAGGGTACAGATGGATAGAGTCCTGATTACATGGCACACGCTCTATTCATATGAGTCGCCGAGGGTACAGATGGATAGAGTCCTGATTACATGGCACACGCTCTATTGATATGAGTCGCCGAGGGTACAGATGGATAGAGTCCTGATTACATGGCACACGCTCTATTCATATGAGTCGCCGAGGGTACAGATGGATAGAGTCCTGATTACATGGCACACGCTCTATTCATATGAGTCGCCGAGGGTACAGATGGATAGAGTCCTGATTACATGGCACACGCTCTATTCATATGAATCGCCGAGGGTACAGATGGATAGAGTCCTGATTACATGGCACACGCTCTATTCATATGAGCCGCCGAGGGTACAGATGGATAGAGTCCTGCTTACATGGCACACGCTCTATTCATATGAGCCGCCGAGGGTACAGATGGATAGAGTCCTGATTACATGGCACACGCTCTATTCATATGAGCCGCCGAGGGTACAGATGGATAGAGTCCTGATTACATGGCACACGCTCTATTCATATGAGCCGCCGAGGGTACAGATGGATAGAGTCCTGATTACATGGCACACGCTCTATTCATATGAGCCGCCGAGGGTACAGATGGATAGAGTCCTGATTACATGGCACACGCTCTATTCATATGAGCCGCCGAGGGTACAGATGGATAGAGTCCTGATTACATGGCACACGCTCTATTCATATGTGCCGCCGAGGGTACAGATGGATAGAGTCCTGATTACATGGCACACGCTCTATCCATATGAGCTGCCGAGGGTACAGATGGATAGAGTCCTGATTACATGGCACACGCTCTATTCATATGAGCCGCCGAGGGTACAGATGGATAGAGTCCTGATTACATGGCACACGCTCTATCCATATGAGCTGCCGAGGGTACAGATGGATAGAGTCCTGATTACATGGCACACGCTCTATTCATATGAGCCGCCGAGGGTACAGATGGATAGAGTCCTGATTACATGGCACACGCTCTATTCATATGAGCCGCCGAGGGTACAGATGGATAGAGTCCTGATTACATGGCACACGCTCTATTCATATGAGCCGCCGAGGGTACAGATGGATAGAGTGTCTGCCATGTAAGCAGGAGATCCCAGGCTCGAGTCCCGGTCGGGGCACGCATTTTCAACTGTTCCCCTTGATGTATATCAACACCTGTCGACAGCTTAGGGTCTTGATTTAATTATCATTACAGTTCCAACAGTTGTGACTGGCGATCACCAGATCGAAATAACAGCTCCAAGGTGTTCACCCAGGTCCTGCCTTCTATTTTTTATTGTTCTTACACATCAAAGCATTAAAATTACGTACTTCCATTACCAAATTTCATGTTCAATTAAGTGGTTTTAAAAAAGCTGCAGAAAACACATTAATAACAGGCGCAGTCGCAGCCGCACCTTCCTTTAGCGCGTATGTGCGGAAGCTGGTGCTGGGGGCAGCTGAGCTGCGATCCCCCTCAGACCACTCAGCTGGACACAGTGGCTAAGTGGCCATTTCCATAACCACCTTTAGACATCAAGCGACGGTTCATTAAAAGTAAAAGACCAAGTAAAAAAAAAAAAAAAAAAAAGGAACTTCTGACGTCCTCCCTCGCCTCCTCCACGTGTGTGTCCCTTCTGTGCATTTTCTTCTCACATTCCTTTCTCTATTCCTTGGCAGCCCTTTTAACTGATGATCTTACTTCCAAAACAGTTTATATTTGTTTTTGATATTATTTTGTTATTTGCTTCCAGTTATATTGTACATGTGACGAGCGAAATTGCAGTTGACTTCTCTTTCCAGAAGTACAAGAATTTTCCTTAGCTTGCGCATTTTCATTGGCAGCAATCTCCAAAGACGTGTAGCTCCTTATTATGTCGTAGACATTATTTTCCGAAAGACCAAATGATCCCAAGTGCCTCTAGAGTATCCAGCTTGTAACTCAATCTTAAGAATTCACATGTATATTAAGGTTTTAGTCTCGCCATTGTGGCAGATAAACACACACAAACATACTTTTCTTTTATTTTGTCTCGAGCAGTGTTAAGCATTGTTACTGAAATTAACTGAAATTGGTTGCAATCTCTCAATTCTGACTAAACGTGTGGGACGTTTCCCTTGGTTATGAAGAGAATGGCAGATGTGGTAATACCCTCCGATGTAGTAGCAGTTGAGAACCCCATTGATGTTTTTCAAGTTTGTTTGGTATTTATCTGAAAATAACCGAGGTTAAGTCAAACGTCCGATTGGAAACACACTGCTGAGCCCCTTGAACTAGACAATAACATAAGGAAAAGAAACAAAAAAAAACGCACTATCGTGTTTCAGTTTTGTGTTCGAAGAAATAAGCTTACTCTAAATTATTTCCGTTAAACTACATGCTCATATCATTTTTACTAATTATTATGTCTATTGCAGATATTTTCAATTCGTCCTCCTGTATTGTTTCCCCACTTTATATAAAAACACAGGTAGGTAGGACAGAAAAAACCGTCAAATGAAGTAGTTTGGAACACATTTTACCTTTTCCATGAATCTTATTTCTATTTCAGAGGGAGCTCTAGGACCAATTCTTTTTTCTATTGCCTCTGAATTAGTCCTTTGAGTATTTGCTTCTTTCGGACTTCCTTAAAATACTGCGATCTGCAACTGCTTTACATTACATTTCGTTCCTAGAATTTTGGGATCTGTGAACTCCTAATTGCATATCTTTCATATTTTTCAAAAACATGGTGGAAATATTTTGAGAATTACTTTGAGATAATGTGCATGTAGCAGAGCTGCAAATTTCATTGACCATTCTTACTTTTAACACCAAATTCTTATATGGTTTTGTCGTTCGTGTCTTTGTCCTCAAAGTCAAATACCTTTTTTGAAATCAGTAAATAATGCTATTTTACGTCTTCCGGTTAACACTCTTTGGCTAAATCAGTTGTGTGCAATATTTTCCCTTTCGGAAATCGCTCTAGTATTAAGCTACTTGCTCGCCCAAAATTTCTTAAACTCTACCTACGAGAATTTTTTTCCATATTTGTCTGATACCATTATTTTGTAGATTCGTACTATGTTGACTAGGAACTACAGAAATTAATGGCCTTATTTGTACGTGTAACTAATGAGTGTATCGAGTAAAGGACTTAAAATATCATTGTTTACGTCTTCTCTTTTCTAACATGTAGTAGAACGCTATTGAACAGCCACTGTCTGTTTGCTTACACACACTGCCCCACTGCAACCGTAATGTTAGTTCTTCACTGCTTGTAGCAACCAAACAATTTAAAATATGAATCAGAGTTACTAGCAGTTCGTTCGTAAGCACTCTGCAGCTCTATTGGTGAGCACTGCTTTCTCTGCGACGTTCTGCTTGAGTTAAGCAACGAGTACTGTCGGTCAAAATATCGGTAGCAAATCAGTGAAAACAGTTGGATTAGAGAAACGTCTTTGACGTACAAATAGACACAACTTGTTGAAACCTGTAGCACCACTTACGTATAAGTTTTAAAGTTCAAAATAACATAAAAATGTATTTCGAAACATCTGTCATATGATATGGTATTGTACGGTTTTAGTCCTGATCTTATTAATTATGTGTAAATCTGAGCAATTGCAAATGAACATATTTGGAAAAATGACAACGTAATTTGTTATCTCAGCAGTCGTGTGTGGTAGATTTAATTTTCAGCATTAATGTTTTCATAACCCACTTTAGTAGCGCAGTAATAGATTTTAACCGCAAGAAAGGTTTTTAATGATAGAAAATAAAATGCATTAAATATCCAATCATTCATTTGGTTAAGTGATTCGATTTCCACTATTCTATGTCTTTTGTAAATGAGCATGCGAAAATCTACTAAGGATTATATTTAGGGAGACGGAAAACGTTGGTTGTCTTATCTCCCATGGACGCTATCCCTGTTGCAATGAATCTCTAGTGTTGTCGAGTTGCAGATGTTTGGCGATTCGTGCGACTGGACAAGATGGCAGATGCAAATTAATTTGAAAACATGCCAAATAAATTCCTGTCGGCGCTCCGAGGCATTGCCTAGTCATGGAGCTCGCACTGTTAAACTTAAGAACTATTTTAGATAAGGATGTGGGACTGGATTGTGCCAGACTGAAATATGCACACTGTTTTAGCACACAGCAAAGGACGACCGCAGTGAAATATATTTAGCAGCTGTTTTACCATTGTTGTGTACATAGTTCCGCGTAGTCAGCGCGTACACAACTTTCCCACTTGAGCGCGCCCCGCTAAGCACAACAGCGCAGTCGCAGCGCTCGTCCGTCTCCGCACTACGAGATGGCGCTGCCATAGAAACGGACCAAATTCTGCTTCCGCTGATCCGCGTGTTAATATGCAACGCAGCCAATGAGATTGCTGCTAATGTACAACCTTTTCTCCTCGTGGATCACACTCGTGCAGTGATACATGAACGCGCGAGGTATTATAAGGAGTGTACAGACCTCCGATTAGTCAGTCTGCATTTGACTGCACCAGTCTGTACCAGTCTGCATTAGTCTGTACCAGTCTGCACGAGTTTTACATCTGTCTGTACCAGTCTATAGTCAAGTTTCAGTCTGCGCCTGATAAGATTACCATATTCCTGTACATAGCCATGAAGATAAATGTATTGACACTTTTGTCAAGTATCAGAGATATATGTGAGAATAATATTAACGTACCAATACCAAAGGAACCTCAGATAGTCAATTTTGGTCACCGTCAATCTGCTACTCTAAGCGTACAAGTGGCATTTCTATCGTCTGACCTAACGGCAGAAGATAAACACGCCACGATAAGACCACGAGACATATTGCTGACACTCGCCTACTTCGTTAGAGCGACAGGTCAAATAATCTGATGGTGTGTGTACTGAAGATCTTACAGTACGCACACCACAACCATTTATTAGTTTTTATGTTCCAAGACAAAAGTGGACTTTAGCCCTTACTCGTAATAGACTTATTTGGCAAAAATCTTCAGAGTTCGGCCTCTTAGTACACGAAATAATTGAAAACAGTCCCTCTTCATAACACTGCCATTGGTACTGGCGTAGTTCAGTTTCTTCTCCATCAAAATAGGGTGGATAATAATTCTGCACACTGCAGCAGTGATACCACAATACAGCTCTTTCTGATGTTATTCTTGAACTCCCGTTGTCTTCTGTCCTGGTTTCTTGTTAAACCTTCCGTCTTCAAAAATCTTGTTTCTTGCAATTTTATTTGTTCTAAATATATCTTCCGATGCATGTTCTGCATTGAATTCAGGTCTCTTCTGCAAAATTTAGTGTTTTACTGCGACAATGCTGATGCAACACGTTTCTGGAAACTTGTATGTCAAGCTTATCTCAGTACAATGTTTCTCTTTTCTTCTTAAACTCGTCCAACTTCCACAGCGAAAAAAGTGCTGTTGAACTTCTTAAAGTCTTCTGACTTACACCTCTTCTCCCGTGAAATAATTAGATTGCGAATAATTAACGTCACGTCTGTACCCGTCAGTCATTATGTGAGCGAGTCCCAGCACCAGACTAACTGTACTTCAAACTTCGTGTTCTCATCTTCACATTACTCTGTCCATTAATTACTATAAAAATACTTTCTTCATACAAAAAAAAGACATTTTTCTACCAAAAACCCGACACGCCCCTTCCATCCATTTTTACACTTCCAAGCCGCGACTTAGACTGTCCTATTCATTTTTTCTTCTGCTTCTACAAAATTTTAGAAAGATAATATTTCGTACCAGACCAAAACGCTTTTACATAAATGACATACCATTAAATTTACGCGAAATAATAAAACAGAATCATATGATACGTTACGTTTGATTCACATTAAAACATAAAATAAATACATGGGACAATGACTTGCAAATGTTTACAATATTCGTAACAGACGTAATCCCATCTCGAAAATACATTATAATACCCAGTGACCGAAAAAAATATCCTTTATAGAACAGCTTAGAAGAGAAGATACTCCTTAGTTGTTATTAAACAGGAGCATTTAGAAATGAGGTAGCTACGTAGAATAGCGTAATAAATGAATTAACGTATTCGGAAAGTACAGGTATTATTTTTGTTCATCGTCGTTTAAGATTTCCACAATTTGTGCTGATATTTTAGCTGACCTCCATAAGATACGTGGTTGTGAGGGCTACTGCCCAGTTTTTACCCGTTAAGAAGAAGGTAATTTCGGCAGTTCGTAGTACACTATGCTGAAATCACTGCTGTGCTATGTGCAAAGTATGGCTGCACCTTGTGGACTACTACGTTGTCGAAAACAAGAATTCAGTTTAATATTTAACCTGGAAGTTCTGCCTTCGTGAAAAGTAGAATTTGTCTCGTAGTCTAGCTGGTGAGCTCCTACACCACACTCACCGTGCACCATTGGTGTCGGCAGCCAGAGAAACGCAGCATGGAGACTGCGAGCACGGCGCACTGGACAGGGGCGGCGGTCGCCCCTGACACCTGCGCCGTGGGCGGCGCCGGAGGAGCGCTGTTCGCGCAGCTGTTGGCAACCCTGGTGCACGCGCAGTGCCTGCTGGGGGACCGCAGCGCCTACCCGCCGGACACGGCGAGCCCGCTGCCCCAGTACGACTTCGTGGTGGTCGGCGCCGGGTCGGCCGGGGCGACGGTGGCCGCCCGCCTCTCGGAGAACCCCGACTGGACGGTGCTGCTGCTCGAGGCCGGCGGCGACCCGCCGCCCACCTCAGACGTGCCGCGGCTCTTCCCGACGCTACAGAAGACCGAGGTACGGCCCCAAACAGGAGAATGACTTTCAGAGGCCACCACGCTTCTTTCGCCTCCGAATACCACTAAGGATTCCCAGTACTAAGGGCGCTGCACTGGTGAGGAATTGTAGGGGCACTGCACAGGTATGGAATTGTAGGGTCATTCAACTGGTATGCAATAGCAGGGGCGCTGGATTGGTATGGGATAGCAGGGGCGCTGTGTTGGTGTGGAACAGTAGGGACGCTACAGTGGTGTGGAACAGCAGCGACACTGAAGTGATTTGAAATACTAGGGGTGCTTGTCTCGCATGTAATAGTAGGGCTGCTACAGTGGTATGGGATAGCAGAGGCGCTGCACTGGTATGCAACAGTAGGGTTGCTGCAATGGTATGTGATAGTAGGGGCCCTGCACTCTTATGCAATAATAGGACTGCTGCAGTGGTACGTGATAGCAGGGGCGCTGCGCTCATATGCAACAGCAGGGCTTTTGCAGTGGTATGGCATAGCAGGGGCGCTGCACTGGTATTCAACAGTAGGGTTGTTGCAATGGTATGGGATTAGCACTGACACTGCACTGGTATGCAACAGTAGGGCTGTTGCAATGGTATGTGATAGCAGGGGCGCTGCACTGGTATGCAACATCAGGGCTGCTACAGTAATATGTGATAGCAGGGAAGCTGCACTGGTGTGCAGCAGTATGTCTGCTGTAGTGGTATGGGATAGCAGGGACGCTGCACTGGTATGCAACAGCAGGGCATTTGCAGTGGTGTGGGATAGCAGGGGCGCTTCACAGATGTGCAACAGCAGGGCTGCTGTAGTGGTATGGGGTAGCAGGGACGCTGCACTGCTATGCAACAGCAGAGCTGCTGCAGTGGTATGGCATAGCAGGTGCGCTACACTGGTATGCAACAGTAGGGCTGTTGCAATGGTATGTGATAGCAGGTGCGCTAGACTGGTATGCAACATTAGGGCTACTGTGGTGATATGTGATAGCAGGGACGCTGCACTGGTGTGCAACTATATCTGCTGCAGTGGTATGGGATAGCAGGGACACTGCACTGGTATGCAACAGCAGGGCTGCTGCAGTGGTATGGGATAGCAGGAGCGCTGCACTGCTATGCAACAGCAGGGCTGCCGCATTGGTGTGGGATAGCAGGGACACTGCTCTTGTATGCAGCAGTAGGGCTTCTGCAGTGGTATGGAATAGCAGAGACGCTGCACTAGTCTGGAGCGATGTGAGTGCCATTGGTCAGGGCTGGTGCCTGCAAGTAACAATAGTGTTACCCCCAAGGTTTTTAAAAAGTCCAACTCTCTTCTCTGAAGCGCCCAGAAAATCTAGATTTTCACATATCTTGTTGTACATAACGTCAGATTTCCGCAGTTGTGTGTTGTATAATGATAATTTTGCATATACATTCAGTAGAGCATATGTAGGCACTGTCAGCAAAACATATTGTTAATAGAGTTATTAGTAGAAGAACTATTAAATCAAACTGTCACTCCTGATGTTGCAATTTTACTGGATGAACAGTAAAATGTAGTTAGCAATAAACGTTTTACCACTCCTTATTTTGTGGGGAGTGTCAACGAGCAAAAGTTTCGAATATATTTGAAATCATGTGTTAGGTTTGATGGAAGTCACTAAACGCTCCGTCTCTGTTTAAAGTATTGTGTGAATATAGAGAAATCTGCGCATCGTGAGTTACTCCTCGAGACATTTACACAGTTTCTAGCTCCAATACTTGTGTTATTGTGTTGAAACAGTAACGTAAGATCATACTTGTTAAGCGGGACTACGTCAGAATTTTAAATGCTTACATTCGGTCAATATTTGAACGAAATGCTGAAAATAAAATTTTTATTTCCTCTGGAATCCGTTAGATAGGCAGTCTGCAACTGTGATCTGGTGAGTGGTTGACAATTGCCGTGCAGTGATGTACACTGTCTCCATAAGTGCTGGCATTATTTCAGAGAATTATGACTTGGAAGCTGTTAAAGGGAGATCATCACGATTGGTTATAAAAATTTTAGCAGCTCTCAGAGATTTTTCTGTAATGTCAGAACTTCAGTATGTGCCCTACTAGTTGCTTGTATATCACCAAGACGACAATCTAGTTAAGCCCATGTATGCGTAAGCATTTCAGCATCAGCAGTTCTGATGGCTTCCTTGATTCGTCCACGAAGGGTGCAACGGCATAGACTTCTGTTGTGCGCACGCGATCCTCGATATAAGCCCGCAAAAGGAATTCTGTCGTTAATACATCAGGAGATCACAGATCCCAGGCTATTTGAACTGTCAGGGAATGTGTCATTCGGCATATCCGCCAAGTTCGGACTCCAAGGTGGGGGTGCCCCATCATTCTGGAAGATGATGGGCGGCTGCAGCTCCTGTGAGGTTGCTCTTACTCTGGACGGCATTTTACTTGCTAAAGGTTACATTTTATTCCGACTCTGCGGCTAGCACAGGTAACTCAGACTTGAGCAGCGCAGAGTGAGGAGTCGGTCCCACGCAGAAGTCGTCGGTCACGGACGGACCGCACGGCGCAGCAATGACTCGCTGGCTTGGGAGCAGGTAGCGAGCCCTGAGAACGACTCTTGCATGGCGGTCGATACGTAGGGGAACTACACACATTCACGCATGAAACTCAGAATTCTCTTTATCAAATATTTGTTATCGAAATCTATTTTTGACATTGCAGATACCAGGAGGGGCCGCGTGTCATCAGAGCTTTCATACGATAATACTAATATGCCGTAAACTACTTAAATCAGTTAACAAATGGTGTCAAGCTGCCGACAATGTACGAATAGTTACGAAGTATGCAAGAGATTTCGGTTGCGTACCGATGCTAACCGAGGAGCTGAGAAGTGCTATTCATCGCATTAAAAATAAGAAAGCTCCAGGTGTGGGTGTCAAAAGGGCAACCTGAGTTTCGCACGAGTGATGCTCTTTAAAACTGTGCTGATTCGTGGACACAAGCTTCTCGGTCTCTAGAAAATTTATCATTCAAACTGAGAACACATTCAAGAATTCTGCAGCTGACCGATGTTACGGATATTGGTCTGTAGTTTGCGGCTTCGTTCTTTTACCCTTATTACATATGAGAGACACCTGCGATTTTTTCCCATTCACTTAGGCCTTCTGGACGAGACATTCGCTATAAATGCAGCTGCTCCAGGCTGGTGCGGGGCACCCTGCAGCAGAGAGACACAGAGCAGGTGCTGAAGCCCTGTCATCAACAACTGGATCGAGAAAATGATTAACACTGGTGTTTCAACAATGATAATCCCAAAGATGTGGAGCAAGGCAAGGGTAGCGGCATTGCTTGAAACAGGTAAAGAACCGATTACCCTAAGAACTTCTGACGTGTATCACTTCCATGCCACTTCTTTAATGTTCTGTAAAGAATAATTTTAAATAGAATTTCTGAGTCTGTCGACATGAAGATCATTAAAGAACAGTTAGGTTTCAGGCCAAGAAATTCATGTAATAGTCAGATGCTCAACGAAATCAACCCAGCACATCTTAGAAGCGTAAGAAAGAAAACAGATTACAGGAGTTGCCTTTATCTATCTGATAGCTGCTTATGATACAGTGAATCATAAAATACTAACAAAGAAGTTGTACACAAAGACTAAGGATTACTGATTGACGCAGTTTATTCAGTGTCTACTGCAGAACAGACGATTTTTTGTCACCCAAAATCACAAAAGCAGTAGACGAGGAATGTAGAAGAACATGTATACCAATGGTCAGTCACTCAATAATGGAACCCGATGTTTCATCTATGTAGATGACCCAACTATCGCTGCTCAGGGAGTAACATTTGAAGAAATATCGGGTATCTATAATTAAGGTGCAGCTGCTCACAGAGATCCAGTGTGATTACCGATTGGCAGCGAAACTTGGTAGGTATTCTAATGCGTTAATGCGGAAGCGATTTACGCTGGAAAAAATTAGTTCCAGTTTTTATCATTAGGCTCAAATCTGGCGCTGTGAGTGAAAGAAAGACTTATAGAAATGTTTCCATACGTATGGATTAAGAAAACATCAAAAAAGTGAGAAGGGCATAATGCTGATTTTATTACTATGCGGCACTTACACAGTCTGTTCAGTATGAGCACCGGAGACGTCAACGAGATGCTTCACGGCGCCATATTTGCACCTGGTGGCCAAAACTGGAACTAATTTTTTCTTTTCTTTTCAGCGTAAATCGTTTCCGCGTACCCACCAAGTTTCATTGCCATACGATGGCAGTTCACTTACAACCACGTTGTAGAGAGCTCTCGAAGAACTTGTCATCCACTATGACGACAACCACTTGAAACCCGAGCCGGATAAAACCCAAGTGCATGCGTTCCACGTACGCAATAAGGAGGCAAGAAGAAAGTTAAAATCACCGGAAAACACGTAATGTATACTAGTTTGTCCGCCCCAGATACCTAGGGTTAAAGATGCATTGTGCCTTAACCCACGGCCAACACTGCGTAGACACAGGGGAGAAGGTACGCAGCAGGTACAGCCTCGTTCACAAACTGCCAAACAGCACGTGGTGGCGTGCTGCCCCGCGTCCTCCGCGCTTCAGCACCTGCTCTGTGTTTCTCTGCTGCCGCACCAGCCTGGAGCAGCTGCATTTATAGCGAATCTCTCGCCCAGAAGGCCTAAGTGATTGGGAAAAAATCGCAGGTGTCTCTCATGTGTAATAAGGGTAAAAGAACGAAGCCGCAAACTACAGACCAATATCCGTAACATCGGTCTGCTGCAGAATTCTTGAATGTGTTCTCAGTTTAAATAATAAATTTTCTAGAGACCGAGAAGCTTGTGTCCAGGAATCAGCACAGTTTTAGAAAGCATCACTCGTGTGAAACTCAGCTTGCCCTTATGCGAACTATGGATAAGCGTTAACAGGTAGTCTTCATATTTCTAGATTTCGGAAAAGCATTTGACACGGTGCCTCACTGCAGGCTGATAACGAAATTACGAGCAGATGGAATACGTTTCCCAGATATGTGGATAGCTCGAAGACTTCTTAAGTAATAGATCCCAGTACGTCGTCCTCGACGCGCGAGCATTCATCAAAGACATGGGTATCGCCAGGAATGCCCAAGGGAAGTGATATGGCGGACAAGGTAGTAGCATCCTGCGGTTGCTCGCTTTTGATACTGTGGCGTACGGAAAAGTGTCGAAGATGAGACACAGCAGGAGGACACAAGATGACTTAGGCAAAATTTCTAGTTGCTTCGATGAGTGGCAGCTAGCTCTAAATGTAGAAAAATGTAAGTTAATATCGATGAGTAGGAAAACAAACCCGTAATGTTCGGATACAGCATTAATAGTGTCCTGGTTGACAGTCACATAGTTTAAATATCTGAGCGTAAAGTGGCAGTGCGGTATGAAATGAAACGAGAGTGTGACGATTGTGGTAGGGAAGGCGAATGCTCGAGAATTTTAGAAAAGTGTGGTTCATCTCTAAAGGAGACTGCGAATAGGACTCTAGTGTGACCCATACTTGAGTACTGTTGGAGTATTTGCGATCCGCATCAGATCGGAGTGAAAGAAGTCATCGAAGCAATTCAGAGACGGGCAGCTAGAATTGTTACCGATAGGTTCGAAGAACATACGAGTATTACGGAGATTGTGTCGCAGAGTGAAGTGCTGGTGCTCGCGTTTAGACAGGGTGATTTTTTCCACCGCGTACAAACTCTAGGGATTGATCGATAAGAGGATATATACGTAAAAGGGTCTCATGAATTTATGTCCGGAAGTGCATGGTTTCCATGCTAGACACCTTTCATTCAATCATGCTTTCTTACAGAAGCTGCAGTCTAATACGTGCATCCACAGTTACAGAAGGGTGGTTCCCTCCTAGACAGTGGTACTGTTCTTCATACGTCATGCCCTAGCGCCCTCTCCTGCCACAATAATTGGTAATGTTGTGTCCGATTCACTTGTTTTTGTGACTCACATTGTAGTGGATCTGATACAGCGTGGTACACAATGGTCCCGTATTCGCATCAAGAGCTTGCCGACATGGTGTTTACTTACGGAGAGGCAAATGGCAACGGGCGGAGGGCAACAAGGTTGCATCAGGAGACCTATCCTCTTCGACAACCATCACAGTTTTCAATGTTTGCAACAGTTTTTCGCCGCTTGACTGCGACAGGGTCGTTTCAGGAAGCAGGAAATCATGAAGGACGTACCCGTAATGTTCGAACACCAGGCTTAGAGAAAAATGTGAGGAGAAAAATGTGATTAACACTGTGGAAGGCGACCGCCGTGTCAGTACCAGGCAGTTGGCCAGCCAGTACAGGGTAAGCCAGAGGACCGTGTGGAACATTGTCCGTGACAATTGTCACTATCCTTTTCTCTTACAGCGTGTGCAGGACTTACTAGCGACAAAATTTCCACGTTGGGAGCAATTTCGTCACTCGTTTCTTCACTAGGCAACCACGATACCGGGGTTTCTGTCATCCATCCTATTCACAAAATGGTTCAAATGGTTCTGAGCACATGGGACTTAACTTCTAAGGTCATCAGTCCCCTAGAACTTAGAAGTACTTAAACCTAACTAACCTAAGGACATCGCACAGATCCATGCCCGAGGCAGGATTCGAACCTGCGACCGTAGCGGTCGCGCGGTTCCAGACTGTAGCGCCTAGTACCGCTCGGCCACCCCGGCCGGCCATCCTATTCACAGATGAGGTTACCTTTATGCGGAGTGGTATCTTCATCTTTCATAACAGTCATCTGTGGAATAGTAGGAAGACCACCATGGTATGGTGACAGCGAATCATCAGCGGCGGTGCAGCCGGAATGTGTGGGCAGGGATAACTGGTGACCGTATTTTGGGACCAGTCGTCCTTTAATGTCGCCTACCAGGACGGTATTATCGGCGTTTCTTGCGGGTAACATTGCATCCGTTACTGGAAGAAGTGCCATTGATGATTCGAACGGTTATGTGGCTGCTGTATATTGGTTCTCCAGCCCACCTCACCTTTAACGTCCGGACGCATCTCAGTCGTGTCCTGGTCAATGGATCGCACGAGGGAGTCTAGTTGGATGGCTTGCTCGTTCACCGGATCTCAACCCGTGCTATTTCTGGTTATGGGGCCATCTCAGAAGTATCGTGTATGCGGAGCCCATTCCAAATGAGGAGACACTGGGGCAGCGAATTCATGCGGATGCAGCCTGGCCGACGTGAACGTCTCGGACAGAACATACTAAGGAGCACACACCCTAGCGTTGAGGCACATGGCATCGATTTTGAACATATACTGTAACTGTGGCACAGCGCGTGTTAGATCGTAGTCTCTGTAACAATGTATGACTGAATAAATGGTCTCTAGGATGGAAACTATGTATTTCCGGATATGACTTCATTAGACCTTTTTTGTTCTCTACCCTTTAACCAAACAGTCCCTAGAGTTTGGACACAGTGGAAAAAGTTACCTGCAGACGTACGTAATGACATTCCAATGAACAAAGTTTCATGCTTTTACTACACACAAATATTTCAATAAAAATTCTTTCAATTTTATCACACAATGCTTTTCCATTAAAAAAAATAACTTTTAAGATCAATGAACAGGGAAAATTTCAATTTGCCCTTCCATTCCCCTTTTACCTTCAAAAAACAACTAGTATTAAGACAGCAGCTAATGAAACAATATGATATAAGCGTACTTGGAATCAACCAAAACAATTTTCAAATTTTGTGCTTGGTTCACCTTCATGCATTTAGAATAAACAATTTTAAAGCGCTCACAGATAATCTTTACATAAACGAATCCCGTGAACTAAGATGACAGACAATGGTCTCACTAGCAATTGGCAAGAAAAGATTTAAATTTACGCACCGAGTTCACGGACTTGCATTTCAGAATAAATAATATTAAAATGACCACAAGTAATCCTTACACAACAGACGAGTCAATTACTACAGTGAATTGATAGGTGACACGTTAAGTTTACTCATACACAGCCCTCCTTCCAAAATGTGAACGACACCTTTTGTCAGCAATGATGAAATGAATGACAGGACACACAGTACTCAACTGAATAGCACGTAATGTAACAAATACGACTCTGTCGAGGCAAGCACGCCCATCCAAGACCACGTGGAGTCAATACAATAGTCACGATGCTCACCCATAACGTACTTCATTACAATCAGCCAAGTTATTCGATCGCCTGACCAGTGAATACGCCTTTACGAGCTGTAACGGCTACTGAAATCAACATAGGCTAAACGGTTCCAAACGGCCATCTCGACCACCGTCACCTTATTTTTCGTGTGGCCGTTTAACGTCGATGAGAATCCACAATTCGGCGAATGGCAGGATGCAGCAATTCCAGCGGCCCCATTCATGAAGCACTTGGTGGCCACTCGACCCAACAACGGGTGGGAGCCTGCGGCTGTCAGACCGTGTGCCCGACCACTCTCGGTCGGCCCTGTCTGTCGCAGCGAGAAGTCTGCGTCGTCCACCTGCGCCGCCTAACGCCGCCAGCAGCAGGGGCGCGGGAGAGCGCACAGCGCGGCCTCCCGAGGCGCCAGTCGGCGGCAATTCAAACTGGCCGAATCCAGCCGCCACAGAGACGGCTCCGAACTTAACTTGGAACCTCTGGAAGGAAGGCGACATTCTTTTCGAGCAACACTACTCAGAAAACTTAGAGAATCGGCACTTGAAGCTGACTGCAGAACGAATCTGCCGTAGCCAATACGCACATTTCACGTAAGGACCACAAACTAATATACGAGAAAGTTGTGCTCATACGGAGGCATATAGATAGTCACTTTTTCCTCCCTTCATTTGTAGTGGAGAAGGAAATGAAATGGGTAGTAGTTGTACTATACGGTGGTTTGCGGGGTATCTATGTAGATCCGAATCACTGAACCTAACATATATATCAGTCACCTTCGTGGAGATGCGACAGTTAAACTGGGGCATTACTTCTACACTTTCGTTTGTAAGGAGCTTAGAAAAACAGAATTTAGCATTGCTGCTTTTGTTTGGTATCATATATTTCGGAATCTGGGTAATCTACGAGTGTCTGCATGCCAACTTTGGAGTAACGGACAGTCTTTACACATGGTAAGAAATGCCGTAGATTTTCTGAAAGGTGTTTCGATAAGTTTTTGCTTCACGCATTGCTCTTCTAACGGCCAAACGAGTTTTGTTTAGTCTCTCTCTGTCGTACAGATTTAAGTTTGTTCTACAACTCCTCCTCCCCCCATGAACCATGGACCTTGCCGTTGGTGGGGAGGCTTGCGTGCCTCAGCGATACAGATGGCTGTACCGTAGGTGCAACCACAACGGAGGGGTATCTGTTGAGAGGCCAGACAAACATGTGGTTCCTGAAGAGGGGCAGCAGCCTTTTCAGTAGTTGCAGGGGCAACAGTCTGGATGATTGACTAATCTGGCCTTGTAACATTAACCAAAACGGCCTTGCTGTGCTGGTACTGCGAACGGCTGAAAGCAAGGGGAAACTAGAGCCGTAATTTTTCCCGAGGACATGCAGCTTTACTGTATGATTAAATGATGATGGCGTCCTCTTGGGTAAAATATTCCGGAGGTAAAATAGTCCCCCATTCGGATCTCCGGGCGGGGACTAATCAAGAGGACGTCGTTATCAGGAGAAAGAAAACTGACATTCTATGGATCGGAGCGTGGAATGTCAGATCCCTTAATCGGGCAGGTAGGTTAGAAAATTTAAAAAGGGAAATGGATGGGTTAAAGTTAGATATAGTGGGAATTAGTGAAGTTCGGTGGCAGGAGGAACAAGACTTTTGGTCAGGTGATTACAGGGTTATAAATACAAAATCAAATAGGGGTAATGCAGGAGTAGGTTTAATAATGAATAAAAAATAGGAGTGTGGGTTAGCTACTACAAACAGCATAGTGAACGCATTATTGTGGCCAAGATAGACACAAAGCCCATGCCTACTACAGTGGTACAAGTTTATATGCCAACTAGCTCTGCAGATGATGAAGAAATTGATGAAATGTATGACGAGATAAAAGAAATTATTCAGGTAGTGAAGGGAGATGAAAATTTAATAGTCATGGGTGACTGGAATTCGTCAGTAGGACAAGGGAGAGAAGGAAACATAGTAGGTGAATATGGATTGGGGGGAAGAAATGAAAGAGGAAGCCGCCTTGTAGAATTTTGCACAGAGAATAACTTAATCATAGCTAACACTTGGTTCAAGAATCATGAAAGAAGGTTGTATACCTGGAAGAATCCTGGAGATACTAAAAGGTATCAGATAGATTATATAATGGTAAGAGAGAGATTTAGGAACCAGGTTTTAAATTGTAAGACATTTCCAGGGGCAGATGTGGATTCTGACCACAATCTATTGGTTATGAACTGCAGATTGAAACTGAAGAAACTGCAAAAAGGTGGGAATTTAAGGAGATGGGACCTGGATAAACTGAAAGAACCAGAGGTTGTAGAGAGTTTCAGGGAGAGCATAAGGGAACAATTGACAGGAATGGGGGAAAGAAATACAGTAGAAGAAGAATGGGTAGCTTTGAGGGATGAAGTGGTGAAGGCAGCAGAGGATCAAGTAGGTAAAAAGACGAGGGCTAGTAGAAATCCTTAGGTGACAGAAGAAATATTGAATTTAATTGATGAAAGGAGAAAATATAAAAATGCAGTAAATGAGGCAGGCAAAAAGGAATACAAACGTCTCAAAAATGAGATCGACAGGAAGTGCAAAATGGCTAAGCAGGGATGGCTAGAGGACAAATGTAAGGATGTAGAGGCTTGTCTCACTAGGGGTAAGATAGATACTGCCTACAGGAAAATTAAAGAGACCTTTGGAGAGAAGAAAACCACTTGTATGAATATCAAGAGCTCAGATGGCAACCCAGTTCTAAGCAAAGAAGGGAAGGCAGAAAGGTGGAAGGAGTGTATAGAGGGTTTATACAAGGGCGATGTACTTGAGGACAATATTATGGAAATGGAAGAGGATGTAGATGAAGATGAAATGGGAGATAAGATACTGCGTGGAGAGTTTGACAGAGCACTGAAAGACCTGAGTCGAAACAAGGCCCCGGGAGTAGACAACATTCCATTAGAACTACTGACAGCCTTGGGAGAGCCACTCCTGACAAAACTCTACCATCTGGTCAGAAAGATGTATGAGACAGGCGAAATAACTTCAGACTTCAAGAAGAATATAATAATTCCAATCCCAAAGAAAGCAGGTGTTGACAGATATGAAAATTACCGAATTTAATAATTTAATAAGTTACAGCTGCAAAATACTAACGCGAATTCTTTACAGACGAATGGAAAAACTCATAGAAGCGGACCTCGGGGAAGATCAGTTTGGATTCCGTAGAAATCTTGGAACACGTGAGGCAATACTGACCCTACGACTTATCTTAGAAAATAGATTAAGGAAAGGCAAACCTACGTTTCTAGCATTTGTAGACTTAGAGAAAGCTTTTGACAATGTTAACTGGAATACTCTCTTTCAAATTCTGAAGGTGGCAGGGGTAAAATACAGGGAGCGAAAGGCTATTTACAATTTGTACAGAAACCAGATGGCAGTTATAAGAGTCGAGGGGCATGAAAGGGAAGCAGTGGTTGGGAAAGGAGTGAGACAGGGTTGTAGCCTCTCCCCGATGTTATTCAATCTGTATACTGAGCAAGTAGTAAAGGAAACAAAAGAAAAATTCGGAGTAGGAGAAGAAGTAAAAACTTTGAGGTTCGCCGATGACATTGTAATTCTGTCAGAGACAGCAAAGGACTTGGAAGAGCTGTTGAACGGAATGGACAGTGTCTTGAAAGAAGGATATAAGATGAACATCAACAAAAGCAAAACGAGGATAATGGAATGTAGTCAAATTAAATCGGGTGATGCTGAGGGGATTAGATTAGGAAATGAGACAATTAAAGTAGTAAAGGAGTTTTGCTATTTAGGGAGTAAAATAACTGATGATGGTCGAAGTAGAGAGGATATAAAATGTAGACTGGCAATGGCAAGGAAATCGTTTCTGAAGAAGAGAAATTTGTTAACATCGAGTATAGATTTAAGTGTCAGGAAGTCGTTTCTGAAAGTATTTGTATGGAGTGTAGCCATGTATATAAGTGAAACATGGACGATAACCAGTTTGGACAAGAAGAGAATAGAAGCTTTCGAAATGTGGCGCTACAGAAGAATGCTGAAGATAAGGTGGGTAGATCACGTAACTAATGAGGAGGTATTGAATAGGATTGGGGAGAAGTTTGTGGCACAACTTGACTAGAAGAAGGGATCGGTTGGTAGGACATGTTCTGAGGCATCAAGGGATCACAAATTTAGCATTGGAGGGCAGCGTGGAGGGTAAAAATCGTAGAGGGAGACCAAGAGATGAATACACTAAGCAGATTCAGAAGGATGTAGGTTGCAGTAGGTACTGGGAGATGAAGAAGCTTGCACAGGATAGAGTAGCATGGAGAGCTGCATCAAACCAATCTCAGGACTGAAGACCACAACAACAACAACTACAACTCCTTGCAGTAACGAGTTTCTTTACAAGTCCTTAGAAGAAATCAGAGACTGCGTGCTGTGGAGGACATCACCTATCCTGAACTGATGTACTGGGCTCAAATTTATCCATTGCTTGGTCAACTATCCTTTTAAATTTGAACCGCAGTTCTTCTATATGCCCATGTAACAAATTAAACGTGTTTAATAACTCTTCCATGAGGTGCGACGCAAATGGATCTGATTTATTGTTGCATATGTAAACATTTTGAACTGTTGTAGATGCCCTTTCTACTTTGTAATCGCTGTTGTATCGACTGCCTCACGGTCATTAATACCAGTTTCGTTGTGGACTTCCTCAAAGCGTTCAAGTCTCTTTGTCGCCATTAAATCTAATACATTGTCGTCATGAGTGGTCTTCTGAAGTACCTGATGTATATCGCTGCCAGAGTGCGGTTAGTACTGTTTCGCAGAAACTCTCGTCAGTCCCCCAAACCTAAAAAAGCTGCAATTTTCCAATTGATTTTTGAATGATAAAATTTCCTCCAATGGGGACAATGTGATAGGGGATCATTCCTATTAACGAAGGAAACTGAGGTTTTCTCTAAAAGTTTGCTGCTACACCACTACAGAAAGATACTATTACAAATTTACTGTCGCGCTTGCTTCTAAGGCTTCACGAAACCGTCTCGCATGTATCTTCAGTTTTTACTTCGGGGATTTGACTTTCTTGACTAGAGCGACAAACACACCACCTCCATTTCAGAAGAGCCTCTTCTTTCAATATACACTTTGAATTACCCCGTAATTCTCACTGCTGTCAGTTTCGGCCTTTACCCATTTTTTGGCACGTAGTATTATGAACTTCGCTGATTTCTTGGACACTTTGAAAAACTGGAACATGGTTGCGAATTCTTTGGCAACTGATGACTAACATTTTAATCGTTTCATCCCCTCTAGGGAAATTTCTTGGGGCTTTACGCTTCCGTATCGACATATACTGCCACTATCAGTTTCTGGTTTGTATGGAGAGTGCCTCAAGTAAATAAACCTTGTATGCGTTGCACATACAGTCAGCCTCCTGCGATGTGTGGCCATTTAGAGGGTCCCAGCGTTTCTCGAGGCTGTGCTGCAACGCAAGAAAGACACTGCCTAGCCTGGCACAGAACTTTCAAATTCTTTTTCGAAGCTTCAAGTCGATTCATAACGATGACGCCATAATCAGCTCTGGTTACAGCTTTTCAGACTGTGTGCTTTGTTGTAAGTCTCTGACCAGGGTTGGTGTTCTTAATCTCTTCTCACAGTCGGTGGAATTATTCAAGTATAGCCTCATAGCTCAGATGACAGACATAGATTGTTCGAACATGTAGTAAAATATTCAGCTGATTGCACACTTACGTCTCAAGAACTGACGAAAAAATGTCTCGAACATGCTGAATGAGTCTCCTAAGCAAATACACTTAGCACGAAGATGAACCTTGTCATCCTTTAGCTTTACTGCTATTCGCCATACGATTGAATTGCCGACGATTAACGTGATTCCATACTTTTGCATTTACTTTCGCTTGACCCAGGACATTGAAGGCACTCCTGCAGGTGAAGTCTTTCACACTGGCTCAGACAGAATGTTACAGCACCTCAGGTCTTGTGTACGACCCCCCTATGCGTACCACGGATCGCCACTCACAGCCAGGAGGATGTGGGGTGATAGCTACCACTCTTCGTCTACATCTACATCTACATGGCTACGCTGAAATTCACACTTAAGTGCCTGGCAGAGTGTTCATCGAACCATTTTCATACTACTACTCTACCATTCCACTCTCGAATGGCGCGTGGGATAAAAGGAACACATAAATCTTTCCGTTAGAGCACTGATTTCTCCTATTTTATTACGATGATCATTTCTCCCTACGTAGGTGGGTGTGAACAAAATATTTTCGCATTCGGAAGAGAAAGTCGGCGATTAAAATTTCGTAAATACACTCCTGGAAATGGAAAAAAGAACACATTGACACCGGTGTGTCAGACCCACCATACTTGCTCCGGACACTGCGAGAGGGCTGTACAAGCAATGATCACACGCACGGCACAGCGGACACACCAGGAACCGCGGTGTTGGCCGTCGAATGGCGCTAGCTGCGCAGCATTTGTGCACCGCCGCCGTCAGTGTCAGCCAGTTTGCCGTGGCATACGGAGCTCCATCGCAGTCTTTAACACTGGTAGCATGCCGCGACAGCGTGGACGTGAACCGTATGTGCAGTTGACGGACTTTGAGCGAGGGCGTATAGTGGGCATGCGGGAGGCCGGGTGGACGTACCGCCGAATTGCTCAACACGTGGGGCGTGAGGTCTCCACAGTACATCGATGTTGTCGCCAGTGGTCGGCGGAAGGTGCACGTGCCCGTCGACCTGGGACCGGACCGCAGCGACGCACGGATGCACGCCAAGACCGTAGGATCCTACGCAGTGCCGTAGGGGACCGCACCGCCACTTCCCAGCAAATTAGGGACACTGTTGCTCCTGGGGTATCGGCGAGGACCATTCGCAACCGTCTCCATGAAGCTAGGCTACGGTCCCGCACACCGTTAGGCCGTCTTCCGCTCACGCCCCAACATCGTGCAGCCCGCCTCCAGTGGTGTCGCGACAGGCGTGAATGGAGGGACGAATGGAGACGTGTCGTCTTCAGCGATGAGAGTCGCTTCTGCCTTGGTGCCAATGATGGTCGTATGCGTGTTTGGCGCCGTGCAGGTGAGCGCCACAATCAGGACTGCATACGACCGAGGCACACAGGGCCAACACCCGGCGTCATGGTGTGCGGAGCGATCTCCTACACTGGCCGTACACCACTGGTGATCGTCGAGGGGACACTGAATAGTGCACGGTACATCCAAACCGTCATCGAACCCATCGTTCTACCATTCCTAGACCGGCAAGGGAACTTGCTGTTCCAACAGGACAATGCACGTCCGCATGTATCCCGTGCCACCCAACGTGCTCTAGAAGGTGTAAGTCAACTACCCTGGCCAGCAAGATCTCCGGATCTGTCCCCCATTGAGCATGTTTGGGACTGGATGAAGCGTCGTCTCACGCGGTCTGCACGTCCAGCACGAACGCTGGTCCAACTGAGGCGCCAGGTGGAAATGGCATGGCAAGCCGTTCCACAGGACTACATCCAGCATCTCTACGATCGTCTCCAAGGGAGAATAGCAG
This sequence comes from Schistocerca nitens, assembly GCF_023898315.1. Classification (NCBI taxonomy): domain Eukaryota; kingdom Metazoa; phylum Arthropoda; class Insecta; order Orthoptera; family Acrididae; genus Schistocerca; species Schistocerca nitens. The sequence goes on along the minus strand of NC_064618.1, from coordinate 22,162,705 downwards.
CCTGCATTGCTGCGAAAGGTGGATATACACTGTACTAGTGCCGACATTGTGCATGCTCTGTTGCCTGTGTCTATGTGCCTGTGGTTCTGTCAGTGTGATCATGTGATGTATCTGACCCCAGGAATGTGTCAATAAAGTTTCCCCTTCCTGGGACAATGAATTCACGGTGTTCTTATTTCAATTTCCAGGAGTGTAGATCTCGCCGCAAAGAAAACCGCCTTTGTTTCAGTGACTTCCGCCCCAAATAGCGTATCATATCTGTGACACTCTCACCCCTATTGCGCGATAACACGAAACGAGCTGCCCTTCTTTGCGCTTTTTCGATGTCCTCCGTCAATCCTACCTGGTAAGGATCCCACACCGCGCAGCAATATTCCAGCAGAGGACGGACAAGTGTAATGTAGGCTATCTCTTTAGTGGGTTTGTCGCATCTCGTAAGCGTTTCTTGAGGACGGGACAGTATCCTTAGGAGACCATAGTAGCTGAGGTACCTTTCTATGCGGCAGGTGAGTTGTGGTACATTGCTCAGCGCATCCGTTCGCAGCATCTTCCAATCGGCTACGTTCCACCTCGAGTATTATCGCTTATAGTAGATGCATTACAAATTTCCCTTAAGCACGGAAGCTACAACGCTACTGAAAGTGGCTTGTTTCACAACGACAGAGAAACTTGGGATAAAATTTTCTAATTCATTGAAGCTACTGAGAAGTTTGCGTCTAGAACTTTTGTTATGTCAAAGTTAAGCTCACAAAAGACTCAGGTAACAAACAAGTGAACAGTGGAATTTTGCGGCAGACGCAGACAAGATGCACCGCTGTTCAAAGAGGAGACTCGCTGGAACGCAATATCATTATTACATTATTCGCAAACTGAATAACATGCTACAGCAATTGACTTCGTCTGAGCTATTTTCACTTCTTTGGAACGAACCGGTCAACAAGCATAAAAGGTTGAATTGCAGTAATCATGTAAGTACCCGCTGCAATTATGGGAAAACAATTTTCTGAGCACTATTTTCCGGCCAAACCTTAAGACCTCATAACTGTAACTCACATACGCCAACTCACTACGAATTACGTTATGCATGAAAATTGTAGGCTCCCGAAAAGTCCAAAAAATTGCGTAAATGACGATACTACTAAAGAAGTTAGGAGAGAGTTCAGTCATAGTATGCAACTCAGTGTATGCCAGAAATATATGTGGATCACGCAAAAGTTTGAAAATACACAGTTTGTCACGAGAGACACAAGTATTGGTAAAGCCAGAAATGGGAAGGAATATGAAAATATTAGAATGTAGTCTGCAAAATGTCGCAGGAAATTTATCTGACATACGTAGGAGTAATCGATCACAAAGAGAAACAAGAAGTAGACTTTTATGTGTAAACAAACGAGCAAAATGCTGGGATTTTGTGCTTAGTTGTCATAGTGTATTGTGTATTGAACCGGGGGCCTAGAAACGACGGAGAGGCTTCGTCGCGCGGTAGCCCTCAGTGGTTCGGCCCCCAGTGGACCTCTCCCCCCGACCCACCCCCAGGAACGTCTCATACCAGACGAGTGTAACCCCAAATATTTGCGTGGTAGAGTAATTATGGTGTACGCGTACGTGGAGACAGTGTTTGCGCAGCAATCACCGACATAGTGAAGCTGAGGTGGAATAAAGGGAACCACCACTCATTCGCGGAGGCAGATGGAAAACCGCCTTAAAAACCACACACAGGCTGGCCGGCACACCGGACCTCGACACTAATCCGCCGGGCAGATTCGTGCCGGGGACCGGCATGACTTCCCGCTCGGGAAGCAGCGCGTTAGACCGCGCGGCTAGCCGGGCGAACGTTATTATAGTGACGTAACGTCATTTTATCCCCCCTGAAAGCAGCGAAAATTGTGGAGTGTAAGATAGCAGTCCGCAGGTCGTGCGGTAGTGTTCTCGCTTCCTGCGCCCGGTTCCCGGGTTCGATTCCCGGCGGGGTCAGGGATTTTCTCTGCCTCGTGATGACTGAGTGTTGTGTGATGCCCTTAGGTTAGTTGAACCGAGCGAGGTGGCGCAGTGGTTAGACACTGGACTCGCTTTCGGGAGGACGACGGTTCAATCCCGCGTCCGACCATCCTGATTTAGGTTTTCCGTGATTTCCCTAAATCGCTCCAGGCAAATGCCGGGATGGTTCCTTTCAAAGGGCACGGCCGACTTCCTTCCCCGACCTTCCCTAATCCGATGAGACCGATGACCTCGCTGTCTGGTCTCCTTCCCCGAAACAACCAACCAACTAACCTTAGGTTAGTTAGGTTTAAGTAGTTCTAAGTTCTAGGGGACTGCCGGCCAGGGTGGCCGAGCGGTTCTAGGCGCTGCAGTCTGGAATCGCGCGACCGTTACGGTCGCAGGTTCGAATCCTGCCTCGGGCATGGATGTGTGTGATGTACTTAGGCTAGTTAGGTTTAAATAGTTCTAAGTTCTAGGGGACTGATGACCTCAGATGTTAAGTCCCATAGTGCTCAGAGCCATTTTTTTGAATCTAGGGGACTGATGACCATAGATGTTAAGTCCCATAGTGCTCAGAGCCATTTGAACCATTTTTTAAGATAGTATTTCTTTCGTGTGGGGCAGATAACAGTGGGGTCACGAAGCAGCTACATAAAACTTTTATAATCTGAACATTTTCAGTAGTTATTAGCTTTATGTTGTAGCAAGTAGTTGTTCGAGAGCTACAGAAAGGTCCATTAAATTTTGTTTAGCGTGAAATATGGTCCAAAGATTTCTTATTCATTGCAGCATCATCGGCTAATCACTAATTTTTTTGATCACACCGAAAAGTGACACTGGATATCGATCAACGATATCGTCCTCAGAATGAAAGAGAGTAAGGGAATATACATTGTTGCACTAAAAGTTCCAACACCAGAGAAGAAATTTTGCTTACTGCGTGTTTACAGCATAGCAGGAAGGATACACGATTAAATTTGCGGATGGTTTGGGATGTGAAGAGTGCGAGATTTGTTGCGCAGACTTGCCAACTCCGACAGGCAAAAATGACTGTAACACAACTAGGCATAGAACCGAAGTGAGATTTGGTGCGTGGTGCGTGGTGCGTGGTGGAGTGCCAGTCCCTCGGAAGCCATGACCAGATGTCCTCATTGGGTTCGAGGTTTGGAAGTACTTGGCGGCCAGGACAAGAGTGGAACATCGTCTGTGTGGGGCAGGTTAGGACGGCACAGGCAGCAGCCAGTCTTGTGTTATCTTGTTGAATGATTATGTCGTGGAGATGACGCTGACCATGACGCGTCAGACGTGTCAGTAAGGCCTGCTGTCCAAATTACCAGCGCTGCACACCAGCACGTCAGATGCTGGGCAGCTCTGACACTGGCGAATGCCGTCTGGCGGTATCGGCCGCTCACACTGGGATACGGGGACTCGCGTGGAGGCAGGGCGCGCCGCGCCGGCAGCCGCTCCTCGCGGTCAGAGCTCGTGCTGCCCCGGGGGCGCCGTCCCGCTCCCCCTGTGGATGCGGGTGCCTGTCTTCCTGCAAAGGATGCCATTTTCTGACTCGAGGCGTGTGGTGTGCTGCAGGGGCGAGTGAACCACGAGGGTCCGTGCTCTCGGACGCCGGTGACGCTGGGCTGTTGAGAGCAGCGACGACGCTGAACAGTCTTCGTGCAACAGCAGCCTGTCGCTGCCGAACTGCAGGGCGTTTCAACTTCTTACACGAAGTATGATACACGACCTTCTTACAAATAAGCAACAATCAAACGGGGTTTCTGAATGGGAGGCCCTTTAAGCAATATTCTGTTATACGAGGGCTGTCCAGAAAGTAAGTTCCGACCGATCGCGGAATGGAAACGACTACGAAAATCCGATAAAGGTTTGCAAAGTTGTGTTCGGCAGTGTCTGTAGTATGACCCTAGGTAGAATTATGTCGCTCTTTTCATTCCTGAGCTCACAGTGAGCGCGTAAAGATGTCTAGAAAATAGTGTCTTCCGCCAACTACGAGGGCCTGGTGAGAAATTTCCCCTGAAGTTATGCAGCCAACATTGCATAACTGTCATGCGGTTTCTTCTTCAAGACGATTCTCAGCCGCATTCTGCAGGGGCAATGAAGGTGTTCCTGCGTCGTTTCAATTGGAAATGTTTGGTTACCCACAATGCAGCCCGTAATTGTCTCCTTCTGAGTTTCGTCTCTGCTCAAACGAACCGTTGGATATGAAGACAACATTTTGGCACTGACAACGAGCTTCAGGCCAGCGTAGAGAATTGGCGGAAAGCACTGGCGGCTGGCTGCCTTCTATGATGAGGTTATTGGAAACTTGGTACAACGCTACGACAAATGAACTCAGAACGGCGACTACGTACAGAAGTAGCTGGAAGGTGAAGCTAAGTGTTACAAACAAAACATTTCTGATTTTCACTGTGGTTTACATTTCGCGATCAATCGGAACTTACTTTCTGGACAGCCCTCGTATATACGTAGAATGTAGACAGCCGTTACCCTATGTAGTTTGTGCACGTGCGCTGGAATGCCAATCATCATTTGTATATCCGCACATGTGCTACATTTTAAGAGAACTTGTCTGTCGCATGCCGCCCACACTGTGCTACAATTTTAATGCCTAGTAGTATGCTTACATAAATTCTGTGCGTATAGAGCAAGGAACCGCAGTTCTTATGAGAGTAGAATCGCGTTTGGGAGGGGCAGGCTAAGATCACTGCCCCACTGCCATCCCGGCTTACGCGATGTCAGGCATAAGCCAGCCGGTGACAAAACGGTACCTCCGACAAAACGTGGCCGTTTAATTTTTTTTGCGATGATATCCAACGAAATCAGAGTTCCATCTCCAATCTGCACTCTCACGGATGGTGTTGATAACTCTCCTTGTGGTTCTTCATTCACGCCCCTCGTCAACACTCTTTCGATCATCGCAGATATCGTATGAAAGCATTAAACGCTTTCAAGATAATGGGCAGAAACAAGAAGAAGAAGTATTTCAAGTCATATTTGCATAAAATTTCTGTACTGCTAATGAGAATTACAGTAACAGCAAAAACATATTACCAAGCATAATACGTGGTACGAAACCCGTTAGCATTCGAAACAGCTTCCAGTAGTCTCCCTATACCGGTAGAAGCGGGAACGAAGCGCTAAAATGCAGAGCCAAAATTATTTTACACATATTATTAAAAAATAATTTATTACACGAAGATTAGGTTTCAACATTAAATCTCAAACCTTACGTTTCCTTCACAGCTAAACGTCACTTATCTTTACCTCATATTGCAATTTATAATGACACCATGTTACAAAAATAACAGCTTAACAATTTGATGGCAACGCACATGAAATCAAGCTCAAGTTACACGTTTTACACACCGACTGTAACTTAGTAAAAGAAGGTTTTAAACCTAACATCAGTTTTGTAGAGCTTAGCTAACAACTGTACAAAGTAAAGCCTGAGCTAGAAAATGTACCTGCGCTTTCCCGAATTTTGACGTACATCAATTCCACAACAATAAGAGGTAATGTATCTGATTAGGCTCAAGAAAACAGTAGTGAAAGGTTAGAATTAAATAGCAACACAAGTAAAAATTACCACTGACGAGCTTACAACACGACAAATTAAGACTCTGACTAGTTTACAAGACGATAAATTAAAATCCAGATTACTTAAATGAAGAGACTGGCTCTTAATAATAACACACGGATACAAGCCCCACTGTCAAATGGCTGCTTCCTGGCGTTTTAAAAGAACATCAGTCATCAAGAATGCCTCCACAGTGCGTTAAAAAGGAACAAAATTTGGATAGCTAAAACATAGATCTGTTACCACAAGGATACTAAAATGTAGACTTTCACGGCCGGAAATGTCATGTCCATTATAATTATCCGGGCTGTTATGCCGTGGTCGTCTGCGGAGGACATCTTCAAGGGGGTCTGTAGCTCGATGGAAGGTCCAACACATCCACTGGCTCGCTATTCCCGGCAGACGGGGACGAAACGTTGGGAATTGACACATAATTCATCAACCGACCACGGCGTAACAGCCCGGATAATTATAATGGACGTACCACAAGGAACCAACATAAGTAAAACGTAATCGATGTCACTTACACACTTGTTACGTGCAATTGTTGTTGATATGAATGTTAACGAAACACGACCAACTTCACAGCACTGTTGAAACGTTGTTATAACAAACATAACTGAGATTCAAGATGTAACCAGGATCCGGGAACAGTAGAAAATTGTCACGTCTTTCTAGAGGACGCGGTATGAGAAAACTACTGCCAAATAGCTTAGCTCTCTAGACTAGCTAGAATTAAAACAGTGGTGACAGGATACCGGAGTAATAATATCTGACAAGACTCCCACAATAGTCTGTCACATTGTCAGCAATTCATTGTGAGGTCTAGAAGAGTGCACTCCTCAGTTACAAAATAGCAGACAGTGTCCTTACGTGCTCTTCACGATACTAATAGAGCCCACCCAGACACAGGTACTTCCAGCAACTGCAGGCCGGGCCGGGCCGCTACACAGGCGACACTCGTCACCTGAGACTCGCCCAGCGCCGCCCACGGCACGCACACCAGCTCGTATAGCCTCGCGCTCGCCAGACAAGGAACCTTGGCACGGGAGAATTTCGAGAGAACAATCCAAGTATCCCACAAGTTAGAAAGCACAGAAAAACCAGCACTACAGAATTTGACAAAAGCAAACCGGACGGTTCGCTCACAATGGATAAATATATCTTCTGCATTGTTTCCAAAGGAAATAGTGGCAAGCTCAGATAGCGATGATGGAGGTTGGTCAGCGATCACGCGTCTTTGTCTCCAAAGAAAACCACAAACGCTGGATGATACTGCGATGTTGTGACGCAGGTGGGCAAGGCAGATGCAAAAATTCTCGCCTGTGTTGCAAAAGAAGTCCTGCACGATGCGAGGGGTGTAAAGAGGGATCTGTTGTCCTGGAACACAGCGTCACTGTTGGGGAGCAAACATTGTCCCACGGCACGGACATAATTAGTCAAAATAGTCACATAATGAGACCTTGCGAAGTAACCGTGGGACTGGAAACAGAGTGAAACAAGAATGACTCCACGAAATAACTATCTTTCATTGCTGCATAGCCCCCTTTTTATGGCTTCGGCATCACGTTTTCGTGTGGCGGGCATTTGCATCACTGATTTTGGAACTGCAGCTGCAGCTGCAGTTCCCTGCTTGTGGAACTGCCTTCGTGTTGTTCTGCTGCTGACAGCGCTCACGAGAACGGCATTCACTTCCGAAGTGACGTTCGCACCTGCCGTCCTCGTAAATTTCGTCACAGTGCTCCTGAATGACCGTCTCTCGCGATCACTCGACACACAATTTCGCCTGCGTTGTGACTTAGCGGATAACGTTTTCCCGATTTCCTTATATGCGGTTCGATACGATGCTTCTTGAGACACCAAACAATTTGTCTTCCTCGGTTACGAAAGCACCCAACATAAGAGCACCAGCAATTTTCCCGTGTTTGAATTCACTCAGCTCCGACATGATGCACTCGAGCTACACGAAACACCCTTCTGACCACGACTAGCTCCTGCAACTTATGGACAGTTGCCATTGGTACTCAGATACAACAGCGCATGTTTGGCCAGCATCTACATATTTTTGCCCAATCCCTGCACATTCAAACGCGAAACGGGTGTCTGGAGGTACTTGAAATGTGTATTCTTATAGGACAGCTATCCAATGAGTTCCACCCAATAATATCCAAACAGCAGACTCTGTACACAATTTATTAAATTGCGAATACTAAACTATTTTAAATTACAACAAATTCATATAACTTAGAAAACTTAATAAATGGTTAAAGAGTGAGCTTTAAAAACTATAACGGCGGCATGCCACCATAAAACCAAGACCCTTTTACAATAGTGGTTTTAGAGTTTATCCAAAAGACAAAATCCAATAATAAGTTAACTTGGCATTACAATTTAAAATGATTTATATAAAAAAACTTTGAGAAAGATAATGGCGCATGGCACCATAAAATGAAAGAAACGCAACACACAACCAATAAATATCATAACAAAATAATAATTTGATACAACCAAATGGCGAGGGCAACTCCTAACGCAATCACAGACGAGCGAGCTCTCAACACTTCGGAGCCTACCCACTAGAAACGGTCCCCGAAATAAACCGCTGAGAGCTCCCCGACATGCCTCCCACAACTGCTCATCACTTATGCACCTTGGTTATGTTCTGCAACACACGACAGATAATACCAACACAACATAAAATTCAAAAATATAGTATAACATCCCGACAGCACATGATAACCACGCGCCGTTAACTCGGGCGCTCTTAATAAGTGCCGGAAGCCAACACAAACAAATCTCAATAATCAATTTTCGCTTCTTAAAACTAAACAATAAAGCCAAGCGCACATGAATAGTCAAACCACAGTCTTAGAAGTGCCTTAACGACACCAAACGCGACTATTGCAACAAGTTAATAATAACACAGTGAGAAAAATACAGAACATACCACTAAATGCTGTTACACAACCAAATTGACGATATCATGTTGTTCAGGTCCCAGAAGACCACAAATAGCAAGCAGCAGTAATTCACTATGTATATACTGTACAAAACCGCCCTTCTTAGGCAGACTTTACCTAACACATCGAATGCCAAATGTACCATACATGAACCGTACCGGGGAGGACTCCAATTCAGCAAATAAATCAGTACCAACAAATATCGTAACGAGCCACACACACAGCAAAAAGTTCCAACAACACCGTCCCACACCAGAAAAGTTCAGAAACCGCTGCTGGAGCTTCCAGTGGAAAATCTGAAGAGCCAACCGAGCCCACACCCTAACCTGGCAGACGACTCCAAAATTCAGCAACTAGTTGTCTGCGGGCCAGAGTATCACAGGACCCCGCCGGACCTCCACATCAGACAGGCAGGAAGAACAAGTACGACAATTAATCATCACTGCACGGCCAGCACAGCGGCGAGTCGCCTCCGCCCCAGCCCACTCTGCTCACATTGCGAGGCACAACAAGCTTAGCGCTAGTCACTAGCAGGTCAGGCAGAGCGAACTTCACGTCCCGTCCAGTCCCCGGAAAGCCAACTACCCTCTCGCTTTCCGCCGGCCACCGCAAACACACGCCAGCAGCGTCATACAAAATCGCCACCGGAGCGCCACCCGCACCAGGACAGCGAACTATACTCAATTACAGTGCGCGCTCTGAACAACATCACAGGGTAGCGGAGCGCGGCATAATAGCACTGAACAGTAGTTTTTACTTCTTATAGAACATGCTAGGGCCCAATCTCGTTCTAGTGTGGTAGGAGAGGTGTCTACATATCTAGGGATTGGACACTACAAAATGGCACTAGTCTACCCACTGTAACACGCGGACACACTGTTTGTAGTGTTCGTGGTGGTCCGTATCGTCACAGCATAAGTAATTTAACTGTCACGCTTTGACAATACGGAAGTTGTTTTCTGTACCGGCGACACAAGTTTCCGCCTCATTTATTTGACACTTTTGGGTAGAATTTTACAGGTGACTTTTTAGTTCGTTCTTTCGCTCTTACGTAGACCTTTCTTTAGGAGTTTGGTGGCCCTGCAACAACGACCTCGTGTTGCAGGCGGACTGGCAGTTCGAGACGGAGCCGGACGGCCGCGCGTGCCGCGGCCACCGCGGCGGCCGGTGCGCGTGGCCGCGCGGCAAGGCGCTGGGCGGCTCCAGCGTGCTCAACTGGATGATCCACGTGCGAGGGCCCGTCCAGGACTACGACGTGTGGGCGGCGCTCGGCAACGACGGCTGGTCCTACCGCGACGTGCTGCCATTCTTCGTGAAGTCGCAGGACGTGGAGGCGGGCGAGCTGCGGCGCCGCCCCCACGCGGCCGCCGTCCACGGCACGGGCGGCGGTCTGCGGGTCAGCAAGTTCGGCCCCGACGACCCGTTCATGCGGACGCTCAGCGACGCCGCCAGGGAGGCGGGCCAGAAGCTCGTCGACGACTTCAACTCTGACGGCTACCTCGGCTTCACCAACAACTTCGGTACGGTGAGGAACGGGACCAGGTGGAACGTGGCTAAGGCGTTCCTCGTACCGGCTAAGGGCCGAGAGAATCTCCACGTCGTGAAGCACGCACACGTCACCAAAGTCCTCGTCGATCCCGCGACGAAGAAGGCGTACGGAGTCCAGTACCTCAAAGACGGGAACGTGCGCGAGGTGAAGGTCGCGAAGGAAGTGGTAGTGTCTGCGGGAGCCGTCAACACCCCACAAGTTCTCATGCTGTCCGGTATCGGGCCGAAGGAACACTTGGAGGAAATGGGAATACCGGTGGTGAAGGACCTCAGAGTCGGATACAACCTTCAAGATCACACCATTTACACCGGACTCGCGTACCTAATAGAGAATTCTGAGCGAGATTTGGAGCGTAAGAAGAATCAGGTGCTGCAGGGCGCTTTTGAGTACTTGACGAACAGGACGGGTATCCTGGCCGACACCGGCCTGACCAGCTACCAGGGTTTCGTGAGGACGGACAGTGCCCCGGACGACGACGAAACCTACTCGGACATCCAGTACCACTACGCGAGGTTCGAGCCGACCTTCAAGGAGTGGATGGAGGCGTTCCTGGAGGCGGGCAGCTACGGCGACGAGTACCGCACGGCGCTGCGCCTGCTGGCCGAGCGGCACGACGTGGTGCTGGTGCTGCCCACACTGCTGGGCCCCACCAGCCGCGGCCGCGTCGCGCTGCGCAGCCGCCACCCCGCCGACCCGGTCGTCATCCACGCGGGCTACTACAGCGACCCCAGGGACTTGGACAACATGCTGGCCGGCATCCGGCTGGCGCACCGCCTCGGCACCACGGAGGCGATGCGCCGCGCCGGCGTCCTCGTCAGGGACGTGCCGGTGGCGGCGTGCGCCGGGCTGCCGCCGCTCGGCGACCAGTACTGGCGCTGCGCCATCCCGCACCTCACCACCACGCTGTACCACCCGGCCGGCACCGCCAAGATGGGGCCCGCCGCCGACCCCGACGCCGTCGTCGACCCGCGGCTGCGCGTGCACGGCGTGCGAGGCCTGCGCGTCGCCGACGCCTCCGTCATGCCGCTCGTCGTCAGGGGCAACACCAACGTGCCGTCCGTCATGATCGGCGAGAAGTGCGCCCACATGGTGGCCGAGGACTGGCGCCAGCAATGACCACCACTGTCGCCCTAGTCTCGCGAAATTTTAACTGCACGCAGTGTCCACATTGTGACGTACCCCCCCTCCCCCCCACCCACCCAACGTTCGAAAGCTTCCAGCACCACCCACCTCCACAGCTATCTGCAAACGACTGGGTCAGTAGTCGAATGTAAAATGCTAACCCCGTAGGACGAAAGTCGTATTATAAGCACACAGCGTCAAGCATCTCCAACTGTTCGTATCTAAAACACACACTGCCATTTTATTATAGTGACATCGATGCCAGAAAATCAACAGAAGCAAAACAAAATTTATAGCCAACACTGAATTTAAGTTGGGCTTCTTAACCTGAACACATAAAGAGTTGTCCTCTCACCAGAATACAGCGACAACACATAATATGCTGACAATACAATAAAAAGGAAAATATTACTTGAAAGGAAACTCCAATAGGAATTATACGGGAAACACCTTTTGTTTTATCTTTCGTAAGGATCACAAAGATGTCACGCAAATGGGTCTGGTGTTGAACAATTTACTACTACAGTACTGTTATGTAAAATGAGACCTGCCGAAATATTCAGTTACCAACTTTATATTACTACTCACACTGCGAATAAAGCTTATGTTTCTCTTACTAACATTCTTTGAAACTCAGAGCCTCTTCTTGCAGTTAGTTTCCTCCTTTCCCGCGACAGAATTCCTCTTTCTCTAGAAAACCTACCCCAAACTCCCTTCAACTTTCTCTGTGAAAGCTACTCCTGTGAGGCGTCCACCGCCACAGTGAGAGCTCCATCCCCTCCCCACCCGCCACCACTCAGTTATCGTACTCAGTACTCCACCCCACCCACCGCACTCGGTAGCTCAACACCCACTGTTCCCGTCGCTTGGTACACTTTCAGATTTCTTAACTCTTTCCGATCGGCGGCCTCCTAAACAAGAACGCCAAAGAGGATAAATGCCCACATACTCCCGTCCTACTACGCTGCCGAGTAAGATCCCTTTAGTCTCTCGCTTTCGTCGTAGTCCAGAAGCCACAGAGACTGCTTATCAAAGAAACAGAAGCATTTTGCACCTGACGACCGAGAGGCTTTCGGTGCGCCATAACAACCCCGATGACCTCAGGGCCACTGTGGTGTCATAGCTATTCCCAATACAGAATTTGTTTCTTTAGTTCCTGTCTATGATCACAAAAATTGTCGTCGTACTATTGGTTTCATCCCACACTGGTGGTCTTCAGATGTGTTAGCCAGATGGGATACCCTATTTTACCAGAGGCCATAAAGGGTTCACAGTCAACTTTACTCGCCAGATAACTTTAGTGAGGCCAGAGTCCCCAATGGCACAGCAATCGACCGAGCGCGAGCGGCTAAGCGAGGTTTCTGGCTTCCCCAAACCCCTCAACAATGGACTCTCAGGTCACACTCTCCCACTGAGGACCACCGTATCGCCCAGGGAGACGTTACATTCCTTGCAGCCGAGATGTGGCCGGCGTCAGCTACAAAAGTGTGCTCAGCGTTTCCCCACCGGCCTTCAACTATATCAAGCTATTTGCTGCCACCAAGCTATTTACTACCATCACAGCAAGTAGTATCTCCACTTGAAAAATTTAATTAAACCTCCTTAATGCTATCGCTATCCGTTGTTCTACGAATTTCTCACGTTACTGATTATTATTACACAAATACACTAACGCCGCCGTATGTTCTCAAGATCACGAAGAGACATGGGCTTTCTCCTTACAGTGGACGTGACTGCTGGTTCTCGCAGAACGATGTTGGTATAGGTACCAGTAGGTTCACGATACCAGCAACTGAGTGCTCTAGCGCAATGTTGTAACGTTGCTCTGATGTCTTCCAGTGTGTCTAAGCCTGTTTGGAGTCGTATTATTTTGAAAGTCGTCTCACTTGCCTTCCTGCACGAATTCGCAGACATACTTGAGACATCTGCAGTTAGTTCCTCGGCTGATACCTTCCGCAAGTGTGTAGACAGATAAGACAATTACAAAAATATTAATAGTAAACTGTATGCGAAACATATATAATGATGATTTTCTACGTGAATTTAAATTTTACTGGTGTTTGTGCAAGCTTTAATATGTGCTAAGTTTATATTTTTCAAAATAAACCTGTCAAAATATAGTTTTCGTATGATTTTATTCGCAAAACATTCACTGAGAAATAATACTTCCTGCTGGGTAACCCATTATAACCATTGAAGCATTCTACAAGAGATGCAAGAATCTAACTGTGAGCTCTTATCATAGAGTAAGGAATAACACTGCGTTGTATTGATGTAGGATGGGATGTTTCGGACAGGGTATTTCATGGGCAGTATATTGAGAGTGGAGAAAGTAATCCATCTTATTAATGGGAACGTTCTGTGAAAATAGTGCAGTCTGACAGTGTTCTTTGTTGAGCACACACTTGTTATCAGCGGACCGAAAGCATTATACCTTTCCTCACAGAGCAGAGACAGATGGACGCAGAGCAGCTATTTTTGACAACTTACACTATCCACACGAATTATAAAAATGGATACACGTATGTATATACGTACCTGTGTTCCACCTCTCCTCCTAAACCAATTTCAACGAAGCTTAGTGAACGTATCATTTACTCTGTAGAAAGAACCGCTGTGAGGGTAAGAACCACCCAACCATCAGAGGGCTTGAGGAGGGTGCGAAGAAGCAGTGCAGCCCACGACGCGAGAACATCCGCATTTTAGGCGTCCATATTTGAGACTGAGAACTTGCAACAAACTTTACACATGATTTCGAACTGTTACGAAACTTCTGGCTGATGATGCTCACGAAATGACGAAAGGAAGAAAGGTCATGGCATTCTACATTTTCGCTGTTCGTACTGTAAAATTGCCACATGAAGCGCGCCGTTAAAATTTACTACTCCTCCACTACTAATTTTACAGTCAGTATGCGCATGTATCATTGAATGTATCAAGAAACTTCCATCACTGTACAACACTTTGTTCGGAAGGTACATCGTTACAAACACTAAGATACATGAAAAAATACTCAGTTATCCAAGACGTTTACAATCATAACTTCGGTGCTGTTAATTCCATCAGCGACACTTTCCAGTATCCACATCTGCCCCTGAATGTACATACATAAACATATGATTGTAGGACTTACAGTTCAGGAGCTATGACTTCAAATATTAAGATGCGTGAAAAATTGTCCCATCATCCACTACTTTTTAATTTATTACTCTTTTGCTACTAATTATATTAGGAACACATTTCGCAGGCGGTATCCACAAATGGCACTGACTGTACCTAGAAAGATGTACCCTTGGCCGAGACACATTTCACGAGATAAGACGTCATAGAAACTGAGGCGAGTGATAAACTGTCTCATCACGTTTTAATTATTACTTCTTTACCAGTAACTCTATTCGCAGCGCAATTTGCAGAGAGTAGGGACATGTACTACTGAATTTCCTTGAAAAAAATGGTTGAAATGGCTCTGAGCACTATGGGACTCAACTGCTGTGGTTATCAGTCTCCTAGAACTTAGAACTACTTAAACCTAACTAACCTAAGGACATCACACACACCCATGCCCGAGGCAGGATTCGAACCTGCGACCGTAGCAGTCGCACGGCTCCGGACTGCGCGCCTAGAACCGCGAGACCACCGCGGCCGGCAATTTCCTTGCAATATTGTATCATTGTGCAGCAGGTAGTTCAGGAGATACAACGTCATAAACATTGAGCTGGAGGAAAATGGAACTGTTGGGCAAAATTTGCTAGACATACAGGTGAAATACGTTACAAAAACGCGTGAAATTTATTAAATATGTGTGAAATATATTTGGCATGTGCAGACGTGGATGAAGTCATGGGAAAAATATCATCCTACAACCCTGAACGATTTCAATCAAATTTGGTACACATATTAGTTACAATCTGTAAAGAAATACTGTAGGTGTAAGAACCACTAGCCTACAACTGGAGTGAGTGTGATAACGTGGAGAGAGGAGGGAGGACGAGGAGATGGACGGCAGCAATGGGAAAGAGGAGGTAGGCTCAGATATGAGGAGGAAGAGTAGAACGACAGGTGAAGGTTCAAATGGTTCAAATGGCTCTGAGCACTATGGGACTCAACATCTTAGGTCATAAGTCCCCTAGAACTTAGAACTACTTAAACCGAACTAACCTAAGGACATCACACACACCCATGCCCGAGGCAGGATTCGAACCTGCGACCGTAGCAGTCCCGCGGGACAGGTGAAGGGGAGAGGGAAATAGAGAAAGGAGAGGAGCAGATGATAGATAAAGAGGACGAGGTGCACAGAGACAGGGGGAGGAAGAGATAAGCAGAGAGATGATGGAGGAGGAAATGAACACAAAGAGGGGTAGGAGGAAATGGACAGAGAAAGGGGGAGGAGGAAGTGGAATTAGGGGGAGGGAGGGCGTGGACAGAGTGGGGAGGAGCAGAGTGACAGGGAGAGGGGGAGGAAGAGATGGACAGAGTGTGAGGTGTGTGTGTTCAGATGTGTGTGAATTCGTAGGGGACCAAACTGCTGGCGTCATAGGTCCCTAGACTTTCACAGTACTAATACTAACTTATGCTAAGAACAACACATACACCCATGGACGAGGGAGGACTCGAACGTCCGGCGGGAGGGGCCGCGCAATCCGTGACATGGCGCCTCAAACCAGACGGCCACTGCGGCCGGCGTGTGGAGGTGGAGGAGGTGGACAGAGAGATGGGGTGGTTGAGATCGACAGAGAGACGGGGAAGGAGGAGATGGACTAATAGAAGATTGGGATAAGTACATACCCAGGCAAAGTTGGGGACTGAGCTGCTATACATTTGCCGTCTAGTGTTTATGCCGAATCGTGTTAATACAAAGAAAAAAGTACAATGTAACTCTGGAATACAGTTGTACATAAACTAGTTTCGTTACATAAACTGCAGCGTAATTACAGCAATAAAATGCTAAATCTGTATCTACATCTGCATATGTTTTAGACAAGCCACCTTAAGGTGTGTAGCGGAGGGTAATTGTAGTACTAGTATGTTATAATTCTTTCACTAATCGTGCGTGGGAAAAATGATTCTGGACTTGTAACAGCCCCCGCCGATGCAGAGTCCTTAAACTCCAGGCAGCCGAGCCGGTCGTAAACTGATCATCATACAGTTTTCAGGCCGTACAGAAATTTGCAAGCTTCTGTTGAGCTGTACCTCAGTCTCGACTGGAGAAAGCAGTCACGTCGTTCCTAGTCGCAGGCAGGGGTCAACACACTGAACCGTCGAACGAATGAATTGGCCCAGATACTAAACTGCTGGTGAGAGTTGAATTCGTGCGAGAGACCCCCAACAGTCTACAGGGGTGGCTGTTAACCACGCTGCGTGGAGAGTGCAGTCTCACCGCAACGTTCGTCCAATGGAAACGGTGGTGCCCACGTGCGACCGGCATTACCGCTTCTGCTCGAGGCAAACTTTCCTCTCACTCTACGCAGCAAGTGCGGAGAGTCAGAACCGTCTTGCTGCAGACGTTGCCCAGCCAGGGAGGGGCTCTGGCCGTCTCAAGTCTCACGGCTTCTAAACACCTGCACACTGGTGAGCTCCCGGCATAAAAAACTGTGGCTAGTAGCAACTGTTGGGAGAGGAAGCTGCCAAGGATTCCCTGCTGCGACTTGGAGAACTGACGATTTATTATGTCTACAGACGTTTCACATCCTGCCTTGGCTCCAACCGTCGAAAGACAGTCGTTTTTGTACTACTGCACTTCCTCGAGGAAGAAAATGAGCCATTTGAAAATTTGTCTCAATGTGTTGCCGCCATCTTGAGCAAATCATTAAATCCTCTCAAGGTATTCGAAACCGAATTCAGGAATACTGTCCACCAGTAAGTCAAGAATATGTTACAGTCTCTTCTACCTCTGGACTTTTACATAGGAGTAAAACTCCATTTAATGTCCTGGGACACAAGAAATAAAATTAGTAAAAAATTAGTTCATCAATAAGTCATTCATTTGGAATGGATGCGATATCTGCAATGAAATATATTAATTGTTGATTATATAGGGTTTCTTTCTTCATGACATAAACAGCAGCTAAGTAGTAAAATATGGGACGCACGCCATTTTTTTTAATAAATACGTGTAAAGTAATTTTGAATGGGCTCTCACAATGATGAGTTTGGCTAGACTGGCAATAGTAGGCAGTTCACAGACGTGAAGCGAGCCCTAGGCAGCTGCTGCAAGTCAAAACCTAGTGAGCGGAATTCACCAAGGAGCTGTTCCACGCCTTACGGCCCCACTGTGTCGGTAAGACCCCCACTTGGCATTACTTGAGCACTGCGGCAGGGCGACGGCGGCTGGACGCGGTGCTGTGGGGCACGGGGCAGGTGCACATGTCCACAGGGCTCGGAGCGCCTTGGGAATTCCGCTGCTTGCCAGCAGCTGCGCCCATAGCGTGACACATGTCGCGTGGCAGCACTGGTCCAGTCAGACGGTGCACAAAAGGGGCTCCGAGTACAAAGTTCTGCTGTAAGTGTATAACACTACTTTCTGCTACTGCTATACCATAACCTCGAAACTGGAGGCAGTTTGCAAACAGAATTATTATGTTAAAGTAATTATGGTATAACGCAGCAGAGCAGTGTTACCCTCTGAGAGGAATTTTGCTAGGTTGACCGTGCTGTACCTAACGGGAATGGCTTATCGAAAATGAAAGTCAGAATTACGTAAAATTTGAACAGTACGAACAAAATTTTGCCTATCTGTACTGTTCAACTGATAAAGAAAACGGTCGCCAGCCTAACTAGGCAAGAGAATGATTAACATTCTCGTTTAAGAAAATAGTTATTAGTAATTTTAACGAATAAACACAACCTATACTTTGTCACACGCGAGTGCAATGAACTCTGACACATACATATGTTTATGGTAAGTTTGAAACTAACAGTTAGAGCAGCAGAAACTATTTGCAAAATTACAAGAGATACCGAAACACCCTATTACTTTCAGGCTTTAAAGAATTTATGGTTTTTTATTAGTGGTCTTTCCGTTACTAATTACCCAGCATTAATACAATAGACAAACTGTGGATCCTGTTAGGTTATTAATATGCACTTCCTATACACAAGAGAAACATACACTTAGCAAACATAAGTATATAACGTTTCACAACTGCAGTTTTCCATTTTTACTACAGTGAAACACAAAATTATCATATACGTAAGATACTGACTCACCTTCTGCGATTTACAACAGGCAGTAATGTGATCATTCACTAAGCAAAACTTTATAAGCCTCAATCTAAAGAACTATTAATTTTGAAGTAGGCAACAACACTTTAATAAGCAGTTTTACTTGGAAAATTATTTTCAGCAAGCAACATTAACTTTAACTTTCTTTTTACTATGTTCAAGAGGCATCGATTAGCAAAACACTGGGACTTATTGTTATTTCAGTAGGGACACTCGGTAATCACTTTAGTTCAAACGAAGAGGAACCTGAGAGGTGTTATGATAAGGAGGAAAATCAAGGTAGGTACATAAATTCAGATATAAATTACCTTATATTTGAGCACAATAACACATCCATTAAGCTGATCCTTCACTGTACATCATTATAGTATTACGTTACAGTGATTGCGCAACGTGGTGGCAACTGCATGTTGGTAGGTGGATTCGCAGACAGAATTGCTGGACTCTGTCATTTCTTGGTGGCGACGACAGATACAAATTCCAGAATAGTTCCAGCCATTTATCCATCCATCCGAGGCATTGGAAAGAAGCAGAAAGAGCCTCTCTCGGAACCAGCACAATATGCATCTTTTACATGGCAGTGCACAGTCTCGTAGCTCGTCCCCGACTGGTAGCTCGTCCCCGACTGACTATCAGTTCCACCTTTTCCACCTAGGCCAACCACAATTTGCGCGCGCTACACAGTTCCGTTCCCGAGGGGAACCACTACACCTTTTACATACAAACTCACTAAGAACCCTAAGTGAGGATCAGCAGTTTACATAACAGCAACCAAATACATTAAACAAAACAGAACATTTGCACATATTGTCGTTTCTACCAAAAATTATTCACACAAAATTACAACCATATACAGTAAGTTTTGTTCCCTCCAAATGGGACAAAGAATATAAATTGCAGATACACTACTTTGCATTGAACCAAAACATGACGTCAAAGTTTGTACAAAGAAAGGACTATACAATTTTGTGTTATCTATTCAATCAAACACATTTACAGAAGCACAGCAATGTAACATTAAATGAAACAAAAGCAAAATAAATCAGTACAGCATTAGAGGTATGGTGTTACACATGCCCCATGTTTCGTTGAAGTTTCCCGTCAGGGATACTTCAAGGAAACATCCACAACACCTAGGTGGTGTTTGCTGCAAAAAAAAAAAAAAAAAAAAAAAAAAAAAAAAAAAAAAAAAAAAAAATCCATCCGACTTCAGTTGGGACAAAAAAAATTACATATTACAGATATACAGTATAAAATCTAACAACCTCATACATTTCCTCCCAAAACATTTTCAAAATTAAGACATTTACAGTAATTTTCATTTTCAGACTGGTTTACGGAAACTAATTTTGCATCGTAACACAAGATATCTTTAAGAATGTTCATTTCATACACACACAGTTCAAATAAAAGACAAACAGTATGCAAAATAATCTACACATTAGTAGAATAGGTATAGCCTCCAAATAAATTTAAAAAATTGAACACATATACAATAGCACAGAACATTTTAACTTAACAGAGCAGAAATTTGTCTTTCAATGTTTTTGAAGAATGTAAATATTCACAGACACACAAGCATGTTAATGATCATATTACATTTTACAAGGTTCAGCAATTAATGGACTGTTAAAAAAATTCATTTTGCATCCACATATGCACCAATATTTACTCAAAACAGCTATGAGAAACTTTTCCAACGGACTCCTTAAATACAAAAGTAACTTTTTAAGATTTTTTCAAAATAATTAACTTTAAAGCTACCCTTCATTAATAGCAGTCCAAAATGTTTGTTGCACATAAACACACTAACTTATTCAGAACCTATCTTTAATCATCACTACTGTCTTTTAAAACAAGGCAGTCCAAAACTTTAAGTTATTCCAAAAAACCTCGTCTCGA
This sequence comes from Schistocerca nitens, assembly GCF_023898315.1. Classification (NCBI taxonomy): domain Eukaryota; kingdom Metazoa; phylum Arthropoda; class Insecta; order Orthoptera; family Acrididae; genus Schistocerca; species Schistocerca nitens. The sequence goes on along the minus strand of NC_064618.1, from coordinate 22,142,382 downwards.
AAACATCTACATCCATTTGAATAAGAATGCATATATATTTTATAATAACTTTTCACTGACTCCATTAAGAATAGTCAGTTCATAACACATTGATCAATAAACCTAACTAAGTTAACTGCTTGCCTCAGCACTAGCAGTCCATGTTACTCATGCTGCCCATTACTGGTTTGGCAGTCTTTGTATGTAAACATTTAGACACAAAAACACAATTTATATTAAGAATATTAAAAGACACATTTTTAAATTAACACACTGCCCCATCCTCTAAGTTTGGCAGTTAGTGACCACTTATCAGTCCCTTGCCCCCACAATGGCAAGTCCTTTGGCTACTGCTCACATAGCATATATGGTAGTCCTCAACTTCAGGACCACAGCATTTTTATTCTTTTGTCTTGTTTTGCTGCCCAACAACATATTTTTGAGTGGGTTATTGTCGTCATCTTTAAGTTGTTCATCATCATGTCACATCTTTGTTATCAACTGCATTAATGGTATAAAACATGAAACCTGTAACTTTAAAACAGTAATTAGACACTGGTAACAAAACCATTTCTTTTCAAATGACAACATCAGGTAACATATACATTAATCAAGAAAAAATTAAATGTCATACTTGGGATCAAGTCAGGATTAAGAATTTCTTACTACTCCTTTACCATTGCTTTTCCACACACAGTTAGGTCATTACATAAGTCAAGATCAGACAATAATTTTATATCTTATTGAAAACTATTTCTGCCAACCTTTTGTGGCACTAGACACACACATCCCTCTCACATCTATTTCACGTACATTAGCCAGGTTCATCTCCTTAGTTTTTGACACACACAGTTTTTCAACATCATAATTATCCCTATTTTCAGAAACACATTTACATTCAGTCATATTACAGTATTCATTTACCTTGTTTTCAGTATTCTTACCTTTTCATATCCATATTTCTCTTTCCAATTACTTTCCCATTACATTTTTTCTTTACAGTACCCACTATACTTTCATTATTCTTGGACATTTTCTAAGTGTACCCATATTATTTACCCATTTACTTGTCCACAAACAATACACAGTATCTTACATTATTTCTAAAATATTCAGTTTACTTTGATAGAGAAGAAGGAAAGAAGATAGTAAAAGTTCTGAATGATGAAGAGGAAGGTTGGCCAGCACGAAAAGAAACGGAAGTAGTGCTGGCAACGACTCGGGTCCCTGGTGCTCGTCAGGCACCTGACAATGCAAAGAGTGCATTGTCCCCTGAGGGTTAACAACCCTCATCTGAGGACATGAACCTTTAAATACACAACGTGGTGCAAACATAAGCCCTTTCTGGTCTTTAAGTATATTAGAAATTAATTATTATCTTGTGGAGTTCTTTGCACTTTCATTAAGTTACCATAAGCATCATTATTCATAAAGTTGTAAGGTTTGCCACACTACATGCCCCTATCTTCATAATTTGGCTGGCAAAAATATGTATTCAATTGAAAATAAACAGTTCCCAAGCAGAATAAATAATAAAATAAAGAACAACCTGCCCCAGGTCTCCAGATCAACAAAACAATATTTCATTTTCAGGTAACACTCAGATACAATAATAATAAAGACATGCATTACTTTAACAATATATACACATACATCCTGCCCCCGGTCTCTTTATTAACATGGCAGTCTTTTATGGTTCATAAAACAGTCACTCAAGTCTGGTGGTGTTTTTGGCCTCCTATTTTCTACATCTTTCACTAAGCCATTCAGATCTTGCCAACGTTTTGTTTCATCAGGTGGCTTTTTAGGTTTTGGAATTTCAAAGTCTTTAGCAAGGTGCCACATCTCTTGTTTTGCTATCATTTTATCGGGTGGATCTTTCTGATCCTGTAATTCACCCTCAGTTAAAACATTTATTAAGGCTTGCCCCAGTATAGTATCATCTGGAGGTTCCTGCAAATTATGCCCCTGTGTTACATTACTAAATAATTCATTCGGTTTTCGCCCAGTTTCACTTTCTGTATCTTGCTTTGGTAAAATGTCACTAATTTTTTCGTACCCTCTGTCAGTAAAAGTATATTCACTTTCGTTTACACCTGAAAATTCATCATCACTGGAGTCATCACTACTCTCTTCCTCACCATCAGATTCACTTAAGTACGCTACTTTTGAACAACAGGGAAAGTTAGTATATTCATTCTTATCTGTATTTATATACCCTTCATCACCTGAACTATCATTGATTTCATTTTCGTCATCAGATTCGAGCAAGAGAGCAACTTTTAGACAGTGGAGCAGATTATCACTAGATGTTTCAGCCACTTCGTTTTTCGACTCATTTTCTACACAATGCATATCGTTTGGACACTCAGGCACTTCACCTGTATCATTTTAAACGATTTCAGCCTTAACTTCATACTTAGTATAATCGGCATATACTTCGATAACCTGCTTTACATTTTCTTCCTTACTATCAGTTTCAGACAATCGTGCGAAATTCCACTAGACTCTTTTGCATCAGAACCACAAAACACCTTTCCATCAACAATAATTTCACCTGCACTGTTTATAATGTCATGTTTACTAACGTCCTCCTTTACATCACTTTCACCTATTATTAGTTGTGCACACGTCTTTTGCGTGGCATATTTCATCATAACCTCCCTCAAATCTACGTCTTTGACCTCATACACATCATTAACAATACAATTATCCTCCTTTTCACTCGCATTTTCTGGCTCAATTCCATTTTGTAATAATACCTTTTCACACGATTACGATATTCTGTTATCCTTATCACATGACATACTAACTTCATTTCCATTTTTACATTCATCTATTACTGAAACCGGCCAACGGAAGCGTCCGATCCCGCCTCTTCTGTTTCTCTCTACGGCAGCCATCTTGTTCTGACGTCTGCCATTTGTGTGTGCTGCCAAGTGCAATGTACGGTGCTCCCGCAAGCGCTGCCCGGAGCATAAACAGTCACGTGACTTCTCACTGGGCTCGCCACTACGTATCATTCCGCGCACGTCTTCCATAGGCGCGTCTTTAGCCTTCCTGCCCTGTAGTTTACATCTTTCCTTCTCTTATTTATTATTTGACAACTTTTCTTTGGGCCCAAAACCGGTTTCCGCGTGAATCCGGCCCGTAACACACGCGGTTTTCAGTTTTCCATTTCGTCTCTATTTTGGAAATTCCGCGCCATGTATCCTCTGCCGCTCGTAGTATAATTTCCCGTGCCTCTCGCACGACCTCTTTGAATCGTGTTTACACGATATCTATCGTTTTCAGGTCGTTTGTTTTGGTCATTGCTTTCGCGCGAATAATTGTTGTTATTATGGGGACGGGACTCGCGATTTCTTCGCCAGTGATCTTCATCCTCTACCCTTTCCAAGAACGCAGAAAAACTCCTGTGGGTACTTCCAACATACCATTTAGAATCCTCAGGTAGTTTCTGCCAAAGAACCCAAACGATCTCGGCTTCAGTCCTTCTTGCTTTTAAGTGTATCAGTTTTCGATACCACGATTCGTAAAACTCTTTCATGGTTTGTCTACCCCTGGTATCATACAGCCTGGCCATTAGGAACTCACGCCACAACTGGTCTTGTTTTTGATCTGACCAGTACTCGTCAATAAATTTTTGTTTAAAGTTTTCAAAAGACATCTGGTTAGTATCCAGATTCAACCCCCACCTTTTTGCTTCTCCAGTTAAGGCACTGATTACCACATTAATTTTTTCCTGGTCAGACAAATATTCAGGAAAATTTCTTTCGCAATTCTTTACAAAATCAAGGGGTGCCATCCGTTATGTCTCTTTGCAGGGTCGAATTTTTCCTCGCCCTCTAAGATTTTACTGAAAGGAAGGCAGACGCAGCATTCGAGAAGAAGGCATCAGAATGGAAGACCCAAGGAACAAGCAAAAGAGCTGGAACCAGAGGTATATCGAACAGGGCAGTGGAAGGAGAAGCAGGGAGAGAGATCAGGACCTCTGCAGTACTTTCGGAACTGACCCAAAATAGAGATGGACGACTAGTTCTCGTAGAGTCCCTATGCACCCACATGGGGCAAAGGAAGTAAGACAGGCCAAGTAAATAATGAACGGTAGATTGCTCTAAATATAGAATAATATAGCTAAACGTGGATAAGTGGGAAAAACAATCCGACACTGCTCTAATTCAGTATTAGCAGTGTGCTGCTTGATACAGTCATGTCGATTAAATACGTAAGCATGACGCTGCAAAGGGAGCACGTGACGACAATAGTGGCGAAGGAGACGGTCGACTTCAGTTTACTGGGAAATTTTAGGAAAGTGTAGCTGATGTGCAAAGAAGAATGCATACAGAGCATAGTGCGACTATTCTTGACAACTTCTCGAGTGCTTAGGATCTCCACCATTTCGGATTAAAGGAAGACGCCGAAGCAGCTCACAGGCGTTCTGCTAGGTCTGTTACCAGTGGGTTCAATCAGCACGCAAGTATTGCGGAGATGCTTCGTCAAGTCAAGTGAAAATCCCTGGAGTGGAGACGATATTCTTTTCACGAAATACTATTGATAAAATTTAGAGAACAGTGATTTTAAGCTGAGTGGAATACGATTCTAGTGCCACCAATGTACATACACTTCCCGTAACGACCGCGAAGGTAAGGTAAGAAAAATCAGGGCTCGTACGGGGCCATACACACAGTGGCTTTCCCCTCGCTCTGTTAGCGAGTCAAACGGCGCAGGGCATAACTAGCAGTGGCACAAGGTACCCTCCACCGCGTGCCATACTGTGGCTTGAGGATTATAGATGCAGATACAGAAGTAATGTAACACTTCAGATTTTACTGTTCTTTCAACACACTTTACCAGCTTCAATTAGATAATAGCTAACAGTTGCATCTCTGTTCCGTATTGTTGACAAATTTCTCTTTCTTTCATTCTAGCGTGTGGCATACTCAGATTCTTTCACACCAAATACAAATCCAAATTGGTGACCTACTCTCTTGCTGAACCAAGCACATAGTATTATGTATTTATTTATTTATTGTCAAATTATAGACCTGTTACCTGATGTTTTAAAACAGGTCGTACGTCTTACAATTTTCGTTTTTCATCTTTTTGCAGTTTTCTTTTCTCTTGTTTTATCTACAACACTTACAAAGAAGAATACTTTTCAAAATAACAGTAACGTAAGGGTCAATTATAAATAAAATTTTGTTGTTTTTTAACAAGAATATAAACAGATGATAGGACAGAGGAGAGTTTTGTTAGCACCATCACCGAATGTGACTGACAGTGAATACCTCAGAATAGTTTCTTCGAGCCGTTGACCACCAGTCACACACACAGAAACAAACACACACACACACACACACACACACACATGGTTATTAGTAGAGAAATAGTATTGCTTATGCTGAAGATTAGATGGGTAGATCACATAACTAATGAGGAGGTGTTGAACAGGGTTGGGGAGAAGAGAAGTTTGTGGCACAACTTGACTAGAAGAAGGGATCGGTTGGTAGGACATGTTCTGAGGCATCAAGGGATCACCATTTTAGTATTGGAGGGCAGCGTGGAGGGTAAAAATCGTAGAGGGAGACGAAGAGATGAATACACCAAGCAGATTCAGAAGGATGTAGGGTGCAGTAGGTACTGGGAGATGAAGAAGCTTGCACAGGATAGAGTAGCATGGAGAGCTGCATCAAACCAGTGTTAGGACTGAAGACCACAACAAGAACAACAACAACATGCTATTTATTACTAATCTCGTGTATTAACTTTACGTGCCCATCCGTGTACAGAATTTGGTAGCTTCTGGGCTAGGTCGCCATCACGTTATGCTTATTTACTGTCACATTTCGGCTACCTCCTCCTGTTCCTCCTCATTGTTACCGTTTTCGCTGTCATTGTGGCTATCGCTGTCCACCCTCTGGTGACGTTATTTTGTGTCCGCTCTTCATGTGTCGTTTCTGAAATACTGTTTGTCAATACGTTTAATTGTGCCCATTGTCCTTTGTCTTTTATTGCTGTGTGTATAACTATGTCTGTTTCTGTGTAGTCTAAGTGTAGTGTATGTCTATTGTTCGCGTATTGCCCGCAGAAAAAGACAAAGTGTTCTGGGGAACCTTCTTCCCCGCATGTGCTCTTAGGTGTCTGCCTCAGACTCACGCGGTTTAAGTGCATGGGATAAGGCCCGTGTCCGGTTAAGAAATGTACTATACAGTGGCTGTTTCATTCTCAACCACTCGTTTATGTCAGGGAGGAAGTCGTGCAGTCTAAGTCTCTTATCACCTACAACCCACTCACCTTGCCATGTATCCAAACGTATCGTCTCTATTGGCGCACCAGTTATTGTACCTTATCTAGTCTCACCACCTTTAACCGGTACCGTGCAGCTCTGTATTTGATCGTGATATCTATGAGGCATATTCCGAGCACGACACACAGTGCATCCGCTGAGATGGTGCCGAAGGCTCCAGATAGAATAAGTAAGACACTTCTCTGCCCTCGTTGAGCAATGCCTCGTTGGTGACCACGTTCAGTCTGTGTGGCCACGTGCTAGCTGCGAAGCTGAGTACTGATTCAAGGAGCGCACAGTGGTTTGTACGTATGACTGGTAGAGGTAGTCTGTACTCTTCTGAATTTAGCCTCACCAATTTGTGTAGTATTTTTTCTGCTTTGTGTGTTGTTAGCTTTATGTGTTCGTGGAAATTCAATTTTTCATCTATGTGTACCGAAAGATAGCGCGTAACGTGTGCTCGTTTGATGATTTGACCCCAATTTTATCCGAAGGATGCCTTTGGAGTGATCATTTCAGTAATGCGTATGTTTTTTTTTTTTTCTCAGCTATCCTTACTGTTGTGACAGCATTGTGTAATTGTTTGTAGTTTTCCACTGGCTTTCTCTTCTAACTGGGCTCTGTTGTTTGAAATGACTACAACTAATAGGTCATCTGCGAAGGCAGCAATTCCGTCTGACATGTCACCCCCATCCAGAAGTTGTGGAAGGGGTTCGTTTGTTATGTCCCATGGATGGGGCCGCAGATCGACCCTTGAGGACAGCCTTTGGTAATTCTTTTAATTACTTTCCGGCTGTCCATCTGCCATTTGAGTAATAGGTCTTTACAGTAGTCTAGGAAGCTGTTTGGATCTGACAGATAACTGTCCGCCGATTTCTTAATAATGACTTGTTTTGGAGGTTTTGCATACTGTAAATACCCTGCCCAGCCGTAAGGCATCGTTCAGTATCGTTGTTAGGAAAGGGGTGATCCGCGGTGCTAGTTTTTCCACTGTTTCCGAGTGGATACCATCTGGTCCAGGCGCTTTCTTGTTTTTGAGCTCTGAGATTGCTAGCGCAACCTCTTCTTGCGCAAAAGGACAGGTGACAGTTGCAGTCTTTTATGGTGGTTGTAGGTTTCTCCTTAGTTTTGTAAGATATTGTGTGACTGTATCGATAACGTCGTCAGGGAGCAGTTTATACGGCAGGAACTCCGCTGTATTCCTCCATCCCCTTGTCATCGCGCCGTCATGCTGCCTTAGCGTTCCCAGATCTAGTGGGGTCTTTACCTTCTCTGTCAGTATTTTGTATGGTTCCCCCCACATATTTTGCTCTGTTTGTGTTGTTATAGCCGGCCGCTAGTGGCCGAGCGGTTCTGGCGCTACAGTCTGGAACCGCGCGACCGCTACGGTCGCAGGTTCGAATCCTGCCTCGGGCATGGATGTGTGTGTTGTCCTTAGGTTAGTTAGGTTTAAGTAGTTCTAAGTTCTAGGGGACTTATGACCTCAGCAGTTGAGTCCCATAGTGCTCAGAGCCATTTTTTTTTGTGTTGTTATAAATAGCTCCCATTGTTGCTTACGCGTGTTGTATATGGTCTGTCTGTATAAGTCTTGTGCATGCCTATATGCTTCAAGTTTTATTCGTCTGTCCCTATCTGCTATCGCCCTTTGGTATAATTCTCGTTTGCGTTTGGCAACTTGCTTGAGTCTCGTGAGTTCGTTGGTCCATGGTAATGGTGAGAATTCTGTGTTATTTTCTGTCGGTATTGATGAGTTTTGTGCATGTTGTATTAACTGTGTTAGCTTGTGTGCTCTATAGTCGATACCTCCATTGATGTTTTCTAGATAGTGTTCGTGGATAATTTCCGTTAATTTGTTCCCGTCTGCTTTGTGCAACAATAAGTGTCTGGTGTGTGATTTGGTCGTTGTGTTCTGAGTGTGTATGTTATAACATTGTGATCACTACTCCCTATGTTGTCGTGTACAGTACATTTTATTATATATGCCATTGCTGCATATTTGCTAGCGTAAAGTCGATATTACTGCTCGTACAATAGAACCCTGCATATTTTGGTATAGATCCTTCCGTGTTCATTACATGTAACTGTGTTTCTTGTATTAGGTCGGTGACTATACGTCCTCTCAACTGTTCTGTCTGAGTTCCAGACGGTCCATCTGGACCTAAAGTCAGCACTTATCACCAATTTTTTGCCTCTGGCACACATTACTAGTTCTCTGATGTAATCTGCGTACGGCTGTATTTGATGGCCATATTGGGCGTACGTGGATGCAGTCACCCATATAGCGTTCCCATTAATTATCTCTATGGTAACTAAGTGTTGATTTAATAGCTGTGTTACCTAAATTACGTTATGAGTTCTGTTTAAAATTACTATTGCAGCCTTACAGTCATTGCTGCCTCTTATTGTGGTAGAATGTTTTGGTAGACATATTAGTTGCCCATTTCTAATACAAGGTTCTTGTAAGCACATGATGTCTGGCTGCAAGTCTTCTGCTATTTTAGCGATTTCCGCGCTGACTGTCGTAGTGGTTTTTTGTGTTATGTTGCAAGATATTCATTTCTTGTCGATGTATTCTGGGTGTTTCACGTATACAAAACATTTACTGCCTCTCTGTGAATAATCGAAATATGTTCGCCCATGTGCTCTTACATGATCTATATATATTTCATTACTATTAAAAACAGTCTTGATCACAATTTTTTTTTAACAAGGTGACCGGTTTCAACCACTACTGTGGTCATCTTCAGACCTATAAGTTGTATACAAAGCTTTAATTAGAGGGCTACATAGCCCTCTAATTAAAGCTTTGTATACAACTTATAGGTCTGAAGATGACCACAGTAGTGGTTGAAACCGGTCACCTTGTTAAAAAAAAATTGTGATCAAGACCGTTTTTAATAGTAATTATTTATGACATTGATCACTGTTGTGCCCATAATGTATTCAAAAGTAATTCATTTATTGCCAAGTCAGGTATTGGGAGATTACAAGAAATATGTAGCCCTCTAATTAAAGCTTTGTATACAACTTATAGGTCTGAAGATGACCACAGTAGTGGTTGAAACCGGTCACCTTGTTAAATAAAAAAAAATTGTGTTCAAGACTGTTTTTAATAGTAATTATTTATGACATTGATCACTGTTGTGCCCATAATGTATTCAAAAGTAATTTATATATATTTCGTCCAAGTCGAATGTTTCTGACCCGCGGAGGCAGACCTGGAGCATCAGATCGAGCAGTGGCTCTGCTGGCGTAGGTGTTATGTTGCCTTCGTTGATGTTTCGAGTGGTGGTTGTTTCTAGTCGCACGTTGACATCGTTGCAAAGGTCACATGTGCCTCCCTCAAATTGTCCTCATCTAATTTTTCTACTTTTATAAGTCGGGGTCCTGTAGTTCTGAGTTTCGTATTGGTTTGTGGCCTGATTTTTTCATACAGATAATTCTCTCACTGGATCTGCAAATGTCTATCTCTAGGTTTAAAATGAAAATAACTGTTTACTTAATGTTGACTTAGGGTGCGACTGTAACTGACATCGTAAGTAGTAGGGTAAGAGCGGTGTGGTGCAATTTCGATATCAAATTGACATAAAATAGATATGCAAATTAATTAAATTGACGAATCAATTACACACACACACACACACCAGATGACGTCATATGTTTTCCTCATCCTGCAAGTGGCTCCCTGACCTTCCCCCTCCCCACCCTTTCCCCTCGGCCACCTACTCATTAGGCTGGAATTTCTAATTATGGCGGGAATTTCGAATTTTGATGGGAATTTGGAATTTTAGTGGGAATTTCTTTCTCATAGGGCTGTGGTGACGTTCCACAGAAATTGGTGGGGAATTCAAAATGGCGGTGCCCTTTACGGGACTCGAACTCCAGTCCTTCTGGAAGCAAACACCCAGTACAACCTCGAACACAATTACACCAACAGAGGCGCTTGCAGCTGACAGTAGCCGATCACAGCGGGGACGTGAGGCAGCCCAGCAGCTCTGCAGCCTCAGCTGCAGTCAGTGGAGGCGGTGTCCTTCAGCTCGTCAGGGTCCGCAACAGCGACATGTGCCACCAGCCCGTGGGGACCCGCAGCAGCGGCAGCGGCAGCATCCTGGGATGTCGTCGTGCGCCTGACGGGGCAGGACAACCAGCTGTTATTGTCGGTCGAAGACACCCAGCCAGCCCCCGACTCACAGAAGTGCACCATGGGAGCTAATCAGCAGGACGCAGGTCGTTTCTGGCCACCATACGTGCCATCGCAGAATATTCCAGTGATACTGCACGGACAAAGAGAGGATGTAGTGGAATAGAAGATACCACTTAAGGCCTGTGCACCACTACTGCTCACTGCAGTGTACAATTTAACTGCTAGTGGTTCTTAGTGTTTACATATTGATATAGAAGCAACTGCACTCAGAGAGTGGTGTGTTGTGATAGGATTCAAGAATGCAGCTAAAGGCGGTAAAGTGCAATTTATAGAGGTGGAATGGGATGATGTGTGTCGTGCAAAAGCCTACATCCAGCAGCAGTTGGCCGTCGAATGTCGTCCAAGCCATCTTCCTCTAGACATTTACTCTGCTGCTTTAACTCTATCCATTACAATAGTGTACACTGACTCCACTCTCCATGTAAAATCAAGTGACACATCATTTTATTTTCAGCACTCCACTGTCACAAACTTGTTCAGTCTACAGATGTTTCTATCCACTGTGCTGAAAAGACTGAATAGATGGCTGCCTAGTGTTAAAGCTGTGTACAGGGACATTGCAGACTATTTATGTATGAACAGTGTGCATGTAGTGCAATATTGTGCCTACGGAAAACAATGTATTGCCAATAAGTGTGAGAAAAATGCATGCTGAATTCTGTGCATACAAGAAGGTTTTATTTCTTACATTCTGTACTGGTATTAAGATAAACAAAGAACCTGCTGATGCAGCGAATCCTGTCTATGATTACTGAATAAAATGGATACAACCACGTATGTGTTTTTATTTCTTACCTCTCATTATATTGCCAGTTGTAAAGCTATTGCCAGAACCATTTTCTCTGCAAACATGCAACAACAGAAAATTATGTAATTTAACTAAATTCTCTGTAAAAGCTCATCGCATGCCAGTACCCGACAAAGCTTGCATCATTGTACGGCATAGCATTCATTATCTTCTATATAAATCCATTGCACGCCAGTACCTGACATAGAAGGTATCTTGGCAGGGGGGGTAAAGCATCAAGACTTTGTTTAAGCGATTGGAGCTCTGACAATGTGCAAGGAGACTGGAAGAAGAATGATGTATTCCTTTCCAACAGCATCCAACTGCAGCAAGACAAATGCTGCTAACGCATCTGGATGGAATCTTCTTTAAGTATGTATATGTATTTTCAAAAAACTGTTTCTGCCCAAATAGCAAATATTGTAGGAGATACTGCAGGATGTACACTGTATCACATACACGACATTCAGTGAGAGCATGATATCCCTCCACCGGAAAAAGTAAAGCTGAACATGGTGTTCATATTTGACGTTGCTGTTGTGGAAAACCAAGATCAAATTCGTCGATATTTCTGTTTTGGCAGCCATATGACTAATGTATTTTATCTGAGTCAGACATATTGCAGAATCCCAAAATAGCTGGTGAGGGATAATGCAAACCTAATTATAGCATTCAGACAGGGCAATCTGAATTTAAAAGACATTTACCAGGTTCATGCAGTAATTGACATGTCGTTCAATGGTGTACATGCTTGTACATGGACCGAAAATTCAAACTCTCGAACATAAAGTTGGAGGCATATTCAAGCAACTAGAGACCATTATGAGACTGGACAGTACACTGAATGATCCGGCTAATGCAATCGAGTAGAAAGTAAACGATTTAACTCAAGGGCAATAACCAAACTGCCTTCATTTAATTGCATAGAGGGTACATATCTCCACGAATTTAGAGCAACTAAGGGAAAGGCTGAAAACAGATAAAAATGACGAAAACTATAATTTTTCGCCTAAATATCTGCAAATGTATAGCGAAATATTGCTTTTGACTGACCTGAAACAGAATGCAAAAAATCGAAGCAATTTGAAATACAGATCCATTATAAAATCTATTTTGGATGGTGAAAAAAATAACAGCAGCGATGGTATTGACACTCAGCATAAAAGAGTGAGCAATCGACTTCCGCAGTGTATAAATTACGACAACCCCAATGATCTAATACACCGGATACAACTGCTCATGGCGCTCAGTCCGGAACCGCGCGACCGCTACGGTCGCAGGTTCGAATCCTGCCTCGGGCATGGATGTGTGTGATGTCCTTAGGTTAGTTAGGTTTAAGTAGTTCTGAGTTCTAGGGGACTGATGACCAGAGATGTTAAGTCCCATAGTACTCAGAGTCATTTGAACAACTGCTCATGGCATCAGCTGCCGGTGGTAATACAGCTCATTCGTATGAAATTGTTTCAACAGTTTTCGAGCTTAGAGAGGTTAGGTATCATTGAATAATTATGTAGACTGTAGTTCATGAACTGCGCAAACCAGCACCAAAAACATTTACTCGCAGGCATGTTATGATTAAAGGTTTCGACCACCTGTGGCAGGCAGATATTGTCGATATAAGGGAATATTCAAGTGTGAATAACGGATTCAACTACATTTTAATGGTCATTGATACTTATTCTAAACATGCTTGGACATTAGCCGTGAAAGCGAAAATAGGGAAAGATCTCGCGCATGTGTTTGAAGGATTGCTGTAGGCAGAGACGAATCAGAGCCCATACAACCTTCAAAAAGTTCATGGTGGCAAGTTTTGCAATAGATATTTCAAGAGTGTGATGGAGCAGTATGGAATACATTACTACTAAACGTTCACTCACCAGAAGGCTGGTGTCAAATGTCTCTGAGCACTATGGGACTTAATTTCTGCCGGCCGCGGTGGTCTCGCGGTTCTAGGCGCGCAGTCCGGAACCGTGCGACTGCTACGGTCGCAGGTTCGAATCCTGCCTCGGGCATGGATGTGTGTGATGTCCTTAGGTTAGTTAGGTTTAAGTAGTTCTAAGTTCTAGGGGACTGATAACCACAGCAGTTGAGTCCCATAGTGCTCGGAGCCATTTGAACCATTTGAACTTAATTTCTGAAGTCATCAGTCCCCTAGAACTTAGAACTACTTAAACCTAACTAACCTAAGGACATCACACACATCCATGCCCGAGGCAGGATTCGAACCTGCGACCGTAGCGGTCGCGCGGTTCCAGACTGGAGCGCCTAGAACCGCTCGGCCACCCTGGCCGGCTGAGCGCTGCACATAGAGCGCTTAAGGCAGAAGATGACGGTCAAACGGTGCATGAAAAACTGTATCCTGTCAGCGTCGTATGCAGCTAAAAGCGCCCTGAAGCAGGAAGGAGCGAGAAACGAAATATCGATTAAACCAGCCAGAGTCCCACAAATACCCAACACGCCGGGTGGAATTATTCCCTTCCTCATTCCTGCCCTATACGGTTGAAACACTATCGTTAATAAAGTAAGAGATTAGAGCCCTACGCCGCAGCAGCGAATACTTTACCCTCCTGCTGGTCAGGGCGGCACACCACGATGCGTGCGGCGACTCAAGTCGTGGACCGCGCAATCCGTTATTAATGGCGCGTTCCCGAAAAATGTAAGTACGCAGTCCCGCGTTCGGTTAATTCGGAAAGCAGGCACTTTCCTATGAGCCTCTGAAACGCCGGTGGATTCCAGTGTGCAGGTGGGCCCATTTGCTGGTCTGCCAAACCAATTTGACTCCGTGCCACGACTGTACGTGACGGAATATGTCAAATGTTTAGACGGCCGACTCAAGACAAATAAGTACACCCACACTTCACCCGCTGTGAGCGTGATGATATAAGTAGCACCTCCGACGGTTCATAAGGTGACTGACACAGGCTCTAAGTGGCACACTAGCAAAGGACACAAGTCTCACCGATTAGGTAGGGACCTGCAGTTCTTTACTACCGAAGTGCCAGAACAAGAGTGTCTTCTTCGTTTCTGCTCGCTTCCTCTTAAGCTTGGTACCAAAAGCACATCTACATTTTTGCATAAGCCAATCACGAGCTGGAGCCTGGCTTTCTTAGGTGGGAGAGCGGCCTTTGATCTTCAAACACCGGTTTGACCAATCAGAGACTTTAAAGTTAATTGCGAGAAAAAGGAAATTATATTCAGCTTCGGAGCCTCTTTTCCACGCGTTTGCCGTGTCTTTTGCTAACAAAATGCTCAGGATGGAAGCACAGCTCTCCATAAACAGCTTGTTATCTCCCCTGCTGCGACCATTTCAAAGTTTCCAAGGAACGGCCATAAATTCAGTAAAAGCCTCGTGTTTCCACAAGTATGTTTTGAAACTGAGTCTGGACGTCTGGGCGGCAGTGACCCTGTAACACGGAAATTAGCAGAACGTTCACAGTTCTTTTGTCGGCTTCCTCCCTGACAAGGGCCCATCCTCTGCTTTGTTGCCGGTCTACAATGCGCTGGCCAGTGCAGTGGCGACTTCTCGGCGCTGGTCTGTATCTGGACGCTCCTACCTCCCATCTGGCGTCAATTAAATGTGTTTGCACAAAGAGATAGCGGAACTCGGCCGTCCGGAAATGTCTCCTCACGTTCTGCAGAAAAATGCGCTTTGCTGGGTCCACCATCGCCGCAGCTTTTACTGCAGTCGTTTAAATCGGGACCCCTATTCCTTTGAACGCATTTAAAGCTTACCGTCATTCCTTCCCTAGAGCACACAAACAAGACCATTAACTAGTGCCCACCATTTCATCAAATCGCAGTAAAGATAATATTCCATAAGAATATGAAGTGGCGTAACACCAAATCAGAAGTGAGAGTGCCCTGCAATCTCCCGTAGCCACTCAGCGGCGGTTTCACTTGATGGCGGTGCTGCAGCTGTTGCCAGGTCTGTCTAGAATGCACAAAACTCACAGGAGCAGCTGCTCGCGGCACATAGATATAACCGCATGATGGAGACAGCAGTCACCGGAAAAGGGCTATACTTGAAACCATACAAGAAAGGACTAGGTCTCTTCATGAACAAAAAAGAAAAAGCCCCTAGCAGTCCCACCAGACAGGGCGCTTACAAATACAGATGTGCTTAAGTTTGTTAAGAAGAAATTCAACATTCCGTTTGTTTATGCGGGATACAGTACCGAATACTATGTGAAAATCAGGAGAGTGTGGAATTGTGAATCTAGATGTGTACGGAGGACCTGGAACTCACTGGGTAACATGTCTCTAAAAAAAAGACAAATAACGTGTACTATTTCGACTCATTCGGTGACTTGCTACCCTCAAGAAGAATTACAAGTATACTTGACAGGCAGACGACATGTGTTCTGCAATTTTCGATGCTGCCGTGACTTTAATACATACTTACGTGGTCATACCTGTACATGCACCATGTTCCTCCCGACGCTTACGAATCGTACATGCAGTTCTTTTTTGGGTGATCAGTCTTCTGTCTGGTTTAGTGCAGTCGGCCATAAATTTCTCCCCTGTGGCAACCTCTGCATCTGAGAGTGGCGCTTGCAACCTACGTCTTCAATCATTTGCTGGATGTATTCCAATCTCCCAAAGTGTTCAGAACCATTTGAACCATTTACACCATTTTACACTGTAGTGCGCTTTTTCCACCTCGACAAATCCTATGACTGTGTCTTGATTTTTCTTCAGTCTTGCTTCCATTATCAAACGCAAGATCGGAATTACCTTCACCTTTGCTAAAGCCAAACTGATAATCGTCTAACACATTCTCAATTTGCTTTTATATTCTTTTATATATTATTCTTGTCAGCAACTTGAATGCATGAGCTGTTAAGCTGAATGTGCGATAATTTTCACACTTGTCAGCTCTTGTAGTCCTCGGAATTGCGTGGATGACATTTTTCCGAAAGTCAAATGGTAAGTCGTCATACATTCCACAGACCTACGTGAACAGTCATTTTGTTTCAGCTTCCACCAATGATTTTAGAAATTCTGATTGAATGTTCTCTATCCCTTGTGTTTTATTTGATCTTAAATCGTCCAAAGCTCTCTTAAATCCTAATTCTAATACTGGATCCACTGACTCTTCGAAATCGACTCCAGTCACTATAAACATATGCTGTTTCTGTCGGCAACGTTGCATGACGGCCTCTGCATACGGAGGTATGTGAGGGGTTATAGGGACAGCTTTCTGCCCCTCAGAATAAAGGTCATATAATGTAGATCCCGTCACTGAGTTGGAAGCATTCTGTGGAAGTACCAATGCAACGCGTGATACTTGGTCGCTAATTTTATTCTCCTCGGATATTACTGTCGGCGGCAAATTCGGGAAACCGCCGGCGGCTGAAGACGAAGGAGCAGGAGGTCATTGCATCGTCTCAGACCGTAGCGGAGAACACAAAACGAAGGATAAGGACTCCGCTCCCTGTCCATACGCCGGCAGCTCAGAAGGAGTCACTTCCCAAGTAGCAGGAATGCTGGAGATAACTTCGCCATTCACCGTACCAAGGTAGCATCGAGAGAAGCAGGGGGCATAATCGATGAGGAGACGATTGAGGCAGAAGGCACAGCCAAATCCCCACCATCACCATCTTGAGTCCCACGTCGCTTGTTTATTACAGTTACAGGTTCAATCCTGGCGAAAGACGATGCTGAGCTTGCCGCAGAGGTAAAGGTCGAAATTCGTTCACACGATTATCAGATCTGGATTTTTGTTCATTACGATCTGAAGCAGAAGTAGGTCTGACGTCGTGAGTGGAAGGAACAAGATTGGCAAACCGTCAATTTGCGACGCTGCATTAATAACGACTGAAATACAAAAATCCTTCGATGGTAATTAGACCGAAAGTGTCCACTTTCATTATATAGGAAGCACGTTCCCTCTAGACCCTTACCCATGACATGAACGCAGTAATCATACACTTGTAAATGTGATGGATGTTGCATTTGACAGGCATTTCTACGGAACGAATTTCACTATAACACTTTAAATTGTGTTGAGTGGACCAACGTTCATGATGGACGTTTTTCGCGTTGTCATAGGGAGTCGGTCAGGTTGAACACTCGATCATTGGAATAGTCAATTTCAGCATCTGCGAGTGACAGCGTACACTTGAATTATCGCGATGCTTATACGGGACTCGTGAACCATGTTGCGACAGTAATCTTTCAACGTGAAGGGGATCCATAAATTTCACGTAAAACACCTAATCGTTTGCGTGAAAATAAGCGGTGTGGACCTGATCAGAGTTCACGTGAATTACATCGACAAGCCAATCGTGTATTTCTAGAGACCGGGGCTGCACGTGTCGCGAGGTTTTATTGAAAGTAAAGCTCACAGTAGATTTTCGTGGAATACGTGGGAACCATGGCAACCAAAGCGAAGTGGCTGACGCCGCAGCAAGTGGACGAACACAGATGGTAAGGCGGAGCAGAGGGGCTACGACTCACTCGGCAGATGAAACACAACTAACGAGGAACACTCTACACAAGCGACGCTGCGGCAAGTGAAGTAAACAAGAACCTGCCGGCTCGGCGCTCGCAGCAGAATTGGTTAATTACTAATAATAAAAAAAAAGTTCTAATTTGTATGACTTCCTAACGGACCAAATTGCTGTCATCGGTCCCTAGACTTACACACTACTTACACTAAATTATGCTAAGAACAACACACACACACACATGCCTGACGGAGGACTCGAACCTCCGGCGGGAGGGGCGATGCAATCCGTGACTTGGCGCCTCTAACCACGCAGCCACTCCGCGCGGCTCCTCATGATAAACGCTACCCCTAGACGGATATTCACCAACTGATGTTTGGAAGCAATGTCGAACACTCCGACTTCAAAAGAACGATCGTCTGTTTTACCTGCGAATTCCTACACATGATTTAAGCATTGGAGATCGCGCTGATTGGACTGGAGACATACACCACCATCCGAAATATCACAGAAGCTAACAATAAACTTCATCTGGAAACTAATGGTGAAAATGAAATTGTGGAAATTGAACCTGAAGCATACGATATTGACGATTTAAAAGAAGTTTTAAAACAGTCCGGAAAAGGGGTTGAGCCTCCATTATATATAGTAAGACGTGCACTGGTTTCTCCAGTAGTGATTCTCCAACAGAAAGAGGTTCCAACTCAATGGTAATTCTTCGTTTTATAGCTTTATAACTTTATGTATTTTCTTTAATGTACACTCCTGGAAATGGAAAAAAGAACACATTGATACCGGTGTGTCAGACCCACCATACTTGCTCCGGACACTGCGAGAGGGCTGTACAAGCAATGATCACACGCACGGCACAGCGGACACACCAGGAACCGCGGTGTTGGCCGTCGAATGGCGCTAGCTGCGCAGCATTTGTGCACCGCCGCCGTCAGTGTCAGCCAGTTTGCCGTGGCATACGGAGCTCCATCGCAGTCTTTAACACTGGTAGCATGCCGCGACAGCGTGGACGTGAACCGTATGTGCAGTTGACGGACTTTGAGCGAGGGCGTATAGTGGGCATGCGGGAGGCCGGGTGGACGTACCGCCGAATTGCTCAACACGTGGGGCGTGAGGTCTCCACAGTACATCGATGTTGTCGCCAGTGGTCGGCGGAAGGTGCACGTGCCCGTCGACCTGGGACCGGACCGCAGCGACGCACGGATGCACGCCAAGACCGTAGGATCCTACGCAGTGCCGTAGGGGACCGCACCGCCACTTCCCAGCAAATTAGGGACACTGTTGCTCCTGGGGTATCGGCGAGGACCATTCGCAACCGTCTCCACGAAGCTGGGCTACGGTCCCGCACACCGTTAGGCCGTCTTCCGCTCACGCCCCAACATCGTGCAGCCCGCCTCCAGTGGTGTCGCGACAGGCGTGAATGGAGGGACGAATGGAGACGTGTCGTCTTCAGCGATGAGAGTCGCTTCTGCCTTGGTGCCAATGATGGTCGTATGCGTGTTTGGCGCCGTGCAGGTGAGCGCCACAATCAGGACTGCATACGACCGAGGCACACAGGGCCAACACCCGGCATCATGGTGTGGGGAGCGATCTCCTACACTGGCCGTACACCACTGGTGATCGTCGAGAAGACACTGAATAGTGCACGGTACATCCAAACCGTCATCGAACCCATCGTTCTACCATTCCTAGACCGGAACTTGCTGTTCCAACAGGACAATGCACGTCCGCATGTATCCCGTGCCACCCAACGTGCTCTAGAAGGTGTAAGTCAACTACCCTGGCCAGCAAGATCTCCGGATCTGTCCCCCACTGAGCATGTTTGGGACTGGATGAAGCGTCGTCTCACGCGGTCTGCACGTCCGGCACGAACGCTGGTCCAACTGAGGCGCCAGGTGGAAATGGCATGGCAAGCCGCTCCACAGGACTACATCCAGCATCTCTACGATCGTCTCCATGGGAGAATAGCAGCCTGAATTGCTGCGAAAGGTGGATATACACTGTACTAGTGCCGACATTGTGCATGCTCTGTTGCCTGTGTCTATGTGCCTGTGGTTCTGTCAGTGTAATCATGTGATGTATCTGACCCCAGGAATGTGTCAATAAAGTTTCCCCTTCCTGGGACAATGAATTCACGGTGTTCTTATTTCAATTTCCAGGAGTGTATGTACCCCTCTAATTAAAGCTTTGTATACAACTTGTAGGTCTGAAGATGACCACAGTAGTGGTCGAAACCGGTCAGCTTGATAAATAAATCGTATCAAGACTGTTTTAATAGTAAATGTTTGTAAGACATTGATCACTGCCTTTCCCGTAACGTCTTCAAAAGTAATTCATTTATTGCCAAGTCAGGTATTGGGAGATTACAAGAAGTTTAGAGGGTTACACACTAAAATTATGAAACTTAATTCCAAAATATCTTTTAACAAACAATGCCCAATGAATTATGTGATTCCTAATTATTTAAAAATTAGTTTTAATACCAGATCAAATATAGAAAAATTTTTATGACAGAAGAGTAGCATTCTGTGGATTAGATCTGAAGTTAAAGATGCATATAAAGAAATAGATGCATTAAATCTTGAAATGTACAATTTACTTTTAAAAATTAGCAGTCAGTTGTCACCATTAATATTTTCACAGCTACTTAACTTTACAGATGACAAAATTAATGCAGTGCGAGAAACTATTCTTAATAAGCATAATAAGAAAATTGTAGCACTTGTTAGTCACCAAAATATGTGTTCACAAGATGTTTCACCAAATGAACATGACTTTTATCCAAGAGTAACCAATCTAACCAACATTACTTTTACTTCTGCTGAGACACTTTTAAACAAAGGCTTAAAATATAATTTAGCTCCACAATTGAACAATGCAAATATTAAATGTGTGATTGCTGATGTAAAGATTGCTGCAAAACATGCACAATTTAGTAGGTCTGAAATATGTGACATAGCACATAAGACTAAAAATGTCATTACTAATGAAAAAGATAAAAATAAACATAATAATGAATTAAAACTTGTAAAACAAATCAACCAGAAGTTAATAACTAATAAAGCTATTGGAATCAAGGTAGATAAAGGGAATACACTTGTCATTGTTAGTGAAGATGACTATGTTTCTAAGACTTAACAATTGTTTAACGCTAATGGAATAACTGAGGTTAATAAAGACCCAACTACAAAATTTCAAACAAAAATTAAAAAGCTGATTGACGATAGTGACTCTTTACTTTCAGCTAAAGATAAAATAGCACTTAAAGCTATGAACCCCACTTTACCTAAGTTGAGATCACAAATCAAATTACACAAACCAAATTTGCCAATTCGTCCAATTGTTAATAATACCAACAGTCCCTCTTATAACCTGAACAAAAAGCTTAATCAAATCTTAAAATCCTTCTACATTTATGAAAAAAATTATAGTATTAAAAACAGTTTTGAATTAACTAAGTTAATTTATGATGTGGATATTCCAAAAAATGCAAGGTTCACATCGTTGGACATCACAAATCTTTACACGAATATACCTATTCAAGAGACTATCTCTATTATCTATGATAACGTATCACAAAATCATGAGCCCTGAAGAAATAGTATAAGTCATCGAACTGTTAAAAATTACTCTAGATTTTAATTATTTTTCATTTAATAATAAAATATACATACAGAAAGATGGACTTGCAATGGGGAATTCCCTGGCTAGCACTATAGCAGACATCTTCGTCAATTATCTTGAAATTCAATTTTCAAAAATAATCCAGAAATAACAAATAAAATTATATACTACAAAAGATGTTGACGACGCACTGCTATTATATAACGGCTCTAAGGAAGAAATTGATGCTTTCGCTAACAACTTAAATAATTTACATCCAAAACTTGTATTTACAGTAGAACACGAAAGTAACAATATTATTAATTTCCTGGACCTCACAATTACAAATAAGAATGGAAAGCATAATATTTCTATTTATAGAAAACCCACATCAACTGACATAATAATAAATGCTACATCATGCCATCCATCAAGATACAAAATGGCATTGTTTAAAACTATGATACATACGATACTGAAATTACCTCTCCAACATGATGCAATACGGAAGGAAATTGATACAGTAAAACAGTGGCTAACAATTATAATTCCCATCAGGTTGATCTGTTATATCAAAAATTACAAGAAACAAATGATGCTGTTATAAATTCCAAGAAGAGATTTATAAAAATGACATACATGGGACCTATTTCAGATAAAATAAATTAATTACTTAAGAACACTAGCGTGTCAATAGCATTTAAAACTAATAACCCCCTACCGATGAAACTGAAACACACAATTGGAGACTCAAATATATACCAAAAGTCAGGCGTTTACGGCCAAACTGGCCATAACTTTTAACACATTTCAAAGAACATACTACTGGTACTGCACGTACCAAATCAATATTTGGGCAACATCTTGATGGATACAATCATTCTGAGGGTTATATTTGAAAATATTACATACTGTGCCAAAAGGACCGCTGCTAAATACGTCAGAAGAAATTGAAATCTTTTCACTCCACAAAAGTAATCCATTATCTGTTTTGAACGAACAACTTCAGTTCAAAGACAAACATTTCTTTGAGCTTTTCGATGATCTGCTGTAGAATGTTTACTCATCTGTCCTTTGTTTTTAAAAAAAAATTTAAATTATTAAGACCTTTAGGAAATATTTTATCTTTGCATTGTAATTTTATTTCACCAAATATTATTTTATGACTGACTATCTGTTTTAGAATTTTGCTCATATGCTTTTAGACTGCATGTTTCTAATTCACATCCTTTTATTTTTGACACTATGGCTCATAATTTTATAATTTTAAATTCCTTCCTTTTTCATTATTTTTATTTGCTTATAAGACCGGCATATAACTTGAGGAATAGCAATGCCTTTAAAAATTGTCACATGTAATTTACATACCAACTACATACACAATATTTCATATAAATGGACAACTACTTCGCATCGTATTTGTGCAGCATGTAGTATACATGTCAGCTACAGATTATTGCAGCTTACTCATTGAAAATCCTTTCAATAAAGACATGTTGGTGCTCATTAATAAATCGTCTGACGTGACAGTCTTCGCCATTCCACTTTCGCAACAACTTCGATGGAAAGAAGCCTGCTGCCACATCTTTGCACTGGCATCTGTCCTCACCATGGCAACCACTAGTTCGACTATCGACTTCACAACAACTTCAGTGGAAAGAAGCCTGCTGCCTCATCTTTGCAACGGCGTCCAACTTCACCATGGCAACCAGTGGTTCCAAATGGTTCACTAACAGGCCTTAAGAGGGCATCCCATGTACTGCCAAACCGAAGTCCCTTTTTCCTACATATTTAAATATTTTTTAACGCTTCTTAATTGACAATAGCTGTTTAATAAGCGAAGTTCAGTGTGTATTTATTTTTTGTTGTGGCGTAACAAGCTAGTCACGCCACACTGAGGAGGAAGCCGAAAGGCACGCGTACACACACGCCGACTGGCGTCAAGTCTGGAACAGGATAAGTTATGACTGCTATAAAGACAATACGTAGCTTTGGTATATACTTAACTTTTAATACATCCTTGTATACATCGTTCTTGATGAGACATCTGGAGATTGTGGCGATACAAGTGACTCTTTATATACAAGCTATTTAAGGCTAATGGCGCCTTGCTAAGTCGTAGCCATTAACTTAGCTGAAGGCTATTCTAACTGTCTCTCGGCAAATGAGAGAAATGGCTTCGTCCGTATAGTCGCTAGCAACGTCGTCGTACAACTGGGACGAGTTCTCGTACGTCTCTCGAGACCTGCCGTGTCGTGGCGCTCGGTCTGCGATCACACAGTGGCGACACGCGGGTCCGACATGTACTAATGGACCGCGGCCGATTTAAGCTACCACCTAGCAAGTGTGGTGTCTGGCAGTGACACCACATTTTTAATTCTTGACAATGTTCTTTTAAATAAGAAATTTTAAATTGTAATTCGACTTATAACTCATTGGTTAGTAATGACATCATGCAGTCAGAAGTGGGTGGAGCCTCCATTATATATAGTAAGACGTGCACTGGTTTCTCCAGTAGTGATTCTCCACCAGAAAGAGGTTCCTACTCAGGGGTAATTACAAAATTGTTAAGGCTTTCGTGGCCACTTGTTGACAAACTGCCTATTGGCTTCTGTCTCGGGTTCTTCGGCCGACGTTCATCTAATGATTTTTCTGACGTTTCGCCAGCACGATTGGGTGGCATTGACAAAGCTTCACCCTCCATTGCCGGTGGTGAACTGGAGCCGAGCTCGCGGGCGCAGACTATATGTATCTGGCGCGCCCACGTCCGAGGGCTTCTCCGCGGTCATTTCCGGTGCGGTTCTCCTCTTCCTACCTGCGACGGTCGTTCGCTGCAGTACGGGAAGCCAGGATCCGTTAACCTTAAGGCTTTCCTCTTTCTTGTTCAAACTGTTCGCGTGTTTTTGTATTTCTACAGCTTCTCTGAACAAGCGCGTGTGATAATGCTTCTCTACAGCCAGAACTTCCGTGTCGGCGAATTTTATTACGTGGTCGGTCTCATTCAGTGCGTGCTCTCCACGGCCGATTTCTCCACCTGCCCCAACCTGGTGTTGATGGATCGTCCAGTCATTCCGACATAAACTTTTCCGCATATGCATGGTATACGGTATATTCCCGACATTGCAAGTGGGTCTCTTTTCTCCTTCGCCGATCTAAGACACTCTTTGATCTTCCTTGTCGGTTTGAAAATCGTCTTTACGCCATGTTTGCGCAATATACGGCCGATTCTGTCCGCACTCTGGGAATGTATGGCAGAAAGGCCGTACCCGACCTTTCTTTTTCTGGTTCCTTACTTCGCCGAGTGTTTGGCTCTGTTACACTTCTAATATAATTTGTGGAGTACCCATTGCTCCTCAGGACAGTTTCCAGGTGTTGCATTTCTCGTTTGAGGTATTGCGGCTCACATATTCGTCCTGCTCTCGTTACGAGCGTACTAATCATGCCTCTTTTCTGGCTCGTGTGGTGGTTTGACAGTTTGTGCAGGTATCGGTCCGTGTGTGTCGGTTTTCGATACACGCTGTGTTCCAGGGTTTCGCCGTCCCTTGTGACCAGCACATTGAAACGTCCCCTTTGAAAAATTTTACAAGACTGTGCTTAACCTGACACACAATATTTTTAGCGCAACGCAATCTGACTTTCAAAAAATCCCTACGAAAGAATGGCCCTGACTAACATTAACCTATGCGTTTCACAAATCGCTTACCTCACAAAAATCTTGGTTACACGAACTACTGCAATACAGCAGGAGCCACTACTGCCAGCTACATAAAAGATTCAAACTATGGAAGGCACTAACTACTGATAGGGATAGTTAGCAAATGAAAGATATTAATAGAGAACAAACAATGTATTTACCTTAATATCATCAAAAGTCATAATATATATAGGAGTTCATAACATCCATTCTTACAAATATCAAAACTCCGCCATTTCTCTCCCCACATCCACCACTGCTGGCAGCTCACCCCCAACTGCGCAACGCTACGCGCTGTTCACAGCCAGCTGCCTAACACTACAATGGCGAGTATTACAACAATGCAAAGCAGCCACAGACTGCACACAGCACAGCCAGTGATTTTCATACAGAGGTGGCGTTACCAATAAAAAAAACCTAAACAGCCTACTTACATAGCCCCCATGATACCCACAAAAAATTTTACAAATTTTTTTTGGGCACTGGCCAATACATATTTGTTAAAATTTTTAATAATCGTAATTACAATAACAAAGAAATCAAATGCACACACTTATTGATACAATGTTGGTCAAAAGCTAAAATTTTCTCACAGTCCATAAAGACAGTCCTGATCATTCATCATATTGCAGTGTTTTTCTCAACAGTCTTGAAGAAGTAGCGTTGTCCTTCCAACGGAAAGACAGTGCTGACTCTTGACATGCTGACAGGTAATGGGCCACAACAGAGCAAACCCACAGCGGAGTCAGTCGAAGTTTTGAAGAGTATTGGTGGGTAGGTCATCACAGAGCAGACCCACTGTAGTCCTGGTAGAGATTACGGTATTGGTGGGCCACCAGAGGTGCAGACCCACTGCAGTCCTTGTAGAAATAATGGTACTGGTGAGTCAGCAAAGACGCAGACCCACTGTAGACCTTGTAGAGATAATGGTACTGGTGAGTTAGCAAAGATGCAGACCTACTGTAGTCCTTGTAGAGATAATGGTACTGGTGGGCCACCAGAGGTGCAGACCCACTGCAGTCCTTGTAGAGATAATGGTACTGGTGGGCCACCAGAGGTGCAGACCCACTGCAGTCCTTGTAGAGATGGCCTGCAGCCATCTGTTGTGACTGTGCAGGTGCACAATCACCATTGAAGAGTCTTGCAGATAATATAGCAAGTCCATAACCACCACTTGTGCACTCACAAAGTTTTTGGAATTGTCCTTAGAACCGGCAATGCTGTTAACCAGTCCCTTGCTGAATTATTAACACACGTGCAAACACTAACAGTCCCTACTTCTCACATATTGTCCATATACTATGACCAACAGAAACGTGTGCAGTGAAATGTAACTTACAAGTTAATAATATGATGAACTGGTGACAATTACAATTTTATAACATGAGAATACAATTACAAAGGTACAAAATACATCATTAAAGAACATAACAATACAGAGAACATTTGTAATACAGGCTTTACAAAAGAATCGAAATAACATATACATCAGTGTCACAGGAATTATGACATAAGTACATACATGAAAGATCAGAATAACTTTTGGAATATCAACTTCACACATGAGTATTAAAACAAAACAGAATAAATAATGTCTAAGCATATTTACAAGGTAAATAACATATTATTAATGCCAATTATATTTGAGGATAACACTATTCCTCATCATAGTGAATGTAGCTTAGTATTAGAAAAATTCTACAACATAAGTCTTATCAGATAAACATATAAATACAGGAAAAACATAAATACACAAGGGAACACAAACACATAGTGGGATAACACAAGGAAAGGACAGGGTTTCTTTTACTGCAGTATTTTGCAAACAAAACTTCCTTTACTTCTCAGAGATCTCCCTTCGTTCCTCATTATTTCCAAAAAGTCCTATCAATACCTGCTTTCTCTACTCTGTTCATATTTCTTTCAAAATAATTACGGATCATTGTACAATACTCATTTTGGCCCAAAACGTTTTCATATACCTTCAATGCATTTCTTTCCATTCATCACAACTAGTTTCTTATATAGTCTACCCCCTCTTAAGCTAACTTAAATCTACTGAGCTCAGATGCTAAACTAAGGGACGAGGCAATGCAGCAGCACATAAAACAATTAACGCAAACAGCAATGACAAAAAAGTGCAGATTTGCAAAGGAAGCAGCATTTTAGAAATTAGCGAAGCAATTGCAATATTACGACTAATATAAGGCAATGTGCAGCAAACAAGAAAAATAAATCTGGCTTAGCAGAGTAACACAAATTAAAATTCAGTAGCGCTATGCCTGGCAAACAGCATAACTTATACCTAAACATGACAAAGTTCAAGCAGAAAAAGTATTACACTAAAAATGGCCATGTCTAATACCTATGTCACATCTTAACACTATAGTGATACATCACAATTTATTCTACAAAAGAAATTAACAAGTACTTGAAAAGAAAACTATGATTGCAGTTCCTGTGAAGGTAAATGTCTTTTTATGCTCCTTTGTTTTTTTGAATAGATCATAAAATTATTTACTGGATCTGTAGGCATAAAATATTTATATTAGTACATCTATTAAATTTTATTTTAACCAATGCTGCAGTGCAGCTAGAAACTAGATATTAAACAAAATGAGTTAATAAATACATAAAGCAAGCCATATGGCATTTCTCTCAACTAGCACGACAATAGCCGTGAAATGTTTCTCATCATTTCATTAGGCATTTTAGTAAATATCATAAATTAAGAGCTTCACAGTGTAATCATATGTTTTCAAGTTCGACCGTGTCGTTTTTGCGATGCTCTCTACAAAGGAACGTCAATAGCGAGGATAATGGCCTCCCTTTTTTTTTTCTACCTGTGCCGCTGAAAAGGGCTCGCAATAATGGCTTTTTCTCCAGGCGTCTGACACACCTGGCCGCTCACAACGAATTACTTCACGGTCACTTACCTTTCTTAACGAAATATTTACGACAGCAGTTTTCACTACAGCGACAGTCTCATATAAAAAAAATTCGCAGGTTGGGAATTTGGTTACAAATGTGTAGAAACAAAATCTTATGAATATAACAGTGTCCAAAAAATTTTCGCCGGCATTGTGATACATTCACGCATTTACACACATTTCATAATTCTAAAATACGATTCTTGGTTTCCAACATCCTTTTCCACAAAGCAGAGTCCCTAATTCATTACTCCTTACCTTATTACACATATACATATTCGTCGACACTTCTTCAATATTTCCTCATAACAGACATGTAGCATAATCAAATTAATCATATAGCATCAGCTTCTTGACCATAAACATACCTCAGCAGCATAATACACATCGTCGTCGTAAAAATAACATCATAACACCTCAGTCAACTCTCAAAATCGTCGTAGCTTCCTCCAATAATTTCAAAACCTAAAAAAAATTCTCTGCTCATGTCAAAAGTGTCATCTACCTCAAATGTACTTTAAAATCATGCTCCCTTACCAAATACATCATTCAAAGCTCTCATAGTATCACAATGGTTCCGAAAAAATATGAACAGTTCACAAAGTACAGACAAAATGCAATTTCATAAGTGTGAAGTTATTCAACTGTGTAATTACGTAAACATCTGTCACTAATGCAGTAAAAAAAATGTTTATCTCTCAGTTAAATGATCAGATAGCTGTGTAATTTATGTGTTAGAGAAATATGGTACCGATGTGTAAAGTTGTATAAGCAAATACCATATTACCTAGGGCTCCTTGTGCGTGCCAAACACATGGTACACAAAGTAGGCGTGTACCCCCCTGAGGATAAATGTAATTATACCCTCAGCTGTTACAGATTACAGCAATGGAATGAAATGTATCACAGAAAATCTTTGTATCATTGTACTTCAAATATCTTTAAAAATAAATGATTTAAGTGCAAAATTAATCACTCAAATACGTGTCCTGTAGCGCTAAATGTGCGTCTTGTTGCAACATAATCTCTGTGGAAGTGTTGTAGTTATCGTCCTCCGAAAGCTAAGTTCTGCAGAAGTCAATGTACTTACCTCATGATAAACAAAAGTGAAATGCTTTGCATATAGATATCTTAGTTTTACGCTTATTGGCGTGATGACGAAAGTACTGTACAGTAACGTATTGTTGTGCCACGAAAAAGGCTGTCTCATTGTTGCTATACCACAAGAGTTACTACTAAAACATGTTTTTCTTTCCAGAAGAATTCAGAAAGCTGTGCAGATATAAAACACATACACCGCAAAAGCAACAAGGTGAATTGTCACTCATTAGTAGCGTCGTGATAAAACCGTGTAGTTGTCACATAAACTAACCTCTGTGTCGACTGGTATCTCACAGAAAGTACTTCAAATAAAGAATGTCTTTTCAAGTAAACCAAAATGTTGCATGAAAATCTCATTAGCAGTGCCGGTATATGTTCTAAGTATGTGAGCCTGATAGTTGTTACGTAATCGTGCAACTAACAAGCAAGAATGTACAAATACAACACTGTGTCGTCTGTTCACTATAACAATGCAATCGTAATTTCTGTTTAAAAATGTTCCCTAGGTTCTAGATTGGATATTTAACTTCAAACATTGTCGCATGTTAACAGTTTCTGAGTGACAAATTGTACTAGTAGCGTGAAGTGAAAAGTTTTATGGCAAAGACCAAGTTAAAAACGGATTATCTCTCAATAAATGGTTTCACATGTGAAATGTGGTGTAACCCTTTGCTCTTCCTAGTACGCAGAGTTTCAACTTTAACGCGATTATCATGTAGTATACGTCGGTAAAGGATGCTAAAATTTTTCTCAAGGCTAGCGTCTTATGTTATTTTTCTCGGAGCCAGCGGGCGCACGTGGGTGCCTGCGGCGCGAGTCATTGTCTGTCTCTTTGTTGGCGCGCGTCGTTATTGGGGTTTGGAGACCTAACTTCTACAAATTCACTTTGCCGAGAGGGTCCTGTCCTGTTTAAATCCCGCCAGTTCTGATGCAATTCAGGTCTGTCGTTTTGTCGGTAGTTTACACAGTTTCTTTCTTGTCGGTCACGTGGTGGAGAATTTCTCCCTGAATCGTAACTGCGCGCTGGACCGTTGCATCTAAAGTTATTCTGTCTCCCGTAATAATAATTATTTTGGTTCCCATATGGTCTGTTTCTCTGATTGTCTCTGTAATAGTCATTACCGTGGAGAGGTGATCTTTCCCTGTAATTATTACTACTCTGCCAACGGTTGTCATACGGGTGGTGTCTGTTTTGGTCACGATTTAAGTTGTGAGAATAGCCTTGTCGCGTCCAGTTATTATTTCTTTCATCGCGGAATTGCGACGGATGTGATCTGTAATTGTTGTGCTCCTGCGTTCCGCGATTGTCAGTGTCAATTTCCAGTTCTTGTAACAGTCCCTGAAAAGCTTCAATGTCGTCTTTGCAACGTCCTGCTAAAATAATATGTCGTAAATGTTCAGGCAATTTGAGTAAGCAAATGCGGATGAGTTCTGAGGGGCTGTATGGGTTTGAAAGATACTGATTCTTATGCAACATGTCTTCAAAATATTTGACAAGACTGGAAAATTTAGATTGTTCAAAGTGTTTCATCATCATGATGCTATGTTTTACTCGGTCTTGTGTAGCTTGAGACCAATATGCTGAGAGGAAGGCATGGTAAAATTCTCCTTCACTGTGACAATCGTGAATGACCGATCGCATTCTTACAGCTGGTTCATTCTCTAAGTAGCCACACATAAATTCTAATCTGTGTTCTGACGACCAGTTGGGAGGAAAACAATGAGAGAATTGATGGAGCCATGCTTGTGGATGAATGTCGTTGGCAGAATTCTTAAACGTTTTGAATTTACGTGTAGTAATGAACAGCTTATAGTCAAAATCATCATGTCGGCGAGTCGCATATCGGTCATTGTTAGGTCGGGTCGGCCGTTCCATCTCAAAATTCGGTGCACATTGCCAGTTTCTTTCATAACTTCCGAAATGCCCTGTGTTATTATTTTGCGTCTTTTCCGTATTTCTAAGTCCCTCTTCCCGTGTTGGGGCGCGAGTGTCCTCTGAAATACGTAATTCTTGTATTACCTGTGTCAGCTGATCTTGTACTTCGCGGATTTCTCTTTGGTGTTGCGTATTAATTTGATTCAGATTTTGTTTCAGTTTCCTAATTTGTTCGCTCTCTTCTGTGTCATTAAAGACTACCGGTTTTGTGTCATTCAGATTATCATCTACCTTCGTAGATAAGTTAGTGAACTGATCCGAAAGTTCGGCTACTTTCTCCGACAGTGAACACATTTCCTCAGTGTGTTTTTCTGAACCAAGTTTCAGAGTATCTACTGTGTCCTTGAAGTTTTCCTGAGTTTTTGCAAGTTGCGTAACCGAATCGGTAGATGCAACTGAGTCAAATTTAGCTTGCAAGGTCTCATGATTTTCGTGAACAGTAGTTTGCAGTTCTTTTATGGCTGCTTCGTGATTCTGCAGTGCATTTTCATGCCGCGAAAAAATAGGTTGGAAGTGCTCACAAATTTGTGTTTTTACGTCATTACAGACTTTTTGACATTTCGATTCAATGTTATGTAACTCAGTAGTTAAATCTTCACGTGTTTGTTCAAGAGTTTGTTCCAATGAGTCTAACTTTTGAAGCTGTTGCTGTGTTTGTCTCTGATTTTGTTCCATTGTGTCTAACTGTTGCTGCGTTTGTCTCTGGTGTTGTTCCATTGGGTCTAACTTTTGAAGCTTTTGCTGTGTTTGTCTCTGATTTTGTTCCATTTGCTGCATTAATTGCAATAATAATGTGTTAGTGTCTGGAATCGGTTCCTCTATGCTTTTCGGCACTGAATTTGCACCAGCAACATTTACATTTTGACGAGTAGAAAATGTGTCTTGACTTATTTGAGAGAACGGTGTGGACCCAAAACCTGAATCTGCAGTAGTTGCAATATTGTGTTCTGTCATTTCGGATTCCTGAGGCGAGCTGTTGCCGACCGATCGATCGATAATGCTTCCCTCTACACTAATTGTTTCACTGTCCACGCCATTGTTTGACGCCCGCTCGATTTCCCTATGCACAGTTACCAAATTACTACTTTGAATGTCTGTTAATTCATTACACAGTGGTGCTGGCAAGCTACGCTCGTCGTCACTATTATTTCTCAGTTTACTTTGGAGCCTAGTGTTACGTTTTTCACACGCCATTATTGTCACAGTATTTCACACGACAACACAGAAAAACACAATTTGAAGACCAAAAATAAGAGAACACATTAACATAACACTGAAAATAATATCTAGTTAATTGCAGCTGCGAAATACTTGGTGCAAATCTACATGCATGCCACAACTGTTTTACTGTACAACAATGAAAGACTGCAACTACAAAGGAGATTTTCTCTACAATTACGCGCTAGCAATAAACAAAAGCTACACTAATTACACAAACTACAAGAAAAAATCAGAAGATTCCAGTGAGGTATCCTAGGCTAAGGGTCGACATATGAAACGTCCCCTTTTGAACAATTTTACAAGACTGTGCTTAACCTGACACACAATATTTTTAGCGCAACGCAATCTGACTTTCAAAAAATCCCTACGAAAGAATGGCCCTGACTAACATTAACCTATGCGTTTCACAAATCGCTTACCTCACAAAAATCTTGGTTACACGAACTACTGCAATACAGCAGGAGCCACTACTGCCAGCTACATAAAAGATTCAAACTATGGAAGGCACTAACTACTGATAGGGATAGTTAGCAAATGAAAGATATTAACAGAGAACAAACAATGTATTTACCTTAATATCATCAAAAGTCATAATATATATAGGAGTTCATAACATCCATTCTTACAAATATCAAAACTCCGCCATTTCTCTCCCCACATCCACCACTGCTGGCAGCTCACCCCCAACTGTGCAACGCTACGCGCTGTTCACAGCCAGCTGCCTAACACTACAATGGCGAGTATTACAACAATGCAAAGCAGCCACAGACTGCACACAGCACAGCCAGTGATTTTCATACAGAGGTGGCGTTACCAATAAAAAAAACCTAAACAGCCTACTTACAACATCTAGAAATGGCAGTTTCTTGTCCTTTTCTACTTCCATGGTAAATGTTATGTTGGCATGGGTAGTCCTCTCAGTCCAGTGGTGGCCAACTTCTTCATGGAACAATTCGAAGAACACGCACTGGACTCGGCGACTTGCAAACCTAAGGTGTGGTACAGGTACGTCGATGATACTTTCGTGGTGTGGAGCCATGGTGAAGAACAGCTCGGTGACTTCCTAAGACACTCGAACAGCCTCCATACCAACATAACATTTACCATGGAAGTAGAAAAGGACAAGAAACTGCCATTTCTAGATGTGCTGGTCACAAGGGACGGTGGAACCTTGGGACACAGCGTGTATCGAAAACCGACACACACGGACCGATACCTGCACAAACTGTCAAACCACCACACGAGCCAGAAAAGAGGCATGATTAGTACGCTCGTAACGAGAGCAGGACGAATATGTGAGCCGCAACACCTCAAACGAGAAATGCAACACCTGGAAACTGTCCTGAGGAGCAATGGGTACTCCACAAATTATATTAGAAGTGTAACAGAGCCAAACACTCGGCGAAGTAAGGAACCAGAAAAAGAAAGGTCGGGTACGGCCTTTCTGCCATACATTCCCAGAGTGCGGACAGAATCGGCCGTATATTGCGCAAACATGGCGTAAAGACGATTTTCAAACCGACAAGGAAGATCAAAGAGTGTCTTAGATCGGCGAAGGAGAAAAGAGACCCACTTGCAATGTCGGGAATATACCGTATACCATGCACATGCGGAAAAGTTTATGTCGGAATGACTGGACGATCCATCGACACCAGGATCAAAGAGCATAAGCGACATTGCAGGTTGGGGCAGGTGGAGAAATCGGCCGTGGCAGAGCACGCACTGAATGAGACCGACCACGTAATAAAATTCGCCGACACGGAAGTTCTAGCTGTAGAGAAGCATTATCACACGCGCTTGTTCAGAGAAGCTGTAGAAATACAAAAACACGCGAACAGTTTGAACAAGAAAGAGGAAAGCCTTAAGGTTAACGGATCCTGGCTTCCCGTACTGCAGCGAACGACCGTCGCAGGTAGGAAGAGGAGAACCGCACCGGAAATGACCGCGGAGAAGCCCTCGGACGTGGGCGTGCCAGATACATATAGCCTGCGCCCGCGAGCTCGGCTCCAGTTCACCACCGGCAATGGAGGGTGAAGCTTTGTCAATGCCAGCCACTCGTGCTGGCGAAACGTCAGAAAAATCATTAGATGAACGTCGGCCGAAGAACCCGAGACAGAAACCAATAGGCAGTTTGTCAATGGTAATTCTTCGTTTTATAGCTTTATAACTTTATGTATTTTCTTTAATGTATGTAGCCCTCTAATTAAAGCTTTGTATACAACTTGTAGGTCTGAAGACGACCACAGTAGTGGTCGAAACCGGTCAGCTTGATAAATAAATCATGATCAAGACTGTTTTAATAGTAAATATTTGTAAGACATTGATCACTGCCTTTCCGTAATGTATTCAAAAGTAATGAATTATGTACCTCTGCTTGTGTCCAACAGTGGCCATCAGTTTATGGACAGTGCTTCCTCACAGAACTTGGTGCTTCGATCATGACAGCAAGTCGCTTTTCATTTCATGCATACTAACAGGGTGTATGAGGTCTACCTCTACAACACACCCTACATCATAATCAGCCACCAGACCCAATACTTTTCCAACTAATGCCTCTAATTCTTTTATGGGCACCCATTGAAACCCATCAACCGACAGTGGTTGCATCATGGCTGCCCCATAAGTTATTCACATCCAAATATAGAATATAACTTCAATTGAGGGATGCGTTAACACCGCACCCATATGTGGATTATTTGCATTGGCGTGTCTATGGACACTACGGATCCCGCACTGATAGGAAAGAAGCATATCAGCATCTGTCAAAAGTTCGATGCTGCGCCTCATTTTCTTGAGCATTGTGTCCCAGGACAACCCATGTGCCGTGTAATAAAAGGCGGGGTCCAAAGAGTACATGGCCATGCATACACTCCTTAGCTTTTCAATAACATCTGCAAGCAAGCACATATTGGTGTCCATGTATAGTCTTTCGTATTCACCCAAATTGGGAATGTCGAACTCCCACGAGACATTCACAGCATGCTCATAAACTGCATTAGTTATGGCACTGCGTATGAGAATACTGTCTATGCAGATATGTTGGGTAGCCTGATTTCGTCGAGTTTCGCCTTAGTATCATGATACTCCTAAGGGAAAACTCCTTTCCTAGTCACAAGCTGAAACTTTCACTCATCGGGGTATGCACATCGGGTGATATGCATATCCTCCTGAGGGTGAGTGGCGCCTGCATAAAACATAGAGTGTCAAGGAAATGTAGCATAATTTTTGGCGTCATTCGTTTGGAGAACGAAATATACTTCTCAACATTCTCAGACAGGACACTGACCTGATTTTTCTGCCAGCCAAAATTAACCAATTGCTCACCAAGAAAGTGAACGTCATACCCACTTAAATAATGGAAGAAAACGGGTATGTGCTGTGGTAAGTGATACTTCAGATAGCATGTGTTGTGATTTGCACCATGGAACTTCCCAATAAGATGACATTGATCTCTAAGTGGAGTTCCAGCTTTTCTAACGACAGCCCACCAATATGTTGACAGTTAACAGCATGATTGTATAATTCTTTATCCTCCTCCGATTTGATCATGGGAATGTTGGTGCTATAAATCCTATGATCATCCCATGAGAGTTTTTCAAGCACAGTTAGCAACCAAACTGCAGGATTATCCATGACATAAGATTCAGAGTAGTTAAGACTTAAATCATAAGCACATGCAAGACGGTACACTGCCGCATACATTCCATGTTTTAGTGTTAAGATGGCATATGAGTCTATGGGGTTCCCTTCAGAGTGGGTAATAGGGGCAAGGAGACATTCGAAGTCTGCATACACAAGAAACGGGCATTGTTCCTGGCTGCGACCATTCTTGAATTTAATGAACTTGTTTTCTTCTGTAGTCAAAACAACACGTGCTGGTTCCTTGGATTCAGAGTCCTCCAGATGCTTATTTAAATACTTTTTAAATGCACCAGCAGCCAATGAGTTTCTTATGTCCTTTTTTTTCGACAATTGGCTGTAAAGAATGAGGGACACGTCTTTGATCCATATCTAATACTGATTATCACCTTTGTAGAACAGTAGCATGTTTACATGAACATTACTCTTAGCTGCATGTTTCGAAAAATGGAGTGGTCCAACTACAGTATGCTTGTCTTGCTCATCTAGCTTGCATTTCTGATTCTTCTTCAGGCCATAAATGTGAACCTAAATTGCGTGATTTTGTGCCTCAAATTTTGGTATGTCCTGAATCTTTACGGGGACCTGAATGCCATCTAAGTTATAACATGTACGAATGTTAAGACTTATTTCCGTATCAATATGTGTGCAGCGGATCCTTTGTGTAATTTCTTTCACAAGCCAGGATTGACCACGCAAAACAAGCGTTATCCTGTTCATTTTGAACATCAATACAAGCCCACTTATTCTTAATATCCTCAGGAAGTTTAATATAATTGGGTCCTACATTTCACGGATCACAGACATGAATATGCGTGTCGAGGTGTGGTATTTGGCTGAGTGCTTCAGGTGACCCTTTTATTTCCACCTCAGAAAACCGGACTAGTGTAGTACACAAGGTGGACTCACAATACCACTTGGGTATTGATGTACTCTGAGATACAGTGATATTATCACCCCAGATGAAGTGCAGGCTTTTCACCTCAGCAACACCCTTCTGTTTGGAAGGGTGAGTCAACTCGCAGTTAAGTACTGCATTACATTTAATGGCATTATATCTCGGATCATTTAGGCCTTTGAGGAGCTCTGCCTCCAACACTGGGAGGCACGGATCTAGATACCTGACTGGGTCGCAATACCGCCTGGCAGGATTCTCAGTTCTATTAAATGATACGCCCCCAAAGACGCTAGCAACTGCCAAGTATTGTAGGGGTTCATGACGCCGCTAATATGATGTCCTTCAGTACCAGCACTACCGCTAGCCAGAGGTTCAGTATCATTAATGCTACTGAGATCCCCTGCTATACCTGCAGGACAGGACAGATAGTTTAATTTGTGGAAAGGGGGCCAGAATGAGTGGCTGTCAGTTGCACTCGAACATACTACTTTATTCATTTGACAAACATTACAAGAGTTAAGAAAACATTAAAAAAAGAGCAAGCCAAACGTTATTTTAAACATTATGGTTTATAAAAAACCAGATGGTACTTTGGGGCACAGTGTTCACCGAAAGCCGACGCACACAGATCGGTATATGCTTTCTAAGAGTTGTCATCCACCACATAAACGCAATGGCGCCCATAGGACTTTGGTACGCAGAGCATATGCCAATTCCGACGCAAACAGCTTGATCCAAGAACCTGCGCATTTGATGGCTGTTTTTAAGGAAAATGGATACTCCGAGAAGCAGATTCGTCGGGCTATGGAGTTTGGAGCATCTCTGGAGGTGCATGAAGAAGAACATAGATCGGTGGCCTTTCTCCCTTATGCTGGAGGCATATCGTTTAAGATTGGACAAATTTTAAGGAATTTTAACATTAAGAGTGTGTTCCGTCCACCTTCTAAGATTCGGGCACTGCTCGGCTCTGTGAAAGATGATTTGTGGCTTAGGAAACCCGGTGTGTACGAAATTCCGTGTCAATATGGGAAGGCTTACATTGGCCGTTCGATTCACACAGTTCGTGACAGGTGAGGGACCGTCATAGGAGGCTACAATAGCCGGAAAAGTCGGCAGTAGCAGAACACTGCTTAAATGAGGGACACAGTATGAAATTTGATGAAATTGTGGTACTTGCCAACATTTCCGGTTTTTGGAACAGTATATATAAAGAGGCGATTGATAGGTTGGCGGATAATTTAATCGACAGAGACAATGGGTTTCCTCTTAGCAAGACGTGGAATCCTGTATTATCTCGCATCAAAACTGAACGTTCTTCGGTGCGGCCCTGAGTGCGATGTGTCGTTGCCAGCAGTGTTCTACTAAGGGCTGCCCCACTTCCCTGTCTTGGAGGGCAGCAACCGTGATGGGCGGCGCATGCGCCATGTACTGAACGGTGGCCTATATAGGACGTCGATTTGCAGCCTGGCGTCAGTTCTCAGCAGAAGCAGCATTCTCCTGAAGATGACGACCAGTTGGATAGCAGAAACATCAAGTTGATTTTAGGATCCGGCAGCAAACCCGAAGAGACTTTCAAGACTTATTACGCCGGGAAAGCGTACATAATCACATTAATTTCATAACTTAATTCCCAGCTGAATGCGCCATTCAATCTCACGCCTCAACGGCAAAACAACCTTAATTTAAAATCGGTTCAAAATGGTTCAGATGGCTCTGAGCACTATGGGATTCAACATCTGAGGTCATTAGTCCCCTAGAACTTAGAACTACTTAAACCTAACTAACCTATGGACATCACACACATCCATGCCCGAGGCAGGATTCGAACCTGCGACCGTAGCAGTCACGCGGTTCCGGACTGATGTACCTAGAACCGCACGGCCACCGCGGCCGGCAATTTAAAATCGGCTGAAGGCCAGTAACTTAAGGCTCAAAAACAGGAATTTGAATTTAAAAGGCAGAGGGCCCTACCTTAAAACATTTCCCTAAATTAGATTCAAGGCCCTTTAACAAAGGATGGGGCCCCTCCACGCCCACACCAACGTGGTGACCAAACCAAAAGTTCTACTGTCACCTCCGTAAACATTTTAGTTTTTGAATCAGGCGTCACAGGATGCGGGCTGTGATGGTGTCCATGCGTCTCGGTAAGATTACTCATTAACATGGTCCATCAGGAAATAGAAGTGGTCGAGAACGATTGAAGGGTAGCGATTGTAAGGGCAGAGGAAAAAAAGTGCCAAGAGCCAAGGGAAAAAAACCTCTGCGACAGTAGGACGGGTAGTACGGGCAGTAGCGGCTTGCTATCTGCGACAGTGCATGCAAGGTGTGGTTGTGTTAGTTCGAGGTATCGTGCATCGTTACCTTTGTCGTTGTTGGAGCTTGTTGCGGCGCTTGCTGCAGTTGCTGCGTCCCTGCAACAAATGAAGGTCGTTGTAGATTAGTGGGCGATCGGTCATAGATCGGCTCACAGACGGTGTAGAGGGTGTGTGTGGCTGGTTTGCGTGCTGTGTACAGTACGGTTTCCCTGCGGTTGCCTGTTTTTCGGCTAGTCGCACATCTGGGTTTCCAGTTATAACTGTGTTTCAGGGGCTCGCCAGTACTGTCGTGTTAGCGTTCTATGGACCATAGATGTTTAGTTCCTAGCCAGTAATGTCTTTGGTCTGTTATGCTTCCATCTATGGTTGTGGTCGTAGTTACCCAGAGACAGGATAAACGGGTTGCGCGAGTGTCTCGTGTTATTGTACAGTCGTGTGCAGAGTTTTTGGAATACCTGCAAGATAGTATCTAGCCGGTATTCCCGGTGAAGGTCCACGATGCGTGTGTATCGCGGAGCGTTGCTTATGATTTTGAGTACTTTGTTGTGTATGAGCTGCAGACGGCGCAGGCGAGTTGGCGCAGCGTATCCCCAGACAGGGGCTGCGTACGTCATCAGGGGTCTAATAAGTGTCATGTACATGGACCTAGACACCCTCCTGTTCAGTGTGCTACGCCTGTTAAGCATAGGGTAGAGCTGTTTGAGCCTCGCGTTAGCTTTGTTGGTCACGTGTTGAATGTGGTCCCCCCAGAGTAGTTTCCTGTCCAGGCAGACACCGAGGTATTTGACCCTCTCGCGGAAACGTATTGGGCGTGTGTGTAGTGTTATTGGGTTGCAGTGCTGATGTTTGCGCAGTTTCTTCGGTCTTCTAGTGAACAGAACGGCCTCTCACTTGTCGACGTTTACTCTACCACGCCATTTCACCAGCCAAGGCTCCGCCGTTCTGAGTGCAGTCTGTAGTCGTGAGTTAATGTTAGACGGCTTCCCATCTTGCGCAAGGATGGCAGTGTCATCCGCGTAGATTGCTACCGTCGTGTTATGTGTAGCTGGGGGGTCGTTAATGTAGAGGTTAAACAGTAAGGGCCCTAGGATACGTCCTTGGGGTACTCCTGCCTGTATACCGTGTCGATTGTTTGCCCTGCACGTCGGTGTTGAAACTCCTGTCCGTGAGATATGAGTGTATGAGACGTACGAGCCCGTCGGGGAACCCTGTGTCGCTAAGTTTGCGTATTAGGCCGTTGTGCCATAGACGATTGAAAGCCTTTTCGATGTCCAGGAACACCGCCCCAGTTGTTCAAGGCCCTAACAATCTCACGACCTAAGGGCAAAACAACTTTAATTTAAAATCGGCTAGAAGCCATACATAAACAAACAACAAGGACAAATAAGAAAAGGCAGCACATCAAACGGCGCTCAGAAGTTTCCAAGGGTCGGCCTGGATTCAAACACTAACGCTCGCTTAAGTGAGACAGGCAGTCGGCCCAACAAATTCTCAATCCGACGGCAACCCAACCGACAGAAAGTCAACGGACCAAGCGACAGGATGACTTACGTTCCATCCGACCAGCACACAACAGGGAGTTCAATGGAACATGCAGAAGGTATCGGCGGCCACAACGAATTATACATTCAGTTGTCAAACTACACGCCGTGCTGGACAGCCACAACATGACGAGGAAAATACACTGCCTGAATTTACGTCAACGGCCAGGTCAGGTAACCGGAACGTTAACGGCCACAAGGTGGAAGATTCCGCTGATGCACTTCAATTCAAAATAATCGAGTTAAGTTAAACTCCACAGGAGGGCGGCTAGAATCTCGCCAACTTGAAAACACACGTTGTTGCTCGCGGGAATATGCCAACAGCCCACAGCGATATTCAAACGACACAATGTGAACAGTTGGGGCTGGCTGGTAGATTAAGTAAAGACTCAACTTTCGTGTCCGGGATTGGTGAGCCACAGGCCTCATAGCAATGGGAACAGCCCCTCAAACTCCGACCACGCATGGACGCCGTCGGGGCCCCTTCCAGACAAGCGCCATGGAGACTTCCTCGCTGCTCCACGCCAACCGACCAACTCCCAGGCCCGAAAACGGTGAAAGGACCAAATATACGTCGGCCGATGAGACAACCAACCGAACGACCGACCAATGGGCGTTCCGCTCCGATCTCCCTCAGTCGGACAGTTCATGTGTGTCACCAGCGGTCGGCAAGCAGTGGCTGTAGGCGCCTCGCCGGCGGTCCGTCCCCAACTTCACTGCTGCTGCATTCCGACTGCACTGCTGGTCTGTCTCCAACTGTCTGCCAGACACACGACGACCGGGAAATACTATCGGTCGCTCCAGAGATGGTACGTCAGTGCACTTATCGATACGCGCTGCTGCTGTCGCTCACTAGCAAGTAATGCACGAAATTAGTGACGCCAGTAAATGAAATAAGAAAACGAGGCGGCAGTACCGTAATAGAAGATGACAAACAATAAATGCGATAAACGCGAGCTCAGCGGCTCAGCTACCATTAGGAGGTGACTGAGTGCAGCCAGTGGATGAGGTCGCTGGGGAGGAGGCGCCTTCATGGGGGAGGCATATGTGGCAAGGCACACGTACCTTCACTGCCAGCGAGGGCGGTTAGCCGGAGTTGAGTGTGTGGCAGCAGTGAGTTCGAGGCTGTGGTGAGTGCGCTTGTGGTGCTGCTGCACATTGTAGTCTTCACCTTCACCAGCCTGGCAGGGGGGAGACTGAACCACCCATGGACGCCAGAAGGCATGCGATGGTGTGGGGTGGCACTCCAGCAGCCTCGGCTGTTTCCGCCACCACATCTCGCTCAGCTGCGAGCCGTGTCTTGAATGGTGCTGCACATCATTCGGATGCGTGTTTCATACGTGCCCCCACCCCCACAACCACTCCTCTAGATGCACGTCCCTCAGTAAGCTATTGTCGGAACGGTATTGATGGCACCTCTGCAGCATATGAATAATGGAAAAATATTAAGTTCAATGCTCAAGATTTTTAAAATATATCATGTAAACAAAGAACAATTAAGTGCATCAGCATCCCAGGTTAATAGTTATATCCTGTCACACTATAATCACCTTTTACCCTCTGGGTCTCTGGCTTGAGCAGTTCAGTCGATATTTCTGCTAGTTCTCAAACCCAGTCAAATATCTCCACCTCCTCTTCAGAATGGAGATCACACGGCCTTTCAGTAGCCACCATCTCATGCTCCCACTCCGATATTTCATCCTCGCTGAAATTCTTTTTGCTATGGAGCCAGCAATCCATCTCATGGAAGTCATCTACAACAAGATATTGATTATAAGAAAAAGCAGCAACAACAACAAATCTGTACTGGATTTGCCTGCAGCGTTACATTGATTATGCATATCTACCAAAAAGTAAAAGCGAAAGGTTCATACCAGATGGAAGCCATCACTCCTGGTCATCATTGTCGACGCATATCCTTACTTGAATCCCATTCTCCTCTTGTTCGGTAGCAACATCTACAACAATAAATAATATATGCTTCACACAAATGTAAACGATGAACAAAACAGTCTAACGGCAATATATTACAAATTGAATGATGTTCATGCTGCATTTCGGCCTCCAGCAGCCGCAGTATGTCCATCAGCTGACACTCTAATGCTCCTACAGCGAAATCAAAAATGTTATAAACACTTGTTACGATCTGAATACATCAAGAGCTGTTTTCTGAACACGTAACCACTCACACAGAATTTGGAGATGTACTGA
Organism: Schistocerca nitens; assembly: GCF_023898315.1. Classification (NCBI taxonomy): domain Eukaryota; kingdom Metazoa; phylum Arthropoda; class Insecta; order Orthoptera; family Acrididae; genus Schistocerca; species Schistocerca nitens. Next base: position 22,099,576 of record NC_064618.1, on the reverse strand, counting down.
AATGACGGTAGCCAAAGCTCTTGAGCTTGCCGGCGACTTTCATTTTCCGCCTGCTGCTGCTCTAACGCTAGGGCAATAGTAATTATGTTATGAGCACTTGTTACAATTTCAGTACTTTAAGAGATGTTTTCTGAACATGTAAACTATCACACAAGGAATTTTGAGATGTACTTACATGATGGTAGCACAACATGTTAAGCCTGTTAGCCACTTTCAGTTTGCAGCTGATGTTCTAGTTCTGCCAACATTTCGGGAATGAATGCTGCAATGGCAAAAAGAAAAGAACTTTTATAAGAACTTTTATAACCACTTGTTACGAACATGTATCACAATCACGCAAAATTTGAATGCTTGTACCATGAAATTTTATAACTGAGGCAGTTTGAACTCATAATTCTTTTTTTATAAACACTTACATCGCAACTGACCCGAGTTTGACTGTTTCCCACCACAGCTACCGCTGGCACCACTGCTGGTTGACCGTTTCATATTGTAGGAATAACATGGATACAACTAGGCACTGACAAAGACAAATGATGATTGCGGTGGCGTTTGGGCCCTCTATTTTTCAGAGTACCGATATACCGAGGAAGTTATAACGTACCTTCTTTTTTCTTCAAGCAGGCTGGTTGCAGGTATTTGAGGAACAGATCGCAACTTTGGGGATAAAATAATTCTAAGACAAACATTCACTGTTTGCTGGCAAGTGGCTGGAATATTGGACACAGCTGATAGGTTTAAAAAAAACACTATTTGACCATTCTGACGCAAATAGATATCTTGTTACTTCTGATGTCAGCTGCATCCCACAAAATACATCTTGCTGTTAGTCAGAGTACAGCTGTGGGAGGAGGACTCTAACCTCGCCTTTTTTTCTTCTTCAAGAAAGCTTGGTGCAGGTGGCTGCTGTGGGGGACGAAAAAATTCTGTCAAACAGTTAGAAGCCCTTTCAGAAAACATCATTTGTTTGCCATCAAGTGGATGGAAAATAGGATGCATGTGATATCTTTATAGAAACAGCCTGTGTTCATTGTGAGACTGGTAGTCTGGCATGCCGAGTGCCAGCTGCAGTCCTCGAAATATATGTTGTCGTTTTTGTTAGAACACAGCTATGGGAAGAAGATTTATTGTTTGTGGTCGATGCTCAACAAAGCGTGCCTTGAGAACAGCACTGCACATCATCTGCCGCTTTCGAACCGCTGGTTGCCGCCCGCCATATGGTGGGACCACTAGCCGAGGGGACCACGAGGCAAGTGGAGCACGTGGCGCGGGGCGTGACGTATAAGGTCGCCTGAGACTAGTAAGTGTGTGTTGTGCAGCGCCATTTGACGTCAAGCTCCCTGAGCAGAGCAGGCAACGATAGGCAGGACCAGTAGTGTCCTGCGAGGTGAGGCAGCTGCAGTGGCCGTCACAAATGCGGTCCAATGGAGGATGCACGGAGCACTCTCAAGGTCACGACAGGCAGCGTGGTGCAAGGGGCAGCGAGGGCTGAGGCCTGGTGCACCACTAGTGCACTCGAGCTCGGCAGTGCGTTGTTATGACTTCGCGATCGCAGCATACAAAGCGATGAAGTGATCAGAAGTTAAAAAAGAGTATCCCTGAACAATGACATTATGTCTTTCTCAGAGCATAATTCACCGGTTTCCTGTCCATTTTTGATTCCCATCAACAATTTCCGTTACTGTTACATCCTCTCAATTGACAATTGAATTGTACAGCGAAAATTCCCGCCAGTAAAGTAGGTGGGGGACGGGGAGAGGGACGGGAGGGGACGGGGAAGGTTCCTGGGACTCTCGTGCAGTCTGAGGAAAACTGAAAAAAAATGGTTCAAATGGCTCTGAACACTATGGTACGTAACTGCTGTGGTCATCAGTCCCCTAGAACTTAGAACTACTTAAACCCAACTAACCTAAGGACATCACACACATCCATGCCCGAGGCAGGATTAGAACCTGCGACCGTAGCGGTCGCGCGGTTCCAGACTGTAGCGCCTAGTACCGCTCGGCCACGGAAAACACATGGGGGTGGGTGTGGGCATGGTCGGGGTAATTGATTGATCAATTGAATTAATTTACATATCGATTTGATATCAAAATTGTATCAACATCGCCCTTACCGTACTACACTTGTAAACTACCTACGGAAGAGTGATACAAGTCGGCGTTAGTTTTTAGCCTTGCGTGTGATGTGTAATGGCCCGTAGCAACCAACCGCCATCATGTACACGTATTCATATGAGACTGGAAAGAGGTATGCCTCACCTTATAGCTTTTTAAACAGTTTCATGCACAATAATGCAAAATGCACCAAAAGTTAGCTGGACGGCGACTGTGTTTTTCACAGTAAACTCTTTAACATAAGTGTGGTGGATTTTTTGCTTTGCAAATAACATAATAAATATGAGCAACAAAGAAATCAGAGCCTGTTCATTATGAAGCTATGAACGGAGACTATAATATGACAATCATTCTTATCCAATAGTTTTCCTTACAATTTAATGAGAGAAATTGCATAGCTGAGAAGTCACAGACATCCAAAGACAGAAGCTTTTAACTTTTTTGTGCTTCAAGTGCAAGTTTTACGGTGAAACTATCAACTGATCCAGATATATATTTCCGTCATTTAGATAAAACAATTTTTAGGGGCTTAGCAGATAGGTTGACGTGTGGATTTCTGCACCTAGCTGCCTGGTTGAGTAATTCTGCGGGTACGTGGGTGTCGCGTGGCCGCGCGGCCCAGCACCAGGACTCCACGTCACGCCGAGGGTCGCGGGTCGCGGGTTGGACGCCCGACTTGGCCACTGGACGCGGGTCCGGAGCGTCGCCGCACGCTCTGCCACATCGATAAACGAGAGGAGCACTGCCGGATCTGCTTTTGCGTGTCGCTAGTGGACGCCCGCAGTCCCCACAGCGCCACACAGCCCGGCCCTGCGGAAGAGCCGCCTGCAGCGCCGCCTCTGCCCCCTGACGGGTCACGCCGCTCGCCCGACTTCCTCGCAGGCCGTGACTCCTCGAGGAACTCGTGCGTGAGTGAACGAATGAATCGGTCAATCGATGAAGAGCACTACTGCGCCGATATCAATGCAAATGGAAATGATGTTGTTTGATTAAGTTGCTAACGAGAATCCTTCGGGTGAGTGACTGAATCCAAACCGTGGTAAAACTCTCCAGAAGAGAACAACGTTAAACGTGTTCTATGCAACTGCTTAAAATGTTTCCTAGAACTGTATTTATCTTTAGCCTAACGTTTGTGAAAGTTAGATCGACGTATTATCGATTACATTATTTTGTGATTTTTAGGTCTTACGGTTTATTTTCTTGCACGTTGTGTTTGGGGTAAGCTACTGCAAGACAGCTTGCGGCAGCAGACCTAGACGCAATGGGTTACAGGGGTTCCAGCTCAGGTCATCTGCTCTGACCGCCATGTACGAGTAAGTGGTTCCTATGCAGGTAGGTCTGTGGTGGGCGACAGCTTATTAACACGACACAGCGGTCTCCGAATATGTAGGGGTGCGCCAAAGACTGGAGCAGGAGAACATCGCAGAGGGAGCACACTGCATGCGTCCCTTTCCTGGATCGTCGAGTAGCAGTAGGAGTCAAAGTAATTTTGACAAGATAAACATCAGTCTGAAAGATATAGATGCAGTCTAACTTTTTATATTCTAAACACAGGTTGTGGAGGCATCAAATTAAATTTCAACTTAGTATGGGCGACATTTTTGCTCTGCCTTTTAGCTATGTTGTTGATGTGGTCTTCAGTCCTGAGACTGGTTTGATGCAATTCTCCACGCTACTCTATCCTGTGCAAGCCTCTTCACCTCCCAGTACCTACTACAGCCTACATCCTTCTGAATCTGCTTAGTGTATTCATCTCTTGGTCTCCCTCTACGATTTTTACCCTCCACGCTGGCCTCCAGTACTAAATTGGCGATCCCTTGATGCCTCAGAACATGTCCTACCAACCGATCCCTTCTTCCAGTCAAGTTGTGCCACAAACTCCTCTTCTCCCCAACTCTATTCAATACCTCCTCATTAGTTCTACCCACCTAACCTTCAGCATTCTTCTATAGCTCCACATTTCGAAAGCTTCTATTCTCTTCTTGTCCAAACTATTTATCGTCCATGTTTCACTTCCATACATGGCTGCACTCCATACAAATACTTTCAGAAACGACTTCCTGACATTCAAATCTATACTTGATGTTAACAAATTTCTCTTCTTCAGAAACGCTTTCCTTGCCATTGCCAGTCTACATGTGATATCCTCTCTACTTCGACCATCATCAATTATTTTGATCCCCAAATAGGAAAACTCCTTTACTACTTTAAGTGTCTCATTTCCTAATCTAATTCCCTCACCATCACCCGACTTAATTCGACCACATTCCATTATTCTCGTTTTGCTTTTTTTGATGTTCATCTTATACCCTCCTTTCAAGACACTGTTCATTCCGTTCACAACTGCTCTTCCACGTCCTTTGCTGTCTCTGACAGAATTACAATGTCATCGGCGAACCTCAAAGCTTTTATTTCTTCTCCATGGATTTTAATACCTACTCCGAACTTTTCTTTCGTTTCCTTTATTGCTTGCTCAATATACAGATTGAATAACATCGGGGATAGGCTACAACCCTGTCTCACTCCCTTCCCAACCACTGCTTCCCTTTCATACCTCTCGATTCTTTCTGTACAAATTGTAAATAGCCTTTCGCTCCCTGTATTTTACCCCTGCCACCTTTAAAATTTGAAAGGAAGTATTCCAATCAACATTGTAAAAAGCTTTCTCTAAGTCTACAAATGCTAGAAACGTAGGTTTGCCTTTCCTTAACCTATTTTCTAAGATAAGTCGTAGGGTCAGTATTGCCTCACGTGTTCCAAGATTTCTACGGAATCCAAACTGATCTTCCCCGAGGTCGGCTTCTATCAGTTTTTCCATTCGTCTATAAAGAATTCGCGTTAGTATTTTGCAGCTGTAACTTATTAAACTGATAGTTCGGTAATTTTCATATCTGTCAACACCTGCTTTCTTTGGGATTGGAATTATTATATTCTTCTTGAAGTCTGAAGTTATTTCGCCTGTCTCATACATCTTTCTGACCAGATGGTAGAGTTTTGTCAGGAGTGGCTCTCCCAAGGCTGTCAGTAGTTCTAATGGAATGTTGTCTACTCCCGGGGCCTTGTTTCGACTCAGGTCTTTCAGTGCTCTGTCAAATTCTTCACGGAGTATCGTATCTCCCATTTCATCTTCATCTACATTCTCTTCCATTTCCATAATATTGTCCTCAAGAACATCGCCCTTGTATAGACCCTCTACATACTCCTTCCACCTTTCTGCTTTCCCTTCTTTGCTTAGAACTGGGTTTCCATTTGAGCTCTTGATATTCATGCAAGTGGTTCTCTTTTCTCCAAAGGTCTCTTTAATTTTCCTGTAGGCAGTATCTATCTTACCCCTCGTGAGATAAGCCTCTACATCCTTACATTTGTTCTCCAGCCATCCCTGCTTAGCCATTTTGCACTTCCTGTCGATCTAATTTTTGAGACGTTTGTATTCGTTTTTGCCCGCTTCACTTGCTGCATTTTTGTATTTTCTTCTTTCAGCAATTAAATTCAATATCTCTTCTGTTACCTAAGGATTTGTAATTGCCCTCGTCTTTTTACCTACTTGATCCTCTGCTGCCTTCACTATTTCATTCCTCAAAGCTACCCATTCTTCTTCTACTGTATTTATTTCCCCCATTCCTGTCAATTGTTCCCTTATGCGCTCCCTGAAACTCTGTACAACCTCTGGTTCAGTTTATGCAGGTCCCATCTCCTTAAATTCCCACCTTTTTGTAGTTTCTTCTGTTTCAATCTACAGTTCATAACCAATAGATTGTGGTCAGAGTCTACATTTGCCCCTGGAAATGTCATACAATTTAAAATCTGGTTCCTAAATCTCTGTCTTACCATTATATAATCTATTTGAAACCTGTTAGTATCTCCAGGGTTCTTCCATGTATACAACCTTATTTCATGATTCTTGAACCAAGCTATAACTTTGCATAATATAAGCAGGTGTAACATCAAAGCGTCTGCTTTGTTAGTACATCATCGTTTCCTGTTAAACGGTTCGCACAGACGACACTCGAGGACACGGAAGATCTGGCAGGCCACCTTAGCCCCGCTTCACGAGCGTCGTGTGTCCACAGGTCCTGACGAATCCCACTCAGGCACCGACCACGAAGCCGCATGCAGGGAGCTCGCTCTGCCGGGACAATATTTCAGTGTCGCTTGCTGTGGAATCGGCGACCAGTGACACGGAAAATAATTTTTCTGCGATAAGGACGGCAGAGGGCGCCGACCTCGCGCACTGTGTGCGGAATCTGCCGAAGATAAGGGCGACGATTTATTCGGTTCGGACAGCAGCGGTGCCGCAACCGTCGCGCCACTGGCGTTGTGCAACAGGCCAGCCGGCGAGCACGCCTCGGCCAGTTTCAGCAATATTGCGCGACTTGTAAGCGATCGGCGGCCTTGTGCGGTGCTCTCGAAAGCAGTAAATAATAACGAAACTTCGTTGTTTTCGCCCGAACTGCTGTCACATTCGTCTCTTCTTGAGCTCAAGATAACGCTTACTACGTCAGCTCGGAGGTTGGCTTGGCCACCGAAGCTCGTTTGCGCTCTCTGAACCAATTCACCTAGACAATCATCTGCACCCACTCTTGTAGTCCGAAAACCACCGAAACTTGCAGAGCACGGACGGTTTCATATTATAGTATACACGAATGTTCTTCCACGCTCCATTCACGGAGGAAGTATGGGAAGGATAAAATCCAATGCGCATCTACACGAGCTGTTATAATCTTACGTTTGCGGTGTCGAGTGGAACAGTGAGTAGTATGCTGAGAAATATTACAAGATTCCATTGTTAAATCATCAGTGCCGACAACTTTCCTATTCGTCTTCTCCGGGTAAAATCACCAGCGGATTAAACATCAGTTACGTTGAACTAACAGGCTTTATAACATTTTGCGTGAAGATTTCAGGTAAGACACGTTCAGAAACGATACGTAAGTCCAATCTTATCATTTGACTGCCAACATCAAAAAAATTATTATTAAATTTGTCCGAGAAACCTTGCATTATCATATTATTGTAATCAATCTAGGAAACCGGTTACTGTATTAGATTTTCTGGAGCTAATCAGCATATCTTGTCAACAATGTAGCGTTTGCGCATTTTACTCTTTCTTTTTGTAGTCAAACTATCTTATGACCTCAGCTGACAACGACGCACGTCGTCCGCTTTCATACATTTTATTGTGCTAGCAGAACCACTCATCACACTCAAGAATGATTCACAATAAAGCCGAAACCTATTCTCCGAATAAAAGATCAACATAACGTGAAAGATTCTCTCGATCCGACTGAGTGTATTGTAGCAATTAACGACAGCACCCTTAGTCAAAATCCCTGAAACTGGAAGGAGGACACAGCAGCCAGACACAATCCCAATAGTTTTTATTATTCTTGCAAATCTAGATTTGGGCTGATACGATCATTAATAGGTTCTAATAGCTATCTTACACAAAATTATTGTAATGCATTAAACCGGGGACCCAGAAACGACGGGGAGACCTCGTCCCGCCGTGGCCCTCAGTGGTTCACAACCCCACAACGGGCCGTGTTTGCAGAGTCTTTTAGATGGATTATTATTTTGACGATTTACGAGTTGACTCTCTGGACATAAATGTATTGCATTATTTAAGAGTGATTTGCAGGTCTGTATGCTGTGCAATCCATTCTTTCGGAAGTTTACAATTAGCAAGCACGTCTGCAAAGCATTATACATGTGTTATTTCGGTACGTTAGGAGTCATTTACAGGTCTGTGGGCTGTGTGGCATGGCCCCAAGCATATCAGAGCGTGTGTTCTCTATCACTGTGATAAATATACTATCTCTAAAAATCCGTCCCTAAATAAATTGTTCCAAAATGAATAAAGTACACTCTGTAATATTATTGGGATTTCCGTAGTATGAAAGCTGTGAGTACCCTTGGAAAGGCATTCACCTATCTGTATATTAAATGATCAACCTATGAGATGAGACCTATTCTTTGAAAGACATTTGTTTTATATAATTTACGAACTGTAAAGATGCGCATCTAGTGCGGACGCTAGTACATCGATTGCGCAGTCAAAGAAACATTTTAAGAGAAGCTGAACTGACGTTCCGCTTCGATCTAAATAAAAGATGACAGTAAAAAAACTTTTGTAGATCCTCAGATTTTAATGTACTACTTCTTCTTGTAATGTGAAAACGTAAAAGAAGGTCGACTTTAAGCTAGAAAAGTGAGCGGTCTTGCCAGCGTGCAGACAACATTATTAATTAATAAAATTCAAGTAATTTATGTTCGAAACTGTAAATCGGCAACTTATTGTTATGAAGGTGTTGAACAGTGCAAGAATTGTCTTTAACGAAGGAGAAAAGTAATGACTGTAATTTGTGACAAAACCGTAAACCAAGGAGACAGCATAGGGCAGTCTGAAATCTGATCGCACGATACAGTTAGAAAAGTACTTATGTAAGTTATATTGTTTATAAATAAGCCCTAATTTGCTAGTGACAATTGTTTGAATATATTTTGTGTTTACCAGATTTCTTATTCTGTTCTTTTCCTTATACTTTTTTTAACCTAAATGCCATATTATTTTTATAAATGTCAAACAGCCTTTACTACAGCAGAGAATACTGCGGCATCCTGGTCGTGTACAGAAGGCCGCACCTTGTCTTCTATACATCTCATAGCTGCCCCATTTATTAATGATTTCATTTGCAAATGCAATTTTTTTTACTGTTCATTGTTAAAGGTCCCTTAGGTAATTATAAAATTCATACTGATTACGTAAAGAAATCCGGGTTGTTCTTTTCCAAACAATAGAAGTCTTTGCGTAATCAAAAACTAGCCTCCTTCTGACAACCATCAGGAGCCGACCAGAAGACGGACGTCTTCGACCGCTTTCGTGTCTCCTGTGGCAAAGCTGTGCCAAACTGGGAACACGACATTCCAGTATGAAACACAGATTTAAATTGAAAGAATTGAAATATATTTAACCTAATAATTTTTTTATCATACTAGAACTCCTTCCCCTCTCGAGCAGCCCAGCACAGGCTGAATCATCTTCCCGCCATTTCCTAGGAAGAGGTGGCGGTCGGGTGACTTAGGTTAGTGGAGGTAGCCCAAGTGAGCTATTTTCTCACCACTTTCTTAGGTTAGTAGAGGTGCGTTGCATTATCCTGATGGATTTTGAACTTCCCACCTGGGGGTCGTGGGAGGGGGGCGTGGCACTTTCCCGCCATCTTGGATAACGGTACTTGCGTCATCAGCTGGCGTCATGGCCGCCATCTTGTATGACGACTTGCACTGTCACCAAGTCTATAGGCCCCCATCTTGGATGACGTTATCGCCGCCATATTGGATACATCTTTCAACAATGCGGACTACTCAAGGCCCATGAGGCATGCATTTAAATGAGTAGTCAATAATTATTAAACTCGCCTGTCCGGCGATAAGCTGTTAGCACTCGTAAGACCAGCAGTATCATGTGCTATGGGATACTTGCCACGACCTGCCTTTATCGTCGGCCTCGACTTGTACTACATGACATAAACTAAGGCTGAACTGCCTAAGCGGCATGAAGAGCCATGAGTCTATTGAATTGTATCGAAAACGGTATGTTGATCGCAGTGGATATCTGTCGGCTGTTTATAACCGAAATGTAGGTTTGCGAGAATAATAAATACTACCTTGATTGCGAGCGACTTCTGTGTGCCTCTTCTTCCGTATAGTCTATGGTAGCTGTCGCAACAGTCCCTGATGGAATTAAAGTTGTTCCACAAAATTGTTTCATACACTATTACAGAAATAAGTCCTTCAAAAAATTGTTTGCGTCTTCATATGAGACACAGACACGAGATTTGAAAGAAAAGCTGTCTGCTACAACTGATGAAAGAGAACAGTATCAAAGGCGAAATAGCCTAAGGCCGCTTGCTGTAGCAGCAAGCTGTGACGATTAGTTGCTAGTCTACGTGACCGTCCCATGGTACACAGGTACACTGGCATTTCTGACGAAGTACTGTGTCTTTAATATGGTATGTTTCGCTGCTTTTGACAGTGTTCACTGGATTACTCTCTTACATATTCTGAAGGTGGCAGAGGTCAAATACAGAGAGTGAAAGGCTATTTACAATTTGTACAGAAATCAGATGACAGTTTGTAACGCTGCGCCAGTGCACACGATACTCATTAAAGCCTTTACTATGGTAAGTTGACGGGCTTCACCTTATGAGAAAGGATTTTCGTTTAGATATTGACCGCGTGTACCTAAAAGGAGGCAAATCAGACTCACACCCACTCAGTAATAACAATGATACGTCAAGCAAGTCCGAAATGCAACTACACATTAGGACGGACAAGAAACAACACAGAAGATGCTACCAATTTGTAAATAAAACGGTCGCCAGCCTAATTAGGCATTAACTGAGTTTCTTCCCTGTACAAGTTGATGTACGTGCATGCAAAACAACATGTAATAATACTGCATAATATGGTAAATTTTAGAACCAGAAAATCTACTGAACTGATAATTTCACTTTCTGTACCAATATGGATAAACCATAAATACATAACATTACACTATAATGTTTACTACAAAACTTCGTACTGTCCATTGATCTGATTAAAATCAGGCATAGGTTACCCTAGAAATAGCACTTTCGAAACACACACACAATGTCAATTTTGATAAGTGTAAAACACTGATAAATTTTGGTCTTTATATTGGCTTTAACTTTGCTGGTCTAATCAGTTTAGAACACCTCAGAATTCAAATAAAAAAAATGGGTGGGGGGACCCTGAAACTGTTATGATCACTGTATTGAAAATTTTGATTGCTGAAATCATTGTGTGCTCAAAATTTTCAATATATGAATTACTACCTTATATCCTGCTCATTTAAAATACCATTATATCTGCCTCAAAATAATTAAACTTCATTACTAATTCAATTTCAAAATTATCTTCCAACTTTGTCAGCCCTATGTTATTCGTCTATTATTTCATTAACAACAAAGTTGAAACTTCCTGGCAGATTAAAACTGTGTGCCCGACCGAGACTCGAACTCAGGACCTGGAAACAACAAAGTTCTTTAAACATCATTCTAACATAGCTAGGTCTGTAGGTAATTATTATTAACATAAACTTTAATTCTTCATCTCGGTACACTCGGATTGCACAACATGTGGAAAGGACCCTGTCTAAATTAGTTGTGAGGATAATTAAATGATAGGACAGTTCTGGTAAAATTTAAGTTGTTATTGAATAGTATGGAACAAAAGTAACACTGGTCCACACGAATACAGTACTAAAAGTTTCAGCCTCTTCGTATCGATGCGGCGGTTGGCAGGCGGCGAGATGGCGAGGCACAGAGCACACATGAATCACAGCAATGGCTCTTGATGTATCGGCACTTTACTTCTTCATAGCGTCGCAATACTTTGCCATTTAGTGCCTATGGAATTCTGCCATGTTGTATAGGCGTCGGAACGGCACATCCAAGGCTCAATGAAACTACGCCTTCCAGGAGAGCCAGGAGAGCCTCCTCAGACCAATGCCCAACTCCAACTACTACTGCTGAGCCCGTTATGTCGTGCAGCGCCCGTGTGCATTTTCCCGCGCTCGCCTGCCATCCACCTTTTACCGCTCCCCTACAGACAGGGTATTCACCAGAGGTTTTGCATTCTACATATTGTAATACATTGCCTACGTATGGACCAGACGCACAATTACAACTTCGACATCTTACTATAGTTTCAACGTTTCCCACATTTCAATTCTGTTATAACATTGCTTGAAATTTGACATAAATATTAATATTCACATTGAAAGTTGTTTATAGTTTCCTTAACATAATGGCATGAAACAAAAAAGAAATGAAATCAGAACATCGATTACACTAATTTATCGAAAATCAGAAGAAAAAAATTATTATATGTACAATAGTACAGCGTTGTTGTTGTTACGAGTTATAAGAGTCGAGGGGCAGGAAAAGGAAGCAGTGGTTGGGAAGGGAGTGAGACAGGGTTGTAGCCTCTCCCCGATGTTATTGAGTCTGTATATTGAGCAAGCAGCAAAGGAAGCAAAAGAAAAATTTGGAGTAGGTATTAAAGTCCATGGAGAAGAAATAAAAACTTTAAGGTTCGCCAACGACATTGTACGAGGGTCGGTCAAAAAGTAATGCCTCCCATTTTTTTCTGCTTAAAGAAATTAAGTTAAGTGAAAAATTTGAATTTGGCGCCATTCCTCAAACCTTCTTCTGCAATCCACTGCAGTAGTAACTTTCTGTGTCAACAGGTGGCAGCACAGCAGAAGTTTGTAAGATGGCCGACATCGATGTTCGTTTGAGACAGCGTTGTGTGATTGAATTCTTGAATGCAGAAGGTGAAACGCCCATACGCATTCATGAAAGACTGAAGAAGGTGTATGGTGTTGTGACAGTGGATGTCAGCACTGTTAGACGATGGGTTCGTCGTTGTAAGGAAGCTGAAGGGCAAACACCGTTGACTGACGAAAAGCGGAGCGGCAGGCCGGTGAGTGCAGTGACTCCACACAACATTCAGCAAGTTGATGACATCATTCGTGGTGACCGTCGGGTGACTGCAGATGAAGTGTGTCGCATTATTTCTCTTAGTAAAGGCAGTGTGATCACGATTATTAAACAATTGGGGTACTCAAAAGTTTGTGCACGGTGGGTTCCAAGAATGTTAACCGATCAGAATAAAGAGGCAAGGAAAACAATAGCCTCCCAACACTTGCAGCGCTTCCGTTTGGAGGGAGATGAGTTTCTGAAAAAAATTGTGACCGGGGACGAAACATGGGTGCATTTTTTTGAACCCGAATCAAAGAGGCAGTCAATGGAGTGGCGTCACACAAGCTCGCCGAGGAAGAAAAAATTCAAAACTGTGCGATCGGCAGGGAAAGTTATGGCAACAGTTTTCTGGGATACAGAGGGTGTGATTCTGGTTGATTTTTTGGAGCAGGGATGCACAATAAATTCTGTTCAATACGTCACAACCCTCAAAAAACTTAAAGCACGTCTTCAGCGAGTTCGCCCAACAAAATCAATGGCAGATGTTCTTCTTTTGCATGACAATGCAAGACCACACACCAGTCGTCACACCTCTGACGAGATTGTCAAAATTGGATGGGAAGTTTTGCCTCATCCCCCATACAGCCCTGACCTGGCACCATCAGACTTCCATCTGTTCGGGCCACTAAAAGAAGCTCATCGTGGGATTCATTTTGAAGATGAGGAGGCCGTCAAAACATCCGTGCGTCAATGGCTTAGGAAGCAGAGCTGTGATTTTTACCGTGCTGGGATACATGCCCTTGTTCAAAGATGGACCAAAACTGTAGAGATGGGCGGAGATTACATTGAAAAATGACAAAATGATCCTCAATGTTGTGGTTTTCAACCTATGTAATTGCATTTAAATTTCCTGGCAATTAAACGTAGAAAAAAAAATAGGAGGCATTACTTTTTGACTGACCCTCGTAATTCTGTCAGAGACAGCAAGTGACCTGAAGAGCAATTGAACAGAATGGATACTGTCTTCAAAGGAGGATATAATATGAACATCAAAAAAAAAAAAAAAAAAAAAAAGAAACGAGAATAATGGGATGAAGTCCCATTAAGACAGGTGATGTTGAGGATATTAGATTAGGAAATGAGACACTTATAGTAGTAGATGAGTTTTGCTATTTAGGCATTGAAATAACTGATGCTGATCAAAGTAGAGAGGATATAAAATGTAGACTGGCAGTGGCAAGGAAAGTGTTTCTGAAGAAGAAAAATTTGTTAACATCGAGTATAGATTTAAGTGTCAGGAAGCCGTTTCTGAAAGTATTTGTATGGAGTGTAGCCATGTATGAAAGTGAAACATGGACGATAAATAGTTTGGACAAGAAGAGAATAGAAGCTTTCGAAATGTGGTGCTACTAAAGATTAGATGGGGAGATCAGGTAACTAATGAGGAGGTACTGAACAGTATTGGCGAGAAGAGGAGTTTGTGGCACAACTTGACCAGAAGAAGGGATCGTTTGGTAGGACATGTTCTGAGGCATCAAGGGATCACCAATTTAGCATTGGAGGGCAGCGTGGAGGGTAAAAATTGTAGAGGGAGACCAACAGATGAATACACTAAGCAGATTGACAAGGGTGTAGTTTGCAGTAGGTACTTGGAGATGAAGAAGCTTACACGGGATAGAGTAACGTGGACATCTGCATCAAACCAGCTCACGACTGAAGACCACAACAACAACAACAAAAACATGTTTTTCTAATATATATATATATATATATATATATATATATATATATATATATACGTTACATTTTATGCTACGTCGTTTTGTATGACAGATTCTGATTGTAGCTTATAACAGAAATGCGCACAGTTGTGCAGTTGTGAGGTCGACACAAATAAAAAGTGGTCAAGAAGGAGCATTTCATTATCCAGCGCAAATATGATTGTTAACTCTTACAGTGATCTGACAGAGGATCGACACAACATTGTGAACAGCGCAATCTGCCATCTATGACTTGAGAAAGTGTGCCACACTAATTACGAAGAACGCTGCTGAAAAAAAGGCAGTTACAAATATGACAGGAATGGATAACACTAAATGAATCGACTGCTTGGCTTAATTTGCTACAAACATGTGTAACATCCTTTATTATCTGAAGTACTATTTTGAAGTTATATTAACTGTGTATATACAGGGTGTCCCACAGTAATGTATACACTCTTTGAAACAGAATATCTCTTTAAGTAAAGGAGACAGAAATACAATTTTTATGGATGTTAGTTTAGTAGGTGGTGAAAAACATAAAAATGCTTTCATTTGCTTCAGGATTGTCAGCAAACATGGCGTTGTCGTTTGAACATCGGATATTGGTGCTAAAGTATTACAGGAAAACAGAGAATGTGAGTGCAGTACGCCGACGTTGGAGAGTTGAATTCGGAACACCACCAGCGACAAGAGTATCAATTACAAGAATCACAAAAGTTTGAAGTCGAAGGAACGGTGCACGATATGAGGAAGGGCCATAGCGGACGAAAGAGAAGTTCAACAGACAATGAGAATGTTGATTCAGTAAACCAGGCATACACACGATCCCTGAAGAAATCTGTGAGGCAATGCTCTCGTGAGACTGGGGTCTGCACAAGCAGTGTTCATAGAATTTTGTTGTTTCAGAACTTTAAGCGTTATATTCCAAGACTTCTCCATGTTCTTAACGGGGATGATCCTGGTAGGAGAAGCGAATTTTGTGAGTGGTTCATTAACAGATTTGAAGAAGAGCAACGTTTCCAAGATCGAATTCTTTGTTCAGATGAAGCGACGTCTAAACTTGATGGAACACTTAACCGCCATAATTGCGTGCACTGGCCAGGAAGAATCCATACGTAGCCAGTCAAAGGCATGTTAATGAACCAGGAGTAACAGTCTGTTGTGGTGTGTCTTCTAGAGGGTTAATTGGGCTGTACTACTTTGATAACACTGACACGGGTGACTCGTAATGGAAAATGTTGGAAATGATTACTCCTGGTTCGTAGCGCTCCGTTTGGAAATTAAGATTATTACTTTCAACAGGATGGGGCGCCACCTCACATTCACCTGGATATGAGGGCATTTCTGAGTTGTGCATTCCCTGCTAGATGGATCGTAGGAAGAGGGTGTGTGAAGTATCCCGCTCGATCTCCAGATTTAACTCCTCTAGACTTCTTTCTGTGGGGTACTCTCAAGAACACAGTTTACACTACGCGACCAGAACACACACAAGATGGTCTTAGAGAGAAAATTGAGAAAGCCTGTGATGCTGTTCCGTCGTAAGTCGTTGGCGACGGCGTACTGCGATGGGCGGGCACCAGTTTCTACATTTACCACCTTAAGTCGGAGCATGAGCCACCTAACAGCACTAAAATTGTAATTCTAACTCTTTTCATTAAAGAGATGTTCAGTTTCGAAGATTGTATACATCATTTTCGCACAACCTGTATTTCGGTACTTGTACCTGCTCCTATTGTTCTTACTACGTTTTTCTCAACAGAAGGAATTACTTAATTTTAGTTACTGCAAAAGAACTATTTTCTTTTGCCCTGAAACTCTATACTCGACTGATGCAGAGGCACTGAGGCTATGCTGTGTATCCCTGACCACGCCACTCACACATCTTGTTACTTATCTCTGTTCTGTACCCACAATCAGAAAAACTGCCTCCAGCGTCATTATAGTAATTTCTAATTGGACACTAGCTTCGTATATAATGGCACTCCCGTAGTTTTAAGTTCACTTTCTTCTGCCGACAACATTTTCCCTGCAGATCGCCCTCTCATTTTCCTCCCGTCCTGAGCTATAGACTCAGCTAATTAGATTCCATCCTTTGAGAGAGATGGTCACGGTAACGGCTTCACACTAGTCGCTACCTAGCCACCCCACGTGGAATTCTGGCTGCATCGGAGGTATGCCAGTTCACATAAACTGTTGTGGTGGGGGTTGTCCTGACGACACACGTACGCTTTTAACAGCGCGACCCGTCCGCCCCGGCAGCTGCACGGTCAGCGCGCCGGACTGCCCTGCCAAGCGAATGGGCTCTTGTTCGATTTACGACGGATCCGAGGATTTCTACGATGGGGAACTGCGTCTTGTGTGATTTCTAGGTTCGTACCCTCATAACTGACATTCCACTGTTGAGCTGGCTGAATTGGCACCACCCGAAAGTCGATTAAAAAAAGAGTCGCGGGACGCAGTGGGGCGGTGAGTGCGTTCGTTGCAGCCACGTTTCGTGCGGAAACACATGGAGCCCATGCCTTTATCGCTGCTGCAGCAAGCAGGTGTTGCAGTTACGAAAATGAATAAACGAAAGAAAATGTGGCACTCGGATTAAGGACCACTCATACTTCTTCTGTTGAAAAGCTGAGAGAAAATTACCCAAATGACAATGACTATTTAAGAATGGACAATGAAACATTTGATATACTGCGTTACATCGTAAAGGACGCATTGACACGGGGTGACGCGGTGGACCAGGAAGAGCGTTTCTGCAGAGGACCGCCCAATAGTTCCTCCCACACTGTCGCAACGGGTCGCTCACTCCAAGGTTTAAAATTTGCCACGAGGATTTCCCCATAGTCGCTGTCTAACATAATTCAAGAGATATGCAAAGCACTTCTGGATGCACTGTGGCCACACATCAAGAAGATAAACAATTAAAATTATTAATTATTGCATCAATAAATGTCACGTCCATTATGATTATCCGGGGTGTTATGCCGTGGTCGTTTGATGAATTTTGTCTCAATTCCCAACGTTTCGTCCCCGTCTGCGGGAGACATCTTCGAGTGGGTCTGTAGCTCGATGGAAGGTTCAACACACCCACAGTAGCGAGCCAGCGGGTCTGTTGGAACTTCCATCGAGCTACAGACCCCCTTGAAGATGTATCCCGCGGGCAGGGACGAAACTTCGGGAATTGAGACAAAATTCATCAGCTGACCACATGATAACAGCCCGGATAATCATAATGGACATGACATTTCCGGCCGTGAAAGTCTTCATTTTAGTAATAAATATTATGTAAGAAATTCTTGATAATTACAAGTATTAAACCTCATAAAACATCCATTTTTTACCGTTGTCTACTTAAAAACCAGAAAAAGACTCGCCACAGTGGTCACGTAATCACCGTATTGTGTTAATGGAAGTAGTGTGTTTATCTGCTAGTGAGATAGGTATTGGACCCTGCAGATGTGCAAGGAGCCGAAGAAAAAAAGGTGTGGAAGCACGGGACGGTGCCTGTAACAGCCTGATTTTACACAACGATCTATTACAGTCCGCGTAGTCAATGATTTCAGCAAACCTTAGCCGCTCTCGATCGACAGTAAGCAAATACAAGTAGTAATGACACACAGTTGGCACACAACATAGTCGATAAGTCGCTGCGCTGCGCACAAATATCATTCATTTTCTTTCTAAATAAGCGACGTAAGCTTTGTATTTGTATTAATGTTTTATTTTAGTTTTTTCTTGTTTCGAGGAAAACTAGTTTCCAAAACTCAATCAGATTATCATAAACATGGGCCTTTCAATTATTATTTGCGAAGTATTTGGACCTCACTTTACACAAGCTCTGTTGATCTTTGTACGTATTCATAAATTCCACCACAAATTCCTTGCTATAGTAACGGGAATCCGCCGTAATCTCGAACTGTAGCTTGTTGAAGACAATCTTCGTAGGTGCAGGACGCATCTGACGGGCGGCTGCCCTCACACGTGCATCCTCCAGTGAGGCAGACACCCCTGTGCTGGGAACCGCGTGGCCTGCCAGGGCGGCCCCTGCAGGCAGCCCGGCAGCAAGTGTCGCATCTCTCAGCAGCCCGTCTAAATTTCCAATCCTCGCGCGTCCATTTGAAGAACTGAACCTTTCTATCAACCGAGTACACGTAAGTGCAGCCTTCTTATCGGAAAAGCGGCTAAAATCACACATATTGCCTGCATTTTTCACCTGTCGAGATGTGCGATTCTTGGGTCTGACAGGCGGAAGGAACGAGGGAGGCGGTGTCGGTGCATAGGTACGATCTGAACTGAAACCAAAGAATTAAGCACGTCGAATTACAAAGTAGGAAGACAATTGGATTTCACGTTCACTGAAATAAATCTATTGAATCGGCAATACGCGCGTGAGCAACGAGGCTAATCAGTAGTGTGTCAAAAATTGTGAATTTCGGTGTAATGTGAGGTGTGTTCGGATAGTGCGTCCGGGTGTGGTGACCACCGTGTCAGTATGGCGCAGTGGTCAGTGCGTCTGCCTAGCAAGCAGGAGTCCCGGACTCGAATCCCGCCCCAGCGCAACTTATCAAATTGCCCCATTGATGTAAATTAATGCTCACTGGCATTTAATTCCTTCGTGTCTTAAGAAATATAGGTCAAACGTCAGCTCCAGGCCCCTCAGCAGAGGACGTAATATTCCTGGTCCACTCCTCACACACTCTGATCGCGCGACACAGTCCGTTAGACGATTACGTCGTGCCGTTCTAACAGCTACCTGTTCAGAAACAGAACGACATCAGATAATCAGATCGTCAAATATCGGACAGAAAAATTCATGAACTTACCGATAAGCACACGGCTCTCTATGACAAACACTATTCCATACATCGGCGTATGCAACACTCATGCTCCTTGGATAACAACTGAGGTACATCAGTTGATAAACAACAAGGATGTTACTCACAGATGTTTCAAGACAAATCTGAAGATGGAACGCTACGAAGAATACAGGAAGATGCGAAACAGAGCAATGCAAAGGATTCACTATAGCAGAATCAAGAACGCCCATTCCTTTGCGTGCAGCAATACGTGACCCGCGATTCTGTAATAGAGTCTCCTATAATCAGGAAGAGCTAAATTAGAAACTATTGTTCAGACCGCAGCTGATAGAATCAGTGAAATTTTCTCAGCAAAGAACTACAGCCAGTAAACGTTTCCACGTAAGACGTGTTACTGTAAAACAATAAGAAAAAAAGCAATAATTAGAATCTATTTTGAAGCTACAGGTAACGACGATATCACAAATAACATGATGAAGAACGTTGCAGATAGCTTATTAACTATCTTTACATACCAAATTTTTATTTTGGCAGTGGAACATAACCCACTCTACGGGAATGACGTAAGTATTGGTACAAGATGGGCATGTCCCCACTCTGCATTTTGCAAGATTTACTCATGATCGCGGATACAAGATGGTGTTGACAGAAGTGGCAACATCGCAATGGCACCATACTTAAAAAAAGTCAGGAATATAGGTTCAAAAATGGTTCAAATGGCTCTGAGCACAATGGGACTTAACATCTGAGGTCATCAGTCCCAGCTAACCTAAGCACATCACACACATCCATGCCCGAGGCAGGATTCGAACCTGTGACCGTAGCAGTCACGCGGTTCCGGACTGAAGCGCCTAGAACCGCTCGCCCACCGCGGCCGGCGAATATAGGTCAATCGGGCTATCTCCACTATCCTAACCTACACCTCTCCCCCTCCCCTTCCCAGAAAATGGTGGGAAGTTCAAATTTAGGCTGCAAAAAAGATCACTCGGGCTAACTCCACTAACCCAAGTCATCCGACCACCACCTCTTCCTTGGAATTGGCAGGAAAAGGCCTCAGCCTGTGCTGGGCACATACAGTGTTTATTTAAAGAATCTGCGTTGTCACAGGCAGTAGCTCCAATGTGTTCACCATGAGGTCCGGAGTCCAACTGACCTAGTACACAGTACTGCCAACAGAGGGCACTGTCGCCCCATGGTGGTCTGGGGGGAAGGAAGGAGTGCACTTTATTCATTTTGGAACGATTTATTTAGTGATGGATTTTATATGGTTTATTTAACAACATTGATACAAAACACTCTCCCTGGCGTGTTTGGGGTCATAGTACATAGCCTACAGATCTGCAAACTACTCGTAAATCATCGAAATAATGCAGTACACTGTTGTCATAATAATAATACATGTACACTATGTCATCAAAAGTATCCGGACACCTCGCTGGAATTCAATATGGTGTCAGCCCACCCTTAGCCTTGATGACAGCTTCCAGTCTCGCAGGCATACGTTCAGTCAGATGGTGGAAGGTTTCTTGGGGAACGGCAGCCCATTGTTCACAGAGAGCTGCACTGAGGAGAGGTATCGATATCGGCATTCCAAAACATCATAAAGGTGTTCTATAGGATTTAGGGCAGGACTATGTGCAGGCCAGTCCATTACAGGGATGTTATTGTCGTGTAACAACCCCGCTACAGGCCATGCATTATGAACAGGTGCATGATCGTGTTGAAAGATGCAATTGACATCCCCAAATCGCTCAATGAAGGACTGTGCAGCGATAGAGCTACGTAAAACAACAAGGGGAGTAAGCCCCCTCCATGAAATACACGACCACACCATAACACCACTGCCTCAAAATTTTACTGTTGGCACTACACATGCTGGCAGATGACGTTCACTGCGTATTCACCATACTCACACCCTACCTTCGGATCGCCACTGACATTTGTCACTCCACAGAACGTTTTTCCACTCTTCAATCGTCCAATGTTTACACTACTTACACCAAGCAAGGCATAAAAAAAAATGGTTCAAATGGCTCTGAGCACTATGGGACTTAACATCTGTGGTCATCAGTCCCCTAGAACTTAGAACTACTTAAACCTATCTAACCTAAGGACATCACACACATCCATGCCCGAGGCAGGATTCGAACCTGCGACCGGAGCGGTCACGCCGTTCCAGACTGAAGCGCCTAGACCGCACGGCCACACCGGCCGACAACAAGGCATCGTTTGGCATTTACCAGCAAGATGTGTGGCTTATAAGCAGCCACTCGACCATGAAATCCACGATTTCTCACCTCCTGCCTAAGCCATAGTACTCGCAGTGGATCCTGATGCAGTTTGGAATTTGTGTGCGACGGTCTGGATAGATGTCTGCCTATTACACATTAGGACCCTCTTCAACTGTGGCAGCCTCTGTCAGTCAACACACCAGGTCGGCCTGTATCAGTTTGGGCTATATGTGTCCCTTCACGTTTCCACTTCACTATCATTTCGGAAAAAGTGGATCTAGGGATGTTTAGGAGTGTGGATATCTCACGTACAGACATATGACACAAGTGACACCCAATCACCTGAACACATTCGAAGTCCGTGATTTTCGCGGAGCACCCCATTCTGCTCTCTCGCGATGTCTAATGAGTACTTAGGTCGCTGATATGGGGTACCTGACAGTGGGTGGCAGCACAATGCACCTAATATGAAAAACGTATGTCTTTGGGGATGTCTGGACACCTTTGATCATATACTGTATAACGGTCTGTGGACACGCTCACTAACTGTAATCTTTCGAAATAATGCATTGCACTGCCTACAGACCTGCAAATTACTGGTAAAATCCCGAAATAATGTAGTCCACTGTTGTACAGGCATGGAAACAACTTGTAAATTGTTAACAATAATGCTTGTAAAACGCTCTGCAGACACGCACACCGATTATAAACTGTCGAAATAATGTACTGCACAGCCTAGAGACCTGTTCACAAAATAACGCAACAGACACTTTCACTATACGTAAAATTGGCAAAATAATGAATGTAAAAGGTTGTGCAAACACGCTCACAACGATTAAACAGCCGAGAATAATGCACTACACAAACACTAAGTGGACGTAAAAACGCTTTCGAAATATCGTCAACCACATCGAGGCGCTAGCACATTGGTTCAGCCTGTGTGATGCCTCCAGCATCTAGACAGCAGACAACTCATGTGTATCACTAGTACCTCAATAGATGTACAGAAGAATGCTGCCTCGACAAAAAAATAACTATTTAACTGGTTCCCAATGCTCCCATGTCAACATTTTCTCGTTTTGTTCTTACATTCGCAAGTACAAGAATTCTGCTGCACCAACCAGGAGACACGCAAGTTCATAGACAATTTACCCACATTTTGGCACATGAGTTGACTGCTGTCTTTCATGCTTTCCTGGAAAAACAATGAACCATCTACGTCTAAACTTACTTGCATCGGCATTAAAGGATGACAGAGAGTGGAGAAGTGTTAAGTCGGAGTTGTAACAACATACGATTTAATGGTAGACTGATGATGCTTTGGAGAGAGAGCGGGAAAAGTTACTGTAGGTCACTTGACCATTTTTTTTCCTATGTTCTGTCAGGATGCATCAGCTGTGTGACACAGCGTGTGTTCGACTTATGTACAACCTCGTGTTCTGTGTGTATATTAGAGAACTGTGTACTTGTGATCATTAATGGCAAGCTTCTCTGTCATCAGAGGTCGTCCATCTCATGTCTGATGAAAAGTGACCATCCTGTTTCGACACATTCCTCTAAAGGAGCGAAGATTTTCGCGATGTACTCCATTCCCCTAATGCATCTTGGGTATAAAATCGAGACTTCAGTTTAATAACAGATGATTCTAAGTTAGCGATAGGTGTTTGTGAGGCACTGCAATGTATACATTTCCTTTATAGATGTCCTGTTTACAGAGTTAGTGGCGGCATGGCAGGTAATTCCACATGTCAAAGGCCGCTGTTGTGCGTTTATCTGTTTCCTTGTAGGAGGTGTTCTCCATTACTGACGATCATTTTATGTAGGATTGATGCGGGCATAGTATAATTTCTGGACTGTGATCAGATGTGAACACTGGACTCTATACATCTCTGGAAAGCTGTATTGTGCATTTATCAGGCAGAATCGATGTTTTAATTAAGTAATTTTTCCGTTTTACAGTTTGTTACCATAGTTTATCGTAGGGAAACCTGCAAGAAGGATGTATGTCATGCAGTGGAAATATATTTCTTACATTGGAATATTAACAGCATAGCATTCCACACGACTAATAGGTCATAAACTGAAGCGATCTAACATTATAGTCTATTTTAAGTACAGAAACGTGTAGTCTTAGGAGTGCGTGTGTTTATGTTCTCTCTTACCAGTACCCTGCAGATACTGATCCCAGACACTAGAACAATACTTTAGAATTGATAGCGTAGTTGGTTTACGTAAAATGCTTCGAACTCCATCCGTCTGGAGCTCCATCACGCATAAAAACCACACATTTCTTGTTCTTCTTAACTATCTGCTGTTACATCAAATCACTTTCAAATCTACTACTATAAACCGATAAGGGGTTCTAAGCTCCTCGAAATGAACACATCTGGAAAAATCTCGTGCACTTGGATGGGTGTGGGCTCAGCACACCACATTCATTCACGAGACGTGGAATGTAGCGATCTACTCCTGGTAGCTGCAGATTAAATCAGTAATGGTGCTGCATGGGTGGTCGGTCTTTCAGTCTCTAACTTTATCCTAAGAATGTGAGAATGTTCTGTGACTCCGCATAGAGACAGATCGTAAATTACACATTGTGCTTGAGGTGTTAAAGTATGTAGATTGCTGTATGGTAGACTTTGATGATGTATGTGTTTGACAATTAGCCATGAATGGACGTTCTGCACAGTACTGTACCTACATTTGCAAAGTAGAGGAGGGGCAGCATAGCAATGACACTGCAACTGGGAAGCGTGCTGTTGCATCATTTGTCAGTGTTGAAATCACTGTCATATTGCTAAAATTGTTCGCACTATCAACTGTGGTGCTTATTTTAACAGTACATCGGCGGTGTCTTTCCCATCTCATCCATCCACTGGTACGCCGTTGATTACCAAACAATGATTGACTGACATTACTTGTTTGAGATGGAGAAAGAGTTTTGGTGGAGGGACAATACCTTCTGGGGGTGACTAGCACTGAAACAGTGATCACGTACATGACTGCAATATGAGGAATCAGTCGAAACGGAACACAGAGTCATCAGCTATCTCATCACTTTGACAGATGAGTCTAAATGTAGAGGTCGTCAATCACCTTCGGACAGCAGTTTGGAAACGCTCCACAACAGTGGCTATATCTTCCAGTTGCCTTATGTTGGGACTGTCTTTTATTTAGAATCATCTTGTGTGTGTGTGTGTGTGTGTGTGTGTGTGTGTGTGTGTGTTGCAGTGGCAGCAGGTAGAACATGGTTTACACCGTATAACATCTAGTTTTCTGTGAGAGGCGATGGTTCAGAAAATGTTAATGGTTCAAATGGCTCTGAGCACTATGGGACTTGACTTCTGAGGTCATCAGTCCCCTAGAACTTAGACCTACTTAAACCTAACTAACATAAGGACATCACACACATCCATGCCCAAGGCAGGATTCGAACCTGCCACTGTAGCAGTTGCGCGGTTCCAGACTGTAGCACCTAGAACCGCTCGGCCACTCTGGCCGGCGAAAATGTTAATGTCAGCTTAGAACCTAACACAGACCTTGAAGTCCTGGTGGTAAAAAAAATGTATCTCAGTGTACAAAGTGGGTTACAGCAGAAAAACAAAAAAAAATGTTTGAAGCAATGAAAATGAAATGTCGTGTGGCTAAGGCCACCCGTCGGGTAGACCGTTCGCCTGGTGCAGGTATTTCGATTGGCACAGGGAGACTCTCTCGTGACTGACAGTATAGTCTGTGGGATGCGGTCATCCTCCTACAGTACAGGTGTTGACACTTTACATTTGTCTGTGCAAGTGCCTTCGATCACTGGTCACCTGCTCTAATGGATCAATACCTGTATACTTAATAGGATTGCCACATGCACTCGATGCCAGCATGCAGACGGTATTTCTTTTTGATGTATGGGAAGAGAGAGATGCGGTAAAAACCTTGTCGAGTTCCCTATCGGGTGAAGTTAGCAGAGCTTCCATATTTCGTAATTTTTCTCTGTTGGATGGTACAGAATAATGACGATAGAATGTTGGGGTAACAGACGTGAATGGACCATGAGGGACGCGGACCTGCTTTGGACTGCAGTACCTGTATGATGTCTTTCTAAGTTTCCCAGTACGAAAGACCACCGTCACCGTGCTGTCTTTATACTACCTCGTGTTGAAGGATCAGATTTCCTTTGCCGCTGATCTCACACATCGTGCATGGTTGGTGGGCCTACTATAACATCTTCCCATTTCCATTGAATGGTCAAAACAAGGGTCCTGTTGCACTAACTCAGCTTAACCTGTTCCTACACGGACTGCAGAATGTGGTAGCTAATGCTTTCTCCGACTTACACTCAGTTCAGACTTAAATTGGAACGATGATATGCGCATAGCTGCAGGGATGATATTGCAGAGTCTGAGGGGCAGTTGCAGCTGCATAGGGACTATCTAAAAATTTACTATAGCTCGTAGGTTCCAGAAAGCTGACTCGTTTCAGGATATGAGACTGCCAGAAATATGATTCAATAGTGGCTGCAATCATTAAAAGACTTCTCCATAGGATCCAACGCAAGTATGTGGTTGAATGGAAAGACTTGATACCAAATCACAGACGGCATTTCTACTGGAAAGCGTAGCACTAGAGATATGAAAAGCTAGTGTACATTTCTTACGACCTCAATCAGCACACCATCTACTGTTTGTGATGCTTCTCAATCAACCATAGACTATAACCCAGTGAATATATCGCAGAACCTCTGATGTGTCATCAAGAGAGAGTGCGTTACAAATACTATAGTTCAGTTCTTTTATCTTGGCGGTTCGCGCATGCCCGCCCAGACACGGGAGATTGCTGCGTTGCCAGTTGTATGCGCCAAGAGAAGCAGCGCCGTAGTATAGTTCGCAAACTTACGTTTAGGGGGGAGCGCGCAGTTTATGAAGTAAAGCCACCACGGCCGCATTAACCCTTTCGTTGCTACAGAGACGTCTCCCCGCATTCGCCGATGTGCGCGATTTTGTCATCATTGCACTGCTCTCCTGTGCAGACACATGGTGTTTCGACAGCTTTGACACACTTTATCATTCGATTTCACAAAAACTTTTTGGCCCAAAAATTTGATTTTTACACATTTTCTTGACTGATACCTTCCCCCCATAAATGACTTAATTCTGTTTCGATATTCAACGCAGTTATTGTGCAGCATTAGATGTAGTAAACCGTTGCACGAAATTTTGAAGAGTTTGCAGACGTAAAAGTCCATAGCGTATACTTTCTGTATGGTCGATTTTAGTTGCCACCAGAAATTTCAAAAAATTACATTCAAACGAATAAAATTCATGAAGTAAGACACTTCGATATTGTTTTTAAATAAAGAAAACATTAAGCCCCTATGAAGAATTGAACTCTGAACCTTTATGAGCCATTCACTTTAACCATTACGCAAACGCAGCTCGTCATTCAATATATCTGCCAGAGGACTTTAACATATCACGCAAAATACCGACAAACACTGTTAGTATGATTATGAATTACTCACGTTTCGTCGAAGTATAGTAGGAAATAAACAATTACCGCTGTTCTTTATTGCGAAAAAGCGGTTAGTGAGAATGAATTAGGAGGCTTATTGCTTGTTTGGTTTAATTCATTAATAGAATATGAAGCAATTGGTATAAATAATGCTTTTTCCAAACTTTCTATAAAAGAAAGCCTGCTATCAAGACATTGCTTTTGCTGAATTCCTTACTTTATTTATGACTGAACGTTTCTAAAACTGAAGACACTCGTCCGTGCTCTGCACTGCAGTGGAGCTCTGGCAACGTCGTTCTCTGTTCATTGGCTGACTGTGTTTTGCGACGTCAGATGCGCAGAACGAACCTAAACTCGGCCGCCGTCATAAATGACGCGCACTTTAGAGGAATATCTAACAGCGGTATGAGGCAGCTGCAAATAACGACTTCAGACCACGTTCCTTAGCCGAATCACTTTCTAAATTCGGTTATTTCATTACGAGCTTATACTGTCGGCGACATGTAACCGCGCTTTCGGTCTGTTATATACAGCGATCACTATCCATGTTGAGTGTCGCGGTATTTGTGTAGAAAAACCACTTCGTTCGGAGGTAATGCCAAACTCGATTTATAAGGCTTTTATAGTTTTTAACGTGGATATCGTTAGTGATACTTGAGAGGACGTGTAGAACCAAGACCGGCTGTGACACTAACATCGCGGTTGCAATCGTGTTTTTAACATCCGGCGGCTTGTAAGACGATTACTTCTTTCTAATACACTGTGGTGGCAAAAGCAAGAAAAACTTCTGTCACATGTCCACCCATCACTGATTTTCGCTAAGTATTTTTTCGTATCGTCAGCAATCAGTTATTGAAGAAGTATTATACTTAGAAGTAGGGGATGCATGATAGGTTCACCCTGAGCATCAACCTTAAAAAATATGTGTGTGTGTGTGTGTGTGTGTGTGTGTGTGCTCAACGTTTGCAAAGAAAATGATTATGTCCTGTCGTAAGGAAAGGAATGGATTTGACATGGAATACTGAGATAGCAAAAAATGGAATTAAAGAATTTTTTTTACATGGAAAAATCATGAGAATGGTACAAATATTTCTATTTCCAGAGCCACAGCCGCCAGCAGGGGGTATTTCCGATACTTCGCTCATTACGATACGTTGTCCAATTGAGATCGCAATCGTAATATTTATAGCGATCAGATATGCATGTGGTCAGTTTCCTAGGACGTGGGGGTGCGGCGGTAGCCTGTGACGGTAATGATTCGCGTTTCAAGCTAATGGCAGGAGCTGCCCGAAAGGAGAGGCCTGTTGGGGTACAGGACTGCACCTGACCTGTGTCGCCCTCAACACGGCTGAATAGCGAACTAATACTCAGTATGTATTGGGCAGCCTTCGTAATCAAGTGTGTTCTCCGTGGAAATTTGAGAAGATTCAATATGGACTTGTGTTTGTGCTGGACCATTAGTTCCTCCCATGTACGGGTAAATTGTTTGGTTGACTGCGTCTGCACGTTTCTCGTCTTTGACAAACTGCCTATTGGCTTCTGTCTCGGGTTCTTCGGCCGACGTTCATCTAATGATTTTTCTGACGTTTCGCCAGCACGAGTGGCTGGCATTGTCAAAGCTTCACCCTCCATTGCCGGTGGTGAACTGGAGCCGAGCTCGCGGGCGCAGGCTATATGTACCTGGCGCGCCAACGTCCGAGGGCTTCTCCGCGGTCATTTCCGGTGCGGTTCTCCTCTTGCTACCTGCGACGGTCGTTCGCTGCAGTACGGGAAGCCAGGATCCGTTGACCTTAAGGCTTTCCTCTTTCTTGTTCAAACTGTTCGCGTGTTTTTGTATTTCTACAGCTTCTCTGAACAAGCGCGTGTGATAGTGCTTCTCTACAGCCAGAACTTCCGTGTCGGCGAATTTTATTACATGGTCGGTCTCATTCAGTGCGTGCTCTGCCACGGCCGATTTCTCCACCTGCCCCAACCTGCAATGTCGCTTATGCTCTTTGATCCTGGTGTTAATGGATCGTCCAGTCATTCCGACATAAACTTTTCCACATGTGCATGGTATGCGGTATATTCCCGACATTGCAAGTGGGTCTCTTTTCTCCTTCGCCGATCTAAGACACTCTTTGATCTTCCTTGTCGGTTTGAAAATCGTCTTTACGCCATGTTTGCGCAATATACGGCCGATTCTGTCCGTCACTCTGGGAATGTATGGCAGAAAGGCCGTACCCGACAATTCTTTTTCCGGTTCCTTACTTCGCCGAGGGTTGGGCTCTGTTACACTTCTAATATAATTTGTGGAGTAACCATTGCTCCTCAGGACAGTTTCCAGGTGTTGCATTTCTCGTTTGAGGTGTTGCGGCTCACATATTCGTCCTGCTCTCGTTACGAGCGTACTAATCATGCCTCTTTTCTGGCTCGGGTGGTGGTTTGACAGTTTGTGCAGGTATCGGTCCGTGTGAGTCGGTTTTCGATACACGCTGTGTCCCAGATCTTCGCCGTCCCTTGTGACCAGAACATCTAGAAATGGCAGTTTCTTGTCTTTTTCTACTTCCATGGTAAATGTTATGTTGGCATGGAGGCTGTTCAAGTGTCTTAGGAAGTCACTGAGCTGTTCTTCACCATGGCTCCACACCACTGCCATTTCTAGATGTTCTGGTCACAAGGGACGGCGAAGATCTGGGACACAGCGTGTATCGAAAACCGACTCACACGGACCGATACCTGCACAAACTGTCAAACCACCACCCGAGCCAGAAAAGAGGCATGATTAGTACGCTCGTAACGAGAGCAGGACGAATATGTGAGCCGCAACACCTCAAACGAGAAATGCAACACCTGGAAACTGTCCTGAGGAGCAATGGTTACTCCACAAATTATATTAGAAGTGTAACAGAGCCCAACCCTCGGCGAAGTAAGGAACCGGAAAAAGAATTGTTGGGTACGGCCTTTCTGCCATACATTCCCAGAGTGACGGACAGAATCGGCCGTATATTGCGCAAACATGGCGTAAAGACGATTTTCAAACCGACAAGGAAGATCAAAGAGTGTCTTAGATCGGCGAAGGAGAAAAGAGACCCACTTGCAATGTCGGGAATATACCGCATACCATGCACATGCGGAAAAGTTTATGTCGGAATGACTGGACGATCCATTAACACCAGGATCAAAGAGCATAAGCGACATTGCAGGTTGGGGCAGGTGGAGAAATCGGCCGTGGCAGAGCACGCACTGAATGAGACCGACCATGTAATAAAATTCGCCGACACGGAAGTTCTGGCTGTAGAGAAGCACTATCACACGCGCTTGTTCAGAGAAGCTGTAGAAATACAAAAACACGCGAACAGTTTGAACAAGAAAGAGGAAAGCCTTAAGGTCAACGGATCCTGGCTTCCCGTACTGCAGCGAACGACCGTCGCAGGTAGCAAGAGGAGAACCGCACCGGAAATGACCGCGGAGAAGCCCTCGGACGTTGGCGCGCCAGGTACATATAGCCTGCGCCCGCGAGCTCGGCTCCAGTTCACCACCGGCAATGGAGGGTGAAGCTTTGACAATGCCAGCCACTCGTGCTGGCGAAACGTCAGAAAAATCATTAGATGAACGTCGGCCGAAGAACCCGAGACAGAAGCCAATAGGCAGTTTGTCAACAAGTGGCCACGAAAGCCTCAACAATTTCTCGTCTTTATTTGATTGAGAGAACATCGATTGTGGTGTGCGCAACTAGCAGGTGAAAGACAGGCGGAAGACGTGTTTGCTGGTTCTCTAGATATGAGAAACAACTTAGTTGACTTTTTAAATTATGAGGGTGATTTGGAATCTCTTATACACCGACATCGGTATTCGTGAGTGGAAATATCAGTTTCCTCTATTTTCTTCGCGTTTTCACGTGAAGATCTTCGCTAACGGGATATGTTTCTAGTTACTCAGTGGTTTACAGCACGCTGCACCTTGCTAAAGTTTCGGGTTCCTAGAGAAATAATTTTCAGTCTATATCTTCAGAATTATACTGTGCAAACGATCGGTAGCACACTGTTGTGAGCTTAATATCGAAAAGTATCGTGAAAATGGTATGATATTCTGGTAAACCATGTGGAAATACGTATGGTCTTGTAATCCCAGAGTCAGTCGATGGGTGTAGCAAGCAAACAGATAGGGGCCAGTAACGTCTTTGAGCGGAGAGCAACCGACCTAGCCCTCATACAACAGTCTTCACGGTGTATGTACGAGTTTCTGATGGTCGATAGCTATATGCAGGATGAAGAAGTGGTGATTTTGCATGGAGCAGGATACGAATTGTGTATTTACTACATCGATATGGTACGTAAAGATCGGTTTCACGCTGTAATATTCAAGCTTCCGTCGTCAGTGGCAGAGCAGTGTAATTGAGGAAAGTGTCTTTCCATATTTGATGATCTGTGGGACACTTTTGCAGGGTGTAACTGTCAGTGCAATATGGCAATCTGTACAAAACAGAGTTGCCACTGAAAGTCTAGTCTGCAGAAAAGAAACGCGGACAGTGCATCCACACTGGCAAAATCAATAATTTGGCAGGTAAACTCAGTAACAGTCAATCAGAATTCTTCACTCATTCACAACACATCCTTTGTGCTGGGACATAGGAGCCTCAACAGACTGGTTCGAACAACATGGGGACAAGATATCTATGGAAAGTTCTGAGACTAATGTGATGTCTTCTTTGTTCAAGTGTCTAAAGACAATATGAAGGAGACTATCCATGTCTGGTGGGATGCTGTCCCTCACCCGCCATTGTGGCATTAGGACATCTCCAGACTAGTAGCTGTAGGACACCGAAAATTCCAGCCATTTTTTCTTCCGTAGGATAGTGCTTCGACTTATGTTTGCGTAATTATTCTTAGACAGTGCTCTCTTTCCAAACAACAAGAATGCTTTTATCATTAACGGTGTTTTCGCAAGCATGCACAAACATGATGAAGGCTTTTAGCGGTGAGAACATGAGAGAAAATTTACCATTTCTGACTCATATGTTGAAAGGAGCACGTTACGATTTCCCTGAAGGGTAACACGTGATGGTCGGGGTGCCTCGTTAGGAGCATCAGGAGGAATGCATTCGTCGTTATTCTGCGCTTTTTTCGTGAACAGGTCCTGTTAGGACAAGAATTTCCCTGCAGATGTGCTTAGACACCACGAAAGCTCCTACAAAAGCGACCATTATCTATTTCTGCAGCACTTTATAATTTCAGAGAGGTACACTTGGCTCTTATTTACATAGACATGTGTTGTCAGTATAACATTCAGGACCTTACGGCTGCGCCCGCGATTGTGAGTAGCTAGTCAAACATCTATCGCCTGATGCTAGACCATAGGTACAAAAGCTATGCATCAGTCACGGTAGACACGTGCATGACAAGATGCATATCGCATGTTCTGTTATGATTGCGAAGAACACAGCATCTTGTGCTCTTCTGGGAGGCACTGCAAGACATTTCTACGGGGTGTTCAAAGAGTCTCTCCGCAGTGCCGTATGACTGTTAATCGCACGTGTCGTATGATTGTTCATCTGCCTGGGTTACTTTCCTTCGAGTGGACTCTCTCAACATTCCACTGTTTCGTTTATCTCAGCAAGCGTCAGTAGTATCGTTGGTGTGTGTCGTTAGTGTTGACGTGAACGTTTGAATTTAGGTCCTTTGTTCGTTCGTTTCGTTTTTGTCACTGTTAAAATGCTAACCATTGAAGAACGTGTGTTTTTGGTGGAACAAGTGTTCAAAGCTGGCGGTAAATACACAGTTTCAGTTCGTCAGACATTTAATTCAGTTTTCCCGGAGACAACACTCCCACACCGCGATACTGTGTAAGATTTGACTAACAAATTTCGAAGTACGGGTTCAGTGAAAGTGTGCAAATGTATATATAAAACAAATTATCTATCAAATTAATTACATTATTGTCATGTTTGATTTTTATGAATTTTTCAGCGGATGAATTGTCTTTCACTTTTAATTTACTGATATTCTTAAATTGTAAGTCAGTGGTGGCGTAAACTTACGTCGATTTTTCATGCTTTACGCCATTCAGATTTACGGAATTTGGTTATATGCTTCTTCTTCCGCCATGAGTACTTCTCATTTTTGACCATGAATACAATACTGATTTTTATCAGACTTCTTCTTCAGATGCATGCAGCTACAGTGACATGACATTAGCATAATGTGCGGAAGAAAAGAAAACTTTCGTGAAACTCTAACACTTCATACTTTCTTAAAAATTATTATTCAGCTAACAAAAATGGTTCAAATGGCTCTGAGCACTATGGGACTTAACATTTATGGTCATCAGTCCCATAGAACTTAGAACTACTTAAACCTAACTAACCTAAGGACGTCACACAACACCCAGTCATCACGAGGCAGAGAATCAGCTAACACAATGTCTACTACACACTTCTCACAAGAATACATCTTCTACCAACGAGACCTGACACAGTCCTCTAAATAATTGACAAAAAAAAATTGAAAGGAGTTTCCATCATTTGTCATTTGCCTTCCAGCGTAACAAAATACATCTTTTCCGACGCTTACAGCGGCTCGCTAGTGATTATTATCATTGGTTTTAAATGTTTGTCTTTTCCTTCTGTACCTATAAAAATGTCCCCACACTGTGCGGTGACATGCAGTGGAGGCACACAGTGTTTTGTAAACACTCGTACAGCTTTAAATTTAAATTTTGTCGAAAGGGGTACAATGACCTTTGTCATCGTATTTTTCTTTGTATATTGGGTTGGAGATGTCAGCATGTCGGGCTTACACATTATCTTACAGGAAATCCATAACTTACATCGGGAATGATAATTCATTAAGTATTTACGTGAGAGCGCTGCAAGAGCAGCTACTTGTCCTTTTGGTAACATTGTCAGTGTCTGTGCGCATGCGCACAAAACATATTTGTTGGCTGTGCAACAGCGATTAACGCTCCAAGTATTATTGAGTACGGTCGTTTGCGCTTCCACTCGCGCTTTTAGAGTCATTTTCACACTGAGTGCCGTACTATCCGTCGAATAATTTGCTGTGGCGTGATTTTCCATTGTGAGCCCAGTGCATGTGCATTTACTCTTCAAGAACCGATGCTGTGGCAGATAATTCACCTGATACAGCCCGGGAAGAAAGCTTCTCCATCATATCCACATTTTTAGTGGGGTGAATACTGCACATCAACAGTCGACGTCAAGGTAAGTGATGCTTGCATAATCGTAGTTTGCTGATTAGTATATCAGACATTGTGTAGCATAACGTTACCAAAACTGATTCGTTGCACTATTGCACACGCGTTTGGATACCACTATATATTTCGTCGTTCACTTTGTCGTGAGAATCGTTTTAGTCCTTGAGGTTTTTTTTCCTTTTCTGTTAGTTTTCCAAGTTCATCTTTTACATATGGCTCGATATACACTTACAATTTACATAAACATTTTGACATAACAATGCATATTACAATGGCTTACGTCTAAGGCTGACATTGCACCCATTATTTGTATCAAACGTAGAAAATTCTTAAATACTAAAACATTACAAATTTCCTTCTTCAACTACAGTTACAGGTTAGTATAGTTTGTTTAACTTAAAAAAAATTCCTTGTACATAAATACCTATAAGTTATTTATATTTCATTACATTGTGTTACTACATGTAATGCATCCACATTTTATTTTCCTGTCATGCATACATCAGCTACGAGAGTTTAATATTTTCCTAGGGAGAAATAGAGAAAAACATTTACATCAGAATTCTACATTATGCGTTGCTGGCTTAACTACGCTTCGGCGCTGCCTCCTGCATTGGGGAGGGAATAAGGAATTACTATTTACTGGTTTATGGATTACTGAGGAAATGTTGTTCATCCTTTCTTAAATCACTTATCAACGAACTCCTCCTTCATGGAACCAAAACGTATTAACGACTCAGGTACTATATACCATAGCGTTGCTTATATTTGTTTACGTGTAGCTTTGTGTTCGTAACGCAAAAGTTTTTGCATTACCTCATGCTTATCTCTTTACAATTACGTGGAAATTCTGTCGTTTATATTCACATGTGACACGATACGAAGTGATTAGTTTTATTTGAAGTAACATGCCTCTGTGTCTATGATCACTTTGTAGTCAATAGGTACAGACAAATGTTTTGTAGTTGCACTGCGACGATGTATATTCTTATTCTTCATTTGCTTGATGACCAGAATGTACGTATAGACATGAAATGCGGCCCGTTTCTTCATTTGGTACCTATAACACTCGTCGTAAATCTCTTCGTCTGCACCGTGTCGATGCACTGGTCGTTGAAATATAAAAAACTTGTAGCTAACTTAAAAAACTAATGGTGTTTTGTAGCTCATAGGAGACACATACGCTCGGTCATCACATTCTTTCGCAGACGTTTTTTCATATTTCATTCTTATTTGTTTATATATCCCACACCGGTGAGCATTATTCAAGCAGTGGACGAACAAATGTACTCTAACCTACTTCCTTTGTTTTCGGATTGCATTTGCTTAGGATTCTTCCAATGAGTCTCAGTCTGGCATCTGCTTTATCGACGATTAATTTTATATGGTCATTCCATTTTAAATCACTCCTAATGCGCACAACCAGATAATTTATGGAATTAACTGCTTCCATTTGCGACCTGCTATATTGTAGCTAAATGATATAGGATCTTTCTTTCTATGTACTCGCAGCACATTACACTTGTCTACATTGAGATTCAATTGTCATTCCCTGCACCATGTGTCAATTCGTTGCAGATCCTCCTGCATTTCAGTACAATTTTCCATTGTTACAACCTCACGATATATTACAGCATCATCCGCAAAAAGCCTCAGTGAACTTCCTATGTTATCCAGAAGGTCATTTATGTATATTGTGAATAGCAACGGTCCTACAACACTCCCCTGCGGCACATCTGAAATCACTTTTACTTCGGAAGACTTGTCTCCATTGAGAATGACATGCTGCGTTCTGTTATCCAGGAACTCTTCAATCCAATCACACAATTGGTCTGATAGTCCATATGCTCTAACTTTGTTCATTAAACGACTGTAGGGAACTGTATCGAACGCCTTGCCGAAGTCAAGAAACACGGCATCTACCTGGGAACCCGTGTCTATGACCATCTGAGTCTCGTCGACGAATAGCGCGAGCTGGGTTTCACACGATCGTCTTTTTCGAAACCCATGCTGATTCCTACAGAGTAGATTTCTAGTCGGCATAAAAGTTATTATACTCGAACATAATAAGTGTTCCAAAATTCTACCACTGATCGACGTCAGAGATATAGGTCTTTAGTTCTCCACATCTGTTCGAAGTCCCTTCTTGAAAACGGGGATGACCTGTGTCCTTTTCCAATCCTTTGGAACGCTACGCTATTCTAGAGACCTACGGCCACCGCTACAAGAAGGGGGGCAAGTTCCTTCGCGTACTTCCACTGATATTTTGGCCGCGTAACGATCGGCCGTCCTCAAAGTGAGTCGCAAGACCGACGACAAGGTGCCAAGCGCGCCCTTACATGCTCCACCGCGGCGGTCACAGACGCTGGTCGGCGATAAAGATACACGCTTACACATGCACCGCCTTTGGCGAAGGCGTACAGATATTCGATTCGCTTATCGATGTACGTCCGGCGGATGTGGCATCGTGACAACTTCTCTGCGGTTTAATTACCCCAATAGCCAAATTCCAAGCTTTGTCCAAATTAAAACCAATATTTGTATTTGTTAACTTATTAGCTAATCTAATCTCCATAGCATCCTTGAAGACAGAATCCCAAAAGGAAGAGGTGGATTTTAAAATCTTCACACCACTGTACTTCATGGAATGCCCTGCATCAATACAATATTTGGCCACAGCTGACTTGTCAGTCTGTGATAACCGCGAGTATTTTCGATGTTCAACACATCTCTCATGAACGGTGCGTGTTGTTTAACCTCTGTATGACCTCTCACAATTTCCGCAAGGCATCTGATCCAAATCCGTCTTACGAAGCAATAAATAGTCCTTTACAGAGTCAAGTAATGCTTCAATCTGCCTCGGAGGCCGGAGGATCACCTTAAAACAATGTTTCTCGAAAATACGGCGTCTCTTAGAGGAAAGAGCACCCACATAGACAAAAATTCACTTCATATGAAGGAATTACTATCTCCTTCCCTCTCACATACCTGCATCCTAGGTTTTACATTAAATGCTCTACGAAGCTGTTGCGAAGAAAATCCATTCGCTGTAAAAATGCTGTTGAGGTATGTGAGCTCTTCTTACAAATTATCTTTATCAGATATACAGTGCGCTCTATTCACTAAGGTCATAAGGACATCTACGGTCTGTGGCAGCTACTGGCATGCAGATATAGATTTGTATGTGTCGGTGTACGATATACGGCATGTCCTAATGTGGCATCAACTTTACGGCGAACGACAACATCGAAAAAGGGGAGGCAGCAGTCTTTTTCTATTTTCATAGCAAATTTGATACTAGCATTGATAGAATTCAAATACTCAAGAAATCGATGTAATTCATCCATCCCATGCGGCCATACCACAAATGTGTTGTCCACGTACCTCCAGAAGACCGTTAGTTTAAAACTTGCTAAGTCCTCGAACTCGTCCATGAATAAATTAGCTACAAGACGGGAGAGGGGACTTCCCAAAGCAACTCCATCAATCTGCTCATAAAATTCACCATTAAACTGAAAATAAGATGACAAAAGCACACGTTCAAATAAGACCTTGGTGTTCTTATGAAAGTGATGGCCGATAATAAGGGAAGAGTCCTTTATAGGTACCTTGGTATATAATGATACCACGTCAAAACTAACGAGCACATCCGTATTGTTTAGCCCGACATTGCTAAGTCTCTGAATAAAATCAATAGAATTACGAATGTAATGACTAAATTTTCGTACCAATGGTTTTAATAAGGAAGCTAAATATTTGGCAGAAAAATGCGTTGGTGAACCGATAGTGATTCTTAAAGGCCTCGTAGAAAAATCCTCTAGACGCTCATCCTTACACGTATTGTGAAATTTAGGAACTCGGTGGTACTACACCTCGCACTTTTAAGTTGAAAATGCACACAGTCCACACACTTCACCAAGAGGCAGCTTGAATGGGCAGGTGGGATCACATAGAGGACTGTTCTGCAAATGCTACACAGCGGAGCTACTGCAGTTACAGTGACCTGATGGGTATCTACCGAAACTAAATAGTGACTCGGCGCTCCTATGTGAGATTTTACTCACGAATGACGAACCGTTTACAAACCGTGGCAAATTAGTCTTCGCAGTATGTGTTTTCGGGCAGATGCAAATCCACAATGACTGAGAAATATAGGTAAAGAACGATGTTGGCCGGAAAACGTGTGGTGCGGGCTTTTGAAGAATCGCACCGTTGCTCCCAGTTCTGTTGATAGGACTTTGTCTACAGTTCCTAACAGACGTGCTGCTGCAGTTACTAGGAGACATCCTACGACACACAAGCCAGGACACGTGGTACCAACGTGGCGGATGTCCTACCATTTCCGCACAGACAGTCACAAACCACATGCACACACCATTCGGAGATGGCAGGATATGACGTACGGTAAGCACAAAATGGCCTATATGCTCGCCAGACGTAACACCTCTGGACTTTTTTCTGTATGGAAAATTAAAATAAATAATCTACAGTGAAACACCGACGATCCGAGAAGACCTGCCATGACGCACAATATGGCCTTGTGAATGGCACCCAGCCGCGAGTTGAAATTGAATGTTTAAACCGAAACACGCGAAAGAGAAAGTGTTGTGGCTAGCGCAGTGCAGTCTGTCGACAAACGGACGCTTGTGTATCGTGTGGGAATAACGTAAGGGGGGGAAAATACTTTTGCGTTCGCAAATATCGTTTGCTGTATGTTCACCACAACACGTTCTTGAGAGTGCGTGCCTCTCATTTTCTCCGAACTTCCGTCTGGAGCCGCCAGAGACTTGTCCGATGTTGGCCAGCACGCTCTACGACCCCATTCGCTTTTAGGTCCCATCCAGCATTTTTAGGAGGGTCTCCAACGATTCCACAATATTGCGCAGTACATCCAATCCTGATAACTTTTTTTTTTCTTCCGCCCACAGATCAATTCGACTTTGCTCCACTTAAAACTGAAATGATTCGAATCTCGTAGTTATCTACCTGTATTTATGATGCTCATATTTACATTATGTATCGATTCCGAATTATATAGTTCTGTACGCAGCCACACATATGGCTGTCCAAATCAGTCGATTATCGAGTCAGGCATAACGAGACGTGTATAACGGCATATAACCGAGCCTGCAACTGTGCAGAACAGCACACTTAATGATTCTACACGATGCCCACTGTTACGTATATATGAGTTCGTTCTGAAAAGTAATACCTCCGAATTTTTAATGTGAGTACTCTTAAAGATTTTTAAATAAAACATTCTAGATCCTTATTTTTCATGGTTACATATTTATTTTTCAACAGTCATCGTGGTGACAATCGCATTTCTCGCAACGCGACACCATTTTGTTACCCTCACTCAAGAATGTCTGACTGTGTTGACTGAGCCGCAACTTCACCTCTGCTAGCACCGCTTCTTCATCATCAAAATGAAGTCCTCGAAGGTGTTCTTTATGTTTTGGAAACTGATGAAACTAGGAAGGAAGCAGTTCGGGCTGTATGGAGGACGGCGGGTGACCCGTGAACCCAGGCGTCGGACTGCTGCAGACGTCGCAGCGCACTTGCGTGGTCTGTGGACCAACTCTTCGGATTCGAAGCTCGATTACAGCAGGCTACTTCTCACATGTCGGCATGTTACACGACACAGCTCGGAGCCCTCTAGCTGCAGAGGATAGGAAATATTTAGATGTGAAGAAGAAAGACGTCTTTCGCCCCAGCAGTTGAACGCGTAGAAAGAAAAAGCAGTGCCGGGATAAAACGAAAGGTTAAAGAACGGGCTTAAAATCCAATTTCACTGCCGACTCTCCTGTCCTCGGCGGAAGCTACGGAGAAACGCAGAAATGCAATTAAGAGTCGAATGAGGAAATACTGTGGACTGACAGTAAACGGGAGAAAGACTAAAGAAATAAGGTAGCGAAAATGGGATTACCGATAAGCGTAACGTCCAAACTGGCGAACAAGAAGTAGACGAACTCAACAAATTCTGCTACCGGGTATGCAAAATAAAACATGCCAGACAAAGCAACGAATTCCAGCACAGTGAAACAGGGCTTTCCTGGATTTCAGGAACACTCCCCAGTCGACATGCAGTCAGCAAACCAGACAGCTTTCAGAGTTACGTCACTTCGATCGTAAAAATTTTGTCAGTAGATTGTCGAAGTATTTTTAACAAATTTCCTGATCTTGCTGCCCTCCAGGCACTCAAATTTCTCTCACTCAAATTGTTTTCGGGATCGAGAGCGGGCTGAACTCCAAAGTTCAGAGAGTCATGCAAAACGAAAAGACAAATTCTACTCCACAACGGGGAAGTGTTCATTGACATGTATTGCCTCTATTGAGGTTGAAACTGAGTGTGAAAGTGATCTGGACGCATATAACACTTCTAGGTGAACTCATGTCTATTATCGGACGTTTTTAGCTGCCACCGGTCACACAGTGGCAGTTTTAGAATCATTCATAGAAAGTCTACGGTCAATAGCGCGGAAGTACCTAGACCGTGCAATATTAGCTAGAGAAAACTGCAACCTACCAGGTATAGACTGGGTCGTCAATGGATTCATTGCAAGGGTACAGACAGTCTTGCAATGTGCTTTGGAACTCGTTTTCCCTACACTGTCTTCAGCAACTTGTCAGACAGCCCACATTCGACGGAAACATTTTAACTACCAACAGGTCTGCCTTTAGCGACGGCGTCAGTATAGAGACGTGGATTAGTGACCAAGACATCGTCGTAGCGATATGTTTACTGAAGTTAATAAATCAATCAAGAAGAGCAGGAGATTATTCCTGTTAGAAAGACGACATAAACAAGTCTAAGCACGCCACCTAAGCAATGAATGGTCGTGATTTAGATTCAGTATGACGAACGTAGAAGAATTAACGGCAAAGTTTCAACGAATTGTAAATGGAGCCAGTGGCGGATACATATTGGGGGCACCCCACATAACTCCCCCCCTCCCCCCCTCCCTTGCGGAGTTGACGGCATTGCCACCAGCGCCGACCACGCCCGCCAGCTCGCACGCTATTCGTTCATTCCTTTGGTCAGTCGACTCGACTGAATCGAGTTATCGTCTAGTTGTACTTTCCTATGTAGCACGCGCGTTCGCATCATCGTATTTTATATGTTTCTGTCTGGCACGTAGATAGCTAACACATACCTACGAGAAAAGTCATAGCCATTCTAGTGATCTCGATACGTTATTCTGTCTGGCATTTGTTCGAGACAAGTCGCGAATACTCTACTCTTTTGTGATTAAAAAGTGTCTAATGGGAGAGTGAGACGCATTGCTAAACCCGCAGGACAGGTAGTTTAAATTGTGGAAAGGGACCAAAATAAGCGGCTGTCAGCTACACTCGAACATACAACTTTATTTATTTTAACAAACATTACAAGAGCCAAGAAAAGTTTTAAAGAAACACAGCGTTAATTTACCGGATGAATGCACCATACAATCTCATGCCTTAAGGGCAATACCACTATAATTTAAAATCGGCTGGAAGTCAATAACCTAAGGCCAAAATCTGAAATGTAAAAGGCAGAAGGCCTTACCTTAAATCAGTTCTTTCAACCAGTCTCAAGGCCCAAACAATCGCCGGCCGCGGAGGCCGTGCGGTTCTGGCGCTGCAGTCCGGAACCGCGGGGCTGCTACGGTCGCAGCTTCGAATCCTGCCTCGGGCATGGGTGTGTGTGTTGTCCTTAGGTTAGTTAGGTTTAAGTAGTTCTAAGTTCTAGGGGACTTATGACCTAAGATGTTGAGTCCCATAGTGCTCAGAGCCATTTTTTGAACCCAAACAATCTCGCACGTTAAGAGCAAAACAACTTTAATTTTTAAAAAATCGGCTGAAGGCCAATCTCTTAAGACTCGAACCAAAATTAAATTTTTAAAAGGCAAAAGGCCTTATCTTAAAACAGTTCTTTAATTAGGCTGAAGGCGCAAACAATCTGATACCTTATGAGCAAAGCAACTTTAATTTTAAAATCGGCTGAAGGCCCATCACTTAAGATTCATATCCAAAATAAATTTTTAAAAGGCCAAAAGGCCTTATTTCAAAACTTCTTAAATTAGGCTGAAGTCCCAAACAATCTTACGCCTTAAGGGCAAAACAACCTTAATTTAAAAATCGGCTAGGAGCCATACAAATACAAAGAACAAGAACAAATAAGAAAAGGCAGTACACCCAACGGCGCTCAGAAGTTTCCGAGGCTCAGCCTGGAATTCAAACACTAACGTTCGCTAAGGTGAGACAGGCAGTCGGCCCAACCATTCTCGATCAGACAACAACCCAACCAACAGAGAGTCAGCGTACCCGCCGACTAGATAACTTCCACTCCACCCGACCAGCACGCAAGAGGGATTTCAATGGAACAACGTAGAAGGTACTGGCGCCCACAACCAATTATACATTGAGCTGTCAAACTCCACACAGTGTTGGACAGCGACAACATGATGAGGAAAATACACTGCCTGAATTTTCGTCAATGGCCAGGGCAGGTAACCGGAACGTTAACGGGCACAAGGCAGAAGATTCAGCTTGTGCATTTCGATTCAAAATAACCAAGCGGAGTTAAACTCCACCGGAGAGAGGCTAAAATTTGCCAACTTGAAAACACACGTTGTTGCTCCCAGGAATGTCCCAACAGCCGACAACGAAATCCAAACGACACAATGTGAACAGTCGTGACTTGCTGGTAGATTAAGTCAAAACTAAACTTTCGTGTGCAGGATCGGTCAGCCTCGCACCTCGTAGCAATGGGAACAGGGTCAGTTGTCACTCCCTGCACCAAGTGCCTATCCGCTGCAGATCTTCCTGCATTTCGTTACAATTTTCTAATGCTGCAACTTCTCTGTATACTACAGCATCATCCCCGAAAAGCCGCATGGAACTTCCGACACTATCTACTAGGTCATTTATATATATTGTGAAAAGCAATGGTCCCATAACACTCCCCTGTGGCATGCCAGAGGTTACTTTAACGTTTGTAGACGTCTCTCCATTGATAACAACATGCTGTATTCTGTTTGCTAAAAACTCTTCAATCCAGCCATACAGCTGGTCTGATATTCCGTAGGCTCTTATTTTGTTTATCAGGCGACAGTGTGGAACTGTATCGAACGCCTTCAGGAAGTCAAGGAAAATAGCATCTACCTGGGAGCCTGTATCTAATATTTTCTGGATCTCATGAACAAATAAAGCGAGTTGGGTCTCACACTATCGCTGTTTCCGGAATCCATATTGATTCCTACAGAGTAGATTCTGGGTTTCCAAACACGACATGATACGCGAGCAGAAAACATGTTCTAAAATTCTACAACAGATCGACGTCAGAGATATAGGTCTATAGTTTTGCGCATCTGCTCGACGACCCTTCTTGAAGACTGGGACTACCTGTGTTCTTTTCCAATCATTTGGAACCATCCGTTCCTCTAGAGACTTGCGGTACACGGCTGTTAGAAGGGGGGCAAGTTCTTTCGCGTCGGAGAAACGCACTTGCAGAATGAATCCAGCGCTGTGATAGCGACTCTTGCAGTAGCCCAGCACCATCGCGCGAAGGAGACGCAATGCGTAAGAGCAGCATTAGTTTCGTGCGGCGCACGTAGAAAGGCTGTAGTACGCAACAGCAAAGGAACTTCTTTGTCTCAGCGTCAATGTGAGGCGGACGGTGACAGTAAACTGACAACTCTGCATCGGTTACAAACTATTGGACACCCATGAGAGGTTCGGCAACATGAGTGTAGCCGAATGGCAGGGTCATTATTATAGATATACAGTAGCAGAATGACTCCAACAGGGTCTTCGAGACGTAGGGCAGCACCCATCTCATACTGAGGCAGTTTCTGAGGGGCAACATTTGTGTCATGGTAAGGCGTCTGGAGAATGGCTTTAGCAGTGTAATGCCCAGCAATTTCAGTGTCCCTGCAACAATGTGATGCAGTAAAGTAGATGCTTTGCCTCGGAGTGACATTGTTGCAGAACCAGAA
Source organism: Schistocerca nitens (assembly GCF_023898315.1). Classification (NCBI taxonomy): domain Eukaryota; kingdom Metazoa; phylum Arthropoda; class Insecta; order Orthoptera; family Acrididae; genus Schistocerca; species Schistocerca nitens. The sequence goes on along the minus strand of NC_064618.1, from coordinate 22,055,473 downwards.
GAGGTTGCACGGTGAGAGGCTTCCATATTGCCAGCAGCATTAGCATAGAAGAGCACTTTCAGAAATACTAACAGTGTCTTGCAGCCATTTCATATAGAGGCAATAACATAACGGTAGCGTTAGTGTCATATTGAGTCGTTTGCGGAATGAATATTATATTGCAATAGCGAAACAATTACGGTGTCTGAGAACCAGCAGACGTTCCATGGGGGGTCTCCCATGGATGCCAGCAGGAGTCTCGGAGCAACATACTTGCAGAATGATTCCAACAGTGAAATAGAGACGCTTGCTGTAGGCCAGCACTCGTGAAAGGAAGAGGCGACTTCCGAAGGGCAGCCATAGTGTCATGGAGAGGAGTCTCCAGACTACTTGTCGTAGTCCGATGGCCAAGCAACTTCTGTGCACCATCGTCAATGTGAGGGTGCGAAGGTTGTAGAAAGCCATCGTGTGTGCCTCGGGAACAAAGTACGGGACATTCACGTGTGGTTTGATGGTGAAAACGTCGCACAATGCCAGGAGTCGTCGCAGACTTCAACAGAATGATGACTAGTTATTTGCAGTCGCAAAAAAACCGTGAGATGGAGAACAGCCTCAGGGGTGTCTTTCAGAGAATGTGCAGAGTTCCTAAAGTAGTCCTAGGGCGAAGAAATTTTGGTGTCTCAAGAACTATGAGATGGCACGAGAGTTACTGTAAGTTAGGAACTGGGCCTCGGAGACCCATTCGTGGACATTCAGAAAAGGTTACACAGTGAGACCAGGCTAAACTACAGCAGCATTCTCACAGAAAGGCACTCGTAGTTGCCGACGATACCCTGGCAGTAGACCAGCAGCCGTATTATGCAGAGGCAAAACTGAGGGCCAACACAAAAATCATATTAAGGCGTCTGGAGAAGGCATATTGTGTTGCAACGGCGAGGCGATTACTGTGTCCTAGGAGCAATGCGATGGGGCGAGAATTACAGAAAGCCGTCAGATTAGTGTCGCAGAAAGTGTACTGGATACCCAGAAGATATTCCATGGTGTGACGCTAGCCTAATGCCAGCAGCAGTATAGTAGAAGTACACAGGCAGAATGAGACCATCGCTGTGACAGAGACTCTTACAGTAGCCCAGAACCTGTGTGAGGGAGACGCAGCTGCTGAGGGTAGCACTAGTGTCTTGGTGAGGCTTCTGCACAAAGCCTGTAGTATTCAGTGGCGAAGCAATTTCTGTGCCCAGTGTCAATCTGAGGGTTCGTAACTGTGTTTTGGTTAAAATTACTGGACAAAAACAAGGGGTTCCATGGTGTGACTGTAGCCATATTCCAGTGCCAGTATCAAAGATATACACTAGCAGAATGACTCCAACTATGTATTCGAGACATATGCAACAGAGAAACACCCGTTTGATGCATAAGCAATTCCTGAAAGGCAGCATTAGTTACATGGTCAGGCACGTGCCGAATACCCATAGTAGTGAAATGGCGTGTCTATTTCTGTGTCGGTGCAGCAATAGGACGGACAGAGTGTTACAGTAGACTAGATTCTTTGCCTCAGAGACCCAGAATAAGTTCCCTGCTGAAACCATTCCATATTGCATTGACAAAGAAGAACAAGAATTCGGGTCCAACAGTGTCATGGAGACAACTCTTTCTTTGTCCCAGCGTCAATCTGATGGTGAGAGGGTTTCAGTTTTCGTAAACGCAACCTTAACTGGAAGGTGAAGTAGCCGCGCGGACTGGCCGCGCGGTTTGAGGCGTCATTTCACGGAATGCGCGGCCCCTCCCGCCGGAGGTTCGAGTCCTCCCTCGGGCATCGATGTGTGTGTGTTGTTCTTAGTATAGGTTAGTTTAAGCAGTGTGTAAGTCTAGGGACTGATGACCTCAGCAGTTTCGTCCCACAGGAATTCACACATATCTGAACATTTGAAGGTGAAGTTCCTATGTAAATATTTACCTGCCACCTGAATTCTATGTTCAACTGAATTCTACGTATTATTTTCTTACTATGTTATAAGGCTAAAAAGTATCATTCAAGGGGGCAATGATACGTTTCTCTTATGTGTAAATAAATTAAGAGCCCAAAACTAAAATAATTAATGTAAACCAACATGAGAAAGATTGTGTTTATCTATATAATTCTGTGTATGGCCTGTAAATTGTCTTATAATGCCAAACTATAATCCATTGTTAAATGTTAGAAAGCAATTGTACTTTTTAATTGTCTAATAATGCATCAGATGCAGCGCAAGCGGCGTCAACAAACAAATTATTTGGCATCAGCCGCGGTGCAAAGGAGCACAGCGAAGTCTCTCGAAGATTTTTTTCACTGAAGAGGCTTCCACAACAGTAAGAGACTGAGTTTCCTTCAGTTGTCTACTTGTTTATAAACACAAGCGGCGTCTATCTCGATCACTGTCGATATCTCTCTCTCTCCCTTCGCTATCTCGAATAATTTTGTAAAAGGCAGTTGCGCTTGAAAGATATTTTCAATGTGTGTGAAGTATTTATCTATGTAAAAGTATCGTCAGTTTATGAGTAATTGTTATTATTTACCATGTTTCCTTTCAACAATATTAACGTTGCTGTCCACTTATCTACACTCCTGGAAATTGAAATAAGAACACCGTGAATTCATTGTCCCAGGAAGGGGAAACTTTATTGACACATTCCTGGGGTCAGATACATCACATGATCACACGGACAGAACCACAGGCACATAGACACAGGCAACAGAGCATGCACAATGTCGGCACTAGTACAGTGTATATCCACCTTTCGCAGCAATGCAGGCTGCTATTCTCCCATGGAGACGATCGTAGAGATGCTGGATGTAGTCCTGTGGAACGGCTTGCCATGCCATTTCCACCTGGCGCCTCAGTTGGACCAGCGTTCGTGCTGGACGTGCAGACCGCGTGAGACGACGCTTCATCCAGTCCCAAACATGCTCAATGGGGGACAGATCCGGAGATCTTGCTGGCCAGGGTAGTTGACGTACACCTTCTAGAGCACGTTGGGTGGCACGGGATACATGCGGACGTGCATTGTCCTGTTGGAACAGCAAGTTCCCTTGCCGGTCTAGGAATGGTAGAACGATGGGTTCGATGACGGTTTGGATGTACAGTGCACTATTCAGTGTCCCCTCGACGATCACCAGTGGTGTACGGCCAGTGTAGGAGATCGCTCCCCACACCATGATGCCGGGTGTTGGCCCTGTGTGCCTCGGTCGTATGCAGTCCTGATTGTGGCGCTCACCTGCACGGCGCCAAACACGCATACGACCATCATTGGCACCAAGGCAGAAGCGACTCTCATCGCTGAAGACGACACGTCTCCATTCGTCCCTCCATTCACGCCTGTCGCGACACCACTGGAGGCGGGCTGCACGATGTTGGGGCGTGAGCGGAAGACGGCCTAACGGTGTGCGGGACCGTAGCCCAGCTTCATGGAGACGGTTGCGAATGGTCCTCGCCGATACCCCAGGAGCAACAGTGTCCCTAATTTGCTGGGAAGTGGCGGTGCGGTCCCCTACGGCACTGCGTAGGATCCTACGGTCTTGACGTGCATCCGTGCGTCGCTGCGGTCCGGTCCCAGGTCGACGGGCACGTGCACCTTCCGCCGACCACTGGCGACAACATCGATGTACTGTGGAGACCTCACGCCCCACGTGTTGAGCAATTCGGCGGTACGTCCACCCGGCCTCCCGCATGCCCACTATACGCCCTCGCTCAAAGTCCGTCAACTGCACATACGGTTCACGTCCACGCTGTCGCGGCATGCTACCAGTGTTAAAGACTGCGATGGAGCTCCGTATGCCACGGCAAACTGGCTGACACTGACGGCGGCGGTGCACAAATGCTGCGCAGCTAGCGCCATTCGACGGCCAACACCGCGGTTCCTGGTGTGTCCGCTGTGCCGTGCGTGTGATCATTGCTTGTACAGCCCTCTCGCAGTGTCCGGAGCAAGTATGGTGGGTCTGACACACCGGTGTCAATGTGTTTTTTTTTTTCCATTTCCAGGAGTGTAGATCGAGAGCTACCAGAAGAACAAGCTGGATTTAGGAAAGGAAGAGGAACTAGAGATCAAATTGTTAACATTCGGTGGATTATGGAAAAAGCGAGAGAATTCCAGAAAGATGTGTACCTCTGCTTTATTGACTACGCCAAAGCCTTTGACTGCGTCGATCACAACAAATTATGGAACATACTGAAAAACATGGGTGCACCAGATCACCTCATTCATCTGATACGGAGTTTATACCTTGACCAAGAAGCCACGGTGAGAACTATGTATGGAACAACGAAATGGATAAAGATTCAGAAAGAGGTCCGGCAAGGCTGCATACTGTCACCGTACTTATTCAATCTGTATGCAGAACGTGTTATGAGGAATGCGAGGCTATATGAAGGAGAAACAGGAATTAAAATAGCTGGAATAAATGTAAACAACCTCAGGTACGCGGATGATACGATCCTGTTGGCAGAAAGTGAAGAAGAATTGAGAACACTCTTACAGAAGGTGGTAGACGAAATGAAAAGGCCGGTCTTATGCTGAATGTGAAGAAAACGAAAATTATGGCAACTACACCTACCAATTAGTGGGATATAACAGGAGAAACCATGGAGGTATTGACCACATTCAGTTATCTCGGTTCCCAGATCTCTGTTGATGGCGACTGCAGCCATGAAATCCGGAGACGCCTCTTGCTCGGTAGACAGGCGATTCAAACCTTGACAAGGTTATAAGGTCCAGAGATATAACACTAGCAACAAAGATCCGTATTGTGAGGGCTATGGTCTTTCCAGATGTGATGTATGGATGTGAGACCTGGACCATTAGAAAGGCTGAACGGCGAAGAATTGACTCCTTCGAATTGTGGTACGAAATTTCTTAGAGTTCCATGGACTGCAAAGAGAACCAACAGATCAATATTGGAGCAAATAAAACCAGATTTCTCCCTGGAAGGTCTAATGTTAAAATAAAAGCTAACCTTCTTTGGACACACAATGCGAAGGCATGCCTCGCTGGAAAAACATTAATGCTGGGGAAGACTGAAGGAACTAAAAGAAGAGGACGTCAGAGGATGAGATGGATCGATGGCATCACAGAAGCAATGCGTTCCAACCTGGAAGGTCTACGGGAGAAAATGCAAGACAGGAAAAGGTGGCGTGATTTGGTTCATGGGGTCACGAAGAGTCGGAACCGACTAAACGAATAGAGAGAGATACAAAATATTTGCTTGTCTACCTTCATCTGTTGCTACAGTAGAAAGAAGTTTTTCAACATTTCGGCGCACAAAGACACAGCTGAGGTTGACTATGAACAGTATCGACTTAATGGCTTAGCTGTGTTGAACACACCCTGATATTGATTGTCCTACTGACGATGTAATTAACCAATTTGACAGGAAGAATAGGCGCATAGAATTCATCATTTAAGGAAGAGAACCACAACTGTAGCTTTTTTATATAATTGTCTTGCATATGTGTATGTTGTTGTTGTGGTCTTCAGTCCTGAGACTGGTTTGATGCAGCTCTCCATGCTACTCTATCCTGTGCAAGCTTCTTCATCTTTCAGTACCTACTGCAACTTACATCCTTCTGAATCTGCTTAGTGTATTCATCTCTTGGTCTCCCTCTACGAGTTTTAGCCTCCACGCTGCCCTCCAATGCTAAATTTGTGATCCCTTGATGCCTCAAAACATGTTCTACCAACCATGGCTACACTCCATACAAAAACTTTCAGAAACGACTTCCTGACACTTAAATCTATACTCGATGTTAACAAATTTCTCTTCTTCAGAAACGATTTCCTTGCCATTGCCAGTCTACATTTTATATCCTCTCTACTTCGACCATCATCAGTTATTTTACTCCCTAAATAGCAAAACTCCTTTACTACATTAAGTGTCTCATTTCCTAATCTAATTCCCTCAGCATCACCCGATTTAATTCGACTACATTCCATTATACTTGTTTTGCTTTTGTTGATGTTCATCTTATATCGTCCTTTCAAGACACTGTTCATTCCGTTCAACTGCTCTTCCAAGTCCTTTGCTGTCTCTGACAGAATTACAATGTCATCGGCGAACCTCAAAGTTTTTACTTCTTCTCCATGAATTTTAATACCTACTCCGAATTTTTCTTTTTTTTTTCCTTTACTGCTTGCTCAATATACAGATTGAATAACATCGGGGAGAGGCTACAACCCAGTCTCACTCCTTTCCCAACCACTGCTTCCATTTCATGCCCCTCGACTCTTATAACTGCCATCTGGTTCTGTACAAATTGTAAATAGCCTCTCGCTCCCTGTACTTTACCCCTGCCACCTTCAGAATATGTGTATAATGTGTTTAAATAAAACTTTCTTAAACTTTGCACGTGACTTGATAATTATTTATTACGGTAAAAGTAAAAGTAGCTCAAGATATCTTTAGCGTCCCCTCCTTGCGTTTTTTGTGCATCCGCCACTGAATCAAGCTCTGGACAATTTTGTGCCGAGTAAGTGGAGTCAGGACGAAAAAGCCCAATCGAAGATTAACAAATGATTTCGGAAAATGCTGAGGAAGCAAAGACTATTATACTTTCGGTCCAAATGAGAATGCTCAAATGATGACTCTCAGAAGTAGAAATTCTTGAGGTTATGAAACCATCGATGCGAGAAGCATACAACAACTACCACCATCATATCGTAGCGTAAAGATCTTTTCGATAACCAGAGAAAATTCTGGTCGTGTGTAAAATTGCTGAACGATTCTAAGTCTTCTGTCCAGTTACTCGTTGCTCAGCCTGGTGTGGCAGTGAAACACAGCAAAAAGAAAGTCGACATTTTAAATTTCACATTTAAGAATGGAGAATCTGACAAACATAGTGTCGTCTGAACATCAGGCATACTCCCGTATGGTCGACATACTAATAAGTACTACTGGCGTAGAGAAACATATGAAAGAGGAGGCAGTAAATAAGTCGCCACGTCCTGATGGAAATCCAATTCGGTTTTACAAACAAAGAGTACTCTAAGGCGACTGGGAAGTCCCAAGTGACTGGGAAGAAGCGCAGGTGATTCTTGCATATAAGAAGGGTAAAAAAACGGACCCGGAAAATTACAGACGAAAAATCGGTTTGCTGCAGAATTCTTGAACATATTCTCAGTTCGAATATAATGAATTTCCTTGAGACAAAAAATTTTCTGTTCAAGAATCAGCACGGCTTTAAAAAGCATCGCTCATGCGAAATTCAGATTCCCCTATTCTCACGTGATATACTGTTGATTATGGATGAAGAGCAACAGCCCGATTCCATATTTCTAGATTTCCATAAAGAATTTGACATGGTGCCCCACTGAAAAGTGTTCACAAAGGTACTTGCGCATGGAACAGGATCCCAGATATGTGAGTGGTTCGAAGACTTCTTAAGTAACAGAATCCAATACATTGTCCTCGATAGCGAGTGCTTATCAGAGACTATTGTATTTGGCCGGCCGGGGTGGCCGAGCGGTTCTAGGCGCTAGAGTTAAGTCCCATAGTGCTCAGAGCCATTTTAATCATTTGAACTATTGTATTTGTTTCTGGTAGGTCCGACCGACACACGAGTATTACTGAAGTGCACCGTGAACTCAAATGGGAATCGTTGGACGAAAGATGACATTCTTTCCGCGAAACGCTATTGAGAAAATCTGGAGAGTCGTCATTTTAGGCTGACTGCAGAACGATTCTTCCGTCGCCGACATACGGACGCATGTACACAGTCGTTGTTATCTCGCTACAATTGCGTGTGGAACTAGAAATGGCTAGTAGTAGTAGAAGTTTCCCTCCGCCGTAGATATTATAGTGGCATGCGTATTATGTATGTAGATGTATATGAAATAACAAAAAAATTACTTAATAAGTGAATTTTGTGTTGAGGCGAAATAAAATACGCTGTGACTTATTTTTTTACACCGAAAACAGTAATTCAATATGGCGGTTGGCCCAGCTCTATAGCCGGTGCCTTTGTTGATATAGCCATGAGAGAATGTCATGAATGAGCACATGAGATGAGATACGTTAAAATTTAACAAAAGACTGAGTGCCGTTATTCAAGTATGTTCTGAGTGAGTGACGTGCCCTTTTTATATATATCATTGGAGTCAGTGAGCTCAGGCTGTCACAAAAGGCAAGAGGCTGCAAGGGTAATTGGAGTGTGAGTTATGAATTTGGCCACTTACCGAAGAGAACATGGAAGCTGCATTGCGCAAAAAATTAAAATGGCTCCGAGCACTACGGGACTTAACATCTGTGGTCATCAGTCCCCTAGAACTACTTAAACCTAACTAACTTAAGGACATCACACACATCCATGCCCGAGGCAGGATTCGAACCTGCGACCGTAGCGGTCACGCCGTTCCAGACTGAAGCGCCTAGAACCGCACGGCCACACCGGCCGGCTGCATTGTGCATAGGGGTGGGTGGGCGAGGTGATCAACATGCATGGCCCCCACGGTACGGGGGTCACTGGCAGGCAATGAGGCTGCCTTTAGTGGCGCCAGTAAGTTGAGTCACCTGAGCAGTAATAGTAAAACGCTTAACCCGAAGGCCGCTGTCAGCAAGCCCAGCAGCTTGAAGAGACACGTCACGCGGTGTTTAGCGACACACACGAATCCCTTTCGGCATGTTGTGAGATCCTGGTCAACATACATTGTTGTATGTCAGATGTGGATCTGACACACCGATGCTTTTGTATCCATTGATGTCTTATCAACAACGTTGGAGAAATGTACTGTTTGTATTCGGTTCCTGCCAGCGAAGGCGACGCCTTTAGTGTGGAGACGCGGCAGTGACGCTGTCCGAGATACCCTACATTTCCACCAAACTTTGTCACGTGGAGTGCCAGTTATAAGAGGGCAAGAGGTGAGCAGCCAGCAAAGAGCCACACCGCCACACTGAAAGCGCCTTCGCCGACCCCGCACCACAGTACAGTCAGAGCGCGACCGCAGGCGTTAGCACCGACTGTTCAGTTTGTGCATACAGCCCTAGGACAAATGTACTCGGTGTCCTTAAAAGTATGTCCCGGTTATAAATTATAATAGACCAACTGTAAGGGTTTTAAAGTGTCTGTTCAAGATCACAATTAAAGAGTAACTCAAACAATTTTATTTAATGGCATCCGCGAGTACCACTTCGTTGGTTTTCCGCTTGTAGCGCAACATATGCAAAATGGCGACTCCTGAGCGTAAAGGGTTTTGTGTTCTGCAGTTTTCAAAGAATGAATGTGTAATTCAGCCCGCCGTGCGTTCGTTTAAAGTTTAACTGTGATCGAAGACGCTGCGACCAGTCGAAACTACTTTTCGCCCGGCCACAGCTGTACGTTCCTTCATTTCTCTGGAAAAAGCCTCATCTAACTAGAACACTTAATATATTATGTCAATTCAGTTTGTTGTATAAAGGAATAAAAGATTTACTTAACATCGACACAGACCTTTGTTGGGTAATTTATAACTGTCATTGACTATGATACCAATTCTCGATGCACAAATTAACAAACTATTCTCTCGCAGTGCAACATTTGTGATAGTTACACTTCCTCAGAAACTGTCACTGCCCTACACGGTGGCGTTGACTGCCTCACCTGAGGTCTCGAACTGGGACAGAGGCCTTATGTTCCCGACATCACGCTGACCTCAGCGCGAGGGTGCTGCAGTAGCGAGACGGAGGCCGTGTCTTCTGCAGCGCCTCGCATTGGTTGTTGTGCATTGCAGCCAGCTCTCGCTAATATCTCTGGCATCGATCCGCGTTGGCGACTCTGGTATGGCAACGCGATCTCTGGTCGATACCACACCCTACGTGGCATAAACAACCGCCGATAGTACAGGCAATTCGAAACGACCGAATGTGTATGTAAAGGGAAAAGCACAGGACGAGCAGACGCGTCTGACGAGGTGTGTTGACCGTGTCAGAGCGGCTTACCTTCGTGGTCCCGCTGTTCGGAAAGCAAATCTTGAACTTCAGTTGCCAAATACCACAGTGTCGAAGGTTTTAAGAATACGTTTACAAATGCCTGCATACCAGTTACGGTTGCTACATACTTTAGAGCCAGACGGCTAGGGCGTACATTATAGTTTGGCAAGTGAAGTACCGCAGTGGCAGTGGGAAGATGACTTTTTTGACTGTGTGGTGTTCAGTGATGAGGCAACTTTTCATGTAAGTGGGAAGGTATATAGCCATTGGAATACAAACCTGTATAACATCAAAGATACCCACAAAATTAAATACCGTGTGTCCCGACGTCAAGTGTGTGGACCATTGCTTTTTCTTTGAATCTTCCTAACATAAGTGCTCTATCTGGATATGTAGCACAAATGGCTCTTTACCAGTTACAAGGTGAACCGGAAGGTGATAATGATTGAAGCAGAAGAAATGGATTAAAATTCGAGACTCGCACCCGGGTCTTCTTGCTTGCTAGGCAGAAATGCTTTGTTTGGCGAGGGGACAGAGTCCCACTTTGTACGAGACTCTTTGAATGTACGTCTATATCTACATCTACTCCGCAGCCCACAGTACGGTGCTTCGCGGAGTGTACCTGTCAGCTACTGGTAATTTCCTTCCCTGTTTCACTCTCGAATAAAGCGAGGGAAAAACGAGTATATATACTCCTCCTTACGAGACCTAATATCTCGTATCTTATCTTCGTTAGGAAATGAGACTCTTAAAGTAGTAAAGGAGTATTGCTATTTGGGGAGCAAAATAACTGATGATGGTCGAAGTAGAGAGGATATAAAATGTAGACTGGCAATGGCGAGGAAAGCGTTTCTGAAGAAGAGAAATTTGTTAACATCGAGTATAGATTTAAGTGTCAGGAAGTCGTTTCTGAAAGTATTTGTATGGAGTGTAGCCGTGTATGGAAGTGAAACATGGACGATAAATAATTTGGACAAGAAGAGAATAGAAGCATTCGAAATGTGGTGCTACAGAAGAATGCTGAAGATAAGGTGGGTAGATCACGTAACTAATGAGAAGGTATTGAATAGGATTGGGGAGAAGAGAAGTTCGTGGCACAGCTTGACTAGAAGAAGGGATCGGTTGGTAGGACATGTTCTGAGGCATCAATGGATCACCAATTTAGCATTGCAGGGCAGTGTGGTGGGTATAAATCGTAGAGGGAGACCAAGAGATGAATACACTAACAGATTCAGAAGGATGTAGGTTGCAGTAGGTACTGGGAGATGAAGAAGCTTGCACAGGATAGAGTAGCATGGAGAGCTGCATCAAACCAGTCTCAGGAGTGAAGACCACAACAACAACAACCTCTTCGTGACCTTTATGCGCAACGTACGTTGGCGTCAGTCGAATCGTGTGGCAGTCAGCTTCAAATTCCGGCTCTCTAAATTTTCTCGAACAGAGCGTCGCCTTCTCTTTGGTGATTCCCAATTGAGTTCCCGAAACAACACTGTAATACGTGTTCTTCGAACCCACCGATAACAAATCTAGCAGCCCGCCTCTGAACAGCTTCTGTGTGTTCCTTCAGTTCGACCTGGTACTTACCCAAACACTCGAGCATTGCTCAGGAGTAGGTTCAACAACAGATGGCGCTGCACGTGATGTGAAAGATATAGAAGACAACGCAGTCTGTGTGTGCGCCATTCTGTACGTCGTCTTTCTGCTGTAAGCGTGTGCTGTTCACAACGTGCAAGTGTGCTGTAGACAACATGGTTTATTCCTTAGAACAGAGGATTTTTCTGGTGTTGGAATTCCACCGCCTAGAACACAGTGTTGTTGCAACAAGACGAAGTTTTCAACGGAGGTTTAATGTAACCAAAGGACCGAAAAGCGATACAATAAAGGATCTGTTTGAAAAATTTCAACTGACTGGGAACGTGACGGATGAACGTGCTGGACAGGTAGGGCGACCGCGTACGGCAACCACAGAGGGCAACGCGCAGCTAGTGCAGCAGGTGATCCAACAGCGGCCTCGGGTTTCCGTTCGCCGTGTTGCAGCTGCGGTCCAAATGACGCCAACGTCCACGTATCGTCTCATGCGCCAGAGTTTACACCTCTATCCATACAAAATTCAAACGCGGCAACCCCTCAGCGCCGCTACCATTGCTGCACGAGAGACATTCGCTAACGATATAGTGCACAGGATTGATGACGGCGATATGCATGTGGGCAGCATTTGGTTTACTGACGAAGCTTATTTTTACCTGGACGGCTTCGTCAATAAACAGAACTGGCGCATATGGGGAACCGAAAAGCCCCATGTTGCAGTCCCATCGTCCCTGCATCCTCAAAAAGTACTGGTCTGGGCCGCCATGTCTTCCAAAGGAATCATTGGCCCATTTTTCAGATCCGAAACGATTACTGCATCACGCTATCTGGACAGTCTTCGTGAATTTGTGGCGGTACAAACTGCCTTAGACGACACTGCGAACACCTCGTGGTTTATGCAAGATGGTGCCCGGCCAAATCGCACGGCCGACGTCTTTAATTTCCCGAAAATATTTCGATGATCGTGTGATTGCTTTGGGCTATCCGAAACATACAGGAGGCGGCGTGGATTGGCCTCCCTATTCGCCAGACATGAACCCCTGTGACTTCTTTCTGTGGGGACACTTGAAAGACCAGGTGTACCGCCAGAATCCAGAAACAATTGAACAGCTGAAGCAGTACATCTCATCTGCATGTGAAGCCATTCCGCCAGACACGTTGTCAAAGGTTTCGGGTAATTTCATTCAGAGACTACGCCATATTATTGCTACCCATGGTGGATATGTGGAAAATATCGTACTATAGAGTTTCCCAGACCGCAGCGCCATCTGTTGTTGAAAATTGTAACTACTGTAATTTCGAAAGTTTGTCTGCCTGAAAATGTACTGTTGTCCCAAGCATATTGCAACAAACGGTGTATTTCTATCGCTGCTCGTTTAGTTTTTATTGCCATTTCAAATATACCGGTCATTTTTGAAACACCCTGTATATGTCTGCTTGTGTCTGTATATGTGTGGATGGATATGTGTGTGTGTGTGCGCGAGTGTAACCTGTCCATTTTTCCCCCTAAAGTAAGTCTTTCCGCTCCCGGGATTGGAATGACTCCTTACCCTCTCCCTTAAAACCCACATCCTTTCGTCTTTCCCTCTCCTTCCCTCTTTCCTGATGAGGCAACAGTTTGTTGCGAAAGCTTGAATTTTGTGTGTGTGTTTGTGTTTGTTTCTGTGTCTTTCGACCTGCCAGCGCTTTCGTTCGGTGAGTCACACATCTTTGTTTTTACAGAGAGAGAGAGAGAGAGAGAGAGAGGTCGTATCACACTTCCCTGGGACACTCCTGACGATACCCTTGCCTCTGATGAACACACATACTGGCTTCAATTACTTAAGCAGTTCTCGAGCCACTCACATATCTGTGAATTTATCCCATACGCTCGTACCTTCGTTAATATCCTGCAATAGGGCTCCGTGTCAAATGCGTTCCGGAAATCTACAAATATGGAATCTGCCTGTTGTCCTTCATCATTCGCAGTATATCAAGTGAGAAAAGAGCAAGCTGTGTTTCGTATGACCGATGCTTTCTAACACAATGCTGATTCGTGGACATAAGCTTCTAAGTCTCGACAAGGTTTATTATATTCGAACTGAGAATATGTTCAAGTCTTCTGCAGCAAACGGACGTTAGGGATACTGGTCTGTAATTTTGCGGGTACGTTCTTTTACCCTACTTATACACTGCAGTCACCTGCCCTTTTCTTCAGTCACTTGGGACTGGGCGAGACACTCACGATAAATGCAAGCTAGGTAAGGGACCAATGCCGTAGAGTACTCTTTGTAAAACATAAGTAGGATTCCATCAGGACCTGGTGATTTATTTGCTTTCAAATCTTCCAAATGGTTAAAATGGTTCTAAGCACTATGGGAGGTCATCGGTCCCCTAGACTTAGATCTACTTAAACCTAAATAACCTAAGAACATCACACACATCCATGCCCGAGGCAGGATTCGAACCTGCGATCGTAGCAGCAGCGCAGCGCAGTTCCGGACTGAAGCGCCTAAAACCGCTCGGTCACAGCGGCCGGCTGAAATCTTTCAGTTGTTCCTCTACACCAGGGATGCTTATTACTATGTCGTCCACACAGGAGTCTGTCCGATTCTCCTGTGTGAGCGATTTCTTAAACGAGAAATTTAAAATTGCGGCTTTCGTTTTACTTCCTTGAACTGCCACACCAGACTGGTCAACAACGGATTTAATGGAAGCCTTAGACCCACTTCGCGATTTTACGTAGGACCAGAATTTTCTCGGGTTCTCTGCCAGATCTTTTGCTAAGGTGTGTCGGTGGTAGCTGTTATATGCTTCCCGCATAGACCATTACACTGCCGCTCGAATATCTGCTAAACTTTAATTGTCGTCATTTGTGCTTGTTCTTTTGAACAGAGAGTGCAACAGACAATGCTATCTAAGCATCTTCCGAATTTCGTTATTAGACCGTGGCCGATCTTTTTCATCCTTTATCCTCTTACTAGGCACATAACTCACCAGACCACTGTTTACAATCTGCTTAAACTTTGCCCGTAATTCCTCTACATCCATCTTACAGTGTTTAAATTAGGTGCTAACAACTGCTTATCCGCTCTGTGCAGCAGAAACACTCACCAAGCCTTCTCGACTGATTTTTTAACCGTCGTAATCACGTTTGCTACACTGACATCATGATCGCTAATCCCCGTTTCTACACAGACGATGTCGGTAAGGTCCGGCCAATTTGTAGCTGCAAGGTCTGAGATATTTCCATTGCGTGTGGGCCGCCGAACTACCTGCTCAAGACACTTTACAGAAAACGTGTTGAAAAGTACGTATTTCCCGTGAATGTCTGTCTGTACCCCCCGCAGTGAATCCATAGACATCCTAGTATATACTCGATAGATTAAAGTCGCGACCAGGTAGTACTGCATGATGTGAATATTTACGCGCAAATGACAGTAGGCTTTTTTTGAATGACTCTACAACTGTCACAGCGGAATCGGGTAGCTGGTTAAAACATCGAACAATTAACTTGGTTCACCTTCACCTGTTATACGCGAACCCGTAACTTCACTGTCATACTTAACTTGGACCTCAACAGAGACAATAGTTTTGTCAACCGCGATGAACACTATTTCTCCTATGGCCTCCAAACTCTCTTTCCGATGTTCGTGTCACGACACGCTAAATATCTCAGAGCTTTCTACCTCAGGTATCAGCTATTTCTCGGACCCAAGATTAATTCGAGCTCGAGAACTTTCCTGGAGGGCAGTAAATTTTGGAACTTTATTACGAATACTTTGATAGTTTATTGATAAGATTTCGAGCATCGAAGTGTCTTTATTCTGAACGCTGTCTGACTTCCCTTGCTGCTTATCGATGGTGAGTGTACATCGGAGCACCTCAAACTACCATCTAGCCTAAAAAACCCTTATGTGTACATTACAACTACTGTGATACCCGAGCAGCTACTTCCTTTGTGTAGTGCACCTCTGACCAAATCCCCACACGGTAACAGAGTTTTAGAAGTGTGGAGCCAAGACCTCTCAGATTCGACAAAGCCTTTGGTTGAGACCATCCACTCGGTCCAAGGACCCCAATAAACTCTGGGAACACTGCTGCAAATCGTGACCTCTGCTTGCGCCTCACGCGTGGGCCAGCAGACTTCACTACCTCGACCAGCCGTCTGTTGAACTGAGGATAGCGAGAGGCCCCATGCACAGTGGATAACCCCAGGCGAGGCCGCCTCCACGTCTCGGATGAGGTCTCTCCAGTACGCACACAGAGTGCACACTGGCTCCCCTCCTAGCTCTGGGGCTCGATAACGCGCCTAACGCTGGAGCTCCCAAAGGCTTGTAGACCCCTCCACCCGTGTGCCTGCTCGGACCCTGTCCAAACACGGGTTGAATAGACGAGACCAGGCAGCCAACCTCTACACTGACCCACAGCCCGCCGTGAGGGCGGAATCACCGCTTCGGGTGCACTAGGTAGGTAGGAGAGGCCTCGGTACCATTGCCGTGAGCGAAATAAGCGTCACCTGAGATGCCCCATGCGACGCGCAAGAACCTCCGCCACCGCCACACCCCGAGGCAGCAGCCTGAAGGTAATTGACCGTAGCCAAAAGCCAATTCAGCTGCTTGCGATCTGAGGCCAGTTCCTCCTGCAGCCGCGAACAGCATGCACACATCCTCCCCATCCTAGCAAGATTAAGTGAAGAAGTCAACTATAAAAGCAGACTGAATCCTAGATGTACAACTTGCTGCCCTCCTGATGTATCACCAGTGGACGCTGATGCGTTAATGAGCTATGGAACTGGCTGTTAATAAATGTAGTACGAGAAAAACACAGAAAAAGATAAACAACTTTCGCTCGGTAGATGTATATCAGCCGAGAGCTGGAGCCTGACTGACTGGCTTACTAAAAGTAAGGACGGTTGCTTTTACAGTTGCTTTGAATGTCCAAGTCCCTGCCCGCTGGATTGACGTGCTAATCAATACGACAGAGATCTTTTCTGTTTGCCTCCACGTTCAAGTGACCTCGCGTTATGCATTTTTTCCCCTTTAGAGCGTTATAAAATGTTGTGTCTAAATCTTACCACTACCTAATCATTTACGAGAGTTGCGGCACAAAACTGAAGAGGCTCTCGCTTCCATTACACCCAATTTGTTAACCAAGCTGTCAGAAGGATTCCAAGTGCCGTATAACTAAAGGTGCACATGTTGAACATTTTCAAGAAAACTAGATTGTTTACCCTTGGTTTCATGAATGATCTGTTGTAGCTAGCCTAAATTAAACTGGTATAACATACCACTGAAATTGGGACATTTTTCTATGTGCACTCTGTATACGTTACGTAAACAGAGCAGGCGGAAATCGAAACGGTGGCCCCGAACGTCGCCAGCCAGCGAGTGCAGCCGCTGCAGCGCGGTGGTCGACGCACGGCAGCCTGCGTTGTGCCAGTTGTGCAGTCTCTGTTCCTCTTTAGCGCCCGCAGACTTCCTTTTCTTCAGCCTCTAGATATCAACTCCCAGAAGTAGGCCTCTCCCAGAGATTTCCATGTCGATCCTTGCTGAGTGGTCTGGATAGCGTCTTCCACCGCACCTCGTTGGGTTTCACCTCTCCACGTCGTCATAGTACGTCCGACACTCTTCTCTGACTCTCTCGGGGGCCACTTTGTCAGTGTTTCGGCCACCTGAAGTTGTTCCCGGCCGCGCGTCCTGCCCAACGCCATTTCTGTCTCGGTATCCGCTCGACGGCCTCATAGACCCCCGCTGTTGTCCTTACCTCTCGGGTTCTGATCCTGTCCCTCAGTCCTGCTCTCTCTGTTGTCCTTTGATGGACCATCTGCGCTGCTTGTTGTCTCAGTATGTCGTCACTAGCAGAATGCAACATCACAAACATTTCTTTTTAAGTTTGTAGGGATAGTTTATTTAAAGAAAATTTAACCAAGTTCCCCGAATGCCATCCAGTCGAGACTAATAATCCTGCCTGATCTCTGCCGCTTGGCTCCTTTCTCAAATTGGATTTTATGTCTCTCATAAATGTACTGATTTATTATTGCCAGAGGATGCTTTTCGATGGAGATCGTAATACTGACTTTGGCCTTTTGAAGGTTAATTTTGAGGGGTGCAGCTTGGGAAGCATCTTTTTGTGCTCTGTTGGTTGTTGACAGTTTTCTTCTGTCGCTGCTACAGCGATAGCTTTCTGTCACCTGGATAGACAATCGAACACATCCTCCATAGCCAAGGTGAATAACTTGTCTCCTCGTATTTTCTCACGGGCACCTTTCCAGTGATCCAGTCCTTTGTTTTCACATGTAGAGTCAGTCTTGTAAGAGCAGCGAATTAAATTTGTATCTGTAGTCAATAGTGTCTCTGTTCATCGCCCAGAATGATCGTGCCAACCCCTTCTTGATAGACTACTGCCTGTGAGGGCAGTGTAAAGTGGGATATTAAACTCGTTTCATTTCTCTATCGGCGTGCGTGTTGCTTGGTTATGGCCAGTTGTGCTAAAGCCTTTCTGAAGCACACTGTCCGGCTGGCTGTTAAAAGCCAAATTTCAGACTCAAAAGGATCGTAATATAAGTTTTCAGGAATTACTGCAACGGCGATTGTTTGCAGCAATTCCTGAAACCTTTAACAACACAGTCGTAGTGTTCCAAATCAAGAATGGATAAAAGTTTTAGATGGTAATATAGTTTGTTAACAGCCTGTAAAAGATATACAAAAGACTAATAGGCCTGCAAGTGTTGATTTTGGTGCTGTTACCTTTTTTGAAGAGGAGAATGACTTCTGTATTACGACTTCGTCGAAACAGTTATTTCGTAGAATCAGGAGTGCTTCGTCAAGTCTCATTCCTCCAATAGCTCATCATCTGACCTCCTCCTGTGGGCTTACAGCTACAGAACTGTTCCCGTTTTATTTATGTCAAAATGGTCCAGTTCTTCAGATCACACATTCATTACAGATCTTCGTGATTCATCATGCACGCTTTGGCTTGTCACTGACTGACGCTAAAGCTTTCGACAGGAACTCTCGGCCATTTTTATAATTTTGTCTCTTTCAGTAACAATGTCTCACCGACCTTTCAGAATTTAGTGGATGCCTTTTGACTGAATGTGACGAGGGACTCACGTTCACATTGTTTTTTCACGGTCTCCTCGGTCAGTCATGTGTTTTACGTTCTCTGATCACTTGTGATCCATTTCTTTGTGTTTTTGTTGGAATCTCTCTATTTTGGTGACTCTCTTTCAGTGTTTCTTCTTCCTCCAATACGCTGTTCTGACTCTGTTTTCCGGATTTTTTCTTGTTTGCAGTGCACTGACTTTCTTTACTACTGTCCAAAGTTTTTGTTGTTATTTCTTGTTAACATCTATTTACGTAGTACGTTGTCTACATAATGTCTGAACTCCTTTATTTTCTCTTTCAGTTTATTTGTTGAAGGTCAGATATTCGTTTCTCTCACACGTTTTCTCTCAAGACAAGTGTTTATATGGATTCTGGCTCCGACCAGCCTATAACCACAGACTGTAATGAAGCGATTTATGACTGAGACGTCTGAGCACATTCAGTTCTTCGAAGTGAAGATGTAATCTACTTCATTCTAAATCGTAACGTCAAGCGCTTCTCCAGATCCACTTTCCTTTCCGATTTTTCTTGTAAAATGTGTTCATACAGAATAAACGTTCCTTGTAAGTAAAATTCATAATCACTTGTCATATTTCGTTTCCCGTTTAAAGTGCAAAACGTCCAATGAACGATGGGTCTTCTAACGACTTCACGCCTATCTTACCATTAAAATCGCCAAATATTACGGAAATTGCGTTTTTTCTGAATTTTTTTCTGTTTTCAGGTCCTAGCTCTTCATCGGTCGCGGTGGAAGTAAGTGCATGTGCCCAAATGATTTGGGGACAAACCTTAGGACTCAACTCAAGATTAAACACATCACTTTGTGTTGAAAAGACATGATGATGAGGTGTTTCACTCTGTTGTGAATTTGTAGAGCTGAGCCACCAGCATGTAAATTTAATTCCGAGTTATCCCGGAGTAGGATTTGCCCGGACTTGAGGACACGAGACAATTGGCCTTTTAACCTCCTCTCGCTGATTCCAAGCACGTCCCATCTGACGTTCTGAGATTTGTGTTCAAAACAATCGAGATGTTATTGAAGTCTTAACTTGATTAGTGGAATTTTTGGGTATCTATTGAGGGAGGCCGACATTTCAGTGCGAGATTCTGAGCCTGCTGCTCTATTTGTCAGGGGTACACTTGTTTTCAAAGTTCGAGTTTTTCATTGAGGGAAGGTTTGGATCATATCTTTGCAAGCTGGTCCAGTCAGGGTTGAGAATAGTTGGGAGGGGGGGGGGGGGCTGTATAGGAATTAATAGAGATTTGAGTGGATAAGGGTTTTACATTTATAGCGCGTTCACATCATGATATGGAGGTGAGGAAGAACAAGAGGTCGCCTAGGGCTTAGTCGCCGCTCCCTGCGATTGTCCTGTTCTCCCGCAATTGTGTCATTGGACCGCTGAGAGAAACCTTCAACTTTGCGTTACCAAATGCTCCTCAGGACTTCCTTCGTGAGCCACTGGACCACATACATAACCGTAATGTGTGTGTGTGTGTGTGTGTGTGTGTGTGTGTGTGTGTGTGTGTGCGCGTGTGGACAGTCGAACCTGCTAGGTAAAAGCATGACAACGATATCATGTCTGAAGCATAGATCCGTCAGTATTTCTTTATTGTATAATCGTCCGGAGATTACTTTATAAAACAGAAAACACTAAGCACTGCGGCACCAATAAAGCTTTAGATGCAGCGAGTGCTCTTGACGTTTCGCGACGCGGAGGCCATCAGTGTTTGTCAGGCGGTGATATATGACAAGGCTGACAGCGATGACACCGCTTATCAAGAGCCGTTCTGACCAAATAGGCGGCAGCGGTTAAAACAGGACATAGTCAGTTGCGGCAATTATTTTTCTGCTTGCGTACAGAGGTACGTATACACAAAGATTACTGACAGAAAAAACATAAACATCTGTAGATGTGACAGTGTCAGCTTTTGAAATATCACGACTACTCTCTGGCTTTCTGGATGGGCGGACGGCTCCCCTCCTGTTATCGTAAAAGAGTAAAAAATTTCACCGTCCTCACTGAGACCACTCAACAGGTGAGGTTTACGTGTCGTAAGGGTAATCTACTGTGTAAAACTAATTATCTAACTGTAAGTTCTGTTTTCTAATTATAAATACTATTATCAGTTTCTCTTTAAATGGTGGACATAACATAATGGGTGCGTAATTGTTACTACCATTGTGTCATCCGTTTTGGAACATAATTTGTGTATGACTTGGAGATTGTCCACATTTAACAACAAATGAATAATAATAGAAGATCGAAATAAAGATACGAGTTGGTTTGTTGCAGTGAAAAAAGAAGTGACTGGGAATTTACAATTTTGCCCCACAGGAGAACACTATTCATTGGTCGATCTAATATGTGACGTAACTGTGCGAATAGCCTTCATAAAGCTTATGACTCTACATCAATCAGCACTTTGTGCGAGCAGGGCAGCTAGGACTGCCTAATCAGTATGCAGATTTCTTACATTTAAATTTGTGCGTCGAGTCATATTGCAGAAAATGGAATTAACTTCAAAATTATTGCAGAAAAACAGAAAAAATGAGAATTGGTGCAGAACCGAACCGGAGAAAAATAGATACTCTATAATGAAGATCAGTTTAGATTCCGTAGAAATGTTGGAACACGTGAGGCAATACTGACCCTACGACTTATTTTAGAAGCTAGATTAAGAAAAGGCAAACCTACATTTCTAGCATTTGTCGACTTAGAGAAAGCTTTTACAATGTTGACTGGAAGACTCTCTTTCAGATTCTGAAGGTGGCAGGGGTAAAATACAGGGAGCGAAAGGCTATTTACAATTTGTACAGAAACCAGATGGCAGTTATAAGAGTCGAGGGGCATGAAAGGGAAGCAGTGGTTGGGAAAGGAGTGAGACAGGGTTGTAGCCTCTCCCCGATGCTATTCATGCTGTATATTGACCAAGCAGTAAAGGAAACAAAAGAAAAGTTCGGAGTAGGTATTAAAATCCATGGAGAAGAAATAAAAACTTTGAGGTTTGCGGATGACATTGTAATTCTGTCAGTGACAGCAAAGGACTTGGAAGAGCAGTTGAACGGAATGAACAGTGTCTTGAAAGGACGATATAAGATGAACATCAACAAAAGCAAAACAAGTATAATGGAATGTAATCGAATTAAATCGGGTGATGCTGAGGGAATTAGATTAGGAAATGAGACAATGTAGTAAAGGATTTTTGCTATTTAGGGAGTAAAATAACTGATGATGGTCGAAGTAGAGAGGATGTAAAATGTAGACTGGCAATGGCAAGGAAAGCGTTTCTGAAGAAGAGAAATTTGTTAACATCGATTATAGATTTAAGTGTCAGGAAGTCGTTTCTGAAAGTATTTGTGTGGAGTGTAGCCATGTATGGAAGTGAAACATGGACGATAAATAGTTTGGACAGGAAGAGAATAGAAGCTTTCGAAATGCTGTGCTACAGAAGAATGTTCAAGATTAGGTGGGTAGATCACGCAACTAATGAGGAGGTATTGAATAGGATTGGGGAGAAGAGAAGTTTGTGGCACAACTTGACTAGAAGAAGGGATCGGTTGGTAGGACATGTTCTGAGGCATCAAGGGATCACAGATTTAGCATTGGAGGGCAGCGTGGAGTGTAAAAATCGTAGAGGGAGACCAAGAGATGAATACACTAAGCACATTCAGAAGGATGTAGGCTGCAGTAGGTACTGGGAGATGAAGAAGCTTGCACAGGATAGAGTAGCATGGATAGCTGCATCAAACCAGTCTCTGGACTGAAGACCACAACAACAACAACTATAATGAACAACGGCAGCAACGATGATGTTTCAAATACACCAAAAACACACGGAAGAAATATAGACTGATTAATAAATATTCATTCCATTAATATATGACGCACAGAGAAAACTTATGTTTGGAGTTAGTCGAGAAGAGGGAGTGACGTAGAACAAGTATGGTGTTGTATACGTTTCGGCTGGCTATAGCTGACCAGGAATCGATATTCCTCAGACGTCCTCGAAAATATACAAGGATTCCATCATTGTACGGCGCTGTAGTAAGGTGGCGGTATGATCCTCCAAAATGGCTTACCTGAAACAGCAGGGGAAAGAAATGGACGTTACACCAAAAATGGTTCAAATGGCTCTGAGCACCACGCGACTTAACTTCTGAGGTCATCAGTCGCCTAGAACTTAGAACTACTTAAACCTAACTAACCAAAGGACATCACACACATCCATGCCCGAGGCAGGATGCGAACCTGCGACCGTAGCGGTCGCGCGGTTCCAGACTGACGCGCCTAGAACCGCTCGGCCACACAGGCCGGCGCCCCTATCGTAATACAACCAGCAGTATAATAGAAATAGACATTCAGAATGACTCCAGTAGTGTGATAGAGACTCTTGCAGTATCCCAGCCTCCGTGTGATGGAGAGGCAATTCCTGAGGGGCAGAATTAATCTCACGGTGAGGCGTCCACAGAAAGCCTGTAGCAGTGCGATGGCGAACATATTTCTGTGTCCCAGAGTCAATCTGAGGGTGCGGCGGTTACTGGTAGCCGGTAGTTATGCATTGATTGCAGACAGCTGCACACACAGAAGAAGTTCCATGGTGAGACAAGTGCTAAATTCCATCAGCTACCTCACAGAAAGGCACCCGCAGAAATACTCCAACAATATCGACGAGACACTTGCAGTAAGATAGCAGACGTGTTATGGAGAGGCTTAACTGAGGGCCAGAACAAGTGACATATTACGGCATCTGCAAAATGCTTATTTTATTGTGATTGCTTAGCGAATACTGTGTCGTAAGACGAATGCGATGCAAAGAGAATTACACATGCCGTCAGGTTTCTGTCGCAGAAAGAGTACTGGATACTGCGAATAGGTTCCTTGGTGTGACCCTACGTGAATGCCAGAGGCAGTGTAACAGAAATTCACACGCAGAATGACTTCGGCAGTGTTATAGAGACTCTTGCAGTAGCCCAGCAACAGTATGGGGCAGACGCTATTCCTAGGGGCAGAATTATTGTCGCGGCATCTGCGGAAAGCCGAAGCCACTTCCCTGTCCCAGCGTCAGTCTGAGGGTGGGAAGGTTACAGTAAGCGGGCAGCTGTGTCTCGGTTTCGAACCTCTGGGCACCCAGATGTGGATTGACGGTGAGAACTTCGCAGGAAGATATGAGCCGTCGCAGACTTGCGCAGTCTGATGGACTGACAATTGCAGATGGAGAATCATTTCTAGAATGATCTGAGTAATTGAGAGACATCTGCAGAATGCCTGTAGTAGAGCGAAGACGAAGCAATTTTAGTGTACAAGCTACAATAAGATGGCACGAGACTTACAGTAAATTAAGAACTGTCCCTCGGTGACAGATTGTTGGACACGTAGAACAGGTTCCATGGTACACTAGTGGTAAATTCCATCAGTATTCTCACAGAAACGCAGTCGCTGGAATTCCCTAACAATGCCGAAAATACACTTGCAGTAGTCTAGGAGCCGTGTTATGGAGAGGCATAACTGAGCAACAGCATGACTGCAATATTAAGGCGCCAGTACAATGTCTATTGTATTGCAATGGGAAAGCGATCACTGTGTCCCAGGATAAAATGCGATAAGGAGAGAATTACAGAAAGCCGTCAGCTTTGGTCGTATAGAGATTACTGGGCACCCAGAAGAAGTTTCATGGTGTGGCCCTTGACTAATGCCAGCACCACTATAATAGAAGTACACATGCAGAATGATTCCTGCAGTGTGATACGGACTGTTGCAGTAACACAGCACCCATGTGGTGGAGAGGCTATCGCTAGGGGCAGCACTGGTGCCATGGTAAGGCTGTAAGATGGCAAGAACTATGCCCCTTACATGAAGTCATTAAAGATCACCTAAGTCACGTTGAGCGAACAGTAGAGCTGAACAAAATGACTGACAAGGCACAATGCATCTTGTAGAGGGTATAGTAGGGACGTATTGGAATAATTAATGTCAGGTGATGGTTTTAAAGTAATTCACACGACATGAAAACTTTGTGGAAACGAGTCGATTTACTGGACGCTAGTTTACCCCAGGGAAGTATTTAGAGTTGACCGTGGCCGGCTGGGGAACAGCAAAGAGAAGCGACAACAGGCAGCTTAGGGCGGCTCAAGGTCTCAGAAAGCGGTAACACGGCGCGGCCTCCAGTCGCCTTAAGATGAGTGACAGCATGGGTGATTGACCCCGACCCCATGCTGGTGTACCGGGAAGCAGACGGAGAACTTGTACGGCTGTTGATAAATGTCCGTCGTCCCGTTTTCAGGGAAACATGCGAGAAAGCCGCGCAAAGCTACAGTGGAGTGGTCAACAGAGGTCGAAATATGTGTGTTCGTGACTATAGCAACTTCACACTGAATTCACGGTCCGCAGAGTCTGAAGTAAATCAGGTGAAGAGCGACAGAATGAAATACGCCGGCCTCTGATGGGAATGTAGGACCGAGGAATTTGAAGTACTTTCCTGGGAGTCAGAATTCCGGAAAAATTGGTGTTTGTGCAGACACTAACCTTGATGGGTGGCCTGGGAGGAGCTAAATAACAGAAGTTGAGAGGAAGGGAAATGTTGTGGGAATTTGTTCAATTCCCAGAGCAGGCATTGTTCGGCGCTGGGAAGCGACGCATAATTAACGTGACTTGCGCTGCAATTGGCGTAAGTGATTTTGCTGGAGGGGAAACCGAGGCGAAGAGCGGACTGTTAGAAGTTTCCGTAGAGGTCTTCCATTCCTAGCTTGCCTAGAGTGATGACGTGGCATTCTTTACTCAGCTTGCCTGAGAAAGAGTGAGCATCTCTGCAGTTTAAGACTTAGCAAATGCAACGATTGAGCTTGGAGATAGAAAGTTTTGGTTCAGCTATGTACTGAGCAAGATAGCTAGGAGTGAATAGACGAGTGCAGCCTTGCAGCACCACGAGGTCGGCCGACGTCCATACAGCGACGACGCTCCGCCACGCTGTATTCGGTGATATTGCGCCCCCTCCGGCCACTGATTAATTTGTTGGATCACGTCGGCAAAGTTTCCACGAGGGTTCATGTGCCGTGTATTGTAGAATTCTTCTCGCACTTCGCATAACACCTGGGTCAGTCGATAGGAATTACTTTTGAGTTACCGCGCTTTACTCCACGCAAACGCAATTTATTACCACTGCCTGATAGGAGAGTCTTGTAATGTGATGATTGAAGGTCGGGAGTTAAAATAAATTTCTGCTAATCGACTGCATCTGTTTTCAATCAAGTAGTTGAAATCCCAAGTCACTTTCTTAATTAATTTTATGTTCAACATTTGCATCTGGTGTTCAATAGCTGAATATAACATCAATGTGCACCCCTTTTTAATTAAAAGTGATCAATTCTGAATAAATTAATGTCAACACTGCCACCGCAGTTCAATCAGGAGTCACAGGGCCATATTACTTTTTTGCGTTATCCGATATTGCGGCAGTTTTGCACACTCTGTTGATCTGTTAGTCAATTAGTTGGGGTGAACACACGCCAAAACCAGCTAAGTAACGGGAGGGGTGTTACAAGGCGTGTGCAGAAAGCTTGTAGTAGTACGATGGCGAAGAAATTTCCTGTTTTTGGACAACGAAGACCTTCTTTCTTAAAGATGAGTTACCCCAGAACATTATTCTATACGACATCACTGAATGAAAATAAACAAAATATGCCAACTTACTGATTTCTCTCTCCCAAAAATTTGCTATGATTCTAAGTGTGAATGTGGCTGAACTACGTTGTTTTAAGAGATCCAAAAGTGCGTTTTTCCAATTTAAATTCTCATCAATATAGACACCTAAGAATTTTGAAGTTTTCACCCAATGTATTATTTTATCACCACGTGTTACACTTATTACTGGTGCAGTACCCCTAGAGGTGCAGAACTGAATATGATGTTTGTGAAATTCAGGGTGAGACCATTCTCAGAAAACCAGTCAATGATACTTTTGAGAAGTTTGTTCATCATTTCTTCCATTTCTGTTTGTATACTTGGAATGATTACAACGCTGGTGTCATCTGCAAAAAGAACGTATTGTACATTAGACGGTAGATCATTTACATGTATGAGAAACAGTAATGAATCTAAGATTGAGCCTTGGGGAAGTGCATACGTGATTTCCCCCAGTCAGAATTGTGTCCTTGGATTCTATTGGTTGAATTACTACTAAGTACAACCTTCTGCATTCTTTCGGTTAGATATGACATGATCCATTGGTTGGCTATATCATCAATCCCATCAAACTTCAATTTATCTAGGAATATACTTTTATTCAAACAATCAGATGCCTTGGATAGATCACAGAATATAACCACCGGTGCTATTTTGTTATTTAATGCTTGTAATATCTGATGTGTGAACATGTAAATGGCATTCTCAGTAGAGCAACCCTTCTGAAACCCAAACTGTGATTTGCTAAGGATATTATTGTTGCCAAGGTGAGATACTATTCTAGAATATATAATCTTTTCAAAAATTTTGGAAGGTCTGTAGCTACTGACATCTCTCTTATCACCTTTCTTAAAGAGGAGTTTAATAATTGCATATTTTGTTTCTCTGGAAAAATTCCTTAAGTTAGTGTACATTACATATTTTGGACAATACCTGACTTATTATATGGGAAAATATCTTTAGTACTCTATTGGAAACACCCTCAAAACCGGAAGAGCTTTTATTCTTGAGAGAATGCATGACCCTCTTAATTTCAGAACTAGAAGTTTTGGTACATTCACATGATGTAATTTTATGAGAGTTACTTCTTCAGCATATTGCTGTGAACTTTCTCTTGAACTGTTAGTCCCTATGCTTTCTACTATGTTTAAGAAATGATTATAAAATAAATTTGCTACTTGTGACTTGTCATTTATAACCATTCCATTCAGTTCAATAGTAATGTTATCCTCTTCTGTTGTTGGTTGTCTTGTCTCTTGCTTCAGTATATTCCATACTGCCTTAACTCTGTTGTCAGATGTACTGATATCTGACATAATGTGCATGTTTCTTGAATTCTTTAATAACTTTTCTTAGTAATTTTGAGTAGTTTTTTCTAGTGACAAACTAATGCAGTGTCTCTACTTGTTCTTTCCAAAAGATATACCGAGGTGGTGCAGTGGCTACCACACTGGACTCGCATTCGGGAGAACGGCGGTTCAATCCCGCGTCCGGCCATCCTGATTTAGATTTTCCGTGATTTCCCTAAACTGCTCCGGGCAAATACCGGAACGGTTCCTTTGAAAGGACACAGCCTGCTTCCTCCCCCCTCCTTCCCTAATCCAATGAGACCGATGACCTCGCTGTTTGGTCTCTTCCCCCCAAAGAACCCAACCCCAATCCAAAAGATACATTTCTCTTTTCCTTTCACAAGATACATTAATCTCCTTAGTGATACATGGTTTTTTACATGGCTCTTTAGTGTCCTTTCTAATTATCTTATGCAGAAAGCTCTTTTCAAATACTGATATGAATTTATCATGGAATAGATTAAATTTTATATTGGCATTTGGTCCTTTATAAATTTCATCCCAGGTTGTTTCTTGTAAACTACACTTAAAGACATTTTCCCTGTAGTCATTAACGATTCTGACTTTCACTGAAGTGTATTCACACTGTAGGGCACTATGTCATTTATCCTGACTAACTGTACATCATGATGACGTTGGAGAAAGGTACGAGCCGTCGCAAACTTAAGCAGTCTGATGCTGAGAACCTTCCATGTTGTTGGCAGCATTAGCATAGAAGAGCAGTTTCAGAAGTACTCCAACAGCGTCGTGCAGGCTCCTTTATCAGGCCGGCAGCCGTGTCTTGGAGGGGCAACCACACAACTGTAGCGGCAGTGTCATATAGATTCCTTTGGAGAATGAATATTGTATTGGAATGGCGAAGCAGTTTCTTTCTTCCAAAACCAAGGTGATGGGGAGAGGGATACGGCAAACCATCGGTTTTTTTCTAGCGGGAAGACTGCTGGACACCCAGCAGACGTTCCATGGTAAGACCCTAGAAGGATGCCAGCAGGAATCTCGCAGAAACTCACTTGCAAAATGACTCCAACAGCGTCATAGAGACACTTGCCGTAGGCCAGCACACGTGAGATGGAGATCAGACTCCTGAAGGGCAGCCACAGTGTCATGGTGAGGAGTCTGCAGAATGTCTGTTGTAGCCTGATGGTGAAGCAACTCATCTGTCCCAGCATCAACATGTGGGAGCGAGGGATACAGCAAGCCGGCAACTGTGGTTCGGTTACAAAACTACTTGACACCCAGATGTGGTTTGATGTGAGAACGTTGCACAATGCTAGGCGCCGTCGCAGATTTCAACAATATGATGGATTGACATACCAAAAAACGGTGAGATGCAGGAGTATTTCCAGACCGGCCTCGTGAGTGCAAATGAGAAACATCTGCAGAATGCCTACATTAGTGCAAAGGAGAAGCAATCTTAGAGTCCCAATTACAATAAGATGTCACGAGAGATCCTTTAAGTTAGTAACTGTGCCTCGGAGACTGATTTTTGGACACCTAGTAGAGGTTCCAAGGTAAGACGAGTGCCAAATTCCATCAGTATTCTCATAGAAAGACACTCGCAAAAATACTCCAATAATGTCGACGATACACTTGCAGTACACCAGGAGCTGTGTCGTGGAGATGCATAACTAACCGCCAGCACGAGCGCAGTATTAAGGCGTTTGAAGGATGCCTATTGTATTGCAATGGGAGAGCGGTTACCGTGTGCCAAGAGGAACGCGGTCGGAGAGAATTACAGAAATCCGTCAGCTTTTGTGTGTCAAGAAGATATCCCGTGATGACAAGTAGCCGGAAGCCAGTGGGAGTATGGAGCATGTACACTAGCAGAATGACTCCAACGGTGTCCTCCTGACATCTGCAATAGGGCAGCACACGGCTGATGGAAATGCAACTGCCGAGGGGCTGCGTTAGCGTCAAAGTGAGGCCTATGCAGGGAGCCCGTACTAGTGCGGTGTCCCTGTGTTAATTTCAAGGTGCTAGAGTTACAGTAAGCCGGCAACTGTGCCTCAGTTTGAAACCACTTGGCACCCAGATGTGGTCGGATGGTGAGATGGTTGCAGACTGAAAGCAGCCGTCGTGCATTAGAAGTGTGAGGGACACACATTTGCATTTGCCCAGAAACTGTGAGATGGAGAAGCATTTATAGAATAGCCTTAGGAGTGTTCAGCAGAATGGCTATAGTAGTGCAAGGAGACGCAATTTTAGTCTTCGAGCACTAACAAGGTGGCAAGAGCGTTACAGTAAGTTTCTATATGTGCGTCGGAGACAGATAATTGCATACCCAGAAGATGTTCCATGCTGAGACAGGCTTAACTTCCAAAAGGATTCTATCAGAAAGGCACTCGCAGAAATACTCCAACAATTTCGACGAGACCCTTGCATTATGCCAGCTGTATAACTGAACGCCAGCACGAGTATGGTACTGAAGCTTCTGCAGAGTGCATGTTGTATTGCAATGGCGAAGCGATTCTGTGTCCCACGAACAATGCGATGGGGAGAGAATTACAGAAAGCTGGCAGCGTAGTGTCGCAGATGGAGTACAGCACACCAAGATCAGGTTAAATGGTGTGACTATAGACTGACGACAGCAACAGTATAATTGAAAGTAAATGCAGAGTGACTAAAGCTGGGTTATAGAGGCTCTCGCAGTTACTAGCACCCGCGTGATGGAGACGCCGTTTCTCAGGGGCAACATTTGTGTTATTGTGAGGCCTCTGCAGAAAGCCTGTTGTAGTGCGATGGCGAAGTAATTTCTGCGTCCCAGCGTCAATCTGAGCTTGCGAGGGTTACAGTAAGCCGGCAGCTGTGACTCGGTTAAAAACTACTGGACACCTACAAGAGATTCCATTATGAGACTGCAGGCGAATGGCAGTGGCAGTATCATAGTGACTCCAACTGTGTCTCTGAGACATGTGCAATCGGGCGGCACTCGAACGATGGGGACGCAATTCCTGAGGGGCAGCATTTGTGTCATGGTAAGCGACTACAGAAGGGCTTTTGTAGTGCGATGGCGAAGTAATTGCTGTGTCCCCGCGTCAGTCGGATTATGCGAGGGCATAAGAAGTCATTCTGCCAACGGCCTTGTCAAAGGGGGCGGAGGAGCGGGAAGAGGTTCAGGGCACTCTCTTGACCTAGGGGTGGGAAACTGCCCCTGAAGGAGTAACGTGTATCCACAGGACATGTGGCCTGTAATTGACGAAGCGTCATGATGATCTCTCCTTTAGCAAAAGCTTCTGGGATAGTCCCCCATTCGGATCTCTGGAAGGGGACTGCCAAGGGGGAGATTACCATGAGTAAAAGATTGAATAATCACCGAAATAATAACGTTCTACGAGTCGGAGCGTAGAATGTCAGAAGCTTGAACGTGGTAGGCAAACTAGAAAATCTAAAAAGGGATATGCAAAGGCTCAATCTAGATATATCAGGGGTCAGTGAAGCGAAGTGGAAAGAAGGCAATGATTTCTGGTCAGGTGAGTATAGGGTAGAATCAACAACAGCAGAAAATGGTATAACGGGAGTACAATTCGTTATGAATAGGAAGATAGGGCAGAGAGTGTGTTACTGTGAACAGTTCAGTGATAGGGTTATTCTTGTGAGAATCGACAGCAAACCAACACCGACAACGATTGTTCGGGTATGCATGCTCAAGATGAAGAGGTAGAGAAAGTGTACGAGGATATGAAAGAGTAATACAGTATGTAAAGGGAGATGAAAATCTAATAGTCATGGGAGTCTAGAATGCAGCTGTAGGGGAAGGAGCAAGATAAAAAGTGACAGGAGAGTATGGGCTTGGGACAAGGAATAAGAGATGAGAAAGAGCTCTGCAATAAACTTCAGCTACTAATAGCGAATACTCTGTTCAGGAAACACAGCAGGAGGAGGTATACTTGGAAAAGGCCGGGTGATACAGAAAGATTTCAGTTAGATTACATCATGGTCAGACAGATATTTCGAAATCAGATACTGGACTGTAAGGCGTACCCAGGAGCAGATATAGACTCAGATCACAATATAGTAGTGATGAAGAGTAGGCTGAAGTTCAGGACATTAGTCAGGAAGAATCAGTACACAAAGAAGTGGGATACGGAAGTACTAAGGAATGACAAGGTACGCTTGAAGTTCTCTAACGCTATAGATACAGCAATAAGGAATATCTCAGTAGGCGATAATTCTCGCACTTGTCAGCTCTTGCAATCTTCGGAATTGTGTGGATGATCTTATTCCGAAAGTCAGATGGTATGTCGCCAGACTCATACATTCTACACACCAACCCGAACTATCGTTGTCGGTGTTGGTTTGCTGTCGATTCTCACAAGAATAACCCTATCACTGAACTGTTCACAGTAACACACTCTCTGCCCTATCTTCCTATTCTCAGGAATGGACATCTCTAAAAAGGGCCATCACAGAAGTTGGGAACGAAAGCATAGGTACAAAGAAGTTAACTGCGAAGAAACCATGGGTAACAGAAGAAATACTTCAATTGATCGATGAAAGGAGGAAGTACAAACATGTTCCGGGATGCTCAGGAATACAGAAATAGAAGTCGTTGTGGAATGAAATAAATAGGAAGTGCAGGGAAGCTAAGACGAAACGGCTGCATGAAAAATGTAAAGAAATGATTGTCGGTAGGACTGGCTCAGCATACAGGAAAGTCAAAACAACCTTCGCTGACATTAAATGCAAGGGTGATAACATTACCAGTGCAACTGGAACTCCACTGTTACAAGCAGACGAGAGAGCGGATAGGTGGAAAGAATACATTGAAAGCCTCTATGAGGGGGAGGGGGGGGGGCAAGATTTGTCTGATTAAAGAAGAAACAGGAGCCGATTTAGAAGAGATACGGGACCCGGTATTAGAATCAGAATTTAAAAGAGCTTTGAAGGACTTAAGATCAAATAAGGCAGAAGGGATAGATAACCTTCCATCAGAATTTCTAAAGTCATTGCGGGAAGTGGCAAAAAAAAAGATAATTTCCGTTGGTGTGTAGAATGTATGAGTCTGGCGACATACCATCTGACTTTCGGAATAAGATCATCCACTCAATTCCGAAGATTGCAAGAGCTGACAAGTGCGAGAATTATCGCACAATCAGCTTAACATCTCATGCATCCAATTTACTGACAAGAATAATTTACAGAAGAGTGGAAAAGAAAATTGAGGATGCACTAGATAACGATCAGTTTGACTTTAGGAAAGGTAAAGGCACGAGAGAGGCAATTCTGACGTTGCAGTTAATAATGGAAGCAAGACTAAAGAAAAATCAAGACACGTTCATAGGGTTCGACAATGTAAAATGTCGCAAGATGTTCGAAATTTTGATCAAAAAAGGGGTAAGCTACAGGGAGAGACGGTTCATATAAACTATGTACAACAGGCAAGGGGGAATAATAAGAGTGCACGATCAAGAACGAAGTGCATCTTTCGCCTCTACTGTTCAGTCTGTACATAGAGGAAACAATGATGAAAATAAAAGAAAGGTTCAGTAGTGGAATTAAAATTCAAGGTGAAAGGATATGAATGATACGATTCGGTGATGACATTGCTATCCTGAGTGAAAGTGAAGAAGAGTTACATGATCTGCTGAATGGAACGAACAGTCTGAAGAGTAGAGAGTATGGACTGAGAGTAAATCGAAGAAAGTCGCAGGTAATGCGAAGTAGTAGAAATGAAAACAGTGAGAAACTTAATGCCAGGATCGATGGTCACGAAGTAGATGAAGTTTGGGAATTCGGCTACCTAGGCAATAAAATAACGAGTGACGGACGGACCAAGGAAAACATCAAAAGCAGACTAGCACTGGTAAAAAGGGCATTCCTGGCCAAGAGAAAACTACTAATATCAAATATCGGCATTAATTTGAGGAAGAAATTTCTGAGAATATACGTCCAGAGTACAGCATTGTATGGTAGTGAAACATGGATAGTGGGAAAACCGGAACAGAAGTGAATCGTAGCATTTGAGATGTGGTGCTACAGGCAAACGTTGAAAATTAGGTGGACTGATGAGGAGAGGAAAGGAATATGTGGAAAACACTAATAAGGAGAAGGGACAGGATGATAGGACATCTGTTAAGACATGAGGGAATGACTTCCATGGTACTAGAGGGAGCTGTAGAGGGCAAAAACTGTTGAGGAAAACAAAGACTGGAATAAATCTAGCAAATAATAGAGGACATAGGTTGCAAGTGCTACTCAGAGATGAAGAGGTTGGCACAGGAGAGGAATTCGTGGCAGGCCGCACCAAACCAGTCAGAAGACTGATGACACCCCCCCCCCCCCAAACCCACCCAAAAAAAAAAAAAAAAAACTGTAAGCTGGCAACTTCTAAAGGGTTCCATTAGGTGACTGCAGTAGAATGGTAGCGGCAATATCATTGATGTATACTACCAGAGTGACTCCTACTGGACTGATGGGAACGAAATTTCTAAGTGGCATTATTTTTGTCAAGGTGAGGCGTCTGCTGAGAACCTTTTGTATTGCGAGGGCAAAGTAATTTCTGTTCCCTGCGTCAGTCTGAGTGTGCGAGGGTTACAGTCATAGTGCAGCTATACCTCAATTGCATGCTACGGGGCACGAATAACAGCTTCCATTATGAGACAGTAGCCGAATGGCAGCGGTAGTATAATTGATATACACCACCAGAGCGACGCACACTGTGTCATTTGGATGTATGCAATAGAGCGCCACTCGGCTCATGCTGACGCAATTCTTCATTGGCTGGATTTGTATCATTATGAGTCGTCGGCAGAAAGCGTGTTGTAGTGCACTGACGAAGTTATTTCTGTGTCCCAGAGTCAATCTGAGTGTGCGAGAGTTACAGTAAGCCGAAAGCCATGCCTTCGTTACAAGCTATTGCTCGCCTATAAGAAATTCCATTATGAGACTGTAGACGAATGGCAGCGGAAGTATCTTTATTATACACTACCACAGTGACAAAAACTGTGTCAATGAGACATATGTATAGGGTGGCATTCGTCTGACGGGGACGCAATTCCTGAGGGCAGCATTTGCGTCAAGGTGATGCGCCTGCACAATGCCAGTAGTAGTGGATAATCAAAAGTTTTAGTGTCCCAGCAACAAGAAGGTGGCCGACATGTGCTATACTCCATCAACATTCCAGTAGAAAGACGTGCGCTTGAATCATTCAACAGTGTCGACGACACACTCGCACTAGGCCAGCAGCCGTCTGAAGGGCAGCATTAGTGTCATGATGAGGCTTCTCTACAAATACCTGTAATACTGCAGGGCGAAGCAGTATTAGTGTCCCAGCATGACACGGGATTTACAGTAATTTAGAAATTGTGCCTCGGAGAATGATTATTGGACACCCAGACGTGATTCCATGGTGAGACAAATGCTGAATACCAACAGCATTCTAATGCCAAGTCACTCGCAGGAACTCTCGAAGAACGACGACGAGACACTTGCAGGAAGCCAGCAGCCGTAGTTGCAGCAGGCCAGATCCATAACTCAGCGCCAGAACGAGTGTTCTGCAAAATGCCTACTGTATTGCAATGGCGAAGCGGTTACTGTGTCCCAGGAACAATGCAATAGGGAGAGAATTACAGCAAGCCATAAACTTTGTGTACTGGACACACAGAAGGGGTTCCATCGTGTGACGCCAGCCTGATGATGCAGCAGTATAATACAAATACACACGCAGAATGACTCCAGCAGTGTGACAGAGCCTCTTGCAGTAGCGCAGCACCCAAGTGATGGAGACGCAAATCCTGAGGACAGCATAGTGCCTCTGGAGGTAGCCAGTAGTACTGAATGGCGAATGGCGAAGGACTGTGCCCAGTGTCAATCTCAGGGTACGAGGGTTACAGTAAACTGGCAGCTGTGCTTTGGTTACAAACAACTGTACACCAACATGAGGTTCCATGGTGTGACTGTAGCTGAATGACAGACATATGCAGTGACGCAACAAGTGTCTGAGGAAGGGCAGTTCCTGAGAGCCATCATTACTTTCATGGTGGGGCGTGTTCTGAATCCCCATAGTAGTGCAGTTGCGTATCAGTGTCTGTGGTACCTGCGTAGTTTGATGGAGAAAGTGTTACACTAAACTAGAAGCTTTGCCTAGGAGACAGACTATTGGAGACCCAGAAGGAGTGCAATGTGAGACACTTGCATATAGCCAGCAAAATTAGCATCGAAGAGAACTTTCAGAAATACTCCAACAGTTTCTTGAAGACACTTGTAGTAAGCTAGAAGCCATGTCACGGAGGGGCAATATGATAACTGTAGCGGGAGTGTCAAATTGAGTCGTCTGCATAATGAACATTATATTGCAATAGCGAAACGACTGCTGAGTCCCAGATCAAAGGTGATGGGGAGCGAGTTACAGCAAACCATAGGATTTTGTCTCGCGGAAAGACCGCTGGACATCCAGAAGACGCTCCACAGTGAGACCCTAGTGGAATGCCAGCGGAAGTCTCGGAGAAACCCACTTCCGTAATGGGTCCAACAGTGTCATAGAGGCGACACTTGCTATAGGCAACCACATTTGAGATGGAGAGGCGACTCCTGAAGTGCAGCTATAGTTTCGTGGTGAGGAGTCTGCAGAATGCCTGTCGTAGTCTGGTGCCGAAGCAAATTACTGATGCCAGTGTCAATGGATGGAGCAAGGCTTTCAGTAAGCCAGCAACTAAACATTGGTTAGAAACTACTGGATATCTAGATGAGATTTGATGGTGAGAACATTGCACAATACCAGCAGCTGTGGCAAACTTCAGCAGTATGAGGGACTGTTGCAGTTGCTTAGAAACGGAAAGATGGAGAAGAATTCCTAGTACAGCCACTGGAGTCTCATTCAGAGGCACCTGCTGAATGTCTATAGTAGTGCAAAGACGAAGGAATTGTAGTCTCCCATGGCATGATACTTACAGTAAATTTGCAACTGTGCTTCGGAGACAGATTATGGGATTCCCAGAAGAGGTACCACGGTGAGATCAAGCTAAATTACAGCAGCATCCTCACAGAAAGGTGCCCAGAGAAATAATCAACCATGTCAAGATACACATGCAGTAGGCTAGCAGCCACATTATGGAGAGGCATAACAGACTGCCAGCGCCAGTGTCATATTAAGGGGTCTGCTGAATTCTTATTGTGGCGGCGAAGCATTTGATGTGTTACAAGAGCAGTGCAATGAGATGAGAATTACAGAAAGCTGCCAGCTTTGTGTTGCAGAGAGAGTACTGGATACACATGGTCTGACGCTAGCCTAATGCAAATACCAGTATAATAGAATACACATGCAGAAAGACAGCAGCAGTGTCACAGAGACCCTTGCAGTAGCCCAGCACCTGTCTGATGCAGACACAGCTCCTGAGGCAGCATTAGTGTCATGGTGGTGTGTCTGCAGGATAGTAGTGCAATGGATAGGCAAATTCTTGTCCCTGCAGCAAGGTAATGGAGAGAGTGTTACAGTAAGCTAGATGACACACTATTGGAGACCCAGAAGTGTTTCGATGGTAAGACCCTTCCACATCGGCACAAGCATTAGCGAAGAATAACACTTTCAGATGCTTGTAGTAGGACAGCAGCCATGTCATGAGTAGTGGTACAAGGGTGGTTTGGCCCCACTCTCCATTGTTACGAGATGTATCAAGATGCCAGCGATGACCTCATCCAAGATGGCGGCTATGACATCATTCAAGATGGATTTTGACGGAAGATAGTTCAATTGGGCAAGTTCCACTAACCTAACCCCCTCCTCTCCCCCCAGAAAATGATGGGAAGTTCAAATTCCATCAGGTCAATGCAACACACCTCTAGTAACCCAAGAAAATGGCGGGAAAATAGGTCACTATTTTCCTCCACTAACCTAAGTCATGCAACCAGCACCTCTTCCTAGGGTTTAGCGGGAAAAGGACTTAGCTAGTGCTGAGCTGCTAGAAAGATGAAGGAGTGTACATTATTTATTTTGGCACGATTTATTTACGGATGGATTTTGAGAGATAGTATATTTATCAAAGTGATACAAAACACACTCTCCGATATGCTTTGGGTCACGCCGCACTTTCTACAGACCTGTAATCTACTCACAAATTACCGAAATAATCCACTACAAACAACTCGTAAATTACCAAAATAATTTCAGTACACAGCATACAGACCTGCAAACCACTCATACATAATGCAATACATTTATGTCTAGAGAGCCATACATCTCGTAAATTGTCAAAATACCAATGCATCTAAAAGACACTGAAAACCTGCTTGCTAATTGTCAGCTCTCGAAATCATGCACCAGTCTTTGTTCAGAGAATTTGGGCCACTACCGCCATCCAGTGTGTTCACCACGAGGTCCAGAGTCCGACTTACCTAGTACACAGAACTGCCACCAGAGGGCGCTGTCGTCCATTCTTTGAGGTAATCCAAGATGGCGGGAAAAATGGAGGGAAACAGTATGGTCACCGTGGAGTCTGGAGTCCAAAAGACAAGGTACACAGAACCGTGATCAGACGGTGCTATCGTCCATTCCATGATGAAACCCAAGATGGCTGTCTGCAGGGGAAAATGACTCATCCTACACTGGGTTGCTGGAGAGAGGAAGGAGTGTACTTTATTTATTTTGAAACAACTTATTTAGGGATGGATTTTAGATAGTATATTTATCACACTGGTACAAAACGCATGCTCTGACATGCTTGGAGTCACGCCACACAGCCTACAGATGTGTAAATTACTCGTAAATTACTGAAATAACGCTCTGCAGACACGATAACAACTGCTAAATTACAGACATAATTTCTGTACTTAGCACACAGACAAGGATACTCCTAATTAACGCAGTAGACTGATGTTCAGTCTCGAAATCAACTCATGAACTGTACAAACAACGCATAGCACAGCCTAAAGACCAGCTCGCAACATAAAGCAACAGACATGCGAACAATGTGCCCATCGGCACCCTCTGCCCCCCATCCGCTGGATTGCACAGGAGGCTACCCCACACATTCTCAGATGTCGGGATGCACCGGCACCTGCCAAGCCACGTACAGGTACCCATTCAAGTCCCTCAAGCATGAGGTGGTGGCATCCCTTTCATACTTGACACCTGAGAAATTTCTCTCGAATTACGT
Source organism: Schistocerca nitens (assembly GCF_023898315.1). NCBI lineage: Eukaryota > Metazoa > Arthropoda > Insecta > Orthoptera > Acrididae > Schistocerca > Schistocerca nitens. The sequence continues at coordinate 22,016,770 of NC_064618.1, read as the reverse complement.
GATCACCTAGGCCATGTCGCTGACACCACCGTATGGGAGCAAAGATCTATTTTCAGAACGCAGATGCTCCAAGGGCATACGTACGTAGACACTGCCGTGAGCCATCGCCAGATGCAGGCCAACACGAACCATCACTCTCATGCCACTACTGCCTAAAGTGAGCAACTGAAAGTTGGATCTATTTTCGGGTATACAGTTATAGTACTTCGAGTGGTATACTGACACAACAGAACTCCAACGCACTTACGCCGTCTACATATGTGAGATGCCTCTGGGCAGCATGTGTGTTTACTGTTTCTGATGCGATATCTGCAGATACTGATGTCACAGAATAGCACAGGCCGCATTGTTCCTAACGATCCTAGCGGGATATGCGAGCTGCATCTAGCCATGCATACATACCAAGTGTGGTTGAAGCATCGTTCGAAATGTTCATCCTGCTATCAATATACGTCACAGAAAAGTTAAAGGTTTTCACTGCTAAAAGAATGTGCACGCTTGAGGAAACACCACTGATCATAAAAGCATTCTTGTTTTTGGAAAGAGAGCACACTCTAAGCACAGATGGGGGGCAGAATCAGAACAATTATGCAAAAAGAATTCAAAGCAGTGTCTTACAAAACAGGAAAAACGCCCAGAATTTTAGGTATCCTAAGGCTACAGGTCTTGAGATGTCCGAATTTCCCAATGCCACAGTAGCAGATGAGAGATGGCATCCCTGCCAGAGACAGATGGTCTGCATCAGCTTTTCTTTGAAAACTTGGTTTCTCATAACTTTCTGTACATACCTTGCCTTCATCTTGTTCGAATCAGTTTGTAGACACTCCTCCGTCCTGGCACAAGGGATGTCTTGTGAATGAATAGAGCATTATAATAGTATTTTGTACAGATCACCATATTGCACTGACGATTAAACCCAGCAAAGTGGCCTACAGACCATCAAATTTGTTAAGCCTCTTACTCAATTATACTGCTGTCTGCTCTCCCACTGAGGACAGGAGCTTGAATATTAGAGTGCGAAAAAGATCTCTAACCCAGCAGTACATCACTGCTTAATGTGCCGATGTAGTAAACATACAATTTGTATCCTGCGCCATACAAAATCAGCCCTTTTACATCATTCGTACATACACCGCAAACACAGAGAGCGCTGTATACACTCCTCGCAGCCCTAGGTATTCCCCTGCGAGGTCGGCGGTCATCCACCTGCGACAGGTCACTAGAGCGCACTCGGCGAAGTCACTCTCAGAACTCTTCTACAAATTGCCTGCCGCAGTGGCCGAGCGGTTCTAGGCGCTTCAGTCTGTGGCCGCACGACAGCTACAGTCGCAGTTTCGAATCCTGCCTCGGGCATGGATGTGTGTGATGTCCATAGGTTTTTAGTTCTAAGTTCTATAGCACTGATGACCTCAGTTGTTAAGTCCCATAGTGCTCAGAGCCATTTGAACCATTTCTTTTCTACAAATTCGGACTCGTTCCCCCTCGTCACTAACGCGTTACTATTTTTGGTCCAGACTTCCTTGCTTGCATGCCCTTTATACACCCATCTCCAGAATCTGTGATTACAAGAACACGTGTATTTTCGCATGGTTTGCCATAATATTATACCATTTTCGCGGTATTTCTCGATATCAAGCTCACAACAGTATCCTACCGATTGCTCATGAAACATAATTCCTAAGATATAGACAGGAAATTATTTCTCTACAAACCCGAAACTTTATCTAGGTGGAGTGTGCTGTAAACAACTGACTAACTAGAAACTTATGTCTGCGAATACATTTATATGAAAACTCGAAAAAAAATTAAGAAAATGATATTTCCACTCATGAATGCTGATGTCAGTGATGTAGTAGATTCCAAATAATCCCTACAATTTACGCCGGCCGGAGTGGCCAAGCGGTTCTAGGCGCTACAGTCTGGAGCCGCGCGACCGCTACGGTCTCCGGTTCGAATCCTGTCTCGGGCATGGATGTGTGTGATGTCGTTAGGTTAGTTAGGTTTAAGTAGTTCTAAGTTGTAGGGGACTGATGACCTGAGAAGTTACGTCCCATAGTGCTAAGAGCCATTTGAACCTACAATCTACAAGGTCACTTAAGGTGTTTCTCATGTCTAGGGTACCTGCAAACATGTCTTCCACATGCTAGATGCACACATCACAATCGATCTTCTCTCAACTAAATAAAAGTGCGATATGTGCAGAAGCAGTCATCCGAACAATTTTCATGAAAATACATCTCCATATTCAATCTTCTAAAATTTGCACGCAATTATGAAAGCTATCCAACACATACTTAAGTACCAGTTCGCAATTCTGTCGTCTAGAGGACAACACGGTTAGTCGTCTACATTCCTACACTCCAACAGGCCTCTCCATTCTGACAGCTCCTAAAGATAATGGGAAACGTGAACCATCCCCACACAGGTCACAGGCGCTGCACACCAAGCACGCACTGGTAGAATCATCACCTAAGAAATCGGTCACATATATCCCTGTACTTACAACTAAATGTTACAATCACGGTCTCAGTTGAACCGCATTTGAAAATGAGCAAAGTATCAGAAATACGCCCAGTTGACAGCTATGGCTCTGGAAATAGAAATATCAGTACCATTCTTATGACTTGGCTATGACTTTGCTATCACAGTACTAGACGTGAAACCCATACCTTCCTTACGAATGGACATAGTCATATCCTCTGCACATTTAGGAACACAAACACATACTTTGTAAGCCCGATGCTCAAGGCGAAACTGTCACGCACCCCCTGCTACTAAGTATAATACTTCGTCAGTTATTGATCGCTGGCAATACGAAATAATACAGACCGAAAATCAATGATGGGTGTGTACGTCACATAAGTTTTTCTTGCGAGTCCTACCACCGTGTCATCGAAATAGAGGATTAATCGTTCTACAAACCGCCAGATGTTAAAAAACCCGATCCCAACTACTACTGTATGTTACTGTCACAAGCGGTCTTGGTTCTACGTGTGCACACGAGTACCCATGTTAAAAGCTATATCGGCTCTATTAATCCACGTATGGCATTACCTACGAACCCCGTGGTTTTCTCAGACAAATAGCGAGACGGTGGTCGCCGGAGTGTATATTATGAGACCAGCAGGCTGGTTACAAGTAGCCCACGACGCAACCGCGTCATCGCTGAATTTTGAAAGTGATTCGGCTAAGGAACGCGGTATGAAACCGTATATGCAACCCCCTCACTCCGCTGCCACTAGATATTTCTCCAGAATTTGTAACGTATTCTGTCCCGATGCCATGTCAGAGGTTCTGCGATATATCCACTGAGTTATAATCGATGGCTGACTGAGAAGGATCACAAACAGTAGTAATTGGTGTGCTGATTGAGGTCGTAAGAAATGTACACTAGCTCTTCAGATCTCTAGTGCTACGCTATCCGCTAGAAATGGTTTCTATGATTTGGAATCAAGTCTTTCCATTCAACCACATACATGCATCGCATCCTATCCTGGATCTTATAATTATTACAGCCACAACTGAATCATATTTGTGGCACTCTCATATCTCCAAACGAGTCACCTTTCTCGAAAGTATTTGAATAGATATTTGCAGTTGCCCAGAAATCGTGAGCTGGAGAAGCATTTCTAGAACAGCCTCAGGAGTGTCTTTCAGAGCAATCTGCAGAATGCGTGAAGTAGTGAGAAGGCGAAACAATTTTAGTGTCCCAAAAGCAGTAAGATACACGAGAGTTACAGTAGGTTAGCTACTGTACCTCAGGGACTGATTAGTGGACACACGGAAGAGGTTCCATCGTGAGATAGTAATAAACTACAGCACTCCCACAGAAAGGCACTCGCAGAAATACTCCAACAATGTCGACAATACAACTACAGCAGGCCAGCAGGCATGTTATGGAGAGGCTTAACCAAAAGCCAGAATGAGAATCATTTCAAGTCGTCTGTACAATGCCTGTTGTATTGCAATGGCGAAGCGATTAATGTGGCCCAGGAGCAATTGGATGGGGAGAGAATTACAGTAAGCTGTCGGCTTTGTATTGCAGAAGGAGCACATGACACTGAGAACAGGTTCTATTGTGTGACAGTAGCCAAATGCCAGCAGCAGCATAGTAGAAATACACACGCAGAATCACTCCTGCAATGCTGTAGAATCAGCAAAAGCCCAGAATCCGTCTGATGGAGACATAGTCCCTGAGGGTAGCATTCGCGTCTTGGTGAGGCATCTGCAAAAATCCTGTACTACACAATGGCGCAGCAAGTTTTGTCTACCAGCGTCAATCTGAGGATGCGAGTGTTACAGTAAACTGGCATCTGTGCTTCGGTTACAAGCTAGTGGACAGCCAGAAGAGATTCCCTAGTTGACCATAGCCGAATGCCAGTGCCTCTATCACAGATGTACACTAGCAGAACGACTCCAACCTTGTCTTTCAAACATTTGCAATCTGACGGAGAGGCAATTCCTCTGGGGCAGCATTAGTGTCATGGTGGGCTGTCTGCAGAATGCCTATAGTAGTGCAATTTCGAGGCAGTATCTCTGTCGCTGTAGCAATGTGATGCAGAGAGTGATGGAGTAAGCTAGATGTTTGCCTCTGAGACATTAATGGAGAGCCAGAAGAGGTTCCAGGGTGAGACCCTTCCATATTGCCTGATGAATTAGAGTAGAAGAGCACTTTCAGAAATACTGCAACAGTGTTGTGGTGCCTTTCCTAATAGAACAGCAACTGTGCCATGCAGCGGCTATAACATTATCGTTAGTGGGAGTGTCATATTGAGGCTTCAATTCTTTTGCAGTAGAGATAAAATAATGTGTCCCAATACTAAGGTGATGGGGCGAGAGTTGTGGCATGCCATGGGTTTTTTGTCGTGGAAAGACTGCTGGACACCCAGGAGACGTCCCATGGTGAGACCCTAGTAGGATGTCAGCAGGAGTCTTGGAGAAACGCACATACGGAATACCTCCAACAGTGTCAGAGACTCTTGCTGTAGGCCAGCACATGTGAGATGGCGATTCCTGAAGGGCAGCCATGGCGTCATGGTGAGTAGTCTACCGAATGCCTGTCGTAGTCTGGTGGCGAAGTAACCTCTGTCGCAGCGTCAATGTGAAGGAGCGAGGGGTTACAGTAAGCCAGCAACTGTGCCTCACTTACAAACTACTGGCTCCCCAGATATGGTTTAATGGCGAGTACGCTAGCCTAATTGCAGCAACAATATAATAGAGATACATATGCAGAATGACTGCAGCAGTGTATAGACACTCCAGCAGTAGCCCAGCACACGTGTGATGGAGACGCAATTCCCGAGGGTAGTATTAATGTCTTCACAAGGCGTATGCAGAAACCCTGAAGTATGCAATAGTGAAATAGTTTCTGTGTCCCAACGTCAATCTAAGGTTGCTAGGGTTACAGCACTGTTTCGGTTACGTGCTATTGGGTCATCCAGAAGAGGTGACCGTAGCCGAGTGCCAGTGCCAGTATCATAGATATGCACTAGCAGAGTGACTCCAGCCGTGTATTCAAGACATATGCAATAGGGCAGCAGCCATCAGAAGGACAAGCAGTTCACGGATGGCACATTACTGTCACGGCCAGGCGTCTGCAGAATAGCTGTAGCAGTGCACTGGCAGCAATGTCGTGGAGGGAGTGTTACAGTAAGCTATATGATTTACCTCGGAGACAGAGTACTGAGATCAAGATCAGGTTGAACTGTGAGTCCCTTCCATATTAACAGCAACATTAGGATAGAAAAGCATTTCCAGAACTACTCAAACAGATTTTTGGAAACTCTTGTAGTAAGCCAGCAGCCAGGTCATGGAAAGGCAAAACCGTAATGGTAGCGGGACTGTCATATTGAGTCATCTGCAAAAGACTACTATATTGCAATCGCGAAGCAATTACTGTGATCCGGAACCAAGGTGACGGGGAGAGAGTTACAGCTCGCGGAAAGACTGCTAGACACCCTGGTGAGACCCTAGCAGGATGCTAACAGCAACCTCGAAGAAACACAGTTGGAGATTGACTCCAATAGTGTCATAGGCACACCTGCTACAGGCAAGCACACGTGAGACAGGGAGGCCGCTGTTGAATGGCAGCCATTGTGTCATGGTGAGGCGTCTGCTGAATGCCTGTAGTAGTCTGACAGTGAAGCAGCTTCTGTGTCCTAGCGTCAGTGTGATGCAGCGAGGCTTACAATGAGCCGCCATTGGCGACTCGGTTACAAAGTACTTGACACCCGGATGTGGTTTGATGGTGTGAACGTAGCAGAATGATAGGAACATTGAGAGACGTCTGCAGAATGCCTATGGTAGTGCGAAGTCGAACCAATTTTAGTGCCCCAGCAACAATAAGATGTCACGATAGTTACAGTAAGTCAGCAATGGTGCTTCGGAAAAAGATTATTGAACACACAAAAGAGGTTCCATGGGAGACCAGTACTACATTCCTGCAGCATTCTCTTACAAAGGTAGCCGGAGAAATACACCAACAATGTCGACGAGAAAATTACAGCAGGCCGGCAGCTGTGTTGTGGAGAGCCCTCTCTGCGCCAACACGAGTCTCATATTAAGGTTCCCTCAGAATGCCTGTTGTATTGCAATTGCGAAGCGATATCTGCGTCCCAGGGATACAATTACAGAAAGCCGTCAGCTTTGTGTGTCAGTAAGAGTACTGGACACCCAGAAGAGGTTCCATGGTGTGACTATAGCTAATTCCAGCTGCAATAAGTTAGAAATATGCATGCGGAATTACCCTGGCAGTATTCCAGGACCCATGTGATGGAGACGCAAATCCTGAGGAAGGCATTACTGTCTTGGTGACGCCTCTGCAGGTAACCAGTAGTACTGAATGGCGAAGCACTGTACCCAGTGTCAATCTTAGGTTCCATGGTGTGTCTGTAGCTGAATGCCAGACATATGCAATAGGGCAGCAAGTATCTGAGGAAGGGGCAGTTCCTGAGAGTCATCATTAATTTCATGGTGAGGCGTATTCTGAATCCCCATAGTAGTCCGGTGGCGTGTCCTACACTAAACACACCGTCAGGTGGCTTGCGGAGTATGGATGTAGATGTAGATGCCTTGCGTGGGAGACAGATTATTGAAGACCCAGAAGGGGTTTCATGGTGAAACTCTTGTATATAGCCAGCAAGATTAGCATGGAAGAGAACTTTCAGAAATACTCCAACAGTTTCGTAGAGACTCTTGAAGCAAGCCAGCAGCCATGTCATGATGGGGCAAAAATGATAGCGGTAGCTGGATTGTCGTGTTGAGCCGTCTGCAGAATGAATATTATATTGAAATGGCGAAGCTACTGCTGAGTCCCAGATCAAAGGTGATTGGGTGAGAGTTACAGCATGCCATCGGCTTTTGTCTCGCGGAAAGACGCCTGGACATCCAGAAGACGTTCCGTGACGAGACAAGCAGGAGATTCGGAAAAACACTCTTGTAGAATGACTCCAGCAGTGTCCTATATATCCCTGCTGTACACCAGCACCTGTCAAATGGAGACGCTATTCCTGCCGTAGTGTCATTGTGAGGAGTTTGCAGAATGCCTGCTGTAGTCTGATGACGAATCAACTTCTGCGTTCCAGCGTCGACATCGTGGTGTGAGGGTTACAGTAAGCCAGCAGGCGAGCCTCGGTTTGTAACTACTGGACACCCAGCTGTTGTTTGCTGGTGAGAGCGTTGCACAACGCCAAAGCCGTCGCAGACTTCTGCGGTATCATCGATTGACATTTGCAGTTGCCCAGAAACGGCGAGGTGAAGAAGCGTTTCTAGAAGGGCTGAGAAGTGTCATTGAGATCCATCTCCTAAATGCCTATAGTAGTGCAACGGTGACGCTATTTTAGTGTCCCAACAACAGTAAGATGGCACGAGAGTTACAATGCGTTAGCAACTATGCCTCGGAGACAGATTATTGGACACTCTGAAGAGGTTCCATGGTGATACCAGTGCTAAATTACAACAGAATTCTCACAGAAAGGCACACGCAGAAATAAGTCAGTCATGTCAACAATTGACTTCCAGAAGCTCAGCAACCGTGTTTGGGAGAGGCATAACTGAGCGCAACCAAAAGTGTTATGGTAATGCGTCTGCAGAATACCTCGTCCATTGCAATGGCGAAGTGATTACTCTGTCCCAGGAGCAGTGCAATGAGGAGAGCATTAGAGAAAGCCATCAGCTTAGCATCGCAGGAGCAGTAGTGCACACCTAGAAAAAGCACCATGGTGTGACCCTCGCCTAATGGCAGCAACAGTATAATTCAAATACACGTACAGAATGACTCGGGCAGTGCGATAGATTCCTGCAGTACACCAGCAGCCGTTTGATGGGGTGGCAATTCCTGACGGGCAGCATTACTGTCATGGTGAAGTGTCTGCAGAATGCCTGTAGTACTGCGATGGGAAAGTGTCCTAGCGGTAGACGGAGCCTGCGAGCCAGCTGTGCCACGGTTACAAGCTACAAGACACCCAGATGTGGTTTGATGATCAGAACGTAGCAGAATGATAGGAGCAGTCGCAGACTAAAGCAGTGTGGTTCAAATGGCTCTGATCACTATGGAACTTAACAGCGGAGTTTATCAGTCCCCTAGAACTTAGAACTACTTAAACCTAACTAACCTAAGGACATCACACACATCCATGCCGCAGGCAGGATTCGAACCTGCGACCGCAGGAACATTTCTAGAACGGCCGGTGGAGTGTCATTGAGAGACATCTGCAGATGCCTATGGTAGTGCGTAGTCGAAGATTTTAGTGTCCAGCAATAACAGATTGGCACGAGAGTTACAGTAAGTTATCAACTGTGCCTCAGAGAAAGATTTTTGGAGATGTAGCAGAGGTTCCACGGTGAGACCAATGCTAATTACAGCTGCATTCTCGCAGATACGCACTCACAGAAATACGCCAACAATGTCGACGATAGACTTGCAGTAGGCCAACAGGCTTGTTATGGAGCGCCGTATCTCAGCGCCAGCTCGAGTTCCATATTAACGTCTCCTCAGAGTGCCTGTTGTATTGCAATGGTGAAGGCGATTACGGTGTCACCGGAGCAAAGAGGTGGGGAGAGAATTATAGAAAGCCGTCAGATTTGCGTCGCAGAAAGAGTACTGGACACCCAGAAAAGGTTCCATTGTCTGACCCTACTATAATGCTAGCAGCTGTGTAACAGAAATGTATGTGCAGAGCCGCGCGAAGTAACAGTGCGGTCTAAGGTGCCTTGTCACGGTTCGCGCGGTTCCCCCCGTCGGAGGTTCGAGTCCTCCCTCGGGCATGGGTCTAGTCCTTAGCGTAAGTTAGTTTAAGTTGGGTTAAGTAGTGTGTAAGCTTAGGGACTGATGACCTCAGCAGTTTGGTCAAATAAAACCTTACCACAAATTTCCAAATACACATGCAGAATGACTCCACCGGTCTCGCGGTTCTAGGCGCGGAGTCCGGAACCATGCGACTGCTACGGTCGCAGGTTCGAATCCTGCCTCGGGCATGGATGTGTGTGATGTCCTTAGGTTAGTTAGGTTTAACTAGTTCTAAGTTCTAGGGGACTGATGACCACAGAAGTTGAGTCCCATAGTGCTCAGAGCCATTTGAACCATTTTTTTGACTCCACCTGTGTGGTAGAGGCTCTTGCTGAAGCCACGTATCTGCTTAATAGCGAGGCAATTCCTGTGGGGCAGTGTTAGTGTAATGGTAAGGCGTACGCAGAAAGTCTGTAATGGTTCGATGGACAAGCAATTTCTGTGTCCCAGCGTCAATCTAATGGTGCGATGGGATCAATTTTCATAAACGTGAACATTAACAAAGTTGTAAATGGAAGGTGAAGTTCCCTTGTAAGTATTTACCTGCCACCTGACTTCTATGTTCATCTGAATTCTGCGTTTTATTTTCTAACTATGTTATAAGACTAAAAAAGTAACAGTCAAGGGGACAATGAAACGTTTCTTCTTATGTATTAATAAATTTACGGCCCAAAACTATAATAATGAATCTAATCCTACGTAAGAAACATTGTATTTTATATTAATTCCGTGTATGGCCTGTAAATTGTCTTGTTGTCGTTGTTGTTGTGGTCTTCAGTCCTGAGACTGGTTTGATGCAGCTCTCCATGCTACTCTATCCTGTGCAAGCTGCATCTCCCAGTACCTACTGCAACCTACATCCTTCTGAATCTGATTAGTGTATTGATCTCTTGGTCTCCCTCTACGATTTTTACCCTCCACGCTGCCCTCCAATGCTAAATTTGTGATCCCTTGATGCCTCAAAACATGTCCTACCAACCGATCCCTTCTTCTAGTCAAGTTGTGCCACAAACTTCTCTTCTCCCCAATCCTATTCAATACCTCCTCATTAGTTACGTGATCTACCCACCTTATCTTCAGCATTCTTCTGTAGCACCACATTTCGAAAGCTTCTATTCTCTTCTTGTCCAAACTGGTAATCATCCATGTTTCACTTCCATACATGGCTACACTCCATACAAATACTTTCAGAAACGACTTCCTGACACTTAAATCTATACTCGATGTTAACAAATTTCTCTTCTTCAGAAACGATTTCCTTGCTATTGCCAGTCTACATTTTATATCCTCTCTACTTCAACCATCATCAGTTATTTTACTCCCTAAATAGCAAAACTCTACTACTTTAAGTGTCTCATTTCCTAATCTAATCCCCTCAGCATCACCCGATTTAATTTCACTACATTCCATTATCCTCGTTTTGCTTTTGTTGATGTTCATCTTATATCCTCCTCTCAAGACACTGTCCATTCCGTTCAACTGCTCTTCCAAGTCCTTTGCTGTCTCTGACAGAATTACAATGTCATCGGCGAACCTCAAAGTTTTTACTTCTTCTCCATGAATTTTAATACCTACTCCGAATTTTTCTTTTGTTTCCTTTACTGCTTGCTCAATATACAGATTGAATAACATTGGGGAGAGGCTACAACCCTGTCTCACTCCTTTCCCAACCACTGCTTCCCTTTCATGCCCCTCGACTCTTATAACTGCCATCTGGTTTCTGTACAAATTGTAAATAGCCTTTCGCTCCCTGTATTTTACCCCTGCCACCTTCAGAATTTGAAAGAGAGTATTCCAGTTAACGTTGTCAAAAGCATTCTCTAAGTCTACAAATGCTAGAAACGTAGGTTTGCCTTTTCTTAATCTTTTTTCTAAGATAAGTCGTAAGGTTAGTATTGCCTCACGTGTTCCAACATTTCTACGGAATCCAAACTGATCTTCCCCGAGGTCGGCTTCTACGAGTTTTTCCATTCGTCTGTAAAGAATTCGCGTTAGTATTTTGCAGCTGTGTCTTATTAAACTGATAGTTCGGTAATTTTCACATCTGTCAACACCTGCTTTCTTTGGGATTGGAATTATTATATTCTTCTTGAAGTCTGAGGGTATTTCGCCTGTTTCATACATCTTGCTCACCAGATGGTAGAGTTTTGTCATGACTGGCTCTCCCAAGGCCATCAGTAGTTCTAATGGAATGTTGTCTACTCCCGGGGCCTTGTTTCGACTCAGGTCTTTCAGTGCTCTGTCAAACTCTTCACGCAGTATCTTATCTCCCATTTCATCTTCATCTACATCCTCTTCCATTTCCATAATACTGTCCTCAAGTACATCGCCCTTGTATAAACCCTCTATATACTCCTTCCACCTTTCTGCCTTCCCTTCTTTGCTTAGAACTGGGTTGCCATCTGAGCTCTTGATATTCATACAAGTGGTTCTCTCCAAAGGTCTCTTTAATTTTCCTGTAGGCAGTATCTATCTTAGCCCAAGTGAGACAAGCCTCTACATCCTTACATTTGTCCTCTAGCCATCCCTGCTTAGCCATTTTGCACTTTCTGTCGATCTCATTTTTGAGACGTTTGTATTCCCTTTTGCCTGCTTCATGTACTGCATTTTTATATTTTCTCCTTTCATCAATTAAATTCAATATTTCTTCTGTTACCCAAGGATTTCTATTAGCCCTCGTCTTTTTACCTACTTGATCCTCTGCTGCCTTCACTACTTCATCCCTCAGAGCTACCCATTCTTCTTCTACTGTATTTCTTTCCTCCATTCCTGTCAATTGTTCCCTTATGCTCTCCCTGAAACTCTGTACAACCTCTGGTTCTTCCAGTTTATCCAGGTCCCATCTCCTTAAATTCCCACCTTTTTGCAGTTTCTTCAGTTTCAATCTGCAGTCTTATTGTCTTATTCCAACAGAAAGGCACCCAGAAATACTCTAACAGTGTCGACGAGACACTTGCAGTAGGCCTGCAGCCGTGTTATGGAGAGGCACTCATGAGCACTGGCAGGAATGACACTTTAAGGCGTCCGCACAATGGCTCTAGCAGTACAAAGGCGAAATAATTTTAGTATACCAGCACCGATAAAATGGTACGAGAGCTATAGTAATTTAGCAACTAAGCCTCCGAGCCACATTATTGGACACCTACAGGAGATTCCGTACTAAATTCCAGCAACATTCTCATAGTAACGCACTCGCTCAAATGTCGACGAGACACCTGCAGTAGACCAGCAGCCGTGTTGTGGAGAGGCATAACTGAGCACCAGCACGAATGTCGTATTAATGCGCTGCAGAATACCTATTGTACAGCAATGGCGAAGCGATTACTGTGTCCCAGGAAATATGGGAAATAATTTAACAGAAAGGCATCACTTCTGTGTCGCAGAAAGCGTACTGGACACCCAGAAGAGGTTCAATGGTGTGGCTGTAGTCGGATGCCAGCAACAGTATCATTGATATACACTATGACTCCAACCGTGTCTTCGAGAAATATGCAATAGGGCACCACCCCTCTGATGGAATTCTTGAGGGGAAGCTTTAGTGCCATAGGAGTGCTTTAGGAGAACGTTTATAGTAGTGCAATCGAGAGGCTATTTCTATGTCTCTGGAGTAATGTGATGCAGTGCTACAGTAAGCTGGGCCCTTCCACGTTGCCATCAGCAGTAGCATAGAAGAACACTTTCAGAAATATTCCAACAGTGTCCTGCAGGCTCGTTTATCAGGTCAGCAGCCACGTCATGGACGGACAATAAGGTAATCTAATCGGGCGTGTCATATTGCGTCGCCTGCAGAATACTGTATTGCAGTGGCGAAGCAATTACATTCCCCCGGAACCGAGGCTATGGAGAGAAGGATACATCAAGCCATTTGTTTTTTCTCCGTCGAAAAGAGTGCTGGACACCCAGAAGGCGACCCTAGCAGAATCTCAGAGAAACGCACATGCAGAATGAGTCCAACAGTGTCACAGAGACATTTGCTGTGGGCCACACGGGAGATGCAGACACTCGTAACGGGCCGCCATAGTGTCATTACGAGGAGTCTGCAAAGTCTCTGTGGAGGCCTGATTGTGAAGCAACTTACGTGTCCCAGCATCAATGTGCAGGAGCAAGAGATACAGTAATCCAGCAACTGTGTTTCGGTTACAAAACTACTGGACACCTAGATGTGGTTTGATGGTGAGAACGTTGCACAATACCAGGAGCCGTCGCAGACTTCAGTAGTAAGAACCATTGAAAATTGCAGTTGTCCAGAAACGGCGACATGTAGAAGAATGTCATTGAGATCCATTTGCTAAATGACTGTAGTAGTGCAAAGACGAAGCAATTTTCGTGTCCAGCAACAATAAGACGGCAAGAACTGTGCTTCAGAGACAGATTATTGAACACTCTGAGCAGTTTCCATGATGACATGGTGAGACCTGTGCTAAATTGCATCAACATTCGAATGAAAAGAGGTTCCACGATATGATCGTAGCCAAATCACAGACATACACTAACTCCGACAGTGTCTTCGAGACAAATAAAATAGGACAGTACCCCTCTGATGGAGAGGCAATTGTTGAGGGGCATCTTAAGTGCCACGGTGGGACGTCTGAAGAATGCCTAGAATTGTGCAATGTCAAGGCAACATCTGTGTCGCTCCAGCAACGTGATGGAGAGAGTGTTACAGTAAGGTAGACGCTTTGCTCGGAGTTACATTATTGGACACACAGAGGAGGTTGCATGGTGAGACCAGTGCTAAATTACAGCAGCATTCTCATAGGAAAGAACTTGCAGAAATACTCCAAAAATGTCGGCGAGGCACTTGCAGTAGGCCACCAGCCGAGTCACAGTGAGGCAGCAACATAACGTTAGCAGGAGTGTGAAATTGAGGCGTCTACAGAATGATTATTATATTGAGTATCGAAGCGGTTACATTGTCCCTGTAGCAAGGTGAGGGGAGACAGTTTCAGCAACCCATCATTTTCGTTACGCAGAAAGACTGAAAGTATTTGTATGGAGTGTAGCCGTGTATGGAAGTGAAACATGGACGATAACTAGTTTGGACAAGAAGAGAATAGAAGCTTTCGAAATGTGGCGCTACAGAAGTATGCTGAAGATAAGGTGGGTATATCACGTAACTAATGAGGAGGTACTGAATAGGATTGGGGAGAAGAGAAGTTCGTGGCACAACTTGACTAGAAGAAGGGATGGGTTGGTAGGACATGGTTTGAGGCATCAAGGAATCACAAATTTAGCATTGGAGGGCAGCGTGGAGGGTAAAAATCGTAGAGGGAGACCAAGAGATGAATACACTAAGCAGATTCAGAAGGATGTAGGTTGCAGTAAGTACTGGGAGATGAAGAAGCTTGCACAGGACAGAGTAGCATGGAGAGCTGCATCAAACCAGTCTCAGGACTGAAGAGCACAACAACAACAACAACAGAAAGACTGCTGGTTTCCTAGACGACGTTCAATCTTGAGACCCCTGCAGGTTGCCACCAGCATCTACATCTACATTTATACTCCGCAAGCCACCCAACGGTGTGTGGCGGAGGGCACTTTACGTGTCACTGTCATTACCTCCCTTTTCTGTTCCAGTCGCGAATGCTTCGCGGGAAGAACGACTGTCTGAAAGCCTCCGTGCGCGCTCGAATCTCTCTAATTTTACATTCGTGATCTCCTCGGGAGGTATAAGTAGGGGGAAGCAACATATTCGATACCTCATCCAGAAACGCACCCTCTCGAAACCTGGCGAGCAAGCTACACCGCGATGCAGAGCGCCTCTCTTCCAGAGTCTGCCACTTGAGTTTGCTAATCATCTCCGTAACGCTATCACGCTTACCAAATAACCCTGTGACGAAACGCGCCGCTCTTCTTTGGATCTTCCCTATCTCCTGCGTCAACCCGATCTGGTACGGATCCCACACTGATGAGCAATACTCAAGTATAGGTCGAACGAGTGTTTTGTAAGTCACCTCCTTTGTTGATGGACTACATTTTCTAAGGACTCTCCCAATGAATCTCAACCCGGTACCCGCCTTACCAACAATTAATTTTAGATGATCATTCCACTTCAAATCGTTCCGCACGCATACTCGCAGATATTTTACAGAAGTAACTGCTACCAGTGTTTGTTCCACTATCATATAATCATACAATAAAGGATCGTTCTCTCTATGTAGTCGCAATACATTACATTTCTCTATGTTAAGGGTCAGTTGCCACTCCCTGCACCAAGTGCCTATCCGCTGCAGATCTTCCTGCATTTCGTTACAATTTTCTAATGCTGCAACTTCTCTGTATACTACAGCATCATCCCCGAAAAGCCGCATGGAACTTCCGACACTATCTACTAGGTCATTTATATATATTGTGAAAAGCAATGCTCCCATAACACTCCCCTGTGGCATGCCAGAGGTTACTTTAACGTCTGTAGACGTCTCTCCATTGAGAACAACATGCTGTGTTCTGTTTGCTAGAAACTCTTCAATCGAGCCACACAGCTGGTCTGATATTCCGTAGGCTCTTGCTTTGTTTATCAGGCGACAGTGTGGAACTGTATCGAACGCCTTCAGGAAGTCAAGGAAAATAGCATCTACCTGCGAGCCTGTATCTAATATTTTCTGGATCTCATGAACAAATAAAGCGAGTTGGGTCTCACACGATCGCTGTTTCCGGAATCCATGTTGATTCCTACAAAGTAGATTCTTTGTTTCCAAACACGACATGATACGCGAGCAGAAAACATGTTCTAAAATTCTACAACAGATCGACGTCAGAGATATAGGTCTATAGTTTTGCGCATCTGCTCGACGACCCTTCTTGAAGACTGGGACTACCTGTGTTCTTTTACAATCAAATGGTTCAAATGGCTCTGAGCACTATGGGACTCAACATCTTAGGTCATAAGTCCCCTAGAACTTAGAACTACTTAAACCTAACTAACCTAAGGACAACACACACACCCATGCCCGAGGCAGGATTCGAACCTGCGACCGTAGCAGTCCCGCGGTTCCGGACTGCAGCGCCAGAACCGCACGGCCACTGCGGCCGGCTTTTACAATCATTTGGAACCATCCGTTCCTCTAGAGACTTGCGGTACACGGCTGTTAGAAGGGGGGCAAGTTCTTTCGCGTCGGAGAAACGCACTTGCAAAATGAATCCAGCGCTGTGATAGGGACTCTTGCAGTAGCCCAGCACCATCGCGCGAAGGAGACGCAATGCGTAAGAGCAGCATTAGTTTCGTGCGGCGCATGTAGAAAGGCTGTAGTACGCAACAGCAAAGGAACTTCTTTGTCTCAGCGTCAATGTGAGGCGGACGGTGACAGTAAACTGACAACTCTGCATCGGTTACAAACTATTGGACACCCATGAGAGGTTCGGCAACATGAGTGTAGCCGAATGGCAGGGTCATTATTATAAATATACAGTAGCAGAATGACTCCAACAGGGTCTTCGAGACGCAGGGCAGCACCCATCTCATGCTGAGGCAGTTTCTGAGGGGCAACATTTGTGTCATGGTAAGGCGTCTGGAGAATGGCTTTAGCAGTGTAATGCCCAGGCAATTTCAGTGTCCCTGCAACAATGTGATGCAGTAAAGTACATGCTTTGCCTCGGAGTGACATTGTTGCAGAACCAGAAGAGGTTCCACGGTGAGAGCCTTCCATATTGCCAGCAGCATTAGCATAGAAGAGCACTTTCAGAAATACTAACAGTGTCTTGCAGCCATTTCATATAGAGGCAATAACATAACGGTAGCGTTAGTGTCATATTGAGTCGTTTGCGGAATGAATATTATACTGCAATAGCGAAGCAATTACGGTGTCTGAGAACCAGCAGACGTTCCATGGGGAGACCCTAGCAGGATGCCAGCAGGAGTCTCGGAGCAACATACTTGCAGAATGATTCCAACAGTGAAATAGAGACGCTTGCTGTAGGCCAGCACTCGTGAAAGGAAGAGGCGACTTCCGAAGGGCAGCCATAGTGTCATGGAGAGGAGTCTCCAGACTACTTGTCGTAGTCCGATGGCCAAGCAACTTCTGTGCACCATCGTCAATGTGAGGGTGCGAAGGTTGTAGAAAGCCATCGTGTGTGCCTCGGGAACAAAGTACGGGACATTCACATGTGGTTTGATGGTGAAAACGTCGCACAATGCCAGGAGTCGTCGCAGACTTCAACAGAATGATGACTAGTTATTTGCAGTCGCAAAAAAACCGTGAGATGGAGAACAGCCTCAGGGGTGTCTTTCAGAGAATGTGCAGAATTCCTAAAGTAGTCCTAGGGCGAAGCAATTTTGGTGTCTCAAGAACTATGAGATGGCACGAGAGTTACTGTAAGTTAGGAACTGGGCCTCGGAGACCCATTCCTGGACATTCAGAAAAGGTTACACAGTGAGACCAGGCTAAACTACAGCAGCATTCTCACAGAAAGGCACTCGTAGATGCCGACGATACCCTGGCAGTAGACCAGCAGCCGTATTATGGAGAGGCAAAACTGAGGGCCAACACAAAAATCATATTAAGGCGTCTGGAGAAGGCATATTGTGTTGCAACGGCGAGGCGATTACTGTGTCCTAGGAGCAATGCGATGGGGTGAGAATTACAGAAAGCCGTCAGATTAGTGTCGCAGAAAGAGTACTGGATACCCAGAAGATATTCCATGGTGTGACGCTAGCCTAATGCCAGCAGCAGTATAGTAGAAGTACACAGGCAGAATGAGACCATCGCTGTGACAGAGACTCTTACAGTAGCCCAGAACCTGTGTGAGGGAGACGCAGCTGCTGAGGGTAGCACTAGTGTCTTGGTGAGGCTTCTGCACAAAGCCTGTAGTATTCAGTGGCGAAGCAATTTCTGTGCCCAGTGTCAATCTGAGGGTTCGTAACTGTGTTTTGGTTAAAATTACTGGACAAAAACAAGTTGTTCCATGGTGTGACTGTAGCCATATTCCAGTGCCAGTATCAAAGATATACACTAGCAGAATGACTCCAACTATGTATTCGAGACATATGCAACAGAGAAACACCCGTTTGATGCATAAGCAATTCCTGAAAGGCAGCATTAGTTACATGGTCAGGCATGTGCCGAATACCCATAGTAGTGAAATGGCGTGTCTATTTCTGTGTCCGTGCAGCAATATGACGGACAGAGTGTTACAGTAGAATAGATTCTTTGCCTCAGAGACCCAGAATAAGTTCCCTGCTGAAACCATTCCCAATTGCATTGACAAAGAAGAACAAGAATTCGGGTCCAACAGTGTCATGGAGACAACTCTTTCTTTGTCCCAGCGTCAATCTGATGGTGAGAGGGTTTCAGTTTTCGTAAACGCAACCTTAACTGGAAGGTGAAGTAGCCGCGCGGACTGGCCGCGCGGTTTGAGGCGCCATTTCACGGAATGCGCGGCCCCTCCCGCCGGAGGTTCGAGTCCTCCCTCGGGCATCGATGTGTGTGTGTTGTTCTTAGTATAGGTTAGTTTAAGCAGTGTGTAAGTCTAGGGACTGATGACCTCAGCAGTTTCGTCCCACAGGAATTCACACATATCTGAACATTT
The DNA here is from genome assembly GCF_023898315.1 of Schistocerca nitens. Classification (NCBI taxonomy): domain Eukaryota; kingdom Metazoa; phylum Arthropoda; class Insecta; order Orthoptera; family Acrididae; genus Schistocerca; species Schistocerca nitens. Next base: position 21,997,959 of record NC_064618.1, on the reverse strand, counting down.
GAAGGTGAAGTTCCTATGTAAATATTTACCTGCCACCTGAATTCTATGTTCAACAGAATTCTACGTATTATTTTCTTACTATGTTATAAGGCTAAAAAGTATCATTCAAGGGGGCAATGATACGTTTCTCTTATGTGTAAATAAATTAAGAGCCCAAAACTAAAATAATTAATGTAAACCAACATGAGAAAGATTGTGTTTATCTATATAATTCTGTGTATGGCCTGTAAATTGTCTTATAATGCCAAACTATAATCCATTGTTAAATGTTAGAAAGCAATTGTACTTTTTAATTGTCTAATAATGCATCAGATGCAGCGCAAGCGGCGTCAACAAACAAATTATTTGGCATCAGCTGCGGTGCAAAGGAGCACAGCGAAATCTCTCGAAGATTTTTTTCACTGAAGAGGCTTCCACAACAGTAAGAGACTGAGTTTCCTTCAGTTGTCTACTTGTTTATAAACACAAGCGGCGTCTATCTCGATCACTGTCGATATCTCTCTCTCTCCCTTCGCTATCTCGAATAATTTTGTAAAAGGCAGTTGCGCTTGAAAGATAATTTCAATGTGTGTGAAGTATTTATCTATGTAAAAGTATCGTCAGTTTATGAGTAATTGTTATTATTTACCATGTTTCCTTTCAACAATATTAACGTTGCTGTCCACTTATCTACACTCCTGGAAATTGAAATAAGAACACCGTGAATTCATTGTCCCAGGAAGGGGAAACTTTATTGACACATTCCTGGGGTCAGATACATCACATGATCACACTGACAGAACCACAGGCACATAGACACAGGCAACAGAGCATGCACAATTTCGGCACTAGTACAGTGTATATCCACCTTTCGCAGCAATGCAGGCTGCTATTCTCCCATGGAGACGATCGTAGAGATGCTGGATGTAGTCCTGTGGAACGGCTTTCCATGCCATTTCCACCTGGCGCCTCAGTTGGACCAGCGTTCGTGCTGGACGTGCAGACCGCGTGAGACGACGCTTCATCCAGTCCCAAACATGCTCAATGGGGGACAGATCCGGAGATCTTGCTGGCCAGGGTAGTTGACTTACACCTTCTAGAGCACGTTGGGTGGCACGGGATACATGCGGACGTGCATTGTCCTGTTGGAACAGCAAGTTCCCTTGCCGGTCTAGGAATGGTAGAACGATGGGTTCGATGACGGTTTGGATGTACCGTGCACTATTCAGTGTCCCCTCGACGATCACCAGTGGTGTACGGCCAGTGTAGGAGATCGCTCCCCACACCATGATGCCGGGTGTTGGCCCTGTGTGCCTCGGTCGTATGCAGTCCTGATTGTGGCGCTCACCTGCACGGCGCCAAACACGCATACGACCATCATTGGCACCAAGGCAGAAGCGACTCTCATCGCTGAAGACGACACGTCTCCATTCGTCCCTCCATTCACGCCTGTCGCGACACCACTGGAGGCTGGCTGCACGATGTTGGGGCGTGAGCGGAAGACGGCCTAACGGTGTGCGGGACCGTAGCCCAGCTTCATGGAGACGGTTGCGAATGGTCCTCGCCGATACCCCAGGAGCAACAGTGTCCCTAATTTGCTGGGAAGTGGCGGTGCGGTCCCCTACGGCACTGCGTAGGATCCTACGGTCTTGGCGTGCATCCGTGCGTCGCTGCGGTCCGGTCCCAGGTCGACGGGCACGTGCACCTTCCGCCGACCACTGGCGACAACATCGATGTACTGTGGAGACCTCACGCCCCACGTGTTGAGCAATTCGGCGGTACGTCCACCCGGCCTCCCGCATGCCCACTATACGCCCTCGCTCAAAGTCCGTCAACTGCACATACGGTTCACGTCCACGCTGTCGCGGCATGCTACCAGTGTTAAAGCCTGCGATGGAGCTCCGTATGCCGCGGCAAACTGGCTGACACTGACGGCGGCGGTGCACAAATGCTGCGCAGCTAGCGCCATTCGACGGCCAACACCGCGGTTCCTGGTGTGTCCGCTGTGCCGTGCGTGTGATCATTGCTTGTACAGCCCTCTCGCAGTGTCCGGAGCAAGTATGGTGGGTCTGACACACCGGTGTCAATGTGTTCTTTTTTCCATTTCCAGGAGTGTATTTTTCACTAGGAGAACTGCAAGACTGCCGACATATCCTTTCCTGGCCTCGGCCGAACATCACTGATGTTCCAGTTTGTAGCAGCCGCTCGTGTGTCCCCGAGATCCGTCAAGCGGATCCGTAAATGCAGTTTCCGGCTCCACTTTTGTGCGCAACGCGAAGTGTTAGTATGATCGTCATGTGTGGCCAGTAGGCGACGTGCGTCGTCAGTCCTCTCTTCGGTATGAAAGCAAGTTAGAGAAAATCTTGAGTTATTAATTTTCTCTCTCTTAGCGGTAAATTTATGTCTGCCGTGTGATAATGTAAACTTATCATTTTCTTTTTTACTTCGCTGCTTGTTTTAATTGACGGCACTCCAATTAAATTCCTCATATAAAAATTTATTTTTCAATTATCACTAAAGAACGTCACACAAAATAGCGAAAACTTCCACTTTGAAGATAACAATTAATTGCCCAGAAGTATTTCGCCTACACAAGGTTAGTATTTTTGCCTGGGAGACAGATTACTGAACATCCAACTGAGATTCCGTGGGGACCAGTGCTAAACTCCAGCAGCATTCTGACAGTAAGGCACTCGCAGAAGTACTCCAACAACGTCGACGACCCACTTGCGGTAGGCCAACAACCATGTTCTGGAGAGGCACAGCTGAGCGCCAGCACGAGTGTCGCATTAAGAGATTTGCAGAATGAATCTTGTCTTGCAATGCCGAAGCGACTACCGTGTCCCAGCTGGATTAAAGTAAGCCGTCAGCTTAGTGTCGCAGAAAGAGTTCTAGAAACCCAGACTAGACTCCACGGTGAGACCGTAGCCGAATGTCAGCGCCAGTATCGTAGATACACACTAGCGTCATCAGGACATACGCAATAGCGGAACACACGACTGAAGCAAAAGCAGTTCCTGAGGGACAACATTAGTGTCATGATTAGGCGTCTCCAGAATACTCATTGTACTCTACTGGCCATTAAAATTGCTACACCACCAACATGACATGCTACAGACACGAAATTTAACCGACAGGAAGAAGATACTGTGATACGCAAATGATTATCTTTTCAGAGCATGCACACAAGTCTGGCGCCGGTGGCGACACCTACAACGTGCTGACATGAGGAAAGTTTCCAACCGATTTCTCATACACAAACAGCAGTTGACCGGCGTTGCCTGGTGAAACGTTGTTGTGATGCCTTGTGTAAGGAGGAGAAATGCGTACCAACACGTTTCGGATTGTAGCCTATCGCAATTACGGTTTATCGTATCCTGACATTGCTGCTCGCCTTGGTCGAGATCCAAAGATTGTTAGCAGAATATGGAATCGGTGGGTTCAGGAGGATAATACAGAACGCCGTGCTGGAATCCAACGGCCTAGTGTCACTAGCAGTCGAGGTGACAGGCATCTTATCCGCATGGCTGTAACGGATTGTGCAGCCACGTCTCGATCCCTGAGTCAACAGACGGGGACGTTTGCAGGACAACAACCATCTGCACGAACAGTTCGACGACGTTTGCAGCAGCATGGACTATCAGCTCGGAGACCATTGCTGCTGTTACCTTGACGCTGCATCACAGGCAGGAGCGCCTGCGATGGTGTACTCAACGACGAACCTGGGTGCAGGAATGGCAAAACGTCATTTTTTCTGATGAATCCAGGTTCTGTTCACAGCATCATGATGGTCGCATCCGTGTTTGGCGACGTCGCGGTGAACGCACATTGGAAGCGTGTATTCCTCATCGCCATATTGGCGTATCACCCGGCGTGATGGTATGGGGTGCGATTGGTTACAGGTCTCGGTTACCTCTTTTTCGCATTGACGGCACTTTGAACATTGGGCGTTACATTTCAGATGTGTTAAGCCCGGTGGCTCTACCCTTCATTCGATCGCTGCGAAACCCTAGATTTCAGCAGGATAATGCACGACTGCCTGTACGGGCCTTTCTGGATACAGAATGTGTTCGACTACTGCCCTGGCCAGCACATTCTCCAGGTGTCTCACCAATTGAAAACGTCTGGTCAATGGTGGCCGAGCAACTGGCTCGTCACAATACGCCAGTCACTATTCTTGATGAACTGTGGTATCGTGTTGAAGCTGCATGGGCAGCTCTATCTGTACACGCCATCCAAGCTGTGTTTGACTCAATGCCAAGGCGTATGAAGGCCGTTATTACGGCCAGAGGTGGTTGTTCGGGGTACTGATTTCTCAGGATATATGCACCGAAATTGCGTGAAAATGTAATCACATGTCAGTTCTAGTATATTTGTCCAATTTGTTTATCATTCGCATTTCTTCTTAGTGTAGCAATTTTAATGGCCAGTAGTGTAGTTCAACGGGGAGGCAATGTCTATGTTCCTGCAGGCATGTAATGGTGATAATGTCACAGTAAGGCAGGTGCTTTGTCTCGGAAACGCAGGATTGGAGACGCAGATGAGTCCTCTGGAGAACGCCTGTACTATTGCGATGGCGAAACAATTTCTGTGTCCTCGCATCAAAGTGCGGGAGGGAGAGATACAGTAAGCCGGCAACTGTGCTTTGGTTACAGAACTACTGGACACCCACATGTGGTTTGATGATGAGAACGTTGCACAATGCCTGGAGCCGTCGCAGACTTCAGCAGAATGACGCACAGACATTAGATATTGCCTAGAAACGGTATATGAAGAAGAATTCCTAGAGCGGCCTCAGTATATTCATTGAGAGACTACTGCTGAACGCCTATAGTGGTGCAAAGGCGAAGGAATTTTAGTGTCCCAGCAACAATAAGATGGCAAGAGGGTTATAGTAAGTTACGAACTGTGCCTCAGAGACAGATTATTGAGCATTGAGAACAGGTTCCACGGTTAGACCAGTGCTAAATTGCATCATCATTCGAATAAAAACGCCCTTGCGGAAATGCTCCAAAAATGTCGACGAGGCACTTGCAGTAAGCCAGCAGCCGTGTTACGGAGAGGCATAACAGCGCCTGAACATGTGTCGTATTAAGGTGTCTGTAGAATGCCAATCGTATTGCAATGGCGAAGCGATTAGCGATTAGTGTATCCGAGGAGTAATGCGATGCGGAGAGAATTACACAAAGCCATCAGGTTTCGACTCTGATGTGACTGCGGAACGGAGAGACGAAGCGGCAACCAGTGCTTAACGAAGACCAGGCAGGCCTCATGACGAACAGGCACTGTCGACTAGTGTCGAGGAAGGCTGTGAAAACTTGTAGGTAGTCAGCGGAAGGAATCACTTATGAGTTCTAAAGTGCTACCACCGTTCCAGGTAGCACAATGACTGTGCGGTGGGAGTGTACAGGAATGTGGTACAATGGTGGAGCACCTCCATGTAAGTGAGACACCTCTGTAGTCGACGCAGAGCGGCGCTTGGGGTGGTGTAAAGAGCGGCGGCAGTGCACAGTGCTCTGTGGCAGTCCGATGGAGGGCTTGGCTGTGGCTGTGGCGATTGCGCTGCCTGCCACCACGTGCGTTGCCAACAGTGAAGTATGCAGGAGGCGGCGCTACGGTATGGGGGTGTCATTCTTGGCTAGGGTGTGGTATCTTATTGCTCCTAAGAAAACGCTAAATTCTGGAGATTATGAACACATTTTACAGTATTGTGCAGTAGAGGAATATTTCGAAGACGAAGATTGTATCAGCATGATAATACACCCAGTCATATATCAATACCTGTGCTGCAGTGGTTTGTAGACAATAAGATTCCTTTAAGGGGCTCCGGAACGCCCTATACTTGCAATGTTAAAATAACGCTTATAAATTACATCTTACCTCACAAAGTATTTGAGGTAGGAAGTTGAACTTTTTACAGATTATTTATTGGAATATGGGCTACAACTTAACACAGGTATTTTACAAAATTTTAGTTCAGTTATTAAAGATGATTTTTTTCAATTGTAATGAAAATTCACAACTTTTTTTGCAATTTTTTATTTATATATTCAAAAATATACAGTTTTTTGGAAAAAGGCTGTGTTAAATTATGCAGAAGGTACTGTGTAACATTTACTGAAAGTTTGAAACAAATATGTTTGGAAGATCCTTAGAAAACATGTAATTAGTATGAGAAAATAAAAGTTTTGGGAATCGAGCGACAAAGATTGGATTAACTTTTTAGTGCATTCCAGGTCCATAGGATGGATTATCTTCATCCTCTGCAAACTCCTCCTCCAGCTTCCTCTTGTTCCTCCTCCTCTTTACTCTTGCTTGTATTTCTAGACTCTTTACAGCCCTGTCTGCAGCCCGAAGGCGTTCCTTGTCTAAAGCAAGCATCGCTCGTACCATGTTAGAACCAATCTTCATTCCCATATTTCTAAATACCTTGCACCTTACAATGTTGCCATCATTGAAAGTCGCAACAGCATCATACACACCAAAGTGAAGTGTTTCTATTCCAACAAATACAATCTTGGCAATCTTGGGGATTCTCGACGATATAACACTATTTACACTTTCATTGGGGTTTTGAGTTTTACACTTCACCAGTTAGCAATCCTTTGTTATATTTACACAAACTGTCTTCTTCTTTGGGACACAAGCTATGTTGGGGATTTTCATCGTCTTTATTGTTTACAGTAATAACACATACCTTTGGCTTTCCAACATTTCTCCTTTTCTTAAAAGCCTTCAGAGGATTTCTAATAACTTTACTTTTACTCATTATTATACTTCAACAAAACAGAGATTCAAGAAACAGAATTAATTACGAATATTTTCGAGATAACGACAGAGTAAATAAACATGAAACAATCGACAATCACACCAGCGATATATATTGAACCATCACAGGTTAGCCACAACACATACTTTATCTCACATCACTAAAATGTACCTGATGAACACGGACGTTAATAATAACACCATTTGACAGCAGTTTAACAGCGCCACAGTAGGTCACGCCCATGTAGAACACATTTCAAAAAAAAATTAAAAATAGTTGTAGTCTTCGAAATTGAATAAATTATATATCTATTAAAAGGTAATAGTCTGCAGATTCAGAAAACGCAAAAAAGTAAAAATTGAACTTTTCATGATTTTGAGCCTTTCAGGAGCCGCTTAATGGGTTGGCTAGCACAGACAGCAGATCTGAATTCAATCCAACACCTTTGATATCAGTTAGAGCGTTGACTTCTTTCCAGACCCAGCGTTTGACGTCGCTAACTTCTTACATTTTGGCTCTTGAGAAAGAATGGGCTGTCATTCCACCACAGACGTTTACAAACCTCCCTGAAAGTGTCTCCAGCAGAGTTGAAATCGTCATAAAGACGCAAGGTGGCCTTTCCCCATTTTACCGCATACTATTAGGAGCCGAGGTTCTGATCATATCGAGTGTATATATAAGCATCTTGGTCTACTTTCAGGCGCTTGATAGATTCCTATGATGCACTTGTTGTATATCTGCGTTTATGAATTTAGCGACAATTCCTCGAATACCTTCTTTTTTTATTTGTACCGTTTCTGGTACTTACTGTCGCCAAGGGTTAACTTACATTTCTGGAATAGTCACGCCTGTCAGTAGAAGATGTATTCCGTTAGATCTGTTAGTGACCAACGACTTAATATCTCTGCAGCAACTAGACTTTTATTACTGGCGTCTCATCATATTAAACAGCCACAGGCCTAGAACGCCAATGCATGCTATAAGGACAACACAACAGAGCAACGTTACAATCTGAAGTAGGACACTTTCAGATTAAATGAAGCAATGCATCCCGCCTGTGAACAAAACACCCTCCTGGCAGATGCTGCAACTCTGTTTATGTGGGGTGGGGAGGGGGCAGCTCCACCGGCTGCCTGCCCTGCCTCGCCGCTATCCGACCCACAGAGCATATAAACGGATCGTCCACAACATTATGACCACCTACGCAATAGACGGTATGTCCATCTTTGGTACTGAGAACAACGGCTACTCGTCGTGGCATGGAGGCAGTGAGATTTCGGTAGGTCCCTGGAGGGAGCTGGCACCACATCTGCTCACATAAGTCACCTAAGTCCCATAAATTCCGGGGAGGGGAGCCATGAGCTCTGATGCCACGTTCAGTCACATCCCAGATGTTTTCGATCGGCTTCAGATCTCGTGAGTTGGGGGGGGGGGGGGCAGCTCATCAACTGGAGCTCGCCACTGTGTTCCTCGAACCTCTCCGTTATACTCCTCACATTGTGACGTGGCGCATTATCTTGCTGAAAAATTCCACTGCTATCAGGTAAACACGAGCGTCATGAAAGGGTGAATGTGTTCCGCAACCACTGGACGATACTCCTCGGCCGTCACCTTACCGTGCGCGAGCTCCACTGTACCCACGGATGCCCCCGTGAATGTTCCTCAGAGCATAATGGAGCCGCCGCCAGCTTGTGCCTGTCTCGAAGTACAGGCGTCAAGGTGCTGTACCTCTGGAACACTGCCGATTCGGTCCCTCCCATCGGCACGGTAAAGAAGGTATCGGGATTCATAATAAAATGCAGCGCTCTGAAACTGCGCCAAAGTCCAGTGCCGATGATCACGTGTCCATTTCAGTCGTACTTATCGATGTCCTGCTGCTAATATCGGCACATGCATGGGTCGTCGGCTGCAGAGGCTCGTCGTTAGGAGTGTTCGCTGCTCTCTGTGCTCAGACACACCTGTACTCTGTCCGGCGTTAAAGTTTGATATTAGTACCGCCACAGTTCGCTGTCTGTCCTGTTTTTACCAGCCTCTCCGCCTACGACGCCCGACAACTCTAATTAAAAGTCGCGCGAACACCACGACGTCCGGATGCGGTTTCACCAAGTTTTGAAGACACCCACCACAGCGTCCTCCAACAAGTCGTGCAGCTTCCGAAACGCTCGTATCGAGCCTCCGGGCCATCACAATCTGCCCTCGGCCAAACGCACATAGATCGCGCCTTCCCCACTCTACACACGGGTGGCACGCTCACAGATACTACATGCACAGCGCGTGTGTCTGACTCTCAGTGATCCCTCGCCAGGTGACGCTGCTGCCGCCTGGACCGATTTATATCGATAGATGGTCGGTGGTCGTAATGTTCTGGCTCATCGATCCGTAAGTAAAATGCGCTGTGAAACTACAAGGGCAATGCTGGACGCACTCTTCCGTCGTGCACGACGTGTTTGGAGTCCAGAAAATTCCGTCTGGCGTGTAGCGCGGCGCCCGTGGGGGACAAAGCTGTGTGCACCAGGGGCAGGCCGTGAATCGAATTCCGTGAACCTCGTTACGGGTGTCGACGCTCAAAGCGTGCCTCCCTGCCTGCACGTATAAACATGGCGCAGGTGGGCTGCTGGCCGTGGAGCTGATTAGGCAGGCAAACGGCCCGTTGCGCTGTTCCCCGAAAATCCAGATCCGCTTTTATCGCCTTTTAATGTGCACTTCAGAGACAATGTGTGCACTTCGGAAGTTAACTACGTTGCGAGATCACCGGACAAAAAGTCAGTCAGCACACTACGCTTCTAGTATAGGTCAGCCGTTCAGCTTTTACAGGTGGGCCATCGATCGAATCACTTGCTCATCAACGAGCGCGCCCCGCCTCCTCTACGTGAGCACAAGGCAGTAGCGATCACTGAGACACTTATGTTTAAAGTGGACACTGTAAATAAGCGAGAGTAAAAGTAAGGACGCGACAGAGTGGCAAAAAGCGGTAACCGTGTTTGGCAGTGCCCTGGACATACGGTGTGTAAAGCTGCTGGATTTGTTGCTGTTTTGGGAGAACTGATCAACATGTCTACAAGCAGTGACGTAACACACGTGACCACGAAAGACAGCATCAGAATTGTGGTCGGAAAAGTATCCATACTAAGACGGACTGGAGACGTGTTTCACGGTTTGCAAATCAAAATCGGTTTGGCGTATTGGGGCCATGCAGGGTGATTGCCACAGATAATGCGACTATCTTTCTTTCTGAGGTCTTTAAGAGGTATTGTAAGGGAAATGGACTACAATATTCTACTACTAATCCCTATCAGCTCAATCCATTCTATGCCATGATAGTGAATAGGAACTGATTGCTACCTTGTCACGATCAGTCAGGGTGGAATAGTCATTGCACTGACTTCAATACGGCTAAGCATGAGTTGTACAAGACCACCCTCATGTGTATGGTAAATTGCGCCCAGACCAGTTTATGGTCGATAAACGATCTGTCACCAGACGGGGTCACGCCTGTGAGGGGCCGCCAGCCAGACAATCCTAACGTGCGCCATCTGGTCATGAGGAAGAATTCTGGTGATGTTAGTGAGGCATCTGATAAGTTCATAAGCAAATTACTGCCCAGATTCGTCCAGCCTAGAAATTTAGTAGTTTTAGCCCCATTAATTAGTGCGGGACCCCACCTCGGGACAGCAAATGGGGTTCCAAATTCCCCGAGTGAAGCAAATGAAATAAGGTATCAGCAGGCGCATGGAAAGTAGTGTAATTTATATTTTCTGTACCTTCTTGATTGTTCTGCTTATGCCTAATCGAGACAATTCTTGTGTATATGATGGTATAATAATTGAAAGGTGTCGACGTATAGTTATAATTTTTAGGTTTCTTTTTTAGTTTTAATTATCTCTTTTATCTTTGGGCAAGGACTTGCCCATAATTATGTCAAAGCTGAGGTGGTGGTGGTGGGGGAGGGGGGGCTTTTTTAAAGAGGACCTTAAAAAGGCGAAATGCAAAGGATCCTGAATTATTCAGTCTTGCACTTTCCCAAAATTCCTCATTTAAGTATGCCTCTCACTTCTTACAGTGTAAGAAAGATCATTCTCTTTCCTCCCCTTAAGAGTGTTTGCAGTTGATATTGTCGTTTTCTGTTTATTAAAAGTCATCAGAAGTTCAAAACGAATTGTAAAACGATTTAGGCAAGACATCGGTATGGTACGGAAAGTGGCAGTTAACCCCAAACAATAAAATGTGTGACGTACTCCACATGAATATTCCAGGAGACAAATGCAGGATCCTAAATGAGGAGATTGTGGATTATTATTTATTTGTCATATGTCTTGTAGTGCCGGGAGTCTCCGAAGAGATGCTTGGATCATCTTCGATGCAACTCGCTCCTTAAGCAGAGGCGCTCCATCTTTAAGGGAAGAAAGGAATTGGCTGTGGCCTATTGAAGGGGCCAACCATGGCATTTGCCTAAACTCGAAATGGGAAACCACAGAAAACCATTTTCGAGGTTGCTGGCGGATAGATTGACACAACCGCGCCTCCCAGATTCAGCGATTTATATCTCGGGGGGGGGGGGGGGGGGGGCAGCACGAAAGGCTGCCCGAAGTCGGTGGAGATTTTGCAAAAGCTGATTATTTTCAACTGATTCTTTGAAAATAAAATCCATGTGCATCCCAACAAAAAACTGAATTCTAACATTGCATGTCTTTTCTTTAATTGTGCATGTTTAGTTATTTGACAGCGCACGAACGCAACCACATTTTAAGATTTACTTGGGCATGAAATTGCCGGCTTCATTTATTACAGTATTACAAGAGCGCAAATAGATTTTGCGCGAAAGGGGGAGGGAACGGTGCAGAGCAGAGTCGGCTCGGACGAATTCGAGCACAGCCCGCTGATAAAAATCTTTTAGAAACGAATTATGGCCTGTGCTGTAAAGCAGTACTCCTCCCGCATTCCGCAAATCCCTCCCCAATATTCAGTATCTGAACTGCTTTTCATAACTGAATACCGACTTGGTGGCCATATTGGGCGATATTTTGCCATTTTGGCTACTAATGATAGAGTATTGCGCAAACTGTTTGACGAAATGCAACTGTTGTATTCTCCAACAGTTTATTGAACGTAACTTCTACTACAATACAATAGCTGGCTGTACAATAGACGTAGACGTCCGTCGATCTAGCCGGAGATGTGGTTCCCCTCTGACGGCTGGTACTTCTATCGGCGGTGCAGTACAGCGGCTTCGGTGATATCTTCTCGGAGACTCTGCTATAGCGGTTGCCATTAGCAGCGGACGAAGACTGGTCTGCCTTCGACCGGCCGGACCTATATAGTGAGCTGGAGCCAATAGAAACTCGGCGTAGGAAGCCGTGGCCGGACATGTCGCGGTGACCTCTGCAGGGAAAGGTTCCTATTAATCGACTGGAGTCTTCGGCGTGTTTACCTGATGTCTTCGCCTGTTTAGCTGTTGGTTTGTTTCCCTCATAGCGTGACTGTTATGCGATGCTGCCTGCCATTTAGGGGAACCCGATGGCAGACAGTACAGCAACCATTGTCGTTCGGATCATATTTTTGTAAATCAATACGGTTTTTGTACTGCACAGACAAATCCAAGTATATTTTTATGTACTGATTTTAAATTAATGTAATTTGTAATGATATTTACCGACCTGCTGAATGTAATATTTGATGATATTTACCGCTCCACTGCCTTGTGAAATACTGAAATATTAAAATTCTACCAGCCTACAAACAACTAATGCAATGCTAACATTAAAGTGCACAGTAATTAGGTTATTATTTTTAACATACCATAACGTCAGTGGATGTACTATAATCAGTTTTCTTCTTGTTACGCCCGCATCTCGTGGTCGTGCGGTAGCGTTCTCGCTTCCCACGCCCGGTTCCCGGGTTCGATTCCCGGCGGGGTCAGGGATTTTCTCTGCCTCGTGATGGCTGGGTGTTGTGTGCTGTCCTTAGGTTAGTTAGGTTTAAGTAGTTCTAAGTTCTAGGGGACTTATGACCACAGCAGTTGAGTCCCATAGTGCTCAGAGCCATTTTTTTTTCTTCTTGTTACAAGCTCACCCATAACTAGAAACTATCACAACAGCAGATAGCACGAAAATAGTAAACGGTAGCTCTTACGTTAAATTCACCTGCAAGTAAGAACTCAACTGATTAGCGACACAACTGAGCTCAAACAAGACCAGCACTTGGGTCTTGCTTAATATCTGGGTGAACGATAGTACTATGGATGTCTTGATAGTTTAAATCTATCTTGCTTGCTGACTACCGATAGTACGTATCCCTCTCTTATCGTATAACTGAAAATCAAAAATGTCTTTCAGTTTCACTTCAGGACAACTAGTCATGTGTAACTACCTTTAGGTGATGATAGGGGGGTCCCAGATCCCCAGGACCTCCCTTGGTTATTACCTTGTTTTGGGATATGTCCTTAGGGTGTTCACTTATTTACTGTCGTTCAAAATTTTATAATGCAAGGGGCGTTCAATAAATAATGCAACACATTTTTTTCTGAAAGCAGGTTGGTTTTGTTCAGTATACCAATACATCATATCATTCTCTACTCCCTTGGCTAAAAAAATCCTGTTTTTCAACATAATCTCCGTTCAAAGCGACGGCCTGGTACCACTCTACTGGTCGATACTGGATCCAACGTCTTGCTGCATAAAATAAACCCCCCATCCACCGGCCCCCATCATCCACGAACTGCTTCCCAAGGAAAGCATTCGTCATTGGGCCAAAGGGATGGAAGTCGGAAGGTACGAGATCCAGGCTGTAGGGTAGTGAGAAAGAGAAGTCCAGTGACGTCTTGTGAGCTTCTCTCGGGTGCACAGACTTGGGTGAGGCTTCAGCGCTGTCATGAAGAAGGAGAAGTTCATTTGAATGTTTGTGCGACAAACACGCTGAAGTATTTTCTTCAATTTCCTGAGTGTAGCACAATACACTTCAGAGTTGATCGTTCACCATGAGGGAAGTCTTCAAACGGAATAACCCCGTCTGAGTCCCAGAAGACTGTTGCCTTGACTTTATCGGTTGATTTTGCGGCTTTGAACTGTTTCTTTGGAGGAAAGGTGGTGTGGCGCCACGGCACGGATTGCTTTCTGTTTCCGGCTCGAAGCGGTGAACCCATGTTTCATCGCCTGTGACGGTGTTCGAGAAGAAGCTGGCACGTTCAGCCCCGTAAGGCGCAAGCAGTTCGTCACTGATGTTCCTCCGTTGCTCTTCGTGGACTCCTGCTAGGCAACGAGCAACCCAGTGCGCATACACCTGTGAGTAACCCAGCTGGTGGGCGAGTGAGTCAGCGCCACCAAGATTGACATCCAGTTTAACAGCCAGACGTTTGACTGTAATCGACGGATCCCATCGGGTGACAGTCACAGCTCTGTGCAACCGGCGGGCACATTGAACGTCGGGCAGCTTCGAGAGACCTCGTTGCGATGATTTCAGACGCCTCTCCCAACGACTCACCGTGCTTTTCTTCGTTGCCAGGTCTCCGTAGGCATTCTGCAAGCGCCTGTAAATATCTGTGATGCTCTGGTTTTCTGCCAAACGAAACTCAGTGACAGCTCCTTGGTTTGAATGCACCTCCAATACAGATGCCATTCTAAAGGCTAATGTACAACGTCTCCACTTACCGGAACTTCATGGATCTATAGGGACTGAAGCGGGAATATTTCACGATGTTCCACCTTTTTTTTAAACCGAAATTATCCCAGAAAAGAAGGGGGTCGCATCATTTATTCAACACTCCTCATACTCCATATTATAAGACCAGACTATTAATACACTACTGGCCATTACAATTGCTACACCAAGAAGAAATGCAGATGATAAACGGGTAATAATTGGACAAATATATTATACCAGAACTGACACGTTATTACATTTTCACGCAATTTTAGTGCATAGATCCTGAGAAATCAGTACCCAGAACAACCACCTCTGGCCGTAATAACGGCCTTGATACGCCTGGGCTTTAAGTCACAGCTTGGGTGCCGTGTACAGGTACAGCTGCCCATGCAGTTTCAACACGATACCACAGTCCATCAAGAGTAGTGACTGGCGTATTGTGACGAGCCAGTTGCTCGGCCATTATTGACCAGACGTTTTCAGTTGGTGAGAGTTCTGGAGAATGTGCTGGCCAGGGCAGCAGTCGCACATTTTCTGTATCCAGAAAGGCACGTACAGGACCTGCAACATGCCGTTGTGCATTATCCTGCTGAAATGTAGGATTTCGCAGGGATCGAATGAAGGGTAGAGCCACGGGGCTTAACACATCTGAAATGTAACGCCCACTGTTCAAAGTGCCGTCAATGCGAAAAAGAGGTAACCGAGACCTGTAACCAAGGGCACCCCATACCATCACGCGGGTGATTCGCCAGTATGGCGATGACGAATACACGCTTCCAATGTGCGTTTACCGCGAGTCGCCAAACACGGATGCGACCATCATGCTGCTGTAAACAGAACCTGGATTCATCCGAAAAAATGACGTTATGCCATACGTGCACCCAGGTTCGTCGTTGAGTACACCATCGCAGGCGCTCCTGTCTGTGATGCAGCGTCAAGGTTAACCGCAGCCACGGTCTCCGAGCTGATACTCCATGCTGCTGCAAACGTCGTCGAACTGTTCGTGCAGATGGTTTGTCTTGCAAACGTCCCCATCTGTTGACTCAGGGATTGAGACATGGCTGCACGATCCATTACAGCCATGCGGATAAGATGCCTGTTATCTCGACTGCTAGTAATACGAGGCCGTTAGGATCCAGCACGGCGTCCGTATTACCCTCCTGAACCCACCGATTCCATATTATGCTAACAGTCATTGGATCTCGACCAAGGCGAGCAGCAATGTCGCGATACGATAAACCGCAATCGCGATAGGCTACAATCCGACCTTTATCAAAGTCGGAAAGGCGATAGTACGCATTTCTCCTCCTTACACGAGTCATCACAACAACGTTTTACCAGGCAACGCCGGTCAACTGCTGTTTGTGTATATTTCTCATGTCAGCACGTTGTAGGTGTCACCACCGGCGCCAACCTTGTGTGAATGCTCTGAAAAGCTAATCATTTGCATATCACAGCATCTTCTTCCTGTCGGTTAAATTTCGCTTCTATATTACATCATGTTTGTGGTGCAGCAATTTTACTGGCCAGTAGTGTATTAATATTATTATTATTATTTTCGATTATTCCCATTTAAGAGAGCGTTTGAACTTGAATTCCTTTATGATGATTGTTTATGTTTTTTCTGAGCCCAAATTTTCTTCATGTGTTCACTGTGTTGTTTCTTTCGCTCCGCTGTCCATTTCCATCCTGGTCTCTTCTGTGTTGTGGTGTCAAATTTATGTTTTTTGATGATGTTCCTCAATTCAGTTCTATTTTCTGCATCGTTTACTGTTATGTGTGCTTGTCTGAGGTCCTCTTCAACTTCTTTTACCATTTTGTTTTTCCCCTGCCTGAGTTGATGACTTTAAGAATTCGCTTTGAAATTCTCTTTTCATTCATCCTGTGGATATGTCCGTAGAACGGCAATCTTCTTTTCCTAATTGTATCCGTAATCTTGTCTGTGTATTTATATAAATCTGATGTTGGTCCCTTCTTCCAGATTCCTTGCTCTTGTATCGGCCCAAAAATTTTCCTAAGAATTTTCCTTTCTTGTTTCTCTATTTCTTTGATTTTAGTTTGGCCACCTATTTGTGTTGTTTCAGATGCATACAGTGCCTCCGGAAGTACGACAGTGTTGTAGTGCCTCAATTTTGCGTTAATGGATATGGACTTTTTGTTATAATAGTTCCACGTGAGTTTATATGCTTTCTGTAGTTTTTTTATTCTTTCCTCATTGGCCTTTAGGTTGATCTCCTGATGGCTGGATGATTTCTCCCAGGTACTTAAAATGTGGTACTTGTACGATTTTCCCATGGGTTGTCACAATAGGCAATTTGTCTTGTGGTACTCTTTCTATGTACTGGGTTTTCTCATAAGAGATTTGCAGGCCAGTTCTTTTTGCAATTTCGTGCAACTTCTCTATGGCGTTAGTGGCTTCTTTTCTATTATTTGTGAGGATTGCAAGGTCATCCGCAAAAGCTAAACACTTCACATTGAATCTATTATCTTTTCTAATGCCAATTTGGATACCTTTGACTTCTTTTTCCCATGTCCTGATAATTTTTTCAAGAATGATATTAAAAAGTAATGGTGAAAGTCCGTCACCCTGTCGCACTCCAGTTTGGATTTCAAATGGTTCCGAGATATCCCCCATAAATTTAACCTTGGAGACTGTGTCAGTTAATGTTTCCCGAATGATTGCTCTTGTCTTTTCTGTCAATACTGAATTCTTCCAGCGTCTTGCAGAGCGCTACTCTGTCTATTGAGTCGTAGGCCTTTTTAAAATCTACAAAAGTAACCACGGTGTTTCGGGTGTTTCTCATCTGGAGAATCATTTTCAGATTCCAGATCTGCTCTGTGCATGATCGTCCCTTGCGAAAACCAGCCTGGTATTCTCCTATTTGTGGGTCAGCTTGTTCTTCTAATCTATTCATGAGAACTTTTGATAGGATTTTATATGTGACCGGTACGATTGAGATACCCCTGTAATTATTTCGTTCAGTTTTGTCCCCTTTTTTTGTGGAGTGGATGGATGAGTGCGCATTTCCATTCAGAAGGGATCTGTTCTGTTTCCCAAATGTTTAATATGATTTTGTGAATTTTTTCTGTTAATCTTTTATCATTTAGTTTCCGTAGTTCTGCAATAATTCCATCTTCTCCTGGGGCTCTATTGTTTTTCAGTGTCTTGATAATTTCTACTATTTTGTTGATGGTTGGCGGTTTAGCGTCAGGATTTGGTGTAGACGTCTCGTATTATTATTATTATTTGATTACTTTCTCAGACTTTTTAGAAGTCTGGTTAAGAATGGAGTGACGCGGACCTCTATCAAGCGTCACTTCCTTTTTGCTGTACGGTACATGTTATATTGCATTTAGGAACTTTCGGGTAATTGAACATGTATCAATAATTACGGATTTCTGTAATTGTATATATATGTTTGGATGTAGCTGTATTGCATTGATGTATTGGTGGATATTGTGTGGTATGACTCCTGTAGTTGATAGTATAATTGGTATGATGTCAACTTTATCCTGATGCCACATGTCTTTGACTTCCTCAGCCAGATGGATGTATTTTTCAATTTTTTCTCCTTTTTCTTTTGTATATTTGTTGTATTGGGTATGGATATTTCGATTAATTGTGTTAATTTCTTCTTTTTATTGGTGAGTATGATGTCAGGTTCGTTATGTGGCGTTGTTTTATCTGTTATAATGGTTCTGTTCCAGTATAATTTGTATTCATCATTCTCCAGTACATTTTGTGGTGCATACTTGTATGTAGGAACGTGTTGTTTTATAAGTTTATGTTGTAAGGCAAGCTGTTGATGTATTATTTTTGCGACATTGTCATGTCTTCTGGGGTATTCTGTATTTGCTAGTATTGTACATCCGCTTGTGATGTGATCTACTGTTTCTATTTGTTGTTTACAAAGTCTGCATTTATCTGTTGTGGTATTAGGATCTTTAATAATATGCTTGCTGTAATACCTGGTGTTTATTGTTTGATCCTGTATTGCAATCATGAATCCTTCTGTCTCACTGTATATATTGCCTTTTCTTAGCCATGTGTTGGATGCGTCTTGATCGATGTGTGGCTGTGTTAGATGATACGGGTGCTTGCCATGAAGTGTTTTCTTTTTCCAATTTACTTTCTTCGTATCTGTTGATGTTATGTGGTCTAAAGGGTTGTAGAGGTGGTTATGAAATTGTAGTGGTGTAGCCGATGTATTTATATGAGTGATTGCTTTGTGTATTTTGCTAGTTTCTGCTCGTTCTATAAAGAATTTTCTTAAATTGTCTACCTGTCCATAATGTAGGTTTTTTATGTCGATAAATCCCCTTCCTCCTTCCTTTCTGCTTAATGTGAATCTTTCTGTTGCTGAATGTATGTGATGTATTCTATATTATTATTATTATTATTATTATTATTATTATTATTATTTCTTTACTTTCTCAGACGTTAAGTCTGGTTAAAAATGGAAAGTGACGCGGACCTTGATCAAGCGTGACTTCCTTTTAACTGTACAGCATATGTTACATTGTATTTAGGAACTTTCGGGTTATTGAACACGTATCAATAATTACGGATTCCTGTAGTTGTATATAAACGTTTGGATGTAGCTGTATTGCGTTGATGTACTGGTGGATATTGTGTGGTATAATCGGTATAATGTCAACTTTATCCTGATGCCACATGTCCTTGACTTCCTCAGCCAGTTGGATGTATTTTTCAATTTTTTCTGCTGTTTTCTTCTGTATATTTGTTGTATTGGTTATGGATATTTCGATTAGTTGTGTTAATTTCTTCTTTTTATTGGTGAGTATGATGTCAGGTTTGTTATGTGGTGTTGTTTTATCTGTTATAATGGTTCTGTTCCAGTATAATTTGTATTCATCATTCTCCAGTACATTTTGTGGTGCATACTTGTATGTGGGAACGTGTTGTTTTATTAGTTTATGTTTTATGGCAAGTTGTTGATGTATTATTTTTGCTACATTATCATGTCTTCTGGGGTATTCTGTATTTGCTAGTATTGTACATCCACTTGTGATGTGATCTACTGTTTCTATTTGTTGTTTGCAAAGTCTGCATTTATCTGTTGTGGTATTGGGATCTTTAATAATATGCTTGCTGTAATATCTGGTGTTTATTGTTTGATCCTGTATTGCAGTCATGAATCCTTCCGTCTCACTGTATATATTGCCTTTTCTTAGCCATGTGTCGGATGCGTCTTGATCGATGTGTGGCTGTGTTAGATGATACGGGTGCTTGCCATGTAGTGTTTTCTTTTTCCAATTTACTTTCTTCGTATCTGTTGATGTTATGTGATCTAAAAGGTTGTAGAAGTGGTTATGAAATTGCAGTGGTGTAGCCGATGTATTTATATGAGTGATTGCTTTGTGTATTTTGCTAGTTTCTGCTCGTTGTAGAAAGAATTTTCTTAAATTGTAGGTTTTTTATGTTGATGAATACCCTTCCTCCTTCCTTTCTGCTTAATGTGAACTTTCAGTTGCTGAATGTATGTGATGTATTCTATATTTGTGGCATTGTGATCGTGTAAGTGTATTGAGTGCTTCTAGGTCTGTGTTACTCCATTTCACTACTCCAAATGAGTAGGTCAATATTGGTATAGCATAAGTATTTATAGCTTTTGTCTTGTTTCTTGCTGTCAATTCTGTTTTCAGTATTTTTGTTAGTCTTTGTCTATATTTTTCTTTTAGTTCTTCTTTAATATTTGTATTATCTATTCCTATTTTTTGTATGTATTCTAGATATTTATAGGCATCTGTTTTTTCCATCGCTTCTATGCGGTCGCTGATGTTATCCAATATGTAATCTTCTTGTTTAGTGTGTTTTCCCTTGACTATGCTATTTTTCTTACATTTGTCTGTTCCAAAAGCCATATTTATATCATTGCTGAATACTTCTGCTATCTTTAGCAATTGGTTGAGTTGTTGATTTGTTGCTGCCAGTAGTTTTAGATCATCCATGTATAGCAGATGTGTTACTTTGTGTGGGTATGTTCCAGTAATATTGTATCCATAATTTGTATTATTTAGCATGTTGGATAGTGGGTTCAGGGCAAGGCAGAACCAGAAAGAACTTAATGAGTCTCCTTGGTATATTCCACGCTTAATCTGTATTGGCTGTGATGTGATATTATTTGAATTTGTTTGAATATTAAGTGTGGCTTTCCATTTTTTCATTACTATGTTTAGGAACTGTATCAATTTAGGATTTACTTTGTATATTTCCAATATTTGTAGTAACCATGAGTGGGGTACACTATCAAAAGCTTTTTGGTAATCAATGTATGCATAGTGTAGCGACCTTTGTCTAGTTTTAGCTTGATATGTCACCTCTGCATCTATTATCAGTTGCTCTTTACATCCTCGTGCTCCTTTGCAACAGCATTTTTGTTCTTCATTTATAATTTTGTTCTGTGTTGTATGTGTCATTAATTTCTGTGTAATGACTGAAGTTTTATTATTATTATTATTATTATTATTATTATTATTATTATTATTATTATTACTATTAGTATAACGTGCTATCACCATTGTAGTGTTAACTCCGTAAGCATGTGTGTTTAGATGTAATAGATGACTAGAAAGCCCCAGGCGAAATAAATATATAAATAAATAATGTTGACATTAGAAAGAAAGCCCTCAATGTCGCCTAGTTACTAGATCATGGCTAACATCCTCAAGTTCGTTTAAATATTGAAGGGTAATGCGAAGAAGTTGTATGAAATGAGACGAAGACGTAGTATCAGTACTAATTAAGGCCAGTGGAAGATTACACCTGTTGTGAGGAGTTGTGAAAGAGTGCAGGGCTTCTGAAAAGGCAAGACTTACATCAAGCCTAAAGTAGTGCCAAGACCCAGACGGGTCGGTGTGTCCCAACCGAAACAGTGGCAGAAATACAAGAAGAGCTTAGATGAGCATCTCTGGTGGAAAAGCAATACTTGTCTCGTCAAAGGCTTTACTAAATTTAGAGGATCGGTAATATAGGTGAGCCGCGCAGAGTGGCCGAGCGCTTTGAGGCACGATGTCACGGACTGCGCGGCCCCTCATGCTGGAGATTCGAGTCCTCCTTCGGGCATGGGTGTTTGTGTTGTTCTTAGCATAAGTTAGTTTAAGTAATGTGTAAGACTAGGGACCGATGACCTCAGTAGTTTGGTCCCATAGGACTTCACATACATTTGAACATTTGTTTAATATAGGTGAAGCGTACGATGACTTCATCAGCAGACTGACTATGCTACATAACGTCACTCAGTTATTTAACAATCTGAATTCAATTAGTGTTTTTAATCTTTCGTTGTCTGACTTTTCATTGACAAGTTACGTGTTTTCTTTCATTTTGTTCACTAAGGTGGACTTCCGTAGGACCTCTTCCGCTGCTCCTTTGTTACTGTTTGATGAATACGTGCTATGTCGTTGAAGTTCTCCTCCCAACACAGGAGAGAAGTTTATTAAGTTTACTGTTTTTTAAAGTGAAGTCGGTGTCATAATACAGCAGCTATTAACCTTACGAATTACTTGCACGAGTTGGAAAATTCGCCACGTTTTCCTCTATAACACAGTGAAAACCCACTTCAGTTCACCGACTTTATCTGGTTAAGTTTAGGGATGGCCTGTCTTAGCTGCTTTACTTTGTATAGAACTTGAGCAATTTTTTTTCTAATTCCAGATCACACAAAGAGGAAGAAATAAATGTGGCTACAGTTGTTACATTTTAATGAGATTGCACAAATTTTCCTCAGGAAGGACGTATTCTCATATTGGGAGTGAAACTGGAAGTTTTTATTTTGTCCACATTAAAATAAAAATCTTACATGACTTTTTTCGAGCTAGCAATATAATAGCATTCTTTAGTTAAAATAATTTTTTTAAATAGAAATTCCTTTGAGTGTGTCAGTAGCGAAGCACGATCTACACTCTTTTGCACTGTGTTAGTATGGAAGCTGCTTTACCTTCGGAAGGAGAAACGACACTGGGAACTGAAATTCGCCTGTGTAGAGGCTCGTAATTACGCGAGAATGACAAATAACGTTACAGAATGGTTTTTATTAGCACCTGTGCCGATTTCACTGTGTTAAGGATAACTGTAAGTAAATGAATTCGCGAATTAAAAACCGAAGATAGATTGGTTTGTACGCGATATCTGTTATTTAAGTGGTAAATGTAAGATTCTCCCAGTAATTAAAATTCCAAAGTTCATTAACCAGACAAAGTATGTTCTAAGCACTCCACTGAGAATTATTTGCGTTCCACGTTGTTAATTAGTGGCATATTTCGCACCGAGATTGATGGTGCAGCGCGTTGCCCGTGAGCGAAATTACTGTGCAGGGCAGAATAATTTCCTGCTGCTAGTGCCGTTAATAATGTTTTTCAGCTATCATCGTTACTGTAGAACAGGTCATAGCGTATTTTTAAGAGAATTTTATTACCAAGTGCGAAAGTATTGGATACGTTATTTCTAATCTATAGAAGTACCCGTAATGTCAAAATGAATACAAATGGTTTAATGGATTTTCTCTGTGTTCTATGTTCTGTGTTGTATCTGTTTTGGACCATATTCAACACAGACTGCTGCGTCCTTTAACAGATTCTATGTCTGTGTTATATGTTTGTTTGTCAAATATCTGTTTGGGCCACAGTCCACAGACCGCTGTACCCTTTAACAGATTGTGTGTATGTGTGTGGTGTAGAGATTTTTTTTCCGTACTGGATATAATACTCAGTCTTTTCCATCTTTCTAAAATTCCCCCCTCACATACTGGCTGAACTAGCCCATCAGCTAGAGGTGGAGAGGACTGGAGCACAGCGCAAATGTAAGTACATTTGTAAAACGTAATTCTTAGATAAAATAATTTCGTGTAATATATACTGGTTTTCCAAGTGCCTAGATTGAGCTGTCTGAGAAATATTCTTTATTTTATAGATGATTCTATTCATAGGGAGGCAGACGCCGAGCATGTCATGCAAGCAGAGTAAGACGGGGGTGGAATCCCTGATTGGGTTCATGAGATGGCGGCCACTGCAGATGAAGAAGAAGGATCTGAAAGGTGCAAGCATATGGCCCTTTTGGATGAGGCGGAGGACTGGGTGGGACGCCTCACTGAATGTGCTGATGAGTTGCTCAAGCCATGGAGCCAGAGTGGAGAAGGTGAATACTTTTGAACTTTATCATTACAGCAAATAATTAACATTATTTAGTCTTACTGTTTGTTGTTTTAAATCTAGATTATTAAACTTCTTTTTTCTTATTTATGTTACAGGCATATCACGCGCAGTTCATTGTGTATCTAGAGCTGTGGTTGCGGTGGTGGGAGGTACCCACACACCACAGAGACACGCAGCGCCGTGTGTAGCACCGATAACAGCTGTGCGAGATGAGGCGGCAGCACCTGGCCCCACACCGCCGCAAGCCCTCTGGCGCCCGTGGGCAGCAGCCGGCAGAAGACGAAGAAGGGCATCTGTCTCACACCTCACCGGTAATGAGGACTTCATCCCCGGGAGCCATTGCCGCAGCCCGGTTGTTCCCACTGACCATCACTACCTCCGCCTCCTCAGACAGTTCGCCCCCACCGTCAACGAAAGGTCTGCGTACCGAGGCGCATACCCCTCCCTACATCTGACGCACCACCACCAGCTCCGTCATCGGCGGGATGGACTCCTAGTAGTAGTAGTACTAGTAATATAGATTATTCTGTGGCTAGCGGTAGTGCTCTCCCCCGTCCTATTGATAGTGAAGGACATCAGAATAACGGTATAGACCCCTCTGGAATACTTAACACTTGCTAGTACTTTTGAGGGACGCATCTTATTCACAAGGATTGAGAATCTGCGAGGGAGGTACCGCGATCGTGTCGGGATTTTGGAAGCGTGTCTCCCTGTCTTGGAGACCCAGCTCCTCAAAGTCCTAGACGATCCGAGATTTAATCACATCCAGGTGATCCAAAGGCTACAACTCTGCACTATATATGGGGGGATAATGGCGTTATTTCTCAGAGCACATCCATTGCTGGGTCGCAGCATGAATCCTTAGGTACAGAAGAGACTGGAACAGAACATTACGTCCACATGCTAACACCTTTTTACTGGTCTTTTTCACTGACGCACATGTATATTACCATAGGACGTGGAGGACGCACAAATTGGCCAGTCCGTTCTCCTGATCTTACACCTCTGGACTTCTTTCTGTGGGGTACGTTAAAGGAGAATGTGTACCGTGATGTGCCTACAACCCCAGAGGATATGAAACAACGTATTGTGACAGCCTGCGGCGACATTACACCAGATGTACTGCGGCGTGTACGACATTCATTACGCCAGAGATTGCAACTGTGTGCAGCAAATGATGGCCACCACATCGAACATCTATTGGCCTGACATGTCGGGACACACACTATCCCACACCGTAATTGAAAACGGAAACCACGTGTGTACGTGTATCTCACCCCTCATGGTAATGTACATGTGCGTCAGTGAAAAAGACCAATAAAAAGGTGTTAACATGTGGACGTAATGTGCTGTTCCAGTCTCTTCTGTACCTAAGGTCCATCACCGTTCCCTTTGGATCCCTACGTAATTCGGTGCTCTCCGATACACACGATCGAACAGTGGAGGAGTGGTACTCAAGCGTCAACTTTAGGTTACAATATCTCCGGATGTAATTAACATTTTACAATGCAACAAACGGCACTGATTACATATTTGTTTATATGTTCAGATGTGCTAACAAAACTAACAGGGTTCCATTTAAAAAAACGTAGGTTTGTGTTAAAAAACATACTTCCGTGCATTTTTTTATGGTTTGTATTAACCAATTACACTAGCCCCTCTCCTCACATTCGGTCTGTGGAATCGATTCGTCAGTATCTGATGTGGTTTACGAAATATATCCAGCGGTAATGTTAGGTGACTCACCCTGTATATTTTGCTACGCCAGAAGACGGATAACAAATGATAAAAAATTCATTCAATTTTTTTTTTAATAGAGAGACTCTGTCTTTAGTTCTCGACTGGAGAAGACGTATTTTTTGTAAAATGTGTGTGCTAGCCATTTGTGTTGTCTGAATAATAATGATTATTTGTGCAAAACCACGAAAGTTTTCCTTTCTTCCGCACAATACGTAAATACCATGTCACTAATTCAGCCTGCATATATATAGAAGAAGTCCGATAAATGAAATTTGCATTAGCTACATGATCAAGAAGAATAAGTTTTGCGGCGTCGGAAGAAGAAGTAGATCTCTACTACAAGGAAGTAAGTTCACGATAAAACGGACTCAAAGGAGACAAACTATAAAAATCTAGAATATGGGCGTTAATTGAAAATAATTGATTTCTATTAATCTCTTTATTTATGTACCCTTTCTGATCATTGTTATTTATATGTATACATATATAAATTTTCACCTTGCGACCTGGTGACATGACATTGAGAAAACCATGAAACCAGTTGTGTAAATTATTCAAAATTATTTATGACATTGTATGAGAATTTTTTGCATGTACTAATTGTACTAATGTCAGTAGTTGCAGGGACAACAGTCTGGATGATCGACTGATCTGGCCTTGTAACATTATCCAAAACGGCCTTGCTGTTGTGGTACTGCGAACGGCTGAAAGCAAGGGGAAACTACAGCCGTAGTTTTTCCCGAGGGCATGCAGCTTTACTCTATGGTTAAATGATGATGGCGTCCTCTTGGGTAAAATATTCCGGAGGTAAAATAGTCCCCATTCGGATCTCCGGGCGGGGACTACAGAAGAGGATGTCGTTATCAGGAGAAAGAAAACTGGCATTCTACGGATCGGAGCGTGGAATGTCAGATCCCTTAATCGGGTAGGTACGTTAGAAAATTTGAAAAGGGAAATGGATAGGTTAAAGTCAGATATAGTGGGAATTAGTGAAGTTCGGTGGCAGGAGGAACAAGACTTCTGGTCGGGTGAATACAGAGTTATAAACACAAAATCAAATAGGGGTAATGGAGGGGTAGGTTTAATAATGAATAAAAAAAATAGGAGTGCGGGTAAGCTACTACAAACAGCATAGTGAACGTATTATAGTGGCCAAGATAGACACGAAGCCCATGCCTACTACAGTAGTACAAGTTTATATGCCAACTAGCTCTGCAGATGACGAAGAAATTGAAGAAATGTATGATGAGATAAAAGAAATTATTCGGGTAGTGAAGGGAAACGAAAATTTAATAGTCATGGGTGACTGGAATTCGACAGCAGGAAAAGGGAGAGAAAGAAACATAGCAGGTGAATATGGATTGGGACTAAGAAATGAAAGAGGAAGCCGCCTGGTAGAATTTTGCACAGAGCATAACTTAATCATAGCTAACACTTGGTTCGAGAATCATAAAAGAAGGTTGTATACATGGAAGAATCCTGGAGATACTGACAGGTTTCAGATAGATTTATATAATGCTAAGACAGATATTTAGGAACCAGGTTTTAAATTGTAGGACATTTCCAGGGGCAGATGTGGACTCTGACCACAATCTATTGGTTATGAACTGTAGATTAAAACTGAAGAAACTGCAAAAAGGTGGGAATTTAAGGAGATGGGACCTGGATAAACTGAAAGAACCAGAGGTTGTACAGAGTTTCAGGGATAGCATAAGGGAAAAATTGAGAGGAATGGGGGAAAGAAATACAGTAGAAGAAGAATGGGTAGCTCTGAGGGTTGAAGTAGTGAAGGCAGCAGACGATCAAGTAGGTTAACAGGCGAGGGCTAGTAGAAATCCTTGGGTAACAGAAGAAATATTGAATTTAATTGATGAAAGGAGAAAATATAAAAATGCAATAAATGAAGCAGGCAAAAAGGAATGCAAACTTCTAAAAAATGAAATCGACAGGAAGTGCAAAATGGCTAAGCAGGGATGGCGAGAGGCTTATCTCACTATGGGTAAGATACATACTGCCTCCAGGAAAATTAAAGAGACCTTTGGAGAAAAGAGAATCACTTGTATGAATATCAAGAGCTCAGATGGAAACCCAGTTCTAAGCAAAGAGGAGAAAGCAGAAAGGTGGAAGGAGTATATAGAGGGTCTATACAAGGGCGATGTACTTGAGGACATTATTATGGAAATGGAAGAGGATGTAGATGAAGATGAAATGGGAGATATGATACTGCGTGAAGAGTTTGACAGAGCACTGAAAGACCTGAGTCGAAACAAGGCCCCGGGAGTAGACAGCATTCCATTACAACTACTGACACCCTTGGGAGAGCCAGTCCTGACAAAACTCTACCATCTGGTGAGCAAGATGTACGACACAGGCGAAATACCCTCAGACTTCAAGAAGAATATAATAATTCCAATCCCAAAGAAAGCAGGCGTTGACAGGTGTGAAAATTACCGAACTATCAGTTTAATAAGCCACAGCTGCAAAATACTAACGCGAATTCCTTACAGACGAATGGAAAAACTTGTAGAAGCCGACCTCGGGGAAGATCACTTTGGATTCCGTAGAAATGTTGGACCACGTGAGGCAATACTGACCTTACGACTTATCTTAGAAGAAAGATTAAGAAAAGGCAAACCTACATTTATAGCATTTGTAGACTAAGAGAAAGCTTTTGACTCTTTCAAATCCTAAAGGTGGCAGGGGTAAAATACTGGGAGCGAAAGGCTGTTTACAATTTGTACAGAAACCAGATGGCAGTTATAAGAGTCGAGGGGTATGAAAGGGAAGCAGTGGTTGGGAAGGGTGTGAGACAGGGTTGTAGCCTATCCCCGATGTTATTCAATCTGTATATTGAGCAAGCAGTAAAGGAAACAAAAGAAAAATTCGGAGTAGGTATTAACATCCATGGAGAAGAAATAAAAACTTTGAGGTTCGCCGATGACATTGTAATTCTGTCAGAGACAGCAAAGGACTTGAAAGAGCAGTTGAATGGAATGGACAGTGTCTTGAAAGGAGGGTATAAGATGAACATCAACAAAACCAAAACGAGGATAATGGAATGCAGCCGAATTAAGTCGGGTGATGCTGAGGGAATTAGATTAGGAAATGAGACAAAGTAGTAAAGGAGTTTTGCTGTTTGGGGAGCAAAATAACTGATGATGGTCGAAGTAGAGAGGATATAAAATGTAGACTGGCAATGGCAAGGAAAGCGTTTCTGAAGAAGAGAAATTTGTTAACATCGAGTATAGATGTAAGTGTCAGGAAGTCGTTTCTGAAAGAATTTGTATGGAGTGTAGCCATGTATGGAAGTGAAACATGAACAATAAATAGTTTGGACAAGAAGAGAATAGAAGCTTTCGAAATGTGGTGCTACAGAAGAATGTTGAAGATTAGGTGGATAGATCACGTAACTAATGAGGAGGTATTGAATAAGATTGGGGAGAAGAGAAGTTTGTGGCACAACTTGACTAGAAGAAGGGATCGGTTGGTAGGACATGTCCTGAGACATCAAGGGATCACAAATTTAGCATTGGAGGGCAGCGTGGAGTGTAAAAATCGTAGAGGGAGACCAAGAGATGAATACACTAAGCAGATTCAGAAGGATGTAGGTTGCAGTAGGTACTGGGAGATGTAGGAGCTTGCACAGGATAGAGTAGCATGGAGAGCTGCATCAAACCAGTCGCAGGACTGAAGACCACAACCACAACAACAACAACAATTGTTTTCAAATTTTCATGTGCAACATCACGACTGGGAGCAAAATAACAGAACCAAAAATTTCTTGTGGAGAAAACCAATTCAAAAAGGAAGCAAAAAGAAACCGGAATTTGCGGAAAATTCTTGGAAATACACTGTTTGTTTCATCGCAGCAAAGATAGCATCGCAACACAAGCGCTTGCTTAGTTATGCTCGGTAGCGTCTCCTGCGTAATAATCAGATATACCTTTCCTTAATTTCACTTCCTAAATGTATTGCAGTGAATTTTTCAGAAATTTTTCGTAATAAGTAACGACAGATAAGTTTGAAGTTTTTTGTATTACAACATTTCGTGCGTCATAAAAGTAGATAAATAGCGCTTGACGACACGTAAATCGCATGTATAAATTCACAAAATAATATATTTCAGATTTCTGCTTTCCAAAATTTTAATTGTAATATTCAAACAAAATGGCACAAAAATCAGTTTCCATTATTGTTGACAGTGGCGAAATCGCAATGAGCCAAGATGGCGTACAATTGCAGGATAGAACACCTGAAGTACCGGGTGATTAATCAATGATGTAGTTTAAAGTGTTATTCAACAAAAGGAAAATGACATTATCGACAAAGTAAACACCAATTTGCAAACTACAGAACACAGGATACGCAACTACTTAGGTGAAACTGATACAGAGACACCAGTTGTACACATAAACAAAGCGCCAGCCACAGCAAACCAAAATAATGTATGCACACAGATCATTGCAAACCCCACAATTTCATGTTCTACCCTTGGGCTTAAACATTAGCGCAGGTGTGCTTTTAGCAGCCTTGGACAAGGTCTTAGGACCTGAATTGCTCAGTAAAGTTACCATTTTTGTTGAAGATATGTTAATAGCCACATCAACTTTGGCAGAACACATCAGTATAAAAGAAAAGGTATTTCAGAGATTTACAAAGTACAGAGTAACAGCAAATCTATAGAAATCTATCTTTTGCAAAGAACAAGTAAAATTTTTAGGACATATCGCATCAGAACAGAGTATATTACCAGACCCAAAGGAACTAGATACCATACGTAAATGCCCACCCCCAAGGAGGAGAAAACAACTGAAAGCACATCTAGGACTAACTTCCTTTTTCCGAAAATTTATACCACAGCAGCTTATGAATAGCGATGCCCTACTTAACCTTTGAGAAAGTATAAGCCTTGGTTTTGGGATGAGAGATGCTAGGAGGACTTAACCAAAATTAAAAATGCATTAATGTCAGCAAACATTTTGAGTCATCCTGACATATCCAAAGACTTTTGTTTAAGCATGGACGCCTCGTCTCAAGGGCTGGAGGCATGTTTGTTCCAGATACAGAGGCAGAAGGATCATATTCCGTATCGGGGCTGGAAAGTTTAGCAATACTTTCGGTGTTTAAGAAATTTGAATATTTTCTTTGGGCTAAAAACACTTAAGTCTCTCGTCATCACCAATAATTATTTCTCTTAACATGTAAACTGTTACACTGAAGACTAGCGAGGTGGTGCTTGTACCTGCAGGAATTCAATTTTGAAATAATATACATAAAGGGCTTTCAGAATGTTATTGCAGATGCATTATCCAGATTACCGCAGGGACTAGACGAGTTCAGTGAACTGTATGAACATGATTCAGAAATCTTTACATTATTGATGCAAAGTAATACACAAAAATCAGACTACAAAAACTTTGTAAACAAATGGGAATAATGCAACAGCAAGACAACAGGTGGAGAAAGGTAATACAAAAATCTTAACCGGAATGCAAACCACAAGGTAAGTAAATGGTATCAGTTATACAAAGGCGTTTTGTTCCACCGGAAGCACGAAAGTTCTAACCATTGGCGTGTATACCTTCCAGAGGAATATATCGACGAATTTATCAAACACACACACACGAAGTATAGGGACACTACGGTGTAACAAAATGTACATACAAGATTTGCAAACTTTGTTACTTTCCTAATTTGAGACGACGTGTTTCATAAATATTGAAAAAATGTGCTATTTGACAAAGAATAAAACCATGCAATTTGTCAAAATTTATAGAACTACACCCCATACTAACCAAAGTTCCACTGGAAATGGTTTCTCTCGATATCGCACGGCCATATCCAAGAGCAAGAGATGGTGTCAAATACATAATAGCTCTTTATGATATTTTCACAAAATACATCAAACTTTATGCTATCAAAACCACTACAGCCAGTAGTATCATAAGGAGAATTGAAGAGGATTATTTACGAAGAGCAGGGAAACCCAAAGTCATATTAACAGACAATGCATCCTATTTCGTAGGAAGAAAATGGGAACAATTCTTGAGCACACAGGGCATTAAACACATTTTGGTAGGTTTGGTCCGCC
The DNA here is from genome assembly GCF_023898315.1 of Schistocerca nitens. Lineage (NCBI taxonomy): Eukaryota > Metazoa > Arthropoda > Insecta > Orthoptera > Acrididae > Schistocerca > Schistocerca nitens. Next base: position 21,966,568 of record NC_064618.1, on the reverse strand, counting down.
CAGCAGCAATTCCCGTGGAGAGGGTGTTTAAAGAATTCAATAGATTTATAAAGACTTACGCTCATAATCAACATTCACGATGGACTGAATACGTGACTCAGTTTATGCAAATAGTAAACAATCTCCCCCACTCTTCCACAGGTTACACTCCTAAGGAACTTACGTTTAACACAAATCAAACTGACGAATGGGAATCACCTATACCAAAATTACCTACTAGAGAGTTAACTTTACAGGATAAAATCAAACAAGCAGTAATTACACTAGAGAATAGAGCAGAATACAGAAAGATAATATACAACACAAAGTTGAAACGAGTTGAACATTTTTTCGAAGGACAACGAGTCCTCTTGAGAGTACATCCCAAATCGACAAAGATCGGTAAGTTGAACAAAAAATGGCAATTAATATACTCAGGGCCCTATATTATTGCAAAAATACCTTATCCTGGAACTTATAGGTTGGTATATGAAAGAACAGGGAGAGACAAAGGTCTCCACCCTCACAAAGTCTTAAAAGCTGTTAAAAAAAAAAATGGCTCTGAGCACTATGGGACTTAACATCTGTGGTCATCAGTCCCCTAGAACTTAGAACTACTTAAACCTAACTAACCTAAGGACATCACACACATCCATCCCCGAGGCAGGATTCGAACCTGCGACCGTAGCAGTCGCGCGGTTCCGGACTGAGCGCCTAGAACCGTTAGACCATCGCGGCCGGCAGCTGTTCACGAGTTGTGACAATGTCACAGTAGTTTTCTTGTCATAAAATATATTTATAAGTAATGTTATAGTTTTATACGTAAGAAATTTTATTATGTGTATTTTTAAATGAAATGTGTATAAACTCAAACAATTTTCTTGTTTTATAAGCAAAGACAAACATTTGTTTGGGAGGAAGTGAAAAAACACAGCTTCACACGAAGCGAAATGCAAACTGGAGCAGCTGTGCGTGCTCAGTAATGCATGTTTAAGTCATGTACTAGGGAAGAGACAGTGAGCTTGCGCAAGCGCATCAGGCTAACTCACGGCGCCACCAAATAGAACCGCCAAGCTGTACAAGTATTAAGCCCAATTTCAAAATAAATAATGGCACGTAAAAACTATATTTACTGTCAGGGAACGAAGGAATATAGTATTACATTTATATCAACATGCGAAGTTGCGTCAATACTAAAATATATACATTGTAACTAGAATCAAAAGAAATCATTACAACGAAAAATACAGGACGTGTTAACTAACAAAAGGATCAGATACCTAGGAGATGTCAAAGTAACTTTCTTTGCAGGGTAAATGAATAAAAGGAATACAAATGCAAGTAGGTAAATATATAAACATATAAGAATGAAATATGAAAAACGTCTGCAAACGAATGCGATGAGCGAGTATATGGGTGGCCTATAAGCTACGAAACACAATTAGTTTTTAACTTAGTTATAAGTTTTTTATGTTGCAGCGACCAGTGCATGGACACGGCGCAGAAGAAGACATTTACGACGGGTGTTATAGGTACCAAATGAAAAAAACGGGCCACATCTCAAAGAAATGATTTAGTTATTAGTATATGTGTATATTTTGGTCATCAAGCAACTGAAGACTAAGAATATACATCGTCGCAGTACAACCACGAAACATTTTTCCTGTACATCCTGACTACAAAACGCACATAAACACAGAGGCATATAACTTCTATTGCATCAAATTTGGACATAAACAATGGCATTTCCCCATAATTGGAAGAGATAAGTATGAAGTAATGCAAAACTTTTACGTTACGAACTCAAAGCTACACGTAAAACATATATGTAGATATATTGTACCTGAGGCGTTAATGCGTTTCGTTTCTGTGAAACAGGAGCTCCCTGACAAGTGATTTAAGAAAGGGCGAATAGCATTTCCTTAGTAATCAATAAACCAGTAGAATAGTATTCCTTGTTCCCTCCCCAACGCAGGAGGCGGCGCCAAAGCGTAATTAAGTCAGCCACTCGTAAAGTAAAATCCTGATGTAAACGTTTTTCTCTGTTTCTCTCTAGTAAAATGTTAAAGTCTCATAACTGATGTATACACGACCGGAAAATAAAATGTGGATACATTAAATGCGCATGTAGCAACAAAATCTAATGAAATGTAAATAAGTTATTTGTATTTATGTACAAAGGAATTCTTTTAGCTACGAAACTGTACTAACCAGTAACGATAATTGAAGAAGGAAAGTTGCAATGTTTTAGTATTTAAGAATTTTCTGTGTCTGATGCAAATAATTTGTGGAATGTCAGTTATAGATGTAAGCCATTGTCACATACATTGTTATGTCAAAAATATTTATGCGAATTTTTGTGTGTATCAAGTCATATAAAAATGATAAACTTGAAGAACTATCTAAAAGGAAACAACCTCAAGGACTAAAACCGATTGTCGCACCAAAGTGAACGACGAATAATATAGGGGTACGGAAAAGCGTGTGCAGTAGTGCTGCAACTCAATTTTTTTGATGTTATGCTATGCAACGTCTGATACACTAACCAGCAAACTACAATTGTGCAAGCTTCACTTACCTTGACGTCGGGTGTTGATGTGCTGCGTTCATCTCACTGAAAATGTGGATACACTGGAGAAGGTTCTTCCCGGGCCATACAAAGGGTAAATAGTCTGCCACAACATCGGTTCTTGAAGAGTAAACGCACATGCACCACACTCACGATGGAAGACCACGCCACAGCAAACAAACATGTTTCGTGCGCATGCACACAGAGACTAACAATGTTGCCAATAGGACAAGTAACCGGTCTTGGAGCGCCCTCATGTAAACACTTGGTAAATTATCATTCCACACGTAAGTTATGTATTTCCTGTATGATAGTGTGTAAGCAAGACAAGCTGACATATCCAACCCACAAATACAAAGAGATGTACGTCGACAAATAAAGGTCATTGTATCCCCTTCGGCACAAACTTAAATAATCTGTACGAGTGTATACAAAACACTTTACGCCTCCATTACATGTCACCGCACAGTGAGGGGCAATTGTATAGGTACGTAAGGAAAAGTCCCAACAAGCTATGACAAAAATTTAAAACCAATGATAATAATTATTAGTGTGGCTGCTGTAAGCGCCGATAAAAATATTTCGCTGTGCCGGAAGGCGGATAACAAATGATAAAAAATTCATTCAATTTTTTTTTGTTATTAGAGAGACTCTGTCTTTAGTTCTCAAGTGCAGAAGACATATTTTTTGTAAGATGTGTGTGCTAGCCATTTGTGTTGTCTTAATAATAATGATTATTTGTGCAAAACCGAAAGTTTTCCTTTCTCCCGCACAATACGTAAATACCATGTCACTCATTCAGCTTGCATATATATATATATATATATATATAGAAGTCGGATAAATGAAATTTGCATTACCTACATGGTCAAAAAAAGTTTTGCGGGTTCGGAAGAAGAAGCTCCTAAAAGGAGTGTGTAGATCTCTACTACAACGAAGTAAGTTCACGATAAAATGGACTCAAAGGAGACAAACTATGAAAATCTAGAATTTGGGCATTAACTGAAAATAATTGATTTCTCTTAATCTCTTTATTTAGGTACCCCTTCATTATTATTGCTATATATATATATATATATATTTGCACAATACCTAAGTTTTAAGTGCAAAATACCGGAATATTGGTTTATGTTTATGGCCTGGAGAAGAATAACGAGAAGTGAGATGAGCAAGACAAGCACACCGTCGTCGGCCACCTCGATTTTTCAGAATTTGCAGGTGAGTGAGAGTGCATGTAAACATGTTGCTCTTCTCTGAAGGTGATATTTATCACTATGTTTGGATCAGAGACATGTCCCGCCTCCTTCGTTAACAGTTAAGTAACCAATGGTGTAAAAAGCATATTTGTTTAAGGTGTCTGAATTATTTTTCACCACAAGAGTTTGTAGCTATACATCTATCAGATTGTGCTTCCAAGGACTTGGTATGTGTTATTATGCCCACAGAGGAAAATAGCTTCATTAAATTTCTAAATGCTCACCACCAGCAGTAGCCGACTTTGAATGGCTGCTGGCTCCTAATAAGCATTGTGAAGGGAACCCCTTAACCTCACATAAAACCTTCAGACAAAAACACGTACCTTATGTAGCAGCGTTCCAAGTTGTATGTGGATCTGATTCTAAAATTAATCTCTACAAGTCTTATGTTGGTGACAATTCTGCAGCTTGACTCTTCACTGAGCTTGAAAAACCTTCATGGAAGTTGATAAGCTTTACAGCACCAACATTTCCATGACCACATCAAAGGAAGATGGTGAATTGTATGAAAAGGCGGTTAATTGTCATATTTGTGGGCTACAATTACATAGAAAAGCGGAAACTCCCTGTAGAGATCATTGCCATCTTATGGGAAAGTTCTGCAGTGCACTTCATGTTGTTGTTGTTGTGGTCTTCAGTCCTGAGACTGGTTTGAAGCAACTCTCCATGCTACTCTATCCTGTGCAAGCTTCTTCATCTCCCAATACGCACTGCAGCCTACATCCTTCTGAATCTGTTTAGTGTAATCATCTCTTGGTCTCCCTCTACGATTTTTACCCTCCACGCTGCCCTCCAATACTAAATTGGTGAACCCTTGATGCCTCAACACATGTCCTACCAACCGATTCCTTCTTCTTGTCAAGTTGTGCCACAAACTCCTCTTCTCCCCAATCCTATTCAATACTTCCTCATTAGTTATGTGATCTACCCACCTAATCTTCAACATTCTTCTGTAGCACCACATTTCGAAAGCTTCTATTCTCTTCTTGCCTAAACTATTTATCGTCCACGTTTCACTTCCATACATGGCAACACTCCATACAAATACTTTCAGAAACGACTTCCTGACACATCTATACTCGATGTTAACAAATTTTTCTTCTTCAGAAACGCTTTTCTTGCCATTGCCAGTCTACATTTTATATCCTCTCTACTTCGGCCAACATCAGTTATCTTGCTCCCCAAACAGCAAAACTCCTTTACTACTTTAAGTGTCTCATTTCCTAATCTAATTCCCTCAGCATCACCCGACTTAATTCGACTACATTCCATTATCCTCGTTTTTCTTTTGTTGATGTTCAAGACACTCTCCAATCCGTTCAACTGCTCTTCCAAGTCCTTTGCTGTCTCTGACAGAATTACAATGTCATCGGCGCCCCTCAAAGTTTTTATTTCTTCTCCATGGATTTTTATACCTACTCCGAGTTTTTCTTTTGTTTCCTTTACAGCTTGCTCAATATACAGATTGAATAACATCGGGGAGAGGCTACAACCCTGTCTCACTCCCTTCCCAAACACTGCTTCCCCTTCATGTCCCTCGACTCTTATAACTGCCATCTAGTTTCTGTACAAACTGTAAATAGCCTTTCGCTCCCTGTATTTTACTGCTGCCACCTTCAGAATTTGAAAGAGATTATTCCAGTCATCGTTGTCAAAAGCTTTCTCCAAGTCTACAAATGCTAGAAACGTAGGTTTGCCTGTTCTTAATCTAGCTTCTAAGATAAGTCGTAGGGTCAGTATTGCCTCACGTGTTCCCATATTTCTACGGAATCCAAACTGATCTTCCCCGAGGTCGGCTTCTACCAGTTTTTCCATTCGTCTGTACAGAATTCGCGTTAGTATTTTGCAGCCGTGACTAATTAAACTGATAGTTCGGTAATTTACACATCTGTCAACGCCTGCTTTCTTTGAGATTGGAATTATTATATACTTCTTGAAGTCTGAGGGTATTTCGATTGTCTCATACATTTTGCTCACCAGGTGGCAGAGTTTTGTCAGGACTGGCTCTCCCAAGGCTGTCAGAAGTTCTAATGGAATGTTGTCTACTCCCAGGGCCTTGTTTCGACTTAGGTCTTTCAGTGCTCTATCAAATTCTTCACGCAGTATCATATCTCCCATTTCATCTTCATCTACATCCTCTTCCATTTCCATAATATTGTCCTCAAGAGCATCGCCCTTGTATAGTCCCTCTATATACTTCTACCACCTTCCCGCTGTCCCTTCTTTGCTTAGAACTGGGTTTCCATCTGAGCCCTTGATATTCATACAAGTGATTCTCTTTTCTCCAAAGGTCTCTTTAATTTTCCTGTAGGCAGTATCTATCTTACCCCTAGTGAGATAAGCCTCTACATCCTTACATTTGTCCCCTAGCCATGCCTGCTTAGCCATTTTGCACTTCCTGTCGATCTCATTTTTGAGACGTTTGTATTCCTTTTTGCCTGCTTCACTTACTGCATTTTTATATTTTCTCCTTTCATCAATTAAATTCAGTATTTCTTCTGTCACCTAAGGATTTCTACTAGCCCTCGTCTTTTTACCTACTTGATCCTCTGCTGCCTTCACCACTTCATCCCTCAAAGCTACCCATTCTTCTTCTACTGTATTTCTTTCCCTCATTGTTGTCAATTGATCCTTTATGCTCTTCCTGAAACTCTCTACAACCTCTGGTTCTTTCAGTTTATCCAGGTCCCATCTCCTTAAATTACCACCTTTTTGCAGTTTCTTCAGTTTTAACCTGCAGTTCATAACCAACAGATTGTGGTCAGAGTCCACATCTGCCCCTGTAAATGTCTTACAATTTAAAACCTGGTTCCTAAATCTCTGTCTTACCATTATATAGTCTATCTGATACCTTTTAGTATCTCCAGGGTTCTTCCATGTATACAACCTTCTTTCATGATTCTTAAACCAAGTGTTTGCTATGATTAAGTTATGCTCTGTGCAAAATTCTACCAGGCGGCTTGCTCTTTCATTTCTCTCCCCCAATCCATATTCACCCACTACGTTTCCTTCTCTCCCTTTTCGTACTCTCGAATTCCAGTCGCCCATGACTATTAAATTTTCATCTCCCTTCACTATCTGAATTATTTCTTTTATTTCATCATACATTTCTTCAATTTCTTCGTCATCTGCAGAGCTAGTTGGCATATAGACTTGTACTAGTGTTGCAGCCGTGGGCTTCATGTCTGTCTTGGCCACAATAATGCGTTCACTATGTTGTTTGTAGTAGCTTACCCGAACTTCTATTTTTTTATTCATTATTAAACCTACTCCTGCATGACACCTATTTGATTTTGTATTTATAACCCTGTATTCACCTGACCAAAAGTCTTGTTCCTCCTGCCACCCAACTTCGCTAATTCCCACTATATCTAACTTTAACCTATCCATTTCCCTTTTTAAGTTTTCTAATCTACCTGCCCGATTAAGGGATCTGACAGTCCACGCTCCGATCCGTAGAACGCCAGTTTTCTTTCTCGTGATAACGACGTCCTCCTGAGTATTCCCCGCCCGGAGATCTGAATGGGGGACTATTTTACCTCCGGAATATTTTACCCCAGAGGAGGCCATCATCATTTAATGATACAGTAAAGCTGCATGTCCTTGGGAAAAATTACGGCCGTAGTTTGCCCTTGCTTTCAGCCGTTCGCAGTACCAGCACAGCAAGGCCGTTTTAGTTAATGTTACAAGGCCAGATCAGTCAACCATTCAGACTTTTGCCCTTGCAACTACTGAAAAGGCTGCTGCCCCTCTTCAGGAACCATACGTTTGTCTGGCCTCACAACAGATACCCCTCCGTTGTGGTTGCACCTATGGTACGGCTATCTGTGTCGCTGAGGCACGCAAGCCTCCCCACCAACGGCAAGGTCCATGGTTCATGGGGGGGGGGGGGGGGGGGGAGGGGGGTTCAGTTCATAACGCATGCAATTTGAAGTATAATTTACCACAGCACATACCTGTCTTTTTTCTTAATTTGAGTGGGTATGACGCTCATTTTGTCGTTGAGCATTTGGCTAATTTCGGTAAGAATGATCAGGTCAGTGTCCTGCCTGAAAGTGTTGAGAAGTACATTTCTTTCTCAAAACGAATGACGCCAAAAATTACGCTCCGTTTCCTTGACTCTTTACGTTTTATGCAGACTTCACTCCAGAAATTCGTTGAAACTTTAGCTCGGAATGATATGCATATCACTCGATCTGCAACTTCTGATAAGGAAAAGTTCCAACTTGTGACTAGGAAAGGAGTTTTCAAGTACTAGTGTCTTGATTGTATAGCAAAACTCAATGCAACCAGTCTTCCCGACATATCCGCATTTACCAGTACTATGACAGGCGATGCCGTAAGTACAGCAGACTATGAGCATACCATGAATGTTTGGCGGGAATTCAACATCTCCAGTTTGGGAGAATATGCAAGACTACACATGCGTTTGGTTGCAGATGGTTCGAAACGTTCCGAAGTGTATGTATGGCCACGTACTCTCCAGACCCCGCCTTTTATTAACCGGCACCTGGCTTGTCCTGCGATGCTATGCTCAAAAAAATGTGGTGTAGCATCAAACTTTTGACTGATGCTGCAATGCTTCTATTTTTTGAGCGCAAGATCCATGGGGGACTTTGTCAATGCGTCCACAGGCATGTCAAGGCAAATAACCCGCAGATGAGTGTAAGGTTTAAAACATCCATTGATTTGAGTTACATTATGTACTTAGATGTGAATAACTTATACGGGCACGCTATGATGCAGCCACTGCCAGTTGATGGGTTTCGATATGTGCCCGAAATCGAATTGAAGGGATTAGGTGGAAAAATAATGGTTTTACGGCTGATTCTGATGTAGGGTATGTGCTTGAGGCAGACATCTCATATCCTAATAATTTGCTTGGAGAGACAAGCGACTTGCCGTTATGTCCAGAGCAGCCAGTTCCGCGAGGAAGCACCACCCCTAAACTGTTGGCTACTGTTGCAGATGAGCAGAGGTGTATTATTCATTATCGTAATCTCCAGCAGGGCCTCAGATTAGGGCTGAAGCTTGTTAGAATCACACAGGCAGTCTCCTTCAAGCAGTCCCCCTGGTTGAAGGAGTATATTGAAGTAAGTACCGAAAAGAGGGCAGTCGCGAGTAAAGATTTTGAAAAAGATTTTTATAAATTATGAACAATCCCATGTTCGGGAAAACTATGCAGAATGTAAGAAATGTACGGGATATTTTGATTAGAACCGTATAGGAAGGGCGTTATGGCGTGAGAAAGTGTATCGCCAAGCCAAATTTTAAGCGTGCCACCATCTTCAATGAAAACGTTGTTGCTGTGGAAATGTCAAAGACTGCAGTAGAGTTTATGAAGCCTGTTTATTTGGGGATGTGCATACAGGATATCTCCAAATTCTATATGTACCGCTTCCACTAGGAGATTGCAACACCTCATTTCGTAGAACTAAAGTTGCTTTATATGGATACAGACAGCATTATCTACTGGATTAAGGACTGCGATCCATATGAAGTAATTAAGTGCCATGGTACAGAATTCGACACGTCTTCTTATGAGGTCGATAATCCTTATGGCATTGTTCGTAAGAACGAGAAGGTTATCAGTCTTATGAAAGACGAGGTGAATGCTTTACCGATTGTAGAGTTTGTAGGTCCAAAATGGATGCATATCACACAATAGAAAGGGGCACCTAGAGGTGGGCAAAGGGTGTTAGACGTGCAGCATCTCGCGCTTTCACGGTTGAAGGCTACTTTCAGGGCCTATATGGTCGCAGAGTTCAAGGCGCTCCTACACACATCGTTCAGCAAGCTAGTATTCGATCGCGAGGTCACAAAGTGTACACTGTACTGCAGTCTAAAGACAATATGCAGAAAAATAAAAAAAATTATAGTGACTTTATTTATATACAAGCACAACAAACATGGTAAAAAGAATAATATTATTGTCTCTCTTTCTTTATCCATGTGCATGTGTGTGTGTGTGTGTGTGTGTGTGTGTGTTTGTGTGTGTGTAAATAGAGTAGTGTTAAGCTCACCTACCGCTAGCCATCCAGTCAAAGTAGTTTTATTTACACACAAATAATTTTTTTCATTACTACAGCTGTTTGGGTTGCATGCTTTAGAGCCACCCAATTAATTATTATTAAAGTATTTCAGCTGCCTGCGGTGAAAAATGTCTAATGTCACCTAGGTCAGAAAAATATTTAGAGCTTCTCAGGCCACGCAATTAAATGTTGTTATTAAAGTATTTCAATGATAACTGTATGTTTCAATTATATATATATATATATATATATATATATATATATATATATATATATATATATATATATAACTTGTCTCATTAAGTTGAAACCAATCAATTAATTATTTATTTCATGGAAAACGTCTACTTCAAAACAAAAAAAATTTAGAGCCATCTAGTTAAGTAGGAGAACGATAATTCACAGAACAGCTCAGTTGAATATAGTCTGTTTGGATGGATTTTCATTAGTAATGGTATTTAGTGCGTAAGTAAGTTAGTCAATATCACTGCTGTGGTTTTAAGTATGACTCTATACCTCTGCTTTAGTTTTAAGTATGGCTCTATAACTGACATTCCCTTCAAGGAATCTCCAACATGTATTGGATTCTAGTAATAATAATAATAATAATAACTATAATAAGTTAAGAGTATCACTGCACTGAACTGAAATGCACCTCAAGATACATCACAAACTAAACTGTATACTCAAGAACTGAATTGAAATCAATAAAGGAAAAAATTCGTTACCCTACAACATTGTTCTCATTTATAAAACCCTAATCATTATGTTTTTGCTAAAACGTATCTGTGAACATTCTGCAGTTACATCCGCATTGCATACGTGGGTACATGATGTAGCGCCTTTAACACACACATTTTCAGAGAATTCCCTGCAGTCGAGGTTAAAGCACAGGTAGCACTTCTCCCGTGTTGACAGCACACTAGGCTGGGGTAAGTGAGATTCACACAGACACACACAGTTCCAGTGGAATGCAGGTATAGATGGAGAAAGGTCTAGTATCATGATTAAACTTACATATTAGGGACATAGGTCTCAAAAAGGAAATATATGATAATTGTTAGGGAAAAAATTTATTTATTTATCATCCAAATTAAAAGTAACTTTACATATTTATAAGCAGATACAACAGCACTTTTTTGATACATGTTCTTGAGTTGATGGATAGAAGGACACGAATAGAATTCCAGGTCTTGAATAGAAGCAAATTTAAAGATTCGATGCATCCATGAGATCATCTCCTTCCTCTTCACGTAGATGATGGTATCTGCGTGATCCAATAATTTAAACTCAGTCACCATATCTTTATAGGGTATGCCAGGATCATCCCAGTGAATTCCATGGTAGAAATGTGTTAACCACTTTGCACTCTCCCATGTCTTATTACACCTCACTTGCTTGAAAGATCTTCGTGATGCAATGTTTGCTGAGAATGTTTCCATTATCCAGCATCCTGTGTGTGTGCGATACAAATGCGACATCTTTAAATATGAACTATCTATGCTCATTGTCATAGAAACCCTGAGCGTCCACAATGATGTTCACACCATGACACGTCATGAAATGCTCTAGGTATGGTGTAGAACCCAATCATTTATACTGCTTGTTGTGCAACACTAGTGAGTGGGCAGTAGCTGATCATACAGTCATGTAGAACTAGAGCATACGCTGCGGTGTGATCTGGGAAATTTGTAGATGATTCAAATTCAGTTCGCACATCTATAGGTCCAGACTTAATTATCTCATTGTGTTTTGAGCAGTATATTACAATGATCGCTGAAAGCTCTTTGAACTACTATGGACCGAGTAGACACCCTCCTCCCTCTCCTTTGGCAACTTCATAGTATGAAGTGCGAAACCTTGCATACATGTCATACGCTTGACTGTATACATTTTAATTCCACTGCAGATGTAGATTGTCATGTGGGTAGAATTCCGAATTGTGGTAGACTTTGGCATTAGTTAACTTGCAGCTGTCGAACACGGTGGAATCATTTGCTGTATTACCTCTTCCATCAGTCTGAAACGCAAGTATCATGAATCTAGGTGTCTCTAGATGGCTGGAGGTTTTAATAGCCCATGTTTGTCTGCTCGCAGTCGGTAACACTGGGTACTCGAAAATCTCCCACGAGCAAAATGTCAGTGACAGAAATGTACCTGAATTCAGGACTTTTAAAAGCTTCAAACGCTTCTCGTCTGATACACTGATGTGAGACATTTTCCATATTATCTTGCTGATTGTGATCATATTCTCTTCTTGAGCTCCTTGAATGTATGAGTTATTGTCTGTCGCACTCTGTACCAGAATGAGTTCCTGTTTAGCGTTCATAATAATCCGTCTCATGTCCTCAAAGTACCCCCCATAAGCATTTTTAGAGGTATGCATGCAGTAAATCGCATGTACTCTGCAACTGCTCTATCCTCTGGATCGTCTATGAACCATCCTGACTTTCCTAAACTATACAAATCTACTGGTGATACTGAGATGTATGTTTTAAGGGTTGATGTTATGCCGACATTGCGTGTACACTCGATCTTAGACCCACTGAGTATCTCTTGGAACATGAATGCTAAAGCATTACGTGTCAACTTGGATCCCGCTATACGCTGCCGTCGGTTTTCTTGGATGACCCCTCTAGATATGTGAAACACTTGCATGGAAGCGTGAGTGCGTGTTGGTGCTGGATGACAAACCTGATTTCATCGTTCTTGTTCAACGTGGTTGAAGCGTAAGGTTTATGAGAGAAGTATTCCTGACGTATAATTCTCTCATAATACTCTGCTGGACTGGTTATATTTAATGAGGATGTCATTGAGCGGTTTCAGGCCAACTGATTTAAGAAACTTGTAGTTTGCGCGTGTTATCACTTTGCTGTTCGGTAGCTAAGTGGCATGCTGTGGACTGCGTGCACTTGTTTTATACCGTATGCCCATCCTGCCTTAGATGTAATTGTTCAATGATTTCCTCATCACGAAAGTCTAGAAGTTGATTATTCTGGTCCACAATAGACAGCTCCAAGTAGTCCAATGTCTGAGCTGTCACTGGAAGGTATATTTCATTGGCAGGGGTCTCAACACTTTTATACCCCAATGCAGCTGAGGGGAAGAATCCGTAAATAGTTTTGAATCAGACTATCTTTGAGATAAGACTTCGTTGCAATGTTACACTCGGCACAGATTGTGCTGACGGGGAGTATGTCCACTGTCTGATCCGATTTGTAAAATTTACTTGGATCCTTCTCCAAAATCTGTCCTTTTGTGATTTCAAGCAGACGTCCTATTGAACCTTTCTGGTTAAAGTCAATCGTAGCATTTACAGTTCTTATTTCAGATTTAAGCGTATTGATGTTTGCACATGGTTTAATACCTTTCCGGACTGTTTTAAGACATCGTTTAAATCGTCGATATTGTATGCATTCGGTTCTATTTCCACAATATCTTTTTCACCATTAAAATCCATATGCAGTTTATTGTTAGTCTCAGTGATGTTCGTGATGCTGCTGTACGTCTCCAGTCCAATTATTGCAATACTCCATTCACCAACACTCAAATCAATTGGCTGGAAGTAATTTGCACGCAATACAGACGATCGTTCCTTCAACGTCAAAGTGTACGGCATTGAATCTGAACCGCAACTGATGAATGAGTGTTTAAATCTCCTCCTTATATAGCATGCTTCTTCTTCGTGAACGTCAAGAGAAATATGATGCACAGATGTCCACAGAGGTGTGTATTAAAGTCCTGATAGCGTCGATAATTGTAGAGCACACGTCTTCTGTGAGTGAAGTATAGTTGTAATTATCTGTTGGTTGCAGGTCGCCAAATGAGTCGAAATACTAGACGGTACCCGCGTCTCTCATAACGTACGCCACCCAGTGGGTGCCGGGACCTCCAGAAACATCTAAATTCACAATACTGCATTCACCAGTTTTCCACATAGTCTTCGGCAATGTATCCCGCATAAACACACCACGGAATCTTGGTATCTTGAATTTGGCTCTAACAAACTAAAGAAGATCTGTATTTGTGAGTGGTCGATCTGGTAGGACCGATAATGGGTTTTTTTTTATTTATGAATAGACAAGCCCTTTCCTGTAAGGTTTCAGGTATAGTCCTTTTCGAATGGATGCGACTTCCGTGTTGCGGTTATGTCTTTGTGCCTCTTCTAGCTGTTCTTGGGAGTTTTGCGCCTTCTCTACCGTTCGAGCAATAACTGGAGCACCACCAGCGAGGGAACCTACCGCCGATAGCGCGGAGAGGGCCGGGATGAGAAATGGAAGAAAACCGCCAGATTTCTTGGGTATTGGTAGAACACGAGGTGCTTTAACTGATCCTCTTCTTCTTCTTCCAACATCTTTCTGCTTCAGTGTGTTTTCAGCTGCAGACATCGCTGTAGGGATACAGTTCTTCAAACAGCTCTGCTTCCCAGCCTTGTCCTTCTGATTCTTCTTGTTTAGTGCATAACGTACAGCGTTCATAACTCGCTTGAAATTCATCACTCTTACACCCAACTTAATTTTTCCAAGCATTGTTTAATCGACTGCAAATGCTGTGATGCCTTGACTCATACCAATATCCTTTTTTCTCTGTATCGCCTTAGCCTTATCAGCTAAAATCATATCTCAATGTGACGGCTTGAAACATCTTTATTTGCAGCATACGGAGTATCGTGTTCCATACACGCTTCGTCGAGCAGATTAACCCCCTTATCACCTCGCGCCAAGCGTTTCTGAAGCTTTGTCCCAGGTCCACAGTATATAAAATGACTTATCTTAATAACACGAATATTTTATATATGTGTTTGGAGAGAGAGAGAGAGAGAGAGAGAGAGAATGATTTTTGATTGAGATTTTTACTTTAAACCGTAACTGGTACCTAAATTTTGGTTGCTGCCTCCTTGAATGATCGGCTTCTGCACCAGTTGATGACGTATTAGAATTTGGAGGAAGTTATTGTTCTTTAAGGTTTAAAATACGACTCTGTTGTTACTTGGCCGTATTGCCGATAGCTTTGAGCACAAGTTTTCGTAGCTTTTCATACCTAAGGGACCACTGTTTTAAGTGAATAAGATCAAAGAGCAATCTGCTTTTTTGAGAAAAGGAGATTGCTTGGCACACAAACTTCCTTCAAACTACATGTCCTGCTACATCAAAATTGGTCAGTGGAGTTCAGCATCATACTGTTGTACAAGAACAAAATCCAATTAAATTCTGTTGACTGATAGACGGCGACAAAATTGAAGTTCACCTCCTTTTCCAGAAACAAGATATTTCTATTCTTCACTTCCAGAAAATTTGTATAAATAAATGTTTGACAACTCTTACACATACATTACTCGGTTTTATCACTAAAATATCAGTTTTCATTAAATGTAACAATACGTTCTGAGCGACGGCCTAGCAACACGTCCTCTTTCACAAGATATAGATTAACAGTCCTCCTTTTTTTTTTAATCAATCAGAATCCATACACAAAGATTCACAACTACTATTGTTGTGGGGACTGTGCGCTAAAGAGTTTCATGCTGTCCAGCTGTGCTTCACTTCAAGTACTTTTTGAATCACAATTTACGGTATTTACATACATTACAGAGCTTCTCAGAATAAAATCAGCCACAAATTAGTTAAAAAAGAGCAGTGAGGCACACGTAACATTACAAGTAGTCATACCCAGGGATGTGTAATTCCACCAGCAGTTTGTCTATAATACCACAACCTCCTCTAATGCGTCTCCTAGCACACATTGTTATGCTACTGTGGTGGTTGTGGACTGTGCATGCCCATTATATAGCATATCGTTGGCATCAATCCAGCTGATTTGTGTAGCTGGAAAACCAAGCCATTTGACTAGTGCTTTATTTCCATGACATCATAAGACTCCCTCCAAGAGAGAAACATCTGGTTTACACTTTTCTGAAACTCGTCGGTGTAGAAGCAGCCTGCCATTTTCTGGGTGAGGGGAGGGTGTAGAGGGGGAAAGGAGGGGGTTAGGTTAGTGGCAGCAGCCCAATAGACCTATTTTCCCTCCGAAATCTGAACTTCCGACACGACGTCATTGCTACGTTGCCACATCTGTCGCCGCCATCTTCGATCCACCATCTTGAATAAATTTAGCAACAATGCAGAGTGGGGTGACGCTCTCTTTGTCCTATTACTCTCTCATGGGGCTGTTGCCTCGCACAAACAGGGGATACTGTTTTGTTTTGGTGCTCATTGAACTCACCTCAAAGTTTGTGACACTGACGCCTCTGAAGAGAGCCACAGTGGTAACTGCGTCTTTCGCATTTTGCAGTGATTTCCTCCCAGAAGTGAGGCATGCCAAGAAAATTATTTCTGTCAAGAGACTGCAATTGCGCACGACGCTATGGGAACAAACAACGAAAAAGCCTAAGATATCACCTGTATTCATCTCATCTCTTCATCCAAGTTCCAGTCCCGCTGCACGCTTGATGAAGGAGCTGGGGCACGAATCCAGAATTTACCACAGCAAACAACACAGAACGTGAGAAATCTTTTTGAAGGACTTCCAACATGTATGAAATGAGATGAGGAACCCCATGGAATCAGTGACGGTGCTCCAGCACTGGCAACCGCAAGACCTGTTTTGGAAAATCACAGACTTTCCACAGAGGTCGTGTGATGCGCACAACAAAGTGGTTGAATGTGCAGGCTATAGGATCTAGGCGGCGGTCTGGAATCTGGAAGTGAAAGAAAAAAAAATATATGAAAAGACATAGGGAGTCTTCACGACGCAACGTGCTGAGACTCCAGGGATGTGCACAGGCCCGGGTAGGGCACGAGGCATTTCTCAATGTGCCCACCTGCTGCAGGCCAGCGGACAAAAGGACGCCGACCTGCGGGCTGCCACCGGCACCTCAACGTGCACACTAGTGGTGGCGAGCGACGACGGCTCAGCCGCGCCCGCTTACTGCACAGACAGTGACAATTTCAAACGCTGGGCTGTCTGGTTCCCGCACTGAATAGCCTCCGAGGGCTGCCACATGAGAGTCCACACACACGACCGCTGCAGCACACCCACATGGTGCATTACCGGGAGGGTCCCAGTGACCGCCCGCCCTCTGCACTATCGCCGCACCATCGTCACACCCCGTGAGCTTGCATCGCAAAAGAAAGACACTGCGTGCGGTGAATCGAAGCAATGTTACGACTGAGTATTTTAAAACCGTAGGGTTAGTAACACGTAGCAGGACCTCAGCTTATCTTGGTGCAAAATATATGTTTCGTGTGTGGCAAAGTATCACGTGCCGTATCTAATTTCTGTTTTGAAATGCCACTAGCCATTTACCCGTATTTTAATGAATTTCACTGTCCAATTCGTAATTGTATTTGGGGGAACATATTAGTATCTAAATATTGATTTTCGTTCACACTAAGTTCAGCATAATTCTAATCACATTTTCAAATACATGTAAGTAAACACAACACTAAGTTGATAGTCATTACTGCATTTATTTTCACGTTTTTGACGGATATCTGATTTATAAAATTCTTAGTTATTACCTTCATTCAATAGTACGAGTATTTATTGATGTCCCTCAGGACAGTCATCTTCACCATTGCAAAATGTATTACCTTAATTCTTGATCTTCTAAATTGGCATAATTGGGCAGCATTGAACATATTTGAAATGTTGAATTACAATTTTTGCATTTATTCGTTACGTTCTCCGCATATCTTTATTTCATAACTATATTGTGTGAGTATGTAATAAGAATTGCTTATTACTTGTTCTAAGCATGAGTAATGTTGTTTGGACCTTTGGTCATCTCCAAAGAATTAGTTTTTTTTTTTAGTTTTTTTTACTATGTCTTAGAATGAGTCTGGTAAATTAATTCGACTGGAAAGGTACAGTCCTGATGAGACATGGCCTTCTCTGCATTGTGAACATCTAGGGTTTCATTGTGGATACATCGAGGTTTCTTCGTTGTTCCATTCTTTCATCACAGGATCCAAAGATACACACCTGCGACATGAAACTAGCACGAAGCTTGGTGCCCAGTATTCGTGCGAATGTGTGAGAGAGTGTGTGGACGTCTTTCGGTGACCCAGAGACTGGATCTGTGTTGCCAGTACAGCTAGATGTATTGACAGAGAGCTGGCAAAATTTCATTTATTTATTGATTTTATTTTGGTCATTCCATTCCGTCATGTTTGGCTTGACACGTTAAGTTATGCAGATTTTTCTTCGTATTGTGCCACACTACCATTCTTGTTCAAAGTGGGGCACATACGGCATAAAAATCTAATGTGAGTGAGGGGGTGGGGCTAGGGGGCTCGGGGGGTAAATACAAGATGGCAGGTCTTCTGGCTCCAAAAATGTTCAAATGTGTGTGAATTCCTAAGGGACCAAACTGCTAAGGTCATTGGTCCCTAGACTTACTCACTACTTAAACTAACGTAACCCTTAATCGCAGTCGTGAGTACTTCTCACGCAACTACAGTCGTGCGGTCCCGTCGACCGCGTTCACAAGGCGGGAAAGATACGTAAAAATCACCAATCTAGCGCTACTTTGTGAATTTAGTACTACATATTTATTCTTCAGTTATACACAAATGGTAACATATGCACAAAATATTGTTTCGGTGCTGTGAAAAAGACCTATTCATATTGCACTCTAAATTCTCATTTAAATTTACAGTCATGGACAAATATCGAAATATCTAAGTGTTGTTCGTTACTTGAAACTTGGTTATCGCAGGTTAATGTTGATCAAGTACCATCAGTGTTAAATTTAACGAGTATTCTTGACAGCGAATTAAACAGAAAAAATCTGCACTACTGAAAGTGGCCACATTTCGCACCACCTTACATGCACTGCGGACACACCTTACAAGAGCATTCCATACAGATTGGGACCTTGCACTTGCGACACAAACAACTTGTCTTTCTCTTCTCTTTTGGTGGACAAAAGCGACATGTCTTCCTTCCATCCCTAGGTAGTTTGTCCTCCTTTTCCAGCTCTTCATGGAGATGTACTTCAGTTCCTAGAACTCGACCGATAGAAAATCTCAATTCTCGTGGGAGGCGTTTATTCATTATCCTTTCGCGCAGTGATAGTCCAGCGTTGTGTGCGGCGACTTGAACAATATTTGGCACACTTTTCGTCTACAGTATCAACACCATCCTTTGTGTTATTATAGTGGTCTATTATTACAGGTTTTTTACTTTCCACGTCATCTTCTATTGAGTGATAAATTGTTGATATAGGAATTACTGCTCTTCCTTTCTTAGGCACGTGCGAAATGAGCGTGATGTGTTTGGTAAATCCATACAGCTATGTTCCAACTTAACGTCTACGGGGAGGCAAGAAAGATGCCGGAATTTCCTTTCGGGTCTTCCGCATTGTCCCCACTGTGGTCAAACCATTTTTCCGTAGCACGTCTGCAAGTTCGATTGACACTTATCAGTTATCAGCAGTAATGTTTCGGTTAGTAGCCCGCATCTCGTGGTCGTGCGGTAGCGTTCTCGCTTCCCACACCCGGGATCCCGGGTTCGATTCCCGGCGGGGTCAGGGATTTTCTCTGCCTCGTGATGGCTGGGTGTTGTGTGCTGTCCTTAGGTTAGTTAGGTTTAAGTAGTTCTAAGTTCTAGGGGACTTATGACCACAGCAGTTGAGTCCCATAGTGCTTAGAGCCATTTGAACCATTTTTTTCGGTTAGTATCTGTTATTGGCTTGCACAATCTGAGGACAGCCTGAGTGGGAACGTCGTTTTTCTTCTCGTCTGGGGAAAGTCCTGCTCCATCAGTACCTTTTCCGCAGTAGAGATAGGTGTTGAAGTCCTGGAGTCGGCGAGGCACTGAAGCTTCAGGCCGTACTTGGCCGGTTTAGATGGAATATACATTTTGAATTTACAGCATCCTCTGAAACCGATTATCATTTCATCAACTGTAGCATTAGCCCCAAGAATATAGGATCGCTGCGAATTTCCGTTGAATTTATGTAGAATTTTTGCTGTAGCAGCTTGTCGTGTCCCACTGACGTGTCCTGAGAGGGAGTGGAAGGACTGCGTTGGTGCGCGTCAGAGAACTTACTTGGCATGAGGTCTCGGTGGTGTGGGCCGCCAACTCCTCACTGCTCCGTGGTAGAGAAGGCTGCAAGGTGAGCTAGAGTACGGAACTCGGATAGGATCTTAGGGAAGCTTTCATGTATGAACACTCGATGTATAGAACGATTATACTGGAAGTACCCCTGGCACTTGTGATTTAAATAAGATTCTATATACAGTCTCCAATGATTGTCTATCTGGCTATGCAGTTGCCATCCCTAACTTCCACAAACCTAAGTTCTAATACAGCAGAGGCGAGCGCACCAGACTGTGTCAGCTGTGTCGATTCAGCCTAAGTCCCTACTTGTTGCTGTGCTCAATACTCTCCTGCAACTCTTGCAGCATCCCGACGCCGACTAACGTGGACCGGCGTCCTAGGTACCTCACCCCATCATTGCCCTTCGATCTAGCGGCTATCCGCTTTTATAGGGGGTAGTGCACCCGGCACCACTTGTTCTAGAAGGTTCTAGCACCCCCGAACTTTGAGCCCTGAGTAGGCTAGTCACGCGGCAGCATGTGATGCCTACGCGATGAACTAGTCATTCTCCACTGTTTGCTGTGTCCAAGGGTTGCCACAAACTGTGCTTGAGCCTCGTGATACTGCATACTCCGCTCTTGTTAGTCGAGTACACATTACACATTACACATGAGATAGTCTGGTCACGTCCGCCTCGCTTGATCTGTAGCAATAATTTTCCAGCCTACAGCCTACATGATTTTAATTCTATCTTCTACTATTCGCGACACCTCCCCTTCCCCAGGGAAAAATTTTGTAAGCTCGGTCCCTCGAGATTACAAAATTTTCGTTTTCTACTCGCGGTGCCAGTAAAACTTACCAGTCTTTATTGCCATCAACACTTGACATTATAAACATGAAAAATACATGGCACAAAAATAAAAAAAAACACAATAAGTTATAAGATACAGTTGAGTGCCGTCCATAATGTGCATAGAACAAACAAAATTCATGTCACATATTCAAAAAATGCTGCAAATTTTTACCAAGAGCATACAGAATAGTTACATATACAAGTACACATTTTGAGTTTTATACACATACAAAAGATCTGATTTGTCAACAATTTAGGATACATCAGGAGGGTAAGATTATCAATAAATATACAATTGTGTTATCTCCTGTCTGTCTTGGAGGTTAACAGCTCCATTGCTCTGGCACGGGACTCTGAGAGTTGTGGCGTCTGACTCAGTTCTCTCCATTGTACCCTATCGGAGAGAGGAGTGCGACGTGTACAACTTAATTCATGCTCTCCACCTTCTGCTGCCGCTTCACATTGCTCGGTTTGTCGGGCAGGGGTGTACCGAACACTTCGTTCCCAGCGGTCATCCGCTACCACTGTATTTGTCACACACACTTTAGCACAACAATGTCCTCCGATTTCACACAATCTTTTGCCACACATACGGCAACACTTACAATAGATGCATAAACAACATGATATAATTAAGACAACTAACACTACTGAACCCGTATCTCCCCATACGGAATATACGCTCTTAGACCATCCGCTAAAGGTGGTTCGCTGCTGATATTCTATTTCACTCTGCAGTTCATCCACTTTGTGACTGGCTACCTTGAGGTCATCTAAGTGTCTAACAATATGTTCTAAGGGTAAATCTATAGGTATACGTGTGACCTCTTGCTTTGTTTCGTCTATGATACAACAATCTATATTTAAGTTTAGCATAGGTACTATATCATTCTTACTTACATTAGTGCTAATTATATGGTCAGCTTGTAACATGACCTGCGCACCGTATCCTTTACACTGACTCGTAAAGGTTAACTTTCCGGTACCCCTTACAATAAGGTCATTTGGGGGTAATCCGTTACATAATATTGTCAGTCCTTCATCCTTGGGAGCGACATACAGCCACTCATTGTCCTGTATATGTGTCCAGATACTTTCGTTCAGTATGACATACTTTTGATTGCAATCTTTCGGAATTTCCCTTATAGGCTGTAGCATTCGAGCTTCACATCGCTCGTGATCATAGGTCGACATCAGAACGAACCGTTGTTTACAAATTTGATTTCTCGCCGTAACCGTTTTACACTGCAATTGGTCACGAGACAGTAGTGCGTACTCTCGTTTCGCATCGTCAATAAGTAGAAAGTTTCGTTCAGGCTCGATATACGCAAATAACTTCTTAGCTGTATCATATTCTGCGGGTAATGGCCATATTCTATATAAAGTGTATACACTACTATCTAGTAAAGGTATATTTAGTACATAACTTAAGGTATTGCCGGCAAGAACTACATCTATATCTATTATACGAAGTAACAGATACCCTTGGTCCTTCGTGAGTTCAACGGGAAATTTCTTGTCTTTTAATTCCTCCTTTATGAGTTCGAGATACGTGACTACTTGTACAGGGTTAATCAAGTGTGGTTCCAATAGTCCTTTCTACGCATTAACTATGGCAGAGATCAATAGATCATATTCCCTTTCGAGCTCATTGAACATATTAGAGATTTGCATCAGTTGTTCCGTAATAGTCAAAACAATCAGGGTGTGTTGTATCTTCCTGTTGTTACTATTTTCGTAATCCTCGACATGTTTACTCAATTTCCTTATCCCATCCGCAATTATTTGAGTATTCCTGGTGACTGCATTAATTGTTTGGTTCACCCCCGTCAGTGACGCCCTCACAATGGTTACTTGTTCCTTGGACAATCGCAATAATTCCCTTTGCTGTTCCTCTAAAACATCTATCTTAGCTTTAAAGAATTCCGCATCATCCTCATCTAGTGTACCAAACAATACCTTGCTTGTTACCCCAATAAAGTTCAATATCCCCCTTTTGGTTCTGGGCCGTTCATGTCTAGCCAACTGGTCAATCAAGTCTTTTGATTTAGAAATCTCTCCCACCTGCCATTTTAAAGTTTGTTGTACATTTTCACATTCTCCGGCATCTAACTTTGCTTGATTCATCGTATTTATACAAGGTGCTATCGCTCTATTGGCCCCCACCTGCGTCTCTTCAAATTTGTCATGCAATTCCTTGAGGTTGAAATAGGTCACCACTCTCCACGTTGTGCTGTATAGTTTCACACTGCCCTGGTTGTCGTAATACATTCCTGGTGCAGACTGGAATTTTTGCACTCTTACATCTTGTGGGTTTGCTTCGCGTCCTGCGAGTCCGATCTGCCATATACTCCCGAATATCGCTGTCATCCACAAAGCCCTCATCAGTGGCATCTGTAATCGAAACGCACGTGTCACTCTCATGTTTTGCTATCGCCTGCATTCTGTTCCCTTCCTCTACCACGAACAACTAAAAGATATTCTTGCCTGCTTAGTAAAATTCCTTCAGCCTATTCGCGTGCACTTTTATACATTTATTTCCTTTCAGTCTAATTATCACGTTCGGTCCCTGTACATCTACTACAGTAAACGGTCCTCGCCACTGGCTGTCTAACTTCCTTGAGCGTCCCCGACTCACGCTTTCATCATACAGTAATACTCGATCGTCTTTTTTAAATTCTCTCGGGTTCTGCGTTTTATCGTAATCGCTTTTATTCCTGATTTTGCTTTCCTGTGTTGCCTTACGGGCCTCTTGGTGTACTAACTGCAGTCGCTGTCGGATTTCCGTCACGTAATCATCATAATTGTAGATCACGTTGGCTGGCTTCTTCTGTAACCACCCTGGCAGATTACACTTCCTGCCGAAGAATAACTGGAATGGAGTGTATCCCGTGGTACTGTGTGGTGTTGTGTTGTACACAAAACATGCGAACGATACCCATTCGTCCCAATCCGTCTGGTCCCGGTTCACGTAATGTCGTAACATCTCTGTTAGCGTGCGGTGCGTACGTTCTAATGCTCCGTTCGACTGCGGATGATACGCCGTTGTTTGTATCTTCTCTATTCTCAGTAATTTGCAGACTCGTCTCATCGTATCACCAATAAAATTACTCCCCATGTCACTTAATAGGGCGGTCGGAACGCCGAACTTCAAAATAATGTTTTCTACTAACTTTCGAGCGACTGTATCCGCGTCCTGTCGAGGTATCGGTTCAGCAACTACAAACTTCGTAAGAAAGTCTTGAAAGGTCAAAATATACTTGTGGCCAACTCGGGTAACTGGTAAGGGACGTACTATATCGATGTCACATCGCTCAAATATGAATTCTGGAGTCGGAGTTAGTTCCATCGGTTGCTTCGTTTTTGCTTGGGTTATCTTATTCTTTTGACAACTTTCACACATTCTTATGAATTTTTCTATATCGGCTTTCATACCCGGCCAGGTACAGTACTGCTTTATTCGTGCATATGTTCTTCCCATTCCCTGATGGCCTCCTATGGGAGGTATGTGCATCTGTTTTAGGATTTCCAATTTGTCCTCTGCACTTAGAACGTCTTCTTCGTTTATCGGCGGTGCGGCTCCGTCTTCACTTATCTCGGTCGCGTCAGCTGTTTCCTCGGGGTCTGTTATCTCAGCTGTCGCTACTGCTTCTGTCGCTGCTTCATTATCTACTTCTCGGTTCTCGTCCCGCTGCGCGGCGTCCGCCTTTATTTCTCCTTGCCTCCCGCTATCCTGCGGTACTTCCTTATCGCTGTCTTGTACACTCCGAATCCGTGATAATGCATCAGCTACGCGGTTTTGTTTCCCTTCCTTGTACAGGATTTGGTAATCATATTCCTCCAATTTTAGCTGAAGTTTCATTAATCGAGACGATGGATCTGTGATACTGCCTAACCACATCAGGGGTTTGTGGTCCGTGAGTATTTTGAATTTCCTCCCAAACAGATAAGGACGAAAATATTTAACAGCCCACACTATAGCAGTTAACTCCCGCTCTATTGTACTATAGTTTATCTCTGCTTTATTGAGAGTGCGCGATATATACGCAACCGGTAAATCTTTTCCTATAGGACCTTGACTCAGATACGCTCCTACCGCGTATTTGCTGGCGTCTGTGGTTACCAAAAATTCCTTAGTGAAATCCGGGTACTGTAGCATTGGAGGTTTGGTTAACTTCTCTTTCAAGGTCTGAAAAGCTTCCTGTTGCACTTCGCCCCATTCGTACGGAACTCCCTTTTTCAGTAGTTCATGTAGAGGCTTGGCAATTTTACTAAAATTGCTCAGAAACCGTCGGTAATATCCGACCATTCCCAGGTAACATTTCAATTCCGTAGTTGTCTTTGGCGGCGGGTAATTTTCTATTGCCATTACTTTCGTGGGATCGGGTTTCAAACCTTCTGCCGTTAAAACGTGTCCTAAGAACGTAACTTCTGTCCGCAAGAATTCGCATTTGTCGACCTGCAACTTCAGGTTCGCTTCCCTTAAATGTTCAAATACTTCTTCAAGGCGTGCGTTATGCTCCTCAAGCGATGCACCTACGATGACGATGTCATCTAGATAAATGAACATTTTATTCCCTTGCACGCCCGTCAGCACGGTGTTCATTAGCCGTTGAAATGTAGATGGGGCCGTTTTTAAGCCCATGGCCATTCTATTATATTCGTAATGTCCCGTCGGCGTACTGAATGCCGTCTTCTCCCGATCCTTCTCATCTATTAATACTTGGTAGTATCCCTTCGCGAGATCTAACGTTGAAAAATATTTTGCCTTTCCTAGACTATCTAGAATTTCGTCAATTCTAGGTAACGGGTAAACAATATTTATCGAGACATCATTTAGTTTCCTATAATCAACAACTACTCTCCATTTGGGTTTACCACTAGCATCAAGTTTCTTTGGCAATAATAACAAGGGGAAATTAAATGGACTGGTACTCGGCGAGATTATACCGTCTCTCAACATGCCCTGAATTTCCGTTTGCAGTGCATCCTGCTGTGCTTGTGGGATGCGATACGGTCTTTGATTTATAACTGTTCCTTCAGCTTCCGGTGTTAGTGGGATCTGGTGCTTCACTACGGTAGTGTAGGTGAGCACGTCCCCTGGTAAGTGAAACACGTCGTTATACGCCAAGCACAATTCCCGTATGGCGTTGTGCTCCTCCCGATTTAAGTGGTCTATACGCATATTTTCCGTTAACAACTTTTGCCGCGTTTTTCTCTCGATCCTCCTGTTCTGGGATGCACGTCTAACTTTGTAGCTACTGGGCGGTGGGACCTCTTCTGCTAGTACTTCCGGCACCCTAAACCGCACTTCTTGGGTTCGGGTATTCATTACGCTCGTTATACATGTTCCATCTTGGACGGCCACTATGGCTTCTGGTATACAGACCCCTGGTCTAATTTCTTGTTTGGGAATTACTGCCTCCCTACCTATTTTTCGCGTCACGCGGACTCTTATAAACCTCTCTTCCCAGGGTCCTATCCTGACTTCTTCCAGATCCTCCGGGGCTAGCGACTTGTCACGCCTACTCGTCGTGATATTACAGGGCTTCTTTGCTCGTTCTGGCAGCTCGAATAACTTCACTGTCATCTGGCGTCGCACAATTCTTACAAGTTGGCGCAACCGCCACTCGGCTGTCTCGCCTCGTCGGGTATTTGGAGTAACCGCCACCCTTACTATCTGTATAACTTGGACCGCTATCTCTTATTTGTTTCCCAGCGACTGCACGCACGTGCGTCGTAACCTCGACCGGCGCCTTATCTCCTCGCGCTACATCTGCGTAACTGGCTCGTACCTCCGTCCCAATCTTACCACTTTGCGCAACTAATCGATTTGCAGTGTCCTCTTCGCACGCTTCTCGTAATTCTACCCATTCGTCTTGCACATACATTCTCCGTCGCCCATAATCCAGCACGACTTTATGTTCGTCCAGGAACTCCCGTCCAAGTAACCCATCAAACGGCAGATCAAGACATTCATTTACAACTTGAAACTGAGTAACCCATTTTCTTCCTATACCGCTACTTATTTCGATTAATACAGGACTCTCCGTCCTGACCTCTTCATTGACGATACTCTTTATTGTCACTGCCCTTTCGGTTTCCTTCTTTACACCATCCCTCAAAACCCTGCATTTAATGAGGTTAATGTGGGCCCCACTAACTATTAGTAATCTCGTCTCAGTTCCTTTTACATCTTTGCTCCTCACGCATATATAGTCATTTTTGCCCGTGCATTCGGCAGCTCTTATTATTCCTGACGCAGCGTAATGGAACTGCGGCATTACGCCCTCTTCTCGTTTCCCTGCATATTCTTCCCACGGATGTTAACCCATTTACTTTCGTGGCAATCTCGAGCATAGTGTCCGTGTCGGTGAGACGTGAAGCATGTCACTGGTTTGGCTTTGGTACACGGGGGTGTGTGTCCCGATAGGTTACATGCTGTACACCGTACTGTCCCCTGGGAGCCGCCCTTTGCCACGTCTGTCTTTCGGACGGTATACTTTGTTCTACATTCACGCGCTACATGCCCTTCTTTTCCGCAATTAAAGCATTTCATACTACTTTTCCTTCCTGTCCTGCTTGCAGTCGCCACGCGGCGTTTATCTCGCTCGGACGTTATCGCACATTCCTCCGTTGCGGATAAGTGAATAGCCTCTGACAGGGTTATCCGTTCGCCTTGTGCCCGTATTACTGGTTTTATTCTCTCGTCGTATAATTCCTGTATGAACACGGCCCGTCCTAGCTTCCCTATCAGCGCATTGCATCCTGCAATCTCGTCCTCATCCATGACCCTCTCCATTGCCTCTCGAAGGTGGAACTGCATAGAATCAACGCGAGAGCCCCATTGAGCCACACTTTCACCGTTTCCCTGCCTACTATTAAACATAGTACAAGCATAGTAGTCAATTGTGCGTTTGGTCTCATAATTTTCCAACAATACAGACCTCACGGCAGACCAAGTCTCTGTATGATCTCTAACCAATAGTTTACTGCGGGCTGAGCCCGTTATCTGACCAATAATGAGCTTCAGAAACACTTGCTTATAACTAGGACGTACTAACTTGTAAGCGTTATCGCAATTATCAATAAATTCGGACAATTTTTCTCTGTCCCCATCAAATTTATGGGGTACCAACTTGGTAGCCTCACTATAACTTAAATATAGCCTGCTTCCACTGGAGAGTGTCTGCGGGCCTTCGCCCGAGTCTACTTCATTGGAGGTTGACATCTCCACTAACCTTGACTGCTGCTGGCTGGCGCTGAATGTGGCGCGTCGCGGTGGCGGCGCGTAGACCCGCTCGAGATGAGCGCGGTGCGAGACGGTGCAGCTGCTGGGACGGCGCGAACCGACGCCTCTCTACCCCGGCGGCGGCGCGATGCGACGCTGGTGCTGCGTTCGCGTGAATCAGCGCCTTCTGCTTAGACGTGCCGCGGCGACCCCCTGGCCCGCGACGGTGCACTGCGTCGACCCTCTGGCTCCGCAGCTGCGCGATGTGTCGACCCTCTCGTTCTGCGACGGCGCGATGTGTCGACCCTCTAGTTCTGTGATGCTGGTGCTACTTAACGCCCCTCTGCCTATTCCAGTACTCTATACTGTCGCTTCTTCACCCGTAGATACCTCACCTATACCCCACACCTGGCACCAGAAAATGGTCTAACCTCTGTCGTGTCCCACTGACGTGTCCTGAGAGGGAGTGGAAGGACTGCGTTGGTGCGCGTCAGAGAACTTACTTGGCATGAGGTCTCGGTGGTGTGGGCCGCCAACTCCTCACTGCTCCGTGGTAGAGAAGG
Organism: Schistocerca nitens; assembly: GCF_023898315.1. Classification (NCBI taxonomy): domain Eukaryota; kingdom Metazoa; phylum Arthropoda; class Insecta; order Orthoptera; family Acrididae; genus Schistocerca; species Schistocerca nitens. The sequence continues at coordinate 21,938,041 of NC_064618.1, read as the reverse complement.
CTGCAAGGTGAGCTAGAGTACGGAACTCGGATAGGATCTTAGGGAAGCTTTCATGTATGAACACTCGATGTATAGAACGATTATACTGGAAGTACCCCTGGCACTTGTGATTTAAATAAGATTCTATATACAGTCTCCAATGATTGTCTATCTGGCTATGCAGTTGCCATCCCTAACTTCCCAAACCTAAGTCCTAATACAGCAGAGGCGAGCGCACCAGACTAAGTGTCAGCTGTGTCGATTCAGCCTAAGTCGCTACTTGTTGCTGTGCTCAATACTCTCCTGCAACTCTTGCAGCATCCCGACGCCGACTAACGTGGACCGGCGTCCTAGGTACCTCACCCCATCACTGCCCTTCGATCTAGCGGCTATCCGCTTTTATAGGGGGTAGTGCACCCGGCACCACTTGTTCTAGAAGGTTCTAGCACCCCCGAACTTTGAGCCCTGAGTAGGCTAGTCACGCGGCAGCATGTGATGCCTACGCGATGAACTAGTCATTCTCCACTGTTTGCTGTGTCCAAGGGTTGCCACAAACTGTGCTTGAGCCTCGTGATACTGCATACTCCGCTCTTGTTAGTCGAGTACACATTACACATTACACATGAGATAGTCTGGTCACGTCCGCCTCGCTTGATCTGTAGCAATAATTTTCCAGCCTACAGCCTACATGATTTTAATTCTATCTTCTACTATTCGCGACAAGCTGCTGGATCAGAAACCTTATGTAACTCCCTGTCATCAGGGTTGTCAAATCTCAGGCAGTTGAGAATTACAGCAAATATTGCTGATGACGTAGTGGTACGGAAAATATCACGGCCAGTCCCATCAGTGCAAAAGAGAGAACGTATGTCTTCGTTATTCGATTTGAATACTGCAGTGTATGTAAGAAGGCCGATGAAACTCTTCATTTCAGACATTGCAAAGGTCTGACTTCTGTTCTGTCCGTATTCGTGTATTTTCCACGAATTTTTTCAAGTTTCTCAGTTGTCCATGTGAGTATTTCGTTCAGCATATCATCACTGAAAATACAGCTCCAAGCAGACAGTGGGTCGATCGTGTCGAAGTGCTGGTATCTTCAATATATTATGAACTGAAATTCTGACATGCCTGTTTGGTTCTACTGCCGCGGCCTTCTGGCTCCCCGACACATATTAGAGGACGAATCATGCCACTATTATTTTAATTCGCATATATGCATATTTTCTTAAAATGCGATGGACATAGTTCGTTGTGCAAATCAGTGATCGGATGCCCTGTACTGATATGTAAGGCCATTAATTTGCATGAGTGACGGATATATTATTTTAAAATCATTTGTCGTTCCACCTTGGAACCGCTGTGGACGTTCCACCCGGCAGCTTTGAGTGTGGTCAGCGAGTGGAGAAAGCCCACGGACTCCCGGAGGTGCAGCTGGCATACACAATGGCCTCGCCGACCCAGCATTGAACAGACTGGGGCGGGCGATGTTACCGGCAGAAAGACGGCCGCCTAAAAGGTTGGTGCCGTACGAGCGGAATATTTGCGGAACGTCAGCTGCGCGGAAAATGGACGCGCCGCCATAGCAGTCCACACGGGGAGAAACGCCTGCGGCTGCGGCATTTCGCCGCTTGCCGGCCACATAGCCCATAGCGAGGCGGAAATTCGCGGTGGCAGTCGCAGTGCTGTAAGTTGCGCAGTTGACACGGGCGGCGCAGGACCAGCTGGCGGCAGGCAGTGCTGGGGGCGGAGTTGCCAGGTGGCAGGCAGCAGGTAGTGCTGGTCGGACCGTTCCGTGCGCGCGACTGCGAGGTGACTGCCACAATCTGTCTTCTAGATACAGAGAGAATCGACACAGAGATTCTAATATTGGGGGTGAAGAAGAGGCCATTATTTGGGATATAACGATGGAGGAATACAAAGATCGAAGCATGGCATGAAATCTGCTGTGAATTATGTCATGATTTCGCACATAATTTAAGTTCAGTGAGAAAAACTGTTGATAAGTTTTTCATTTCACTTCTCAGTCATTACACTACATGCTTTTGGATAAAGCATCACAGCATATTTGAAAAACCGTGTGTAAGAATGGGCAAAAATGCTGTCGATTGTTTCGCATCACATGATCGCCTCGGACAATTTCTATATTGGATAGAGTGACACATAACTAATAACAGAACATTAAACAAACTAGGTCCAGAAGGCACTGCTCACTAACGAATTTCTGGGTAGTTTGAGAAAGAGTCAACAGCAGCAGATCAGTTTCTTTTATTAAGTTTCAAGTGAAATTACGGGTACAACTACCGATAGTAACAAGAGATGATAATCAAATTAATAAATTTGTAAATATAAAGGAAAGTGCATATGACAGCTCGTATTATTTTCTGTGTAAGAACATAGATTTTACTGTGCTGGCCAGGGCACTTTAAGAGCCTCACTTACAAAACAATTTCCCTGTACACCACTATTTCTTATGGATGACTCACTTCTTCAGTCATCCAACTTTTTGGCAGACTCAAATACTTTCACAATAAACGTGTCTTTTATGTCTCTCGTGCGTACATAATTATGCAGAACACAACATGCTTTCGTTATGTCATCAGCAAAACCCAATTTCACATTCATGGATCGCTGGAACAAGCCCCATTTGTTCGAAAATACGTCGAAGGGACTTGTACCCACGAGCCCGTGACAAACGGTAGTTGAAAAATTCTTTCCTGGTGCGACAACATTTTACCTCCATATGGTCGTTGTGTGTGTTCTGTGAGCCCAAATGCTTCGTCACCAACAAACACATATGGTATTACTAATTCATTGACATATGTTAAGAGCGAAGGCTCTGATACACACAATGTAATTACGTTCAAGCGTTCCCACAACGTTGATTTTTTTTATTTAATTGTGCTGTCCGGATATTTTGCAAACGCGCCAAAGTCAACAAAAACGAATCTATAGCCTGAGTTTGCCACTCCTAGAAGAACAGTGGAAAAGAGGTCCTAATAGTAAAACAGCGACTTACTCGTCTTCGGCTTCACCAACCACATGTGTTTACCATCGACTTCCCCTGTGCTATTTGGGAAATTCGATCGGTTTTGGAATCCTTTTGCGACATTCTTCCACTCCTCTGTAGACACCAGTCACGCAGCCAGACCCAGATCGCACAGCACACTGTTATCACTACGTCACTGGCTGTCGACTTGCCAATTCTCTACCTACAATGCAGCTCAACTAAGTAACAACAAGTAGCGAAATACAATGAAACCAAGTGTATATATATATATATATATATATATATATATATATATATATATATATATATATATATATATAATGGTCAATGATGTTGATGAGGTCCCACACTCCGTGGAGCGTAGGGGAACGATGCGGGAGACCCGCACCGCCGTACTAGGCAAGGTCCTAGCGGAGGTGGTTTGCTATTGCCTTCCTCCGACCGTAATGGGGATGATGATGAACGAAACAACACCCAGTCATCTCAAGGCAGGGAAAATCCCTGACACCACCGGAAATCGAACCCGGAACCCCGTGCGCGGGAAGCGAGAACGCTACCGCAAGACCACGAGCTGCGGAGAAATTATGATGTAAATTATGATGTAAAATATATTAAACTTATGTTAAATTTCCGTTTAATTTTTCTCTTGTAGGCCACAAAGTTCAACAAAAGTGGCATAAAATTAGGGATTATTATCGGAAATGTACGAGGAAAGTGAAAAAAATCTGGTTGAGAAGCAGTAAAAAGATTAAAATACGCGTATGCTGACCATCTGGAGCTGGCTGTTGTGGCCGAGCGGTTCTAGGCGCTTCAGTCTGGGTTCGAATCCTGCCTCGGGCATGGATGTGTGTGATGTCCTTAGGTAAGTTAGGTTTAAGTAGTTCTAAGTCTAGGGGACTGATGACCCTGGCGAAGATATGGACTGCAAATGGGGAAATCCATTGAGAAAAGCGACTCAGAGAGGGCAGATTGTTATTGCGACAGAGCCTGTGAACGGGTACCTCGAAAACGACGAAGCTGGTCGAATGTTGACGAGTTAATGTCGTAAGCATCTGCGGAAAGAGGCAGAACGATAGTGAAACCACTGCTAGGCGCTAAATAGGTGGACGTCGAGGGTTTCCTCACCGAATGTGGGTTCGGATGCTTTTCTGCTCTGTAAATGAGAACAGGTGGTGATCTGTGGCATCTCTGCCGAAAGAGCACAACGGTGGTGCAGCGGCAAGTGTTTTGGCGACCCCTAAGTGTTCACTTCTTGACCCAACGACATCGTCAGTTACGATCCCAGTGGGCAAGAGATCATCGGGATTCGATCATCGATAAATGGAAATTTGTCGGCGCTTCTGGTAAATTACATTTTTGCTATGCCAGATTGATGGTCGCCTCCATAAACGCCATCATCGAGGGGAAGGGCGGCTCGAAACGTGCAGTGCTCCACGGACGCAGGACGCAGGCTGGCGGAAGCAGCACTATGCTATGGGAGACATTATCCTGCACTCGCATGGGACCTGTGGTAGTAACTGAAGACACGCTGACGGCTGAGAACAGCCTGCGTCCCTCCTTCGTGTCGTCCTCTACTGCGATGTCACCTCTCAGCAGTATAATTGTCCGTGTCTCGGAGCCAGAACCGTGCTACAGTGGTTTGAGCAGCGTTATAGTAAACACACGTTAACGTCTCGGCGACTCAATTCAACTGAAGTAAATGCTATGGAACCCATATGGGTCACTACGGGGACCGTCACCGCATACGCAAATCAGGGCCCGTTATTTACGCGAATTAGATGAGCTGAGCTTTGGCATCCAGTGCCACATACTCCGACAAACCTACAAAGAAACTGTCTGATCCCTGTTCGGTCACGGAATTCTACAGCATCCACTATGGATAAAATACACAAAAAAAAAATTGTTTTGTGTGATTGGAAGAAAGCTACTTTCGGCTAGGTAGTTAGTTTCTCATTAAAACTTTTTCTTTTTGTGTGAAAAAATTAAATCCACAATCCTGGGATTGTTCCTTTATATGGTGTAGAAAAATATCCGCTACCAGCCACAATTAAACGTTATTTATTTGTCACACGACCGGTTTCGGGCTTGCGCCCATTCTCAGGTATTTATACCTTCATGTACATGTTTATACTGTTGGAGATCACTGTATAAATACAAAAAAAAAATTATTTGCTGGTGACTACAGAGATACAAGTGGGACGATTGTGAGTGGTAAGGGAGCATTTGACGAAAATATATGTGTACTTACATAATTTTTTTGTACAAGCGCAGTAGACAACGCATATCTTTCCGCAGCTAGCCGCCTAGCAACGAGACTGTGCGTCTCGTGGCAGCACGCCTTCCGTTGTGGAAACGCTTGGCTCGTGTGGCCCCAGGGTGACGTGGCCACGTGGCCCGCGGCTAGCCCTCTGGCGTTACCAACCGGCGGCTGGCAGGCGTCCCCGAGCACCGTTTTCGAGGCAACGCTGTTGTCCAAAGCGGCGAGTTTTGAGAGATGGACAGACGCTGCCCCCTCAGACATTGTGTGCTGGGGCTCAAGCGGGCGTCCACCTCGACGGGGCTGCGCGACTGCGGCCTCACACGTGCACCCCGTAATCAGCGCAGACCGTCGGCGTCCAACGCCCAAGAGCTTTCCGTGCAGACGTCTCGCAGAGGCTGTGTTGGAAGGTTGACTCATACGTGAGTTCGTGATTGTGGACGCGGGATGAGCTCTCATTGGCGGCTCCGGTGACGAAATTTTGCGGTGGGAGATTTGCCATTTTTGTTTAATAGCCATCGTTGGCGGAAAAATTGTTGTAGGACCGCGACTGGCTGGTGACTAGGGTAACGGAGCATAAGCTCTGGCGGAGCCGTGGCGAGGAAGACACAAGAGAGAGAGACATCCTGGTCGTCGCAGGAGTACAACGTTACTGACTCTTCTACGTTCTGTCGGAGAGTAGTTTATTAAGAGTCATGCCCGTCCGCTCACACGGACGAACTCAGTTTTGAGGTGGAGTCTGGAACCCTCCATCTGGGATGCCACCAGCCTAATCAGCGCAGAGCCACTGGCCACGAATCGTACGCCTAAATTTGCTGTTTGTGGTAATACACGCTGCTCCGGCTAACAGGGAATCCGTCACTCGAATACACGCCCCAATTCAGCAGACTTGTCTTCACAGCGAATGCAGTCAGCAGCACTTTCTTTTCATTAGCAATAGAGGAGCGAAGTGTTAGATCACCGACGCGTTAGCTGCGACTACAATTAATTTGCATCTCATTGCCTCACAGCAATTTGCTCAGATAGGTCCCCTATCGGATTTTGCCAGTGCCTCTATCTATTTTTGTTCGTAAATTTGTGAATAACTCGTGGCGCTTATGATTCTTGTACTGCTCGTATTAGAACTTCGTTACTCTAGGACAGAATGTTCTCTGTGCAGCTACGAAATTCCCCTGCATCCCTTTCCCTCTCTATTTTGGACGGCATATAGTAATCAGTCTCTTAATTGAATTTATCTGAAGTTTAGCAGGCTGAGGACGGGTTGCATTGAGACCAAATTAATTCGGCGTTTTTCCCTGCGTATGGTCGATGTACACTCTCGTGAGGCCGGCCGGAGTAGCCGAACGGTTCTAGGCGCTTCAGTCTGGAACCGAGCGACCGCTACGGTCGCAGGTTCGAATCCTGCCTCGGGCATGTATGTGTGTGATGTCCTTAGGTTAGTTAGGTTTAAGTAGTTCTAAGTTCTAGGGGACTGATGACCTCAGCTGTTAAGTCCCATAGTGCTCAGAGCCACTTGAACCACTCTCGTGAGTGTCGTACGCATCAGAGTTGCACTCTGGTCCTAATGTGCACCTCAGTCGGGCACACCCACACACATCAGCCTCATTGTGTTGGTGTTTTGTAACAGCACTTATTCACAGCAGCTGCTGCTTTAATTCGTCGACTAGAATGGCTACCCACCCTTTCTAACTACAGCCTAACTCCTGAAACTAGTTTATAGAACTAGTAAAATTAAACATGCGTTCTTGAGACGCCTTAACGCACAGTGTTGATTATACGAGTATACGTTTCTGGAATGTGCTGGCTGGCTTCAACTATGTAGTGCTTATAAAAGCGCTAGTCGTCTCTCTTAAGGGTTGATGAGGGAATATTAGAAAACTAGTACAATGGTTTCGGAGTTAATGCAAACTCTTTAATCTCGCCCTTATCCACAAGAACACAGAACTTTACACAGATCACAACGTTCAGGTTTAGCCGGCCGCGGTGGTCTCGCGGTTCTAGGCGCGCAGTCCGGAACCGTGCGACTGCTACGGTCGCAAGTTCGAATCCTGCCTCGGGCATGGATGTGTGTGATGTCCCTAGGTTAGTTAGGTTTAAGTAGTTCTAAGTTCTAGGGGACTGATAACCACAGCAGTTGAGTCCCATAGTGCTCAGAGCCATTTGAACCATTTTGAACGTTCAGGTTAATGCGCCCTGCACAACAGAAAAACAGTAACCTCCATTTGTCACTACTTGAGGTGAATGTTACTGTTTCGGATGTCACGTTCGCCTCACGTGTCGCGGACCGAACGATCACGAAATTCGACAGACACCTCTTTTCGTCTCGGATACAGCGCGTGACGCCAAAATGACGTCACGTTTGCACGTCGTCCTGTGAACTGTACGTTGCCCCACACAGGCACACGAGGCTTTCCAGAGGTAGGTGGGTGCTCGAGTACGCCCCACGCTGGCCAGTGCCGCCCACTGCTCCAGCCTGCCACTGTGTCAGTGCGGGACGGTTGCCCTCGCCTATCGACCCGCGGCGTCCTTGAGGAGGCCGAACAGATCGGATCCCTACTGCAGAGCTGGCCTCCTCACGTCCACTGAAACGTCCTTTTCGGCGGACCTGCGCTGCTGTGAAGTGACGGCGGCCGCCGGTGTGCCGGCCAGCGGATATTGTGTGCTGCTGCAGCGGCGGCGAGCCGTCGCCATGGTGACGCCGGCTGACGTCACGCGACCCGTCCGCGCTCGCCGGGCGGGCCAGGTCGTGTCAACAAGCGACCCAGCCTCGCCGCGGCTCTGCCCAGACCGCGGCGTGTCTGCCCGTCACAGCCGTGCGAAACGCTGTCAAAATATCGTGGCGACTACGTGAAATTTTCAACCACGAGGGCGCAATGCGATTGCGCCCTGTTCATTGCCACCTGCATCAGGTCACGGATACGTCCTATTTTCTGGGGCTTTTGATATACCACACTCACCACTGTTCGTCGGATGCGAGGTGCTTTGATACAAAATTTGTTTCAAAGCTTGCAAATGCAATAAAAAGTGTAAACTATAAGTTGGATACATTAATTACTAGATGCACCCGTATTAAAACCAAAGTTAATGCTTGTCATTTAGCACTTCTTAATAACAACAAGTACAGACTTTTATCGAAATTTTCACATATAAATAAGCCTAGAATATGATTTTCACCTTTTCATAAGACATTGTCATCTAGCTTTCTGATACCATTACATGTTCTTTTCAGTCTTTTTTACAAGATTTATATTTCTAAGGTCCAGTTTCGTCCTGCAGCTAAACAACAGTGTTCTGCCCATAAAAGTTCTTCGAGTTCATCGTTTCTCAACTTAAAGTCAAAAAATCCGCTTGCCAGATTAATTTTCTCTGGTTCTGCCGCTGTTCTGAATTGGCTGTAGTTACTAACTTCTTGCCTGCGTTATTTCAGCACATTGTCCACTGTGTGCGACTCCGTCACCTACTTACAGCATCTTTCGGCAATGCACGCCCACACAGTTACCTATAAGAAAAAATAATTCTACAACCTTATTCATAATACTTTAGGCTATTCACTCGTAACTCATTCCCATTAAGTTTCAAAATACATCAAATAAAAGAAAAAAAGAAAAAATAACTATGGATTTAGTTATGTCTGCTCGCTTTCCTCACACACATTTCACGTCAAGAAGAGAAACCTATCCGAAGCAGACGTTCTACGTAAAATGGAATTTTTATTGGAAGAAGCCGATGGTGCACTGACGAGCAGTAGATACGTAACGAGACGTCACTCAAGAGCACACCTGGTCCTTTAGGCACATTAACTACTGCCGCAGCCACTCTCCATGTTAACTGCAAGCAAGGCCGTTAGAACACTGCGGTTTTGCGAGCATAGCGATCACTGGGCCCAAGACAGCAAGACGGTAAAAGATATTCGAGGACGCCTCAAGATATTAAGATCGAGAAATCGATTATTTCTTTGTCTCAAGCAAGGCTGCACTGTCAAAGACTTTTCGAAGTAAGGAAGAGTCGCCTGTTGTCACTGCAAAGGATCAGTTTGTGATGATTCGAGCCACCTAAGCCATCGCGGAAGCAATCAATGTATGTGATTCTCACTGTGTCCTCCTTAATTGTTCAGTGGGCAATGTTGTCACGGGACGCTCAAGTTTCATGCACCCTCAGACGGCACGCGAGTTTGTAATAGGGCCCACAGGCGAAAGCAGACCCACACGCTGTAGTTTGGGACGCAGGCTGCGAGTCCACGCTCATTTGCCGAAATCTGGTCGAAATCTAAACTTGCGTGTTATCCATATTCGGCCTCTGTCAGTAGATACACTGGAATCTCCCTTGAGGTCCGTGCCTCGCAGATTAGTGCGTTTCAAGTTAGGCAGCGCATGGAAGAACGCTCGTGTCTGTCCAATGCTTTCGAGGAATATCCAGCTGTGCTCAAGGAAGTCAGGATAAATCAAAACAGCTAATATTTACAGCTGGTGGACCCCGCTGAAGGAGAATCTGATATTCCCGTAGAATTATTTATAGGAGCGGATAGCTACTGATGTGAGAAATAGTGGACGATGCAGCGCCAGTACGCATTTCTCCGTCTCTGTGGATCCTCAGTGGACGTCGTCCAGGTGCTTCACCTACGCACCCAAACAGGAGTCTCATTAACTTAGCTCTTAAGAACCGAATGAATGGGAATCAGCGCCCACGAAGAATGACTGACGAGTGGGGAAGAGTCAACGGTACCGCAAGGGTTTCGGTCTAAGTACATAGTTCGTCTTCCCAGGAAATCAGCTGTCGTTTTATCCAACACCTTTCACAACGTGCGAGAAGCGTATTGCTGCCTTACAGAACGGGCTATAAAGAAACGATGATCTAAGACACGTTTCTGAGAACTTAATGTTTGAGTATATTAAAAACGACCACGTAGTTGTCTGCTACAGAAGAATCTCCAAATTCATTTTATTTGTCTCATCACTTGGTCAGGCAAAACAAAGACAAAACGGTGAACGGTCTTCGATGAGCCCCACATGAGCAAGGGCCACCCTCTCCCAATGACGGTTTAGAAATCGGGTCTAATTGTTGCCTGAAGTGGTTGAGGTCCTTCCGAGATTCCGTCTACGACGCTTTAGAGTCTTTCCTGACATTCTGTAAAACTTGACGATAGAGATCCTATAACAGTCTTCTGGTAAAAGAGCAGCGATAAAATTGTTGAAGATGGCCTTAATGCAAGACAAAGGACAATCTGTCGAGTCTCATGGAGTCCTTTCGGCTTCGCATGCAGCCCGTTTCTGCTTTCGCAACCATTCGTGAACTGGCAGACACTTACGAGCCCTAGTTCCCTGCAGCGGCTGCCTTACTGCGACAGAACATGTACACGGATGACTTCGCTGCAGGAACTGAGTCGGAAAGCAGCCTCACCTCGCCTTATTATGCGTTGCATTCGCTAATGAAGAAAATCAAATTATCACTATCTAAGTGGCTGACTAAACCACAAAAAGTATCCGCAGTTTGGAAGGTGGAAGAAGACAGATCCAGACAAAAGTTACAGTCTTATGGACGACGTGGAACACCGAAGAAGACACATTCCTAGCGAGCCAGCGACAAGTCACCGAAAAAGTTTCAGACAAATAGAACTAAAAGAAACTTACTACAAGCAACAGCAAGTTTTTATGATCCTCTGGAATTAAGCACTCCGGTATCCATCGTAGGAAAAATTTCGTATTCTAGCCACTTGTTTGCTTGGACTAGCTTGGGACCGACGGCGCACCTGCATGTCAAACCTGGGTTATCCATTGTTAGGATGGGTCCAATTGTCGGAGAACGATAACTCCTACATTCACGTTTCCTGTGATGCATCTGGAGAATATATGGCGCCATCTTATATATCACTTCTAGCGATAACGTACCCAGACTAACGTGTAGTAACGCGCCCGTGAAGAAAATGACACTTGGTCGGCTCGATCTGCTAGCTGCTCTGATAGGGCCACACTACTGCACTGCTATGACGGGGTCACAACCTCTAACTGCAGCAGAGCGACACTTTGGACTGACTCTACCGTAGCCCTAGCATGGATAAAACGTGATCCTGTCATTTGGAAAACATCTGTACGCAACGGGGGAACAGACATACAAACACTCAGCAAAGAGAATCTGGCAGCCTTTGTTCCACACCTCATACGTCTCAACTTTCAGTGCAGTACCCGTCATTGCTCGGATATGCAGATACCACAATTCCATTAGTCCAGTTGCTCGTTCGTCCTCTCCGTGTTCATCTCCTCCTCCTCCTCCTCCTCCTCCTCCTCCTCCTCCTCTTGTCCCCTGTGTCTGTCAACCTCCTGTCCTCCCTTCTCTCTTCAATTTGTCACCAACATCCCAGTACGAGGTTGCTGGTTTTTACCCCTACGGTATTTCTTCCCGGATAATAAGTGATATGTGTACCACGTTTCGTGAAATTCGATCCGTGAGCTTCCTACCCGCGGCTTCGCCCACTGACGCACATCTCGCATACATTTCATACATATTTAACGTATTTCGCACACATTTGTACATATATTTCATCTGTGTCTTACCGAATGTCGCCCCTTAGTTTCGTATTCACGCAGCTCAACATTTAAGACGTCATATCTCCTGAATTATAAGTCACAATGATACGTTTCGCAGGTGTATTCAATAGTATATGTGAACTGTTTGCGTAATGTGTTGCGAATAGAGCTAATAATAAAGAAGAGATAAATTAAACCGACATGAACGATGCGACAGTTTTTCACGCATCTCAGTGTTTCTGACGTCATATCTCCCGAACTGCGTCTCGTGCAATAATGAAACTTCCTGGCAGATTAAAACTGTGTGCCCGACCGAGACTCGAACTCGGGACCTTTGCCTTTCGCGGGCAAGTGCTCTACCATATTTTTTTTTCTTTTATTCTTTTTTTTTTAATTTTTCGTCAACTTTGTCGATTTTTTCAGAAAGTAGAGAGTGTCTAGAAAAAAGTCCAAAAATATTTCTCTTTATTTTCAGTACAGAACGTACTTGCAAAGCTTGATTAAAATTGATGAACCACATGTCTCCCAGAACGCTGAATAAGAATAATAGAAAATATGTACAACGAAATGGATATCAGAAATGTAGATGAAACGACACTAGCTGATATAAACCAAAGTATTTGACAGGGGTGACGACTGTCATCCACACTGTTGCCGTTTTAAATTGATATCATTAATGAATGGCAGAAGAAAATGCTTCGACGTTTCGGAATTAACATCACTCTAAATACATTACCCTTTGCGGTTGACTAAGTGATTTTGAGGACTCAGAAGACAATATACAATTAAGGCTACTCACTAAAAGTTTAGAAGCAGTATACGTAGCCTCTTTTCATTCGACAATGTGTTATTATGCAATTCATCTACATCTTTGATAAGCAAATTAGAGAGTTTGATAGACAAGTTAGGTAAATTCCAATTAAATCCAATACTCAAATCAGAGTGCCTGCAGAAATGCATGCTTATTTCCCATTGCAACTCAATAACAGTTATTGCTTCTTCTTTGTCAGTCAAGCGCCCTCTGCTAAAAAACGGGAGAAAGGTTCTTAAGCCTTTTTTTATTTTTTATTTTCCATAAGGACCACTCTGTTAAAAGGAACATGTAGATTATTTCATGGTATAGTATGTGCATTACATATGGAGCGGTGAGAGAAGCGTGAGGTTCATTATCAGCTGTCAAATGTGCACACCGACTGCACCCGGCACATCCCAACTACGTGGAGGGTCAAGGAAGACAGCCTGAAGATAGTTGGCAAAGGTTTTCCGATAGTGTGACCATCTATGAACCTCATTGTGGGCTTGCTGCAAGAAATACCAAAAGTCGAGTCGCGACTTGGCAGCATCCCCATAGAGGTACGCGATCGTCCAACCTTTGACCCAGATGATCGACTGTGATTTAGTCGCCGGAAAGTAGTCCAATTGCATGGAGTCGTTGGTTGGTGTTGAACTTGCCACACGTGACAGAGAACCACAGTGCCCGAACGAAGGTAGGAAGGAATTTTTGGTGCACATGTCTCCAAATCTTCGGACAATGCAACTTGGGGTGTTTGAGTTCAATGACATTACGACTTATCCGTCGTAGCAGCCAAACATAAAAATCCTTCGCACATGGCGGTCTCGTGCGCGGAAGCTCGTCTCTGATATAACTAAGTTCCATGATAAATGTTGATACATGCGCAAAATGTGGCGTAATGTTGCCCACCGCCACCGGAGGTGTGAGGGACGCTGGAACTAGGAGATCCAGTAGGCGGGATGTAAGGGAATCACGCCCGCTACGCCATTGCTTGTACATCGTGGCTAGAAGGAGCGCCGTCGCTCGGCAGTGAACATTCGTAAGTCCGAGTCCCCCCTTGTCCGTAGGGAGCGTGAGCGTTGCGTATCGCACCTTGAGGGGCGACCCAATCATCACAAAATAGCCTAGTGCTGATTGAAGTCGACGTCCGAGCGTGAGTGGTAGGGGCAGGATCTGCGAAATATGCACCATTCGAGAAACCACATAAGTGTTCAGATATTCGACTCGCTGCAAAGGATCAAGGCGCCGTAGGAGATGTTGTCGGACCATGGTACGTGTTGTCTGTAAAATACGTCGGTAGTTAACTGCCGCAGTATGTTTTACAGATGAGGTAAAGTCTATGCCGAGATAGCGGAATCGTTGCACATAAGGAAACGGACTGATTTCTTCCGGCGTAAGGCACCTTCCAACCGGCATTGCTGCCGATTTGTTCATGTTCACTGCACTACACGCCATCACACTGTGGTCCAACAACAGTTCAAGGACCGTCTTCACCTCTTCCTCAGAACGAACGAGCAGCAGGAGGTCGTCCGCATAGGCACGACATTTGAAGGTGTAGCCCCGCAGTTCCATCCCAGAAAGAGAATTTGTTAGCCTCCCAATCAATGGTTCCAACGCTATCGCGAACAGCAGCATCGAAAGAGGGCAGCCCTGGCGAATGGATCGTCGAATTTGAATGGGCCCGGCTATACGCCCATTAACCTGTACCAAGGATTGTGCGCCCCCATAAATCCTTCTAATGAGACCAGTAAAACGGTCTGGAAATCCCATTTGTTCCAGTACAGCGTACAGATAGTTGTGGCGCACCTTATCAAAAGCACTGTCAAAATCAACCGCCACCATCGCCGCTTTAAGCCGGCACTCCTCCGCCAGCGCTATCACATCACGGCATTCGCCAGTAGCTGTTTGCACATTCACCGATCCACCCGGTGTCGTCTGTTCTGGAGAGAGAACGCTACGAATTAATATACGACATCGGGACGCTAGCAACCGTGCAAAGATCTTATAGTCGGCATTAAGCAGGGTGATGGGGCGATAATGTGTGACCGTAATTCCTGGCTTCGGTTTATGTACTGGCACCAAGAGGCCATCCATAAAAGCCGGTGGAATAGGCGCATCGGAATTTAACATCTCGTTGTACATTTCCGTCCATCGTGGTGCCATTTCGTTGCGAAATTCTCGATAAAATTCAGCAGGAAGTCCATCAATGCCTGGGGGCCTATTCAACGCACCCTTTGCGATCGCATCATGTACTTCCTCACAGCTAATGGCTTCCAGTAAGGTTCCCGCGGCTTCCACCGTCAGTGTACGGGAGACGTACGTGGCTATACGCTCGAGGTCATCGACAGGGGCTGCTTCTTCCCGATGGATGTGTTGGTAATGGTCGACGAATGCAGAGACAATGTCCGCTTGACGCGTCACTCTTCGGTCTTCGCGGGTAATTAATTCCCGTACCAAAACGCGTCGTCGGTGCTTTCGTTCATTCACGACGTGGTGCATGGAAGGAATCTCGTGCATTATCGTATCGTGACATCTGGCGCGCACCAAGGTTCCCTGAAGATGTTTCCGAGCTAAAGCCACTAGTTTAGCTTTTATCCTTTTGCGTTCGATCCAAACGTCCTGTCCCGGCGGACCATCGTCCAGGTCACGCAGCGCTGCAAAATAAAAGTCGGTCGTACGGCGGCGCCATTCTGCCATCTCCCTGCTATATGAGATCAACGTACGGCGAACCGCCGGTTTAGTACAAGTCAGCCACCAATCAAGCTTCGTCGCATACCTTCCAACCCTTCGCTCGCACATCGTCCATGTCTCAAGGATCCGTTGACGGCATGCAGGATCATGTAGATGTTGAATGTTTAATTTCCACGGGGCCTTACTGTTCCACACCTCTCTACGGGGAAGAAGCACCGTACAGATGTAAGCGCTGTGGTCGGAAAATGCCAATGGCCAGCGTTCCGCGTCCTGGACATCAGTTGCATGAGCCCGTGAGATATAAATGCGATCTAATCTGCTCGCCGAATGACTTGTCACATAGGTGTATCCCGGTGCATCTCCATGTCGTAATTCCCACGTGTCACTAAGTACAAGGTCGTTGACAACGATTCGCAACTCTTGGCTAATGTTTGCTTGCGGCCATTGATCTTTCTGGCTGAGAACACAGTTGAAATCTCCACCAATTATTACACATTCATAACGTCCATGGAAAAGTGGGGCAATGTCTTCTGCATAAAATCGCGCCCTTTCCCGCCGCCGATTGTTTCCCGACGGTGCATAAAGATTGATGATGCGTGTCCCAAACGTCGTGAAAGCCAGTCCCCTGGCCGAAGGAAGGTAACACACGTTTTCCACTGGGAAGCCATCTCGCACGTAAACTGCCACCCCACTCCCATTGTGATCTCCATGTGACGAATAGGATTGGTAGCCTGCGATGTATGGGAGTGCAGCTATGTGGACTTCCTGCAGCAAAGCAATATCCACATCAGATGCCCAAATCGTTTCCTTCAGTAGGTGCATTTTGGCCGGTGAACGCACGTCATTTATATTTAATGTCGCAATACGGTTCGCATGGCGTTGAATCCCCCTCTGTCGAGGCGCAACAACATCTCCCTGCATCGGCGCTGGGGGCGGAGTTAGAAGACGTTCTCTCGCCCCTCTCCCTTCACCTTCAGCAATTATTAGGCCGTCTTCGTGAGTGCCGGCTGCCTCTGTATGACGTCCGGCGCCTCCTCAATATCCTCATAACACATCTTTGCAGGCAGTGATATATTCGTGTCCATAGCCACAGCATCTGCGTCTGGAGAGCCAACTGGTTGTGAGTCCTCGTCAGCATCACCACGTCCCGGTACCGTCAATATGACAGACCGCTGCGGGTCTGATCGAACAGTTTCCATTGCCTCATCCTGTTTCGTAGAGGCTGTTGTGTCGTCTTGGTCCACAGGCACATCGTCGTCGGGGCAAGGCGAGTCATCCCTAGGAGATGTCGTGCGACGATGCCGTTTCCTCCTTTTCGGGGAACGTTGTTTGCGTGACCTTCCTTCCGTGTCCTCAGATTGTAGGGAATCACGGCTGCCCGACAGAAAAGCATCCGTAGGAACTGGAAGTGTTTCGAGTCCCATCGTTGTACTTGGCGGGAGTTCGGTCGAAACTGATGTTGTCGTCACAGAGTGCGTTCCAGACGGAACAGCATCCGTAGTGGCTGGAACTGCTTCGTGTACTATCGGTGTGCTTGGTGAGAGTTCGGCCTCATCTGATGTTGTCGCCGTAGATTGTATGCTCGATGGAGCAGCATCCTCTGTCATCCCGACGTCTGCTACAAGGTTTCGGAGAGTGCCATCTTGATCTTCCACCGGGGCTGTGTCCTTTCGGTCATCAGCGGACGCAGTGAGGGCTTTGGCATAGGTGATCGGTAGTACTGTCATCGCCGGCGACGGCTCCCGGACATCTGAAGGCAGTTGCGTAATCCGCCGTTGCATACAGTTCGACCTGAGGTGTCCCTCCTGGCCACAGCCAGAACATGTACGTGGTTGACCATCGTAAATCACCACCGCCCGACAACCACCAATTGTCAGATAGGACGGTACATGCTTCTGAAGATCAATAGTGATCTGTCGCACTCCGTTAAGAACGGGGTACGTGGCGAATTGTGTCCAGCGTTCTGCTGTGTGACCATGTACCGTGCCGTATGGCTTAAAAGCCTCGATAACTTCGTCAGCCGGGAGCTCAAATGGCAGCTCAAAAACACGTATTGTCCGTACACCCAGACCAGCATGTTCTACAGTTACCGTGCCGACATTCCCGTCACTATGGCAAAATCGGAGACCAGCTTTTGTCGCCTGTAGAATTCTCTCACACGCCGCGTCATTTACCATCTTAACATACACCGTGGGACTAACGATGGACAGGTGAATTCCGACAATTTCGTTTGGCGGTATCTTGACGTCCTCTCGAATGAATCGTTCCACTGCTAAGGCCTTTGGTCGTTCGTAGTCTTTGCAGAAATTGAATCGTAGTTTTAATGTACTTGTTCGCCATGATCGTTGTCACTAGCCCGCGCGCAGACTAAGTCCACAAGTAAACAAACACTCGCACACGCCGCACAGGCGGAAGTATCGGACCTCCGCTTCGCACGGCCGCTAGCGCCGAACTACCGCATCTCAGTGTTTCTGACGTCATATCTCCCGAACTGCGTCTCGTGCAATAATGAAACTTCCTGGCAGATTAAAACTGTGTGCCCGACCGATATTCGAACTCGGGACCTTTGCCTTTCGCGGGCAAGTGCTCTACCATCTGAGCTACCGAAGCACGACTCACGCCCGGTCCTCACAGCTTTACTTCTGCCAGTATCTCGTCTCCTACCTTCAAAACTTACAGAAGCTCTCCTGCGAACCTTGCAGAACTAACACTCCTGAAAGAAAGGAACTGCGGAGGCATGGCTTAGCCACAGCCTGGGGGATGTTTCCAGAATGAGATTTTCACTCTGCAGCGAAGAGCTTCTGTAAGTTTGGAAGGTAGGAGACGAGATACTGGCAGGAGTAAAGCTGTGAGGACCGGGCGTGAGTCGTGCTACGGTAGCTCAGATGGTAGAGCACTTGCCCGCGAAAGGCAAAGGTCCCGAGTTCGAGTCTCGGTCGGGCACACAGTTTTAATCTGCCAGGAAGTTTCATATCAGCGCACACTCCGCTGCAGAGTGAAAATCTCATTCTGGAAACATCCCCCAGGCTGTGGCTAACCCATGTCTCCGCTATATCATTTCTTTCAGGAGTGCTAGTTCTGCAAGGTTCGCAGGAGAGCTTCTGTAAAGTTTGGAAGGTAGGAGACGAGATACAGGCAGAAGTAAAAGCTGTGAGTACCGGGCGTGAGTCGTGCTTCGGTAGCTCAGATGGTAGAGCACTTGCCCGCGAAAGGCAAAGGTCCCGAGTTCGAGTCTCGGTCGGGCACACAGTTTTAATCTGCCAGGAAGTTTCATATCAGCGCACACTCCGCTGCAGAGTGAAAATCGCATTCTGGAAACATCCCCCAGGCTGTGGCTAAGCCATGTCTCCGCTATATCCTTTCTTTCAGGAGTGCTAGTTCTGCAAGGTTCGCAGGAGAGCTTCTGTAAAGTTTGGAAGGTAGGAGACGAGATACAGGCAGAAGTAAAAGCTGTGAGTACCGGGCGTGAGTCGTGCTTCGGTAGCTCAGATGGTAGAGCACTTGCCCGCGAAAGGCAAAGGTCCCGAGTTCGAGTTTCGGACGGGCACACAGTTTTAATCTGCCAGGAAGTTTCATATCAGCGCACACTCCGCTGCAGAGTGAAAATCTCATTCTTTTGCAATAATGTTTTTTCACGTACATTTACTGGTGTACGTTAATTTTGTCTGAATTATTTGGTGAGGAAGTGATCAATAGGTCATGTTCAAAGCGGCAGTGTTACTGGATGAACAGCGAACATGTCACAAGCGATAAACTTTTTTCCTTGGTTCATTGTGGAGGGTGGGGGAGTGGGGAAAGAGAAAATGTCTCGTAAAGGTTTGAAATTATGAGTAAAATATATTGCAAGTCATTGAATGCAATCATTCTCAAATACTCAATGGATAAAGTTCTGCTATCTGCGCGTCTTGGGTCACGCCAATTTTTCACCCCCGCCCGCTCCCCTTTGAGAGATCCTTTCCAGACGATAAGTAATTGGTTGTAATGAACCGAGTGGTTTAGGAGGAGATGTGGAACGTACATACACACACGTGTATAATACGTATGCATTCGAATGAACTTCCACACACTGTGACAAATAAATTAACGATTACAATAACTGTTGAAAACGAAGGCTAAAGAAACAGACATCTGTTTCGTCCATTCCATTGTTCTATCACAAATGCAGGTCACTGTGGGCCAGCCATTCCAGTTCTTCGGTGGTGAGGTCGTCGATGTCTTGTAACGCACTCCTCAAGGTCAGGGCAATCTGGTACTGCGCGCCGAGGAATTTGAATCCCCGCCAGACCTCAAGGACGTCGAAGACCCCTAGACGTCTCTGCAGCACCGTGCCGTAAGCTGTGGCGGCGCTCGCCTCCTGGCCCGCATTTAGAGTGAGGGCGCCACAGTGGAACACGTGGTTGCAGCGGCAAATAGCGGCGTCCCCGATAGAGTACTTAAGCGCCTGCCTGTCGCTCAGCCTGCCAGTCTCAGAGCGGTTTCAGATGTCGTTGCGAGAGGAGTGTTTTCATGCGAAGGGTGTGGCGGATCGCCGTCCGGCGGGACCAGTTCAGGCGACTGAGTTGATCCCGTCGGTGGCCCCATCCGGTCCCCCACTTATGACGAACCAGCTTGCGACCACTGACTACGACTAGGTTTACTCTTCCACTGATAACTCGCGCTCTTGTGACCGAGCGTTTATTATTATGAACAAGCTCGCTCACTGGGGCTCTTACCCCGGTCGAGATGACGAAGAGGCGACCATACTGACCTTCTGCAACATCCGAAAGGCTGCTGCACTACCGAGCTCGGGGCAGCAAGAGTCGGGTGTGCCACCGAGAGCCTCGCCGGTCGCACTGCGAGATTTTGCGGTCCCGGCGACGGCGGCCTCGAAGGGAGTTGCGCCGCTGGGTTCGACCACCCGAGAGGTCGATGCTCACCCGGTTGCCCCATTCGCCCCGATTACACGAGAAGAACCCGTTGCTTCGCTAGTTGACCTACGGTCTGGAGGGGCGCAAAGACAGCTCAACAGGCCACCGAGATGGATGCCATTGACCTCCCGGGCGCAAACCTTGCCGACGGAGAACGTTGCGACACTGACGAAGCCCGAGCGCCCAGGAAGCGCCGGTCTGTGACTCACGACAATTCACTCACTCCTCGACCTCCGACTCCGCGCGGCCGCGGAAGAAGGCACCCAGAGGCTCCCGCGCTGCCGCTGCAGCGGCTGGGAGGACTGTAGCGGGCTCTTCTCAGAGTGCTGTCTCCCGGCAGGCTGATGAGGACGACTTTGTCGCCCCACCTCGGCGGCTCACCGCCAGGGCTGCCGTACTGCGGCCACCGCAGCCGCTGCCGACAACTAGCACGTTTCCAGGGGCAAACGTCGACGAGATGGAGGTCGGCGAGGCGTCTCTGGTGCCTCCCCAGAAGAAGCCGCCGCGCCCGCCGCCTATCGTCGTCCAATGGGACGGCGTGTACAAGGACTTCCAACAGAGGCTCGACAGGGTGGCCACGACCTCTACCGTCAACAATGCCGGCCGTGACCTCTACACGGTCACGGTCGCGACACACGAGGAGTACTGGGCAGTGATGGACGCCATCTGCAAGGACGGCCTCCACTGCTACACCCACCCCTCCGAGCCGCTCAAACTTCTGAAGGTGGTATACCGCCACCTTCAAGTTTGGCGCGGACTACCTCCGTGAGGAACTGGAGGATATGGGCTTCGGCGTCATGTCCACAGGCTCGATAAAGTCCCCTCGTACCCACTGCGACATGCCGCTGTACCTGGTTGTCCTCGTAGCGAACTTGGAAAATCGGAAGATTTTCCACGTGCAGCGGGTCGGCCTCGTCAAGGTTGAGGTCGAACCACTCCGGGACAAGGCAAAAGGGCTCACTGTTTCTCCTGCCAGCGGCCGGACCACGTTTCCAGATACTGCTCCGTGCCACCCCAGGGGGCAGCACGAGAGCAAATCTTGTGACCTTGCCCGCGAGGACAAGCCGACTTGTTCCAACTGCGGCGCACCACATGTTGCCTGTTATAGAGGCTGCTCGGCTTTCAAGAGGGGCCGGAACCAGCAGCGAGGCAAGGGTGCTCCTTCTTGTAAGGTACACCCTACCACCAGCTTCGCTGCCGCCACCACGAGCGGGTTACCTGCCCCTCCCAGCGCTCTGGGACAACAGCCCACTGCGCCGTCCACGGCTTCGCCTGAGAGGGCGGCTACCCCCGTAGCAGCTCCTGGCGCGCGGGTTGCCCGCCTGAGCAGGCGTTGCCCGCGCACGAGGCGTGCCACCCCCGCCGCTGCGCAACAGACTGCCACCGACACTCCGCCGCGGCAGCGACAAGCAGCTCGTGCTGCGCCGCAGTTACGGCCTGCAACTGTCGCTGCACGTCAGTCGGCACCTCCTGAGCGGCCCCAGCCAGCCGCCCCCATGGCGGAGGGCTCCCAGCGGCCCCCGCTACCTACACTACATCAGAAGCAGCTGAGCTCCGATCACTTCTGTGGTCGATGAGCCGGCTGCTCGAGCAACTCCCGGGGCTCGTCACCACGGTCACGGCGGCCCTCCAGGTCGGCGTCGTTCCTCAACCCCGCCACGGATAATCACCACGTCCACGACCTCACCGTCTGCGCTTTTAATGCAAATACCTTGTTGCCACAGCAAGGGGAATTCAGAGAGTTCTTGTGCGATGAGGCAATCGATATTTGCCTCGTGTGCGAGACCTTCCTGAAGCCTCGGATACATGTCAAGGTTGACCCATGGCGGAGGGACGGCCGTTTATATCAAGGCTCCCCTGAAACAACACGTAGTGTAGCTTCCGCCTCTCGCCGCTGTGGAAGCCACTGGGGTGGCTGTTACCACTACGGCGGGGGTTATCACCTTCGTTGCAGCCTACAGGCCGCCGAGGGGACTGCTGCAGGAGGCGACTTCGAAGCTCTACTGGCGTTGCGCGGGAAGATTTTCATTGCGGGCGACCTTAACGCCAAACACACGCAATGGAACTCGCGCATCACCAACGCCAGTGGCCGCCGCCTCCTTCGCGCCACGCAACGGCATGGCGCGATTGTGCTGAGGACCTACGACCACACCGTCTTTCCCCACCGAGGCCAGCCCGACGTGCTCGACATCGCCGTACTGAAAGGTGTCGGGCACTTCACGTCTGCCACCGCCGGATGCGGCCTGTCGTCTGACCACCTCCCGGTCGTCTTCGACACGGATGTCATCGACGCGTCCTCGCCGGCTGCCCGCCGCAACTTCCGCGGCATCGATGAGGTCCGTTCCCGAGCAGAGGTCTTAGACCGTCTCGAGGGAGCGCCTGATCAGGACGTGGAAGGAGCCGACGGAGCGTTGGCCTCTTTCACGCGCCACACAACCGCAGCCGGCCAGGACTGCCGCGAGAGATATCGCGCCAACTCCCGCTGCATATCCTTGAGGCGATTAGCCACAAGAATCGCCTCTTTCGGGAGTGGCAGCTCACGCGGCTGCCGGAGACGAAACAGGGCGCGGCGTGAGATTCGGGGCGCCATCGACGAGCACAGGAACCGGCCTTGTGGCCACCCTCACGACGGCGGACGGCAGTGTGTGGCGGACCGCCAAGCGCTTCCTTCGTCGACACCAGCGCGTTCCGCCTCTCCGAGTGGGTTCAAACGTTGTCTGCGAGCCCGACGCAAAGGCCAGCGTCCTCGCCGACACGTTCGCAGACAATTTTCAACCCGCCGAGGGCGTGGTTGATGTCGACCACGTCCGGCTAGTGGAGGACCGCCTGCCGGTTTTCCTCGCTGCGCGGGCCGACGACGACGCGATCGAAGAGATATCGGCGGAGGAAGTCGATTTGCAGCTCCGTCGCCTCAATCCCAAGAAGGCGGGTGGCTCGGAGTCACCAACTGCCTGTTGAGGATGCTGCCGCCGGAGGTTCACCAGACTCGGCGGACATCTTCAATAGCATACTCCGCTCTGGGACCTTCCCTTCCGTGTGGAAGAGCGGGAAGGAACCCCGCCAGGTAGCGAATTACCGGCCGATCAGTTTGCTCCCGTCCAACAGTCTTTGAGAGGCTGTACGGGGGGCGGCTGCTACGCCACGTCACGGACCGGCAGCTCATCCCCGAGGAACAGTTCGGGATCCGGAGCGGCTATTCGACCACCCAGCAGCTGTTGCGCCTCCTGGAGCAGGCGATGCGAGCGCTGGAGACGCGGGAGTACCTAGGGGCGGTGCTTCTCGTCGTCTCCGAGGCCTTCGACTGCGTGTGACGTGACGGCCTCGTGTATAAACGTTTTTTACACGGGGTACCGACGTCGCACGTGGTCCTGCTGCGCTCCTATCTCTCGGGACGAACATTCCACGTCCGAGCAGACGGAGGCATCTCTACCGACCGGCAGATTCGCACCGGAGTGCCGCAGGGGTCGGTTCTCGGCCCCCTGCCGTACTCCCTCTACACAGCCGACGCTCCGCGGGTGGCACGCGTGGAGTTAGCGCTTTATGCTGACGACACGGCTTTGTTCACCCGTAGCATGAACGCGGCCGAGATGCGCCGTCGCCTCCAGCTCGGATGTGACGTCCTGGGTGCCTGGTCCACTAAATGGCGTTTAAAATTTAACGCTGCGAAGAGCCAGGCCATCGTCTTCAGCAGAAAGAGGCTGCCTCCGGACCTACAGCCGGTCGCGATCACGGGAGGCCCCATCCCACGGTTGCGGACCGGCAAATACGTCGGGGTGACCCTCGATAGGCACCTAACGTGGCTGCCTCATGTCCGTGACGTCAGGGGGCGAGCAGTGGGGCGCTGTACCCACTGCTCAACCCTTCCTCCACACTCCCTCCACGCCACGGCCTGGCCCTGGTTCGGCCGATACTTGAGTACAAAAGTGTCAATCTTGGTGGGAACAGTGCTCAGTGTAGTTGTGAGGGCATTCTATCGGAGCTAAATAAATCCAAAAATGGACAAATTGTTGGTGCTCGTATAGTGTGTGCTTCCGTTCTGGTGTTTAGAGAGGCACCACTTCGAAAACTAATAACGCGTACAGGCAAAGCGGGAAAACATGATACGCTAAGTCACAACGCGGACGAAAATGTGTGTTGGGCTATCATGTCAGGCGGTCATTGCAGTGAATAAAGTAAGAGGGCGACAGCTGCAAAAGTTACTGTAGAAATGAATATCACTCTCGCGAACCCTGTCAACTGCAAAATAACATTAAGGGAACGCCGTAAGCTGGAAATTGAAGGACGACCTAGAATTCCAAAATAAGTCTCAATTTTACTCAGCCTTCGTGATCTCCCTCGGAGAGAAGGGTGTGTGATCCCCATCCACATCCATCATCGTTAGCCGAACTTGCCACTCTATTTCGCAGGGAGGATGATATAAAACTGCCTTCAAATCCACGCAGAACCTGTATTTATCCATTCAGTGGCGACTGGGAGCTGTTTTTGAATTCCACCGGTTTTCCTACGCCGTATTATTCATGGTAGTACCAGTTCGCATATAGCGGGCGTCGCTGCTAAGATAAAATTAGGTCTCAGGTTACACTGTTCGTCTCCCCCAGGGAACCACTGAAAATTACCCAGGGGAATCGCCCAGGCAATTCTGCTAGTTATATTCAAGGTCATCACGTAACTCTTTAATCGTCATACGACATAAAACAAGACGGGAACCACCTCTCAGCCAATAGGATCAAGCACCTGCTCCTCATCCGCCCCCTCCCCCTCCTCATCCCAACACCTGCTCCTGGACCAATGAGGGCCATGCACGCGCTCCCCTCCCTCCCCCTCCACATATTTACCTTTTATAACTGAGACACTTCTGTGAGTGCGGCTCCTCTGGAGATGGATAGCATAGGGAGAGAATGTGTCCCTTTGTTGATAACAAATTGTGCCGCTCGAGCTCTATTTTTTAATACCAACATTACGTGAAACCAGGAGTAGTAATGGTATTTCGAAGACTGGAACCCATAAGAGCCAAAATTGCTATAGACGGAGAAACAACTGAACAAGTAAGAGAGTTTAAATATTTAGGGTACAATTTTAAATTTTCCAGGTCAGATGATGTAGAGCTGAAATTTACCAGATTCAGACATTTCTGTGGAACTATACAAGATATATTAAAACATAACGTGTGGAAGAAAACGTTAATTAAACTCTACAAAGTAATAGCGTCACCTTTGGTGCTGTAAGGTAGCAAATGTAGGACCCTAACATCTGATCAATCACGAAGAATCGGATCAACATAAATGAAATTCCTCTTCGTTGTAGCGGGATATTCGTTGTTGGACCGTAAAAGAAAGATTGATATAAGACAAAAACTAAATTTTGAATCTACTACAAATGTAATTGAAAAATACCAGTTGAACTGGAAAGATCACACCCAAAGTATGTATAACGGCAGAATAACTAAAGTGCCAATGCAATTTAACGCAACAGGCAAGAGGAATGTTGGACGTCCGTTAAGGAGATGACGTGAACAATTTTGAGGCCTAAGTCTTGAAGACGATGACGACGATGAGCAGCAGAGGCCACATCTACGCAGGTACATAACTACACTCATTTCTACGTACTTTTTCCATTTCTTTGTAGTTTCACCAATTTTGCGTATTTTTCAAACTTTTTGTGTTTTTTCCCTCTTATAACTGGAGGCGCTCTGAAGCATAGCGAGGGGTTGTAAGCTGTGTCTGTATCTTTATAACAAACTACACTAATTGAGTTCTCTTTATTAATAACGGTTTAGTATTACGTAGCACCAGCAGATATGCAAGTCCTCTCGTTATTTCATATTTTTATCACTTTTGCGTGTTTTGTGCAATTATCGAACTCTGTTCCCAACGTCGTGTCGAAGTCATGACGCTCCCAGGCAGTCACGAATGCTGTAAATGCCTCAGTTACATACCCCTGATACAGAGGCACTTCACCCTAACTCCAGATTTTATAACTGGATCTGGGCACCGAGTCTGTTTGTTAATAACAAATTACGACCCATGAGGTCTATTTGTTAATAACAAATTAATGTTTGGAGGTACCAGCAGACGCCACACCCAGACAGATATTTAATTACTCTCACATTGATATAATTTTATCCAGTTACGTGTCATCATTGCATCGCTTCGCATCACGATATCACGTCATGATGACGCTTTGCGTCATGTCGACGTCATGATGCTATCAGCACTGCCCCAATTTATGAAACATTCCTAGGCCATCATTCCAGTACTAGTGTGTGACGTCACATGTTGAAAACGAAGGCATTGGTAGAAACAGTGACATCATAGAGAATTCTATAAGCACTATCGATTTCTGATCAAAGATACTGCATAAGAAACTCCCACGTGATGAGGTGCAGGCAAGAACGCCAATGCTTGCGAACACACTACCACCAATATTCAACAAAATTCCGGTGTAATGCTCTCCTGCCTGCTGTTTAACATTGCTGCGGTATCAGTTTTTGTCGAAGGATCTTCCGCTCACGGTAATAGCAGCAAACAGACCCCAACACGTCGCCGAAATATCAAAGACTGGTACAGGTACATATATATATATTACGACCACACACCCACTGAATTCGATAGGTAATACCGGTGCGGTATGGAACACCTCGTGCGACTGTGGACACCAGTTTGTGAACAGGGGAGTTCCACATGTGTTCCTAACATTAAGGTAGACCATCTCTCCTGGTATAGTACAGAAGTTTAAACAATACGTATCTGTAATCTTCTGCCGGCCGAAGTGGCCGTGCGGTTCTAGGCGCTACAGTCTGGAGGCGAGCGACCGCTACGGTCGCAGGTTCGAATCCTGCCTCGGGCATGGATGTGTGTGGTGTCCTTAGGCTAGTTAGGTTTAAGTAGTTCTAAGTTCTAGGTGACTGATGACCTCAGAAGTTAAGTCGCATAGTGCTCAGAGCCATTTGAACCATTTGTAATCTTCTCCGAGGCGAGAGACCTAGCGTATTGTACAAAAGACACTCAGTCATTCATGGAAGAGGCATCCCGCTACAACAGAACCACCAGTAATTTGTCGACGCCTGTACAGATAAGCGTTCCTAAGAGGTTAAACCCAAGCAAATTCTTTGCCACCTCCCTTTACCTGCGAACCAATCATAAACATACTCCCCCTAATACCCCCAATCGTAATGATTTTAAAATTAGCTTGGTTGAACGCATTTTCAGCCGGATAGCACTCCCAGATGAAATGAAGACTCGTAATTACGAGGTCAAAAGCAAAAAACGCTGCAAGTATAAGTGAAGTTACTATACTCCTAAATGTCGTATATTAATCACGGTAAGATTAGATGGGTAGATCAGATAACTAATGATGAGGTATTGAATAGAATTGGGGAGAAGAGGAGTTTGTAGCACAACTTGACTAGAAGAAGGGATCGGTTGGTAGGACATGTTCTGAGGCATCAAGGGATCACCAATTTAGTACTGGAGGACAGCGTGGAGGGTAAAAATCATAGAGGGAGACCAAGAGATGAATACATTAAGCAGATTCAGAAAGATGTAGGCTGCAGTAGGTACTGGGAGATGAAGAAGCTTGCACAGGATAGAGTAGCATGGAGAGCTGCATCAAACCAGTCTCAGGACTGAAGACCACAACAACAACAATCACGGTAAAACTACAAGATAGTCATCGCTATTAACATAATTTCGACGGATACTTAGAATTCGAAAACCACATGTTGGAGGGCTAGCGCACTGCTGTATTTGGCACAAAACCTTAGCTGTGCGTTAATAGTATGTATCCTTCAAACGCGAGCATGACTGGTGCAACAGACATATACGCCACTAAACGTGAACCATACCGCGTACATCGGGAAAAACGCTGGGCAGAAAACACAGCCTTGCTGGTTCAAAATGGCTCTGAGCACTATGGGACTTAACATCTGAGGTCATCAGTCCCCTAGAACTTAGAACTACTTAAACCTAACTAACCAAACGACATCACACACATCCATGCCCGAGGCAGGATTCGAACCTGCGACCGTAGTGGTCGCGCGGTTCCAGACTGAAGCACCTAGAACCGCTCAGACACACCGGTCAGCCACAGTCTTGCGACCATGTCTACGGTGGGTCAGTGTTCCCAGACATTTAACCCTCACGGTATTAGGATATGGCGTTGAGATATCGCAGGGCATTCTCCCTTCTAAGTCCGTGTTATGCCACGTCACGTTCTCAGGGAATACGATATTTATTGCAATTTTGACGTCATACATCATGATGATGTTGGACAGTAGTTAATGCTCTTGCTTGCGTGCTCTAGGGAAGGAATAACGGTAAGGTTCACCTGTGTTCAAACGAATAGGGTGCCGATTTAAACGACTGCAGTAAAAGCGCCCGGTTACGGTGGGTTAAGGGAAGCGCGTTTTCTTCTGCGGAACCTAGTAGGAGACATTTCTGGATGGCTGAGTTCTGCGGTCTCATTGTGCAGGCACATTGTTTGGTGCCGGTCGGGAGGCAGCTGCGTGCCACATCCAGGTAGACTGACTAGCGCCGAGATTTGCCGATGCAATGGCCAGCGCATTGTAGACTGGCAATAAAGAAGAGGACGGGCCCTTGTTTTAGCAGGAAGCCAACAAAACATGTGTGAGCATTCTGCGAATTTCCATGGGATGGGACCGTTGGCGCCCAAACTTCCAGACTCTGTTACAAAACATATTTGTGAAAGCACGAGGCTTTTAGCGAGTTTATGGCTGTTCTTTGGAAACTTCGAAATAGGTTCAACAGGAGAGATAACAAGCTTTTTGTGGAGGGCTGTGGTTCCATCCTGGTCATTTTGTTAGCAAAAGACATAGCAAACACGTGTGAAAGAGGCCGCGAAGCGGAATCTTTTTTTTTTTTTTTTTTTTCCTTTTTCTCCCAATTAACTTTAAAGTCTCTGATGGTCAAATTGGTGTATGCAGAGCAAGGGGCGCTCTCTGAGCTTCGTACGTCATGCTCCAGGTCGTGATTGGCTTGTGTTAAAGTGGGGGAAGTCTAAGATGTAAATGGGCTTTTGCTACAGAGCTGAGGAGGAAGCAGACAGAAAGAGAATATCTCACTCTTGTACTGGCACTTCACTAGTAAAGAACTGCAGGTCTCTACCTAAACGGTGAGACTTGTGTCCTTTGCTAGTGTGCCACTTAGAGCATTGAAAGGTGGCTACACTGAGCCACAGCGCCAGAGATCGCGCTAGAGAGTATTGTTCCGCCGCCTCCACTGGCAGTGATTATTGAGAACTCGTAGTAGTGAGTGCTTGTCGAGGACTCGTAGGAGTCAGTGCTCGCTGAGATGTCGTAGTGAAAAGTGTTTGCTGAGATGTTGTAGTAAGGAGTGCTTGTTCCATGTTTTATGCAGTTGTTTGATGGGCTAGACAGCAGATGCTGTTCGAATGGAAATATTGTAGTGATCAGAGTGCTTTTCGTCAATATATGAAGGTAACGAAACTTGATTTATTTTTCATTGTTTAATGTCGTAAGTAATGCTTCATTACAGGTTCAGTCAACAAAGCATCTGGCTTGTGTTCTTGGATTAGAGTGTAATTCTGGTTCTCTTGAGTAATTATGGTATTTTTATTTTCTTTAATTAATTCAGTATAAATGATATTTAAAATTTCTTGCGTTATTGAAGAAGAACCGTGCCAGATGCGTACGTTGAATCACACTTCCACACACAGAACAGTTATACCTGTGCTTTGGTTTCGTAGGTTTTATAGTTGCTGGGGACTTAATTAATTAATTGTGTTAATGAAAATTTCCATTTCATTCTTTGTTGTTGTTCTATGCAGTCAGATTGCGTAATAATACTAGTCAGGGCCAACCGTTTACGAGACTGCGTAAACGGACAGACAGCTACTAAATCAAGAAATTAAAATTATTTGCATTTTATTTTAATAATTAAGCCCCAATGCAGCATGTGCCAGTCACTTACTGAACCATCAGAGGTACTGCTTCGAGCATCACGCACACAACGAGTGATGCATGGATGAACTTATTTGTCTTGAGTTGGCCGTCTAAACATTTGACATGTTCTGTCACACTCAGTCGTGGCACAGAGTCAAATTGGCTTGGCAGACCAGCGAACGGGTCCACCAGCACACTGGAGTCAACCGGGGTTTCAGAGGCTCATAGGAAGTATCTGCGTTCCGAATTAACCGAGCGCGAGACCACATACTTGCATTTTTTGGGTGCACGCCGTTAATAACAGATTACGGCCGTCCATGACTTCAGTCGCCAAACGCATCATGGAGAGCCGCCCTGGCCACCAGGAGGGTAAAGTATTCGCTGCTAAGGTGTAGGGCTCCGATATATGCTTCTCACACCCTGTTCTTTCGAACCATATTTTTCTTTTTGGAATAGTAGAATATAGATGCTTGATAGTGTAGTTTTGTGCCATTCTTTATAATTTTAAGTAGTGGTGAGGTGTTGTACTGTATAATAGTGTGTTAATTTCCCACAACCTGTCATGCACTCAAAGTACTAAGCCAGCTTAGACTACACATTCACTTCAGTCATTTTCATTCCATCTAAGTCTACTACTTATTCAAGCATGGTGGCGTAGTTTTGTGCCATAACCCGGATTCTCATGTGTGAAGTCAGATAAAGTAATCAGTGTTCCAGTTAGTGTCGTGTGTCGATCCCCAGCTGATCACTTTGTCCACCACAGACCCCGTGTTGCTGAAAACGTTTGTCAAATAAAAAATGTTTGTGTGATATTTCTTTAGTTATTTTTGTTGTCTTGTGATGTTAAGGATGGATAAATCTATCGTCATTTAGATCACAACTTCCCCCTGAGTTCTGATTAACAGTACCTTCCCATTTTATTGTGAAAGTCTAGATTCGAAACGTAAGTAAAAGGTTTTCAGCGTCACTGTAAGACGTGTAAATAGATTCGGAAATAATCTGAAGTACATACAAACTAGATTGAGCAATGGCCTTAGTGCAACAAAAAATGAAGTCCTTCTACATACAAAGTCACAGACTCACAGAGGTCACAGTACTATAAAGTGGGACCTTAGAGAACGAGTACCGTACACCGATAAACCGATTCTCCAGAGACCAAAGTGATTAAAAAATGCGAGCAACAAACATAATGATTGCTGGAAAAACATGCTGCACGTACCTGATAACAGTGAAACGAGCATCATATTTATAACGACCAGAGGTGCTTCGCTACCGACCCAGGGCTGTGGCTCCTCTGGAAGCAGATGTGAATAGGCCACAGCCATGCAACGCATCTCTGTATATGTGCGCGCGAGTTGCCGGCAAATGCCATCCCATTGGTTCCAACTAACCACGGGAGATGGTCTGTTCAAAGCTGATAAATGAACGGGGTCCCTGACCGGTGTGTGGTAAGGGGTAACATTCCAGAATTCTCTTCCAGCAGTTTGCGTCAGACAACTCGAGCAGACTCTTAAGGGGGGTAGGACGTCAAACGGGCCAACTTGGAGCAGGAGAGGCACCACAGGACATTTTCATTTCTCCTGTCTATACTATTACAAATAAATTCATAAAACTTTGTCAACATGACCAGGAAGGATTGAGGACTCGCACTCATAGCAGTGGAAGTTCAAAAACGTAGCAAAATACCTTTTATTACATGTGAAATTTCATCATTTTTTCACTTACTACTGGCTGCATTTGTTTCTGTAGGTACACTTTTCTTCCTAAGTAAGAGAGATTCTTCGATGAATTTTGCACAGCATACAAGCAGTACTTACAGGTGAATGAGACTCTAGAATTTTCCAAGTCTATTAAAAACTGTGGTAAAAATTGAGATAATTAACTATAAAATTTGAGTTTTTTCTAAACAAGAAGTATAAAATGTAACAGTTCATTCATTTCTTCAATAATTAAATAAACTCTAGAGTTTCATACACATGTAACTATAGTTTGTATGCTGTGCAAAATTCATCAAAGAATCTCTCTTACTTACGAAGAGAAGTGTACCTATAGCAACAAATTCAGCCAGTAGTAAGTGAAAAAATGATGAAATGTCACAAGTAAAAAAATATATTTTGTTACGTTTTTGAGCTTCCACTACTATGAGTATGAATCCTGAATCCTTCCTGATCATGCTTTCAAAGTTTTATGAATTTATTTGTAAAATTATAGACAGTGGAAATTAAAATGTCCTGTGATGCCTCTCCTGCTCCAAGTCGGCCCGTTTGACGTCCTATCCCCCTTAAGGCGGATGCTCCAGCGAGTGTTGAAAAGAAACGGTAGCTGAGGAGCGCCCGCCTGATAGATTTGCTGCCGGTTATCTCCAGAGACCGAGTATGGTGAAGATGCCAGTGCGTCACCTGTCGAACACGAAGCACGCAGCAGATGCTGTCGGAAGAAAAACGCTCTATCATTATTTTTATTAGACGCCTGAGAACTGCAGGTTTCAGCCACATACTCTTATTCCATATAGTTTTATTAACAAAGGAAGCATTACTTAGTAGCAAAATGAATCCATACTTCTAACGGTTTCAATAATATCACCAGGTGTTGGACGTTAAGGTTCCACCACAAATTCAACTCTCACATGTCTTTAGAGCTCGGACACCGTCCTGTCTATGACACTACCGTTGACGAGGAATCATAAGTCAGATAGTGTCGGAAGCCAATACTTCAGGAAGGAATGGTAGAAGAGTCTACCTGCACAGCGACATTTATTAAGTCTACTGTAATGGGTAAAACTTTCTGAGACAAATATACATTAGTTGGGTCATGTTGCCTACGTGAGGCGAGTCATTAAAAGAAATACGTTCTAATGATATATATGTCACACATAGTTACCTGCGAAGAAGAAAAAAGGAGTTATGATCAACCCAAGTGTTTTATGAAGTTGCTGAGCACACTCTGTAGTTAATCTTTGATTGCTAACACAAATGATGTAACACACTAAGCAGATGACTTCTCCAAAATACCTTTAACTTAATGCTAGATTATGACGCTGGTAGGATGAATCAACATACCAAAAACATTACTACGAACCAACATTCGCAGATAACTTAAGATAAGAGCTACTAGGACACTCCGCCCCCTCCCCCCCTCCCTCCTAACACCGGTTTGTTATCAGGGGCAGTGGTATCATACTGACTTCTGACGATCCAGTTATTAGCAATAAGAGGCCTAGACTTCCGATAAGCATGCAGGAACATAATGAATCTGTGTCGAATATTTTTTCGAAACTATACGTATCCAAGCACTGGACTGTCAGTGAAATAGGCTTCTACGGAAGAAGCTCTGGCGATAATTACAGATGGATGGATACCGGTATGGTGTTACGGGCGCTCAACAGTGTAGTGTTTAGCGGCCGCGATAATTACAGCCCACATGCATTAAACCAACCTGTTAAGTGTCTCAGATTCTCGACCAAATTTCGTTTTATATCCCAACACACCATATACCGGTATATCTTAAAATGTAATGTATGCAATAAATGATTATGGACTCGAAGACCGATTATGGGTAACACCATACTGACATTTACACTTTGTAGTGGAACCGTGACACATCTAGAAAGACGATGATTCCGCCATCCTTTGCTGCGAGGGCATAAGAAAGCTAGTCTATCCAGCTTTGATTGTATAGGAAAACAAGAAGCCCGGTGGAATTCCGAAAACAGACGCGAGTGTAGCTGTTGTGTGAAATCGAGTTCCACTTGAAGGCTACAGGCATACAGCACCTATCTTTATAAGGCATTATAGGTTCTGGCTGTCTATTTTAAGTATAGGATCGAGATATGGTGTTGGATCTACCATTACCAAATGATCCATGAAGACTACGGGTTTCCACAAGAGGTGCACAACCAGCCCAGAAAGCTGTCTGCGAATGGTTATTGCGCGTTAGCGTGCAACTTAGGAAGTGGTCACATTATTGTGATTGGCTCGTGTATCAGCCATTCAGCGGAAACCAGTGAAAGTGCGGCAGAATGTCGCCAGAGTCTGTCAGCCGAGCACAAAAAGCGGGAAGTCATTTGGTAACGGAGCTGGGCGCACGACACGAGGCGGTTGAAGGAACGGCAGAAGACGGTGTGTGGCAATCAACGAGCGTTTACGGTGCACTGCGGTTGAGCTTTCAAGCACAACACAGCGCAAGACAACATTTGGGAGACTTCACAGGGGGAAGAATCATACGGAAACTGGAAGGAGGAAGAAGTGTGGCGAGTGTCGCTCAGAAGTTTGCTATAGCTCACAGCACTATTTCACATACATAAAGAATGTTCCGCACTATTTTGAGTTTCATTTGGAAAAGATTATTACTCTTTCTACTGTAAGTCAAGTTCGTCTTGCTTATAAGAACTTTGGCAATAGGTTACTGAAAGCTTGCTTTTTACCGTTTTTAGCTCATGCATTATTTGAGGTTGTCCGAAGGAGACGACGTGGTTGACCATGGTTAAACACAGCAGCAGACGACCTCTACATTGTACAACAGACAACAAGAGACCTACGTCAAATAGCGGGTACAACAAGTTATAGGACTTTGAGAAAGGCTGAATCGGTTGGAGGAGAGACAAGATAGTATCACTCCGACTGATTGTTCACACAGTTAGTTGCAGTGCGCTAGCTGAGGTACGAGCGGTGTAGGAGTCGGGCGCAGTTCACAGTGAGGCCATACGACAAGCGATGCGACACATCGTAACAAAGGCCGTGCGATGCGGCGCTTATCGGTGTGGGGCGATACGATATGCGATGCGACCTACTTTACGACAAACGACAAGACAGCAGCAGTCACGAGTTGTACTGAAGAGGACGTTACTGCGCTTACCAGTGTCTGTAACTCAAACCACTGTGTGCACCGGTACAGAGCTGTTAGTATGAGAGACATTTCGGCTGTGGTTACTCGTGACCTCTCCCAACGCGAACACAAATTCCAAGAGCTCCACAGAACGCATCCAAACAGTCTCCACTTCTTGCAACAACTAGTGCCAGCTACTCTGACAAAGTAGGACACAAATTTTCGACCTATTGCTCCTCCTACCGAGAAGCTACTCCTTACAAAAGGTAAGTTAGTTCAGGTGTTTGAGTGACGTTAAAAATGTATCTATGGAAGTTTATTTTTGGTAAGAGCACCTAGTACGGTACGTTATTCAATATGCTTCATACATGAATAATGGTTAAAAATTAATAAAGCTAGGGTACCATTTGTGCAACTGTTCAGTTTCGCAAACTACACTACTGGCCATTAAACTTGCTACACCAAGAAGAAATTCAGATGATAAACGGGTATTCATTGGACAAATATATTATAGTAGAACTAACATGTCATTACATTTTCACGCCATCTGGGTGCATAGTTCCTGAGAAATCAGTACCCAGAACAACCACCTCTGGCCGTAATAACAGCCTTGATATGCCTGGGCATTGAGTCAAATAGAGCTTGGATAGCGGGTACAGGTACAGCTGCCCATACACCTTCAACACGATACCACAGTTCATCAAGAGTAGTGACTGGTGTATTGTGACGAGCCAGTTGCTCGGCCACCATTGACCACACGTTTTCAGTTGGTGAGAGATCTGGAGAATGTGCTGGCCAGGGCAGCAGCTGAACATTTTCTGTATCCAGAAAGGCCCGTACAGAACCTGCAACATGAGGTCGTGTAATATCCTGCTGAAATGTAGTGTTTCCCAGGGATTGAATGAAGGGTACTGCCACGGGTCGTAACACATCTGAAATGTAACGTCCACTGTTCAAAGTGCCGTCAATGCGAACAAGAAGTGACAGAGACGTGTAACCAATGGCACCCCATACCATCACGCCGGGTGATACGCCAGTATGATGATGACGAATACACGCTTCCAGTGTGCGTTCACAGCGATGTCGCCAAAGAGGTATGCGACCATCATGATGCTGTGAACAAAACCTGGATTCATCCGAAAAAATGACGTTTTGCCATTCGTGCACCCAGGTTCGTCTTTGAGTACGCCATCGCAGGCGCTCCTGTCTGTGATGCAGCGTCAAGGGTAACCGCAGCCATGGTCTCTGAGATGATAGTCCATGCTGCTCCAAACTTCGTCGAACCGTTCGTGCAGGTTTTTGTTGTTTTCCAAACGTCCCCATCTGTTGACTCAGGGATCGAGTCGTGGCTGCACGACCCGTTATAGCCATGCGGATAAGATGCCTGTCTTTTCGACTGCTAGTGATACGAGGCCGTTGGTATCTAGCACGGCGTTCCGTATTACCCTCCTGAACCCACCGATTCCATATTATGCTAACAGTCATTGGATCTCGACCAAGGCGAGCAGCAATGTCGCGATACGATAAACCGCAATCGAGATAGGCTACAATCCGACCTTTATCAAAGTCGGAAACGTGATGGTACGCATTTCTCCTCCTTACACGAGGCATCACAACAACGTTTCACCAGGAAACGCCGGTCAACTGCTGTTTGTGTATGAGAAATCGGTTGGAAACTTTCCTCATGTCAGCACGTTGTAGGTGTCGCCACCGGCGCCATCCTTGTGTGAATGCTCTGAAAAGCTCACCATTTGCGTATCACAGCATCTTCTTCCTGTCGGTTAACTTTCGCGTCTGTAGCACGTCAGCGTCGTGGTGTAGCAATTTTAATAGCCAGTAGTGTAGTACGTGATTAAGACTGAGGAGTGGCGAGAAAAAATGTTGCTGGATAGATCACTCGCGATCAATAGCGTGGCAGTGGCTGGCCAACTGTACACGGGGGTAGATAATGTTTTTGAAGGAATGGAGGAAGCCCGCGATGAAAAGGAAAATGGCGACGTGTTCTTGACTTCGTCCAGCTGCTTCTTCAGAAGTCACAGAAATTTAACTTCCAGATCTGTCGCAGAGAATTCTAAAACCAGGGACGATAGGGTGGAGAAACATATAGTCAACATCATCACGTTCTGGTGTCTTTTCACCTCCATCTTCGGCTTGTACTGACAGCATGCGAAGAACAGAAACAGAAGGCAGCACCGCACTCCCTGTAACAGGCGGCAGCAACCTCACGTGTTGCGCGCTGCTTCCAACCTTGTCTCGGACAACTTCCAAAATACCTCACGTATTTTGTTTAGAATAGAGAAAGGCGTCGCTCTGTTTCCACCTCTAAACAACAATTTTGGGACGTTAGCTATGTTCCGTACGCAGTAATGTACGTCATAAACCTCATCAAAAGTAAAAAGACTAGAGAGTAAATTTTTCACGGCAAACTTTTCAAAATTTCCCCCGCGTTCTACTTTAGTTCCAAGTATCACAACTACGGGGAATACGGAAAATAAAACCAGTTCATTATGAAGCTGTGATGTGTTGCTATAATATGCGGTATGCGGGAAAATAATTTTTTTTTCTTTTTTTTTTTTACTATCAAATAGTTTCCTGAAAATCGAATGAGAACGACTGAGTACCGGAGAAAAAGGACGAATCTCAATACAGTGTTTCATACGTTTTTATGCAAAAAGTGAAATAAGTGAAACCTTTACTAAGAAACTAACTACAGAGACGGATGTAGTTTTACTTCATCTGCACAAAACAATTTTTTTAGGCAAATCGGATGACATTGAATTTGACTCTGGATGTATCGTACGACACGAGCTGCGTGGGGCGACTGGCACCTCTGCAGCGCCGAGCGATGCGGTAGAGGCACGCATCGCTGTAGTCGCAGTGTGAACACGTCAGGTCGGCTGCATTCTGTCTGTATGCGCTCTGCCGATGCGGGCTGCTTCTTCATCTACATCTACATCTACATCTATACTCCGCGAGCCACCTTACGGTGTGTGGCGGAGGGTACTTATTGTACCACTATCTGATCCCCCATTCCCTGTTCCATTCACGAATTGTGCGTGGGAAGAACGACTGCTTGTAAG
The DNA here is from genome assembly GCF_023898315.1 of Schistocerca nitens. Classification (NCBI taxonomy): domain Eukaryota; kingdom Metazoa; phylum Arthropoda; class Insecta; order Orthoptera; family Acrididae; genus Schistocerca; species Schistocerca nitens. Next base: position 21,900,063 of record NC_064618.1, on the reverse strand, counting down.
TCTCCGTATTTGCTCTAATTTCTCGGATCTTTTCGTTGTGATCATTACGCGAGATATATGTGGGCGGTAGTAATATGTTGCCCATCTCTTCCCGGAATGTGCTCTCTCGTAATTTCGATAATAAACCTCTCCGTATTGCGTAACGCCTTTCTTGAAGTGTCCGCCACTGGAGCTTGTTCAGCATCTCCGTAACGCTCTCGCGCTGACTAAATGTCCCCATGACGAATCGCGCTGCTTTTCGCTGGATCATGTCTATCTCTTCTATTAATCCAACCTGGTAAGGGTCCCATACTGATGAGCAATACTCAAGAATCGGACGAACAAGCGTTTTGTAAACTACTTCTTTCGTCGATGAGTCACATTTTCTTAGAATTCTTCCTATGAATCTCAACCTGGCGCCTGCTTTTCCCACTATTTGTTTTATGTGATCATTCCACTTCAGATCGCTCCGGATAGTAACTCCTAAGTATTTTACGGTCGTTACCGCTTCCAATGATTTACCACCTATGGCATAATCGTACTGGAATGGATTTCTGCCCCTATGTATGCGCATTATATTACATTTACGTTTAGGGAAAGCTGCCAGCTGGCGCACCATTCATTAATCCTCTGCAGGTCTTCCTGGAGTACGTACGAGTCTTCTGATGTTGCTACTTTCTTGTAGACAACCGTGTCATCTGCAAATAGCCTCACGGAGCTACCGATGTTGTCAACTAAGTCATTTATGTATATTGTAAACAATAAAGGTCCTATCACGCTTCCTTGCGGTACTCCCGAAATTACCTCTACATCTGCAGATTTTGAACCGTTAAGAATGACATGTTGTGTTCTTTCTTCTAGGAAATCCTGAATCCAATCACAAACCTGGTCCGATATTCCGTAAGCTCGTATTTTTTTCACTAAACGTAAGTGCGGAACCGTATCAAATGCCTTCCTGAAGTCCAGGAATACGGCATCAATCTGCTCGCCAGTGTCTACGGCACTGTGAATTTCTTGGGCAAATAGGGCGAGCTGAGTTTCACATGATCTCTGTTTGCGGAATCCATGTTGGTTATGATGAAGGAGATTTGTATTATCTAAGAACGTCATAATACGAGAACACAAAACATGTTCCATTATTCTACAACAGATTGACGTAAGCGAAATAGGCCTATAATTATTCGCATCTGATTTATGACCCTTCTTGAAAATGGGAACGACCTGCGCTTTCTTCCAGTCGCTAGGTACTTTACGTTCTTCTTAGCGAGAGCACCAGCAGCAGCGAGTACTGTTTGTATAAAGCGTTTATTTTGCATTTTGTTTACGACCTTCCACTAAGGAAGGGATTCTATTTGTGTTTATCTGCTCTGCATAGTAACTAACAGTTCTTGATAAAACTTTACGTAGTTTTCGTGTTAGATTTCTTAGTGTTTTCTTGATCGTTTAGAACAGAAAGCGCCCTAAAACCGTCTTTTGTTTGTTTCGCGGCCGTTAGCCACTAGTCACTTGAATCAGCAGTTGTCTTGTGACAGCCAGAGCGAGAGCACCAGCAGCAGCGAGTACTGTTTGTATAAAGCGTTTATTTTGCATTTTGTTTACGACCTTCCACTAAGGAAGGGATTCTATTTGTGTTTATCTGCTCTGCATAGTAACTAACAGTTCTTGATAAAACTTTACGTAGTTTTCGTGTTAGATTTCTTAGTGTTTTCTTGATCGTTTAGAACAGAAAGCGCCCTAAAACCGTCTTTTGTTTGTTTCGCGGCCGTTAGCCACTAGTCACTTGAATCAGCAGTTGTCTTGTGACAGCCAGAGCGAGAGCACCAGCAGCAGCGAGTACTGTTTGTATAAAGCGTTTATTTTGCATTTTGTTTACGACCTTCCACTAAGGAAGGGATTCTATTTGTGTTTATCTGCTCTGCATAGTAACTAACAGTTCTTGATAAAACTTTACGTAGTTTTCGTGTTAGATTTCTTAGTGTTTTCTTGATCGTTTAGAACAGAAAGCGCCCTAAAACCGTCTTTTGTTTGTTTCGCGGCCGTTAGCCACTAGTCACTTGAATCAGCAGTTGTCTTGTGACAGCCAGAGCGAGAGCACCAGCAGCAGCGAGTACTGTTTGTATAAAGCGTTTATTTTGCATTTTGTTTACGACCTTCCACTAAGGAAGGGATTCTATTTGTGTTTATCTGCTCTGCATAGTAACTAACAGTTCTTGATAAAACTTTACGTAGTTTTCGTGTTAGATTTCTTAGTGTTTTCTTGATCGTTTAGAACAGAAAGCGCCCTAAAACCGTCTTTTGTTTGTTTCGCGGCCGTTAGCCACTAGTCACTTGAATCAGCAGTTGTCTTGTGACAGCCAGAGCGAGAGCACCAGCAGCAGCGAGTACTGTTTGTATAAAGCGTTTTTGTACTTATTTGCTGCGCTTAGCCTTTAAATAGTTTTTCTGGGAAAACCTAGCGTAGTTTTCGCGTCTCGTATTTCAGTGAGTGTTCCTTGATTATCAGAGTAGCTCATCAGAAGATTATCTTGGGAATTTGTCACCGTATAGAGTGGGGTAAACATAGTCATGTGTAGGGACTGTGGTTGTTGTGAGCGGACGCAAGGAGAATTGGCCACTCTTCGGGGGCAGGTGGAGGCTTTGTCTGTTAGGCTCATCGAGCTCGAGGCGCAGGCGTCGGCTCGTAGTGGCGTTGGAGCAACTGTGGTGAGACCTATGCCTACTTCGGTGGCCTTGGAATCACATGGAACCCCTGATGTCGCTGCGTCTTCCGGCAGTGAGCATCTTACCGGTCAGCCATCACTCCAGGGTGAATGGCGGACAGTGGTGGGCTCGCGCGTGCCTGGCCGAAAGGCGAAGGTGGGATCTGGCCGCGTGGCAGCTGCCTTACCCCTTTCCAACAGGTACGGGGTGCTTCCTAGTGGTGATGACATCGTTTCCGAGCCACCACAGGATGCCTCGCCTGTTGGGCCAGTGGCCGATTCTCCAGCAAGGTCCCGACAGTCACAGAGGGCGGGTCTATTAGTTATAGGGAGCTCCAACGTTAGGCGGGTTATGGAGCCCCTCAGGAAAATAGCGGGTAGGTCGGGGAAGAATGCCAGTGTGCACTCGGTGTGCTTGCCGGGGGGTCTCGTCCGTAATGTGGAGGAGGCCCTTCCGGCAGCTATTGAACGCACTGGGTGTGACCGGCTGCAGATAGTAGCACATGTCGGAACGAATGACGCCTGCCGCTTGGGTTCTGAGGCCATCCTTGGTTCCTTCCGGCGGCTGGCTGATTTGGTGAAGACAACCAGCATCGCACGCGGAGTGCAAGCTGAGCTTAATATCTGCAGCATAGTGCCCAGAGTCGATCGCGGTCCTCTGGTTTGGAGCCGTGTGGAGGGTCTAAACCAGAGGCTCAGACGACTCTGCGACTATAATGGTTGCAAATTCATCGACCTCCGTTATTGGGTGGAGAACTGTAGGGCCCCCCTAAACAGGTCAGGCGTGCACTACACACCGGAAGCAGCTACTAGGGTAGCAGAGTACGTGTGGCGTGCACACGGGGGTTTTTTAGGTTAGAGGGACCCCCCCTTGGGCGAAACGATAAAATACCTGACGGCTTACCAGAGAGAACATTATCATCGTTGATAAAGAACGTCCGTCCTCAGAGACCAAAAACAGGAAAAGTTAACGTAATATTGGTAAACTGCAGGAGTATCCAGGGCAAGGTTCCTGAATTAGTATCTCTTATTGAAGGAAATAGTGCGCATATAGTATTAGGAACGGAAAGTTGGTTAAAACCGGAAGTGAACAGTAACGAAATCCTAGACACAGAATGGAATATATACCGCAAGGATAGGATAAACGCCAATGGTGGAGGAGTATTTATAGCTGTAAAGAATTCAATAATATCCAGTGAAGTTATTAGCGAATGCGAATGTGAAATAATCTGGGTTAAGTTAAGTATCAAAGGTGGGTCAGATATGATAGTCGGATGCTTCTATAGACCACCTGCATCAGCAACCGTAGTAGTTGAGCGCCTCAGAGAGAACCTGCAGAACGTCGTGAAGAAGTTTCGTGATCATACTATTGTAATAGGGGGAGACTTCAATCTACCAGGTATAGAATGGGATAGTCACACAATCAGAACTGGAGCCAGGGACAGAGACTCTTGTGACATTATCCTGACTGCCTTGTCCGAGAATTACTTCGAGCAGATAGTTAGAGAACCAACTCGTGAAGCTAACGTTTTAGACCTCATAGCAACAAATAGACCGGAACTTTTCGACTCCGTGAATGTAGAAGAGGGTATCAGTGATCATAAGTCAGTGGTTGCATCAATGACTACAAGTGTAATAAGAAATGCCAAGAAAGGAAGGAAAATATATTTGCTTAACAAGAGTGATAGGGCACAAATCGCAGAATATCTGAGTGACCACCATCAAACGTTCATTTCTGAGGAAGAGGATGTGGAACAAAAATGGAAAAAATTCAGAAACATCGTCCAGTACGCCTTAGATAAGTTCGTACCGACTAAGGTCCAAAGCGAGGGGAAAGATCCACCGTGGTATAACAATCATGTACGAAAGGTACTACGGAAACAAAGAAAGCTTCATCATAGGTTTAAGAGTAGTCGAATCATAGCTGATAAGGAAAAGCTGAACCAAGCGAAAAAGAGCGTAAAGAGAGCAATGAGAGAAGCATTCAACGAATTCGAACATAAAACATTGGCAAACAATCTAAACAAGAACCCTAAAAAGTTTTGGTCATATGTAAAATCGGTAAGCGGATCTAAATCCCCTATTCAGTCACTCGTTGACCACGATGGCACCGAAACAGAGGACGACCGAAGAAAGGCAGAAATACTGAATTCAGTGTTCCGAAACTGTTTCACTGCGGAAAATCGTAACACGGTCCCTGACTTCAGCCGTCGCACGGACGCCAAAATGGAAAATATTGAAATAAACGATATCGGAATTGAAAAACAACTGCTATCACTTAGTAGCGGAAAAGCATCCGGACCAGACGAGATACCCGTAAGATTCTACAGTGATTATGCTAAAGAACTTGCCCCCTTTCTATCAGCAATTTATCGTAGATCTCTGGAAGAACGTAAAGTATCACCGCATCTGATGTCGTATCATCGGCCCAGGACAACAGTGGGAAGGAAGTGTTGCCGGTGGTCCTTCCAGAAGGACTACACGACGACAGCGTCAAGGGACCGCTCGACTGACTCGAAGGAATGGACGGGGGACGACGGCTGAAATCAGGGGACAGTTTACAGATTGAGGGAATAGAACACTGGAATTTTGGAGATCAGTGCGTAATCGAAATAAATCGCGTGATACTGAGAGTGTCAGATTAGGAAAATAGTTACTAAAATAACTTAGTATGTTAGTTTTGATATTTATGGCGGGAAGACAATTGACGACAACCAGAATAGAAAGGATATAAAATGTCCCAATTGGCTATAGCGAGAAAAACTCTTCTGAAAAACAGAGCTGTTTCAACATCTTGTATAAATTCAAGTGTAAAGACTTGCAACGGGCCATTGAATCACGGGAAATTATTGTTTTTCTCTGACAACGTGTGCGTGGAAGACACGCTTGCACGTAAGTGTAGCATGGACGATAAGCAGCTGAGACAAGAAGAGAGCGGACGCTTTTGAAATACTGTGGAGCACAAGAATGCTGAAGATGCGATGGCTGGATTGAGGAGGAAAGAAGATTAGAGTTCAACGTCAGGTCGACGGCGCGGTCGTTAGAGACGGAGCACAAGCACAGGTTAAGAAAGGAGGGGTAGGGATGTCGGCCGCGCCCGTTTCAAAGGGACCATCCCAGCATTTGCCTGGAGCGATTTAGGGCAATCTCTGAAACCCTGAATCTTAGTGGCCGGCCGGGGATCTGAACCGTCGTCCTCCCGAGTGCGAATCCAGTGTTGTGACCACTGCGTCAACCACCTCACTCGGTGGCGCAGACTGGGTAACTGATGAGCAGGCGCAGAGCTGAACTGGAAGGAAATGGCGTTTACGGCACAACTTCAGTGAAGAAGGCTTCAGAGGTATCGTCATTCCGCTGTGCAGCTAAAAACTGTAGAGGAACATAGCTTGAACAGAATCAGAACCTTCCAATGGATTTAAGATGCAATAGTTACGCAGGAATGACGAGATCAAGCGGAGAGTGCGCTGGTATGAAAGTTTCTAGCAGATTAAAACTGTGCGCGGGACCAGTACTCGAATTCAGGACCTTTGCCTTACGCAGGCAAGTGTCCCACCAGCTGAGCTACGCAAGTGCCACTCGCGACACGTCCTACACAGCTGGCACTCCATCTCCTACCTTTCAAACTCGACAGACGTTCTTCAGAGAGCTATAGTCTCGGTCGAGCAGGCAGTCTTAGTCGATCCGGAGGTGAAAAATACGTTCCCCAGGCGGTGTCTCTGTAGTGTCCTCTCTTTCACGAGTGCTAGTTCCGCACGTTTCGCAGGAGAGCTTCTTCGAAGTATGGAAGGTAGTAAATGACGTAATGGCGGAAGAAACGCTGTGGGGACGGCTCGTGCGTCGTGCTTGGGTAGCTCACTTCGTAGAGCACTTACTCCCGAAAGGCAAACGTTCCGGTCGGGCGTATAGTTTTAATCTGCCCGGTTGTTTCTAGCTTTCGCAAGGTAGACTAGAGTGAAGACCTGCAGCAGACCAGTCTTACGACTGAAGGCCATCACCACCGCCACTAAAAGGGCAACGGAAACGGCAAACGCAACGACAACGGCAAGTGCATCCTATATGACAGTAACGAACTTATGTTTGAAGCAGTGAGCGATCTCAAAGATTTTTAGAGTTCGTTGTGACAAAAAAAAGTTTGTCATTGAGACTCTTTTGGACTAGATCATACTACCGTATCAATATTCGAAGTCACTGAGATGGGTTTACTACAGTGCCAATGGTAACACTTAGACTTGAACTCCGTGTTACGTGCTCGGGTTTTCCAAGTCTGGAGGAGCCATTAGGAGCAATAGAGTTTCCTGTTGTGAAACATCGCCCAGCTAGAATGTGACAGCGGTAGTCTCGTCCGTCAGTGATACACCTCGTGACTTTCATCTATTTGTGCGTCGTTACATGTTGATAATAACTATCACGTAAACGAGGAGTAAGCGTTACGACGCTCGATATGCTGTGATATGCACAGCAGAGGAGTAATCGATGCGACCGCTTTATTTTTACGCTAGTTTTGACCACAATGAGTCCGCTTCCACAGCTAAGCTATCAGTCCCACAGCTGTATGGCAACCAGGGTTCAGTTCCCCTAGTCGCTTTTACGTGGTGGGAGGTACGGAACGGGGCGCCTCGTGGGGCCAGTTGAGGAGGTACTCGCTTTAGAAGACGAACCTCTGATGTCTGACGTGACGACGACATCAAGGAGAGGGGTGTGCTGACTCCGTGTCTCGGCCAGCCGGCGTAGTGTGGCCACCAAGCCAGACCTCCGAGTTGGCTCTCGCTCCAATTATAATCTGTATCGTTCGTGTAACACCTATGGAGTAACTGCAGAGTCTACTGTGCACTGTGTCAAAATGGCGTCAGTAATAGCCACCACGGACACAGTTTTCTTCATCGTTATATCAGACACGAGTGGGGAGCTTACACGAGGAGGAAACCTAGTGAAGGCCGGCCGAAGTGGCAGTCTGGAACCGCAAGACCGCTACGGTCGCAGGTTCGAATCCTGCCTCGGGCATGGATGTTTGTGATGTCCTTAGGTTAGTTCGGTTTAACTAGTTCTAAGTTCTAGGGGACTAATGACCTCAGCAGTTGAGTTCCATAGTGCTCAGAGCCATTTGAACCATTTGAAACCTAGTGAAAGACAACAGGATTACATACAGACCCTTCGACATGCAGAGTACATCAAGTTAAGTATAACTCTAAATATCCTACTATATAGACTCCAAGACAAAAAAAAGCAATCGACGCACCACGGAGGAATGATCCACATGGGACTGAAATCGGTTGATGTGATATATATGTACAGACTAACAAATTATTACAATTTCATAGCAATTGGATGATTTGTTCAAGACAAAAATCTTCACAAATTGAGCAAGTCAACAGCGCTTTGATTCACCTCCAGTCCTTATGCAAGCAGGTATTCGGCTTGACAGTGGGTGGATGTCCACCTGAAGGATATCGTTCGAAATTGTGTCCAAAGGCGCGTTAGATCGTCAGAAACCCTAGATGGTTGGAAGGCCCTGCCAGTAATGCTGGGGAGAGATGCGAAGACCTTGTTGGCCGAGGTAGTCTGATCAGCATGAAGTCAAGCAGCAGAAACTCTCGCCGTGTTCGAGCGGGCATTATCTTGCAGAAAAGTAAGTCCAGGATGGCGTGCCATGATGGACAACAAAACGGGACGTAGAAAATCGTCCACAAACAGGTGTGCTGCAAGGTTGGCACGGATGACAACCAAAGGGGTCCTGCTGACTGAACAAAATGGCACCCCAGACCACCACTCCCGGCCGCCGGGTTGGTACGAGCGGCGTCTCCACACACCCCTTCGCTGGTCTCGGTGCTCATTTCGATGTGGGAGCCATCACTGAAGAGAATTCTACTCCAGTCAATGGGACACCATGCCGAATGTGCCCGACACCACTGGAAACGACGGTGCTTGTGATCGCAGAAGCTCCACTTGTACGCTGGATCGATTAGAATGATAAATCCGGTAATCTGAGAGCCTCTCTGACCACTGACCAGTCGGCAGGTTCTGTCATCTCTCTGGGTTGGCCGCTGTGTTCAGTTACGGTTCACCCATTCCTGCCAGCACAGTCCAATAGTGGTATCGCTCCTGTCGAACGATTCTTTGAGCCCAACTACACGTCCTCTCTCAAATGCTGACATCTCCGTATATTGTTTACTCACCTGTGTTACTGTAGAACTGAGTACACGGAATGTAAGTCGAAAAGTATAAAAAGTATAGTATTGTCATTTCTCCCCTTACTTCCCTCCATAGTATAAGGAGAAATTGCGCTGCACCGCCACACAGTGACCCACCGGCCGCCAAAGCTTACAATTTTCTCATTTTCCGTCGGTACCTTTACGAATATCAATCTGTAACCAGTTTGCATAACTCCTTCGTCGTGCGTCCTTCTTTTTCTTTTTCAACTACTGACAGTTGCAGGTTGCTTATCAAAATGTTTCCAGGGGCAACAATAAATTGTTTTTTCAGTACTTCATATAACTGCTGACGGAATTTAGAAATTTTAAATGACGTACCAATCTACTATTTAAGAGCTATAATCTTAGAAGTTAAATACAGTAAGTCAGTTATGAAAGTTAGAATCTGTGTACAGGTGTGGAGACAGTGGAGCGCACCGCGCAAATTGACCGGATTATATTTAACCAGTATTTGAGGATGAGAGCACTTGGTGGTTTCCAGAGCAGTTAACACATAGTTTCACACGTTTTCAAAACTTTTTCTCGCTGCCACCCCACACAAGGTAATCAAAGGAACAAAGTTTATGACGTTTCAGTCTGTTACCTCTTTACTACTAACTCTCTTCGCAACACGTTTTGCCGACAGTGGTGTCGTGGCTAGTCGATGCTACACGCGGAGCAATCGTCACGTGTAGAGAGACGCCGGCAGCAGAGGTTCCGCCGTCGTCGCACAACCGGCGGCGCCAGCGCCACGCCCCCTGAGCTGCGTGTCGCCAGGAGACTGCACGATTTTCCCGTACAGTTAGCTCCAGTTAGCGGCAGTCGGCGCTCGTCATAGAGCAGCGCCAGCTTTCTGTACCAAAGTGGCACTTCAGAACTCGTCTCGAGACTTACTTTTATTTCTATATTGTGAACTAGTAAAGGGTTAAACTTACCCTGGCTTTGCCAGGGACATGTATATGGATTTCAACGAGGAGACGATGTCCGGAAGTTGTGTACAAAACAATATTTCTCTCAGTAATTGTGTTCTCTCCTTCCTTTGATTTCTGCCTCAGAACTCTCGGGACATTGTACATTTGGTAACGAGAGTTACTTGGTCACATCAGCGTCGAAATTATCGCTGAATATGCGTACATTATACGACATGAGTGAAGGTTGTACACGTGGAAGAGAGTTGGAGAAACCGGAAAGTTTCAGATTGATTGTACACTGAAGCGCCAAAGAAACTGGTATAGGCATACGTATTCAAATACACAGATATGTAAACAGACAGAGTACGGCGCTGCGGTTTGCAGCACCTACATAAGACAACAAGTATCTGGCGCAATTGTTAAATCGGTTACTGCTGCTGCAACGGCAGGTTATAAAGATTTAAATGAGTTTGAACGTCGTGTATAGTCGGCGCACGGTCGATGGGTCACAGCATCTCTGAGACAACGCCAAAGTTGGGATTTTTCCCGAACGACCATGTCACGAGAGTATCGTGAGTATCAGGAATCAGGTAAAACATCAAATCTCCGACATCGAAGCGGCCGGAATAAGATCCTGCAAGAACGGGACCAACGAAGACTAAAGAGACTCGTTCAAAGCGACACAAGTGCAACCCTCCCGCAGACTGCTGCAGATTTCAATTCCGGGTCTCCAGCAAGTGTCAACGTGCGAACGATTCAACGAAACATTATCGACATGGACTTTCGGAGCCGAAGGACCACTCGTGTACCTGTAATGACTGCACGACAGAAAGCTTTACGCTTCGCCTTGGCCAGTCAACACCGACATCGGACTGTTGATGACTGGAAACATGTTACCTGGTCGGACGAGTCTCATTTCAAAGCGTATCGAACTGACGGACATGTACGGATACGGAGACAGACTCATGAATCCATGGACCCTGCATGTCAGAAAGGGACTATTCAAGCTGGTCGAGGCTCTGCAATGGTGTGGGGCGTGTGCAGTTGGAGTGATTAGGATCCTGATACGTCGAGATACGACTCTGACAGGTGACACATACGTAAGCATCCTGTCTGATCACCTGCATCCATTGATGTCCATTGTGTATTCCGACAGACGTGGGCAATTCCAGGTGGACAATGCGACACCCCACACGTTCAGAATCGCTACAGAGTGGCACCAGAAACACTCTTCGGAGTGTAAACACTTCCGCTGGCCACCAAACTCCCCAGACATGAACATTATTGAGCATATCTGAGATGCCTTGCAATGCGCTGTTCAGACCAGATCTCCAGCCCCTCGTACTCTTACGGATTTATGGACAGTTCTGCACGATTCATGGTGTCAATTCCCTTCAGGACTACTGCAGACACTTTTTGAGCCCATGCCACGTTGTGTTGCGGCGCTTCCGCATGCTTGCGGGGGCCCTACACGATATTAGGCAGGTGTACCAGTTTCTTTGGCTCTTCCGTGTATATTGGTTAGACAGAGATTTAGCAACCAGATTTTAAGTTGTAAGACATTTCCAAGGGCAGATGTGGTTATGAACTGCAGATTTGAACTCAAGACTCTGCAAAAAGGCAGGAATTTAAGAAGATGAGATCTGGATAAACTGAAATAACCAGGGGTTTTAGAGGGTTTCAGATTGAGGAATAGCGAACGATTGACAAGAACATGAGAAAGGAATACAGTAGAGGAAGAATGGGTAGCTTTGAGAGATGGAATAGTGAAGGCAGCAGAGGATTCAGTATTTAAAAAGACAAGAGATATCGAATTTAATCGATGACTGGATAAAATATGAAAGTACAATAAATGAAGCAGCAGAAAGAAAATACAAATGTCTGAAAAATGAAATAGACAGGAATTGCAAAATGGCTAATCAGGAATAGCTAGAGGACAAATGTAAGGATGTAGAAGCATTATCACTAGTGGTAAGATAGATAATGCTTGCAGGAAATTAAACAGACCTTTGGAGAAAAGAGAACAACCTGTATGAAAATCAAGAGCTCAGATGGAAAACCATTCCTCAGCAAAGAAAGGAAAGCAGAAAGATGGAAGGAGTATATAGAGATGTACTTAAGAGCAATATTATGGAAATTGAAGAAGACGTCGAGTAAGATGAGGAGATATGACCGTGAAGAATTTGACAGAGCACTGAAAGACTTAAGTCGAAACAAGGTTCCGGGAGTAGACAACATTCCGTTAGAGCTACTGGTACCCTTGGGAGAGCCAGCCATGACAAAACTCTTCCATATGGTGAGCAAGTCGTATGAGACGGGCGAAATACCCTAAGACTTGAAGAAGAATATAATAATTACAATTCCAAAGAAATCAGGTCCTGACAGGTGTGAAAATTACCGAATTATCAGATTTTAAACCACTGCTGCAAAATACCAATACGAGTCCTTTACAGAAGAATGGAAAAAGTGGTAGAAGCCGACCTCGGGGAAGATCAATTTGGATTCTGGGGAGATGTATCAACGCCCGAGACGATCTATCCCTATGATTTCTCATAGAAATTAGGTTAAGGAAAGTTAAACTTACGTTTAAAGCATTTGTAGACTTAGAAAAAGCTTTTAACAATGATGACTGGAATACTCTCCTTCATATTCTAAAGGAGCGCAGAGATAAAATACATGGAGCGAAACGCTACTTACAATTTTTACAGAAACCAGATGGCAATTATAAGTGTCGAGGGACGCGAAAGGGAAGCAGCGGTTGAAAAGGGAGTGAGACAGGGTTGTAGCCTATCCCCGATGTTATTCAATCTGTATATTGAACAAACAGTAAAGGAAACAAAAGAAAAAATTGGAGTAAAAATTAACGTCCAGAGAGAAGAAGTAAAAACTTGCTGATGACATTGTAATTCTGTCAGACACAGCAAAGTGAGGCGAAGCGCCATATACCGATCCTGCTTGTAGGCGGTTAAGTGGGAGAGTGGAGAGTGACAGATGGTGACGCGAGACTGGACGCGCACGTAGTTTATGTATCAGCCGATAGAGGACAGTATTGGATAGGGGACTGTGATTTAGTTTCGATTGTGCCCACTAGAGTGCACTAAAGTAATAGAATGTTTTTCATAAACTGTTCTAGTATTTTCATAAAGTGTTATATATCTTTTTGTGTATGCAAAATGTTATAAATTTGTTTTAGGATGATGCGTGAGTGTGGTTAAAGGTTAATATGAAGATGTTTAACGAGTTATGTAGTGGGATTTAATGTGGGAACATTTCGAAGAATTATGGATGTCGACAAAGGGGATTTTTATAGAATAGATTTGTAAAGTAAGTTTATGGTAAAGGGAAAGTTAATTCAGGTATAAATAACAATAGTAAATAACTTTATGCATAAACAAAACTTCAGCACATTAGATAATTACGTCGGTAAAAAGTGCAGTCGTTAGGTTTACTATTTTGCGATTGGTCATTGATGAAAAGCGGGGACTGACGCGGGAGAGTGTTGTTTTGCTGTTGGCTGTTGTGTAAACTGACCAATGGTAAAGCAATATTCTTCGCGCGCCTTTCTCTGCTGTAGAGAAGCCAGAGTATTCTAGAGAGGAGTCGGAGCCTAGCCATGAAACAGTTCGGACGTGTGTAGTAGTAGTTCCGATGGAAATAATAAGTTGCCGGATCTAGCAGTGTTTCATACATCAAAAGTGTTGTAAAGTGACGGCATAATTATTCCGATGTGTGTGTAGAAATTTTGCAATTTTCAAGTGAATTTGTGACGAGAAAAAACATAAATTCTGCGTGGCGTATTAAGCAGGTCGGTGGCTAAAAACTGTGACTGCATTAGGTATCGACAGACTTAATATTTGGCGAGCATTCTCAATCAAAAACAATCCTTATTTTTTGTAGCTATTACGTTTTCGGGAAATGCAACACCATAAACTTGCTAACGTCAGTGAAACGGATTGTGAGTAACTCTGTTAAGACTAGCACGGGCTTGGCAGTTATACTTGTTCACCTAAGTTTCAGAATATATTAATTAAGGACAAAATTTCCAACCTTTCATTTCGTGTGAAAATTTTGTCCCAAAATGTAGATTAGTGACTTTAATTGCAGCCTGGTTCACGTCGAAGTACAGTAGGTTTCGCTCGGCTTCCCTACTGATGATCTGCTGAGACAATGTTCACAGGTAGGTACAGGTTCGTCGTAAAGGGTCGGAAGGAACCGCGACGCCGCAAAAGGACTTAGAAGAGCAATTGAACGGAATGGATGATGTCTTTAAAGGAGTATAATATAAAATGAATATCAACGAAAGCAAAACGAGGATAATGGGATGAAGTCGAATTAAATTAGGTGATGCTGAGGGAATTAGATTAGGAAATTATACACTTAAAGTAGTAGGTGAGTTTTGCTATTTGGGAAGCAAAATAGTTGATGATGGTCGATGTAGGGAGTATACAAAATGTAGACTGGCAAAGGCAAGAAAAGCGTTACTGATGAAGAGAAATTTGTTAACATCGAGTACAGCATTAAACGTCAGGAAGTCCTTTTTGAACGTATTTGTATGGAGGGTAGACATGTGTGCAAGTGAAAGACGGACGATAAACAATATACACAAGAAGAGGATAGAAGCTTTTGAAATGTGGTGCTACAGGAGAATGCTGAGGATTAAGTGCGTAAATCACATAACTAATGAGGAGACCCTCAAAATGATTGGGGAGAAAAGAAATTCGTGGTTCAACCTGAATAAAAGAAGGGATTCGTCGGTAGAACATATTCTGAGGCATCAAGGGATTTCCAATTTAGTACTGGAGGGAAGTGTGTGTGTGTGTGGGTGGGGGGGGGGGTAAAGTGGTAAAATCATAGAGGGAGACCAAGAAGAGATGAATACAGTAAGCACACTCAGAGCGATGTAGGTTGCAGTAGTTATTCGGAGATGAAGATTCTTGCACAGGACTGGATAGCATGGATAGCTGCATCAGACTAGCCTTTGGACTGAAGAGCACAACAACAACATACGACACACGGTTCAGGAGACACGACTTTATAAACATTGAGATGTGTAAAAAACTAGCTTTTCTTAAAGCGAAGCACAAATGTCAGATTCTTCAAAGAATCGGGAATTACTGAAGGGTGCCTAAAGGGGAAGTCTTAACTAGTTTCGTGAACATGTTTTATAAATATTATTGATATGGCGCGCGCCGCTATCCTGTGACCTTGCAGGCAGGAGTGTCCAAGCTATTCTAGGCGCTACAGTCTGGAACCGCGCGACCGCTAAGCTCGCAGGTTCGAATCCTGCCTCGGGCATGGATGCGTGTGATGTCCTAGGGTTAGTTAAGTTCAAAATGGTTCAAATGGCTCTGAGCACTATGGGACTTAACTTCTGAGGTCATCACTCCCCTAGAACTTAGAACTACTTAAACATAACTAACCTAAGGACATCACACATATCCATGCCCGAGGCAGGATTCGAACCTGCGACCGTAGCGGTCGCTCGGTTCCAGACTGCAGCGCCTAGAACCGCACGGTCACTCCTGCCGACTAGTTAGGTTTAAGTAGTTCTAAGTTCTAGGGGACTGATGACCTGAGAAGTTAAGTCCCATAGTGCTCAGAGCCATTTGAACCATTTGAACCTGTGATGTTGTTCAGAGCGCGCACTGTAATCGATTATAGTTCGCTGTCCTGGTGCGGGTGCCGCTCCGGTGGCGATTTGCTATGACGGCGCTGGCGTGTGTTTGCGGTGGCCGGCGGAAAGTGAGAGGGTAGTTGGTTTTCCGGGTAATGCACGGAACGTGAAGTTCGCTCTGCCTGACCGGCTAGTGACTAGCGCTAAGGTTGTTGTGCCTCGCAATATGAGCAGAGTGGGCTGGGCTGGGTGCGACTCGCCGCTGTACTGGTCATGAGGTGGTGATTAATTGGAGTCGGCGTACTTGTTCTTCCTGTCTGTCTGATGTGGAGGTCCGGTGGGGTGCTGTGATACTCTAGCCCACAGACAACTAGTTGCTGAATTTTGGAGTCGTCTGCCAGGTTAGGGTGTGGTCTCGGTTGGCTCTACAGATTTTCCCCTGGAAGCTCCAGCAGCGGTTTCTGAACTTTTCTGATGTGTGACGGTGTTGTTGGAACTTTTTGCTGTGTATGTGGTTCGTTACGTTATTTGTTGGTACTAATTTATTTGCTCATGTGGAGTCCTGCCCGGAGTTGCGTTCATGTATGGTATATTTGGCATTCGATGTGTTAGGTAAAGTCTGCCTAAGAAGAGTGGTTTTGTACAGTACATACATAGTGAATTACTGCTGCTTGGTATATGTGGTCTTCTGGGACCTGAACAATACGATCTCGTCAATTTGGTTCTGTAACACCATTTAGTAGTATGTTCTGTATTTTTCTCACTGTGTTATTATTAACTTGGTGGAATAGACGCGTTTGGTGTCGTTAAGACACTTCTGAGACTTTGGTTTGACTATTCATGTGCGCTTGGCTTTCTTGTTTCGTTTTAAGAAGCGAGAATTGTTATTGAGATTTGTTTGTGTTGGCTTCCGGCACTTATTAAGAGCGCCCGAGTTAACGGCGCGTGGTTATCATGTGCTGTCGGGATGTTATACTGTATTTTTGAATTTTATGTTGTGTTGATATTATCTGTCGTGTGTTACAGAACATAACCAAGGTGCGTAAGTGATGGGCAGTTGTGGGAAGCATGTCGGGGAGCTCTCAGCGGTTTACTTCGGGGACCGTTTCTAGGGGGAATGCTCCGAAGTGTTGAGAGCTCGCTCGTCTGTGATTGCGTTTGGAGCTACCCTCGGCCTTTGGTTGTATCAAATTATTATTTTGTTATTACATTTATTGGTTGTATTTTGCGCTTCTTTCATTTTATGGTGCCAAGCGCCATTATCTTTCTCAATTTTTTTTTTTATATAAATCATTTTAAATTGTAATGCCAAGTTAGCTTATAATTGGATTTTGTCTTTTGGGTAAACTCTAAAAGCACTGTTGTAAAAGGTTGTTTGATTATATGGTGGCAAGCCGCCGTTACTGTTTTTAAAGCTCACTCTTTTAACCATTTGTTAAATTCTGTAAGTTATATGAATTTGTTGTTATTTAAAAGAGTTTAGTATTTGCAATTTAATAAATTGTGTACAGAGTCTGCTGTTTGGATATTATTGGGTGGAACTCCTTGGATAGTTGTGCTATAAGAACACACATTTCAATTACTTTGGTTGAAACCAGCACAGTTCTGCAAAGGCGTTTTGTCAAAGCATTTTACTTTCTGACGAAAGAAAAGGATGATTGCTTGTAGATATACGATACGTCCTGCAAAGCTTCGAGGACTCAATAGCCGAGTGTTAAAGTAGCCAGTACAAAGCCACAAGCGACATGGCAAGCGTATCTGTATTGCAAAAGTGGAGCCACCTAAAACGCGTGAATGACACAATATTTACAACTGCAGCGGCAGAAGGATGGCGTGCAAGGCAAAATGCGGGATATACTGTTACGACGGCAGGCACCACTTTTTCCACTCTGAGTGCGTGCAGGCCTGTGATGTGAGTGAGCCTGGGAGTCGTACGTTTTATTTCGACAGGTGTCGCACGCGTAGCGCGGTGGGCACAGGAAGCACCCCCCGCCACAGACATCGGCGTGCGCCTGACAGGACAGCAGCGAGCTGCGCCGTAAATAACGGGGATTCCCCCGCAGCCGCTCGCCGCCGACCCGCGGCCAGCCGCGTTGCCAGGTGACGACGTAAGCCCGCAGCGCGCGCCCGCTGAGTTATGGGGCGCCTGCCGCCGTCACACACGGCAGGTCATAACCGCGACCCACAGGAAGCCTGCGCGATCCCACACTGTCGGGTGCGTGCGCGGAATAACGAGAGAGTACTAGCAGACTACCTAGTAAACGGCCTGCCCGGTTAGCCTTTCGCTCTAACGCACTGCTTTCCGAGCAGGAAGGCGTGTCGATCCCCGGCACGAATCCGCCCGGCGGATTAGTGTCGAGGTCCGGTGTGCCGGCCAGTCTGTGGGTGGTTGTTAAGGCGGTTTTCCATCTGCCTCGGCGAATGCGGGCTGGTTCCCCTTATCCGCCTCAGTTGCACTATGTCGCCGACTGCTGCGCAAAAAGTCTCCACGTACGCGTACACCATAACTACACCACCACGCAAATATTGGGGGCTAGACTTGTCCGGTATGAGACGTTCCGGGGGGGTGGGGGGGGGGAGGTGGGGGGGTGTCAACTGGGGGCCGAACCGCAATAACCATGAGTTCGGTGTGGGGCGGCGGTGGGGTGAGTGGACTGCTGTAGCCTGTTGTGGGGTTGTGAACCACTGTGGACTAAGGAGGGGACGGATCCTCTCCATCGTTTCTAGGTCCCCAGTTCAATACAGTACAATGCCAAGTAAACGACGAGGTGGCGTAAGCACCTGTGACACTAGCCGCCAACGTCTACGGCAAAATATTTAATGAGATACTCGCCACAGGATTTATCATTAACGACTTACTACTTCGCAAAAGTCGTTATGGAAGGCTCACTTGGTACCACCATTACATCCAACTATTGGCAAGTCTTTGCTTGAGGTCTAAGACATCGACTTATCTCGTCGTGTTCATTTCGCAACACACATACTAGAGGAAGCACTGTAGTCCCAACAATATTTAGTACATTTCTACATCACCACTCGAAATATCCTTCAAAATTGTTATGTGTTCGTTGTAACGACACAACAGTTGACGTGGCGTTTGCGGTTGGACATGTACAGTCTTAGACATAAAAACTGACCGCCGGTCGGCCGTCACAGAGACTAAGTCCGAGTCGTTCACTTAAGATGGCCAATAAAACCGACCGCCCCTGACAACACTTTTAAGTCCAGCCACCTGCACAATCTGGCAACACTGTAAGATGCGGAAGTGTCAGGAGGAAGTGTTGTCTACTTCCGAGACGTTATGCTGTTGTCTGAGCCCCTGGTCTAGTGGTAATCGTCGTGCATTCTAAACGTATAGTCCCGTGTTAGCGTCCAACCGTAGTTTTTTTTTTCTTTTTTTAGCACATTTCGGCCCTCGTCTAAAGTTATGGCTCTGACTGAACATCGAAGACAATTCACATTCTCCTCCCCCCCCCCCCCCAGTAGAAATAAATACTTCCATAAACAATTCCGCAGGATAGCTCGTGGCTGCTTCACGATAAGAGCGTTACCTCGCGCTGCAGCGGCTACCGGCCACCGGCCAGACGCCACCCGCCGCCTGAAATCCGGCGCCGCCCATGTGAACGCGGCGGGAGGCTGTCAGTGTATGTATCAGCTATCATTTTCGAATTTTATGTTCTAGTTATCATCTTGCAGTTAAGTATTGGATTTTGCATACTCGAAAATTATTAACTACAGTTAAGCGTTGTACAACTGGGTCGCAAGTTGAAAATTGTGTAACATCTGCAACACAGTATTTACTTTTGGTATAACAGAGGGTTGAATGCAGAGGAGGCAGATGGAAAGATTTGAACTGTGTGTGGAGCGAGTGCTTTTGGGAAAAATACGCCAGAAAAGATATTCTTGTTTCAACAAAGATCGTTCTGGCATCAATGATTTTTCGCATTGAGGAAGTCTCGACTACTGATATAAGTGATGGATTACCATGTAGCCATCATGCGGCATTTGCATTCAACAGGCACGGTTCAGAAGACTGATGTAGGAGTACTGCATGCACTTTTGACTGCTCTTCGTGACACCACATGTAGCTTTTCTGAGGTCGTATTTGGGCTCTTTTATGAGGCGGAACGATCGGAGCGGCTCTTGGGTTTACTTTTTCTATGTAGACTTCGCCTTTCAGCTATCCCCACAGGCAAAAATTCAAAGGGGTAAGGTCCTGGGACCTTGGTGGCCACGAAATGTGCCCAAACCTATTGATCCATCTTCCGGGAAACATTAGATTTGGATGATGTGTCACCTGACGAATTGAATGTGCATGAGCCCCGTCATGCTGGAGGAACATATGCATTCTTGTAGCCAAAGGAACCTCTTCCAATAATGCTGGAAGCTCATTTTCAAGAAAGTGTAGACAACGGGGTCCTGTAAGGACCAACAAACGAAACGAAAATGCATTGAACACAGCTGTATGTACTCAATAAAAATTGGACACATGTTATAAGACATTTTTTTCTGCAATTTGTCTGTGGTACCACATCCTACAATATTTAATATTCCTCCTGAATCATACTGTATAATTATTCAGGTCTCGACGGGCCATCTAAAGTTTTCAGTGCTAGACACACGTCATCGTCCGAACTCTCCCAGGAATAAGGTGTGGCTGCGAGCGAGTGGAGTAATGAACGGGCGGTTACCGCGTATGTGGTATGTGGCAAAGATGGGAATTTGCGTCTGACGAGGAGCGTGTGTAGACAGGTCCTACAGGGAGGCTGTCTGTTTCTCCTGATAGTGCAATGGTCAGCACGTCTGCCTCGTATGCAGGAGGTCCAGGTTCGAACCCCGGTAGGACACAAAGTTTCATCTGCCACCATTGCTGCATTTCAACGCCCTGCTTCAGTGTGGACGTCTGCCCTTCGATATTTAAAATGCAATTGCTTTTAGAGGCAACACAGGTGATTTGCGAACCTCTGTCTTGCCATCAGTGTAGCGGGACTTAAAAGGCATCCGACCCTTAGTCATTGCTTTGTGATGGCGCTAACACATGTCATATGCATGCGAATCAAATTGTAGCGCATATTGAGTCAAATAATGAACGGTCATTATTCAAGTATTTACGAACAGCAGAAGCAGGATTGCAGCGAACTGATCACTTACCCAAGTGCAACATAGAGTACCCGTGTAGTGAATCATTTCAGCTGCATAGCTGACGGTAATATTTGTCAAGCAATTTACTGTCGAATTAATGTAATACCCCAGCGCTAGATTATGTGCGCCACCACTGACGTCACAGTAAGCCTTTTGACAGCATAACACCACCACATTCACTCACAACCTGTATCACTATCATCACACAGTTGTCACTCGCAGTGATTACAAGTTGCTGACGTTTGCCAAGAATAGCGGAAAGCGCCTCGTGAATGTGAAGTTCCATTTGCATTACGCCTGAGACAGAGAATCCTAGGTAACAGTAAGAGATTACCAAACGAAGGGAAGAGTCCACTATTGTCTCGAGTTCTTGAAGTTTGATATTAATGTTGTTACCGATGGTTTTATACTAACGGCTTCTTTGGGCTATCGGAATACTCATATGGGACTCATCAAGGTGTAATTGCTAGAACACTCAACTACCTTAATAACACTTCATTTTGGATTGAATATGCCTTGGCAAGCGACGTTCATTTGACGTTTCCGTCTATGTCCTGACGACTTAATGAATGAAATCTGAAGTGCACGCACAGTTGTGTTGCCTGCCGCATGAATTCTGTAAAGTGTTGTGGCAGCTGGCAGTCATTGCTGAACACAAACGTGTGCAAATATCTTCACTGCTCTAGGGGAAGTCATCTTTGTTGCATTTTTTCCATACCGTAATTAGCACAATAACATAAGGCTCATTCTGCTGAAGAACTTGATGCACGCAAGTCCTTAAATAAGAATTTGCGAGCGGTAGTAATGCAGGAAGGGAAACAGACTGTTGGACAAAAGAATGAAAAGCTCCCTGCTTTATGCGTTTCTGATAGGGCCTATGATATGAATCTGGTGTCATATTATGCTTCAGAACACTAAGCTGTTATTTTTTTATTTCATACTAAAACAAAACTTGCACCAAACGACATCTTGGTCAGCTTTGATGTTATTTCGTTATTTACGAAAGTGCCACTCAGTGACGCTCTGGAGCACATCGGTTCCATGTTCCCGCAAGACATCAAAAAGCTCTTCCATGCATGTCTCACCACGAGCTATTTCACGTGGAATGGCGATTTCTACGAACAGCTGGAAGGCGTCGCCATGGGTAGTCCTCTCAGTCCAGTGGTGGCCAACTTCTTCATGGAACAATTCGAAGCACAGGCACTGGACTCGGCGACTTGCAAACCTAAGGTGTGGTACAGGTACGTCGATGATACTTTCGTGGTGTGGAGCCACGGTGAAGAACAGCTCGGTGACTTCCTAAGACACTTGAACAGCCTCCATGCCAACATAACATTTACCATGGAAGTAGAAAAGGACAAGAAACTGCCATTTCTAGATGTGCTGGTCACAAGGGAAGGCGAAAACCTGGGACACAGCGTGTATCGAAAACCGACACACACGGACCGATACCTGCACAAACTGTCAAACCACCACCCGAGCCAGAAAAGAGGCATGATTAGTACGCTCGTAACGAGAGCAGGACGAATATGTGAGCCGCAACACCTCAAACGAGAAATGCAACACCTGGAAACTGTTCTGAGGAGCAATGGGTACTCCACAAATTACATTAGAAGTGTAACAGAGCCCAACACTCGGCGAAGTAAGGAACCAGAAAAAGAAATGTCGGGTACGGCCTTTCTGCCATACATTCCCAGAGTGACGGACAGAATCGGCCGTACATTGCGCAAACATGGCGTAAAGACGATTTTCAAACCGACAAGGAAAATCAAAGAGTGTCTTAGATCGGCGAAGGAGAAAAGAGACCCACTTGCAAGGTCGGGAATATACCGTATACCATGCACATGCGGAAAAGTTTATGTCGGAATGACTGGACGATCAATTAACACCAGGATCAAAGAGCACAAGCGACATTGCAGGTTGGGGCAGGTGGAGAAATCGGCCGTGGCAGAGCACGCACTGAATGGGACCGACCACATAATAAAATTCGCCGACACGGAAGTTCTAGCTGTAGAGAAGCACTATCACACGCGCTTGTTCAGAGAAGCTGTAGAAATACAAAAACACGCGAACAGTTTCAACAAGAAAGAGGAAAGCCTTAAGGTAAACGGATCCTGGCTTCCCGTACTGCAGCGAACGACCGTCGCAGGTAGCAAGAGGAGAACCGCACCGGAAATGACCGCGGAGAAGCCCTCGGACGTTGGCGCGCCAGGTACATATAGTCTGCGGCCGCGAGCTCGCCTCCAGTTCACCACCGGCAATGGAGGGTGAAGCTTTGACAATGCCAGCCACTCGTGCTGGCGAAACGTCAGAAAAATCATTAGATGAACGTCGGCCGAAGAACCCGAGACAGAAGCCAATAGGCAGTTTGTCAACAAGTGGCCACGAAAGCCTTAACAATTTTGTAAAGAGGAAATGACTTATATGCTTCTCAGAAACTTCAGTTTTTTGTGTTTATTTTCTCACAAGGGCGTTGATATGGTGAGGAGAAAATGAAGTATACGCTTCCAAGACATAATAGTCCCTTGTGTCCTACTGTTGCTTGCATGAAAACCCTACAGTTAATTTTTGTGTGTTGGATAAATTTTGATATTACCCAACGTTCCTTTGTGAGAAGGTTCCTATTTTCTTGGGATTCAAATAGAGTGGACATTTCATCACTGGTCAATATTCTGATGACTAATGACATGATACCCGTTGCAATTGCTCCATGGCACCTGTGAGTAGAGTCTCACGTTGGTTACTATAAGAACACGCAGGCAGTGATATCCGCTCACTGCAGCCAGAGCCAAGGTGATTTATTTCTATGGCGAAGCGTCTGGCATTGGGCACTGCTAATCGCTGCTCTTGTCGCGAGCCGACACAACAAGACCGCACTGACTGTGCTAACGATATTATCGAGTAATAAATCTTACTAACGTAACGTAATATGCAGAACACGGGTTGGGTAAAAATTCAGTTTGTAGTAACTAGCCATTGCACAAAAATACTTTACAGTTAGATTTGATGCAATATTTATTGTTGCTTGTCTCTCTAATGTTTATAATATCCGGCCGATGTGGCCAAGCGGTTCTAGGCGCTTCAGTCTGGAACCGCGCGACCGCTACGGTCGCAGGTTCGAATCCTGCCTCGGGCATGGATGTGTGTGATGTCCTTTGGTTAGTTAGGTTTAAGTAGTTCTAAGTTCTAGGGGACTGATGACCTCGGATGTTAAGTCCCATAGTGCTCAGAGCCATTTGAACCAGTTTTTTGTTTATAATAATGATTCGGATAGTGCTTGAACACGAAAAACACATACACACAGTCACTGATTCCAGTGAGAGTGACGACTGCTTTCTGTTGAACAACAAATGCGCCAATCAGTTCCTCAGAGTGAATGAGATTTTTCACTTACCTTGCGTTGCAAAAATTGTAGGGAGGGGACTGAAAGTAAATGGACTTGTATGCTAAAGAGCTGCGACAAAGCAAAGCTTGACTGATAATCAGATGATTGTCCACAAGGATTTTGTGGACGAGTATACATCTAGTAACCAACCCACCAAACATCATTATGTAAGATTTCTCGAAGGCGTCGGGGCATTGATTTCACTAAGGTCCCCGATAGTGTAGCGTTATGGTTTACTTCCCACCATATGTTTTCTACATTCGTCCAAAGTTCGCTTGTACTTGCATGTCCACATGGCAATGACCTCGTTAGCGCTGCCCATATATTCTCTATCGGGTTGAGGTCCAGTGATCGTGGAACAAATGGCAAAAGCTTTATCCTCTCTTGGCCCTGAAACCAACTTTCCACTGCTCTGCTCTGATGGATTCCTCCTGAAGCACCCTGTATATGCGCACATGTGTGGTGTCAGTTCTCTCGAACATGTCCGAAAGAAAAGACATCAAGGATCAGGATTCGAACCTGATCAGGCACAAATTTTCATCTGAGGCCGTAGTTGTATTTTAACGCCCTGTGATAGCCTGGACAGCTGTCTTTCGATATTTAATTGATTAACAAGGTTGTCTGTTTCGATTCGTAGTGTTAGCTTTTTCGGACATGTGCGAAAGAACAGATACCATCTTCATATATATAAAAACAATATTGTATAGCAAAGATTCGTTGTCAACTCAACCCCTGGAGAATCTCCAAAATTGTGAATCGCGTCTAGTGAATACACTTTCAAGGGTTCGCTCAGATTAAGACAGTAAAACACACATAAATGTGGCAGTTATTAAGTTATGACGTTTCGTTTGCACTCAGTCCATCGATGTATCACAAGTAATTACACTCTACCACTTAAACCTAGTTAGAGAAATGTGAATAAGACTCATTCACATATAATGAGGACATTGCGACCCTTGCCATCCACAACTTTGATACGAAGCTATATACACTTCCGAGGTCACTCACAAAACACATCATCTGGTATCCTTCCTGGTAGTATAACTGAAATTTGGCAACAACGCAGAATATGTTTGTCAAATCTGTGACCGACGAGTTACTTCCTTGATGGCACAGTACCTGATATGATCATATCATTTCAGTTGCATAACGTGAGTGATTTTCTCTTGAAATGTAATATAAGGATATCAGTTAATGCTATTGAGCCCACGAAAGTCATTCGACACAGGAAATACAACTACTCTCGTCTCGTGTGTTGCGATATATCTGTCATAGGGACTACTGAGCCAGTAAGTAAAACACACATGCTGCCCCTCTTCGCTAGCTCCGCGGTAATGTGCTTGCCTACCAGATAGAAGCTGCTTTTGTTCACCTTTTGAAACTCGCTGAAAGTCAAATTTTTAATTTTTTTGTAGCAGAGATACAAGCAGGCAGATACAAACTCAATAAGGGAATCGTAATACAATGCTCGAGCAAAATTCGTCTTGCTGCTTTTAGTATGCCTTAGTATCACAGCGAAAACCTTATGGTTCTACAAAATTCATAATGCCAGTTTTGTTTTCTGCTGACATATTTTTTTTTTTTTTTTGTTGTGAATACGTAATTTTATCTATGAACTGGCAAGTTTTCATAACACTTAAGTATGATACAGGACATGAAGTAAATACAGACCTTATCGATGTCAAAAGTCGGTAATATTCTACTAATTTGTGTCTAAAATAGGCACAATCGTCTTACAGACATTTAACGCTTTATTAAGATTAGACTTCCGACTTGATGTTTCTGTTGTAAGTGGAATTTAATTTGTATTTGCACAGTGAATATTTTAACCGCGTTTTCCATTAGTTTATTGAAGACAACAGTAATGGCCAATGAGAAATTAATCAGCAACAGTATATTCTTTCACAAAACATAGAACAACCAGTGCTAAAATAGTCTACAAATTCTACATCTGTAAAAACCTACTGGTTCTAACAATGTCATTATACCAGTGTAATTTGAAGAGCATTTTTGTCTAGAAATGAATTGCCTTGACGGTTGATCGATCAAGAGGCTGAAAGGTAAAAAAATGTCTCTGAGCACTATGGGACTTATCATCTGAGATCATCAGTCTCCAAGACCTAGAACTACTTAAACCTACCTTACCTAAGGACATCACACACAACAATGCCCGAGGCAGGATTCGAACCTTCGTCAGTAGCGGAAGTGCCTAGAACTGCTCGGCCACAAGTGCCGGCGGAAAGGTAAAAGTTTACGAGTACACGATCAGAGAGGCGAGTGCGTGAGAGATGATTCCCACTTCAATACAAGTACCTCAGAGGTGACTACCCTATCAGTCTCCTGGATAATTTTGCTTCTAAAATCAACAGAGTGCGTTATCACGCAGTAGCACACGTGATGTAGTTATGACGGTCGATTTTCTTACACAGCTACCAGAATGTGTCTCAATCGCTGGCGACAAATTCCAGCTGTGATGGTCACACCCTTGGAGAAGAATTCGTAGTGCAGAAGACACTTTTGGAGCTATCAGATGGAAAATATTATGTTCACACTACTCTTCGCTCGAGTTTACGTCGTTTAGTAGGGCCCAGCCTTTCATTTCTTCTTAGGAAGTCAACGATAAATGCATGACCAGTAAAAGTATTGCATAGTAATGATCAATGAGCGACGTGATGACGCTCAAGCAAGACTGCAATAATAGTCACTCCATCGATTTTTGTTGTTTCTGTACAGTGGGGCCCGTTACTGAATGGATTTGATAGTATAAAATATGATTTTTTTTACTCGATGTTTGTCAGTGCCTTCTGCCTGGCGGCTAGTTGCAGCGTATCACCCAAGTTGCACAAAACCGGACAGAACCACTTTGAAACTCTCGTGTTGACCCATGAGCAGCTAAAGTCGCGTGCTGCTGACGAGGTAACGCTACCGAACTGCTAGTCCACAACTTGGCCGATCAGTAGGGAGGTTTGGAGGTGGTCGCGTGGGGGTGGAACCACGGCCAGCCGCCGGGGGGCGGACACGCCGTCCGCTCTCTTCTCCTGGCAGCTTCCGACCTGACCAGACGTTCTCCTCTCCTGCTCTCTCGGGCGGCAGCCCATTCAGTTTCAGCGGCTTCTCTAGACCTGCCTTCCTTTACGACATTAAACAACAACGCTCTTATAAAAGTGAGTAACTCCTAGCGAGCGCCAGGTCGCTTCGGCGCGCCACGCAGCCAGCCGCGCCTCTGCCGTTCCCAGGCAGTCCGGTGCTCCCCCACACCGCGGCGATGTAGTGCGGTGGCATGTGGCACGTTCCGGTCGCGCGCCGCCATCCAGGAAACGCGCACGCTCCAGGCACGTCGCACAGCCGTCGACACCGCCGACCTCATCTTCGCCACCGTTTCCTGCCGCCG
Organism: Schistocerca nitens; assembly: GCF_023898315.1. Classification (NCBI taxonomy): domain Eukaryota; kingdom Metazoa; phylum Arthropoda; class Insecta; order Orthoptera; family Acrididae; genus Schistocerca; species Schistocerca nitens. The sequence continues at coordinate 21,872,754 of NC_064618.1, read as the reverse complement.
CCGTGCAACGGGATGCAGCCGCCGACGACTCACCACCGCCGCAACTACTTCTGTAAGTCCGTCGTTCCATCCGCTTCCTTGATGCCAGCTACGCCGGCATCGTGTCAAGTGCAGGCTATTTTCTTCGTGCTTAAATTGAAAAGTTGTTAGCGAGCACTAGTGTCCTAGCAGTGTAACCGTGCATCCAACTCGTAGTACCGCCACTGGCGAAGGGAACTCCCCTCCCACGGAAAAACTAGACCCAGTCGCCGCCTTTCAAGCAGGAATAGATAAGTTATTATTACCAAAAATAGAATTGACAGAAGAATGCCAAAAATTGGCTCAAACCCAGTCTGCCAATCCAAGTACTGTGTCCAGACTAAGCGCCTGCAACTCTCGCTTCCCGCGAAGCAGACCGGTACAGCGGGCCCCGGCCCGAGTAGGGGTCAGCCTGGCCGGAAACACAGACGCTTCCCAGAGACCACCAGGAGGCATCCACGGCGCCGCAAGAGGTCGCTACAGCCGCGGACCTCTTTCCTTCCGCTCGACACGTGACTGAAAATAGAGCCAGCCGTATCCACGCGCCAAGCAGTATTTAGGCTGGCACAGGAGCCTGGAGAGGCACACCTACAAATCCTTAATCCGTCCCATCCTCTGTTATGCCAGTCCTGCCTGGATGTCTGCCCCCCCCCCAAATTCTATCAGTCCCTCCAGATCCTTGAGCGTCATGCACTCCGCCTCGCCTTCCGTATCCGCCTCCCGTCCCCCACGCGGATCCTCTATGATCTCATTCCTTTCCCCCATCTGCTCCTATTCCTCGAACATATCCTCATCCTCTACACCTCCCGCCGTCTTGAACCCCCTCACCCCCTGGTTGCTCCTCTCCTCTCCCATCCCCGCCCCCTGCCACGTCTTCACCGTTGTGTCCCCCCTACCCTCCATCTCTACACCCTCCATCTCCTTTCCCAAGGAGGCTATAAAGGCACATTTGCATGCCGTGCGTGAGTTTCCTCGGAAACGCGAAATCTTAATTAAATAAAGCCTATGGCACAGAACTGCAGCGCTATGTCGCTGATAAAACAAAAAAGGAATTACGATACTCTTATGTTTGATTAAGAAGGAGAAGTCTTGGATAAGTGGTGCGGGAAGCACGTATATTTTATTGACTGGCACACCGCCATATTTGATGTTGTATAAGAACACTGCGAGTTGCAATCTCACTAGGCACTCGTTTCTGTAAAGAATTTATATTTATGAAAGTAAGTAGAATTATTTAACTGTAGGCTATATTCGTTGAATATATCTGATTTAACTAACTGTGTAAACTTTTTATGTTTAGTAGACAGTCACCTCTGTACGACGTATTGACATGGCTGGCAAATTATTCTAATATTGAGATTTAGATTTGAGTCCGCACCTACCGCAGCAGTCTTTGGAAACGATTTAAATACGAAGTCCGATTATTTGAGTCTTATTTCACGGTCAACTACGAATAACATTACATTTACGAAAAAGCCATTGTCAAGCGTCTGATACCGAATAATTAAAAGTCCACGCTCCAGATAAGCAAACATTTATTACAACCAATCACTATCACTAATATACATAATTAATATTTTATTCTATTTTATTTTATTTATTTTATATTGGCGACCGTGACAGGACTTGTTATTTTGTCATTTGTTACATTGTTCTCTTTGTTTCATGTGAAAAATCAACTTTCTGGACCTGGACGTGAATGTATGAAAAAATAACAAAAATCTGCAGATATTTGCCAATTATAAAATTTTGCGGGAAGACGCAATGAAGCTTCCAGCAAAATAAGGTAAGACGCAGCATCTTTGCATTGGCAGGCTTGACCAGACGCATAATTCAGTGTATTAGCTCTTCAGTAGATTCTGTAGTATTTCTTTCGCGCGTAGCAGTTTTCAGTGATAAATTTCATTCTCAGTACTTTTCCTTAAACAATAACTTCTGCAACAATACCAATACACGAGTGTACAATATGGCCGACTTCTGTACGATACGTTGTAACATGGCCAGCAGCCATTAAGAATAATCCGATATTCAGTCTACATTTTTAAATTAACAAACAGCCATTGTTGCTACGAGCGATTCATGCTCAACTGCATTTTATTTTAAAACCAGTGTCAAACATTATTTTCTTGAAACATATATCACGTGTGGCATGGTCATAACTAGAAAACAATACGCAAGGATGGAACAGCAAAGACATACTATTCAGACGCAATCCGACTCGGACGAGAGACAAATGTTAGAAAATGACTTTACGACAGCAACCGGTAGTGACGATTCATCAAATATTGACGCAAGTGTTAACGGAAATTTTGACAATAGGCCGTCCACCACAAAAATTTCAAAGTCTCAGTCAGAGCCCATGTTAATACATGACGTCACGTCTAATGACGCGGCGGGGGCAGAGACCTTGCAAACAGTAAACATTGCCAACATGTTACAAATGCTAATGAAACAAAACGCAGAAAATATGGCAACCTTAAGGATGCAGAACGCGGAAAGCATGGCAACCTTAAGGATGCAGAACGCGGAAAACATGGCAACCTTAAAGACACAAAATGAACAGTTAAAGACACAAAATGACGAAATTAAATCTGACCTCATAGCACTCAAGACAGGTAGTGACACTTTGTGTAAACGTGTGGAACTTATAGACGCCACACTGACCAAACAGATGACTGAACTCAGTACGAAATTTTCCAAGCTTAATACGAGACAAGAAAAGACTACAGATGACGTAGCACTTTTACAGACACAAGTAAAAAACCTTAATGTCACGTGTGAAGCTCTTACTGAACAAATTCAAACATATCCTTTAGTACACGACAACCTTGAAAAACGAATTACTGACGTGCAGAATAAATTTGACGATGTTGAACAACACCTGACTGACATCTTATAATCTGATTCCACAGCTCATTTTCAAAATATTAATAAAGAATTTCATGATTGGGTAGAGAACAAAGACAAACATTTTGATAGATGCATACGTGAAAATTTACCAACAATTGTGCACGACTCCGTAGCGGAATACATCAGTAATAACAAACAGCTGATTAGTGACGCAGTACAATCCGTCACTGCACCCATGAGACAATTCACCGATCAACCACAGTCTGAATATAACGAAAATATCAGTCAAAATGTACAGTTCAGAAACCAATATACATTCGAGTATGACGCACACATACCGCACACGACAAACACACAAGAACAAAACACACCACGACTACAACACATACCACGACGTGCAAACACAAACACAAGCTATTATCATGGTAAACCACACCAACATTATCGTAATTACTCGCCTGCTGAACATTGCAGTAATTACAGTGGAACAAATTCATATCATAATGCAAAGGAAGAAGAAAGCTTAATAAAACACAGGCAATTTCAGGCTTTTATCCCAGAAAAACGAACCATTCATCCGGTGATTTTTCTTAAATCTTTTAGTAATGCATTTCCACGCACTTGGAGTGACCGGAAAAAGATTTCATATATTGTCGGTTACATCCAAGGCGATGCAGCTGTCTGGGCATACAGTCAAGCTGACGTATGTACCACGTACAGTGAGTTTGAGCGTGCCTTTCTGAACAAATTCTGGTCGCAATCCGTCCAGGAGCGACTCAGAAGACAAATTTTAGAACCTGAAACTTTTAACAGTAAAAATGGTAACTTACGTAGATATTTTGAAAAACACTTGAACATGGGACATTTTTTGGACGAACCAGTCGCAACACGTGATACACTCCGTGCGTTGAAGGCCAAATTGCCTTTCAACATTAAAGAAAAACTCTTACATATTCCGGATGACGATCCAGATTATTTTTTAACAGCTTTAGATTCGGTTGACATGTTACTAGAAGATCAGCGCTTCGCGGGGCAAAACAGCAGCCACAATGTTTATACTAGTGGTATGCAAAACATGCAGGCTTGCCAACTCAATTCTGGCGCGCCCACAGTTTGATACGCGGTACAGCTAAAACAGCAAACTCACATGCCGTCTCAATACGGAAATCAAAATCAACACGCGTATTCCAATACAAACAACAGTTACAACAGTAATAACACTCCATGCGGCAATCCATACAAAAGGCACCGCGGTAATAACAACAACGGTAACAGCGGATACAAATGTAACAACAAAAACACAAACAGAAATAGAAATAATAATAACTACGAGCCAAGACAGCATCAAGGCTGGACTCGTAGCGATCAATACTTTCATTCAAACACTGCTTTACCACAGCAGCCACCAGGACAAAATTGGAGCATACCTTACGACCGACAGGTAAGTTATAATGCGCAACAGCAACAACAACCGCAAAAGTTTGGAGATCACAACAGGCAATATCCGAATGTGAATATAATAGAAATGACACCTGATACACAACCTCAATCTGTGTCAGTACCTAATACAAATGCTAATCCAACAAACTAGAAACAGTCACTTCTATGCCCCGGGTCGTGGCTGAAGAATTCTTGGGGGGCCACTTCAATGTTAATCAGTTATTTGACACCACAACTGAACAACAAAATAATGATATGCCTAATAATTCTAAACAAAAACTACCTGTTTTATTTATAAGATACAACCACAATGACAATATATCAGATGAACTTTTGCAAGACAGTACACAATGTCGTTCAAACACAAATGAAATTGTTTTAGCATCTACTACTGGTGTAGTAGGTGGGATTCCAACTACTATTATCTTAGATACAGGTGCAGCTGTGAGCGTTTTGTCTTTTAATTTCTATAAAAAGATGTGTGAATTGGAACCTGTGCCTGAGTTTCCTGCCCAAAACTGTAAAATAACTACTGCACTAGGTAATAAGTCATGTAGGGTTACGAAGCAAGTTTTTGTAAACATTAAAATAGGTAATGGAACCGTACAATGGCCATTCCTGGTTGTACAAAACCTTGTGACAAATTGCATATTAGGAATAGATATTATGAGCGAGAAGGACTGCATTATAGACTTCTCCAAAGGTAAATGTATTTTAAATGAGAAAGGCAGTGTAATTATTATTGATTTGGACAGGAGAACTCTAAAGCATGACAAACACTGTATAGGGTACAAGGTTCAGTTAGTACTTGACAATGACATTCAAGACACGCACACACACTCATCTGACACAGAGCTAATGGACTTGAAAACATTGCTTGATCATAAGATAAATGAAGCTACAGCTCTCAGTGTACATGAACGTATAAAACTACAGGAAGTGTTATCCAAATATTTACAAGTTTTTACCAAACGATTAGGTGTTATCAACACGTATGTATACAAGATTGAAGTTAAGCCTCACAAGATCTTCTACCACAAGACATATAACGTACCGTTATCTCAACGACCTGCTGTGTGGCAAGAATTAAAACAAATGTTAGACTGGAAGGTCATTGAACCATCCACCTCACCTTACTGTAGTCCTCTACTTGTTGTCAAAAAATCAAATGGTAGCATTAGGCTAGTGTTAGACGCACGAGCAATTAATGAAATAATTTTACCGGTTCACACAAAACCCGAAAATTTAGAAGAGCAATTACAAAAATTTCTAGATGCAAAATATTTTTCCACAATAGATCTCGCTAATTCATTTTGGCAAGTAGGTATCACTCCTGATTCTCGGAAATATACTGCATTTATGTTCGGGGGGCGAACCTATCAGTTTTGTGTTCTACCCTTCGGATTGAATGTCAGTTCTGGGGTATTCATTACAGCCCTGGATACCGTGCTTGGCGATGATTTAGTTGAGACAGTCACACACTATGTAGATGATATACTGATAGCTACACAGTCTTGGAATGAACACGTTGACACACTTCAAGGAATTTTAGAAAAATTTGCACAAGCTGGAGTCACAGCCAATCTTAGAAAATCAAAATTTGGTTGCAGTGAGATAAAATATTTAGGACATATCATTAATTCACAGGGCATACGTCCTGATCCCAGTAAATTAGATGCTATCAGAAACTTTCCTAGCCCTCGAACTAAAAAGCAGTTAAAATCATTCCTTGGGCTATGTTCATTTTTCAGACGTTTTTTACCACAACCACTTTTGAACAGTAAACATCTGCTAAATCTACTCAGAAAGAATCAAGTTTGGATCTGGTCGGAACAGTGCCAGAATGACTTTAATACAATTAAACATGTTTTAGTGAATGCAAACATATTAGGCCATCCAAATTTCAATTTAGATTTTTGTATGACTTGTGACGCTTCACGTACTGGCTTGGGCTGTTGCTTATTTCAAGTTGTAAAGAATAAAGAAAAGGAACAGATAAGAATTATTGGGTTTTCAAGTCGTACTCTAACTGAATGTGAGCGTACATACTCCACTACTGAGTTAGAAACACTTTCCATAGTCTGGGCATTCAAGAAATTCAATTATTATTTATTTGGAAAACATACAGTAATTTATACCGATCACCAGGCCCTGACATTTTTGTTAACTTGTAAACTTGTACATCCTAGACTATCACGATGGGCAGTTACTCTTCAGAACTACTCTTTTGAAATTAAGTACAGTCTTAGACAATAAAACTGACCGCCGGCCGGCCGCCACAGAGACTAAGTCCGAGTCATTCACTTAAGGTGGCCAATAAAACTGACCGCCCCTGACAACTCTAAGTCCGGCCATATGCACAATCTGGCAACACTGTAAGATGCGGAAGTGTTAGGAGGAAGTATTCTCTACTTCCGAGACGTTGTAGGACTATGTGAGCCCGTGGTCTAGTGGCAAGCGTCGTGCGTTCTAAGCTTATAGTCGCCTGTTCGCGTCCGTTTTTTTTTTTTTTTTCCCACAGTCGGTCTAAAGTTATGAGTCTGACTGAACATCAAAGATAATTCGCTTAACATTCTACCCACCAGCAATAACAAGTATTCCAGAAACAATTCCGCAGGACAGCTCGTGGCTGCGTCGCGATCATAACAGCTTACGCTCGAGCGTTTCCTCGCGCTGCAGCGGCTACCGGCCACCGGCCAGGCGCCACCCGCCGCCTGAAATCCGGCACCGCTCAGGTGAACGCGGCGCGACGCTGTCAGTGTATGTATCAACTGTCATTTTCGAATTTGAAGTTCTAGTTATCATCTTGCAGTTAAGCATTGGATTTTGCATACTTGAGAATCATGAACTACAGTTAAGCATTGTAAAATTGAGTCGCAAGTGGAAATAGGTGTAACATCTGCAACACAACGTTTACTTTTGGTATAACAGAGGGGTGAATGCAGAGGAGGCAGCTAGAAAGATTTGAATTGTGTGTGGAGCGAGTGCTTTTGGGAAAAATACGCCAGAAAAAGATATTCTTGTTTCAACAAAGATCGTTCTGGCATCAATGATTTTCCACATTAAGCAAGTCTCGACTACTGATATATGTGATAGATTACCATTTTACCATCATGCGACATTTGCATTCAACAGGCAAAGTTCAGAAGTCTGGTGTACGAGTACTACATGCTCTAATTCGAAACAACAAAAATCAACAGAGTGACTATTATTGAACGTCATCAGGTCGTTCATTGAGCATTCGTATGCAGTACTGTAACTGGTGACGTGTTATGATGCCTTTATCATTAACTTCCTAAGAAGAAATGAAAGGCTGAGCCCCTCCAAAAGACATAAACTCGAGCAAAGAGTAGTGTGAACATAATATTTTACATCTGATAGCTGCAAAAGTGAGTTTTGAGCTACGAATTCTACCAAAACACAGCTGGAATTTGTTGCCAACAACTGAGACACCTTTCGGTCTCAGCGTAAGAAAATCGAGCAACACAACTACATCACATGTTCTACTGCATGATAACGCACTTCTTGATTTGAGAAACAAAACTATCCAGGAGATTGAAATTAAAGTCGTCTCTCAGGCACTTGTATTGATAGAGAAGTCCTCTCTCAAGCACTTGTCCCTCTCGTCATATATTCGTTAAGTTTTACCTTTCCCGCTCTTGATCGATCAACCGTCGACGCAATTCATTTCTAGACGAAAATACTCTTAAAAGTACTCTGGTATAATTATATCGTTGAAACCAGTAGGTTTCTACTGGCGTAGAATTTGTAAACAACTTTAGCATTGTCAGATCGTTTTAGATATCGTGAAAGAAAATTCTTTTGCTGATTAATTTCTCATTGATGATTACTGTTGCGTTTAGTAAACTATCGGGAAAACCCAATTAAAATATTCAGTGTACTAATACAAAATAAATTCAGCTTACTACAGAAACATCACGACGGCAGACTATCTTAATAAAGCATTAAGTATCTGTGAGACGATTGAGCGTATTTTAACACGAATTAGTAGGACATTACCGACTTTTGACTTCGAAAAGATCCGTATTTACTTCATTTCCTGTATCATCCGCTATTATTATGAAAAGTGGCATTTCATAGATATAATTATGTATTCACAACAACAAAAAATATGTCGTCATTATGAATTTGGCAGTACCGTAAGGTTTTCGCTCTGACACTAAGGGTTACTGAAAGTAGCAAGGCGCGTTGTCTTACGATTCCCTTATTGCGTTTGTATCTGCCTGCTTGTAGCTCTGCTACAAAAAAAAATTAAAAATCTGGCTTTCAGCGAGTCTCGAAAGGCGAACGAAAGCAGCTTGCACCTGGTAGCCAAACATGTTTCTTGGGAACAGGCTACTTCCTAAGTGGGAAGACATTCTTTTGTGGTTGAATTGTTGGCAAATGTCAGTCAGACGTGTGCTGTTGGTCTAAGCGTTTCGGTGTGTTGAATTTGTACCAATGATTTTTCTACATGTTTTTTCTGTCCCAAATAGAGAGTTGAAGCCTCCCATTAGTATTTTCACGTCATCTTGGTAAATTTTGCTCATAGTATTTTCGAGTGTGTTCCACAATTTTTCGACATTTTCGGTGTTTTCCTTATTTTCGATGTTGGTGGGGGCATGTGCATTTATGAGTGTATATTTTTTATAGGGGCTCTGAATGAGCATAGTCATAACTCGATTGTTGATGGGTGTGATTTCTTCGACAGAGTTGTTGATAGATCTGTGTTCGAGAAATATAATGCCGAGGATTGGTGCGAGTTTCGCTACCTTTTGTTGTATTTTGAAGATGCCATGGTTTCCGTAATGCAAGTTTTAATTGTCAATTAATCGTGGTTCTTGAAGAGCAAGGATGAGAATTTTTTGGCGGACGATTTCTTTTGTGAGATTATTTAGGTTTCTTGTTTGGATCAATGTATCGATGTTTAGTTTTCAAATGAATGTTTTCTGCTTGTAGGGAAATTTACCAGAGATCTTCGATATTCTCTGCCGTGCTAACCTGGACTCCCCAGAGTGCGAAAATCCAACTGCTGCCTATCGGTGGCCAGGTTGTGTACCACCTGGGATAAAGTTACCTTTGCTTGCATAGTTCATGTTTTCTTGTGTTTCATTGGTTTGGCCTGGGTGATACCAGGACCGGACAGGACCAGAGGGTGTTGAAGCCTTTGGAAGCAAATATTTTCAGCCAAGCTCATTGAGCTAACAGACGGTGACCAGAGTAGCGGTGATTTTCACTCAGATGTGTCTGGATTTTGGGTTCAACGGATTGAGTAGCCGTTCAGGATTGTGTTAGTATTTGGTTCACCACAAGTATTTGATTTCCACGGTACCATCCATATGGGGGAGGGTTTCCCCTATCGGCCACACGGGATTTTTATTATTATTATTATTGTCATTATGTCATCAGTAAATCCGATATGGTGTATCTTCTCTCCAATGAAATAGATGTGTGTTGTTCGATTCAGTATTTCCATCACATAAACATGGTTTATAATTACGTTACATTGCTGCTAGTAGACATATTTCTCACTTTTTCTTAGACAGTTGCTAGCTGTTACCCCATCATAGGAATTTATGTGCGCAGCATTGTTGCAATACAGACGTTCAAATTATCCGATTTCTGTAATTTCATTTCGATACAAGATCGTCCTAATCGGATTCAGCCAGTCAGTCTTAATGTGGCTATCCGACTACGACTCTCATCATATGATAGACTGGGTGAACCACATTCTTAATCGGACTGTTGAATCCAGATCACTTATCTATGACAGGGAATGAATTCTTAAACACTGTGCTTATTACAAATACGTTATTTAAATATAAATATATGAACTAACGACATAACAATGTATTTACAGGAGCAGAGACCCATCCATCATAGTAGAGCAGTGCGAGATTGGTTTCAGGGCCAAGAGAGGATGAAGCTGTTGCCGTTTGTTCCACGATCACCGAACATCAACCAGATAGAGAATATGTGGGCAGAGGTAACAAGGTCATTGCCATGTGTCCCTACAAATGCAAGCGACCTTTGGACGAATATAGAAAACGTATGGTGGGAAGTAAACCATCACGCTACACTGTCGACGACTTAATGAAATCAATTCCCCTACGCCCTCGAGAAATCTTACGTAATGATCGTGGGTGGGTTGGTTACTAAAAGTATACTCGTCCACAAAGCCCATGTGGACAGTTATCTGATAATCGGTCAAGCTTTGCTTTGTCGCAGCCCTTTAGCATACATCAAGTCCATTTAGTTTCAGTCCCCTCCTTACAATTCTTGCAGTGCAAGGTAATTGAAAAATCTCATCCACTCGACGCCAACGGAGGAACTGACTGGTGCATGTGTTCTTCAACACACAGTAGTTGTCACCCTCACAGGAATCAATGACTGTTTGTGTGTGTGTGTGTGTGTGTGTGTGTGTGTGTGTGTGTGTTTTCGTGTTAACGCACGATGTGAATCAATACTATTAACATTAGAGAGACAACCAACAACAAATATTGCATCAAATATGACTGTAAAGTATTTTAATGCGATGGGAAGCTACAAACTGAATTTTTACCCATCCCACGTCCTGCGTATTCCGTTAAGTAAGATCTATTAACTCCATAGTATCGTTAGCAGAGACAGTGCGCTCTTGTTGTCGAGGCTCGCGACAAGTGCAGCGATTAGCAGTGCCCAATGCCGCCGCGATTTGTTTATGTTGGCTGAGCGTGGACACTGCAGCAGACGCTTCGCCCTAAACAGAAAGAAATCACCTTGGCTCTGACTCCAGTGAGCGGATATCACTGCCTGCGTGTTCTTATAGTAACCAACGTGAGACTCTACTCACAGGTGCCATGGAGCAATTGCAACGGGTATCATGTCATTAGTCATCAGAATATTAACCAGTGATGAAACGTCCACTCTATTTGAATCCCAAGACAATAGGAACCTTGTCACAAAGGAATGTGAGGTGATATCAAAACTTATCCAACATACAAAAATTAACTGCAGGGCTTTCATGTTTGCAGTAATAGCACACAAGGAAATATTATGTCTTGGAAGCGTATATTTCATTTCCTCTTCTCATATTAACGCCCTTGTTTTAATATGAAGTGAGAAAATAAACACGAAAAACTAAAGTTCCTGAGAAGCATATAAGTCATTTCCTCGTCTCATATCACAACTTTTGTTTTAGTATGAAGTAAAAAAATAAACAGTTTAGAGTTCTGAAGCATAATATGACACCAGATTCTTATCGTAGGCGCTATCGGAAACGCCAAAAGCAGGGAGCTGTCCATTCTTTCGTCCAACAGTCTGTTTCCTTTCATGTATTTATTCCTCCCGCTAGGAGATTATTATTTAAGGACTTGTGGGCATCAAGTTCTTCAGCAGAACAAGCCTTATGTTATTGTGCTAATTACCGTATGGAAAAAATGCAACAAAGACGAGTTCCGCTAGAGCAGTGCGGTTATTTGCACATGTGTGTATTCAGCAATGACTGCCAGCTGCCACAACACTTCACAGAATCCTTGCGGCAGGCAACACAACTGTGCGTGCACTTCAGACTTCATTCAGTGAGACGTCAGGAGATGGATGAAAACGTCAAATTAACGTCGCTTTCCGAGTCGTATTCAATCCAGAATGAGGTGTTATTAAGGTAGTTGGGTGATCTAGCAATTCCACTTTTATGATTCCCATATGAGTATTTCGATAGCCAAAAGAACCCGTTAGTGTGAAACTATCGGGAACTGCATTATATCAAACTGCAAGAACTTCAGACAATACGTGGACTCTACTCTTCGCTGGGTGACCTATTACTGTTATTTAGCATTCTCTCCGTCCTAGTCAAATGGTTCAAATGGTTCTGAGCACTATTGGACTTAACATCTGTGGTCATCAGTCCCCTAGAACTTAGAACTACTTAAACCTAAGTAACCTAAGGACATCACACACATCCATGCCCGAGTCAGGATTCGAACCTGCGACCGTAGCAGTCGCGCGGTTCCGGACTGAGCGCCTAGAACCGCTAGACCACCGCGGCCGGCCACGTGCTAGTCGTAATGCAAATGGAACTTCAGAGGCGCTTTCCGCTATTCTTGACAAACATCAGTAACCTGTAATCACTGAGAGTCACAACTGCGTGATGATAATGGTTCAGGTTGTCAGTAGTTGTGGTGGTGTTACGTTGTCAAACTGCTTACAGTAACGTTAATGGTGGCGCACATACTTTAGCGCTGACTACCTACTTAAGTAAAGATAGTGTTGTGGCGTCGTCGCTTGTCTTTATTTGGCCTCAGCTTGAGTAATCCGATTTAACGAACATGGTACTCTAATCGCGGGCTCCTAATAAAGTATGACTGCAGAGATTATCGTGCGGATATTACATTAATTCTGCAATGAAATGCTTAACAAATCTTACCCTCAGATATGCAGCTGGAATGACTAATTACACAGGTACTCCATGTTGCACTAAGTGATCAGTTCGCTGCAATCCTGCTTGTACTGTTCGTAAATACTCGTATACTTCAGAAATGGTTCTAATGGCTCTGAGCACTATGGGACTTAACTTCTGAGGTTATCAGTCCGCTAGAACTTAGAACTACTTAAACCTAACTAGCCTAAGGACCTCAGACACACCATGTCCGAGACAGGACTCGAACCTGCGACCGTAGCGGTCGCGCGGTTCCAGACTGTAGCGCCCAGAACCGCACGGCCACTCCGGCCGGCTTGCCATATGAACCATTTGAACTATTTAACACAAAATGACATTAAAAATTTAAGTTATTCACGAGCAGCTAGTTGAGAATATGTATGAACATTAAATGACACGACGAACCGTCTTGTTCTGCATATGGATTCAAACCCAGCTCATGCAGACTAAGCAAAGATTTCGTGACTGACGGAAACCAACAGTCATTCCTGATTAGGCATACAGAGAGTGATATACCTCGATTTTAGACAGTATCAGTTAGCAAATATCAACTTTAAAATTGCATAACGCAAACATTTTTAACAGACGCGAATTCCTACCCAGCATCTATTGTCCCTGTTAACGAACTACGAGAGATGTTAAATATTGCTTCTTCACAAGTAACTTACTTGAAATGCCGTGAGGTAAAGCTGTGTGTTGGACACGGATTCGAACCCGGAACCTAATCGGATTGCTATCGAAGCACAGTCAAATGTGACATATCGGAATTTCGCGGCAGTAGCTAGATGTTTTAACTGAAATGACGAGACGAAACATTAATTTTTTCCTTCCCAGGACTCCAACCCGGCACCTATCGCTGTTATATTCTAGAGAAAACTAACGTTAAATATGGGTTTGTTGCACCAGCAGTGACATGTGAGCATGTTTGAACTGAAATAATATGACGAAGAGTTCAGCGCTCACTGGGAATAGAGCCCCACACATATCGTTGTTGACTACACACAAAGAGACGTCAGCTACCGAATTTTTCTCCACCAGCTGCTCAGAATAGCATCTTGAACTTACAGTCATCTCGCAAATAGTTCTGTGTCTCACTGGGAGTTAAAAACGTCAGATATCGTTAGTGTTGACAGCGAATGAAAATACATTAAAAATCGAAATTATTATCCACCAACAGATAGGTGTTCTCATGCTAGAGCTTGATAATACATAATTAAATCTTTAGTGCCGGGCCAGGATTCGATCCCATTGACGCGTAATATGTGAAGGTGTTGAGGAATCTGCAGTTTTGAACAAACAACAAATTGTAGCAGAGCTGTATTGCCACGAAGGGACCAAATTCCGCGTTAAGGGCGGTCTGAGTTGCATTCCCAGTTCAGAACCAATTTTATCGACATACAGAAGCTCAAATAAAAGATGGAATAAGTGTCCTGTGACCATACATAGCGTTTGTGTCGTCACTTGAAATAAATAACTAGTATAAGAAAGGTTACTGGTGATAGAGTTTCTACATGTCGCCACTCCAGACTTTATTGTGGTTCAACCTACCGTCTACTTGGTAAAGAAGGAATATCATCTTTAATGTGAATTTCCAGACCACGCAGCCATTATATCTCCTTCACTTGGTGTAGCCAGGAGAGAATGGAATCTGTCTCTCCCTATCTAAAATCATTGACAGAAGTGGGAATCGAACCCAGACCATAGGTATAACAACCTACCATCCGTCCAACAGACCACGAAATCCTCTTCTCTGCGAGTCATTTTTCTATCGTAACGCAGTTGCGCCACACTGGATGAAAATTCTGACACACAGGCTCCCTGTAGTAATTTGCAGCATGTTCAGTAAATTCATTTACTTGGTTGACAGAATCACCATGAACTAGCTGCCTCGCCTACCCAGTGCATACATTCGACTATTTTGTAATCACAGAAATAAAATCACGTAACTGCCACCTACACACAACTGCCAACAGTGTAGGATGCAGAAGTTTAAATAGGAAGTGTTCCTTTCCACTTGAGCTATTCTATTGCGCTATCTGTTACTAGAAAACGTCGTTCAGTCCAAAAGAAAAGCTGTAACTGTTTGTCTCTCAGAAGTCAAGACCTGGCCATATGCATAATCTCACAGTGCTGTGGAATCCAAACGTTCTGGAGGAATAGTTGCCGAGCTCTGGAGCTGTTGTAGCTACGTGTCAGCTTGTAGCATAGATAAGATGTCGCGAGTTCGAATACATTCAGTGCTACATTTTTTAAAACGCAATTCTGCTCTCTGCTGAAGTTATCAATCTAATGGAACTTTGAACATAATTCCCTTCACTTCTCAACCCAAAGTAGTCGCATGTGGAAAAAGGACTAACTACTGTGAAATTTTGTTCTATTCAGGTTTAATAGACAGCAGGCAGCAGATGCATCTCGAAGATGTGCAGGGAGAGCGCATCGTGCCATAATATGTCAGAAAAGTATTTTCTACATTTGCCGTCGTGTGGTAGTGATATTTTATTCTTCTTCAAACTTTGTTTGACAGCTTTAACTCAGAACAAGTTTTCTACATGCATGTAATCAATAAACTGCATGTGCATTGTCAGACTGTCATAGGTAACATCAGAGAATTCGCATATATCGTTGATGATTAATGTCTCTCTCATGTTTACTATTGTTTTAACATCACTAAAGGAAACCTTACGAAAATTGTGCACTGTATTATAAGAAATGAAATAAAACTAACCATGATAACCTTACGACGAAAGTATCTGTACACAAGCATGCCTCTATCGACACGAATTAGTAAAATACTACTCACTTAGATTTTGATTGGGTCTGTGTTTAATTGGTATGCTGTGTCATACTCAAGAGGGATGCAAATGTGGCATTTCATATATATAGTTACGTATTCCTAGAAACCCAAAATTCACTTGTCAGCAGTGGAAAGAGGCGTTACCTGTTGTGCAGCATTGTAAGTTTTTCAACATTGCACTATGAGCTGAAAGCATTTTCTTGCGATTTCCTTATTGATGTTTGATCTGACTGCTTGTAGCTCTTTCACAGAAGGGATAAAAACGTTACCAGTCAGTGAGACTGGAACTGCGAACCGTAAAAGACGCTGTTTCACAGGTCAGCACGTTACCACAGAGCTGGCGAGGAGGTATGGGTCTCAGCTTCCTATTACGAGGGCAATAGTAACTAGAACTCGTAAACCGCTATTTAAAGGTCGAGATTAGTTGCGATTTCCACTTGCAACGACTTTCCTGGGCTGAAAACCGTAAATTTTCAATCTTTTGTTACCCTTCAAGCGATAATAACTCAGATTATTCAATGGAAATGACAGGTAAAATCAAGTGAACTTTGAGGCTTAATTCCGTGCACACCAGGAAGTAACTCGTCGATCACAGAGTTGCCAAACATACGTTGCCTTGTTGCCAAATCTCAGTTACAGTACCAGCAGGAAGAAGACGAACCGATGTGATCCTACAGCGGTCTGGGAAGTGACCATAGCTGGTGTCTCCAAGTCGCGGCTGCTACGGCCTGGAATACGTAATGCGTCTGATTCGCTTTCTGTAACTAGGTTTAGGGACTGGAGCGTAGTTACTAATAATACTCAGAACTGACTGCAAACTGAGCATCATAAATCAGCAACTCTCATTGTTGTTTTTATATTTCTTTCGTAAGTGTACTCAAAACTAAGAAAGTCATTCACAGGCGTTTTCGTGCCTCGCCGATAGTCGAGCACAACATACAAATAAAAATAAAAAATAATGTGTGTGTGTGTGTGTGTGTGTGACAGAGAGAGAGAGAGAGAGAGAGAGAGAGAAAGAGAGAGAGAGAAATAAAAAGCAATGAGTGAGAGTGTAAAAAATTGTTGTAAAGAAATTGAATCATGGCATTTAAAGAAATCTTTCATTAAAATGACACGTTCCACATCATTACGAAATGTCGTATTCATGATCTATGGAACAAGAGTTAATCTAATGTAATCTAATGTAATCTTCTCACATCATATTGATGATTAGCCATGAAGAGTCATGAATTACCGAAATTTTTGCCAATACCAGTAACCAAATCTAAACTTGACAATAAAAGACGACAATTTTTGTAATAAACCGTGACTCCTATCAAAACCCTTTCGTCCCTGTTATCTAACCACGAAAGATGTCCGATATACCTCCATTCTGAAGTAACAAAGTGTGCATGCATTTAAAGATGAAGTGCATGATGTGAAGTTCTGTGACGGAGATACGAACCCAACACGTAATCCGATTGTTAACTAAGAAAAATCAAATGTTACGTATCGGTTTTTCTTACGAGCCGCTAGGTGTCTGAATCTAAAATAAGGATACAAACTTTTGTGCCTAAGCGACAATCGAACTGCACACCTACCGTGCATCCACGAATATAGCTTAAGTATCAGTTGCTTACTAATGAACAGTAAGATGTGTGCGTGTTTGACCAGAAATAACGACACCTGTTGCGATTGTTGGCAACACATGAACAGACATTGAAACTGCGCGTTAATTTTCACTAGCAGGTGGGTGTGCACTTGATAAAGCTAGAAATGAAATTATGAATATTTTTGTACTGGATCAGGTTTCAGACCCACATACTTACCTTAGGAGGAGACCTAGAGAAGATTGCAGTCTTGGGAAAAGGAACGAAATGACTGAACTACTGTTCCGAGAGAGTCAGATCCTCGAAAGAGGAGATACGAATTCGAATCACAGTCCAGCACCAAATTTTTAAACGTCTCTAGTTCAATCAAGTACAAGTAAAATAACAGCCCTGTCCCTTTAAATGGCTATCGGTTCATCAAATAAAATAAAATTTTCTAATGTAAGTAAGCTTACTGGCGACTGTATTTCTGGTTACCATGACTTCCGCTGTGTCATTTCCCAACGTAAACCGGCTCTGCCTAGTTGGTAATGAAGGAACGTGATGTTTAATGCGGATTCTGGATTATAACGTCTTTCTCTTGAGGTTACCAGAGGTAAAATAAATCTGTTTGTGCCACTTAAAAGTAAATGCCTGAACCCACGCATTGCACCTGTGATAGCTCGTTCCACCAGACCATTGTGGCCACATTACCCAGCCCCAGGAGTGTGCTGTAACGGATGATGTGCTTAGCTTACAAAATTAGTCACCGGTGGAAAAAATGCGAGTCTATTAAATGGTCAAGTAGAAGCAAGCTTCTGACGCAGAGATTATGCTATTCTCATGTCAGCAGGATGTAAAGACTCTTCTAGGCATCATAGGCTGGATGTGAAGCCATTTTGATTTTTCACAAATTCAACAAATTTCTTAGTTCGAGAAAATCCACTGTGAAGCGTGAAGTTGCCGGATAATTCGATTATTACTGTTATTATTAATATCATTTTATTCATACCGCTCCTGGAACACAAGTGCTTGAACATCATTTAATGCCTTTTGGTCACTATAGAAGTAGTTTCCCAAGAACAGGTTCTTTCCCTGTCTACGGAATCCTTTTCATGTTAATATCAATCACCAGCAATTACTTGTAGATTACAATAAAACTAAAGTAATTGACGAAGACGTTACTTGGTAACACAAACGCACTGCCTTTCTTCATTTACTTTCGCCTAGAAATGGCTATCGAGTACTGACAAACCAAAAGGCAAGAGATCTTACTGCCTTCCGATATACGTTGCTGTCAGTTCTGCCACATGATTTGGTCGACATGACCTGTTTCAAGTTGTGTATGACAGACAGTGTTTTAGAAAATCTATTGTTTCCCTTTGCAATAAACAGACGTATTTTCATTCTAAGCTGTCCAAGTACAAAATTTTCGCAATATTAGTTCAAATTTAATATTCGCTTCTATAATGTAGGAAAGTATTTCACAGTCGCAAAACTCGCATCCGAAACGTTGACCTTACACTTAGTCGCTGACCATAAATTCTAGCTCAGAGTGACGCCAGTTTAAATAACCTAATGTAGCGAAGACTGTTTGCCAGTGCTCTTTCTCCCCGGAAAATACGCAATTCACTCAATTGGCTCCATAAGTACACTGTAACAGCAATTTCTGTGTGAAATTTTTCAGTATGCTTTCGCCTTCCAACCGGCAAAATACGGAACAGTACGGCCGGTAAACAATTCACAAACCACGATTTAGTGCCGATAAGACGATTTCTTTTAACGTTGTCGAAGCTGAGGGAATTTAGTTTCTGCTTAAATCGTCTTAAGCAGCAACGTTCACAGATATCTCAAATAGGAAAAAGCTGAATATCCAGGTACGAAGGTTGTAAAACAAACTTCCCACAGTTTGTGTCAGGTTGATCTTTTCGTCTGATAAAACTGCTTAAGTATTTTGTTTAAGAGGTATCACAAGTAGTATCCCTGTAGCTATGGGAATCATTGGTTGAAAACGAGTTTAACACCAATGGGTACAGTGCTGCTAAATTTTCAAAATTATTATCAACCTAAGTCTGAGTTCATCCACAAACTGAGGCGTATTTGTAATATTGAAGCTAGACTGTGTATCCTTGTCTTCCTTGAGTGGTCATTGGAAGGCGTTTACACACACGTATACAATACTATGGATACTTCGAACGCTATGGTTAACGTTGCTCTCATAAACTACTTTTTTTTAAAAATTCTTCTGGGTCTTCAGTGTGCAATATGTGTTGTAGATACAGTCTCAGACCAAAAAATTGACCGCCGAGTCGTTCACGTAAGGTGGACAATACAGTCGTGCTCCTCTCAGAAATCTATGTCCGGCAATATGCTCGATCTGGCAACATATAGACTGCGGCACTTCCCAGAGGAGGTCTTGACTCCGGTCTTAGTACATTACTCTTGACTACGACCGTAGTCTTGAGGTAAAACGCGAGACCAGCTAATATGATATTGTAGATTCGCTTGAATTACACTCATAGCTTCAGCACCGAGAGGAAAGAGGCGATAAAAATGTTGTCGATATGTGCTTCCGGTCGCCAGACATCATATTAGCTGGTCTCGCGTTTTACCTCAAGACTACGGTCGTGTTCCAGCGGCGGTATGAATAAAATGATATTAATAATAACAGTAATAATCGAATTATCCGGCAACTTCACGCTTCACAGTGGATTTTCTCGAACTAAGAAATTTGTTGAATTTGTGAAAAATCAAAATGGCTTCACATCCAGCCTATGATGCCTAGAAGAGTCTTTACATCCTGCTGACATGAGAATAGCATAATCTCTGCGTCAGAAGCTTGCTTCTACTTGACCATTTAATAGACTCGCATTTTTTCCACCGGTGACTAATTTTGTAAGCTAAGCACATCATCCGTTACAGCACACTCCTGGGGCTGGGTAATGTGGCCACAATGGTCTGGTGGAACGAACTATCACAGGTGCAATGCGTGGGTTCAGGCATTTACTTTTAAGTGGCACAAACAGATTTATTTTACCTCTGGTAACCTCAAGAGAAAGACGTTATAATCCAGAATCCGCATTAAACATCACGTTCCTTCATTACCAACTAGGCAGAGCCGGTTTACGTTGGGAAATGACACAGCGGAAGTCATGGTAACCAGAAATACAGTCGCCAGTAAGCTTACTTACATTAGAAAATTTTATTTTATTTGATGAACCGATAGCCATTTAAAGGGACAGGGCTGTTATTTTACTTGTACTTGATTGAACTAGAGACGTTTAAAAATTTGGTGCTGGACTGTGATTCGAATTCGTATCTCCTCTTTCGAGGATCTGACTCTCTCGGAACAGTAGTTCAGTCATTTCGTTCCTTTTCCCAAGACTGCAATCTTCTCTAGGTCTCCTCCTAAGGTAAGTATGTGGGTCTGAAACCTGATCCAGTACAAAAATATTCATAATTTCATTTCTAGCTTTATCAAGTGCACACCCACCTGCTAGTGAAAATTAACGCGCAGTTTCAATGTCTGTTCATGTGTTGCCAACAATCGCAACAGGTGTCGTTATTTCTGGTCAAACACGCACACATCTTACTGTTCATGAGTAAGCAACTGATACTTAAGCTATATTCGTGGATGCACGGTAGGTGTGCAGTTCGATTGTCGCTTAGGCACAAAAGTTTGTATCCTTATTTTAGATTCAGACACCTAGCGGCTCGTAAGAAAAACCGATACGTAACATTTGATTTTTCTTAGTTAACAATCGGATTACGTGTTGGGTTCGTATCTCCGTCACAGAACTTCACATCATGCACTTCATCTTTAAATGCATGCACACTTTGTTACTTCAGAATGGAGGTATATCGGACATCTTTCGTGGTTAGATAACAGGGACGAAAGGGTTTTGATAGGAGTCACGGTTTATTACAAAAATTGTCGTCTTTTATTGTCAAGTTTAGATTTGGTTACTGGTATTGGCAAAAATTTCGGTAATTCATGACTCTTCATGGCTAATCATCAATATGATGTGAGAAGATTACATTAGATTACATTAGATTAACTCTTGTTCCATAGATCATGAATACGACATTTCGTAATGATGTGGAACGTGTCATTTTAATGAAAGATTTCTTTAAATGCCATGATTCAATTTCTTTACAACAATTTTTTACACTCTCACTCATTGCTTTTTATTTCTCTCTCTCTCTTTCTCTCTCTCTCTCTCTCTCTCTCTCTCTGTCACACACACACACACACACACACATTATTTTTTATTTTTATTTGTATGTTGTGCTCGACTATCGGCGAGGCACGAAAACGCCTGTGAATGACTTTCTTAGTTTTGAGTACACTTACGAAAGAAATATAAAAACAACAATGAGAGTTGCTGATTTATGATGCTCAGTTTGCAGTCAGTTCTGAGTATTATTAGTAACTACGCTCCAGTCCCTAAACCTAGTTACAGAAAGCGAATCAGACGCATTACGTATTCCAGGCCGTAGCAGCCGCGACTTGGAGACACCAGCTATGGTCACTTCCCAGACCGCTGTAGGATCACATCGGTTCGTCTTCTTCCTGCTGGTACTGTAACTGAGATTTGGCAACAAGGCAACGTATGTTTGGCAACTCTGTGATCGACGAGTTACTTCCTGGTGTGCACGGAATTAAGCCTCAAAGTTCACTTGATTTTACCTGTCATTTCCATTGAATAATCTGAGTTATTATCGCTTGAAGGGTAACAAAAGATTGAAAATTTACGGTTTTCAGCCCAGGAAAGTCGTTGCAAGTGGAAATCGCAACTAATCTCGACCTTTAAATAGCGGTTTACGAGTTCTAGTTACTATTGCCCTCGTAATAGGAAGCTGAGACCCATACCTCCTCGCCAGCTCTGTGGTAACGTGCTGACCTGTGAAACAGCGTCTTTTACGGTTCGCAGTTCCAGTCTCACTGACTGGTAACGTTTTTATCCCTTCTGTGAAAGAGCTACAAGCAGTCAGATCAAACATCAATAAGGAAATCGCAAGAAAATGCTTTCAGCTCATAGTGCAATGTTGAAAAACTTACAATGCTGCACAACAGGTAACGCCTCTTTCCACTGCTGACAAGTGAATTTTGGGTTTCTAGGAATACGTAACTATATATATGAAATGCCA
Source organism: Schistocerca nitens (assembly GCF_023898315.1). Taxonomy (NCBI): domain Eukaryota; kingdom Metazoa; phylum Arthropoda; class Insecta; order Orthoptera; family Acrididae; genus Schistocerca; species Schistocerca nitens. The sequence continues at coordinate 21,850,517 of NC_064618.1, read as the reverse complement.
CATTTGCATCCCTCTTGAGTATGACACAGCATACCAATTAAACACAGACCCAATCAAAATCTAAGTGAGTAGTATTTTACTAATTCGTGTCGATAGAGGCATGCTTGTGTACAGATACTTTCGTCGTAAGGTTATCATGGTTAGTTTTATTTCATTTCTTATAATACAGTGCACAATTTTCGTAAGGTTTCCTTTAGTGATGTTAAAACAATAGTAAACATGAGAGAGACATTAATCATCAACGATATATGCGAATTCTCTGATGTTACCTATGACAGTCTGACAATGCACATGCAGTTTATTGATTACATGCATGTAGAAAACTTGTTCTGAGTTAAAGCTGTCAAACAAAGTTTGAAGAAGAATAAAATATCACTACCACACGACGGCAAATGTAGAAAATACTTTTCTGACATATTATGGCACGATGCGCTCTCCCTGCACATCTTCGAGATGCATCTGCTGCCTGCTGTCTATTAAACCTGAATAGAACAAAATTTCACAGTAGTTAGTCCTTTTTCCACATGCGACTACTTTGGGTTGAGAAGTGAAGGGAATTATGTTCAAAGTTCCATTAGATTGATAACTTCAGCAGAGAGCAGAATTGCGTTTTAAAAAATGTAGCACTGAATGTATTCGAACTCGCGACATCTTATCTATGCTACAAGCTGACACGTAGCTACAACAGCTCCAGAGCTCGGCAACTATTCCTCCAGAACGTTTGGATTCCACAGCACTGTGAGATTATGCATATGGCCAGGTCTTGACTTCTGAGAGACAAACAGTTACAGCTTTTCTTTTGGACTGAACGACGTTTTCTAGTAACAGATAGCGCAATAGAATAGCTCAAGTGGAAAGGAACACTTCCTATTTAAACTTCTGCATCCTACACTGTTGGCAGTTGTGTGTAGGTGGCAGTTACGTGATTTTATTTCTGTGATTACAAAATAGTCGAATGTATGCACTGGGTAGGCGAGGCAGCTAGTTCATGGTGATTCTGTCAACCAAGTAAATGAATTTACTGAACATGCTGCAAATTACTACAGGGAGCCTGTGTGTCAGAATTTTCATCCAGTGTGGCGCAACTGCGTTACGATAGAAAAATGACTCGCAGAGAAGAGGATTTCGTGGTCTGTTGGACGGATGGTAGGTTGTTATACCTATGGTCTGGGTTCGATTCCCACTTCTGTCAATGATTTTAGATAGGGAGAGACAGATTCCATTCTCTCCTGGCTACACCAAGTGAAGGAGATATAATGGCTGCGTGGTCTGGAAATTCACATTAAAGATGATATTCCTTCTTTACCAAGTAGACGGTAGGTTGAACCACAATAAAGTCTGGAGTGGCGACATGTAGAAACTCTATCACCAGTAACATTTCTTATACTAGTTATTTATTTCAAGTGACGACACAAACGCTATGTATGGTCACAGGACACTTATTCCATCTTTTATTTGAGCTTCTGTATGTCGATAAAATTGGTTCTGAACTGGGAATGCAACTCAGACCGCCCTTAACGCGGAATTTGGTCCCTTCGTGGCAATACAGCTCTGCTACAATTTGTTGTTTGTTCAAAACTGCAGATTCCTCAACACCTTCACATATTACGCGTCAATGGGATCGAATCCTGGCCCGGCACTAAAGATTTAATTATGTATTATCAAGCTCTAGCATGAGAACACCTATCTGTTGGTGGATAATAATTTCGATTTTTAATGTATTTTCATTCGCTGTCAACACTAACGATATCTGACGTTTTTAACTCCCAGTGAGACACAGAACTATTTGCGAGATGACTGTAAGTTCAAGATGCTATTCTGAGCAGCTGGTGGAGAAAAATTCGGTAGCTGACGTCTCTTTGTGTGTAGTCAACAACGATATGTGTGGGGCTCTATTCCCAGTGAGCGCTGAACTCTTCGTCATATTATTTCAGTTCAAACATGCTCACATGTCACTGCTGGTGCAACAAACCCATATTTAACGTTAGTTTTCTCTAGAATGTAACAGCGATAGGTGCCGGGTTGGAGTCCTGGGAAGGAAAAAATTAATGTTTCGTCTCGTCATTTCAGTTAAAACATCTAGCTACTGCCGCGAAATTCCGATATGTCACATTTGACTGTGCTTCGATAGCAATCCGATTAGGTTCCGGGTTCGAATCCGTGTCCAACACACAGCTTTACCTCACGGCATTTCAAGTAAGTTACTTGTGAAGAAGCAATATTTAACATCTCTCGTAGTTCGTTAACAGGGACAATAGATGCTGGGTAGGAATTCGCGTCTGTTAAAAATGTTTGCGTTATGCAATTTTAAAGTTGATATTTGCTAACTGATACTGTCTAAAATCGAGGTATATCACTCTCTGTATGCCTAATCAGGAATGACTGTTGGTTTCCGTCAGTCACGAAATCTTTGCTTAGTCTGCATGAGCTGGGTTTGAATCCATATGCAGAACAAGACGGTTCGTCGTGTCATTTAATGTTCATACATATTCTCAACTAGCTGCTCGTGAATAACTTAAATTTTTAATGTCATTTTGTGTTAAATAGTTCAAATGGTTCATATGGCAAGCCGGCCGGAGTGGCCGTGCGGTTCTGGGCGCTACAGTCTGGAACCGCGCGACCGCTACGGTCGCAGGTTCGAGTCCTGTCTCGGACATGGTGTGTCTGAGGTCCTTAGGCTAGTTAGGTTTAAGTAGTTCTAAGTTCTAGCGGACTGATAACCTCAGAAGTTAAGTCCCATAGTGCTCAGAGCCATTAGAACCATTTCTGAAGTATACGAGTATTTACGAACAGTACAAGCAGGATTGCAGCGAACTGATCACTTAGTGCAACATGGAGTACCTGTGTAATTAGTCATTCCAGCTGCATATCTGAGGGTAAGATTTGTTAAGCATTTCATTGCAGAATTACTGTAATATCCGCACGATAATCTCTGCAGCCATACTTCATTAGGAGCCCGCGATTGGAGTACCATGTTCGTTAAATCGGATTACTCAAGCTGAGGCCAAATAAAGACAAGCGACGACGCCACAACACTATCTTTACTTAAGTAGGTAGTCAGCGCTAAAGTATGTGCGCCACCATTAACGTTACTGTAAGCAGTTTGACAACGTAACACCACCACAACTACTGACAACCTGAACCATTATTATCACGCAGTTGTGACTCTCAGTGATTACAGGTTACTGATGTTTGTCAAGAATAGCGGAAAGCGCCTCTGAAGTTCCATTTGCATTACGACTAGCACGTGGCCGGCCGCGGTGTTCTAGCGGTTCTAGGCGCTCAGTCCGGAACCGCGCGACTGCTGCGGTCGCAGGTTCGAATCCTGACTCGGGCATGGATGTGTGTGATGTCCTTAGGTTACTTAGGTTTAAGTAGTTCTAAGTTCTAGGGGACTGATGACCACAGATGTTAAGTCCAATAGTGCTCAGAACCATTTGAACCATTTGACTAGGACGGAGAGAATGCTAAATAACAGTAATAGGTCACCCAGCGAAGAGTAGAGTCCACGTATTGTCTGAAGTTCTTGCAGTTTGATATAATGCAGTTCCCGATAGTTTCACACTAACGGGTTCTTTTGGCTATCGAAATACTCATATGGGAATCATAAAAGTGGAATTGCTAGATCACCCAACTACCTTAATAACACCTCATTCTGGATTGAATACGACTCGGAAAGCGACGTTAATTTGACGTTTTCATCCATCTCCTGACGTCTCACTGAATGAAGTCTGAAGTGCACGCACAGTTGTGTTGCCTGCCGCAAGGATTCTGTGAAGTGTTGTGGCAGCTGGCAGTCATTGCTGAATACACACATGTGCAAATAACCGCACTGCTCTAGCGGAACTCGTCTTTGTTGCATTTTTTCCATACGGTAATTAGCACAATAACATAAGGCTTGTTCTGCTGAAGAACTTGATGCCCACAAGTCCTTAAATAATAATCTCCTAGCGGGAGGAATAAATACATGAAAGGAAACAGACTGTTGGACGAAAGAATGGACAGCTCCCTGCTTTTGGCGTTTCCGATAGCGCCTACGATAAGAATCTGGTGTCATATTATGCTTCAGAACTCTAAACTGTTTATTTTTTTACTTCATACTAAAACAAAAGTTGTGATATGAGACGAGGAAATGACTTATATGCTTCTCAGGAACTTTAGTTTTTCGTGTTTATTTTCTCACTTCATATTAAAACAAGGGCGTTAATATGAGAAGAGGAAATGAAATATACGCTTCCAAGACATAATATTTCCTTGTGTGCTATTACTGCAAACATGAAAGCCCTGCAGTTAATTTTTGTATGTTGGATAGGTTTTTAATATCACCTCACATTCCTTTGTGACAAGGTTCCTATTGTCTTGGGATTCAAATAGAGTGGACGTTTCATCACTGGTTAATATTCTGATGACTAATGACATGATACCCGTTGCAATTGCTCCATGGCACCTGTGAGTAGAGTCTCACGTTGGTTACTATAAGAACACGCAGGCAGTGATATCCGCTCACTGGAGTCAGAGCCAAGGTGATTTCTTTCTGTTTAGGGCGAAGCGTCTGCTGCAGTGTCCACGCTCAGCCAACATAAACAAATCGCGGCGGCATTGGGCACTGCTAATCGCTGCACTTGTCGCGAGCCTCGACAACAAGAGCGCACTGTCTCTGCTAACGATACTATGGAGTTAATAGATCTTACTTAACGGAATACGCAGGACGTGGGATGGGTAAAAATTCAGTTTGTAGCTTCCCATCGCATTAAAATACTTTACAGTCATATTTGATGCAATATTTGTTGTTGGTTGTCTCTCTAATGTTAATAGTATTGATTCACATCGTGCGTTAACACGAAAACACACACACACACACACACACACACACACACACACAAACAGTCATTGATTCCTGTGAGGGTGACAACTACTGTGTGTTGAAGAACACATGCACCAGTCAGTTCCTCCGTTGGCGTCGAGTGGATGAGATTTTTCAATTACCTTGCACTGCAAGAATTGTAAGGAGGGGACTGAAACTAAATGGACTTGATGTATGCTAAAGGGCTGCGACAAAGCAAAGCTTGACCGATTATCAGATAACTGTCCACATGGGCTTTGTGGACGAGTATACTTTTAGTAACCAACCCACCCACGATCATTACGTAAGATTTCTCGAGGGCGTAGGGGAATTGATTTCATTAAGTCGTCGACAGTGTAGCGTGATGGTTTACTTCCCACCATACGTTTTCTATATTCGTCCAAAGGTCGCTTGCATTTGTAGGGACACATGGCAATGACCTTGTTACCTCTGCCCACATATTCTCTATCTGGTTGATGTTCGGTGATCGTGGAACAAACGGCAACAGCTTCATCCTCTCTTGGCCCTGAAACCAATCTCGCACTGCTCTACTATGATGGATGGGTCTCTGCTCCTGTAAATACATTGTTATGTCGTTAGTTCATATATTTATATTTAAATAACGTATTTGTAATAAGCACAGTGTTTAAGAATTCATTCCCTGTCATAGATAAGTGATCTGGATTCAACAGTCCGATTAAGAATGTGGTTCACCCAGTCTATCATATGATGAGAGTCGTAGTCGGATAGCCACATTAAGACTGACTGGCTGAATCCGATTAGGACGATCTTGTATCGAAATGAAATTACAGAAATCGGATAATTTGAACGTCTGTATTGCAACAATGCTGCGCACATAAATTCCTATGATGGGGTAACAGCTAGCAACTGTCTAAGAAAAAGTGAGAAATATGTCTACTAGCAGCAATGTAACGTAATTATAAACCATGTTTATGTGATGGAAATACTGAATCGAACAACACACATCTATTTCATTGGAGAGAAGATACACCATATCGGATTTACTGATGACATAATGACAATAATAATAATAATAAAAATCCCGTGTGGCCGATAGGGGAAACCCTCCCCCATATGGATGGTACCGTGGAAATCAAATACTTGTGGTGAACCAAATACTAACACAATCCTGAACGGCTACTCAATCCGTTGAACCCAAAATCCAGACACATCTGAGTGAAAATCACCGCTACTCTGGTCACCGTCTGTTAGCTCAATGAGCTTGGCTGAAAATATTTGCTTCCAAAGGCTTCAACACCCTCTGGTCCTGTCCGGTCCTGGTATCACCCAGGCCAAACCAATGAAACACAAGAAAACATGAACTATGCAAGCAAAGGTAACTTTATCCCAGGTGGTACACAACCTGGCCACCGATAGGCAGCAGTTGGATTTTCGCACTCTGGGGAGTCCAGGTTAGCACGGCAGAGAATATCGAAGATCTCTGGTAAATTTCCCTACAAGCAGAAAACATTCATTTGAAAACTAAACATCGATACATTGATCCAAACAAGAAACCTAAATAATCTCACAAAAGAAATCGTCCGCCAAAAAATTCTCATCCTTGCTCTTCAAGAACCACGATTAATTGACAATTAAAACTTGCATTACGGAAACCATGGCATCTTCAAAATACAACAAAAGGTAGCGAAACTCGCACCAATCCTCGGCATTATATTTCTCGAACACAGATCTATCAACAACTCTGTCGAAGAAATCACACCCATCAACAATCGAGTTATGACTATGCTCATTCAGAGCCCCTATAAAAAATATACACTCATAAATGCACATGCCCCCACCAACATCGAAAATAAGGAAAACACCGAAAATGTCGAAAAATTGTGGAACACACTCGAAAATACTATGAGCAAAATTTACCAAGATGACGTGAAAATACTAATGGGAGGCTTCAACTCTCTATTTGGGACAGAAAAAACATGTAGAAAAATCATTGGTACAAATTCAACACACCGAAACGCTTAGACCAACAGCACACGTCTGACTGACATTTGCCAACAATTCAACCACAAAAGAATGTCTTCCCACTTAGGAAGTAGCCTGTTCCCAAGAAACATGTTTGGCTACCAGGTGCAAGCTGCTTTCGTTCGCCTTTCGAGACTCGCTGAAAGCCAGATTTTTAATTTTTTTTTGTAGCAGAGCTACAAGCAGGCAGATACAAACGCAATAAGGGAATCGTAAGACAACGCGCCTTGCTACTTTCAGTAACCCTTAGTGTCAGAGCGAAAACCTTACGGTACTGCCAAATTCATAATGACGACATATTTTTTGTTGTTGTGAATACATAATTATATCTATGAAATGCCACTTTTCATAATAATAGCGGATGATACAGGAAATGAAGTAAATACGGATCTTTTCGAAGTCAAAAGTCGGTAATGTCCTACTAATTCGTGTTAAAATACGCTCAATCGTCTCACAGATACTTAATGCTTTATTAAGATAGTCTGCCGTCGTGATGTTTCTGTAGTAAGCTGAATTTATTTTGTATTAGTACACTGAATATTTTAATTGGGTTTTCCCGATAGTTTACTAAACGCAACAGTAATCATCAATGAGAAATTAATCAGCAAAAGAATTTTCTTTCACGATATCTAAAACGATCTGACAATGCTAAAGTTGTTTACAAATTCTACGCCAGTAGAAACCTACTGGTTTCAACGATATAATTATACCAGAGTACTTTTAAGAGTATTTTCGTCTAGAAATGAATTGCGTCGACGGTTGATCGATCAAGAGCGGGAAAGGTAAAACTTAACGAATATATGACGAGAGGGACAAGTGCTTGAGAGAGGACTTCTCTATCAATACAAGTGCCTGAGAGACGACTTTAATTTCAATCTCCTGGATAGTTTTGTTTCTCAAATCAAGAAGTGCGTTATCATGCAGTAGAACATGTGATGTAGTTGTGTTGCTCGATTTTCTTACGCTGAGACCGAAAGGTGTCTCAGTTGTTGGCAACAAATTCCAGCTGTGTTTTGGTAGAATTCGTAGCTCAAAACTCACTTTTGCAGCTATCAGATGTAAAATATTATGTTCACACTACTCTTTGCTCGAGTTTATGTCTTTTGGAGGGGCTCAGCCTTTCATTTCTTCTTAGGAAGTTAATGATAAAGGCATCATAACACGTCACCAGTTACAGTACTGCATACGAATGCTCAATGAACGACCTGATGACGTTCAATAATAGTCACTCTGTTGATTTTTGTTGTTTCGAATTAGAGCATGTAGTACTCGTACACCAGACTTCTGAACTTTGCCTGTTGAATGCAAATGTCGCATGATGGTAAAATGGTAATCTATCACATATATCAGTAGTCGAGACTTGCTTAATGTGGAAAATCATTGATGCCAGAACGATCTTTGTTGAAACAAGAATATCTTTTTCTGGCGTATTTTTCCCAAAAGCACTCGCTCCACACACAATTCAAATCTTTCTAGCTGCCTCCTCTGCATTCACCCCTCTGTTATACCAAAAGTAAACGTTGTGTTGCAGATGTTACACCTATTTCCACTTGCGACTCAATTTTACAATGCTTAACTGTAGTTCATGATTCTCAAGTATGCAAAATCCAATGCTTAACTGCAAGATGATAACTAGAACTTCAAATTCGAAAATGACAGTTGATACATACACTGACAGCGTCGCGCCGCGTTCACCTGAGCGGTGCCGGATTTCAGGCGGCGGGTGGCGCCTGGCCGGTGGCCGGTAGCCGCTGCAGCGCGAGGAAACGCTCGAGCGTAAGCTGTTATGATCGCGACGCAGCCACGAGCTGTCCTGCGGAATTGTTTCTGGAATACTTGTTATTGCTGGTGGGTAGAATGTTAAGCGAATTATCTTTGATGTTCAGTCAGACTCATAACTTTAGACCGACTGTGGGAAAAAAAAAAAAAAAAACGGACGCGAACAGGCGACTATAAGCTTAGAACGCACGACGCTTGCCACTAGACCACGGGCTCACATAGTCCTACAACGTCTCGGAAGTAGAGAATACTTCCTCCTAACACTTCCGCATCTTACAGTGTTGCCAGATTGTGCATATGGCCGGACTTAGAGTTGTCAGGGGCGGTCAGTTTTATTGGCCACCTTAAGTGAATGACTCGGACTTAGTCTCTGTGGCGGCCGGCCGGCGGTCAGTTTTATTGTCTAAGACTGTACATAAAAGGTAAGGACAACACCATTGCCGACGCTTTGTCTAGACTTCCACAAGGTATGAATGAAACCAACAGTGACTTAGAAAATATAAATGACCACAGGATTCTCTTAATGCAAGACAAGCAGTATCACCAATATTATATTGATATGTGCAGAAACATGGCTAAATTGCAAAAATCTGATCCTCACTGGTATAATAACATTACTGGTAGAAAAACACAATCATCCTTTGACTAGGTATTACAAGTTACACAATGATGTGTTATTTTATCGCCGACATCCAAATGCTACTAACTGGTGTGTATGCATTCCCAAAGAGTCTGAACGTAATCTGATTTGGCACACACACTTAGTTTGGGGTCATTATGGGACGAAAAAATGTTTGGCAAAGCTCAGCACATACTGTTATTTTAGCAATATGAGAAGAAAAATTTACAGGGAACTGAAAACATGTGTCATATGTCAAAAATCAAAACCTCAGAATTTATCCACAAAAACAGATTTACATTCTATTTTACCGAGTAAACCCCTGGAAATTCTATGTACTGACATCAGTGGACTGCATCCAGCAAGCTCTGGAGGTGTCAAACATATCTTAGCTTTTTACGATATATTTTCTAAACATGTAAAACTTTATGCTTTAAAATCCGCCACTGCAAATGCTATAATACGAAGATTCTCAAGTGATTACCTGACGCACGTGGGAAAACCTAAAGCAATTCTGTCAGATAATGCAGCATACTACTCTGGGTACAAATGGAGAAATTTCTTGAAGGACAATAACATTAAAAGTATATTTATTTCAAAGTTTAGTCCACAATGTAACGCGACTGAGAGACTTTTCCGAGAACTAAACCGATTCATGAGGACCTATATTTCATCAAAACATACTAATTTGGTGTCCTACCTAAGTCTTTTCGAAGACGTACACAATAACTTAAATATTTACAATACAAATTACACACCTAACGAGATCATGTTCAGTTGCAAACAGAACGATCAATGGATAGAACCATTACCTAAGTTGTCAGACAAGGAAATCACACCTGAACAGAAAATAAAAGAAGTATTGACTACACTGACACATCACGCACAGATACGAAACAAACATCACACAAACATAATAAAAAGAAAACAAAAATTCAAGGTAGGAATGCTTGTACTACTTCGTACTCATCATAAATCTGTAGCACTCAAACGACGCAATGCTAAGTGGCGTCTGCTATATGAAGGACCTTATATAATTGTTAACATACCGCATCCTGGTGCGTATCTGTTACAACATCCTAGAACTAACAAAATTATTGGGCTATACGCACACCGAGATCTTAGAGCATTTCATGCTAAATAATGTCAAAGTCATACCCATGAAAACATTGCTAAGCAACTCGCAAAACTCTGTTTGCTACTGCACAGATAATAAGCAGTATAGAAATTTTCATTTCAGCGGTTCCAGTGACGCAGTTGAAGACAGAAGAACTTTTCTTTCAACGCCGCGGCACCACCGAGAAGACTGAATATTAAAGTAAAATTTATGATTACGTAGCAGTGAATGATATATTAATTTTTCACGGAACATTTGTGACTGTAGGTACCACTGACTTGGTATGACACCTGACGAACCGACAGACGTCATCTGTGAAGCGATCTTTTACTTCGAGAAATAGATTAGACGCACATCTCTCAGCAAGAAAAGCATCTACCTGTAGCCAAGGCCACACAGACACTATACACACACGCACAAAACGCGAGGAATCGAACAGTTTTCCGTCTCTTATTATTTTGAATATTTATTGAGTAGTGAAAACGCCTGGTCTTGCCTACTGATGTAATGAATGTTGTGTCTAACCTATCTTAATTTCAGATGACATCACAAAAAACATCGATAAAATCCCAGCAAAACCGTTAAAGAGGACGTAAATATCTGCAATCCATGTAATCAAATGTGACACAATGTAATAACCCATAGCTATGTAATGATGATGTAAACATGTTTATGTGTAACTGTATTATGTTTATGCTAAGAAAATATGTGACGTATATATGTATGTTTACTTATGTTTTTTTTTTTTAAATGATGTATAGTGTAACTGTTACTATGTGAGAATTTGAATCATAATGAGTGCCAAAAGGTGAAAAACTTAAAAAAAAATAAAAAAATTGCATAGTGAACGATTGTTCACGGACATTAACGTACATTACTAAGTCTGCAACTACGCAGAAACCTATGTGAAAGAAACTGTTAATGACATTCATCATGCATCGTACCTTTGTAAACGCGATGAACGATTTCTTTGATAAGTAACTACGGACATTTAGGTGAGCTATATTTAGCAAAAAAACTGAAAATGTGAAGTGCGTAATTGGTGCATCGTCTAGTGACAAAACTACAGTATCTAACTTCAAGATGTTAACTGGATTAAATGGTCACAACGTGCCTGTCCAGAAAACAACACGACGAGTGGAAGAATTTTGGTTGGAACCTCAGGGAATGGAATGTTCTCGAAATGTGACGGACACACTTACCTGGACTGTCCAAGGATCGACGCCAGCTATGTGCCGTCCGAGGTTCTGCAACCAAGCTTCCACGGGATATCGAAAACGAACTGCATATGGACCAATTACTCGACGGGTCACGTCTGATCTGTAATAAACAATGCTTTTTGTCACAACGAACTGCATCACAACGACTATAATGGAAATAGGAAATGGACATGCTTATGTATCAATCACGTTGTTATACAGCGATGTTACTGTGATTAAAAAAAAACTTTACCACGACGACACTAACCTGTGAAAAATTATTGTGCAGCAGATGAATATAAACTGTAATAACGACACGATGTGTATAGGTCAACGCACCTGAAACAAACACACATTTTTCTTTGAAGCATTTCATTACAATACTATGTAACTAAGAACATTCAACAATCTAAAGTTGTATTGTATTATAACAAATATTGTAATTTTAAAACTAAGTTACCTGTCATAGAATGTAGTCTTCATATGTAATCTTGGTGGAATATTTTCTTTGTGCAACGACTAAGAAATGCGCGCGCCCACGAACAATATGAACTGCAATACTGTGCCACGTGATCTAAATTTACGATATAACGGCAGTGCCAGAGTCACACTGACGCTTCTGCGCATGCGCGCACTCTATTTTGTCAACATAAGAACTTTTATGGCGCGCGCGCGTCATTCAAATTTTGTATATAATATACAGTATAATGTAAGTCATGTAAATAGTTGTAGATAACTTAGATTTTCTTGTGCCTTTAGGTGAATTGCTCGCCTGCAGGTGTGTCCTTTCGCCTCGCAATTCAGGGGGCAATATAAAGGCACATTTGCATGCCGTGCGTGAGTTTCCTCAGAAACGCGAAATCTTAATTAAATAAAGCTATGGCACAGAACTGCAGCGCTATGTCGCTGATAAAACAAAACAGGAATTACGATACTCTTATGTTTGATTAAGAAGGAGAGGTCTTGGATATGTGGTGCGGGAAGCACGTATATTTTATTGACTGGCACACCGCCATATTTGATGTTGTATAAGAACACTGCGAGTTGCAATCTCACTAGGCACTCGTTTCTGTAAAGAATTTATATTTATGAAAGTAAGTAGAATTATTTAACTGTAGGCTATATTCGTTGAATATATCTGATTTAACTAACTGTGTAAACTTTTTATGTTTAGTAGACAGTCACCTCTGTACGACGTATTGACATGGCTGGCAAATTATTCTAATATTGAGATTTAGATTTGAGTCCGCACCTACCGCAGCAGTCTTTGGAAACGATTTAAATACGAAGTCCGATTATTTGAGTCTTATTTCACGGTCAACTACGAATAACATTACATTTACGAAAAAGCCATTGTCAAGCGTCTGATACCGAATAATTAAAAGTCCACGCTCCAGATAAGCAAACATTTATTACAACCAATCACTATCACTAATATACATAATTAATATTTTATTCTATTTTATTTTATTTATTTTATAAGGCTTCCATCAACTCCCCCTCCCGGATGATGCCCTCTCTCCCTCCATTTATCCTTCCTATCAACTTTGATCCTCACTCCCCCTCCTTTCCTCTGTCCTTTCCCTGGGCTCCCTCTTCTCTCCCCCCCTTCCGTCCTGTTTTCTCCCCACTACACCTCTCCCTACCTCCCTTCTCCCCCCCAGTCCTTTTGTATTCCCCTCCTCTGCCTCCCCCACTCCCTGTCGCGTGTGCCCCCCACCCCTCTTCTGGGTCCTCATCCTCCATCAGCTCCTTTCCCGGTTCCCCCCCTTCGCTTTTACTCTCCTTTCCCCCCTTTTTTGTTTTCCCATCTTCTGTCCCGTCTCCCCCCACCTGCTCTCGACTGTGGTGTCACATTTGCCAACTTTTTAGTGCAGTGTTCCAGTGACTATTCAGTGTTGATTGTCTTTCTCGTGTTGCGAACAGAAACCATGCTGTCGCTCGGTGTGAATTTTATGTCTTTTGCGAACAGAATCCAGACTGTCGCCGTGTTTTTTAATTGTCTATTGTTTTCCCTGTCTGCTTCGTATGTATTTTTCTTAGCATCATCATCCCTCTGTTGTTGTTTTAAGTTCCACGATTTCTTTTCGCCTTGTTACTCTCTAAGTCTCCGATTTTATCGCCTGTTTTTTATTATTTGTTCTCTTGATCTTTGTCACAAAATCTGTCGGCTGAAGAGCGGCATAAAAAAAAAAACCTGGAGAGGCAGTTCATGCCTAGCGAGCCCACTGGTGTCATCGTAGCCGCCGCGTCATCGTCCACCGCCGCCAGCATACCGGAGCCATCCTCGCAGGGCCTCTACTCGTCCTCGGACTCAGGTGACGGCAACTTGCACTCCGCGCCGCTCTTCATGAGACGCCCGGTGCTTGGTTTGGTGAAGTTGTATGGTTACTACAGACAGTTTATGTTTGGAAGAATCCCTGATTTAGTTATTGGTAGACTTGGAGGATCAGCCCTACCTCACGAATAATTTTTTGTAAATTTTGAAGAAAGACTTTAAATAAAAACGCTATAACTCACACTCTGAGATTTTCCTACCCGCGGACGGCGGATATATTACCAAGTGCCTCAGAAACACACCCTGCTGTGCCCCAAATGACGGCTGCAAGCACCTTAAGTAGCACAGTACCCCAGACATACACTGCAACTTTGACTAACAGTTTCCCTGCAGTCAACTTTATCCCGACGTTTTCCGGAAAACCTAACGAGCAAATAAACTCCTTTCTACAAACCGTCCGAGATGTAGGCCTTGCTTACACTTCGCCAAACGATTTCCTATTAACTGTACTCCGCCTTAATTTGTCAGGTGACACCCGTACCTATATCGAATCAGTTCGCATCCTTTGCCACATTAGAAGCTGGGTTGAAAGAGATATTCGGACAGACGTGACGCCCACTATTACCGGGACAAGTTGTCCAACCTCAGCCAGAAACAGGGGGAGGATGTAGAGGCATTTGCTGACCTAATCCGCGCTGTGGCTTGCCGCACTTACACGCTGGGTTCGGACCCCGTCCGTAACGAGGTGTTAATTGAGCAGGCGGAAGTCCGCTCGATTGACGTATTTACACTTCTAATCGACCCTTGTGTTGGAGGAGAGGTAAAAATAGCATCACCCGCCTCGTTGCATGATGCCACACAACTCGCGATATTGCGAGAGGAAGTAGTGCATTTTATTGCCAGTTCGGTGCGTCCGAACGAACAACCGCATCCGATTTTTAAATACGAGCAGCCATGCCAACGCTGCCGAATGGCAGGCCATGCTGCCGCGCGGTCCCGAGCACCTTATTGTTCTCGGTGTGGAACCATAGGGCATATGAGTAGAAACTACCCGCAGAACCATAGAAACGGGGTCCCCTCGCACAACAAACAGAGGGAACACGTCACCAACGATTCACCATGACCCCAAAATCAGCCGGAACACGGGCGCGATGGCAACTCACGCTGCCCAACCGTGCCCCCTGTAAGACTCACACACCCATTCTGCTACGGCGTCGTAAATGAGGCGACGAGTATCCTCCTCGACGGCAAAGTTCGAGGAAAAAATGTGAGAGTGCTTGTCGACACGGGAGCACAAACCTGCGTATTATTCGTAGGACATGGGGACAGACGAGTGTTAAAACAACCCCGTCACCACATTAAGTCTGAGCGACGAGATAATCATACCTGTTAGATAATGCCAAGTTCAATTGAAAATCAGAGCTAGCCACTACCTTTTTGACATGGACGTACTTCGAAAACGAAAGCGAGATTTTGACGTCATCCCGGGGGAGTGATTTCCTCCACACTATTAGAGTGTAGTCGATTGCAGAACGCAAACTGTCCGTCGCGGTGAGGACACCCACCATTTCGGCGGCGGCGGACTCCACGTCGTTCTGCCGCAAGGTACTTGTGAAACGCAGCTGCTTCCACGGGTTCCGTCGGTGCAAACGTGGGCGTCATATGCAACTACCTCTGTTAGTATCAGTGGTGGCACGGGACGCATTCTCTAGCCTGGGGTCAAATCCCGCGTCCCGCGGACTAGCGAGAACAACCTCTCCTTCAAAACGATGTCCTTGACAGATTACAGGTCCATGTTAAACGTGGCTTAACGACAGCGGAAGTGAAGGGGAAGAAATTTTATGTTCCCGTCTGTTTGGACAGTTTTGGAACGAAAGAGGTAGAGATTTCTAGTGGCATCACTATAGCTAGCGGCAACGAGATTGAAGAAAATGACGCTGTAAAAGAGAAGCCAAAATATAGCCGAAAACATCAGCTTCCAGGACGTAGCATATATCATATTGCTCCCGTGCTCAGAGACTAATTCAAAGGTAAGTTAGCTCATCTGCCTGCGGCTGACCAAACCAAATTGTACTCTGTCTTGGAAGAACACTCCTGATTATTCGAGGAAAGGTGTTATTTGCCGGGTACTGACCTTGTTCACCATGAAATTCCCACCGAGATGCAAGACCAATGGCGCAGAAACCATATAGAATACCGTATCACCTCCAGCCTATTGTGGAGGAAACTATCCAACAGCAGCTAGAGGCAGGGATAATAAAACCCTCCGCCAGTCCCTGGTCGTCCACAGTTGTCGTGGTCCCAAAGAAACCACTCAATGGCGAGAAGACCTACTGCCCTTGCGTCGATATGAGAGCAGTAAATAAGGTAACCACCCCTGATACCCTCTCCCCCATATCGACGAAACACTGGACAGGTTAGGAAGTTGCAAATGCTTCACTACCCTTGATATGAAGAGTGGGTACCACCAAATACCAATTGCAGCACAGGACAGGCCAAAAACTGAGTTTGTAGTTATCTCCGGTCTATATGAATTTTTGAGAATGCCATTCGGGCTGCGCAACGCGCCAGCCGCTTTCCAACACTTTGCCGACTTATTGCTCAGGGGGCTGAAATCTACAATGTGCCCACTTTATCTAGATGATACCACTGACGTTTCCTCAACCATAGATGAGCATGTTACCAGGTTAAGAAATGGTTTGTCTAGACTAAGAAGTGCCAATTTAAGTTTAAAAATAGAAAAATGTTCCTTTGCTGAGAGCCAAGTACAGTATCTACGGACATTATTAGTGCTGATGGAGTAAAGCCAGACAGTAAAGCCAGACCCACGTCTAATTGAAGCAGTTAGAACATTCCCTTCCCCTAAAAATGTAAAAGAATTGCAAAACTTTTTGGGACTCAGCAATTCTTATAGGCTTTTTGTAAAAGACTACACCACAATAGCTAAACCCCTTACCCCCCTGTTGAAAAAGGAGGTACCCTATCAATGGACCACCGAGTGTGAAGCTGCTGTGCAGCACATTAGAAATGTTCTGACTAGTTCCCCCTTATTGATCTATCCCGATTTCGAAAAACCATTCATTCTCTCATGTGATGCATCCAACTTTGCGATAGGAGCTATTCAAATTATTGACAGTGAGGAAAGACCAATTGGTTACGCATCCTGTCAAAAGCACCAGTCATAAATTAATTACAGTACCACAGAGAAAGAATTACTGGCATTAATGTTTGGAGTCAACTACTTTAGATACTATCTTTATGGGAGAAAATTTACAGTTGTAACAGATCATGCAGCACTTCATGGCTATTAAGTTTAAAAGACCCTAGCAACTGTCTCACCCCCTGGGCCTTGAAACTGAGTGAGTATGATCACCAAGTGATTCACAAGGCTGGAAGATTGCACCAGAATTCTGAGAGTAGCTCAAACAGGCGATGTGCTATTTGACAAATTAAAAGACTCACAGGAAAATCATGCAAAACACTGCCACTATCGCTCCCACCCAGATTTTGATACAGAGGATGGAATTCTATATTGCAAGATCCCCCTGGGTAAATGTATAACTAAAGACTTACAATCCAGAATTATTTCCCAGTGCCATAACAGCATCCAAGCTTGCCATAGTGGACAAAGAGCCACAAACGCCCGCATTGTCACGAAGTATTGGTGGGACAAAAGATGGCGAGTGTTGCCAAGTATATAAAAAAATTCCTACCATGCGCCCAAAGAGCACAACCCCCACGAATTAAAATTCCCTTACAATCTCTTCCTGAGGCATCAAAACCCTTTCAGTTTGTAGCTTTGGACATAGTTGGGCCACTTCCCAAAGGACACAAGGAAGTAAATATACCCTATCCATTGTTGATGACTTTTGTAGATCATCTTATTCGTCCTTTCGGAAGCCCTGAAGCCATCATAACAGATCAAGAAACCAATTTTATGTCCACCTTATTTGTCCAAATTTGCAAATTTGTTAGAATTAAAAAATGCAGGCAAGTGGCTGCATTGAATGCGTCTATTGCACTGTGAAATGAATGCTTTCCTATTACATCAACTCAGCCCACAGTGACTGGCAAAGATACATTCGATATGTGGCAAGTGCCTAAAGTAGCCGTTTCCATGAAGCCACTGGACATACCCTTTATGAGATAGTGTTTGGTCACCCTATGGAAACTCCCTTGAGATCGATAAATTACCTCTGGCAATCAATCACACAGCTGTTAATGGGCTAGCCTGCTGCCTTAACGCCATTTGGAAGAAGGTACAAGGGAACAACGGCAAGGCAACCAGGAAGCAGATGGAAAGAAGAAATAAAAATACCATCCTCCCCCCTATAAACCTGGCGATTTGGTTTTGTTAAAAAAAAACCTACTGTAAAGAAAGGGAGAGTGAAGAAACTCCCCCCCCCCCCCCCCCCCGTATGTTGGATTATATTCAATCATTCGGCTCACTTCCCCTGTTGATGCAGACCGCAAAGTGATCGCCCATTTTGATACGCTAAAACCCTATTCAGGAACTATGCCTCTCCCTCCGCCTTCTGAGAAAAGCGCTGAACGTTCATCAGCAGGTTCTGCTCCCCCTGTGAACCAGAGAAAACGGAAATTTCCACCACCCCAGCTCGCCCTAGATACACTCTGAGATCTAAACACCCATATGCCATTAGATTCAGGGACTAAACACTAAGGTACTGCTTTGTACCTAAGAGATTCCCAGTTGTATCAGCCAAAAGAAAAAGTAACAAGGCTTAAGCAGCCACCTTATTACTTTCCTTTGCAAATGAATGTTCTACCCGTACAATATGTATTTTATGCTCCCATGCTATGATTACTAAGATGTCGCCCTAACTTTTCTCTCTGAAGAGGTTATCAGAGCTTTACGTGCCCAGCCTGTTCTGCAATGCTGGCCTAGTCTAATTAATCCGTAGTTTAACCAGTGTTTTATTTATGTTATTTTTATTATGTTATTTATGTGTTATGACACGCCTAGTGGTTGGACAGCACCTCTGTTTTCAGTACCTATACAGTTAATTCTAAATAAGAGTACTGTATGAAGAAGTGATTGCATTACATCTCTACCTTTTTATTCTAAAGATTTTTTCCCTCAAATGCCACCATGTTTCACTACATAATTTTTCCGTTTGAACATCCAGAGTGTACTGCAGTACTAACTGAGAAATTTGCTACTAACGAATAAGTGTAGCACCAAAAGAAATGTTAGGTAACTCCGTTACTGCGGCCACGTGGCCTGCACACACAACAGTGACACTCTAAACTTCCCCTACCGTCCCTCACGGACGCCCGATCTTTTTCAGAGTATCTCAGAAGGTAAGTTAGGCCGCTCGGCGGTACTACGAAGTTGTTAACACGTGCGCTCCACCTGTCAGAATCAGCTGGACCTGTGAAAGAGGAGTCGCGAGTGCGGCGGCCATAATGCGACGGGTGGAGTGACTTCAAACAGCTGACAGTGCTGCTACTCCCCACGCCGTCGCACTACTCACGCCAGCTGTCGCCACCTGAGTCCTTCCCCTGCTGCCCCTCTCTCCGCGCGCCGTCTATGCGCCTGCCTGCCGCTGTTAAGAGGACCTTACGCGTAGTAGAACGTACTATCTTCGCTATCGACCAATGAATAGCAAATTAACAAAGAAAGGTACCATCTTTCTACGGAATACCTATTTCTAAACGTGATTTCTTCCATCCTTTCACCTCAATACCCAGGTAACTTCAACCACTTAAAAACCCACCCATAAATTTATTTGCACAGCTAAAGCCTTTAACATAAGCGCTATAACTTCGTGGGGAATTTGGAAGCAAGCGACCTCCAGCTGATGGGATGAGAAGCGGGAAAACATTGCAATAACAAAGTGCGCTGTTATGGGGTGTCTTCCCATGCACTGCCGTTCAGTTTGGTGGCACTCTGCATTTCCGAGTCTCCTCCAGAGTATACTACCACCTTACCACCTTCCGTCTAGTCTGACACATCTTAAGAACCGACTACCTGCTCCGTTTCCAAATTCGTAAATGGCTTCACCATTATGTGCCCATCACAGCCTATTCAACCCATATACATCGATTCATTCGAGAAAGGTGTTAGAATACTATTCGCAACAATCACTAAATCTACTCTAATATTACTAATTGACATGAACTACATTTTGTAAATGGTTAATCCAACACTCCCATTACATAGGATTTCTCTTCAGTTATGATACGCGAACTTGTGAGTTAGCGATCCCGAAATCCCATTTCGCTCCATGTTCGTACCCAGAGCCGGACTGGTATGTTTACAAGAAAGTTAAGCACCCGAGTTATCTAAGATACTCAGTAGAGAAGAGCTGAATGCGCCCTTGAAGTTGAGAAGACGTGAGCTACTCCCTCACTGCAGAGCGATAAGTGAAATATGTTTTATGGTAGGATAATTAAGTTTCAACCAAGTAAGTGAAGAACAGTAGTTCGCACCCCATGTGCATTTTGCACATTCAAGAGTTCACCCCGACGAATACAAGTTTTGTTATTGTTCCCCCTACTTCTTATGAAGTAATTTAGTGATGAAGTGTAGAAGATACCAGCGAGCACGAAAATCGACACTGCTACCATTTGGAAACAGTCTCCTGCCGTGTGTTTAGGAAGTGAGAGACACAAGTTTGTTTATTCAAACAAATACACCCATGACGTAATAAGATTGTAGCACCCGCTGAAATAAGCACTAGATTGTTGATTATTAGCACCCACGATGTGACGTCATCTCGCAAATGCAGTTATGCGTTATCTTGTTGGAAATATAGTTAACAAGAGACTTCCACCCAAATGAATAAAAGCTTTATTGTACAATGTCGCAGTAGTCGCACCCCTTTTTCGCAGCTCACCCTGTTACTTCAGGGATTTTGGGAATTTCGTAGTAGCTAACCCCCACGAGACGTAATCGCCCTATGGAGACAGAGCACAGTGCCTCCGTCGCCCATGCATTGCACTGTGTCACGACCACCGCTCTGAGCCGCTCGTCTATTCGCTCCAGCCTCAGCCATTACTTTGTACCTCCCCCCTCCACGGCCGTGTGTGCCTTACACGTTGCAGTTAGCGGCCACAGACTGCCCAGCTGATCGGTTTGTTCCTTCAGTTTCCGCTTTCATAAACCGATCGCCTACCTACCTCTTCCATCTATGCCTTTTATATTCCAATATGGCTACTGCAGTCAGAATTTCTCTGTTGTCGTCTACCATTCGCACTCAGCCTACAGACCTTCTGGGCTCCTCTAGCATCACTCATCCTGCGCCCTGCCTGCCCTTAGGCTATCCACCTATTCCAATCGCAGGCCCTTGTATGGAAACTTGTCTGTACCATCCAGTTACGGACTTTTCCCTAGTGCGAGGGCTAAGCAGAGCTGTTTTACAGCACCGCTTCCCTCTACTTTTCCCTGGTATAGGAGTTAAGCACAGCTGTTTTTCAACCAAGAACACAAACATACATACATACACACTAGCAGCCCCGGATATTTGACACTGTCCTCCCACATAAACACTTCCAACTGTCGAGGCTATGCAACTTTCATAGTCCCAGGCAATGAGATGCCCCACCTCTGAACCAGCTAGAACGTGATTTGTGTTTGCTTTAACTGTGTGGCTCACAAGCCGCCCGAGAAGCTTTGTCGAAAATTCCAACACCTATCTTCGTATTACCTGCACTCGTGAGCAAATTTGCTACACAGTGATTACGTCACAACTGACTCACATTTGTGTCCCAAAGACTTCCCATTTATCTTGTTGCTAAGGACACCAAACACCCCCAAGGAGCTACGTAGTCGATTCACTACAGAATAACTAAGACCAGACCTGTTTTGACCCATGGTAAACTCAGTTTAGTAGAAGCCAATTTTCTTTGACTCGGTAGGCGATTGATTCTGCTGTGAAAGTCCCTGTGGACGCCGCGCCCTACTGCCGTATCAGTCGCTGCAGATATTTTCTTGCCCTCCCCTTTTTCTCTTACCCTCCTGCCGGGTCAACGCCTCTATTCTGTTTTTCCTCATGCTAAGGAAGAGTAGCTTAGCCATGCTTCCTGGCAGGACCACAAGAGCTAATATAACACTGTATATTAGACACGCTTTTCCAGCCATTGTGTAGACGTATCGCTCCTCCCTTGATCACAGTGGCCCATTAGCTACTTTCTGAGGTATTACTATTGGGGAAAACCTATGTCTTGGCTAAACACTCGAGCAAGTGTCCGATCACCCAGAAGAAATTTGTGTCTAACCCCGTATCTCTAGTGGATTTACCACTGCTGAATCAATTTTACTCTGAAACCTGTTACCTGAACTCGTTCGCGATTATATCCAATTTCTTATTCTTCTACACGAACATCCTTCCAGCTCGCAGTGAGTGGGCTGCTCGGCATAAAAGGCCAATATGTGGGGCAACCCTGGTGTTGCGGTCGCGGATGGCTGGGCACGAGTATACCCAGGGAAAGCCCTGCATTAAGAGCAAACGTGATTCTTCCCATTGGTCAAACCCCCGAAACCTCGACTGAGCTAGCGTACAGTACCTCCACCAGAGGACATCCCAGCATCCTACACCTCGCCCCTTCATTCTCCACCCATCCCGAAATAAAAAAAAAAATAAAAATAAAAAATAATTGGTAGTAAAAAGACTCATTCTGTGCTGGAGAGGAAGGATCTCACAATACGAAATTCAAACCAAAGTCAAATATATATTGATACATATTATTTATTTAATCAGTTTGTGGGAGAAAGGGTTCCCCCACTTGGGGAGACATCACGACTGGACCATCACCCTTGCTCCACATGACATAATAACGGTAATCACCAGGAAATGGAAAGAAGTGCGGTGTAGTAAGCAACGTTTGGGGTCTCCTGTGTATGTGTCTACAGTCAAGGCATCGCCACGTAGGTCAAAACTGCCCAATGTCGTAATTACAGATCATGTTACTGCATCCTACCGACCATGAACTGCATACCGGCACCATCTCGTGGCCCGCAGGTGAAGCATCGAGTGACGGCGTTGGCGTTCTGTAGATCGACAAATTCCAGACTCGCTTTCTGTCTCTGTCTCTCGCCCTGTTTGGCTGTGGCAACCCACGTCTGCAAACACGAAGGTGGAGGTTTTCATCTCTGGTCAGAATACCATGTTCCTATTGGCTAATGCTGGAGACAATGGAAAACTGACGCAATTTC
The DNA here is from genome assembly GCF_023898315.1 of Schistocerca nitens. Classification (NCBI taxonomy): domain Eukaryota; kingdom Metazoa; phylum Arthropoda; class Insecta; order Orthoptera; family Acrididae; genus Schistocerca; species Schistocerca nitens. The sequence goes on along the minus strand of NC_064618.1, from coordinate 21,827,500 downwards.
GATATCAAAAATTGAGTGAAATAACCCATTTCCACTACCCTGTCAAATTAATTGTTTAACAATTCACAGAAGTCAAATAGATCGCTAATAATACTCACTTCCACCTTATCATAATAAAACATATTGTCAGTGTTTGAGTATCACACACAAACATTATGCAAATCAAGTAATGAAACTACCGTGTCAATTAGAAGGTTGCGCTAAACATATGTGAGGTCTTGCATGCACTGACGTTTGGCATCATGAACACCCTCCTCCACCATAACCTTTCCGCTAAACATATCTGGTGAAAAAAGTTGTCACGCTCACACAAACTCGCGATCACCAAGCGCGTCATCTGTCGACTCCAGGGTAGGCCTGTCCGCGCCAGCTGGGAAAGAGAGACCCACGCTCGTGCTAGTCATGCCCGCCTGCACTCAACGCAGTACAACTACCACAAACAATAAACAGAGCAATCAGGATTTTCACGTCGAGACTGAATTTTTAAAATTACTATTGATTTCCTAAATTGGTTATCTCGGCTATATTCGGAAGGAGGGAGGGTGGTTCTACTGCCCGATAGAATAGAGACAACAGCAAATATCACTGCAAGACGGAGTCCACTGCGATGTATTGAGAAGCAATAAACACGACACACTCAAACCCTGATCCAGTATGTAGCAATAAGCTGTCACGGCTAGATGTCAGTTAAGTTCCATAGTGCTTAGAGAGCTGGATGTCAGAGATCGAAATCAATTTGGTATCCAATGTCACGACTAGAGTTTTCAAGTGGTATAGTATTTTTAAATTGGTTCTCCCTATTGCATTTGGAAGAAGAAGGAGGAGGAAGGTTCTACTGCGCGATGCGATAGAGACAACAGCAAATATCACTGCGAGACAGAGTGCACTGCGACGTATTGAGAAGCGATAAACACGACACACTTGATCCACGACCCAGTTCGTAACAGTAGAGGCTGTAAACAGATGTCGAAGAGCTCTGAAGCACTCGCACACGTCCCGCCCACACAGCTCGCCCGTCCACTGGTACACTGCCAGCGCCGGCACCCAGGGACCGCAGCAGGCTGTAGCCGCAGCCGCAGCCGCACTCGTGGACACGCATGTGTGTCAGAGTGCACTGACTCCCCCAGGGGGTCCACAACTCTTTTGTGGACACGTGTGTAGCGAGCACGGGACCCCGAGCTAATGTGGCCCTCCTTCCTTTCCAGGCTGCATCCCTTCCCTTTCCGCATCCTTCCCCGTCCCCCATCTTCGCCCCCCCCCCTCACCTCTGGCTCTTTCCTTCCCTTTCTCCCCCTCTGGGAGTATGGTTTGTGCCTACGTCCGGAGACGGACGCTCGAAACTGTTCCAAATTCCTTGCTTTCTACACTTGCAAGTCCTCGTCCTTCCTCTGTCCTTCTCTTGTCCTTCCCTCTTCTCTTTGCCATTTTCTCCGCTGCGGCGTTTGAGACCCCCTCTTCTTTCCTTTCCTTTCTCTTTTTTCCTCCCTGTGCGTGTCTGAAGGCCGACCCACGCACTTCCATGCGTAGCCGGTGACGGGGTAACGCGTGATTCCCCGCCCCGGGTAGACAGGTAGGACACGTACGTACCCCCTGGTAATGGCCAGGCCCAGGGAGGGGTGATTACCCGAGCTGATACCTTCCGAAAGTGCCGATTGGTCCCTCCGTCCGTTTGTCGGTAGGTGTGACCTGAGGTGTCAACAATCACCTAAGGCGGGTGTGCCCTCAGTGAGGGCCCCCACAAGGGAGGAGCGCGCCATCGGAGACGCCGGTAATCTTGGGGATTCTTCCGCAATGGTTTCCTCACTTTCCACTATGTCTGCTCACAAACGTAAGTTCACTGAGTCTCAGCCACAGACGGTTCTTCCATCGTTGCCACAGTTCCTTGTTGTTTCTCGGTCTGACGAAGGTCACGACTTCTCCACGGTCAACCCTTTCATTATTCAGAAAGGTGTCGACGCAATTGCAGGTCCTGTAAAGTCTTGTTCCAGATTACGGAATGGCACCCTGTTGTTAGAAACACACAGTGCCCTCCAGGCACAAAAATTGCTGCGTACTTCTCTGCTCCACACCTTCCCTGTCCGGGTGGAACCGCACCGTACCTTAAATTCCTCGCGTGGAGTCGTTTATACACGCTCCCTCGATGGATTGTCTGACGAAGGAATTCAGCATTACCTGTCTGACCAGGGCGTAACGGCTGTTCATAGAGTTATGAAAAGGGTTGACACGAAAATCATTCCAACCCGCACTGTCTTCTTGACATTTGACAAAGTTCAACTCCCATCGAAAATCAAAGCAGGCTATGAGATAATTTCCGTTCGCCCTTACGTCCCAAACCCTACGCGTTGCTATCGATGTCAGCGGTTCAATCACACCAGCCAGTCCTATTCCAATCCGGCCAAATGTGTTACGTGTGGCAAGGATGCCCATGAGGGTGCTTGTCCACCTCCATCCCCTCGCTGCATCAACTGTATGGGTGACCACGCTGCTTCCTCTCGAGATTACCCCGTTTTTAAGGACGAAAAACTCATCCAGGAAATAAGAGTGAAGGAACAGGTGTCGACCTTTGCTGCTCGAAAATTATTCGCCAGTCGACAGCCCACCGTGCCTCAGACAGGAAAATACAGCACTGTCCTTGCTTCCCCTCGGCCAACAAAGGAGGCGGCCACGCAGACTTGCGACCTCACCTTTAGTACCACGGTCGTCAGATCGGCCAGCGCAAAGATCGCCCGTTCAACCTCACCACTTTCGCCTGCCCACTCTATGGCTCACCCTTCGTCGGGTTCTGCTAAATCTCGAGCCCAAAAGTCAGACGCTAAGTCTTCGAAAAAAGAGCATACTCGTGAAGAGCTTTTACGTACCGCAACTTCCCAACCATCGGTTCCTCCTTCATCTAAACATCATACTTCTCCGCCAAGGCGTGTCCCATCTACAGCACCACCTGGCGGAAATCGCCCTCGGCCGTCTTCTGTGTCGCCGAGGCGCACTGCTGGTGGCCGGTCAACTGGCCGATCGCTGGTGGCAGGAGCTGCTCCTGACCAACCTATGGATCAGGATCTTCTGCCTTCGGCTGAATGCCATTCCATGCTGTCGATCGCACGCTCTGAGCAGTCGTTGAGTTGACAGCACCCTTGGTCACATTCCTCCATTTTCTGTTCACCCTATGTCCATTATCCACTGGAATATCCGCGGCATTCGAGCCAATCGGGATGAATTGTCGATCCTCTTACGATCCTACTCGCCAGTCATCTTCTGTCTTCAGGAAACAAAGCTGCGTCCCCATGACCGCTTTGTTCTCCCTCATTTTCAGTCCGTCCGATATGACCTCCCCTCTGTTGAAGGCACTCCAGCCCATGGAGGACTCATGATTCTTCTCCATGATACTCTCCATTATCACCCAATCCCCTTAAACAGTTCCTTCCAAGCTGTCGCCGTCCGTCTTTCCCTTTCTGGATACACGTTCTCTCTTTGTACTGTATACATTCCATCGTCCACACCAATGGCACGAGCTGATCTCCTTCATCTTCTTGGTCAGCTTCCACCACCCTATTTGCTGGTTGGGGACTTCAATGCCCACCACCCGCTTTGGGGATCTCCACATCCTTGTCCACGTGGCTCACTATTGCTAGACGTCTTCCACCAAGCGGATCTAGTTTGCCTCAACACTGGGGTCCCCACATTTTTGTCTGCCTCCACGACAAATTTATCTCATTTGGACCTTGCGGTCGGTACTGTTCCGCTAGCTCGGCGCTTCGAAAGGTTCGCCCTTGATGATACACACTCGAGTGACCACTTTCCATGTGTCCTTCGACTGCAGCCTCAACTGCCATATATGCGCTCGCGACGCTGGAAGTTTGCCCAAGCCGATTGGACACTTTTTTCGTCTCTAGCGACTTTCGATGACCGTCGCTTTCCCAGCGTCGACGATGAGGTCACACATATTACCGACGTTATTCTTACAGTTGCGGAACGTTCAATACCACGCACCTCCGAATTTCCCCGGCGCCCCCCAGTTCCTTGGTGGAACGAGGCATGCCGTGACGCAATACGTGAGCGACGACGTGCTCTTCGCATTTTCCGTCACCATCCTACTTTGGCCAACTGTATCCGCTATAAGCAGCTCCGTGCGCGATGCCGTCGCGTCATCCGCGATAGCAAGAAGGCAAGCTGGAAATTCTTTATTAGCTCATTTAACACCTTCACTCCCTCCTCGGAAGTTTGGAGTCGGCTTCGACGGTTCTCAGGCGCGCCTAGTTTCTCCCCGGTCTCTGGGCTCACTGTCGCGCATGATACCTTAGTGGACCCCGTCGCAATTTCTAACTCATTGGGTCAGCACTTTGCTGAGATTTCGAGCTCTTCAAATTACCCGCCAGCGTTTCTCCCGAAGAAACGTGCAGCGGAAGTGCGATCTCTTGCTTTCTCCTCTCAAAATCACGAAAGCTCCAATACTGTTTTCTCCATGCGGGAACTTCAACATGCCCTCTCTTCTTCTCGCTCCTCCGCCCCAGGATCGGATGGTATCCATGTCCAAATGTTGCTGCATTTATCAACCCATAGTCTGCGTTACCTCCTTCGCCTTTATAATCGAATTTGGACCGACAGTACCTTTCCCAGACGATGGCGGGAAGCTATTGTCGTTCCCGTTCCGAAACCTGGAAAGGACAAACATCTCCCCTCTAGCTATTGCCCCATTTCTCTCACGAGTAGTGTCTGTAAGGTTTTGGAGCGTATGGTGAATTACCGTTTAGCTTGGTGGCTGGAATCCCGCAGTCTCTTAACACCAGCCCAATGCGGATTCCGAAAGCATCGTTCTGCAGTTGACCATCTTGTTGCTCTCTCCACTTATATCATGAACAATTTTCTCCGGAAACGCCAAACGGTAGCAATATTTTTTGATCTGGAGAGAGCATACGATACCTGTTGGAGGACAGGTATCCTCCGCACTCTGTTCTCTTGGGGCTTTCGAGGCCGGCTGCCCCTTTTTCTTCGCGAATTTATGGCAGAGCGCACATTTAGGGTGCGGGTGAACACTACTCTCTCCCGTACTTTCTCCCAAGAAAACGGGGTACCCCAGGGCTCCGTGCTGAGTGTTGCACTGTTTGCCATCGCCATAAATCCAATTATGGATTGTCTCCTTCCTGATGTCTCGGGCTCCCTCTTTGTGGACGATTTTGCGATCTACTACAGCTCTCAACGGACCAGCCTTCTTGAACGACGTCTTCAAGGATGTCTCGATCGCCTCCACTCTTGGAGCATCGAAACCGGCTTCCGTTTCTCACCCAGTAAGACAGTTTGTGTTAATTTTTGGCGACGTAAGGAGTTTCTTCCGCCCTGCTTACATCTAGGTCCTGTCAACCTTCCGTTTTCAGACGTCGCTAAATTCTTGGGTCTTATGTTTGACAGAAAACTGTGCTGGTCCTCCCACGTTTCCTATCTTTCGGCTCGCTGTCTGCGATCCCTTAACACCCTCCGTGTCCTGAATGGTACCTCCTGGGGAGCGGACCGAGTGGTCCTTCTCCGCCTCTATCGCGCCTTAGTGCTCTCGAAATTGGATTATGGAAGCATAGTCTACTCCTCTGCTCGGCCGTCTATTCTTCGGCGTCTCGACTCTATCCACCACCGTGGATTACGTTTAGTGTCTGGAGCTTTTTACACTAGCCCTGTGGAAAGCCTTTATGCTGAAACTGCTGAACCTCCGCTGTCCAATCGGCGAGCAGTCCTTCTGAGTCGTTATGCTAGCCATCTGTCTTCCATGCCTGCTAATCCAGCCCATGACCTTTTTTTCGACGCCTCCTTTGATGTAGGGTATGCAGACCGCTCCTCCTCCCTACTACCCCCGGGAGTCCGCTTCCGTCAACTGCTCCATTCTCTTTCCTTCCGCTTTCCTAAAACCTTTTTGACAACTTGGGGTACAGCACCGTCTTGGCTCCGTCCCCGGATCTGCCTGCTCCGTGACCTTTGTCGATTTCCCAAGGATGGTACACCTACACTTGTTTATCGTCGGGCATTTGCTGCTCACCTTTATTTACACCGACGGGTCGAAAACATCGTTAGGTGTAGGGAGTGCCTATATTGTTGGCGACACCCCAAATCACTTTCGGCTTCCCGACCAATGTTCGGTTTATACTGCGGAGCTTTACGCTGTTCTCCAGGCTGTCCACTACATCCGCCGCCATCAGCGGATACAGTACGTAATCTGCTCAGATTCTCTCAGCTCTCTTCTTAGTCTCCAAGCTCTTTACCCTGTGCACCCTCTGGTCCACCAGATTCAGGACTGTCTGCGCTTGCTCCACCTGGAGGGCGTCTCGGTGGCGTTCCTCTGGCTCCCGGGACACGCTGGTATCTGTGGGAATGAGGCGGCCGATATAGCGGCCAAGGCTGCAGTCTCTCTTCCTCGGCCAGCTATTCAGTCTGTTCCCTTCACCGATCTACGGAGCGTTTTATGTCGCAAAGTTGCTCATTTATGGCACGCGCATTGGTCAACACTTCCCCATAATAAATTGCGGGAAGTGAAAGCCCTTCCTTGCGCTTGGACCTCTTCCTCCCGAACGCGTCGTCGGGAGGAGGTAATTTTAGCTAGACTCCGGATAGGGCACTGTCTTTTTAGCCATCGACATCTTTTAAGCGGCGATCCTCCCCCACTCTGTCCCCACTGGTCTCAGCTGTGGACGGTAAGACACCTTTTAATTGAATACCCCTATTTTAATCCGTTACGCTCCCGTCTACAGCTATCGCCTGATATATCGTCGATTTTAGCAGATGACACGCGCTCAGCCGACCGCGTTCTCCAGTTTATTAGTGACAGTGAAATGACGTCAGTCATTTGAAGCCTTTTTTGGGGACAACCAACCCCTTTCTGTAGTGGATTTTTAAGCATTCCTTCTGCTTTTAGTTTCTCCAATTTTATGACTTTGTTCCCATTGCTGCTGGTTTTCAATTTCGGTTTTTTACTGTTTCCTAAGTCATGGGCTGGGCGCTAATGATCATAGAAGTTTTGCGCCCTAAAACCAAAAACAAAAAAAACAAAGAGTGCACTGACCCTGACCATGGAGGGCGTCCAGGGGTGACTGAAGGGGTAGGTTTCGGACGTTATCAAAACATTCAGAACAGACATCCATCGCTTTGAATCCTCTCTCACGCAACACACACACGTCAGCCTCTGTCGCACACATCCCACACGCTGGTCACTTCGGCAGCCCTTGCTGCCATGGGCGAGATCAGCCCAGGCTGAGCTAATCTATTACTTCTGGTTCCTGACCCCTTGTGACCGCCGCTGCAGCCAGCCGCAGTGTACGGCGAAACAAGTGACTGCAGCTCGGACGTATACAGTGGTTCCAAACATTTCCCACCTCCATATAGACCCGCCAGTTGAAAAAGCTATTTTACCCAATCTGACCCGTGGTCTAGGGGTAGCGTCTTTGATTCATAATCAAAACGTCTTCGGTCCCGGGTTCGATTCCCGCCACTGCCAAAATTTGGATAAATAATCAGCATTGGCGGCCGAAGACTTCCGGCATAAGAAGTCAGCCTCATTCTGCCAACGGCCTTGTCAAAGAGGGCGGAGGACCGGATAGAGGTTCAGGACGCTCTCTTGTCCTAGGGGTGGGAAATTGCCCCTAAAGGCGGAAGAATCAGCAATGATCAACGACATGAGGATGCAGAAGGCAATGGAAACCACTGCATTAAAGACACGTAACGTTTATCCACAGGACGTGTGGCCTGTAATTGAAGAAGTGTCATGATGATCTCTCCATTGGCAAAAGATTCCGGAATAGTCCCCCATTCGGATCTCCGGGAGGGGACTGCCAAGGGGGAGGTTACCAAGAGAAAAAGATTGAATAATCAAAGAAAGGATAACGTTCTACGAGTCGGGGCGTGGAATGTCAGAAGCTTGAACGTGGTAGGGAAACTAGAAAATCTGAAAAGGGAAATGCAAAGGCTCAATCTAGATATAGTAGGAGTCAGTGAAGTGAAGTGGAAGGAAGACAAGGATTTCTGGTCAAATGAGTATCGGGTAATATCAACAGCAGCAGAAAATGGTATAACAGGTGTAGGATTCGTTATGAATAGGAAGGTAGGGCAGAGGGTGTGTTACTGTGAACAGTTCAGTGACCGGGTTGTTCTAATCAGAATCGACAGCAGACCAACACCGACAACGATAGTTCAGGTATACATGCCGGCGTCGCAAGTTGAACAGATAGAGAAAGTGTATGAGGATATTGAAAGGGTAATGCAGTATGTAAAGGTGGACGAAAATCTAATAGTCATGGGCAACTGGAATGCAGTTGTAGAGGAAGGAGTAGAAGAAAAGGTTACAGGACAATATAGGCTTGGGACGAATGAAAGAGGAGAAAGACTAATTGAGTTCTGTAACAAGTTTCAGTTAGTAATAGCAAATACCCTGTTCAAGAACCATAAGAGGAGGAGGTATACTTGGAAAAAGCCGGGAGATACGGGAAGATTTCAATTAGATTACAACATGGTCAGACAGAGATTCCGAAATCAGATACTGGATTGTAAGGCGTACCCAGGAGCAGATATAGACTCAGATCACAATATGGTAGTGATGAAGAGTAGGCTGAAGTTCAAGACATTAGTCAGGAAGAATCAATACGCAAAGAAGTGGGATAAGGAAGTGCTAAGGAATGACGAGATACATTTGAAGTTCTCTAACGCTATAGATACAGCAATAAGGAATAGCGCAGTAGTCAGTACAGTTGAAGAGGGATGGACATTCTAAAAAGGGCCACCACAGAAGTTGGGAAGGAAAACATAGGTACAAAGAAGGTAGCTGCGAAGAAACCATGGGTAACAGAAAAAATACTTCAGTTGATTGATGAAAGGAGGAAGTAAAAACATGTTCCGGGAAAATCAGGAATACAGAAATACAAGTCACTGAGGAATGAAATAAATAGGAAGTGCAGGGAAGCTAAGACGAAATGGCTGCGGGAAAAATGTGAAGACATTGAAAAAGATATGATTGTCGGAAGGACAAACTCAGCATACAGGAAAGTCAAACCAACCTTTGGTGACATTAAAAGCAACGGTGGTAACATTAAGAGTGCAACGGGAATTCCACTGTTAAATGTAGAGGAGAGAGCAGATAGGTGGAAAGAATACATTGAAAGCCTCTATGAGGGTGAACATTTGTCTGATGTGATAGAAGAAGAAACAGGAGTCGATTTAGAAGAGATAGGGGATCCAGTATTAGAATCGGAATTTAAAAGAGCTTTGGAGGACTTACGGTCAAATAAGGCAGAAGGGATAGATAACATTCCATCAGAATTTCTAAAATCATTGGGGGAAGTGGCAACAAAAAGACTATTCACGTTGGTGTGTAGAATATATGAGTCTGGCGACATACCATCTGACTTTCGGAAAACCATCATCCACACAATTCCGAAGACGGCAAGAGCTGACAAGTGCGAGAATTATCGCACAATCAGCTTAACAGCTCATGCATCGAAGCTGCTTACAAGAATAATATACAGAACAATGGGACAGAGAATTGAGAATGCGCTAGGTGACGATCAGTTTGGCTTTAGGAAAAGTAAAGGGACGAGAGAGGCAATTCTGACGTTACGGTTAATGATGGAAGCAAGGCTAAAGAAACATCAAGACACTTTCATAGGATTTGTCGACCTGGAAAAAGCGTTCGACAATATAAAATGGTGCAAGCTGTTCGAGATTCTGAAAAAAGTAGGGGTAAGCTATAGGGAGAGACGGGTCATATACAATATGTACAACAACCAAGAGGGAATAATAAGAGTGGACGATCAAGAACGAAGTGCTCGTATTAAGAAGGGTGTAAGACAAGGCTGTAGCCTTTCGCCTCTACTCTTCAATCTGTACATCGAGGAAGCAATGATGGAAATAAAAGAAAGGTTCAGTAGTGGAATTAAAATACAAGGTGAAAGGATATCAATGATACGATTCGCTGATGACATAGCTATACTGAGTGAAAGTGAAGAAGCATTAAATGATCTGCTGAACGGAATGAACAGTCTAATGAGTACACAGTATGGTTTGAGAATAAATCGGGGAAAGGCGAAGGTAATGAGAAGTAGTAGAAATGAGAACAGCGAGAAACTTAACATCAGGATTGATGGTCACGAAGTCAAGGAATTCTGCTACCTAGGCAGTAAAATAACCAATGACGGACGGAGCAAGGAGGACATCAAAAGCAGACTCGCTATGGCGAAAAAGGCATTTCTGGCCAAGAGAAGTCTACTAATATCAAATACCGGCCTTAATTTGAGGAAGAAATTTCTGAGGATGTACGTCTGGAGTACAGCATTGTATGGTAGTGAAACATGGACTGTGGGAAAACCGGAACAGAAGAGAATCGAAGCATTTGAGATGTGGTGCTATAGACGAATGTTGAAAATTAGGTGGACTGATAAGGTAAGGAATGAGGAGGTTCTACGCAGAATCGGAGAGGAAAGGAACATGTGGAAAACACTGATAAGGAGAAGGGACAGCATGATAGGACATCTGCTAAGACATGAGGGAATGACTTCCATGGTACTAGAGGGAGCTGTAGAGGGCAAAAACTGTAGAGGAAGACAGAGACTGGAATACGTCAAGCAAATAATTAAGGACGTAGGTTGCAAGTGCTACTGTGAGATAAAGAGGTTAGCACAGGAAAGGAATTCGTGGCGGGCCGCATCAAACCAGTCAGTAGACTGACGACCAAAAAAAGAAAAAACGCCAATCCGAGGCATCGATGTTATTGACCATACACCTCGAATTTCTGACGGAAAATGTAGATTTCTCCCTTTTATACGAGTTGTTCTCGAAGACGGAAGAAACTGGTGATGCCCTAGCAGTCGCCTCCAGCTGCCAGGTGGCATCTCACTGGTATCAAAGTGATAGGATAATTAATTAAAGTCATCGTGAGAGTTACTACTCATCACGTGAAATTGTTCGTCTTCAGTAACTGGACTACACTCACCAGGTAGTTGAAATGACAGTCCCTGGAGGGAAGACGATGTTCTTTTCGAGGAATACTACTGAGAACAGACATTTGAAACGGACCACAGAAGGATTCTGCCACCAGCAACATACTTTTCGCATAAGGACTGCGCTGTTAAAAACACAATCACAACGACTATGTTACCGTCACCCGGCGTAAATAGCGGTCTTGCTTCCATAGGCACGCACAAGAGTCACTAACAGCGTTACGCCATGTGGCAGAAATGCGTTCTGCGATTTGGAATCAAGTCTCTCCATTCAACCACACACCTGCGTTGGATCCTACGGAGATTTAATGATTATAACCACTTATGAATCATATTAGTGTCACTCTCAAATACTGAGACGAGTCACTTTTTTCGAACCTATCCGCTACACCAAAACTCCAACATGGTTTTTTAGGCAGTCCCTCTGCATCTTGTAACTGTTCATCAGCCTCTGCCCCACACTCCCTGCAGTTTAGTCAGTGTGATCATCCCAATTTAAGTCGCAACTGAACAGAAGTCGAGGAGCGCTATATTTACCACCTGTAGAAACAGGTTGAGCTGAGTTAATACAACAGGACTGTCTTTTTACCACTCGGTGGAAATGGGAACATGTTGTCGTAACTCTTCCATTGGTGTACGATGAGTAACGTTCGTGCCAAACGAAGCTTTTTCCGGCAACACGAGGTGTGTGTGAAATCTTATGGGACTTAACTGCTGTTGTCATCAGTCCCCAAGCTTACACACTACTTAACCTAAATTATCCTAAGGACAAACACACACACCATTCCCGAGGGAGGACTCGAACCTCCGCCGGGACCAGCCGCACAGTCCACGAGTGCAGCGCCCTAGACCGCTCGGCTAATCACGCGCGGCAACACGAGGTAGTACTAGACAAAGGCAGTATGGAACCGAAAGAAGGACGGGGGTTTTACTACTGCTTGTGCATCTGCAAACAACATACAGGTAATGTAGTATGAAATAGATCTGCGTCTCTCAGAATGCAATTACGTCTGTCACCCAAACATTCTCTCTAACGAGAGAGGAAAACAACATTCGACAGTGAACTTCTATCTGGCTACGTCATCTCTCTTCTGCTTCCCGCAAGCTCTCATGAATAATGACAATAGTTGACAATCGACGAGCAGTCAGGGTACTGGGTCAGTATAGCAGTCAGGAGATTGATAGACACCTTTCTTTTTTCTTCATGTTATTTGGCTTGCATCTTGAACAAAACACGTACAACGGGGGTACGCACATACGAAAGCTTCTTTCGTTGAAAACTGTGTTTTGACGTAAAGACTAGGAGAAGACAGAACTGTGCTCAGATGTTTTGTAATGATATTCCCTCTGCTGATAAAAGAGTACATTGGGGTTTAACAACACCCAGAAAGAATCGTCCGAATGAACAGAAGCATTTTTTGGAGTGTACCAGCACTTACTATAAAATAAGATTTTAGCATGCCCCTGTCTTCCGACATATACAGGGCATTACAAAAAGGTACGGCCAAACTTTCAGGAAACATTCCTCATACACAAATAAAGAAAAGATGTTATGTGGACATGTGTCCGGAAACGCTTAATTTCCATGTTCGAGCTCATTTTAGTTTCGTCAGTATGTACTATACTTCCTCGATTCACCGCCAGTTGGCCCAACTGAAGGAAGGTAATGTTGACTTCGGTGCTTGTGTTGACATGTGATTCATTGCTCTACAGTACTAGCCTCAAGCACATCAGTACGTAGCATCAACAGGTTAGTGTCCATTACGTGATTTTGCAGTCAGTGCAATGTTTACAAATGTGGAGTTGGCAGATGCCCTTTTGATGTATGGATTACCACGGGGCAATAGCCGTGGCGTGGTACGTTTGTATCGAGACAGATTTCCAGAACGAAGGTGTCCCGACAGGAAGACGTTCGAAGCAATTGATCGGCGTCTTAGGGAGCACGGAACATTCCAGCCTATTACTCGCGACTGGGGAAGACCTAGAACGTCGAGGACACCTGCAATGGACGAGGCAATTCTTCGTGCAGTTGACGATAACCCTAATGTCAGCGTCAGAGAAGTTGCTTCTGTACAAGGTAACGTTGACCAAGTCACTGTATGGAGAGTGCTACGGGAGAAACAGTTCTTTCCGTGCCATGTACAGCATGTGCAGGCACTATCAGCAGCTGATTGGCCTCCACAGGTACACTTCTGCGAATGGTTCATCCTCATTTCAGTGCAAATGTTCTCTTTACGGATGAGGCTTCATTCCAACGTGATCAAATTGTAAATTTTCACAATCAACATGTGTGGGCTGACAAGAATCCGCACGCAATTGTGCAATCACGTCATCAACACAGATTTTCTGTGAACGTTTGGGCAGGCATTGTTGGTGATGTCTTGATTGGGCCCCATGTTCTTCCACCTACGCTCAATGGAGCACGTTATCATGATTTCACACGGGATACTCTACCTGTGCTGCAACAACATGTGCCTTTACAAGTACGACACAACATGTGGTTCATGCACGATGGAGCTCCCGCACATTGCAGTCGAAGTGTTCATACGCTTCTCAACAACAGATTCGGTGACCGATGGATTGGTAGAGGCGGACCAATTTCATGGCCTCCACGCTCTCCTGACCTCAACCCTCTTGACTTTCATTTATGGGGGCATTTGAAAGCTCTTGTGTACGCAACCCCGGTACCAAATGTAGAGACTCTTCGTGCTCGTATTGTGGACGGCTGTGATACAATACGCCATTCTCCAGGGCTGCATCAGCGCATCAGGGATTCCATGCGACGGAGGGTGGATGCATGTATCCTCGCTAACAGAGGACATTTTGAACATTTCCTGTAACAAAGCGTATGAAGTCACGCTGGTACGTTTTGTTTCTGTGTGTTTCCATTCCATGATTAATGTGATTTGAAGAGAAGTAATAAAATGAGCTCTAACATGAAAAGTAAGCGTTTCCGGACACATGTTCTCATAACATATTTTCTTCCTTTGTGTGTGAGGAATGTTTCCTGAAAGTTTGACCGTACCTTTTTGTAACACCCTGTATATATCAAAAACAAATACCGCCTGTGTGCTGGCATCAAGCATATGTGACGAGCCTATTAAATATACAGGTAGGTATAGATCCACTCAGTGATCGAGGTCGCTTGCACAGACCAGTACAAAGTTTCATCGCATGTACTGTAGGGGGACCATATCCCACAGACTATTAGTCGCAAGAGAGGCCCCCTGTTTTATTGTCTGATACATTGTTTTGTTTCGCTGTAGCATGTCAAAGCACAATATTATTACAGCTTTGTACACAGTCACACATTTTGTTTTTTCCATCATGATGTCATGGTATATGTCAAGTTCTAAACCGATATTTGATCCAATGGCCCTCACAGAAACTGGACATTGCACAGTGTAAATCATGTTGCTGCTCCCACAACACACACACACTGGATGATTGAAATAAAAGACAGTCACGACGTGAGGAAAGTGGAAGAGTTTTCCAATATTGTGGAGCGTTTCCAAACAGCTGTTCAAAGGTGATTTATGACCTCTACATTTAAACTACATTTAAACTCATCTGGCTCAGTGTTCTGTTTCGACAGATTCCTCATATTGTGATCATGTAGGCCAATAGGAACGGGAAACAACTCTTGGATTTCAGTGCCAGTATGGGCTTAGCAATCACAAACTCCCTCTTTAAACATAAGGACATTCACCGGTATACTTGGGAAGGCAGGGGAACCAGATCTGTCATTGACTATATAATAACAGATCAGGAATTCAGGAAGGCTGTGAGGGACACACGTGTATTCAGGGGATTCTTTGATGACACTGATAACTATTTAATCTGCAGTGAAATTGGGATTGTGAGGCCGAAAGTGCAGGAGGTCAGGTCCATATGTAGGAGGGTAAGAGTGGAGAAACTTCAGGATAAGGAAATCAGGCACAAGTACATAACAGCGATCTCAGAAATGTATCAGTTAGTTGAATGTAGTCAATTACAGTCATTGGAAAAGGAATGGACAAGGTACAGGGACACAGTACTAGAAGTGGCTAAAGAATGTCTTGGAACAGTAGTGTGGAAAAGTAGGATGAAGCAAACAGCTTGGTGGAATGACACAGTCAAGGCAGCCTGTAAAAGGAGAAAGAAGGCGTATCAAAAATGACTACATACTAGAACTCAGGTAGACAGAGAAAGTTATGTTGAAGAAAGAAACAAAGCCAAACAGATAATTGCAGCATCCAAGAAGAAATCTTGGGAAGACTTTGGAAATAGGTTGGAGACTATGGGTCAAGCTGCTGGAAAACCATTCTGGAGTGTAATTAGCAGTCTTCGAAAGGGAGGTAAGAAGGAAATGACAAGTATTTTTGACAGGTCAGGAAAACTGCTGGTGAATCCTGTGGATGCCTTGGGCAGATGGAGGGAATATTTTGAAGAGTTGCTCAATGTAGGTGAAAGTGCGATCAGTAATGTTTCAGATTTCGAGGTAGAATGGGATAGGAATGATGATGGAAATAGGATCACATTTGAGGAAGTGGAGAAAATGGTCAATAGATTGCAGTGCAATAAAGCAGCTGGGGTGAATGAAATTAAGTCGGAACTCATCAAATACAGTGGAATGTCAGGTCTTAAATGGCTACACAGGACAATTGAAATGGCCTGGGAGTCGGGACAGGTTCCATCAGACTAGACAAAAGCAGTAATCACACCAACCTTTAAACATGGAAACAGAAAAGGTTGTAACAACTACAGAGGTATCTCTTTAATCAGCGTTGTGGGTAAAATCTTCTCAGGTATTGTTGAAAGGAAAGTGCGAGTATTAGTTGAGGACCAATTGGATGAAAATCAGTGTGGGTTTAGGCCTCTTAGAGGTTGTCAGGACCAGATCTTTAGCTTGCGGCAAATAATGGAGAGGTGTTATGAGTGGAACAGGGAATTGTATCCATGCTTTATAGATCTAGAAAAGGCATATGACCGGGTTCCTAGGAGGAAGTTATTGTCTGTTCTACGAAATTATGGAATAGGAGCCAAACTTTTGCAAGCAATTAAAGGTCTTTACATGGATAGTCAGGCAGCAGTTAGAGTTGACGTTAAATTGAGTTCATGGTTCAGAGTAGTTTCAGGGGTAAGACAAGGCTTCAACCTGTCTCCACTGTTGTTCATATTATTTATGGATCATATGTTGAAAACAGACTGGCTGGGTGAGATTAAGATATGTGAACACAAAATGAGCAGTCTTGCATATGCGGATGACTTAGTTGTGATGGCAGATTCGATTGAAAGTTTGCAAAGTAATATTTCAGAGCTAGATCAGAAATGTAAGGACTATGGTATGAAGATTAGCATCTCCAAAACGAAAGTAGTGTCAGTGGGAAAGAAATATAAACAGGTTGAGTGCCAAATAGGAGGAACAAAGTTAGAACAGGTGGACGGTTTCAAGTACTTAGGATGCATATTCTCACAGGATGGCAACATCGTGAAAGAACTGGAAGCGAGGTGTAGCAAAGCTAATGCAGTGAGCGCTCAGCTACGATCTACTCTCTTCTGCAAGAAGGAAGACGGTACCAAGACTAAGTTATCTGTGCACCGTTCAATCTTTCGACCAACTTTGTTGTATGGGAGCGAAAGCTGGGTGGATTCAGGTTACCTTATCAACAAGGTTGAGGTTACGGATATGAAAGTAGCTAGGATGATTGCAGGTACTAGTAGATGGGAACAATAGCAGGAGGTTGTCCACAATGAGGAAATCAAAGAAAAACTGGGAATGAATTCTATAGATGTAGCAGTCAGGGCGAACAGGCTTAGATGGTGGGGTCATGTTACACGCATGGGAGAAGCAAGGTTACCCAAGAGACTCATGGGTTCAGCAGTAGAGGGTAGGAGGAGTCGGGGCAGACCAAGGAGAAGGTACCTGGATTCGGTTAAGAATGATTTTGAAGTAATAGGTTTAACATCAGAAGAGGCACCAATGTTAGCACTGAATAGGAGATCATGGAGGAATTTTATAAGGGGGACTATGCTCCAGACCGAACGCTGAAAGGCATAATCAGTCTTAAATGATGATGATAATGATGATGATGATTAAACTCATCTTTCACAGTGATGAGGTAGCAGATGGCTCAGTGTTCTGTTTCGACAGATTCCTCTGATCATGTATGTGATGACTGTTTTGGTGCTAGCCATCCTGGAAGCTCTTGCCGCTCCACCAAGACTCTTTCTCCATCTCAAACAAGTGATGTCAGTCAATCATTATATGGTAATCAACAGCTTGCCAGTGGGCAGATGAGATATAAAAGACACCGTCGATGTTCTGTAATAAGAGTCACAGTTGATAGTGCGATCAGTTTTAGGAAATTTTACCATTTATTCAATGCCGACCAGTAACAAAGTAGCATGGTTCCCAGTTTCTGTATCATTGCTGAACCACCACTCCACTACTTTGCGAGAATCATACACCAGATTGCGAATGTATACAGATGACTGTGGAGAACTTCCATTTATTGTTAATGCCCGAAACACAAAAACACAAACACACACACACACACACACACACACACACACATATATATATATATATATATATATATATATATATATATACATATATATATATATATATATATATATATATATACCATAGTGTTCCAGACAGCGATCTACATATTTCCAGCACCTCGATCATAGGATGTATTTTACGATTACAATTGGCCATCTTTCACGATGCAGATGGGAGTCACCGAGAATTCTTGTTGATTTAATTTGCAGCTGGCCAGAAGTAAACTTCTATGTTCCATGTCTCGTGAAGGAACAGAGCGAGCCGAGCCCGTAACTGTTGTTCCACACCAATCTTACTCAGGGCACCCACTCAAGGGCACAAGATCTCTCCAGATGCGTGCATGTCGAGGAGGTTATCGTACCTTATCGGTGTGTAGTAGATATGAACGTGTGGTGATATAATGGATGGTTATGGAGAAGAGACGTTCAGCCTTCTATTCCAACAGTCTTATCCCTGTCGATTCAGGATGACGACTTCCCTAGTTCCTGGTGCTTCCACATCAACGTTTTCTCGTACCCCTCTCCCTGTCGCATACTCGTTCCCATGGACAAGAGTTGTCGTCAACCAAGCAGACGACATTTCGGTTTGTTTTCCCTCCATTTATACGTATTTTCCGTCATATCATTAATTTTATCGATTTCATGTCACTTCTACCCATGCGATCATGACATCACTATTTCTAGTCGGACGGAGTAGTACAGCACTGCACTCTGATGCATACAATCACCTTCAATCACATGTCCTACAATTGCGGGGCATTTTCTATGCTTCCTGCGTATCTGTGTCGGGGGATGGCTCCCATGACCCAGAGGAGACCCGAGTTAGTGTTAGTGTATCTGCCACACGTTATGTCCAGAGAGATGTTGAGATGCGAATGCACAATATGCCACGTCTAGGCTAGTATTTCATCTCGATCCGCCACGTGTTATATCCAGACCCATGTTGGGATGCGGATCCACAATACACAACATGCAGAATAGGGTCTGAAGGTGGAACTACCACGCGTTATATGCTGAGTGATGTTCAGGGGCGGATCCACAACACGTCACATCTGGGATAGGGCTTGAAGGCGGATCAGCCACGCCTTATGTCCGGAGACATCTTTTGCGTCCGAAGTTGGGTCCACCAGCGGGAGGACCAGGTCATGCGAGTTTATTTTAACTTCAGTACAGAAGGAAAATATAAAGAAGAATGTAATGTGAAAGTTAATAATGATAATTCTGTAGGAAAAGGCTGTTTAATATGGATACATATTAATTCTTGAGCAAAAAGCTACACTAGATTTATTTGTCAGTTATTGATTGCAGGAGTTAATAAACAATTTGGCCAGCAGATTATAATTTGTCTACATTGTTCAGACAGAAGATTAAAAGAAACACTTGGTTCAACAGTAACTAAACAAAATGAAATTACAAGACCGGAAGCAGCAATTTATAATTCTACTAAAGTAGAGTTCCAAAAAGAACAGTAATTCGATCCATTAACTGACTGTTTAGAATTAACAACGAACAACAGCAAATGTTTCGAGAGAGCTCCTTTTTATTCTGTTCCACTAGCAATAATGTGGCAAAAATTAAAAGATTCATTACAAAATAGTTGCTGCCTTAGCTGCAAAATTCCATTGCAGTATCTCTATTGGGGCAACAAAAATCCGAAAAAATTAACTGGAATACAAATAAAAATTTGAACAAATGATATGTTTTATCTGCATTCAGTTTTAACTGCTTACCCATTAATTGGACAGAAATCTTTTAAGAGACAGAGACTGTGATTTCCGTAAAACAAACAGGCTTCATAAAATGTGGAGGCATATATTCTTCTAAATCGAATAGTTTAATTTCTACACTCCCCAAAGAAATAAATGTAGAATAATTGGGATAATTAAAAACACCGAATTTTATTCTATTTGTGACTAGAAAAGCAATAAATATTACCAACAAACTCTAACCATATCCTTTGATTTTGAAATTTTTTGTTGTCTTAAAGAAGAACCATTTCTGGAAATAAAAACACGTGGTTTTTGTACTTACAATGGATAGTCGTTCTGCAGAATAGCTTACTTAAGAGCAATAACTATTTTCGTAAACAAAGGGCTTTTATTGCATTACGAAGTAGATAAAGCAACGATCGAAAATATAAACATTGAATAAATACTAGGAACTATAAAAATAAAAAAACTGTAAAAGACTAGAACCTCTACAAGAAGGATCAAATCTAATTATTTGCAATATTGTCATTGAAAACGATCGAGAGAAAGACTGAGATATCTTTAAATTCTAAAATATGCAGGATTGTTTGTGTTCCAGCTAGTGGTTTGAGGAAAAGAGTCGAATCAAAAAAATAGATATAAATTAAAAGATGAAGATCAAATTAGATAGAATTAAAACAATACCAAATAACCCCAAAGAAAGGGTTTTGTCTGTTGTTTAATTTTTGAGTGCAGTTGTATCTATTTTAATTATTTAGAAATTTCCTAGAATAACCATATTATTCTCTTTAAAAAATCTAACCTTCGTTTCAGATATTGTTTATTAAGTCCAGCCAAACCTGTTATATATTTATGAACACAATAATCTGCAGAACTGTAACAATGACATGTTAAATTTACATCTTCTGCACAATAAATATGGTAAACATTATATCTTAAATAACTAAATAAGAACAGAGTCTAGTCCTTTTCTATAATTTCCTTGGCTACATAAACACATACATCTGTCTCCTAAGGTGCAGTATATTTAGGATTTGTTTAATTTAATTAAAATTACTTACACAACAAATATGTAGTAATAAATGTAAATCAACCAGTACCACTTCGTCCTGGAAGGGTTACTGTGTGATGGGCGTTTACGGCATCATTTATCATAGGGCCATTTTTTTCGAAGAGACAGGTGCTTCCGGTCCTGCTATCTGTACCGTCACTGGTAAGCGCCATGAGTGTCTTTTGCGCAACCACGTCATTCCAGCTCTCCAGCAGCATGGATGTGTGTGTATGGGATCATTTTAATGCAAGATGGGACCCCTCCGCATATTGCAAATCCAGTTAAGCAGCTGCTGAAGCGCCATTTCGGAGACGCTAGGATTATCAGCTGCAACATTCTGTAACTATTTACTTTTCTTCTGCCACACGTTTTCCCCCTTCTCCTATAACACTGCGTTGCAATTTGACGTCATTCTGACCAGTGGTGTTGTTTCTACAGCGGTCTGAAAGTTTAACGTTACTTATAATCACCTTGTATAATTCTTGTGATTTTCTTTTCAGTCATATTATTTGGTTAAATTTACTGAATAAACTGGATGCGGATTTGGGAGGGGAGATGAGGAGTTGGCATTAGTAGGTGGAAATGGCCAGTAGCCCTAGTCTGGGCAGTACCGGCCACTTGCATCTACCAATCCTCCGAGAAAGGGGCGAGATGAGTTCCTAAAACAGTGCTGATTGTGGACGAAAGCTATTATGTCTCATGGAAATTTATTATATTCGAACTCGGAATAGATCCAAGAATTCTGCAGTAAACCGCCGTTAAGGATATTCGTCGGCGATTTTGAGGGTCTGTTCGTTTACCCTTCTTACACACGGGAGCCACTCACGCTTTTTTCCTGTCGACTG
The DNA here is from genome assembly GCF_023898315.1 of Schistocerca nitens. Taxonomy (NCBI): domain Eukaryota; kingdom Metazoa; phylum Arthropoda; class Insecta; order Orthoptera; family Acrididae; genus Schistocerca; species Schistocerca nitens. The sequence continues at coordinate 21,806,388 of NC_064618.1, read as the reverse complement.
ATACTTCGCACAGTACGAGAGATTCGCTACAAATTAAAGCTAACTAATGGGCCAATGCCCTACAGTAAACCCATATTAGAATTCCACCCAAAGCTGACGATTCATATTTTTTGAACTCTTTCAATTGTTTCTCAACGCTAGAGATGCCTGTAGAGTCTATGTGATAGGCAAACGGTGGTATATCTGCTTGATCCTGACGCATGAATTACTTTTTTGAACACTATCCGACAGTTATGTGTGGTACGTGGCTCACTTTATCTCGTAACTCCCTTACGCTTCCAATCTGAGACACTATGTGGTTTAGAGACTACTAACTTCAGTGATATTGATTGGTTAAAAACAAGTGACAATCTGAATATTCACTTTTTTCTTCAGTTTTTTACAAGTATCTCTCATTAAAGAAGACTGATATTCAAAAATTGTTGGTTAACATTGTAATAGTAAAGTCCTCCTCCTCATACAGGTTGTATGCGTTGTTCGCTGAGAAGAGGTCAATATTTTTGAATAAAAGATTAATTTTTGTTCGTGAAGAGCTCTTGCTTTTCCCATAAAGAGCTTTCACTTTTATTTTCAAGAAGAGTTGTACTTCCTTATTTCCTTCAAGAAGAGTTCTTTTTCCACACAGCAAAATATTTTCCAAAGAGTTTTATTGATCTTTGATGCCTACAACAGTTTATAATATTCCTTGGCATGAAGAACGTCTTTATTTGTGTTGCATGAACAAGTTCACCTCCTCCAAAACGAAAAGTTTTATTTTTCTGAAGACTTACTGCAGCAGGTTGGGAGACGTTTCAGGACAAACTGCATGGGAAAAATTTCCATACAGCGTGCAAGCTCGAGTCCATGGAGGCAGTTTTAGTGGCGAATGGCAGACGGGATTGAAGGGGAGGAATGGGGCCGAAGAATTCTGTCAATCATTCGTCAGTTGTTACACGACTGGAAATGTTTCTTAATGTGAAAAATGCCGAATGTATCCTATAACTGGCTGTGACAAATTCGGAGTGCCTCGATCTTTCGATGCAGCAGATGAGTTCCGCAAGTAAGGACGAAACTTCAGTAAAAAGTGTGCAGAGTGGCTGCTGTCTCCCAGGCTACTTCAGACGGCACCTCACATTTTCTTTAATGCACCAATTATGGCAGCACTTTATACGAAAAAAGAAATTTTTATTCATCCCCGAACCCAGTGCCCCTTTGATGCAGCTGTTTGGTTATAAAAGTACCCTAAAAAAGAAGAGTACTGAACTTCTCTGAGAGTCACGTGAGCGGCGCAGGTTTTGTTGCCGTTAAGCGCCGCGTGCTGTTGACGTGATCACAGCGTCCGACGCAAGTAGAGGCACTCGGTGAAGGAACACCAGCTCAGTGCGGATCGGACGGTAGCAGTGAAGGCGCCGACGAAAGATGATGTACGAGTGCTTCCAGAGTACTGAGAAAATTAACGTTTCGGAGCAGACGGGCGCTTGTATGTAATACATATTGTAATATTATATGTAATAATATTGTATGTAATACATAAAATTATGAACCAAGCACAGAAGTAATGCCAATGTTCGACATAATGGCTAATGTGATTAATCAAGGTAGTGCAATCAACGATAGTCCTGTATGTTAACAGTCGGTGCTGGAAAAGGAAAGGAACAATAATACACTGATGAGCCAAAACATTATGACCACCCGGTTAATAGCTTGTTTGTCCGACTTTGGAACGAAATACACCACTGATTCTGCGTATCAGGCATCCGACGGTTTTCTGGTAGGTTTGTGTAGGTATGCCGCATTAGATGTCTACGAACAGGTCATACAATTCGCGTAAATAATGGGCCACTCATTTGCATATGCGGTGATGGGGCGCCATAGAGACCCAGATTTGCTGCATAGTATATACATCAGGGCAATTTGGTCACCGAGACATCAAAATGAGTGCACCTCGAACCACTCTAGCACCATTCTGGCTCCGAGAGATGGACAATTATACTGCTGAAAGATGACATCGCTATCGGGGAAGGTGTCAACTATGAAGGATGCAGGTGGTTTGACGCTGCCAGCGTGTCTTCGATCACTACCAAAAGCCCCATATAAGCGCAGGAGAACGTCTGTCTTGTAGTGGTACTTGAATTACGTAACCATTACGGCACCTCACCTCAACCTCTCGATACCAGCAGTATTCTACTGCGTTTCTGTAATGTAGTTAAGATATTTCTGAGACAACATTCAGATTTGATTTCATTATTGTAGAGGTACTTTGATACATCGATATGTTCATATTGCAATGATATTATTCTTATGTGTATCCTTTCTTTTTTCACGATGATCTTTGTCGTACTTGTAACTCTGATTTTTGGGCGGGTAAGCGGTTATTAGAAAGTCAAGTCTTGGTCGTCATGTTGAAAAGACGCAAATTGTAGTCAGTTTATGAAATGTGAATTTTAACAGTGAGGAAGAAATTTTCAAGTACGTTTTATATTGTGAAGTGATGTTTTGTGAGTTACGTGATATTGCAACAAAAGTAATAAAAAAGAAGTGTAACTTAAATTCAGAGTGCTGATTACTTTTTTACATCAGCATTGTGCAAACTTGCAAAAGTTTACTCTTCAAGAATGGTTTATGAAACACATCTATAAAACTTTTGAATATCGCAGAATAACACCTAGGCCTCTTTGCATCCGAGCTTGGAATCATCACTACCTAGATTGTCGACGATTGAGCCATGAGTTCACAACGAGACCAGCGTGGGAAACAGGAAAAGATGAGGGCCTAGTTTATCCATTATTTCATGAAATGGCTTCATTAACTGTGCTCTAATGACATCTGCCACATAATATAACTTTGTTGTTGCCCGAAAATGCAATATTTAGCAGCGTGAGCAACACTACAAGTCATAATTAATTTTTGACCTTTGTTGTGGTAGGGTTGTTAGAGTCTTTGGATCAACATCTGCAGACGTAGGGGTGGTCGGCTGCGCAGCTCCATGTTCAACAGTGTACGATGAAGAGTGTGCGCCGACACACTTGTGCGTACACCAGCATTGTACTCTTTCGGCAGAGGCGCCGCAGATCACAGTCTGTCCTACTTTACAGAGCAGCAGACAAGCCTCCGAACAGTCGTGGACGTCCAAGGCGTTAGCCCCTACTGGTAGTTTCACTTTCCTTCTCTCGTTCTCTAGATGCTCATGACACTAGAACGTGGAAATTCGACCAGCTTCGCCGTTTTCGAAATACTCGATCACAGGCTCTGCGAAGTAATAATCTGTCCTCTGACAGAGTCCCCCATTTGCAGGCCATATCTTGCTAGGGTGGTCCCCCGTCCGTGTCTGCTCTGCCTAAGCACGTTCGTTACGACGTCACGTGCCCACAACGCCACTAGGTGGATGCAACGGCGAGGTCGGCAGCGGCCATAATGTTTTGGCTTATCACTATAAATTACAAATAAAAATTACCGTGTGTGTCTCCTTTACGTTTTTTTTATTTTTGTTTTAATCATCGTCGCACAAAACATCACCACAAAAGAAGCAACACATTCAACCAGGGCTGTCACCGTTTTGCAGGTAAAACACAGCGTACTTTCTTCAGGTGTGCAAACGGACCACGACACCCTCTGCAACACACAGATCGTGGGACTCAGTGCACAAAAATAAATATTGCGTGTCACTTATTCTCTCATTGGGTCATAAAAAAATAAAACTGTTGTAAAAATATAAAAAAAATAGAGAAAAATATAGTTACGCGGCATAAACATTTACAGACAGTTCTTATATCATAGAGTAAACTTCCAAAAGAGACGCAATTATCTACACTCGAATTGCACAAACAACTTCACGTTACGGACCTCGAGTCGTAATACAATAGCTATTACAGCCTCCCACCAGTTCCAGCTTTTTTTTTTTACAGAAGGCTGTACACTCCGTTTCGACGCGCACAGTAAGGCACTAACTGCCCGTCCACACTCGACACGTGTGCTCCTCCGCGGCGCGGCAAAGTAAGACATCGCACCGCCTTCAGCGCAGAAGGTGTGGCAAAACAGAGGGTACAGGGCCGGCCGCGTAATGCGATGCAAACTGCCGATGAGATTAATGCTAATTGTCAAGGTGGCGCAGCGGCCCTCGCCGCCGATGTCGCACATTACGGCTAATCCAGCAGGCGGCGTTAACGAGTGAGGGCGTAGCGGCCGCGGCGGGGGCGCTCGCCTCCCACCCCCTCCCCTCCCCCCGGACTCCCTACTGGACGCCGCAACCTCGCAAGCAGTAAGCCACGCGCTGCTCCCCGTGAACTGGGGAACGCCCCGCACTTCTGCCGCAGGAGCCGTGTCTGGGAGTAGTGTGACAATCGCACTGAACGCCCAACCGCGAGGCAGTCTGGCCGACCACGTCCGCTTTAACACACAACTTGTCACTTCACAGCGGAAAAAACTAACGCAACTTATTCAAATCGTATACACTAAGATGCTATCTGTTCTTTCAGACATGTCCGAAAGTGCAGATACCATCGGTGACCAAGCAGCTCGTATACATGTATGTCAACGCCTGTAAGCAGCTAAGGTTGTTCATGTCATTGTAATTTCATTCTAACGAGCTGCTTGGTCACCGATGGTATTTGTTCTTTCGGACATGTCTGAAAGAACAGATACCATCTTAGTGTATATATAGTTAAGGCTCACCGGCCACTTGACCATCTTCTTCTTCTTCTGTGCGAATGCACAAACAGTGCCCGAACTCTTCTGGGAATCGGCAACGCGCCGCGAGTACTGAGTATAATAGGCGGGGGCACTACGAAAGTAGTGCGGGACAATACGTTGAGAATGTGGGTTTCGCGGGAGGCGTGCCAGAGATAAATCCCTGCAGTCGCACTATCCTCTGTGTCCTCGGTGGATCCGATGGATTAGCCGGCGCGGTAGCTCAGCGTGTTCGGTCAGAGGGTAACGCGCCCTCTGTAATAAAAAAACTGAGTTAACAGATCAACAACGAACTTAAATGGATGTCTTACGACGTCCGCCCCGAGTAGATGCAATGAACTAAAGCCAACAAAATGAAAATTAAAAAAAAAAAAAGTGATGGATAGAGCGTCTGCCATGTAAGCAGGAGATCCCGGGTTCGAGTCCCGGTCGGGGCACACATTTTCATCTGTCCCCGTTGATGCATGTCAACGCCTGTAAGCAGCTAAGGTTGTTCATTTCATTGTAATTTTATTCAAATCATGTCGTATAAACTTACAAATAAACGTTTATTTACATTCTATACCAATTGTTGCGAAAATTCCTGTACCCACGAAAAATTGCCGAAATGAACCCAAACTGTGAGGAACTGTGGAGTAGAGCGCAAGCAGAAAACTACTAAATTTATTGGGAGACCAGTGATCAGCCACGGTCTTCACACGGGTAGTATTAAGTACCTACTGACGGACGACCTGCCTGGCGTGACGTTAACAAATTACACAGGGTGAGAAACCGCAGAGAAGGATTTCTGACTAGAAATGGAAGAAAAATAGTCCCACGAACATGTGTTTGGAAATGGACGGTGTGCGTTCAATGACAACAAAATGGCTGGCTCTGAGCACTATGGGACTCAACTGCTGAGGTCATTAGTCCCCTAGAACTTAGAACTAGTTAAACCTAACTAACCTAAGGACATCACAAACATCCATGCCCGAGGCAGGATTCGAACCTGCGACCGTAGCGATCTTGCGGTTCCAGACTGCAGCGCCTTTAACCGCACGGCCACTTCGGCCGGCTCAATGACAACAGCTCGTCCCAATACACAGTATAGAACTGCATCGCATCCACCTCACAACTGATTTCAAAGTGGCGTCAATAGGATTGCAGATGATTGTAACAGTAGCAGCTGTCGCGCAGGATAAACAAATCCGTGCTTTCCCTTACACCCTGCTTACATGCCACTTGCCTGGAGCTTGCATTAGGGTTCCTCTCACTGTCTTGTAGAACCCAGTTCTCCAGATCTGGTGTACGCACACTCTGGCGCCTTCCTGCACGCCCGAAAGCTTGAAAGGCCACATCATCACACAAACTCCCAAAAAGGGCTTCGAATGTTGTGTGATGTGGTTGGTGTCTGCGAGGGTTCTTGCTTTGGAGTGGCCGTGCTGTCTCTCAACCGTTTCCATCTGCTTGGCCGTACACAAAAACCATCTCGGCTTGTTCCCGACACTAATACCGGACCATTCGGCTGCTTACACTACGCTGCGTCAATCATACAGCCTGAAACACACGGCACAGGGTCAGAGGACCTGTCATTCGTCAGCGCCATCTATCGTACCAACAAGGCATTTCTGGACGCATGTTTACAGAGCCTTTTTTCCACCATTTCCAGTCAGGCATCCGTCCTTGCGGTTTGTCGGTTTTATTAATGTCACCCCTCATACAAAAACCCTCCTCGTGAATCGCCTGTCTGTTAGTGAAAATCGTGTCAAAATCCCTACACTAGTTCATGGGTTTAGCCTTCAGATACAAGCATACAAACAAGAAATGGTGCACCAGGCTTTCATTTATCATATGTCTGGTAGAAAAAGGTATTATACACAGAAATAAAAATTTTATGTGTCTCAGTGGCCTCATACACGCCACTTCAGCACCCTGTGTGTGGGAGGTTTATCGTGGAACCTGGATCACGTGTCGTTTCTGGCGGATGTCCACATCACTGACAGATGAATGCTAGGTTAAAACGCAGACTGGAAAATCTGAGCTCCTACCGTTACGCAGTTCCACAACATTTCGGTTTCCAGACATGAACTTAACGCCTACACCACCAAATCCAAAACAGATTCGGATTAACCTTCGCTCCGGTTTGCTTTACTGCTTTCCCGCCAGATACCGCCTCTGCACCTGACGAGTTTGACACTCCCATCACTGCCACGATATTTCACTCCAAATTCCAGTTACGTATGGAAGAGATAAAGATGCATATACTGTACACAAACCTCACTCTTGTATTATTTTGTCTGTTAGTAACAACGCCATAACAAAATCCCTACTGTAATTCCTCAAATTACCCTGAAGAGAAATAGTGGTAGATGACTTTAATTTATAGTAGCTTTGTATAGGTGTAGGAGATGGACGTCAAGCAGGTTCTCCTCTTGGGTAATCGTAGAGAAGTGATGTCGCGAAAAATGACGTACAGTCAAGAGCCGTAAAACTATGTGGAAACATATATGTTCCAGTACCCATTATCTTCAGGTACTCTCTAAAGTACTAGAGGGGACTAGCGAATGCCGTTAAGGTCCTATACTCGATGAAGGGAAACTCCTGATCTACACCTCCACGCAGTAGAGAGTGGCTAACGTAGACAGGGACCGAGGGATGACCCGGAGAAGTCCAGCATTTGCTGGACAGGGCGCCCAGTTGCCCTGGAAATGAGAAATCATTTCCAAAGGAGGAAGAACCAGCTGATGGTCAACGGCATAGGATGTGGAAGGCAACGGGAAACCACCACACTATAGAACTACGGTCATCCAAAGCATCAGCAGTAAACCATGTCAGTATCTTTTGTAAATTTTCAGGAGATAAAATAGTCCCCCAACCGGATCTCCAGGTATGGACTGCAAAAGATACAGGCAACGTGAAGGAAAAGAATCCCAATTTTAACACTGCCACTTGGAATGTGAGAACACTGCTTCAGTGTAGCAAGCTAGAAAAAGTAAAACTTGAAATTGACCGACTGGAAATCGATATACTAAGCATATCGGAGATGAGATGGCCCCAACCAGGTAATTTCTGCTCTGGAGAATACAGAGTCATTTCACACCGGAACTGACCAAGATAGACCAGGAATGGGAGGAGTTGGAATAATTCTGAGGAAAAACTATGGCTCACGTGTCAAGGGATCTGTACAATATAGCTCTCGGATAATATTTATTTATTTATTTATTTATTTGTTGATTTATTTAACCTGGCAAGATTAGGGCCATCAGGCCCTCTCTTACATCTAACCAGGCATTCTACTTATTTTACATTCATATGTTTTAGTAGGCATGTTAAACTACATCTAGTATAAAAAGTGAAATAAACAATTTGAAAGGTACACCTGGAAAAATACATACATATAGAGTTTATATTCTTAGATCACAAGTACTGTTATAGTTAGACATTATTGAAGAGACAGATTTTAGATAGGAGTGCTGGCAGCAGGGAGTATGAGGGAGACTCATGGTGAAGGGAGGAGAGGAATAGAGAGACCTGATGAAACATAATTAAGGAAATATAAAGGAAAAGAAGATTGCGTGGCTAATAGAGATAGATGAAGAGGAAGGCATCTCAGGAGCAAGATAGGAGACGCTAGCTTTGCTATTTGACAGATGAGAGGATTGGCCTTGTACATTAATTTTGTGGAGAACTTTATGAGGATGATAGTAGGAAATGCTTCAACTTCTTCTTAAAAGCAGCAGGAGATTGAATTTTGCGGAAGGTAAGGGGCAGTTTGTTCCAGAGGCGGACAGCGGCAACTGAGAAGGAGTTTGCAAAAGTTTTTGTTTTGTGAGTGGGCACAGTTAGGATACCAAATAAGAGTGACCTCGTGTTTCGATTATGATGACATGACAGGTTTTTAATCTCTGAAGCAAGGTACTGGGGTGCTTGCGCGACGAGGAGTCGGTGGAGTAGACATAGAGTGTGGTAGTCACGCAATTTGTCCGGCCGCAGCCACCCTAGCTCGGAATATGAAGCACTAACATGATCATATCGGCGAATGTTGCAGGTGTAACGCACACAGGCATTCATGGTTAGCTCTAGCCGTCTTTTGTTTTCACTACTCATGCCTTGTTGAATCACATCACAATAGTGGAGGTTCGGTAGAACGATTGCTTGCACGAGCTGGCGTTTCAAGTCCTGTGGAAATATGTTCCGAAACTTTTTGAGAGCGTAGAGACAAGCAGACGTCTTTCGGCACACTGCGACTGTATTCTCCGCCCAGTTGAGATGCTCATCCAAAGTTACACCCAAGTTATTCACTGTTTTCTGATATGGTATTGGAGTACCGTCGAGCAGAATAGGAGGTAGCCGTTCGCGGAAATCTGAACTTATTAATTTCTGATGGGCTATTAAGATTACTTGCGTCTTTTTTGCATTTAGTTTAAGCCCCAGGTTTTTCGCCCATGTCACTACTGAAGACAGATCATCATTCATCTGAGCGATTGCAGTGTTTACATCTTCAGGTCTGACGCATAGGTAGAGCTGGAGGTCGTCGGCATAGAAATGATATTTACAGGAGGACAGAACCGACGAAATATCGTTGACATATAAAGAAAACAAAAGTGGTCCTAAGACTGATCCTTGGGGCACTCCCAAGGAAACATGTTTCCAGGAAGATTTTTCATTTACGCAGACAACACATTGCTGTCTGTCTTTTAAGTAGCTTTCAAACCATCTCATTGCACTATCAGAGAAATTAAGCTGTTGCATTTTTCTGAGCAATATGTCAAAGCTAACAGTGTCAAAAGCTTTGCTGAAGTCCAGTAGCGTCAAAATTGTTGCCTTTCGATTGTCGATGGCATATTTCAGGTCATCAGTTACTTTAATTAGAGCAGTGTTTGTGCTGTGATGTTTACGGAAACCGGATTGAAATTTGTCATATAGGCTGAATTCATGCAAGTGTTCAGTGATTTGGTCATGAACAATATATTCAAGTGCTTTGGAAACAGCAGGCAGTATGCTAATTGGTCGGTAATCACTAGGCAGTTGCGGGTTTTCGATCTTAGGGATGGGTTGAATTAGGCTTCTTTTCCATGCAGTGGGATATATTCCGTTCACGAGGGAAAAATTAAATATGTCAGTTAAGACAGGTACTAAGATATCGGCAACATTCTTAATCATGGTTATACCGATACTGTCGTTGCCTATTGCATCAGAAGAGATTCTCATTATTGCTTTTCTTGCCGTATTTGTTGTTACATGTTTTAGATGGAAGGTATCGTTGTTAGTTATCCTGTTTGGGGATTCTTGTGGACGGTAATTATCAGCTGTGCTGGTATTCAGAGGTGCAGAGAAGAATTCATTTAATTCGTTAGCTGACACATGAAAAGTAGTTTCTGATTTTGCCTTTCCGACCCCCAAGCTACGGAGATTCTTCCATAGAGTCGTGGGCGTCAGATCGCTGCATACAAGGGAGCGAGCGTGCCTGATTTTAGCATTGCGAATGCATTGTTTCACTCTGTTCCGTAGCTTTCTATATTCTTCGAAACGCTCGGGTTTCGGATCTGCCTTGAAACGCCTCTGGGCAGCATCCCTATTAGTCATCATTTGACGTAATTCAGCTGTCAGCCATGGAGCAGGAGATTTTCTTACACGGATTGTGCGTACAGGTGCATGTTTATCATAGAGGGCAGTGAGTTTATCACCAAGTTCATTAATTTTGCCGTCGATTGTGGGTTTTCTGATTATTTGATGCCATGAGATTTCTGAGCAATCGGCTGTTAGAGCGTCAAGGGCAATACGTTTCATGTTCCTACAAGTTATGTAACGCGATTTGATCCTTGGGGGCTGCACAGAGTAGGCCAGGAATATTACATCATGTGCTGAGAGGCCAGGGGCCGATGTTTGACCAACATCTCTTACTTTGTCAGTCTGTTTCGTTGCGATTACGTCTATAAGAGTATGACTGTGCGCCGTATGGTGTGTAGGTTGTAATGGAAGAATGTTCATGCTATTGCAACTAAACAGTCTTCTTAGGTTTATTGCGGAGGGAGTGTCTCTTAGCAGGTCTATGTTCAAGTCACCCATTACGATGACATGTTCGTATTGACACTGAAGTGAATGTAATTCCGACTGGAAGGAACTCATTGAGCTTATTTTTGGCGGCTTATACACGACGCCAGTCAAGAATTTCCGTCTTTGTATATTTATTTCAATGAACATGAATTCAGCCTCTTTTTCTTCAGCAGGATTTGACGTACATAAGACTTTCGCTTTGAGATCTGTTCGTATATACGCGCCGACCCCGCCACCTCGCTTTTTTGATCTGTCTGCCCTAAGAAATGTGTACCCTGGGAGATGAAAAGATGCAGAGGATATGTGTGGTTTCAACCACGTTTCGGATAAGAGGATTACGTGGTAGTTTAGTTGGTTGAAGAGGAGGCTAAGTTCTTCGTAATGTGCAGGTAAAGAATGTTGCAGTGAGCTGCTAAAAGCTCTGACGCGTTCCGCTGAGCAGCCTGTAGTAGGGTGGCAGACTGGTTTGTCCCTTTGTTAGGCACTACCTGCCGCGAGGGGCACTGGCCGCTGCTTCCGCCAAGTGACATAACACAGGGGTGTCCGAGATTTTGCGCGCCCTGTGTGTGACACCGCGAGTGCCGAAAGAAAGGCGACTGCTAGAGATTTCCTAAGGTTGCGGGAGTATAGAAAATGGATTAGTGCTATTCGGTGCAAGGAGAATATGACCAAAATAGTGACGGCTGTGTGTCACTGTGTATCCTCTGTCGTAAGAGGAGAAATGTAATTAGCGTATTTGAAACAGCTTAGGGTGGAAATAAGGGAGAAGGGAGTGATTTAAGAGGCCGATGCTGCCAGCAGAGAGAAGTAAGCTTAATAATTAATAGATTATCGTAGGAAGCTAGAATTAAATTGAAATTTACTAAAGTGATACTGGTAGTGATTATCGTAGGAAGCTACAATTAGATTAAAATTTGCTAAAGTGATACTGATAGTGATTTTTGTTATGAACAATTTAAACCGAAGAGATGGGTGATTAATGAACTAAAGGAGAGACTAATAATTGCAATAGAACTATTTCAGAACGGAAGAGAGTAAACTGAGAAAATGAAAAAAGTATTAGCAGTGACTAAAATTAAGTAATGGTTAGAGCTACAGACACAAAAAAAAGTGAAAAGTTAATACAGTTACAAAAACAATTAGTTGAAGGTACAAATATGGGTATAATTAAAAAATTAATAAAATTACAAGACTATATCTGAGTATAGGGCTGTTACAATTTGCAAATGGTGTTAAGTTTGCACTTTTGGCTCGAGTAGCTTCACTTAATACTATTCAGTTCTGTCATGTTTGTGACTGTCTTCTTTCCAGCTGCTGTCTTAATGATAACTCTGCCATCCTGAGTCCACACATTCTGAAGACCGAAATGGGATATGGCACTGTTTAAAATCTTTAGCCGTTCGTGTGTCAGATCTTCCCTTATTGTAAGCCCTGTCCTTGCTAACTTCTTCTTCTGGGTAAAGATCTCTGCCCTTTTTCGGTACGAGACAAACTTAATTATTATTGGACTAGGTTCGGTGGCACCTGGTAGTTTTCGTCCCACCCGATGGCTCCTGTCAATGTCTGCCTTGGTCACTTCAACGCCTAATTTTTCACGCGCAACCTCTATAAGCACGTTGTCCGTGTCTTCTTCCTTATTTTCTACTACTCCAAACAGTCGTAGACTATTTCGCCTTTGGTACTGTTCTAGTTCGTCAGTTGCGGCAGATAGTTTCACTTCCAACTCTCGTGCCTTTTTCTCGTATTCAGACACAGACTTTTTTAGTGCTGTAATTTCGGCAGTATTGGCCTCAACAGTTTCACGCATTTTGGCCAATACTGCTGCCGTTACAGTATCTGATATAGTGCCTGCTATCAGATCGAGATTGTTTTTATCGCGAAGCGCAGCGTTTACCTCATAGCGGACCAGCTCCGCTATACCGGGAGCCGCGGCCGCACCTTCCGCCAAGAGCGGGCCCGCCGCACCTGCTGCTTCCCCGCTGCTGGACGCGCTGCTGTTGACTCTTCTGTTTACCATTTTCTCGAAGATATTGGCGGAGCACAGAAAAAAATAGCACTACTGCACAGAACACTGTTGTTTACACAATTTCCACTTGTACTAGACAACACCACCTGCGAGAACACCTTCAAATTCAACTAAATTTCGCGAGCCGAACTTAACACGTGTTACACTGTAGCCGCCATGACACAATCCTACTAGTCAAACTTGAAACTAAACCAAAGGACACTGTGATAATACAAATATACATGCCAACATACAAAGAAGAAGATGTAGTCATTGACGAAATATACGAAGAAATAAGTAATGCTATGAGAAATGTTAAGGGAGTTGAAAACCTGATTACCATGGGGGACTGGAATGCGATTGTGGGTGAATAACCGGAGGAAGGAATTGTTGGCAAATATGTACTGGGAAGAAGAAATGAAAGAGGACACCGACTAAACGAGTTCTGCTCGATGCACCAATTGGTTGTTGCAAACACACTTTTCCAACATCACAAACGAAGAAGGTGCACATGGAAGGCCCTTGGAGACCTGAGGAGACAACAGTTTGATTACATTCTAGTGAAAGCACGTTTTAGGAGCCAGGTAAAAAATTGCATGAGCTATCCATCTGCAGACATAGGCAGTGATCATAACCTTGTCCTGATGAAAAGTCCACTGAGATTAAAACGTTTGTAGAAGAATCCAGTAAAACTTAAATGGGAACTAGAAAAACTGAAAAATGAGGGATTGGCAAAGCGCTATGCTCACGAAACAGACAACCTAGCTAAAAATTTTCAACATGGTGGAGTAAATGAAGACTGGGATCAAATTATATCTGGTATATACAAAGCAGCAGAAAAGATAGTTGGAAGACTAGAACTCAAAAACAAGAGGAAACAGATTACAGCAGATATTATTGAGCTTATAGAAAACAGGAGATTATACAAAAATACAACTGATGGAAAAGCTGAATACAGAAGACTAAGGAATTTAGTTAGTAGAGAAGGTAGGAAAGCAAAAGAAAATTTTCTTGATGGAATGGACAGGGAAGTGGAAGAAAATATGCAAAACGGTTGAACTGATTTAGCCTACAGAACAGAAAATCATTTTTTTAACAAACGTAAAACAACACTCTCGGGCATAATAGAAAATAATGAGGGGAAAATGCTGTTTCGTGGAGACATGGTGAAGAGATGGAAAGAATACATAGAGGACTTGTATGCCGGAACACCTCTTTCGGAGGAAGTAATAGGAAGAGCAAGTAGACGAAGATGACAAGGGAGATGACACTCTGCAGAAAGAATGTGACAGAGCTCTAAAAGAACTACGGGGCAACAAAGCAACGGGTATTGATGACATCCCTGCAGAACTAATAAAGAATGCTGGTTACAGCATGAAAATAATACTCCATAAACTTATTAGGTCCATCTATAACACAGGAGAGATACCGACAGACTTCCAGAAATGTATCATTATTCCTATACCAAAGAAGGCATCAGCTACAAAATGCGAACAGTACCGAACTCTAATATCACATGCATCAAAAATTCTCATAAAAATAGTTATGAAGAGAATTGAAGAGAAGATGGAGGATATGCTGAGTGAAAATCAGTTTGGTTTCAGAAGGGGATTGGAAACAAGAGAGGCGATTCTGGCACTGAGACTCGTTATCGAAAAGCAATTACAGAAAAATAAACCGACTTATATTGCCTTTGTAGACATGGAAAAGGCATTTGATAACGTTATCTGGCAAGAGATGTTCAGAGTGCTGAGGAAAAGTGGAATAAAGTACAGAGACATCCGTGTGGTACTCAGTTTCTATGAGAATGAGGTGGCAGTGATTTGGAACTGTCACCACGAACAAGAAGCAAATATTAGAAAAGGGGTAATGATGCAAGGATGTGCTCTCTCTTCTCTTATATTCAACGCTTACATCCAGGAAGCTATAGACCAAGTTCGAGAAACTACTGAGGTGGGGATCAGAATTTATGGGCAGAAGATAGACGTGCTACGTTATGCAGATGATATTGCTATTGTCAGGGAGACAAAAGAAGATATAGAGGAAGCCCTCAGAACAATGGAAAAAAATTCTATGCGATCAGTATGGAATGAGAATAAACAAGAAAAAGACTAAAGTGATGGTATGCAGTACAGGAGCAGATTATGAACCTCTGAGATTGATAATTGGAAGAGAGGAGCTGGAAGTGATAGGGGAATTTACTTACCTGGGAAGCTAAATCACAATGGATGGTAGAAGCCGGAAAGAAATTGCGAGCAGAATACAAAAGGCCAAAAATTGCATTTAATCGGAGAAGGAACTTACTCACCAGCAACAACATCAGTCTGAAAATAACGAAACGTATCATGAAACGTTTCGTTTGGAATGTGGTCCTATACGGATGTGAAACTTGGACAATTGGAAGAGAAGAGGGAAGACCGCCAGAGGCCCTGGAAATGTGATGCTATAGAAGGATGACGAAGATCTGTTGGAGAGACAAAGTAAAAAATGAAGAGGTGCTTTGAAGAGTACAGGAATTCAGATCTCTGTGGAGGCACATCCAAACAAGAAGAGGCAAACTTGTAGGGCACATCCTACGACACAACAACATCATTGGAACAATAGCAGAAGGAGCTATTGAGGGAAGGAATCGGCGGGGGCGACCAAGGATATCATACATGCAACAGATCATGAATGACGTTGGATGTAACACATACGTGGAAATGAAGAGGAAGGCAGACAGAAGAGAGGAATGGCGCTCTGCTCCAAACCAATCTCAGGGTTGAACACTAAAAGAAAAAAGAAGAACTTCACGTACCTAGCCCTGTTAGTAGCAGACACAAACCACCCCTATAAGAGAAGGAACTGAGAATTTTTTTTTTTAAATAGACTTAAGAATTTTGATTTGTAAGGTGAAGGACTGCATCGGTAACACTCTCGCTACGTAGAATTTCATGTTCTGGGGAATAACTATTGAGGACACTAACGGCAGCTATTTCCATAGATTGTTATCGATATAGTTATTAAATACATTTCGTTTATGTATTATTATTACATACATAAAAAAAGTTTTGCATCACCTCGGTTCCGAGATTTTCGGAACCTGTACAGAAAATTGGAATAGAGATCAATGTAAACATCATTTCCGCCCTTTTTATTGCTCATGAAAACCACACATTGCATGTCGTACCACCATACAGCGAGACCTTCAGAGGTGATAGTCCAGATTGCTCTACACACCGGTACCTCTAACACCCAGTAGCACGTCCTCTTGCATTGATGCATGCCTGTATTCGTCGTGGCATACTATCCACAAGTTCATCAAGGCACTGTTGGTTCTGATTGTCCCACTCCTGAACAGCGATTCGGTGTAGATCCCTCGGAGTAGCTGATGGGTCACGTCGTCCATATACAACCCTTTTCAATCCATCCCAGGCATGTTCGATAGGGTCCATGTCTGGATAACATGCTGGCCATTCTAGTCGAGCGATGTCGTTATCCTGAAGGAAGTCATTCACAAGATGTGCACGATGGGGGCGCGAATTGTCGTCCATGAAGACGAATGCCTCGCCAATATGCTGCTGATATGTTTGCACTATCGGTCGGAGGATGGCATTCACGTATCGCATAGCCCTTACGGCGCCTTCCATGACCACAAGCGGCGTACGTCGGCCCCACATAATGCCACCCCAAAACTGCAGGGAACCTCCACCTTGCTATCCTCATTTGACAGTGTGTCTAAGGCGTTCAGCCTGACAAGGTTGCCTTCAAACACGTCTCCGACGATTGTTTGGTTGAAGGCATATGCGACACTCATCAATAAAGAAAACGTGATTCCAATCCTGAGCGGTCCATTCGGCATGTTGCTGGGTCCATCTGTACCGCGCTGCATGGTGTCGTGGTTGCAAAGATAGACATCGCGATGGACGTCGGGAGTGAAGTTGCGCATCATGCAGCCTATTGCGCACAGTTTGAGTCGTAACATCTACACATTCTGTGGCTGCAGGAAAAGCATTATTCAACATGGTGGCGTTGCTGTAAGGGTTCAAATGGTTGAAATGGCTCTGGGAACTATGGGACTTATCATCTGAGGTCACCAGTCCCCTGGAACTTAGAACTACTTAAACCTAACTAACCTAAGGACATCACACACATCCATGCCCGAGGCAGAATTCGAACCTGCGACCGTAGCGGTCGCGCAGTTCCTTTAAGGGTTCCTCCGATCCATAATCCACAGGAGGAGGTTAGTGTTTAACGAGTCATTAGATACGTAGCACAAGCTCGGATTAGGGAAGAATAGGGAAGGAAATTGGCCGTGCCCTCTCGGAAGAACCATCCTGGCATTCGCCTGAAGCGATTTAGGGGTATCACGGAAAACCTAAATCACGATGTCCGGACGCGCGTTTGAACCGTCGTCCTCCCGAATGGGAGTCCAGAGTGCTAACCACTGCGCCACCTCGCTCGGTCATAATCCATAGCTAGCGGTCATCCACTGCAGTAGTAGTCCTTAGGCGCCTGAGCGATACATGTCATCGGCAGTTCCTGTCTCTCTGTATCTCCTCCGTGTCCGAAAAACATCGCGTTGGTTCACTCCGAGACGCCTGGACACTTCCCTTGTTGAGAGCGCTTCTTGGTACAAAGTAACAATGCGGACGCAATCGAACCACGGTATTGACCATCTAGGCGTGGTTGAACTACAGACAACACAAGCCGTGTACCTCCTTCCTGGTGGAATGACTGGAACTGATCGACTGTCGGACCCCCTCCGTCTAATAGGTGCTGCTCATAAGTGGTTGTTTACATCTTTGGGCTGGTTTAGTGACATCTCTGAACAGTTAAAGGGGCTGTGCCTGTGATACAATATCCACAGTCAACGTCTATCTTCTGGAGTTCTGGGAATCGGGGTGAACTAAAACATTTTTTGATGTATGTATATTAAGGTCAGCAACAGGGACTTTTAATAGTTAGGTCCTCCTATAACGACATCAACATACAACTGAAAAATGCAATTGCTAATCGTACACTGTCCACTAATACCAAAGATGAAATACCGTAAACCCACAGAAATTAATCAGAAAATTATTTTGTTTCAACACGTAGTGGCGCCATAAAACTATTCCTATAACACAGATAATTTAATTTTCTTACTCGTAATCTTTTAGAGTAGCCATCACTACCACCAATACACATCAGACAGCTTTTTAACAGAAGTCATAGACCTAAAATGAACTCGCTTTGCTGTCGGGCTTTAAGTAAAATCACAGTAAAGGCTGATATACGAGGGTGAGTCTAATGCAAACCTTAAATTTGTAATAACAAATCGAAATTTCGCGGCGTTATCCTGTAAGTCGGTAAGCGTGCTACAAACAGCGTGCAGAATGGCCTGTAGGTGGCAGCATAGTGCAGATGCATACATACCGTCGCATTATCACTTTAAAGATGGCCGCCCCACTTGCGACTTGCACCAGGGAGGAACAGCGTTCTGTTATTCGGTTTTTGCGTAGTTAAGGTGTGAAACCTATTGAAATTCATCGACGAATGAAGGTTCGGTACGGTGATGCATGTTTGTCACAGCAGCAAGTCTACGAATGGAGTAGGAAGTTCGCAAATGGTGTGACTTCAGTGGAACACGCTCCTCGTCCAGGTCAGGCACAACGAGTTGTGACTCCACAGAACATTGCCGCACTTGAAACCATAGTGAAGGAAAACAGCCGAGTGAGACTGAATGACATTGCAGCATGTTTACAAATTAGCCATGGGTCAGCGCACCACACTGTGCATGATGTGCTCCAGTTTCACAAAGTGCTTGCAAGATGGGTGCCACAGCAGCTGACTCCTGAAATGAGAGAACGTGTTGATGCTTGTGAAGAACTTCTTCGGCGCTTTGAACGAGAAGGTGATGGCTTCCTTGCAAGAATCGTTACTGTGGACGAAACCTGGGTTCACTTCCACCAACTGGAAACGAAGAGAGCGAGCAAGGAATGGCGCCATTCCTCATCACCAAAACCGAAGAAGTTTCGAACAGAACCGTCAGCACGGAAAGTTATGCTGACTCTCTTTTGTGACGAAAAAGGAAGCGACGTGGACTGCTGTCAGCAGATGCCCTTTTGCAACATGACAATGCAAGGCCCCACACTGCCCGTACAACAAAAAAATAGTTCAAATGGCTCTGAGCACTATGCGACGTAACTTCTGAGGTCATCAGTCGCCTAGAACTTAGAACTAATTAAACCTAACTAACCTAGTGGTTCACCTGTGATCTAGGGGTTAGCCGGCACGGTAGCTCAGCGTGTTCGGTCAGAGGGTTTGCAGCCCCCTGTAATTAAAAAACTGAGCTAATCCATCAACAACGAACTTCAACGGATGTCTTACGACGTCCGCCCCGAGCAACGAACAAAAGCGAACAAAATGAGATTAAAAAAAAAAAGGGGGCGTAGCGTCTTTGATTCATAATCAAAACGTCTTCGGTCCCGGGTGCGATCCCCGCCACTGCCTAAATTTTGATAAATAATTAGCATTGGCGGCCGAAGATTTACGGCATAAGAAGTCAGCCTCATTATGCCAACGGCCTTGTCAAAAAGGGCGGAGGAGCGGATAGAGGTTCAGGGCACTCTCTTGTCCTAGGGGTGGGAAATTGCCCCTAAAGGCGGAAGAATCAGCAATGATCAACGACGTGAGGATGCAGAAGGCAATGTAAACCACTCCATTAAAGACATGTAACGTGTATCCACAGGACATGTGGCCTGTAATTGAAGAAGTGTCATGATGATCTCTCCATTGGCAAAAGATTCCGGAATAGTCCCCCATTCGGATCTCCGGGAGGGGACTGCCAAGGGGGAGGTTACCATGAGAAAAAGATTGAATAATCAAAGAAAGGATAACGTTCTACGAGTCGGGGCGTGGAATGTCAGAAGTTTGAACGTGGTAGGGAAACTAGAAAATCTGAAAAGGGAAATGCAAAGGCTCAATCTAGATATAGTAGGGGTCAGTGAAGTGAAGTGGAAGGAAGACAAGGATTTCTGGTCAAATGAGTATCGGGTAATATCAACAGCAGCAGAAAATGGTATAACAGGTGTAGGATTCGTTATGAATAGGAAGGTAGGGCAGAGGGTGTGTTACTGTGAACAGTTCAGTGACCGGGTTGTTCTAATCAGAATCGACAGCAGACCAACACCGACAACGATAGTTCAGGTATACATGCCGGCGTCGCAAGTTGAACAGATAGAGAAAGTGTATGAGGATATTGAAAGGGTAATGCAGTATGTAAAGGTGGACGAAAATCTAATAGTCATGGGCGACTGGAATGCAGTTGTAGGGGAAGGACTAGAAGAAAAGGTTACAGGACAATATGGGCTTGGGACGAGGAATGAAAGAGGGAAAGATTAATTGAGTTCTGTAACAAGTTTCAGTTAGTAATAGCGAATACCCTGTTCAAGAATCACAAGAGGAGGAGGTATACTTGGAAAAAGCCGGGAGATACGGGAAGATTTCAATTAGATTACATCATGGTCAGACAGAGATTCCGAAATCAGATACTGGATTGTAAGGCGTACCCAGGAGCAGATATAGACTCAGATCACAATATGGTAGTGATGAAGAGTATGCTGAAGTTCAAGACATTAGTCAGGAAGAATCAATACGCAAAGAAGTGGGATAAGGAAATACTAAGGAATGACGAGATACGTTTGAAGTTCTCTAACGCTATAGATACAGCAATAAGGAATAGCGCAGTAGGCAGTACAGTTGAAGAGGAATGGACATCTCTAAAAAGGGCCATCACAGAAGTTGGGAAGGAAAACATAGGTACAAAGAAGGTAGCTGCGAAGAAACCATGGGTAACAGAAGAAATACTTCAGTTGATTGATGAAAGGAGGAAGTAAAAACATGTTCCGGGAAAATCAGGAATACAGAAATACAAGTCACTGAGGAATGAAATAAATAGGAAGTGCAGGGAAGCTAAGACGAAATGGCTGCATGAAAAATGTGAAGACATCGAAAAAGATATGATTGTCGGAAGGACAGACTTAGCATACAGGAAAGTCAAACCAACCTTTGGTGACATTAAAAGCAACGGTGGTAACATTAAGAGTGCAACTGGAATTCCACTGTTAAATGTAGAGGAGAGAGCAGATAGGTGGAAAGAATACATTGAAAGCCTCTATGAGGGTGAACATTTGTCTGATGTGATAGAAGAAGAAACAGGAGTCGGTTTAGAAGAGATAGGGGATCCAGTATTAGAATCGGAATTTAAAAGAGCTTTGGAGGACTTACGGTCAAATAAGGCAGAAGGGATAGATAACATTCCATCAGAATTTCTAAAATCATTGGGGGAAGTGGCAACAAAAAGACTATTCACGTTGGTGTGTAGAATATATGAGTCTGGCGACATACCATATGACTTTCGGAAAAGCATCATCCACACAATTCCGAAGACGGCAAGAGCTGCAAGTGCGAGAATTATCGCACAATCAGCTTAACAGCTCATGCATCGAAGCTGCTTACAAGAATAATATACAGAACAATGGGACAGAAAATTGAGAATGCGCTAGGTGACGATCAGTTTGGCTTTAGGAAAAGTAAAGGGACGAGAGAGGCAATTCTGACGTTACGGCTAATGATGGAAGCAAGGCTAAAGAAACATCAAGACACTTTCATAGGATTTGTCGACTTGGAAAAAGCGTTCGACAATATAAAATGGTGCAAGCTGTTCTAGATTCTGAAAAAAGTAGGGGTAAGCTATAGGGAGAGACGGGTCATATACAGTATGTACAACAACCAAGAGAGAATAATAAGAGTGGACGATCAAGAACGAAGTGCTCGTATTAAGAAGGGTGTAAGACAAGGCTGTAGCCTTTCGCCTCTACTCTTCAATCTGTACATCGAGGAAGCAATGATGGAAATAAAAGAAAGGTTCAGTAGTGGAATTAAAATACAAGGTGAAAGGATATCAATGATACGATTCGCTGATGACATAGCTATACTGAGTGAAAGTGAAGAAGAATTAAATGATCTGCTGAACGGAATGAACAGTCTAATGAGTACACAGTATGGTTTGAGAGTAAATCGGAGAAAGGCGAAGGTAATGAGAAGTAGTAGAAATGAGAACAGCGAGAAACTTAACATCTGGATTGATGGTCACGAAGTCAATGAAGTTAAGGAATTCTGCTACCTAGGCAGTAAAATAACCAATGACGGACGGAGCAAGGAGGACATCAAAAGCAGACTCGCTATGGCGAAAAAGGCATTTCTGGCCAAGAGAAGTCTACTAATATCAAATTTGAGGAAGAAATTTCTGAGGATGTACGTCTGGAGTACAGCATTGTATGGTAGTGAAACATGGACTGTGGGAAAACCGGAACAGAAGATCCAAATAACTTCCGGGAATTCAGCCAGGTAACACTTTCAGCGACCGCCGATATTTCGGCGGGAGAACACCCCGCCATTTTCAAGGCAAACTGCAACGGACAGGCGGCGTGCATGTAAATTTAATACCTCGGTTCTGCGACAGAAGCAGGAAAGATAACACACACACTGAACACTAGTGCCACCAAAGATGACCAAAGTCAGAGCTATCGATAGTGAGACTATGAATTCACAGGTGAGGCAGCATTGACTCTGTTCCTCTGTTTTTTGACAAGGGAGAGAGCCGGATTCCAAACAGAGTTTAAACAGAAACCTCCATCCCTGTTAACGAGGTTGCTCGCTAGTTTAATCTCAACTGCCTCCTTAATGACACTGTCCCAATAGCTGGACGTGCATGCCAATATCTCGGTGTTATTATATAACATGGGGTGACCAGTATCCAAGCAATGTTCGGCAATAGCAGATCTATTTGGCTGCTGTAATCGTGTGTGCCGTTTATGCTCAGTACATCTGTCCTCCACGGTCCTGATAGTTTGACCAATATATGCCATACCGCAGCTACAGGGAATACGATACACACCTGCCTTACGCAATCCAAGATCATCCTTAACGGAACTCAAAAGTGCTCTAATTTTAGATGGAGGTCGGAAAACACATTTCACATCGTATTTCCGTAAAATACGACCGATCTTATTGGACGTGTTTCCTACGTAAGGCAAAAAGGCAGTAGACTTAGGTGCCGCCTGTCCGTTGCAGTTTGCCTTGAAAATGGCGGGGTGTTCTCCCGCCGAAATATCGGCGGTCGCTGAAAGTGTTACCTGGCTGAATTCCCGGAAGTTATTTGAAAGTTGTATACGCCAGGAGAAACTCAGGTCGGAACAGAAGATAATCGAAGCATTTGAGATGTGGTGCTATAGACGAATGTTGAAAATTAGGTGGACTGATAAGGTAAGGAATGAGGAGGTTCTACGCAGAATCGGAGAAGAAAGGAACATGTGGAAAACACTGATAAGGAGAAGGGACAGCATGATAGGACATCTGCTAAGACATGAGGGAATGACTTCCATGGTACTAGAGGGAGCTGTAGAGGGCAAAAACTGTAGAGGAAGACAGAGATTGGAATATGTCAAGCAAATAATTGAGGACGTAGGTTGCAAGTGCTGCTCTGAGATGAAGAGGTTAGCACAGGAAAGGAATTCGTGGCGGGCCGCATCAAACCAGTCAGTAGACGGATGACAAAAAAAAAAACCTAAGGACATTACACGCATCCATGCCCGAGGCAGGATTCGAACCTGCGACCGGAGCGGTCGCTCGGTTCCAGACAATAGCCCCTAGAACCGCACGGCGACTCCGGCCGGCCCCGTTCAACAGTTGCAACAATAACACACCTGCATTTTGAGTGTCTTCCTCATCCACCATACTCACCAGGCCTTGCCCAAAGTTATTTCCATAGGTTGGGAGCAATCAAAGACGCAATGGGTGGACAGAAGTTTCGTTCTGATGAAGAGGTACGCCCGCGGTGCATAAGCGGTTGCGCGGACTACCAAAAGAATTTTTTTCTAATGGAATTTATGCACTTTGTAAGTGCTGGAGGACTTGCATTGAGGATGGGGGAGATTATGTTGAAAAGTGATACAGCTTTGTACCACTTCTGCACAATAAATAATATTTTAAAAAATATTTAAGGTTTTCATTTGACTCACCCTCGTACTTTGTTACCTTCTTACTTAGGCGTACTACCTTCATCAAAAATCCAAAATCTGTTTCAAACGTATCAATATTTACCTATACAGTCAGCGATTTATTTTGCGCGTCAGTAATGTAAACAATGTCTCTGTCTTTATGTTTCGATACTATGTTCGTAAACTTTCAACTCTAGAACAACAACAACAAAAAATCCTTAGTATTTTATGCGCATTTAAATAGATTGACAGATTGCAGGGTACTCTCACTTCTGATTCGGTGTAGGGAATACGATCTACCGCGGTTTAGCTTCATACATTACGATTAAGTGGTGGGCAGTAGTTTATGGTCTTGTTTGCGTGCTCTAAGGAAGGAAATATGGTAAGCTTTACCTGCCTTCAAAGGAACAGGGTGTTGACTAAAACGACTGCAGTAAAAGCACGCCGTTGGTGGGCTGTCAAAGCGCGTTTTTTCTGGAGAACGATGAGGAGACATTTCCAGACGGCTGCTGTAATGCCACTTCCTCGGACGAGAAATGAAAATCGAAAATTAGCTCCAAAATTCCCAAAGATTTCCCCAAAACAATGTCCAAATTCAATGAAAAATGAACAAGCAAACGAATTTCCAGTTATCACTATTATTTGAATATTAACCAGTAATTGAGTCAGGAATCTAATACTTAGTAATTTATTAACGTACGAAAGAAGGATAGGATTCCAGTAAAATCAAACTCAAAATTCCATATCATAATAAGTCGCAAAATCATTATAATTAAAATTTGCAAACTAGAACCAACGTTCCCAAAGAAAACTCCGTGTGAGTACTCTTTGAGATTCGTGAGTAATGGCTAAGAATAATTCAGTCCATTGTCACTACGTTACGAGAGTTAGCAGAAGCAGGTCATACTTTTGAATGCTCGTACATGTAGGCGCAATTAGATTGTTTTTTCTGAATTGATTATTGCGATCTACTATGACGCAGTGAAACGATACTTTAGATATTACATTATTTAGAATTAAGATAGAGGACTTTTAATTAGATAACCTGAAGTTAACACTATTTAGGAAGTGAACACAGATAGACAATTTCATTTGTAATAACTAATGGACTATGAAACTTGACGATATTTATTTATTTTTTATTTATGCATTTATTTTATCTGGCAAGATTAGGGCCGTCGGCCCCTCTCTTACATCTAACCAGGCATACTCAGATTGAACGAATTTCAGTTTGTACAGAACATTATGTACATACCACGTGTTATACAGTATTAATCTTAAAGGAAAAAATAGAGATTGTAACAGTAGTACAAGAATAATTATAACAATTAAAAAATAATTATGACAATCAAGAATAATAATAATAGTAATGATTATGTATATGAAAGTAAACATTTTTATTTTATGAATGTCAGTCCTATTGCTAGTTGGGAATTTTCTCGTTATGTTCTTGCAGCTTGTGAGTTATTCACATCGAGCAGAGATATAAGACGATAGAATGGGGTGAAATAGATATAGAAGAAGTATCTAGGTTAGAGGAAGAGAAATAGAATGGTATATATTTGAAGCTATGATGGAAAGGAGAAAGAAAGAGATGAGAGGGGCAGAATAATGGTGGCTATACCGTCCCTAATATGTAAGTTTTGAGTTCCCTCTTGAATGTTGAGTGAGTTCTGGATAAGGCGTAGATCACAGGGGAGCCCGTTCCATAGTCGTATGGCTGAGATGGAGAATGACACGGAGAAAGATTTTGTGTTATGTAAAGGTACAGCCAAGATGCTAGACGTATCCGATCTGGTATTGCGGTTGTGGAATGATGATAGGTGTTTAATGTGAGAAGATAAGTATTGGGGGCACCAGTGGCTAAGAAATCGATGAAGTAAGCACATCGTGTGGAGATCGCGTGCCTTATGTGGGCGTATCCGACCTAGCTGGGAGTATGAAGGACTGATACGATCATACAACCGTATATTGCACACGTATCTGACGCAACCATTCATCACTAGCTCGAGGGATCTCGAATTTTCACTATTTGTGCCGTGTTGAACTACATCACAGTAGTAAAGATTAGGCAAGACTATCGTTTGGACTAATTTTTGTTTAACATGGCGCAGTGGCGCCAGTCTCTTGCATGTCCATTATCGATCCTTCCATGTTTCTTATCTTTGCTTGCGTTGTTGTTTTCCGCATTCGCGGGGCGAGTGGCAGTTGACGTTTGCTCGGGCTACCTGCTGAGACGCCGCGAGGTACGAGGTGGGAAGCAACCACGTGTATGTGGAGTTGGTTGTACGCGGTCTGCCGGTTCAGGATGGAGTATATGTGTTGGCTGCCTGCCTGTCTGCTCTCCTGATTTTGCTCGCCGTGCCTTGCGACCGCCTAACTTGGGTTGCTGCTTGGTGTATCCTACACGAGCCATATCGGACGTCCAGCAGAAGTTAAGCAGCCTTGTGTTTCTTTAAAGAAAAGGAGCAAATGTACAAGACTTTTGTAACCAATTTTGGTGGCCTCTTAAGTGTGGCCTTAGCGTTTTCACTGCCTTTGGGGAGAGCTAATTCTTTTAAAT
This sequence comes from Schistocerca nitens, assembly GCF_023898315.1. Taxonomy (NCBI): domain Eukaryota; kingdom Metazoa; phylum Arthropoda; class Insecta; order Orthoptera; family Acrididae; genus Schistocerca; species Schistocerca nitens. The sequence goes on along the minus strand of NC_064618.1, from coordinate 21,780,095 downwards.
TTAAATATTTGGGGTTCCCTGTCCTTTATAATCTTTTGGGGTTTTTATTTGAGTTTTCTCTTTGGGGTTCCTTCCTTGTGCTTGGTTAAATGTTTAATTGTATAGCGGGAAGTGACTCCTGGTTAAAACTGGGAGAAGGTGTTTGATGTTACTGCCGCCTCCGGCATTCGTATGTTCAATTAAGTGTTGTTATCCCTTCGAGCGACCTGGTGTCACTCCTCGTTAATTAATGCTGGCTTATGTGTACTTAATTTTGAATTGGCCATTTGAATTAATATTTTGGAGCGCAGTATAGCACTAAGGCAACCTCATTGTATACCACCTTGTGCCCTGGTCTAGTACCTTAATTTTCAGTGGCACGAGTTAGCTCCACTACCGGTTTTACTGATGTGCTCCCTTCAAAATCTTGTCTTGTATAAGATTGCCCCATGTGTGTCTGCGAACACAGAGATGAGCTTTAGTGGGACTTCAGTGCTAGTCAGTTAATGGTATCTTCATTTTGACTTCGTTTCCACTGAAGAGTTTGAGTGGAGCGTAGTATGTTTGATTTGTTATCCATTTAATTACTGTAAGTTTGTTTATTTAATGGGGAGCAAGACATTTAAAGACTGTTGGTATTAACTCCCCTAGTTGCTGGGTATTGCTAATTCGTTCCAAATGGCCTACTACTTATTCAGTGGCAAGGCTGTTGATTAGTTGGTTACTGTGAGTACAAATTCACGCTATTTATTTGTTGCCGAAATTATTAAAGTGTCTGTGTCGTGATTCAGTCACTAGCTACATGTTTGAGCTGAATTGATATAAACCTTACATTGCCTCCTTAAAATTTGTTGCCAGCAGAAACCCTTAAGAGAACTTAGTTTTGTCACTGCTTTACTGGGAGCAATATTTCGTGTACTCGTAGTTAAATTTTGTCTTAAAATGTGTATTTCTCTGATGCAATAAACGAGTGAAAAAAGAAAAAAGCGAAGGGGCCTGATCGTTGGAAATATTTTTCTAAACTTTTGTATTGCATGTAGAGAGGAGAGCGATTTCCGACAAGCCGTGGCTGTTTGTTCTTCCGAGTTTAGGTGTTCATCCAACATTATTCCAAGGTATTTTACTGTTTTTTGATATGGTAGTTGGGTACCATTGAGGAGCATTTCAGGGACTGTTTCGCGAAAGTACCGGCTGATTAACTTTGGATGAGATATAAGTATGACCTGGGATTTCTTGGGGTTTAGTTTCAGACCTAGGTTCTGTGCCCATCGAGAAACGGAGCAAAGATCTGCGTTCATACTCGCTACTGCGTCAGCAATGTTCTTGGGGCTTGCACTTATGTACAGTTGGATGTCGTCGGCATATAGATGGTAGTTGCAGGAGTGAATCACTGAAGAAATATCATTAATGTACAGTGAGAAGAGTAATGGACCAAGGACGGAGCCTTGGGGAACTCCAGAGCGCACGTTTTTCCATCATGACTTCTCCGACTCACAAATTTGTTGACTTCTGTTTTTGAGGTAGCTGTCGAACCAGTGTATTGCGCTGTCTGAGAAATTCAGCTGTTTCATTTTAATTAGTAATACATCACAGTCAAGTGTATCAGAAGCCTTGTTAAAGTCAAGCAGTGTTAGGATGGTAGCTTCACGTCTGTCCATAGCATGTTTAATGTCATCAGTTACTTTGATTCATGCAGTTGCTGAACTATGGTGCTTTCGGAAGCCTCACTGATATTTATCATGGGTGTTCTGAGTTTTGAGGTAATCCGTCAGCTGTTCATGGACGAATTATTCTAGGGCTTTAGATATTGCAGGTAGTATGCTGATCGGCCTGTAGTCACCTGGCGACCTTGGGTTGTCAGTCTTGGGTATAGGTTGAATTAAACTTTGCTTCCACTCAGTAGGGTATGTACTACTGACAAGAGACAGGTTGAAGATGTCTGTGATAACTGGAATTATACTGTCTACGACGTTCTTAATCATGCCAATGCTCACTCCATCATTTCCTACTGCCTCGGAAGAGATTCTCATAATTGCCTTGTGTACTGTGCCGGTAGTGACATGTTTTAGGAAAAACTTGTCTCTCGAGAGATTGATATCTTGGGGCTGGTAATTTGTCGCTGCGTAACAGTTTACAGCTGTTGAGAAGAAATCGTTTAATTCTTCTGCAGACGCTTGATAAACAGCGTCAGATCTTCGCTTCCCTATACCGAAACTGCGCAGCTTTTTCCACAGTGCAGCAGGTTTAGATATGCCGCATACTACAGAGCGGGCATGTCTGATTCTGGCATTCCTTGGACCTTTAAATTGACGATGCTTTGCTTGGTGCTGTTTCGGAGTTTTCTGTAAGCTTCATACGCATCGGGAGTTGGGTTACGCTTGAAGGCCCTATGTGCAGCATCACGTTTATTCATTAACAGGCGTAATGCAGTGGTGAGCCAGGGAGCGGGAGCTCTCTTTACCTTGACAGTGCGATGAGGAGCATGTTTGTCATTCAGTGCAATAATTTTGCGACATAATTCCCGAATTTTTCCGTCTAAAGTTGGTTCATTGCTTATATCATACCAAGGGATGTCTGAGCAATCCTTTTGAAGAGCGTCACGGTTAATATTTATTAGGTTTCTGTAGGATACTAGGTGAGATTTTTCTTTGGTAGTATGCACTGAATAATTTATCACGTCATTAGTAGAGAGTGCCGGAGCGGATGTACGATTGGCGCTAATTATTTTATCTGGTCGCTTTGTTGCTTTTATATCTACGAGTGTATGGCTGTGTGGCGTGTGATGAGTTGGGCCCAGCGGTGTTAAACTCATATCATTGGAGTGGAACAGTCTCCTCAGCTTTTCTGCAGAGGGAGATTTTAACTGTAAGTCGATGTTTGTGTCGCCCATAACGATTATGTGTTCATACTGTGACTCGAGCGAGGATAGAGCAGACTGAAAGGAGGACATGGCACCGACGTTTGGAGGTTTGTAGATTACTCCAATTAGCAGTTTCTGATTTGATGTATTTATTTCGAAAAACAAGAACTCTGCTACTCCTACGTCCTCTGCATCCAATGTGCATAGTATAATAGATTTCAAATCAGAGCAAACACAGGCACCCAAACCACCCTAGCGTCATCTTTCAGTGACTGGACTCCCAGGAAAGGTTCCTAGCACAGACCGTTTGAAGCGTTACTCGCTGGCAGAGACGTCGGCATGATTCCTGTTGTCTTCAATCCCGATGCAATTTCTGTGATTCATCGTCAATTTAAAGGTTCAAGGATTACAGTAAACCTGCTGTGGTTCATCGGAAACTATTACTAGACTTCCAAGAAAGGCCCCAAACACAGACCTTTTTAAGCGTTAATCCCTTGGACAGAAGTAGGCATGGTGCCCGTTGTATTCAATCCCGACGCAATTTCTGTGTTTCATCGTCATGTGATGGTCCAAGGGTTACAATAAGCCTTCAGTGGTGGACTCACATGAATGGTTCCAAGCACAGACTGTATGATTCGTTTCTCGCCTGGATGAGATGTCGTAATCTTGCCTGTTGTATTCAATCCCGATCCAACTTCTGTGTTTCATCGTCAATGTGAAGGTCCAAGCGTTACAGTAAACCTGCTGTGGTGAATCGGAAACTACTACTGGACTCCCAGGAAATATTCCAAGCTCCAACATGAAGGTACAGGGGTTACATTAAACCTGCAGTGGTGCATCGGAAACTACTAATGGATTCCCAGGACGGGTCCCAAACACATACTGTTTGAAGCGTTACTCCCCAGGCAGAAGTCTGCACGGTGACTGCTGTAATTAATCCTTATGCAATTTCTGTGTGTCATCGCCAATTTGAAGGACCAAGGGATACAGTAACCCTTCAGTGGTGCATCGGAAGCTACTACCGGACTCCCAGAAAAAGTTCCAAGCACAGACCGTTGAAGCAATACTCCCCTGGTCAGAAGCCGGCATGGTGCATGCTGTATCCAATCCCGATGCAATTTCTGTGTATCATCGTCAATGTGATGGTCCCAAGATCACAATAAACCTGCAGTGGTGTTCAGAAACTACTACTGGTCTCTTAGGATTGTTTCCAAGCACTGACTGTATGAAGTTTCTCTCGCCTGGATGAGATGTTGGCGTCTTGCCTCTTGTATTCAATCCCCATGAAACTTGTGTGTTTCATTGTCAATGTGAAGGTAAAAGGGTTACAGTAAACCTGAGTGGTGAATCGGAAGCTACTACTAGCCTCCCAGAATTGGATCCAAGCTCAGACATTTGATTTGTTTTCCCCTGGACATAAGTTGGCATCGTGCTTGTTGTATTCAATCCCAATGCAGTTTCTGTGTTCATCGTCAATGTGAAGGTCCAACGGTAAGAGTAATCCTGCAGTGGTGCATCGGAAACAACTACTGCATTCCCAGGAATGTCCCCTGGACAGAAGTTGTAATGGTGGCTGATGTGTTCAATCCAGATGCAAATTCTGTGTTTCATCGTCAATGTGAAAGTCCAACGTTTGCAGGAAACCTGCAGTGGTGCATTGGAAATTACAACTGGATTCCCAGGAAAGGTTCCAAACAAAGACTATTTGAAGCAGTACTCCCCTGGAGAGATGTCGGCATGGTGAATGATGTATTCCATCCCGATGCAGTTTCTGTCTTTCATCGTCAATTTGAAGGTCCAGGGGTTACAGTAAAGCAGCTAAGATGCATGGGAAACTATTACTGGACTCCCAGGAAATGTTCCAAACACTGACCCTTTCAAGCAGTACATCCCTGACAGAAGTCGTCATGGTGGTTGTTGTATTCAATCCCAATGCAATTTCTGTCTTTCATCGTCAATGTGAACGACCAAGGGTTTCAGTAAACCAACTGCGATGCATCGGAAACTACTACTGCACTCCCAGGAAAGGTTCCAAACGCTGACCGTTTGAAGCAGTTCTCCCCTGAACAGAAGTCGACAGGGTGCCTGTTGTATTCAATCCCGATGCAGCTTCTGTGATTCATCGTCAATGTGAAGGTCCAACGGTTGCAGTAAAACTGCAGTGGTGCATCGAAAACTACTACTGGATTCCTAGGAAAGGCTCCACAGATCGTTTGAAGCAGTACTCGACTGGACAAAAGTCGGCATGATGTCTTTAGTGTTCAATCCCGATGTAATTTCTGTGTTTCATCGTCAATGTGAAGGTCCAAGGGTTCCATTAAACCTTCTGTGATGCACCGGAAACTACTACAGGATTATCAGGCTAGGTTCCAAGCACAAACCGTTTCAAGCAGTACTCCCCAGGACAGAAGTTGTCATGGTGGCTATTGTATTCAATCTCGATGCAATTTCTGTGTTTCATCGTCAATGTGAAGGTCCAAGGGTTACAGTAAACCAGTTATAATGCATCGGATGATGATGATGATGATTTGTGTTTTATTGCGCACAACAACAAGGTTATCAGCGCCCGTTCCCAAAAGAAATGGTGACTAGTGCAGCCAAGATCTGTTAAGCAAGAATCAATTCAGATCCGATCTATGTTAGAATTGTAAATGTTCAAATTTCAAGATTGGACACAGCACATCAAAACAGGGAAATAAAACTAAAAATAAAATACTTCTACAAAACTGGTAAAAAATAATTAACTGTGGCTGAGTGACCACTTAGAAATAATGGGTGACAAAGCCACTGTACAGCACATTAAGATCTCAATCCTAATATTTTGGGAAGAAGTTCAGACATCACACAAATCGTAAAACGCTAGCCACACTCGCCTCATTATTAGTTAAAATAGAGGGCAGATTTGGTGGGAAACTTAAATCTTACCTCAAACCCGCATATAAAACACACCTACTTAAAATATGTCGTATCGACAGCTGTGTCCCACATGTCTGACACGTTGGTGGCTCCTCACGACGTAACAGAAAACCATGTGGCAACGGACAATGTCCTATTCTAAGCCGTGTAAGGGCTACTTCCTCAGCTCGTCGTTGTCGGTAGGAGATAAGCCACGGTCGGACAGAACCTTCACCGCTCGCAACTTATTATGCCTCACTTCCATCCACTGAGCCTCCCACCAACGCATGACCTTCCGAGTCACGAATGATGTTATTGCCTGCAGGGGGACGGAACTGCGAGCAGGAGGTGGGTTGGAGGAAGCCTCCTTGGCAGCCGCGTCTGCAAGTTCATTTCCAGGAATCCGTATGTGCCCTGGAACCCAGCAGGAAATTACATCCTTACCTTGCTTTTGCAAGAGCAGGAGTGTGTCCTGCACATCTTGCTTGCAACATCCGATCTGCTGGGTATATCTGTTCAAGAGTGTGTAGAGCACTTTTGGAATCGGAGCAGAAGATGAATTTCGTGCCATGATGTCGTCGCAAATGCTCTAATGCTTTCAGAATGGCAAACAGTTCTGCATAGTAAACTGAGAACTGCCCTGGGAGCCCTATCCTACTGACAGTATCGGGAAACACAGCAGAGCAGCCCATAAAATCCCCCTGTTTGAACCCATCCGTGTAAACAGTAATAAATTCTGAATGCCGGTCTAAAATCTCAGCAAATTTAATTTTAAGAAGGTGGTCCGGGGTACAACACTTCTTGTAAGCAGCCAGATCAAGAGGTAATCTTGGCCTTTGTAGTAGCCAGGGAGGTCCCCTACTCCATCCCTGGTTGAGGACCTTAATGCCCTCCGGGTGTACCGACTCGGGACTCTCCTTTGCACGGATTCCAAACGGCTTTTTTTCCTTCCGACGGTGGCGGAAGAGACGTTCCAGTGCCGGCTGTGAAAAGGTGTTGGACGCCAACGAAAGGGGAGTGGACTCGGCTCTTTATGCTTGCGGTACCACGAGGAGAACACGCCGAATGGACAGCGGAGCCTCTCCAGCCTCGACACATAGACCAGCAGCTGGAGTCGTGCGATAAGCCCCCGTGGAAAGCCTAATGCCCTCATGGTGAATCACATCCAACATTTTGAGGTACGAAGGTCTTGCAGATCCATAAGCTTGACATCCGTATTCCAGTCGAGGTCGCACAAAGGCCTTATAAAGTTGGAGCAGACGTGCCCCGTCAGCGCCCCAGGACCTATGACTGACGCATTTAAGGACGTTTAAAGCCTTGAAACGGCGGACTTTTAGATCCTTTGTAGCAATCATGTGAGCTTCTCATCAAACATAAGCCCGAGATATTTCACTTTTTCCATAAAGGTGAGAACAGTGTCTCCTAGTTTTAAAACAGGCAGATTAAAAAGAGAATGGCAACGGTTAAAATCTACACAAACAGTCTTCTCCAAAGAGAATATCAAGCCTGTGGTCTTAAACTATTCCTCCAATCGCAGGATCGTCAGCTGTAATTGGCGTGTAGCAGTTGTAAGGGAGGAAGACGCACAGAAAATGGAGAAATGGTGAACAAACAAGGAGCACTGCACGGGCCGTCGTATTGTGGACGCAATACTATTGATGGCAATTGCGAAAGCTGTCGTACTGAGGACACTTCCTTGAGGGACACCGTTCTCCTGCTTAAAACGGTCAGACAGGACATTCCCAACCTTATACCTAAAATACCTGTCCGACAGAAAGCATCTGATGACTGTGGTTAAACGCCAACGGAAACCTGACTCATAAAGCTGCCGCAAAATGTTATGCCTCCAGGTAGTATCATACGCCTTCTCCAGGTCGAAGAGAACCCCGATACGGTGTTGCTTACGTAGGAAAGCAGCTTGTATCGCTGTTTCGAGTAGGATCAGGTTATCTAGGATGGAATGATACCTCCTGAACCCACACTGGCAGCGGGTATGTAAGGATCTGGATTCGTGAAGCCATACCAGGCGGCTATTGACCATACGCTCAAATGTCTTTCCTACGCAGCTCGTGAGACTAACGCTACGATAACTACTGGGATCGGTCTGATCCTTCCCTGGTTTCAAAAGTGGAATTAAAATCGATTCTTTCCACGAACTAGGAAAGTCACCTGTCTTCCAAATTCATTAAAAAGTTGAAGGAGGACTTCCTTAGACCGCAGATCCAACTGCTGCAACATGCTATACGATATCAGGTCTGGACCAGGTGTAGTGTCCCGAGATACTGACAGTGCGGAGTCCAACTCCCACAAACAGAAAGGCTAGTTGTATTCCTCAGTATTGTTTGAACGGAAATCAAAACCAGCCCGTTCCTGTGTACCCAGATAGCGATGAAATTCTGGGTCCTGGCTAGAATCGGCCGTAATAATTCGAAATGATTCTGCCATTGCCCGGGCGATGTCTCTTGGAGATGTTAGGAGACACCCCCGCTCACGTATAGCTGCTATTGGCGGTCGAGAGTATCGCCTTGAGATCCTCCTAATGGCTTCCCATACTTTGCTTGAAGATGGTGGACCTATTGATGGAGTTCAGGAACTTTCGCCAAGACCTCCGTTTACTCTCTCTAACGATTCTTCTCGCCCGCGCCCGTGCTATTCGGAAAGTTGCCAGATTCGCATCAGAAGGGTACCGATGGAATCTTCTCAAAGCCGCCCTTCTGATTGCGGTACGACAGTCGTCATTCCACCATGGGACAGGCTGCCTCACAGGTGTTCCCTTTGACGTTGGTATTGATACATCAGCGACATGGTGCACCACCGCCGTAATGTGATCCAACCAATCCTAGACGCCTTCACACTGTTCAAAAACAGCCAACTGCCGGTAGAGCGTCCAGTTTCCCTTCCGGAACAACCATTTCGGCGGGTTTGCGACACGACCCATTTCAACTGGCAGATGGAGCCAGATAGGATAATGGGCGCTGGCATGAAGGTCGTCGTCTACGACCCACTGAGCAATGTCCGCAAGCACAGACGAACAAATAGAGAGGTCTATGGCAGAGGACGAACCTGAAGCGGTGCTAAAATGCGTGGCCTGACCTGTGTTCAGCAGTATGATGTCGGAAGTCCTGATCAACTGCTCAATCATCTGGCCTCTGGGGCAGGTTTTGTTTGAACCCCATAATGCATTGTGAACATTAAAATCTCCTAAAATGAGAAAGGGACGGGGTAGCTGATCAATGAGCTGAGCTGTGCGAGGGCTTCACTGTCAATGAGCTCATCGTGTGGTAAATACAAGGAGCACACTGTGACATGAACCTGGGCCAGGATCCGAGCTGCAACCGCTTGGAGCGTTGTGGTTAAGGGCACAGGTGAGGAGTGGAATGTGTACTTAATGAACACTGCCACCCCACCCTGCGCTCTATTACCAGTCAGTTCGTCTTTCCTGCACATGTGATATCCTGTAAGTACAGGCGTGTCATTCTCTTTAAAATGTGTCTCTTGCAAAGAGATGGGAAAGGGGTTTTCCTGTACCAACCGCCGCAATTCATCAAAGCGAGTTTCCATACAGATTCCAATGAAGTATGGGAGCCATATCAGCGGTTCGGTTTAGATTTCCCCCTGTCTTTGCGCCGCGCTGGTGAGACACTTGTGGAGCGAGTGGCAGCAGAGGGGCTGCCAGGTTCTGGGGAAGAGGTATCAAACTCCATGACGATTTCCTCCTCATCAGTCAGGGATGCCATGACGACATCCGATGGTGCCTTTGGCAGGTTTGACGTCAGACGTCGTGCCGTTTCCCTGGTCCCTTGTTCTTGGTGTAAGTCGGGGATGGGGGAAGTGGAGAGGCACTCTGGTTCTGGAGGGCCTTTGAAGGCTTCACTGTAGCTTTCTCTGCAATAGCATTTGGTTCAGTCGGAGCAGCCTGTATCGTTATTGGTCGTGCTCTGGCAGGTACAAACGCAGGTACAGGTATTGGTGGAGGATACTGCTATGCTGGACATGGTCTGCGTCGAAGCGTCTACTTTTGACGCACTTTTTTGCACCAAGGAGGCATAGGATGTGGCAAAGACAGGGGGTTTTGTCGCCTTATACTCTCTTTTGGCTTCCACATAAGGTATCCTCTTTGTCACCTTTATCTCCTGAATTTTTCTCTCCTGCGCAAAGATGAGGCAGTCTCTGCTCCAGACGGGATGGCTCCTAGAGCAGTTGATACACAGCGCTGGAGATGGGCAGTTGGTCCCAGCTTCATGAGCTGCCTTGCCACATATACCGCAGGTCGGATCACCCCCCGAACTCATCGTTGTATGGTCAGGTCGTTGACATCTGAAACATCGCATAGGGTTAGGTATATAAGGCCTAACCCTAAGTCGGAGGAAACCAGCCACAACGTATTCAGGCAAGACAGGCGAATTGAAAGTCACAATGAAGGTGGCAGATTTCTCAACAACTCCATTATTCCTACGTGTCCGTTGTTCCACGTCGACAATCACCTGTGATGCCCATTCTTGCTTCAGCTCTTCTACCTCGATATCCATTAAATCACGGCAGGTGAGAACGCCTTTACTGGAGTTGAGGGAACTGTGCAACTCGACAGTAATATCGTACTCGCCTGACATGGTTGACTTTCGAAGCAGCTCCACTTGCTTTGCCCTGGTAGTCTCAACTAACAGGGTACCATCCCTCAGGCGTTTGATAGATTTCAGTGTACCTGCGAGTCCTTCTAAACCTTTATGTATATAGAAAGGAGACACTTTTTCATATGAGCCCTCCTTCCTCTTAATCACGATGAAAACATTGTCATTTATGACTCCATGAGCCCTGTTACTCACTTCTATCTCCTTATCTGGAGGACTAGCGTGCCTCGTGCGCTTTACTGATTGTGAAGTTGCTGAAGGGAAATACGTGGTTGCCATGTGCGTCCCACGAGCAGCTAGGGAACTAAACGTCCGCCCAGACAGAGCCCCGCATGCCTGGATAAGTCTTGTACAACTGAGGTGCGGCAGGTTCCACAGAGGTTGCCCGCTAGCGACTGTTCGACATCAACAGCCATGCATCTCATCAGCGCGCAGCACACCTTAAGATTGAAGGGTTTTTTATAGAGGTTTCTACCATCCTCGCGATCCAGGTAATCGAGCCAAGATCCCCGGTCCCTGCGACAAACAACGTTCCACCGTTGCGCCACACGATGGTAGCTGAAAAATGCCCAGGGCTTACGGTGCCAGAGGACTGGCGGCGCACACCAGTCCACAGCTCGGGGACCCCGAGTTCGCCAAGCCCGTATCCAGCAAATGAATGCTGAGTCCCCTAAGGGGTGGTGCATCGGAAACTACGACTAGATTTCCAGGAAACGCTCCAAACACATACCGTTGAAGCAGTACTCCCATGGACAAAAGTCGACATGCTGATTGTTGTATTCAATCCCGATGCAATTTCTGTACTTAATCGTCGATGTGAAGGTCCAAGGGTTACAGTAAACCAACTGTGTGCATCGGAAACTGCTACTGGATTCCCAGGAAAGGTTCCAAACACAGACCGTTTGAAGCAGTACTCCGCTGGACAGACGTCGGCACGGTGGCTGTTGTATTCAATCACGATGCAATTTCTGTGTATCTTCGTCAATGTGAAGGTCCACGGGCTACAGAAAAGCAGCTCTGATATATCGGAACTACTGGATACACAGGAAAGGTTCCAGAGACAGACCGTTTGAAGCAGTACTCCCCTAGACAGAAGTTGGCATGGTGCCTGTTTTACTCAATCCCGATGCAATTTCTGTGTTTCATCGTCAATGTGATGGTCCAAGGGTTTCAGTAAATCAGCTGTAATGCATCGGAAACTACTACTGGATTCCTACCTTAGCTTCCATATATAGACCGTTTGAAGCATTATCCCCCTGGACAAAAGTCGGCATGGTGCCTGTTGTATTCAGTCCCGATGCGGTTTCTGCTTTTCATAGCCAATTAAGGTCGAAATGTTACCAGTACACCAGCAGTGGTGCATCGGAGGCTACAAGTAGAAACACAGGAAAGGTTCCAAACACAGACCGTTTGAAGCAGTACTATCCTGGACAGAAGACGGCATGGTAATTGATGTATTCAATCCCGATACAATTTCCGTGTTTCATCGTCAATGTGATGGTCCAAGGGTTACAGTAAACCAACTGTGATGCTTCGAAAACTACTACTGGATTCCCATTAAAGGTTCCAAACACAGACCGTTTGAAGCAGTATTTCCGTGGACAGAAGACACCATGGTAATTGATGTATTAAATCCCGATGCAATTTCTGTGTTTCATCGTCAATGGGAAGGTCCAAGGGTTAAAGCAAACTAGCTGTGATGCATCGGAAGCTACTACTGGGTTCCCAGGAAAGGTTCCATTGGTTGGGATTAAAGGGACCAGACAGCTAAGGTCATCGGTCCCTTGTTCCAAAACCTAAAAACATCCACATAGAATAAAAGTGAACAAGGACAACACAGATGACAGACGACACAGGACAAGAAAAATTTCGACAAAGACCAGACAAAACGATTTAAAAGCGCATAGAGTCTGTCGGTGGTTGGCAGACCGTAGAGAAAAAAAGGAAAAGCCAACCACCGAGAAACATATTAAAAACCCAGTCTCAAACCGTAGGCCAAAATCCAGATTGGTTGGTTTGTGCGATTAAAGGGACCAGACTGCTACGGTCATCGGTCCCTTTTTCCAAAAAACTAAAACCACCCACAGAGAATAAAAAAAGGAATAACAGGAAAGACGGCAGACGACACAGGACAAGAAATACTCCGACAGAGATCAGGCAAAACAAATTAAGAAACTTCCTGGCAGATTAAAACTGTGTGCCCGACCGAGACTCGAACTCGGGACCTTTGCCTTTGGCGGGCAAGCGCTCTACCACTGAGCTACCGAAGCACGACACACGCCCGGTACTCACAGCTTTACTTCTGCCAGTATCATGTCTCCTACCTTCCAAACTTTACAAAAAACAAATTAAAATCACACAGAGTGAGACGGTGGTTGGGCGATCATGGAGAAAAAAAAAAACCTGCCACCGAGAAACATATTAAAAACTCAGTCTCAAACCGTAGGCCAAAAGCCAGACTCAACACAAAATAAAGATAAACACTTAGAGCAAATGATAAAAGCCCCCTGCCCGAATAAAACGCAAAACTAAGCCCGCCATGGCAGTTTCATCTGTTAAAAGGGCAGGGAGCGTCTCAGGCAATGCGAACGACTGCCTGAGCACAGCTAAAAGCGGACAGGCCAACAAAATGTACACCACTGTCAAAACCGCCCCGCAGCGACAGAGAGGTGGGCCCTCACAGAGCAATAAGTGGCCGTGCGTCATCCGTGTATGCCCAATGCGCAGCCGGCAGAGGACAACAGACTCCTTGCGAGAGACCCGCATGGATGGCCGCCACACAGTCGTCGTCTCCTTGATAGCACGGAGTTTATTGGGTTTGGTCAGGTCGCGCCATTCAGCGTCCCACAGCGCGAAAACTTTGCGGCGTAAGACTGCTCGATAATCAGTCTCCGGGAGGCCAATGTCCAGGGTTGGTTCACTGGTGGCCTGTTTGGCCAGGTGGTCAACATGTTCATAGCTCGGGGTGCCGACATGACCAACGGTCCACACAAAGACCACAGACCGGCCACAACGGGCAAGAGCATGGAGTGACTCCTGGACAGCCATCACCAGACGAGAGCGAGGGAAACACTGGTCGATATCTCGTAAGCTGCTCAGGGAATCACTACAGATAACGAAGGACTCACCTGAGAGGGAGCGGACATACTCTAGGGTACGAAAGATGGCGACCAGCTCAACAGGGAATACGCTGCAGCCAGCAGGCAAGGAATGTTGTTCGTAGTGGTCCCCTAGAGTCAGAGGATAACCGACACGACCAGCAACCATCGAACCGTCAGTATAAATAACGACAGAGCTCCGATACGTGGCAAGGATGGATAGAAAGCGGCGGCGGAAGGCCTCCGGAGGGACTGAGTCCTTCGGGCCCTGTGTCAATCCGAGCCGAAGGCAAGGGCGGGGTACGCACCACAGGGGTGTACGCAGAGGGGCGCTGAAAGGAGGTGGAAGAGGGAAAAACCTCAAGCCCTGAGAGAAGCTCTCTGACTCGGACCACGATCGTACAACCCGACCGGGGCCGACGTTTTGGGAGATGGACGACCGATCGTGGGAACAGAAGACGATAATTTGGATGCCCGGGCAAGCTAAAAATATGGGCATCATAAGTGGCCAGTAAACGTTAGCGCCGTAACTCCAGTGTTCACAGGGCTGGTCCGGAAAGCACCAATGGAAGGCGCATCCCATTGTGAAGGGTTGGGTCCAGCACCCACAATGCAGAAGGGGATGCTGAACCATAAGCCAGGCTCCCACAATCCAGACGGGACTGGATTAACGCCTGGTAGAGCCGTAAGAGGGTAGATCGGTCGGCGCCCCAGCTGGTGTGGCTCAAGCATCGCAGAGCATTTAGATGCCACCAACACACCTGTTTAAGCTGCTGAATATGAGGGAGCCAAGTCAACCGAGCATCAAAAACCGCTCCCAAAAACCTATGTGTCACCACCACAGCAAGAAGTTCGCCGGCAAGATAAAGCCGCGGCTCCGGGTGAACAGTGCTGGCAGAAATGCATAACGCAGGTCTTGGCAGCCGAAAACTGGAAGCCATGCCATACAGCCCAAGACGGCGCCTTGCGGATAGCGCCCTGCAGCTGTTCAGCAGCTGCAATGCCAATGGAGCTATAGTAGAGGCAGAAGTCGTCAGCATACAAGGAAGCTGAGACAGACGTTCCCACCGCCGCAGCGAGCCCGTTAATTGCTATTAAAATCAGGCAGACACTGTGGCACCCCGTTCTCCTGAACTCGGGAGGAACTATGGGAGGCCGCGACTTGCACGCCGAAGGTTCGATGCGACAGAAAATTTCGGATGAAAATAGGCAGTGGATCTCGATGACCCCAACCATGAAGCGTAGAGAGGATGTGATGACGCCATGTCGTAGCGTACGCCTTCCGTATGTCGAAAAATACAGCGACCAGGTGCTGACGACGGGCAAAGGCTGTACGGATGGCTGACTCCAGGCTCACCAGGTTGTCGGCGGCAGAGCGGCCTTAACAGAACCCACCTTGAGTCGGAGCCAGAAGGCCCTGAGACTCGAGTACCCCAACTCAACTGCCGGCTCACCATCCGTTCAAGCAACTTGCAAAGAACGTTGGTGAGGCTAATGGGGCGGTAGCTGTCCACCTCCAAAGGGTTCTAGCCAGGTTTCAAAATGGGGATAACAATGCTTTCCCGCCATTGTGACGGAAACTCACCCTCGACCCAAATACAGTTGTAAAGGTCGAGGAGGCGTCGCTGGCAGTCCACTGAAAGGTGTTTCAGCATCTGACTGGATGCAATCTGGCCCAGGAGCTGTATCTGGGCAAGCGGCTAGGGCACTGCGAAATTCCCACTCACTGAATGGAACATTGTAGGATTCAGGATGGTGGGTCGAAATGTAAGGCTCCGATGTTCCATCCGCTTTTTAATGGAGCGGAAGGCCAGTGGGTAATTCGCAGAAGCGGAACTCAGAGCAAAATGCTCTGCCAAGCGGTTGGCAATTACGTCGGAATCAGTGCAAACTGCTCCATTCAGTAAGGGCGCAGGGACGCTGAGAGGGGTCCGATGGCCATAGAGGCGTCGAATCTTGGCCCAGACCTGCGATGGAGAGACATGGTGGACACATACTGCTCCCAGCAGTCCTGCTTGTGTTGGCGAATGATGCGGCGGGCCCGTGCACGGAGCCGTTTAAAGGCGACGAGGTTTTCTAAAGATGGATGCCGCTTGTGACGCTGGAGCGCCCGCCGGCGATCTTTAATCGCCTCCGCGATCGCTGGCGACCACCAAGGCACAGTTCTCCGCCGAGGGGACCCAGAAGAACGGGGAATGGCAGATTCTGCGGCAGTAACGATGCCGGTGGTGACCGAGTGAACCACTGCATCAATGGTGTCATTAGAGAGAGGCTCAATAGCGACAATGTAGGAGAACAAGTCTCAGTCAGCCTTATTCATAGCCCATCTGCTAGGGCACCCAGAAGAGTGACGCTGTGGCAGTGACAGAAAGATCGGAAAGTGGTCACTAGCACACAGGTCGCCATGCACACTCCATTGGCCAGAAGGTAAGAGGCTAGGGCTGGAGATCGAAAGGTCGATGGCGGAGTATGTGTCATGCGCCACATTGAAATGTGTGAAGGCACCAATAGATGCTCAACGGTGACGCCTCGACCTGTTGCCACTGGCCCACCCCACAGAGGGTTATGGGCGTTGAAGTCACCCAGTAACAAAAAAGGTGGCGGCAATTGGGCTATCATTGCAGCCAGGACATGCTGCGCGACATCACCATCCAGTGGAATGTAAAGACTGCAGACGGTAACAGCCTGTGGCGTCCACACCCGAACAGCGACAGCCTCTAAAGGTGTTTGTAGAGGGACAGACTCGCTGTGAAGAGAGTGAAGGACATAGAAGCAGTCGCCACTAGACACCCTTTCATACGCTGCCTGGTTCTTATAATAACCCCGATAGCCATGGAGGGCATGGGTTCACATTGCTGGAAACCACGTTTCCTGAAGAGCAATGCGGAAGAAACGGTGAAGGCTGATGTCGGAGCTCAGCTAGATGGTGGAAGAAACCGCTGCAGTTCCACTGGACGATGATACTGTCCATGGCTCAGAAAGGCGTGAAGGGACTGGGAAGGCAGTTTACGCCGCTTGTTCACTCGCTGCCACCGATTCAGTACCCGTGCAAGTGACATACACTCCTGGAAATGGAAAAAAGAACACATTGACACCGGTGTGTCAGACCCACCATACTTGCTCCGGACACTGCGAGAGGGCTGTACAAGCAATGATCACACGCACGGCACAGCGGACACACCAGGAACCGCGGTGTTGGCCGTCGAATGGCGCTAGCTGCGCAGCATTTGTGCACCGCCGCCGTCAGTGTCAGCATACGGCATACGGCATACGGAGCTCCATCGCAGTCTTTAACACTGGTAGCATGCCACGACAGCGTGGACGTGAACCGTATGTGCAGTTGACGGACTCTGAGCGAGGGTGTATAGTGGGCATGCGGGAGGCCGGGTGGACGTACCGCCGAATTGCTCAACACGTGGGGCGTGAGGTGTCCACAGTACATCGATGTTGTCGCCAGTGGTCGGCGGAAGGTGCACGTGCCCGTCGACCTGGTACCGGATCGCAGCGACGCACGGATGCACGCCAAGACCGTAGGATCCTACGCAGTGCCGTAGGGGACCGCACCGCCACTTCCCAGCAAATTAGGGACACTGTTGCTCCTGGGGTATCGGCGAGGACCATTCGCAACCGTCTCCATGAAGCTGGGCTACGGTCCCGCACACCGTTAGGCCGTCTTCCGCTCACGCCCCAACATCGTGCAGCCCGCCTCCAGTGGTGTCGCGACAGGCGTGAATGGAGGGACGAATGGAGACGTGTCGTCTTCAGCGATGAGAGTCGCTTCTGCCTTGGTGCCAATGATGGTCGTATGCGTGTTTGGCGCCGTGCAGGTGAGCGCCACAATCAGGACTGCATACGACCGAGGCACACAGGGCCAACACCCGGCATCATGGTGTGGGGAGCGATCTCCTACACTGGCCGTACACCACTGGTGATCGTCGAGGGGACACTGAATAGTGCACGGTACATCCAAACCGTCATCGAACCCATCGTTCTACCATTCCTAGACCGGCAAGGGAACTTGCTGTTCCAACAGGACAATGCACGTCCGCATGTATCCCGTGCCACCCAACGTGCTCTAGAAGGTGTAAGTCAACTACCCTGGCCAGCAAGATCTCCGGATCTGTCCCCCATTGAGCATGTTTGGGACTGGATGAAGCGTCGTCTCACGCGGTCTGCACGTCCAGCACGAACGCTGGTCCAACTGAGGCGCCAGGTGGAAATGGCATGGCAAGCCGTTCCACAGGACTACATCCAGCATCTCTACGATCGTCTCCATGGGAGAATAGCAGCCTGCATTGCTGCGAAAGGTGGATATACACTGTACTAGTGCCGACATTGTGCATGCTCTGTTGCCTGTGTCTATGTGCCTGTGGTTCTGTCAGTGTGATCATGTGATGTATCTGACCCCAGGAATGTGTCAATAAAGTTTCCCCTTCCTGGGACAATGAATTCACGGTGTTCTTATTTCAATTTCCAGGAGTGTATATGGCGACTGAGAGAACAGCGAGATCCAGGTCTTCAGCAGACGCCAGAATCTCGACCTCGTCCTCAGATGCTGAGCTTGAAGGAAGTGGTGGGACGGGTGACGCCGCAATTTCGTGATTCTTGGGAACCTTTTTCCTTTTGAGCTTATCTCGCTGTGACTTCGGTCGTTCAGGCTGGGAGGGCTTCACTGGGTCAGTCTCAGGGACGGACGACGTCCGTGAGGCCCTACGACCAGCGACCGGTGGTTGTTTGAGCCACTTCTGCGTGTTCACTTTTAATCCGGTCGCAACTTGTGAAGGGAGGTCCCCAAGGGACCCCTTCCTGGCGAGAGGAGCCGAAGAAGTCTTTCGCTTCTCCGGCTGGGAAGGGGGGGACTGAAGTCCCCGATAGTTGGGGGGGGGGGGTGTTGCTCCTGTAGTAGATGGAGCAGGAGCAACAGGGAGTGAAGTGCCCCCCACCATCAGGGGGGCAGGTGTCGTCCTTTGACTCTGAGAGCTGACTGGAAGTATTGGAGCTGATGGAACTGTAGCAGGAGTGACAGTGACGGCATAAGAAGACGTCATGCGCACCAGATGAAGCCGATCAAATTTCCGCTTAGCCTCAGTGTATGTCAGTCGGTCCAGGGTCTTGTATTCCATGATTTTCCTTTCCTTTTGCAGAATCAGACAGTCCAGCGAGCAAGGGGGGGGGGGGGGGCACATGGAGTATCAGGATGGGAAGGACGACCACAATCGCGACACATGATCCCGGAAGCACAGCGGGAAGACATATGGCCGAACTTCCAACACTTGAAGCACAGCATCGGGGGAGGGAAATATGGCTTTACATCACACTGGTAGACCATCACCTTGACCTTCTCAGGTAATGTGTCACCCTCGAAGGCCAAGATGAAGGCACCGATGTCAGCTTGGTGATGCCTCGGACCCCGGTGGACGCGCCGGACGAAATGGACACGTCGCTCTAAGTTGGCGCGCAGCTCGTCATCGGACTGTAAAAGGAGATCCCTGTGGAAAATAATACCCTGGACCATATTTAAACTTTTATGGGGCGTGATAGTAACGGAAACATCCCCCAGCTTATTACAAGCGAGCAAGGTCCATGACTGGGCAGAGGATGCAATTTTTATCAATACCGAACCGGACCGCATTTTGGACAAGCCCTCTACCTCCCCAAACTTGTCCTCTACATGCTCTACAAAGAACTGAGGCTTTACGGATACAAAAGAGTCCCCATCAGCTCTGGTACAGACGAGATACCGTGGCGAATACCTTTCGCTGTCATTCATAGCCTTTCGTTCCTCCCGTGGTGTGGCCAGGGAGGGGAACGATTTGGGGTCAGACACATTAGCTTTAAAATGAGCCCTAGAACGGTTAGAGACTGCTGGTGGCTGGCCACCAGCAACAGATGATAGGCCACGCTTCATTGCGTGTCATCCAAACTGATGCCACCTACTCCGACCAAGGGCCCTCCCCACGGGCGCCACCCAGCCACAGCAAAGGCCACCCGGCAGGATGGCCATTGCCGGGAGTCCTGATGCCCCAGGGAGATGGGCATCTACTCCTTGGCATACGTGGGGAGTTAACGGCGCAGACGTCAGTAGAGCGATCCTTGTGTTGTCATGGGGCCACAACTAACAGGGTACATGGCGGCCACTCCACAACGGACTGGCTACCGTGCTGGATGTTAGGTGACATGTAGTCCATGGTCGCCGTCAGTGCAGAAAGTGGCCCTGCACATTGCTTGGCAGAAAGTGCACGCAGGAACGTATCCATGCCCAAGAGATGGAGAGCAGGTAGGACTGCAATGCAAAGACGAATAAGCTGACGAAAGTTCTCAATGCAAAATGGAAACAATGCACCAAGCAAGGCGCACTTCCCCAATCCGCTCGCTCTTGGGATAAATTTTGATATATGGAGGTCAAACCCGACAGGGAACCATCACATAAGGTCGAAACGTTTGAGACTATTTTTAGTCGCCTCTTACGACAGGAAGGAATACCGCGGGCCTATTCTAAACCCCGAACCCGTAGGAGGCAGAAAGGTTCCAAGCACAGACCATTGGAAGCAGTACTCCACTGGACAGAAGTCAGCATGGTGCCTGTTGCATTCAATCCGAATGCAATTTCTGTGTTTCATTGTCAATGTGAGAGTCCAACGGTTAAAGTAAGCCCCTAGTGGTGCATCGGAAACTACTACTTAATTCCCAGGAAAGGTATCAAACACAGACCGTTTCAAGCAGTATTCCAGTGAATAGAAGTCTGCATGGAGCCTGATGTATTTAATCCCGATGAAATTTCGGTGTTTCATAGTCAATGTGACGGTCCAAGGGATACAGTAAACCAGCTGTGATACATCGGAAACTACTACAGGATTCATAAGAATGGTTCAAAGCACAGACCGTTTGAACAAGTACTCCCATAAACAGAAGTTGGCATGGTGGCTATTGTGTTCAATCCCGATGCAATTTCAGTGTTTTATCGTCAATGTGAATGTGCAAGGGTTAGAGTAAACCAGCTGTGATCGCATCGGAAACTACTACTGGATTCATAACTAAGGTTCCAATCACAGACCGTTTAAAGCAGTACTCCGTTGGACACTTGTTGGCATGGTGGCTATTGTATTCAATAGCGATGCAATTACTGTGTATCATCGTCAGTGGGAAGGTCCATGGGCTAACGAAAACCAGCTCTGCTGCACCGGAATCTACTACTGGATTTCCAGGAAAGATTCCAAGCACAGACCGTTTGAAAGAGTACTATCTTAGACAGAAGTGGGCATGGTGCCTGATTTATTCAATCTTGATTCAATTTCTGTGTTTCATCGTCAATATGAATGTCCAAGGGCTAGAGTAAAGGAGCTGTGATGCATCGGAAACTACTACTGGATTCATAAGAAAGATTCCAATCACTGACCGTTTAAAGCAGTACTATCTTGGCGAGAAGTGGGCATGGTGCCTGATGTATTCATCTTCATGCAATTTCTGTGTTTCGTCGTCAATGTGAATGTAAAAGGGTTAGAGTAAACCAGCTCTGATGCATCGGAAACTACTACTGGATTCATAGGAAAGGTTCGAATCACAGACCATTTAAAGCAGTACTCCGTTGGACACATGTTGGCATAATGGCTATTGGATTCACTCCCGAAGCAATTACTGTGTGTCATCGTCAATGGGAAGGTCCATGGGCTAACGAAAACCAGCTCTGATACACCGGAATCTACTACTGGATTTCCAGGAACGATTCCAAGCACAGACCGTTTGAAGCAGTACTATCTTGTACAGAGGTGGTCATGGTGGCTGATGTAATCAATCCCGATGCAATTTCTGTGTTTCTTCATCAATGTGAATGTCCAAGTGTTAGAGTAAACCACCTGTGATGCATCGGAAACTACTACGGGATTCATAGGAAAGGTTCCAATCACAGACCGTTTAAAGCAGTACTCCGGTGTACACGGCATGGTGGCTATTGTACTCACTCCCGATGCAATTATTGCGTAATTGCGATAGACACTGCCATAGACACTGAACTGCACAGCACGTTGAATTATAGCAAAGGTGTTGTGACATGCTGGGATCTAGTCGACATTCCCAAAGACGACCTGCAACTTGAGTGGTTTCCGGAAGGTATCGTTGATGTCCAACATATCATGAAGAGGGTTGATGAGAATCTTGTGAAATCCGACTCCTTTATTCTGACCTTCAGTAGCACGAAACTTCCAGAACATATTAAAGCTGGCTTCCTTCGCCTTAGTGTGCGGCCTTATTTCCCGTCTCCAATGGGCTGTTTTAAATGCCAGCGTTTTGGCCATACCACCTTAGGGTGTAAAGGCGAAGCGACTCGTGGCAACTGTGGTAAGGCTGCTCATGAAGGAGTTGGTTGCTCGTCTCCAGCCAGATGTATCAATTGCTCTCGAAACCACCCTGTTTGGAGTAGGGACTGCCGAATATTTTTAAAGGAACGCAAAGTCCAGGAAATAAAAACAACCCAGCGTATCCCATATGGTGAGGCCAAGAAGATCTATAAGTCGATGCAACCTCCCACATCTGCTACATCTTTTGCATCCCTGTTTCAAAAGCCTTCCCCAAAAGCTGATGCCTCAACGCAGACAGAGGTGGTGAGTATTGCTACTAATACCTGCAGCTGTCAGTGCACTTGCAATGCAGCCAGTATTTCAGAGCCGGTAGCCCCTACTCGAACGGCAGACAAGGGTACAGTGGCGAACTTGGGCCAGCCCCTGGCGCCTCCAGCAGCTGAGGCGGTTCCGAGGCCCAGTACGGCCATTACCACTGCCACATCGGCTCCCCCAAAGCCCACCAAACTGCAGAAAGCTCCCGTACAGCAGCAACACCGGGCCAGATCCCGTGGTAAACCGTCTGACCATGCGGATGTTGTTTTACATGAGGCTTCATCTGACTCTTCCCCAGAGGTGATGGAATCCGATGTATGTGTGGGGCAATCATCTCGTCCCACGCCTGCCCCTCCATCTGCTGCGGTCTCCCCGCCCCGTCGGAGAGACAGGATGGAGGTGCTGCCCCCGTCACAGATGGCTCCCATACTTCAGTGGAACTTGCAAGGGTTCACAAAAAGGACGACCTGCGTGGAGGGAGAGCTAGAGGAGGCGTAGGTATTTTCGTCAGGACGGACTACCACTCTTCGCCTCTCTCACTTACGACGACTTTACAGGCCGTCGCTGTGTCCGTGCACTTGCGTCATCCGTTGACTGTGTGCTCTCTTTACTTGCCCCCACATGATGCACTTGATGAAGAGGCCCTCACTGACCTTCTCACACAGCTCCCCCAGCCATTCATTATTTGTGGTGATTTTAATGCCCACAATGTGCTTTGGGGCTCTGCAATTACCCGCCCCAGGGGTAGAGCAATTGAGAGGCTTCTCCTGTCATCCTGTGCCTACTTGCTCAATGGAGGACAGAGTAGTCATTTCTGCACAGCGACAGGGTCGTTCTCTGCCATTGATCTCTCGCTTTGCTCTCCAGCTCTTGCCACCAGTGCTCACTGGTAAGTGGTCGCTGACTTGCATGGCAGTGATCATTTCCCAATCTGGATTCACCTGCCAGATGGCGTGGGACCCGAAAGGAGACCACCACGATGGGTGCTCAGTGGAGCTGACTGGACACTTTATAGCCAGTTGGCCCAATTCGAACACTGTGCGAATGTTGAGGTGTGGGTGGATCATATTACGAAAACGGTCCACCACGCCGCTGAAGCATCCATTCCACAGTCCACAGGCCACCGGAAGAGGCCACCTGTTCCTTGGTGGAGTGCCGAATGCCGCTCTGCAATCAGGACCAGGCGTGCAGCTCTGCGTCGGTTCGAGTGTCGGCCGACTGCTGAGAATCTTGCAGCCTTTCGGGTGGCGAGGGCAAGATGTCGCCGCATTATTCGTGAGAGCAAGAAGAGGTCATGGCAACAGTTCCTGAACATCATTAATCGTTCCATCAAAATTTCCATTGTATGGGAGACCATCAGGAGAATTTCTGGCAGAGGAGGGAGGTGCCCCATGGCTGCTGTAATGAATAACGGCACTCCACACGGATCCGCGAGACATTGCCCAGACTATGGTAGCGTATTTTGTGGCAGTTACTGCAACAACCAGTCAGGATCCAGGTTTCCAGCGCCATAGAGCCGTTGCTGAGAGATGTAGTCTGGACTTCCAGTCCACCTCTCATGAAGTTTACAACTGCCAATTTTCTATGTGGGAGCTGGATTCTGCATTGTCTGGAGCTCGTGACACATCCCCTGGTCACGACAGGATCCATTACAGTATGCTATGGCACCTCACAATGTGCAACAAAGAAATCCTCCTCGCACTTTTTAATGCCATTTGGGCGTCGGGTCACTTTCCTGACGCATGGCGTGAGGCCGTTTTAATTCCTTTTTTAAAACCTGGGAAAGACTGCACGAGCCCAAGTAGCTACCGTAGTGTTGCCCTCACTAGTTGCATAGGGAAGACCTTGGAGCGGATGGTCAACCGCCGCCTTGTCTGGATGTTAGAATCCCGGCAACTCCTTAGTCGCTTTCAGTGTGGGTTCAGGAGGTTTCGTTCCACCTTCGATAACCTTTCCCTCCTGGAGGCGGCTATACAACAAGCTTTCCTACGCCGTCATCATCTTCTAGGTGTATTTTTCGACATCGAGAAGGCCTACGATACCACTTGGAGGCGTCTCATCCTGGAGCAGCTTCACAAATGGGGTTTTCGTGGTTGTCTTCCTCTTTTTATTCAGTCTTTCCTCTCGCCACGATATTTTAGATACCGAAGTGGTGACGTCCTGTCTGATCGCTTTGAGCAGGAGAACGGTGTCCCTCAGGGTAGCGCTTTAAGTGTGACTCTCTTTGCCATCGCTATTAATAGCATTACGTCCATAGTGAAAAGTCCTGTCCAGTGTTCTTTGTTTGTGGATGATTTCTGTTTTGCTCTTCTTCAAGCCTCGTCAGTTGCAACTTACTATTAGACGTTTGGATGACTGGGCGCAGAAGAGTGGTTTTACGTTTTCCACTGAGAAGTCTGTATGTGTTCTTTTTAACCGTTCTCGTTCGATTTTAACCTTTCCAGAGTTGCGGATGAGGGACACTATTCTTACTTTTAAAGACACGGTGAGATTTCTGGGGCTCATTTTTGACTCAAAGCTCACGTGGTTACCTCATCTTAAAGACCTGAAACGGCGGTCGCTTCAGGCTTTAAGTATTTTAAAATGTCTTAGCCACAGTACATGGGGAGCTGACAGGATTTGTCTGCTCCAGTTTTACAGGCCGTTTGTGCGACCTCGGCTCGATTATGGGTGCACGGTGTATGGGTCTGCGAGGCCTTCTTACTTAAAGATGTTGGACGTTGTGCACCGTGAAGGGCTTCGGTTGGCCACTGGGGCATTCCGAACTAGCCCCATACCAAGCCTCTGTGCAGAGGCTGGTGAACCGCCACTTTGTATGCGGCGACGGCTACTTACAGTGCGCCAGGCGTATAAAACTTTGTCCGCCCCATACACACCTGCATACCATACCGTTGCTCAGCCTCCTCTGGCACGGTTATTTCATAACCGGCAACGTGCGACGCAGCCCTATGGGATTCGCGCACAAAATTGCCTCGCTGCGATGTCTATGGCTGGTCTTCGTGTTTTACGTCGCGGTTGGAGCAGATCTCCACCTTGGCTCCTCCGAAGACCCAAACTTATTTTAGATTTGACTAATTTTAAGAAACATAGCACACCAGATTTTACATTCCAATCTCTGTTTTTTAACATTTTATATGTGCATCACGGTTTCACTGTCGTTTACACTGATGGCTCCTTGGCTGTTCTTTAGTGTTCCCTGATCAAGTTACCCGGATTCGCCTCCCTGCTGAATATACCGTTTTCGCAGAGGAGCTCTACACGATCCTGAAGGCACTGGAGCAGGTGAATCGTGTTCGGGGCAATCGATTTCTTCTCTGCTCTGATTCTCTTAGTGCCTTACAATCACTGCAGAACCTGTACCCGACTGAGGAGCTGGTCCGGCTTATACATGACCAACTGTACTTGCTCCAACGGCGGGGTAAATAGATGTCCTTCTGCTGGGTGCCTGGTCACGTCGGCATATGGGGCAATGAACAGGCCGATCGGGCTGCCAAGGAGTCCTGCAGAGAGCTGGATGTGGTCCAGTGTCCCATCCCCTTGCAGTCTGTCATCGCTGCACTCCACAGGAAGTGCAAGGAGTTGTGGGAGGACGAATGGCTGGCGGTGACGGCCAATAAACTGCGGTCGGTAAAGTCAACCACTCGGCCGTGGCGTTCCTCCTGCCGGTTGCTCAGGTGGGAAGAGGTGGCCCTCACACGTCTTCGGATCGCGCACTGTCATCTCACACATAGCTTTTTATTACAGCGGGAGGATCCTCCGTTTTGTAATGCTTGTGGTGTGCACATCTCTGTCCGGCACATTCTAACACACTGCATTTTATACCGTGATGCAAGGGCAGAAGCACAAGTTCATGGGGATCTGCCTTGTGTTTTAGCTAACGATGAGACGTCTGTATCTAGGGTTTTTAAGTTTTGTGATGTGTCTGGACTCTGGCCTAAACTTTTAGGATGGAGGTGTATTGCAGAGTGGCTGACTCCTCCATTTTTTCCTTGCGGTCAGCCAGCCACTTCCATCTGCTCCATTGTTTTAGATCCCTCTACCACTTTCTTCCTATGTTGTCCATGTTTTACTGCTGACGCCCTGCTTCATCCCACGCTTCGGTGTGGGTGAGCACATATTTTTCAATGATTGATTAGCCTCACCAACGTTCCGTTTTATATAACTCCTCTGAGTTTTTTTTCTTGACACCCGTCTCACTATGTTACTGCACGGGCGCTGAAGACCTTGCTGTCGTGCGCCCAAAACCCCTCTACTACTACTACTACTACTACTACTACTACATAAGAAAGATTCCAATTGCAGACCGTTTAAAGCAGTACTCCGGTGGACACATTTTTATTTATTTATTTAACCTGGCAAGATTAGGGCCATCAGGCCCTCTCTTACATCTAACCAGGCATTCTACTTATTTTACATTCATATGTTTTAGTAGGCATGTTAAACTACATCTAGTACAAAAAGTGAAATAAACAATTAGAAAGGTACACCTGGAAAAATACATACATATAGAGTTTATATTCGTAGATCATAAGTACTGTTATAATTAGACATTATTGAAGAGACAAATTTTAGATAGGAGTGCTGGCAGCAGGGAGTATGAGGGAGACTCATGGTGAAGGGAGGAGAAGAATAGAGAGACATGATGAAACATAATTAAGGTAATATAAAGGAAACGAAGATTGCGTGGCTAATAGAGATAGATGAAGAGAAAGGCATCTCAGGAGCAAGATAGGAGACGCTAGCTTTGCTATTTGACAGATGAGAGGATTGGCCTGGTACATTAATTTTGTGGAGAACTTTATGAGGATGATAATAAGAAATGCTTCAAGTTCTTCTTAAAAGCAGCAGGAGATTGAATTTTGCGCAAGGTAAGGGGCAGTTTGTTCCAGAGGCGGACAGCGGCAACTGAGAAGGAGTTTGCAAATGTTTTTGTTTTGTGAGTGGGCGCAGTTAGGATACCAAATAAGAGTGACCTCGTGTTTCGATTATGATGGCATGACAGGTTTTTAATCTCTGAAGCAAGGTACTGGGGTGCTTGCGCGACGAGGAGTCGGTGAAGTAGACGTAGAGTGTGGTAGTCACGCAATTTGTCCGGCCGCAGCCACCCTAGCTCGGAGTATGAAGCACTAACATGATTATATCAGTGAATGTTGCAGGTGTAACGCACACAGGCATTCATGGTTAGCTCTAGCCGTCTTTTGTTTTCACTACTCGTGCCTTGTTGAATCACATCACAATAGTAGAGGTTCGGTAGAACGAGTGCTTGCACGAGCTGGCGTTTCAGGTCCTGTGGAAATATGTTCCGAAACTTTTTGAGAGCATAGAGACAAGCAGACGTCTTTCGGCACACTGTGACTGTATTCTCCGCCCAGTTGAGATGCTCATCCAAAGTTACACCCAAGTCCTTCACTGTTTTCTGATATGATATTGGAGTACCGTCGAGCAGCATAGGAGGTAACCGTTCGCGGAAATCTGAACTTATTAATTTCTGATGGGCTATTAAGATTACTTGTGTCTTTTTTGCATTTAGTTTAAGCCCCAGGTTTTTCGCCCATGTCACTACTGAAGACAGATCATCATTCATCTGAGCGATTGCAGTGTTTACATCTTCAGGTCTGACGCATAGGTAGAGCTGGAGGTCGTCGGCATAGAAATGATATTTACAGGAGGACAGAACCGACGAAATATCGTTGACATATAAAGAAAACAAAAGTGGTCCTAAGACTGATCCTTGGGGCACTCCCGAGGAAACATATTTCCAGGATGATTTTTCATTTACGCAGACAACACATTGCTGTCTGTCTATTAAGTAGCTTTCAAACCATCTCATTGCACTATCTGAGAAATTAAGCTGTTGCATTTTTCTGAACAATATGTCAAAGTTAACAGTGTCAAAAGCTTTGCTGCAGTAGCGTCAATATTGTTGCCTTTTGATTGTTGATGGCATATTTCAAGTCATCAGTTACTTTAATTAGAGCAGTGTTTGTGCTGTGATGTTTACGGAAACCGGATTGAAATTTGTCATATAGGCCGAATTCATTCAAGTGTTCAGTGATTTGGTCATGAACAATATATTCAAGTGCCTTGGAAACAGCAGGCAGTATGCTAATTGGTCGGTAATCACTTGGCAGTTGCGGGTTTTCGATCTTAGGGATGGGTCGAATTATGCTTCTTTTCCATGCAGTGGGGTATATTCCGTTCACGAGGGAAAAATTAAATATGTCAGTTAAGACAGGTACTAAGATATCGGCAACATTCTTAATCATGGTTATACCGATACTGTCGTTGCCTGTTGCATCAGAAGAGATTCTCATTATTGCTTTTCATGCCGTATTTGTTGTTACATGTTTTAGATGGAAGGTATTGTTGTTAGTTATCCTGTTTGGGGATTCTTGTGGACGGTAATTATCAGCCGTGCGGGTATTCAGAGGTGCAGAGAAGAATTCATTTAATTCGTTGGCTGACACATGAAAAGTAGTTTCCGATTTTGCCTTTCCGACCCCCAAGCTACGGAGATTCTTCCATAGAGTCGTGGGCGTCAGATCGCTGCATACAAGGGAGCGAGCGTGCCTGATTTTAGCATTGCGAATGCATTGTTTCACTCTGTTCCGTAGCTTTCTATATTCTTCGAAACGCTCGGGTTTCGGATCTGCCCTGAAACGCCTGTGGGCAGCATCCCTATTAGTCATCATTTGACGTCATCATTTAGTCATCATTTGTCAGCCATGGAGCAGGGGATTTTCTTACACAGATAGTGCACACAGGTGCATGTTTGTCATAGAGGGCAGTGAGTTTATCATCAAGTTCATTAATTTTGCGGTCGATTGTAGGTTCTCTGGTTATTTGATGCCATGAGATTTCTGAGCAATCGGCTGTTAGAGCGTCAACGTCAATACGTTTCATGTTCCTACAAGTTATGTAACGCGATTTATTCCTTGGGGGCTGCACAGAGTAGGCCAGGAATATTACATCATGTGTCTCTTAGCAGGTCTATGTTCAAGTCACCCATTACGATGACATGTTCGTATTGACACTGAAGTGAATGTAATTCCGACTGGAAGGAACTCATTGAGCTTATTTTTGGCGGCTTGTACATGACGCCAGTCAAGAACTTCCGACTTTGTATATTTATTTCAATGAACATGAATTCAGCCTCTTTTTCTTCAGCAGGGTTTGACGTACATAAGACTTTCGCTTTGAGATCTGTTCGTATATACACGCCGACCCCGCCACCTCGCTATTTTATCTGTCTGCCCTAAGAAATGTGTACCCTGGGAGATGAATAGATGCATAGGATATGTGTGATTTCAACCACGTTTCGGATAAGAGGATTACGTGGTAGTTTAGTTGGTTGAAGAGTAGGCTAAGTTCTTCGTAATGTGCAGGTAAAGACTGGATGTTGCAGTGAGCTGCTAAAAGCTCTGACGCGTTCCGCTGAGCAGCCTGGAGTAGGGTGGCAGACTGGTTTGTCCCTTTGTTAGGCACTACCTGCCGCTAGGGGCACTGGCCGCTGCTTCCGCCAAGTGACATAACACAGGGGTGTCCGAGATTTTGCGCGCCCTGTTTGTGACTCCGCGAGTGCCGAAAGAAAGGCGACTGCAAGAGATTTCCTGAGGTTGCAGGAGAATAGAAAACGGATTAATGGTATTCGGTGCAAGGAGAATATGACCAAAATAGTGACGGCTGTGTGTCACTGTGTATCCTCTGTCGTAAGAGGAGAAATGTAATTAGCGTATTTGAAACAGCTTAGGGTGGAAATAAGGGAAAGGGGAGTGATTTAAGAAGCCGATGCTGCCAGCAGAAAGAAGTAAGCTTAATAATTAGTAGATTATCGTAGGAAGCTAGAATTAAATTGAGATTTACTAAAGTGATACTGGTAGTGATTATCATAGGACGCTACAATTAGATTGAAATTTGCTAAAGTGATACTGATAGTGATTTTTGTTATGAACAACTTAACCCTAAGAAATGGGTGATTAATGAACTAAAGGAAAGACTAATAATTGCAATAGAACTATTACAGAATGGAAGAGAATAAACTGAGAAAATTAAAAAAGTATTAGCAGTAATTAAAATTAGGTAATGGTTAGAGCTACAGATACAAAAAAATAGTAAAAAGTTAATACAGTTACAAAACAATTAGTTGAAGGTACAAATATGGGTATAATTAAAAAGTTAATACAATTACAAGACTATATCTGAGTATAGGGCTGTTACAATTTGCAAATGGTGTTAAGTTTGCACTTTTGGCTCGAGTAGCTTCACTTAATACTATTCAGTTCTGTCATGTTTGTGACTGTCTTCATTCCAGCTGCTGTCTTAATGATTACTCTGCCATCCTGAGTCCACACATTCTGAATACCAAAATGGGATATGGCACTGTTTAAAATCTTTAGCCGTTCGTGTGTCAGATCTTCCCTTATTGTAAGCCCTGTCCTTGCTAACTTCTTCTTCTGGGTAAAGATCTCTGCCCTTCTTCGGTACGAGACAAATTTAATTATTATTGGACGAGGTTTGGTAGCGCCTGGTAGTATTCGTCCCGCCCGATGGCTCCTTAGTCACTTCATCGCCTAATTTTTGACGCGCAACCTGTAAAAGCAGGTTGTCTGTGTCTTCTTCCTTATTTTCTGCTACTCCAAACAGACGTGGCCTATTTCGCCTTTGGTACTGTTCTAGCTCGTGTGTTGCGGCAGATAGTTTCACTTCCAACTCACGTGCCTTTTTCTCGTATTCAGACATAGACTTTTTTAGTGCTGTAATTTCGGCAGTATTGGCCTCAACAGTTTCACGCATTTTGGCCAATACTGCTTCCGTTACAGTATCTGATATAGTGCCTGCTATCAGATCGAGATTGTTTTTATCGCGAAGCGCAGCGTTTACCTCAGAGCGGACCAGCTCCGCTATACCGGGAGCCGCGGCCACACCTTCCGCGAAGAGCGAGACCGCCGCACCTGCTGCTTCCCCGCTGCTGGACGCGCTGCTGTTGACTCTTCTGTTTACCATTTTCTCGATGATATTGGCGGAGCACAGAAAAAATAGCACTACTGCACAGAACACTGTTGTTACACACTTTCCACTGGTACTAGACAGCACCACCTGCGAGAACACCTCCGAATTCAACTAAATTTCGCGAGCCGAACTTAACACGTGTCACGCTACAGCCACCATGACACACACCTGGATTACCAGGAAAGATTCCAATCACAGACCGTTTGATCCAGTACTCCCCTGGACTGAAGTTGGGATGGTAGCTGTTGTATTCAACGCCGATGCAATTTCACTGTTTTATAGTCAATGTGAATTCCCAAGGGTTAGAGTAAACCAGCTGTGATGCATCGGAAACCAAACTGGATTCATAAGAAAGGTTCCAATCTCAGACGGTTTAAAGCAGTACTCTGTTGGACACATATCGCCATGGTGGCAATTGCAGTCAATCACCATGCAATTTCAGTGTTTTATCGTCAATGTGAATGTGCAACGGTTAGAGTAAAGAGGCTGTGATGCATCGGAAACTACTACTGGATACATAAGAAAGGTTCCAATCATAGATCGTTTAAAGCAGTACTCCGGTGGACACATGGGAGCATGGTGGCTATGTACACAATCCTGATGCAATTTCAGTGTATTATCGTCAATGTGAATGTGCAAGGGTTAGAGGAAACATGCTGTGATGCATCGAAAACCACTACTGGATTCATAAGAAAGATTCCAATCACAGACCGTTTAAAGCAGTACTCCGGTAGACACATGTCGGCATGGTTGCTATTGTATTCAATCCCGATGCAATTACTGTGTATCATCGTGAATAACAAGATCCATGGGCTAAGGTTAACCAGCTCTGATGCACCTGAATCTACTACTGGATAACAAGGAAAGATTCCTAGCACAGACCGTTTGTAGCAGCCCTACCTTGGACAGAAATGGGCATGGCGCCTGATGTATTCAATCTTGATGCAATTTCAGTGTGTTACCGTCAATGTGAACGTCAATGGCTTATAGTAAACAGGCTGTGATGCATCAGAAACTACTACTGGATTCATAAGAATGTTTCAGTCACAGATCGTTCAAAGCAGTACTCCGTTGGACACATGTCTGCATGGAGGCTATTGCACTCAACCCTGATGCAGTTACTGTGTCTCACCGTCAATAAGAAGGTCCGGGGCTAATGAACACCAGCTCTGATGCATCTGAATCTACTACTGGATAACCAGGAAAGATTCCAAGCACAGACGGTTTGGAGCAGTACTGTCTTGGACAGAAGTGGGCATGGTGTCTGATGTATTCAATCTTGATGCAATTTCTGTGATTCATCGTCAATGTGATTGTCCAAGCGTTAGAGTAAACAAGCTGTGATGCCTCGGAGCTACTACTGGATTCATAAGAAAGGCTCCAATCATAGACCGTTTAAAGCAGTACTCCGGTGGACACATTTCGGCATGGTGGCTACTGTATTCAGTCGCGATGCAATTACTGTGTACCATCGTCAATAAGAAGGTCCATGGGCCAACGTAAACCAGCTCTGATGCACCTGAATCTACTACTGGATAACCAGGAAAGATTCCAATCACAGACCGATTGAAGCAATACCAACCTGGACAGAAGTGGGCATGGTGCCTGAGGTGTTCAATCTTGATGCAATTTCAGTGTTTTATCGTCAATGTGAATGTCCAAGGGTTAGAGTAAACCAGCTGTGATGCATCGGAAACTAATACTGGATTCATAAGAAAGGTTCCAATCACAGACCGTTTAAAGTAGTACTCCGGTGGCCACATGTCGGCATGGTGGCTATTGTATGCAATACCGATGCAATTTCAGTTTTTCATAGTCAATGTGAATGTGCAAAGGTTAGAGTAAACAGGCAGTGATGCATCGGAAACTACGGCTGGTTTCATAAGGAACGTTTCAATCACAGACCGTTTAAAGTAGTACTCCATTGGACACATGGTGGCATGGTGGCTATTGTATTCAATCCCGATGTTACTTCAGTGTTTTACCGTCAATGCGAATGTGCAAGGGTTAAAGTAAACCAGCTGTGATGCATCGGAAACTACCACTGGATTCATAAGAAAGGTTCCAATCTCAGACGGTTTAAAGCAGTACTCCGTTGGACACATATCGACATGGTGGCAATTGCATTCAATCACCATGCAATTTCAGTGTTTCATCGTCAATGTGAATGTGCAACGGTTAGAGTAAATAGGCTGTGATGCATCGGAAACTACTACTGGATACATAAGAAAGGTTCCAATCATAGATCGTTTAAAGCAGTACTCCGGTGGACACATGGGAGCATGGTCGCTATGTACACAATCCTGATGCAATTTCAGTGTATTATCGTCAATGTGAATGTGCAAGGGTTAGAGGAAACATGCTGTGATGCATCGAAAACCACTACTGGATTCATAAGAAAGATTCCAATCACAGACCGTTTAAAGCAGTACTCCGTTGGAAACATGTCGGCATGGTGGCAATTGTAATCAATCCCCATGCAATTACTGTGTATCATCGTCAATGGGAAGGTAAATAGAGCTAAAGTAAAACAGCTCTGATGTACCTGAATCTACTACTGGATAACCAGAAGGGATTCCAAGCACAGACCGTTTTAAGCAGTACACCGGTGGACACATGTCGGCATGGTGGCTATTGTTTTCAATCCCGAAGCAATTACTGTGTAACATCGTGAATAAGAAGTTCCATGCGCTAAGGGTAACCAGCTCTGATGCACCTGATTCTGCTACTGGATAACAAGGAAAAATTCCTAGCACAGACCGTTTGTAGCAGCCCTACCTTGGACAGAAATGGGCATGGTGCCTGATGTAATCAATGTTGATCCAATTTCAGTGCGTTATCGTCAATGTGAATGTCAATGGGTTAGAGTAAACCAACTGTGATGCATAGGAAACTACTACTGGATTCATAAGAATGATTAATCACAGATCGTTTAATGCAGTACTCTGTTGGACACATGTCGTCATGGTGGCCGTTGTATTCAATCCCGATACAGTTACTGTTTATCATCGTGAATGGGAACGTCCATGGGCTAACGTAAACCAGCTCTAATGCACCTGAATCTACTACTGGATGACCAGGAAAGGTTCCAATCACAGACCGACTGAAGCAGTACTATCTTGGACAGATGTGGGCATGGTGCCTGATCTACTCAATCTTGATGCAATTTCAGTGTTTTATCGTCAATGTGAATGTCCAAGAGTTGGAGTAAACCAGCAGTGATGCATCGGAAACTACTACTGGATTTATAAGAAAGGTTACAATCACAGACCGTTTAAAGAAGTAATCCGTTGGACACATGTCGGCATGGTGGTTATGGTATTCAGTCCCGATGCAATTACTGTCTATCATCGTCAATAAGAAGGTCCATGGGCTACAGTAAACCATCTCTGTTGCATCTGAATCTACTACTGGATACCCAGGAAAGATTCCTAGCACAGACCGCTTGAAGCAGTACTATCTTGGACAGAATTGGGCATGGTGCCTGATGTATTCAATCTTGATGCAATTTCAGTGTTTTACCGTCAATGTGAATGTCCAATGGTTACAGTATACCAGCTGTGATGCATCGGAAACTACTACTGTATTCATAAGAAACGTAACAATCACAGACCGTTTAAAGCAGTAATCCGTTGGACACATGTCGGCATGGTGGCTATTGTATTCAATCCCGATGCAATTACTGTATACCATCGTCAATAAGAATGTCCATGGGCTAACGAAAACCAGCTCTGATGCACCTGAATCTACTACTGGATAACCAGAAAAGATTACAAGCACAGTCCCTTTGAAGCAGTGCTATCTTGGACAGAAGTGGGGTGGTGCCTGATGAATTCAATCTTGATGCAATTTCAGTGATTTATCGTCAATGTGAATGTCCAAGGTTTAGGTTAAAGTAGCTGTGATGCTTCGGAAACTACTATTGAATTCATAAGAAAGGTCCCAATCACAGACCATTTAAAGCAGTTCTTCGGTGGATACATGTTGGCATGATGGCTATTCTATTCAATCCCGATGGAATTACTGTGTATCATCGTCAATAAGAAGGTCCATATGCTAACGTAAACCAGCTCTGATGCACCTGAATCTACCACTGGATAATCAGGAATGGTTCCAAGCACAGACTGTTTGAAGCAGTACTATCTTGGACAGAAGTGGGCATAGTGCTTGATGTATTCAATCTTGATCCTAGTTCAGTAACTTTTTCGTCATTGTGAATGTCTATTCGTAAGAGTAAACCAACTGTGATGCATAGGAAACTACTACTGGATTCAGAAGAAAGATTTCAATCACAGATCGGTTAAAGCAGTACTCCGTTGTAGACATATCGTGACGGTGGCTATTTTCTTTAGTCCCGATGCAGTTACTGTTCATCATCTTCAATGGGAACGTCCATGAGCTAACTTAAACCAGCTCTGATCCACCTAAATCGACTACTGGATAACCAGGAAAGATTCCAAGCACAGACCGTTTCAAGCAGTACTATCGTGGACAGAAGTGGGAATGGTGCTCGATGTATTCAGTCTTTATGCAGTTTCTGTGTTTCATCGTCAATGTGAACGTCCTACGGTTATAGTAAACCAGATCTGATTCATCGGAAACCACTACTGGATTCATTAGAACGGTTCCAATCACAGACCGTTTAAAGCAGTACTCCGTTGGACTCATGTCGGCATGGTGGCTATTGTATTCCAAACAGATGCAATCACTGTGTATCATCGTCAATGTGAAGGTCCTTGGGCTAATGTAAACCAGCTCTAATCAACCTGAATCTTCTACTGGATAACCAGGAAAGATTCCAAGCACAGACGGTTTGAAGCAGTACTATCTTGGATAAAAGTGGACATGGTGCCTGATGTATTCAATCTTGATGAAACTTCAGTGTTTCATCGTCAATGTGAAAGTCCAAGGGTTAGAGTAAACCAGCTGTGATGCATCGCAAACTACTTCTGGATTCATAAGAAAGGTTGCAATCACAGGCCGTTTAAAGAAGTACTCACTTGGACACATGTCGGCATGGTGGCTATTGTATTCAATCCCGATGTAATTACTGTGTATCATCATCAATGGGAAGGTCCATGAGCTAACGTAAACCAGCTCTGATGCATCCGAGACTACTACTGGATTACCAGGAAAGACTCCAAACACAGACCGGTTGTACCAGCACTCCCCACGACTGAAGCTGGTATTGTTGCTGTTGTATTCAATGCCGATTCAACTTAAATGTTTCATCGTCGATGTGAGTGTCCAAGGGTTAGAGTAAACCAGCTGTGATGCATCAGAAACTACTACTGGATTCATAAGAAAGGTTATGATCACAGACCATTTAAAGCAGTACTCCGGTGGACAAATTTCGGCGTGGTGGCTACTGTATTCAATCGCGTTGCAATTACTGTGTACCATCGTCAATAAGAAGTTCCATGGGCTAACGTAAACCAGCTATGATGCACCTGAATCTATTACTGGATAACCAGGAAAGATTCCTAACACAGAACGTTTGAAGCAGTACTATCATGGGCAGAAGTGGTCATATTGCCTAATGTATCTTCATGCAATTACTGTGTATCATCGTCAATGTGAATGTCCAAGGATTAGAGTAAACCAGCTCTGATGCATCGGAATCTACTACTGGATTACCAGGAAAGATTCCAAGCACAGACCGGTGGAACCAGTACTCGCCTAGACTGAAGTTGGCATGGTTGCTGTTGTATTCTATGCCGATGCAACTTCACTGTTTTATCGTAAATGTGAAAGACCAAGGGTTATATTAAAGCAGCTGTGATGCATCGGAAACTACTACTGGATTGCCAGGAAATATTCAAATCTCAGACCATTTGGACCAGTACACCTCTAAAGTGAAGTTGGCATGGTTGCTTTTGTATTCAATGCCGATGCAACTTCAGTGTTTTATCGTCAATGTGAATGTCCAAGGGTTAGAGTAAACCAGCTGTGATGCATTGGAAACTACTACTGGATTCATAAGAAACGTTCCAGTCACAGACCGTTAAAAGCAGTGCCCCGGTGGACACATGTCGGCATGGTGGCTATTGCATTCAATCACCATGTAATTACTGTGTTTCATCGTCAATGGGAAGTTCTATCGGCTAATGTAAACCAGCTCTGATTCACCTGAATCTACTACTGGATAACCGGGAAGACTCCAAGCGCAGACCGTTCGAAGCAGTACTATCTTGGACAGAAGTGGGCATGGTGCCTGATGTATTCAACTTAGATGCAATTTCTGTGTTTTCTCGTCAATGTGAATGTCCAAGGGTTGATAAACTAGCTGTGATACATCGGAAACTACTTCTGGATTCATAAGAAAGGTCCCAATCACAGAACATTTAAAGCAGTACTCCATTGGACACATGTCCGCATGGTGGCTAATGTATTGAATCCCGCTGCAATTACTGTGTATCATCGTCAATGGGAAGGTCCATGAGCTAACGTAATCCAGCTCTGATGCATCGGAATTAACTACTGGATAACCAGGAAAGACTCCAAGCACAGACCGGTTGAACCAGTCCTCGCCTAGACTGAAGTTGGCATGGTTGCTGTTGTATTCGATGCCGATGCAACTTCACTGTTTTATCGTAAATGTGAACGTCCAAGGGTTATATTAAACCAGCTGTGATGCATCGGAAACTACTAATGGATTACCAGGAAAGATTCAAATCTCAGACCATTTGGACCAGTACACCCCTAAACTGAAGTTGTCATGGTTGCTTTTTTATTCAGTGCCGATTCAATTTCAGTGTTTTATCGTCAATGTGAATATCAAAGGGTTAGAAAACGCCAGTTGTTATGCATCGGAAACTACTACTGGATTCATAAGAATGGTTCCAAGCACAGACCGTTTTAAGCAGTACTATCTTGGACAGAAGTGAGCTTGGTGCCTGTAGTATTCAATCTTGATGCATTTTCAGTGTTTCATCGTTAATGTGAATGTCCAATGGTTAGTATAAACTAACAGTCATTCATCTGAATCTACTACTGGATTCCTAAGAAAGGTTACAATCACAGACCGTTTAAAGCACTAACCCGTAGGACACATGTCGGTATGTTGGCTCTTGTATTCAATCCCGATGCAGTACCGTACATCATCGTCAGTAAGAAGGTCCGGGACTAA
This sequence comes from Schistocerca nitens, assembly GCF_023898315.1. Classification (NCBI taxonomy): domain Eukaryota; kingdom Metazoa; phylum Arthropoda; class Insecta; order Orthoptera; family Acrididae; genus Schistocerca; species Schistocerca nitens. The sequence continues at coordinate 21,741,888 of NC_064618.1, read as the reverse complement.
TGTCAACCAGCTCTGATGCACCGGAGTCTACTACCGGATAACCAGGATAGATTCTTAGCACAGACCGTTTGAAGCAGTAGTAATTTCTCGTAATATATGCGGCGACAGTAATTTCTAGTACGTTTATTCTTTGAAGTAATAGAGGTGCATATATGCATTCTCCATGTTTGTTAGAGTGGTAACTAGGACAGCTTGTGGAGTTTCTGTTAAGGGATTGTCGTGTTTCTGAGAGATACATATTCTGCTTTTCTTCTCGCTAACGCGAGCCAATTAACATTTGGGCCGCTAGCGGTTTCTTTTGAAGAGAAAGAGATTGTAAAAGGAACATAATTAAGGCGTTGAATCGCCGGAGATCTGGACATGTAAACGAGATGGATTTAATACACGATTTCCTCCATAAATAAGGTTTGTGACTTTTTTGCTCTGGAGTGAATGAACGAATGAGTTTTTTCGGAGTCTTTTGTTGATCACGTTGGCCCTGTAATTAGTGGGGACATTTCAGCTGTGTCGAAGAGAGCCTGCAATCACTGAGTCTGTGTTAAATCGTCCAAAAAGGCTTCGTACACATATGGAATTCGCAATCTTTCGTAAAAGGAACAAATTGTCCAAATGATTGATTCTACCGACTGACTGCACTGTTTAACAGTAATAATAAATGAAAAGATCTCTTACAGCAAGCCAGTCGAAGGACTCCACCAAAGATTCAATTTGGCTGATTCATTTTATCCCCATACCACGTAATGAAATCTTATATAAAAAACTATACAAAGATAAAGGAGAGAAAGAGAGAGAGCGAATGGAAATAGAGTTAATACTAATAATCCTCCATTAGTCTAACTTTTCGCCTGTCTTATCACGGATCAGACGAGAACCGTGAGGGCGTTACTTTACTGTATAGATTTATGTGTGAGGGTGAAGGGATCTTAAAGGCAACAGATACACGTCTATACAGACAAAACATTACACAGAGTTAGCGGCTAGCTGCATTCATCATCTATTCTTAGATAAAGAGATGACAACTTATTATCCGAACATTGAAATGTTAAAACATATCCACATGGTGGCTATTGTATTCACTCCCGTTGCAATTACTGTGTATCATCGTCAATGGCAAGGTCCATGGGCTAACGTAAACCAGATCTGATACATCGGAATCTACAACTGGATTACCAGGAAAGATTCCTAACACAGACCTTTTGAACCAGTACTCCCCTAGACTGAAGTTGGCATGGCTGTTGTTGTATTCAATCCCGATTCAATTTCAGTGTTTTATCGTCAATGTGAATGTCCAAGGGATAGAGTAAACCATGTGTGATGGATTGGAAACTACTATTGGATTTATAAGGAAGGTTCCGATCACAGACCGTTTAAAGCAGTAGTCCGTTGGACACATGTTGGCATGGTGGCTATTGTATTCAATCCCGATGCAATTACTGTGTATCATCGTCAATGGGAAGGTCCATAGGCTAACGTAAACCAGCTCTGATGCACCTGAATCTACTACTGGATAACCAGAAAAGATTCCAAGCACAGACCGTATGAAGCATTACTATCTTGGACAGAAGTGGGCATGGTGTCTGATGTATTCAATCTTGATGCAATTTCTGTGTTTCATCGACAAAGTTAACGTCCAAGGGTTACAAAAAACCAGCTGTGATGCATAGGGTACTGCAACTGGATTCCCAGGAAAGGTTCCAAGCACAGACATATTGAACCAGAACTCCTCTAGACTGAAGTTGGCATGGTTGATACTAGATTTAATCCCGAAGCAATTTCAGTGTTTTATCGATAATGAAAATGTCCAAGGGTTAGATTAAACCAGCTGTGATTCATCGGAAACTACTACTGGATTGATACGAAAGGTTCCAATCACAGACCGTTTAAAGCAGTACTCCGGTGGACAAAAGTCGGCATGGTGGCGATTGTTTTCAATCCAGATGTAATTTCTGTGTTTTATCGTCAATGTGAATGTCCAAGGGTTAATGCAAACCAGCTGTGATGCATCAGAAACTACTACTGGATTGATAGGAAAGGTTCCAATCACCGGACGTTTTAACCAGTACTCCAGTGAACACATGTCGGCATGGTTCCTCTTGTACTCAATCCCGATGCCATTACTGTGTATCATCGTCTATGGGAAGGTCCATGGGATAACGTAAACCAGCTCTGATGCATCGAAATCTACTACTGGATTACCAGGAAAGATTCCAAGCACAGACCATTTGATGCAGTACTATCTTGGACAGAAGTGGGCATGTTGCCTGATCTATTCAATCCCGATGCAATTTCTGCGTTTCAACGAAAACGTTAAGCTGCAACGGTTACAAAAAACCAGCTGTGATGCATCGGAAACTACATGTGGATTCCAACTAAGGCTCCAAGCACAGACCGTTTGAACCAGTACTCCCCTAGACTGAAGATGGCATGGTTGCTCTTGTATTCAATCCCGATGCAATTATTTTTTATCGTCAATATGAATGTCCAAGGTTTAGAGGAAACTAGCTGCGACGCATCGCAAACTACTATTGGATCCATAGGAAAGGTTCCAATCACAGACCATTTAAATCACTACTCCGGTGGACACATGTCGGCATGGTGGCTTTTTATATTTAATCCCGATACAATTACTGTGTATCATCGTCAATGGGAAGGTCCATGGGCTAACGTAAACCAGCTCTGATGCATCGGAATCTACTACTGATTTACCTGGAAAGATTCCAAGTAACATACCGTTTGAAGCAGTACTATCTTGGGCAGAAGTGGTCATGGTTCTGATGTATTAAATCCCGATGTAATTTCTGTGTTTCATCGACAAAGGTAAGGTCCAAGGGTTACAGAAAACCAGCTGTGACGTATCGGACTCTACAAGTGGATTCCCAGGAAAGGTTCTAAGCACAGGCCGTTTGACCCAGTACTCCCCTACACTGAAGTTTGCATCGTTGCTTTTGTATTCAACCCCGATGCAATTTTAGTGTTTTATCGTCAATATGAACGTTCAAGCGTTGGACTAAACTAGCTGTGATACATCGGAAACCACTACAGGATTCACAGGAACGGTTCAAATCACAGACCGTTCAAAGCAGTACTCCAGTGGACACTTGTCGGCATGGTGGCTATTGTATACAATCCCGATGCAATTTCTGTGTTTCATCGACAAACGTAAGGTCCAAGGGCTATAGAAAAACAGCTGTGATGCGTCGTAAACTTGAACTGGATTGTCAGGAAAGGTTCCAAGCACAGACCTTTTGAACCAGTAGTCCCCTAGACTGAAGTTGGCATGGTTACTGTTGTATTAAATCCCGATGCAATTTCAATCTTTTATCGTCATTGTGAATGTCCAAGGGGTAGTGTAAAATAGCTGTGATGCATAGGAAACTACTGCTTAATGCATAGGAAAGATTCCAATCACAGACCGTTTAAAGCAGTATTCCGGTGGACTCATGTCGGCATGGTAGCTATTGTATTCAATTCCGATGCAATTACTGAGTATCGTCGTCAATGGGAAGGTCAATGCGCTAACGTAAACCAGCTCTGATGCATGGGGATCTACTACTGGATTACCAGGAAAGATTCCAAACACAGACCGTTTGAAGCAGTACTGTCTTGGACAGAAGTGGTCATGGTGCCTGATGTATTCAATCCCGATGCAATTTCTGTGTCTCATCGACAAAATTAAAGTCCAGTGGTTACAGTATACCAGCTGTAACGCATCAAAAACTACTACTGGATTCCCAGGAAGGATTCCAAACACAGACCGTTTGTCTGGATAGAAATCGGCATGAAGACCGATGCTTTCAATCTCGATGCAATTTCTGTGCTTCATTGTCAATGTGAAGGACCAAAGGTTCCAGTAAACCTACAGGGGTGTATTGAAAACTACTACTGGATTCCCAGGAAAGGTTTCAAACACAGACCGTTTTAAGCAGTACTATCGTGGACAGTCGTCTGCTTGGTGAATTATGTATTTAATCCCGATGTAATTTCTGTCTTCCATCGTCAAAGTGAAGGTCCAAGGGTTACAGTAAACCTTCAGTGGTGCATCAGAAGCAGCCACTGGACTCCCAGGAAACGTTCCAAAAACAGAACGTTTGAAGCAGTACTCCCCTAGACGAAAGTTGGAATGGTGACTGTTGTAATCAATCCCGATGTTGTATCTATGTTTCATCGTCAATATGAAGGTCAAACGGTACCAGTAGGCCTGCAGTGGTGCATCTGAAACTACTACTGGATTCCCACGAAACGTTCAAACACAGATTGTTAGAAGCATTACTCCCCTGGACATAAGTCGCCAAGGTGCCTACTGTATTCAATCGCGCTGCAATTTCTGTGTTTCGTCGTCAATGTAACGGACCAATGGTTCCAGTAAACCTTCAGTGGTGCATCGGAAACTACAACTGGATTCCCTGGAAAGGTTATAAGCACAGACCGTTTGAACCATTACTCCCCCAGACTGAAGTTGGCATGGCGCCTCTTTTAATCAATCCTGATGCAGTTTCTATGTTTCATCGTCAATGTGAATGTCCAACAGTTCCAGTAAACCTACATCGCTGCATGGGAAACTACTACTCGATTCCCAGGAAAGATTCCAAACACAGACCGTTTAAAGCAGTACTGCCCCGGGCAGATGTCAGCAAGCTTCGTGTTGTATTCAATCGCGATGCATTTTCTGTGTTTCATCGTCAATCGGAGGGTCCAAGGGTTACGTTAAAACATCTGGGATGCATTGGAAACTACTATAGGACTCACAATAAAGGTTCAAATCACAGACCATTTGAAGCAGTACTACCCTGGGCAGATGTCGGCATGGTGCCTGTTGTATTTAATCCCGATGCAGTTTCTGTGTTTCATCGTCAATGTGAACGTCCAACGGCACCAGTAAACCTGCAGTGGTGCATCGCAAACTACTACTGGTTTCCCATTAAAGGTTCCAAACTGTGGTGTGCGTACTGTAAGACCTTCGGTACACACACCATCAGATTATTTGACTTGTCGCTCTAACGAAGTAAGCGAGTGTCAGCAATATGTCTCGCGGTCTTATCATGGCGTGTTTATCTTTTGCCGTTAGGTCAGACGATAGAAATGCCACTTGCACGCTTAGAGTAGCAGATTGACGGTGACCAACTTTAAACAGAACTTGATTAATTTTCGCACACATTTATTAAAATAATAACAACATAAAATTACTTAACTTGATTCTGGATGCTATTTACAATTGACAATCTGAAGTTCCTTTGGTCTTCGTACGTTAATCTTATTCTCACATATCTCTGATACTTGGCAAAGTGTCTATTCATTTATCTTCATGGCTATGTACAGGAATATGGTAATCTTACTAGGCGCAGACTGAAGCTTGACTATAGACTAATGCAGACTAATGTAGACCAATGCAGACTGATTAATCGGAGGTCTGTACACTCGTTATAATACCTCGCGCGTTCAGGTGTCACTGCGCGAGTGTGATCCGCGAGGAGAAAAGGTTCTACGTTAGCAGAAATCTCATTGGCTGCATTACATATTAATACGCGGATCAGCGGAAGCAGAATTTGGTCCGTCTCTGAGACAGCGCCATCTCGTAGTTCGGAGACGGACGAGCGCTGCGCCTGCGCTGTTGTGCTTAGCGTGGCGCGCTCTAGTGGGAAAGTTGTGTACGCGCTGACTACGCGGAACTATGTACAGAACACAAACATAGAACGTTAGAAGTAGTACTACCCTGGACATAAGTCGTCCTGGTGCCTGCTGTGTTCAATACCGGTATAGTTTCTATGTTTCATCGTCAATGTGAAGGTCCAAGGGTTACAGCAGACCAGCTGTGTTGCATCGCAAACTAGTACTGGATTCCCAGGAAAGTGTAATGTCATAAATATGTAATGTACTGAATCGACTGAGAGCTAATTAGCAAAGACGTTATCTGAGACACTCTATGATAATTATATCGTTGACTCGGAATATTACTGTCTCTGTGGTTTACTCGTAACTAAGGGTAACTAGTGCTTTCTGCTCGCTTCTTTTAATGTTACGTGGAGAATTGTACAAGAGACACAATAAACCGTTATTATTTCAAGAGAACAAAGGTGAGCGTCTCGACCTTTATCAGTATTTTTGGAAGTATTGAAATAGCAGAATAGCAGAATTGTTTCAGATTGAATGCGACGTCTACAGGAAGAGACGTGGACAACAGCACTCGTACCTCCCATCTGAGGTATGAATAGTTGTTAAAAATATACAGCCGTTCACCAAAGACTCTTCATACGCTCAACAAACAGTAATTCTTTTATCAGCAGTATCGGAGACAATCTTATCATGTTGTCTTTTTTTTATTTATTTTTTTTCCTTCGATAGTGTGCTCAATTTAGCCATCGGGTTACGACCTTTTACTGCGAAAATAATACATCGACAACAGACAAACCAAAAATAGACAAGCATATAAAACAAACTACCACAAATGGTTGCAGTCAGAGTGTTTGAAGCAGTACTCACCTGGACAGAAGTCGGCATTGTGCCTGTTGTATTAAATCCTGATGCAGTTTCAGTGTTTCATCGTCAATGTGGAGGTCCAACGGTTCCAGTAAACCTGCAGCAGTGCATCTGAAACTACTACTGGGTTCCAAATAAGGTACCAAACACAGGCCGTTTGCACCAGCACTCCCTTGGGCAGAAGTCGGCAAAGTGCTGTTGTATTCAATCCGGATGCAGTTTCAGTGTTTCTACGTCAATGTCAAAGTCCAACGGTTCCATTAAACCTGCAGTGGTGCATCGGAAACTACTACTGGATTCCCTGGAAAGGTTCCAAACACAGACCATTTGAAGCAGTACTCCCCTGGACAGAAGTCGGCGGTGCCTGTTATATTCAATCCCGATACAATTTCTGTGTTTCATCGTCAATGTGAAGGTCCAACGGTTCCAGTAAAATAGTGCATCTGAAACTCCTCCTGGATTCACAGGAAACGTTCAAAACACAGACCGTTTGAAGCAGTACTCCCCTGGATAGAAATCGCCATGGTGCCTGATGTATTCCATCCCGATGCAATTTCCGTGTTTCATCGTCAATGGGAACGTCCAAGGGTTACAGTAAACCAGCTGTGATGGATCGAAAACTCCTACTGGATTCCCAGGAACAGTTAAAATTACTGACCGTCCGAAGCAGTACTCAACTAGACAGAAGTCGTTATGGTGCCTGATGTATTCAATCCAGATGCAGGTTCTGTGTTTCATAGTCAATGAGAAGCTCCAAGGGTTACAGTAAACCAGCTGTGTTCCACCGCAAACTACCACTGGATTCCCAGGAAAGGTTCCAAACACTGTTTGAAACAGTACTCACATGGACAGAAGTCGGCATGGTGCCTGATGTATTTGATACCGATGGAATTTCTGTGTTTCATCGACAATCAATCATGGACCTTGCCGTTGGTGGGGAGGCTTGAGGGCCTCAGCGATACAGATGGCCGTACCGTAGGTGCAACCACAACGGAGGGGTATCTGTTGAGAGGCCAGACAAACGTGTGGTTCCTGAAGAGGGGCAGCAGCCTTTCCAGTAGTTGCAGGGGCAACAGTCTGGATGATTGACTGATCTGGCCTTGTAATGTATAGGTTAAAGTTAGATATAGTGGGAATTGGCGAAGTTCGGTGGCATGAGGAACAAGACTTTTGGTCACGTAAATACAGGGTTATAAATACAAAATCAAATAAGGGTAATGCAGAAGTAGGTTTAATAATGAATAAAAAAATAGGAGTGCGGGTAAGCTATTACAAACAGCATAGTGAACGCGTTATTGTGTCCAAGATAGACACCAATCCCACGCCAACTACAGTAGTGCAAGTTTATATCCCAACTAGCTCCGCAGATGACGAAGAGATTGATGAAATGTATGATGAGGTAAAAGAAATTATTCAGATAGTGAATTGGAACGAAAATTTAATAGTCATGGGTGACTGGAATTCGATAGTAGGTGAAGAGAGAGAAGGAAACATAGTAGGTGAATATGGATTGGGGCGAAGAAATGAAAGAGGAAGCCGCCTGGTAGAATTTTGCACAGAGCATAACTTAATCATAGCTAACATTTGATACAAGAATCATAGAAGAAGGTTGTATACATGGAAGAACCCTGGGGATACTAAAAGCTTTCAGATAGATTATATAGTGATAAGACAGAGATTTAGGAACCAGGTTTTTAATTGTAAGACATTTCCAGGGGCAGATGTGGACTCTGACCACAATCTATTGGTTATGAACTGTAGATTAAAACTGAAGAAACTGCAAAAAAGTGGGAATATAAGGTAATGGGACCTGGATAGACTGAAAGAAGCAGAGGTTGTACAGAATTTCAAGGAGAGCATAAGGGAACAATTGACAGGAATGGTGGAAAGAAATACAGTAGAAGAAGAATGGGTAGCTTTGAGGGATGAAATAGTGAAGGCAGCAGAGGATCAGGTAGGTAAAAATAAGAGGGCTGGTAGAAATCCTTGGGTAACAGAAGAGATAATTAATTTAACTGGTGAAAGGAGAAAACACAAAAATGCTGTAAATCAAGCAGGCAAAAAAGAATACAAACGTCTCAAAAATGAGATCGACAGGAAGTGCAAAATGGCTAAGCAGGGATGGCTAGAGGACAAATGTAAGGATGTAGAGACTTATCTCACTAGGGGTAAGATAGATACTGCCTATAGGAAAATTAAAGAGACCTTTGGAGAAAAGATAACAACTTGTATGAATATCAAGAGCTCAGATGGGAACCCAGTTCTAAACAAAGAAGGGAAAGCAGAAAGGTGGAAGGAGTATATAGAGGCCGATGTTCTTGAGGACAATATTATGGAAATGGAAGAGGAGGTAGATGAAGATGAAATGGGAGATATGATACTGCGTGAAGAGTTTGATAGAGCACTGAAAGACCTAAGTCGAAACAAAGTCCCGGGAGAAGACAACATTCCATCAGAACTGCAGACAGCCTTGGGAGAGCCAGTCCTGACAAAATTCTACCATCTGGTGAGCAAGACGTATGAGACAGGCGAAATTCACTTAGACTTCAAGAAGAATATAATAATTCCAATCCCAAAGAAAGCAGGCGTTGACAGATGTGAAAATTGCCGAACTATCAGTTTAATAAGACATAGCTGCATAATACTAACGCGAATTCTTTACAGACGAATGGAAAAACTGGTAGAAGCCGACCTTGGAGAAGATCAGTTTGGATTCCGTAGAAATGTTGGAACACGTGAGGCAATGCCGAGCCTAAGACTTATCTTAGAATAAGGATTAAGGAAAGGCAAACATACGTTTCTAGCATTTGTAGACTTAGAGAAAGCTTTTGACAATGTTGACTGGAATACTCTCTTTCAAATTCTGAAGGTAGCAGGAGTAAACTACAGGGAGCGAAAGGCTATTTACAATTTGTACAGAAACCAGATGGCAGTTATAAGAGTCGAGGGGCATGAAAGGGAAGCAGTGGTTGGGAAGGGAGTGAGACAGGGTTGTAACCTTTCGCCGATGTTATTCAATCTGTATATTGAGCAAGCAGTAAAGGAAACAAATGAAAAATTCGGAGTAGGTATTAAAATCCATGGAGAAGAAATAAAAACTTTGAGGTTCACCGATGACATTGTAATTCTGTCAGAGACAGCAAAAGACTTGGAAGAGCAGTTGAAAGGAATGGTCAGTGTCTTGAAAGAAGGATATAAGGTGAACATCAACAAAAGCAAAACGAGGATAATGGAATGTAGTCGAATTAAGTCAGGTGATGCTGAGGGTATTAGATTAGGAAATGAGATACATAAAGTAATAAAGGAGTTTTGCTATGTGGGGAGTAAAATAACTGATGATGGTCGAAGTAGAGAGAATATAAAATGTAGACTGGCAGTGGCAAGGAAAGTGTTTCTGAAGAAGAAAAATTTGTTAACATCGATTATAGATTTAAGTGTCAGGAAGTTGTTTCTGAAAGTATTTGTATGGAGTGTAGCCATGTATGGAAGTGAAACGAGGACGATAAATAGTTTAGACAAGAAGAGAATAGAAGCTTTCGAGATGTGGTGCTACAGAAGAATGCTGAAGATTAGATGGTTAAATCACATAACTAATGAGGAGGTATTGAATAGAATTGGGGAGAAGAGGAGTCTGGGGCACAACTTGACCAGAAGAACGGATCGGTTGGTAGGACATGTTCTGAGGCATCAAGGTATCACCAATTTAGTATTGGATGGCAGCGTGGAGGGTAAAAATCGCAGAGGGAGAAAAGGTTTAGGGAAGCAGCCTACTCACGCTGTATAAAATTCACATCAGTCTTTCCATTGTGTGCCAGCCTTACTCTGACGTCATAAATGTTGTGCAATACTTTAAAAATCAAGTTTCTAGCATGTCAGGAGTAACACTAAAACAGTATGTGTTGAATATCAGTTAAATAACTTTAACCATTTTCGAAATTTGGACGTTTCTCTGTAAAAATCATTGGCGCAAAAGAAAAGAGCTAGAAACTTAAAAATTTATAGTTAGATTCCTTTTTCATAATAATTTAGTAGAAACAGTATTTTGAATCTCACAAATTAAAATTTTAGTTGAAATTCGTGATTTTCTGGGTTTTGTCTTTGAAATTAAGGAATAAAGATGGATTAAGTAGGCTAATAAATAAGGCTAGGATGTTTAAATTTAAGTAGAAGGGAGATCCGCTATAATCATAAAGATGTGAGAAGTTTCAATTGAATAACTATAAAACTATAGCGATAGTGTATCTCCAAAGGGCAAGTTCAGAGCTCGTCTACTGCGTGTAGTGTAATTAAATTAATTCTCTCACCCAAAATATTTGACTTAGCCACGTCGGACTTTTATTATGATTAATTACCTGTGTGCTGATTGCACATTTTAATTGAGAGCTTCATCGGCCATCAGCAACGGAAGCAATGATTTATTCAATAACTTAAAGTGGTGCATTACTAGCCTAGCGGCTAGTCGGGAGAACGGAATCGATCAGGCGTTCCCTTAGCCGTCCGCACCGCGGCTTTATATATAAGAACGCTGCGCGAGACAGGAAGGCCCCAGTTCTCTCCAGACACTGATTAGCGCACCATCTGTGCCGGGAGTCGCGTCGCGTCGGTATCATTGCTATAAACAGCCTCGGATGCCCAATAAGTTACTCGGGATACGCGTAACCATGAAATCGTTTTCGAGTGAAGTGTCAATTCAGGGATGACTTTAATGATCTATCTTCAGTTTGCGTATGTCGCCGCGGGACAGACATTCTACCATTACTTAGCGTGGCGTTTGATGAGCATTATCATCAAATTATGGCGAGCATTCATTTAAACATTTAATTTGGACAGTTATAGTTGCATCAGCGCATTAGACTCTGAACTGCTCTGGTAGTTGGATTGTGTGGATTCTTTTTTGGTCTGTGACTTTCAGAATATAGTGAACATTTTAGACAGAATCGTTTTTGATTATGAATCCCAGACAATCTCCTAATTCCTCAGAGCTATAAGCTGTATTTCTCAGATGAAGTGGGCACTAGGAATTCTAATTACAGGCTTCACGTTTTGCTAATCACTTTCTGGTTGCCAATATTGTAGTTAGAGAGACAGTGTTGAGAACGGCAAACAACAGCATTAAATAAATAATAGGAACATTTAAAATAACAATTATTCCACCCGCCGCCCCACATATGTTGCTAATCGGCCGGGAAATGCATCTTTTCTACATTACAAACCAAACATTATATATCATTAACAACATTCATTCCACCATCCGCCCCACAAATGGCTGAATACACTAAGCAGATTCAGAAGGATGTAGGCTGCAGTAGGTACTGGGAGATCAAGAAGCTTGCACAGGATAGAGTAGCATAGAAAGCAGCATCAAACAAGTCTCAGGACTGAAGACCACAACACCAACAGCAACAACATCGACAATGTGAAGGTCCATGGGTTACAGTAAACCAGCTGTGATGCATCGGACACTACTGCTGGATTCCCAGGAAAGGGTCCATACACAGACCGTTTGAAACAGTACCCCCTGGACACCTGTCATCACGGTGCACGTTGTATTCAATCGCGATGCGTTTTCTGCGTTTCATCATCAATGTAAAGGTAAAACGGTAACATTAAACAAACTGTAATGCATCGGAAACTTCTACTGTATTAGCAGGAGCACTTCAAAAGACAGACCGTCTGAAGCAGTACTCCCCTGGACAGAAGTCGGCATGGTGCCTGTTGTATTCAATACCGCTGCAGTTTCTATGTTTCATGGTCAATGTGAAGGTCCAACAGTTCCTGTAAACCTACAGTGGTGCATTGGAAATACTACTGGATTTCCAGGAAAGGTTCCAAACACAGACCGTTTGAAGCAGTACTCCCCTGGACACATGTCATCATGGTCCCTGTTCTATTCAATCCTGATTCAGTTTCTGTGTTTCATCGTGAATGTGAAGCTCCAAGGACAAGAGTGAACCAGCTGTGAAGGTCCAAGTGGTACAGTAAAGCAGCAGTGATGCATTGGAAACTACTACTGGCTTCCCAGGAGAGGTCCAAAACACAGACCGTGTGAAGCAGTACTCCCCTGGACAGAAGTCGGCATATTGGCTGTTGTATTCAATCCCGATGCAATTTCTGTGTTTCATCGTCAATGTGAAGGTCCAAGGGCTACAGTAAACCAGCTGTGACGCATCGGAAACTACTACTGGATTCCCAGGAAAAGTTCCAAACACAGACCGTTTGAATCAGTACTCCCCTGGACAGAAGTCGGTATGGTGCGTGATGTATTCAATCCCGATCCAGTTTCTGTGTTTCATTGTCAATGTGAAGGTCCAAGGGTTACAGTAAAAAAACTGTTATGCATCGGAACCTGCTATTGGACTCCCCGGAGAGGTTCCAATCACAGACCGTTTGAAGCAGTACTCCCCTTGACAGAAGTCGGCATGGTGCCTTTTGTATTCAGTCCCGATGCAGTTTGTGTGGTTCATCGTCAATGTGTAGGCGGTGGCCGCGAGGACTTCTGACACCAAATCTGTAGGCGCCTTGGTTTTCCCAGTCGCCTACGGTGGACTGGAGGCCGAGCGCTGACCTCTCCAGTTGTCAGGATGCTAGGAAATGACTGTAGACGCGTGAGAAACGCGAAAGATTTATTATTAATTCATGACACCTTTATTCCTGCCTAGTAAAATGTGGCCCGTGTAACTCAGGCTTGCTGAGCTTTGTGATATCAACGTCCTTCCCCGGGTCCTCGCTGACTCGTAGCGATGACACCAGCTCCTGGCCGCACCAGTCTTGCTAGCACAGCGCCGCGTGCTGTGACGTAGCGGAATAATGCCCTTACTTCGGCCGCGCGTGGCTGGTGGCGTCCGGCTGGCTGGCTCGGCGATGGACAGCAGGCCGCTGCCCTCAGGAGGCTCCGGGTTGGAGTCCCGGCGCTGTCGGCAAGTGTTCTCGTAGTGCGGAGTGTACTCTATCCCACCCCGTCTTCTTCCCTGCTCTTCCTGGTGGCTCGTCCGTGGTGGACGGCAAGAACGGGCTGCAGTTCCCCAGCGTCGTTGGCTCACCCGGTTGTGACAGCGGATGCAAAGGGCCTAGGCCCTGCACGATCTCGACGACGGCTCACTGATGTGGTCAGCATTGGTGGCGAGCGAGTCTGCCGCGATATCTGCTAATCCTAGGTTGATGATTGACAACGGCAGCAGAGAGGACCAGAGCTGGTACTGTCCCCTCACGTCTGCTGCTGGATGGGCCGCCCTTACTGCAACATCTCCTTAATAAAGATTAACATGTCGATCACAGAGCTGAGCGCTACGCAGCGGAAGTAACACCTTCTTTCCGCATTCTAAGGTTCCCATATTTCCCAAGAACAACTGCATCTCACACGAATGATTGTGGGTTGCCACCTCCTTTGCTGGACAAATAAAAACACTTCCCCTGAAACAGACTGTCAAATCTTCCGTAGACATTATCACATGAGCACTCCTCCGTCTTGACACTAACAACACTTCCCGAGTTTGCACTTGCACCCACTTCCCAAGTGCACCCCATCTAATTGGATACGGGTGTGCTGCATAACACTGGTACCGCGAATTGATACCCAACACTGGTATTTGCACTTCTACGTGTATACTCGCCTGATCCGTAATTACTCTCACTTTAGACATTCGATAGAATAACGGTAAATTCCACTTCGCTGGAGACACGTGACTCACTCCTTCCGAGAATTCTTTCTGCGCTTTCAGTAACTCATTCAGCATCTGATCTGGACTTAACAAAGTGGCACTTAATTGCCCCATGCACTGCATGTTGCATAGCTTCATATAACGCTTCCCCGGCCGAAGTGGCCGTGCGGTTAAAGGCGCTGCAGTCTGGAACCGCAAGACCGCTACGGTCGCAGGTTCGAATCCTGCCTCGGGCATGGATGTTTGTGATGTCCTTAGGTTAGTTAGGTTTAACTAGTTCTAAGTTCTAGGGGACTAATAACCTCAGCAGTTGAGTCCCATAGTGCTCAGAGCCATTTTGATATAACGCTTCCAATTCGAGACGCGCATCATCCACCCTGTCTGCTAATGCCCTCAATAAAGCTGCTATTCGGCTCAATCTCGCCTGTATAGCCTCTATATCCCCATTCAACACTTTCCTGGTATTTGCTGCATACCGTTCCAGGTCTGACGTCAACTCCCGCACTGTTCTAGTGACATTCAATATCCCCTGCTCCATGTTACCTATACGTGTCGTGTGCCAATCCACTTTCGACTTTGTCTTCTCCGCCGACTCCTGCAGCTCCCCCACCGTACTATTTCAGCTCCTTGTATCTTCCTCAACCGCGGCTCCAAACACTGTTTTCAGCAATTTTCCCCCTGCGTCCAACCACCCTCGTTTCCTGCGAACGAGTGTTTGCGGAACCACTTCCGTTACTTGTTGCAGCTGCCTTCTCAGCTTTTCGTATGAGAGCTTCAATTCCTGATACTCGTTCCGTATGTCTGGAAACAACCCCTCCTTCTCCGTGGCCGCCTGTAGCGCCGTAAACCTATCCTGTAGTGTCCGTACATCATTCCTCACTCCCCATATATTATACGTGTACACAATTGTCCACCTGCGGCTTGAAAATACCACATCTAATTGTCTTGCAAACAAAATTCCCTTATCTAGTGGTTGCACCTGCACCACCTCTCCTCTGCAACAGTGTAGCAGTACCAGACTGACGAAAAGTTTCCCGGGCCACATCCTGGCACGGCACCTGAAGGAAAACGAAGCCATGTCAATCGCTCCCTTCCTTACCACGTCTAAAACACACAAATGACAAGTAAAAACTACACATACCCTATTACCTAATAACAACAAATACGACATGTTCTTCCCCGAGGACACTTAATCTACTTATCCCTAGACCTAAGTGCGTAAGGAACGTTCCTCTGCTGTTCTTTTAGCTTCGGTACCCTCACACCCTTTGTTACTGCTGGTGGAATCTGAGGTAACGCATCCACTGCGCCCTTAAACGGCTTAATCCTACTCACATGAACTACTGACGACTTGGTTGGTAACTGCAACTTTACGTTCACTGGAGGCACTATTTCATTTACCCGATACGCTCCAGAATATTTCGCCAAAAACTTCTTCGTTTTACCCTTCGGAACATGAGGATTAGCCAACAATACCCATCGACCAATTCTGTATTGCGGCAGTTTACCTGTTCTTTGCCCAATACTCTCTTGTTTCTCCAAAGCTTTAGTATTAGAACGCCGTACCCTTTCCCAAATCTCTTTCAATTTCTTGGCGAAATCCTTCCCTGACATTCTGTGAACCTACCTGAGGTTTGAGCACATCAAATGGTGATGGCATTTTCCGACCATAAATTACCTCATACGGAGAAAGCCCCGTCCCTGTATGAACATTCGCGTTATATGCGCTTGTCAACATTTAAATACACGTCCCAGTCCGTGTGTTCTGAATTTACATAATGACTAATCATCTTAACTAACGTCCTATGGACCCGTTCTGTTCGTCCACTCGACTGAGGATGAAATGGGCTTGTCCGCAATTTCTTAACTTTCAATAAACGGCATAACTGCTTCATCAGCTCCGACATAAAGTTACTACTCTGATCTGTAATTATAGTATCAGGCACACCATACTTCAGCAACCAGTTATTTACTAAGGCTTGCGCAACAGTGCTTGCCTTCTGATCTGGAATAGCTACCATTACCAGGTATCGAGAAAAATGATCTATTATTGTTAATACGTATCGATTACCCGCTTGGGTCTTTTTAAATGCCCCGATTACGTCTAATCCGATGAATGCGAACGGACGATCCACTTCAGGTAGTCTCTGTAACTGAATTTTCTGGTGACTTAAATCTGATCTCTGCGCACACGGTATACAATTTTGCACATACTGCTCTAAATCATTGCGACGTGTCTTCCACCAAAACCTTTCAGCTACCCGTCTATCAGTCGTTCTTTTACCACCATGACCCGACAATACATGGTCGTGCGCTTGTTTCAATACTTCTTCCCTCAGCGACTCCGGTACTACGACGCGTAGTCCGGACTTTGTCGCCCTGTATAGCAACCCATCCTGCATTTCAAACTGCGGTTGCGTACAGAACAATTAACACTCTCTGTCAGTGGCTTGCGCCTTTATCCACTCCTTCTCACTTATGCCCACAACTTGTACAGCTGCTATTTTTCTACTAAGTGCATCTGCATTCGTATGTTTTACCCCTGGCTTGTGAATCACCTCGTTGTCAAATTCACTTAGTTTCAGTGCCCATCTCGTTAAACGACTCGAAGGATCTTTCACCCTAACAACCACTTCAATGCTGCGTGATCTGTAATCACCTTGAACTTACGCCCATATAAATAACAGCGAAAATACGAGATACCGTACATCACTGCTAACATTTCTTTCTCTGTAGTTGAATAATTCTTCTCTGCCTTATTCAGTTGCCTGGAAGCATAAGCCACTGGATGTTCCTGTCCATTAACCCTCTGAGAAAGAATACAACCTACAGCAATATTACTAGCATCACAAGATAGTATGAACTCTTGTTCGAAATCAGGAAGTATCAACACTGGGTATGATGTTAGTTTCTGTTTGAGCTTCTCGAATGCCTCCTGACACTGTGCTGTCCATTCAAACTTAACACCTTTCTTTAACAATCTCGTTAATGGATGTGCGATTTCCGCGAACCCCTTTACATATCGTCCGTAGTAATTACATAAACCGACATATTTCTCAACTTGTTTAGTGGTCTGTGGTACTGGAAAACCACGCACAGCCGACGTTAGACGAGGATCCGTTCTTACGCCATCCTGACTGATAATATGCTCAAGATAAGTCACTTGCGTCTGATCGAACTGACGTTTCTGGACATTAAGCGTAAGATTTTCCGCTCTTAGCCTACTAAATACTTCGTTCAGTCGTTCCACATGCTCTTCTATATTACGCGAAAAAGTAACAATATCATCGAGATATACTATAGCAATCTTCGGTTTCAGTCCGCGAAGCACACCATCTAAAAGGCACTGGAAAGTAGCAGGAGCGTTTTTCAACCCAAATGGCATTCTGCGATACTGAAAGTGACCAAGGCTTGTTGTAAAGACCGTCTTCGGTCTATCCTCGGGACTTACTGCTATCTGATGGTACCCACTCTTTAGATCTAGCGTCGAAAAATATTTACACCGTCCTAGGTTGTTCAATGTTTCCGTGATGTTCGGTATTGGATACGCATCTGTTACAATTCGTGCGTTCAAAAAACGATAGCCACAACAAAACCTATACTTTTTAGTACCGTCCAGTGACTTCTTAGGAACTACCACTATGTTGGCAGACCACGGGCTTTCACTGTTCTCTATAATACAGTCCCTTAGCTGTTGATTAATAAATTCTTCCACTAGTGGTTGTAGGTGTTTCGCTGTCCTGTATGGTTTTCTATAGACCGGCGGACTATCGCCAGTCGGTATACGGTTCTGTGTAATAGGAGTTGCTGGTAATGGACCTTCTGAACTAAACAAATCTAAATACTCCAATAGCAAAGCTTCCGTAGCTTTCCGATCACCATTCTCCAAATGACGAATCTTATCACGTAGTACAGATGCCTTGACGGTTTGCTTGACGTTATAGTCACCTTGGGATCCACCTATATCCTCATCGTCGAGTATTTCCAAACTTGCTACCACTAAACCCTTTGGGACATACTCCTCATCTGCCCCAAAATTATCTACACTGACCGGAATCATCAGGTCCCCATTTATATCCGTTACGCGCGCAACGCTCCTCCTAATAAAACAATGCATTTCATCCGATGCTTCATTGCTCTGCAGTGGCTCCATCACACATAGTCTCTGCTGTGGTACATCGGTACCTACTGACAACCAAACTAACTTCCCTGTACCCGAAGGCACTTTCACATGCGTAATCATCTTTAATGCCCTTGTATGCGGTTCAATTGGTGACATTTGAGCAACGGATGCACCTCGCGACGTAGAATCATTTACAGCTGCTGTACCCATTGAAAACAAGTTTCCGCTAAGTTCAACTGTACGCTGTGAAAGACTAATTTTGGCATGGTGTTTATCGAGGAAGTCCAGTCCGAGAATCACAGAATACCCTTGTCCCACCGTTGGCAACACTTCCATTTGCTCTCCCAACTCTATAGTTCTAATCTTAAAAACGAGCTGTGTTGTACCCAATTATTGCAACTCATTATTCCCTACTCCACGTAATCTATACCTAGGAGTAGGACGATCCAGAGACAACCTGAAGAGATGGGGCTTCATAACAGAAGATACGTCCTGTGATTGTGGACAAGAACAAACCACAAGCCACATGCTCCAGTGCCTTTTGTGCCCTACATCCTGCACGCCACTCCAAGCGCCTTGGAGGTTGCAAAGTACTGGGCACATGTAATACAAATACAATTTGTGTATATATATATATATATATATTTATTGATGTGTGTGGCTACTGTAAATTTGTATGTTTCTGATTCGAGAAAAACCTAGTCTTCTCCTACCCACAAGGTCTAGACTAGCAGCAGATACATGTGCCCCTGTATCAATCAAAAACTTACATCTGTTATCCCTTACAACACCCATCAAGCAACAATCCGTCTCTGTGCTAGTTTTCACTGTACTTCTGCTTACCGGGAAAGTCTTCCGACGGACAAAACACTCCCGATCCCGTTTAACGCTTTCTCCTGTTGATTCCCGTTACCATTCTGCTTACTACGACACTCATTCGCCTTGTGACCGTAGCGTTTACAAGCATAGTACTGCGGCTGTCTGCATTGAGCCTTCACGTGACCTTTCCTCCCACCACGGTAACAATTCCCCTCCGACGCAAAGATGCGTTTATCATTGCGAACCCATGTTGCAATGTCTATCTCCTGCAGATGCGTTGCAATACGCAGTGCTGCAGCTAAATCCCCAGGATTCTCCATCCTAACCCCACGAGAAAATTCTGCAGGAATTCCCCTGAGGAATACATCGAGGGCTCTGTTTTCTGCCTCTCGTAGTAACACGCGATCCGCATCAGGATTACCCGATAATTCATAGGTCTGCGAATTAATTTCCGTATCCTATGTGAAAAAGACTCCACTCTCTCGTTGACCTTCTGTGTCAAATTAGCTAACTTCTCCCTAAAAAATCTTGCACTATTCTGCTTACGATATTTTTGTCGTAACCCACCTGCCAATTCTTCAAACGTGCTCGCCTTAGTAAGCGTCTCATGGTACATCACGAACGTCTTGGCTTCCCCTGAAAGTCGCAAATTTGCAATACGTAACGTAGTTAGGTCCGACGACCAACTGCTCATTGCAGCTGTTGCCAAAACATCGTTAATGAACGCTGTGACGTCCTCTGTTGTTTTACCCGAGAAAGGCGTGGTCAGGTTAGCCACTGAAGGATATATTGCAATGTTGGACATTGCTACTGACTTGCACTCACATGGACCCGTTTACGACTCTTGCGCCGAACGCAAGGTCTCCATTTGCGTCATTAATTCTACATGACGTAACTTATGCTGCGCATTCTCTTCTAACAATTTTGAGACTTGCTCCGTCAGAGCAGCTATACTCACTTCAGTACTAACGGATCTTGTTTCCGGCATGATTTGTGCAAATTACCAACAACTCACTCTATAATGAATTTACTCCTCAGAACAATAACTACACTAGCTACTCAACTCCTTTGTCACAGTTGAGCACTACACGCAAAAAGACAAACAAGACTCACAACGCACAACTAAACAAAATTAATCCTTCCGCCTTGTTACTGCCCAGCGACACTCTCTACAATTGTGCGCTGCGTGACCAAACCGTCTACAAATTGAACATTCTACTGGTACAAACTTTGTGCATGGCTCCCAATCCCTCGTTAAATTACACACAATACATGAGACTGGTACCAAGTACGTTTCCCAACTGTTTCCCTTAAACTCAGCTAAATCTGCTGTTTTCACAGGTCTCACAAAGTGCACTCCCAACAAAGCACGTGCAGCCATAGTCATTAACAAAAACCGCCTCGTGTGCTTACCACAAAGCTGCGTAGAGTCGACAGTTCTGACCGCAACTCTGTTTGTCAGTCCTGCAGTGCCGGAGTCGACGATTCCAGATACCAGATTTGCAGGCCAGTGCTGTAGTGTAAACCATCTGTGATGCATCGGAAAGCATTACTGGTTTCCGAGGAAAGGCTCCAATCACAAACCGTTTAAAGCAGTGCTCCACTGGGCAGACGTCATCATGGTGCCTGTTGTATTCAATCCCGATGCAATTTCCGTGTTTTATCTTCAATGTTATGGTACAACGGGTCCAGTAAACCTGCATTGGTGCATCGGAAACTACTACTGGATTCCGAGGAAATGTTCCAAACAGAGACCGTTTGAAGCAGTACTTTACTGGACAGAAGTCGGCATGCTGCCTGTTGTATTCAATCGCGATACATTTTTCTGAGTTTTATCGTCAATGTGAAGGACCAAGAGTTACAGTAAAAAAGCTGTGATGCATCGGAAACTACTACTGGCTTCCCAGCAAAGTTTCAAAACACAGACCGTTTGAGCAGTATACCCTGGACAGAAGTGGGCATGGTGCCTGATGTATTCAAACCCGATGCAATTTCCGTGTTTCATCGTCAATGTGAACGTCCAAGAGTAACTGTAAACCGCCTGAGATGCATCGGAAACTACTACTCGATTCCTAAGAAAGGTTCCAAACACAGACCGTTTGAAGCAGTACCCCCTGGACTCAAGTTGGCATGGTGGCTGTTGTATTCAATCCCGATGCGATTTCTGTGTTTCATCGTCAATTTGAAGGTGCAAGGGTTACAGTAAACCACTTGTGATGCATAGAAAACTACTACTGGATTATCAGGGAATGTTCGATGCACATAAAATTTGAAGCAGTACTCCCTTGGACAGAAGTCGGCATAGTGCATGTTGTATTCAATCCCGATGCGGTTTCTGTGTTCCATGGTCAATGTGAAGGTCCGACGGTTCCAGTAAATCTGCAGTGGTACATCTGTAACTAGTACTGGAATCACAGGTAAAGTTCCACACACAGAGCGTTTGAAGCAGTACTCCCCTGGACAGAAGTCGGCATGGTGCGTGATGCATTTAATCCCGATGCAATATCTGAGTTTAATAGCCAATGTGAAGGTCCAAGGGCTACGGTCTGGACAGAAGTCAGCATGGTGTCTGTTGTATTCAATCCAGACGCAGTTTCTCTGTTTCGTGGTCAATGTGAAGGTCCAACGGTTCCAGTAAACCTACAATGGTGCATTGGGAACTACTACTGGATTCTCAGGAAAGATTCCAATCACAGACCGTTTGAAACAGTACTTCCATGGACAGACGTCGGCATTGTGCATCATGTATTCAGTCTCGATGCAGTTTCTGTGTTTCAGCATCAATGTGAACGTCCGTGGTTTACAGTAAAACAGCTGTGATGCATCGGAAAGCATTACTGGTTTCCCAGGAAAGGTTCCAATCACAGACCGTTAGAAGCACTATGTCGTGTCCCACTGACGTGTCCTGAGAGGGAGTGGAAGGACTGCGTTGGTGCGCGTCAGAGAACTTACTTGGCATGAGGTCTCGGTGGTGTGGGCCGCCAATTCCTCACTGCTCCGTGGTGGAGAAGGCTGCAAGGTGAGCTAGAGTACGGAACTCGGATAGGATCTTAGGGAAGCTTTCATGTATGAACACTCGATGTATAGAACGATTATACTGGAAGTACCCCTGGCACTTGTGATTTAAATAAGATTCTATATACAGTCTCCAATGATTGTCTATCTGGCTATGCAGTTGCCATCCCTAACTTCCCAAACCTAAGTCCTAATACAGCAGAGGCGAGCGCACCAGACTAAGTGTCAGCTGTGTCGATTCAGCCTAAGTCCCTACTTGTTGCCGTGCTCAATACTCTCCTGCAACTCTTGCAGCATCCCGACGCCGACTAACGTGGACCGGCGTCCTAGCTACCTCACTCCATCACTGCCCTTCGATCTAGCGGCTATCCGCTTTTATAGGGGGTAGTGCACCCGGCACTACTTGTTCTAGAAGGTTCTAGCACCCCCGAACTTTGAGCCCTGAGTAGGCTAGTCACGCGGCAGCATGTGATGCCTACGCGATGAACTAGCCATTCTCCACTGTTTGCTGTGTCCAAGGGTTGCCACTAACTGTGCTTGAGCCTCGTGATACTGCATACTCCGCTCTTGTTAGTCGAGTACACATTACACATGAGATAGTCTGGTCACGTCCGCCTCGCTTGATCTGTAGCAATAATTTTCCAGCCTACAGCCTACATGATTTTAATTCTACTATTCGCGACAACTACTCCCCTGGACAGAAGTCAGCATGTTGCCTGTTGTCTCAAATCCTGATGCAGTTTCTGTGTTTCATCGTCAATGTGAAGGTACAACAGTTCCAGTAAACCTGCAGTGGTGCATCGGAAACTACTACTAGGTACCCAGGAAACGTTCCAAACACAGACCGCGTGAAACATTTCTCCCCTAGACAGAAGTTGGCATGGTGCCTGAAGTATTGAATCCCGTTGCTATTTGGTTGGTCGGTTGGTTTGGGGGATTAAAGGGACCAGACTGCTATGGTCATCAAATGGTTCAAATGGCTCTGAGGACTATGGGCCTCAACTGCTGTGGTCATCAGTCCCCTAGAACTTAGAACTACTTAAACCTAACTAACCTAAGGACATCACACACATCCATGCCCGAGGCAGGATTCGAACCTGCGACCGTAGCGGTCGTGCGGTTCCAGACTGTAGCGGCTATGGTCATCGGTCCCTTTTTTCAAAGCTAGAAAACACCCATGCAGAATAAAAGCGAATAATGGAGACAACAACAGACGACACAGGACAAGAAAGACGCAGACAGAGATCAGACGAAACGAATTAAAATCACAGAGTGTGGTAGAGGTTGGCCGACCATAGAGAAAAAAAGGGAAAGCCTGCCACCGAGAAACATATTAAAAACTCAGTCTAAAACCGTAGGCCAAAATCCAGATTCAACACAAAATAAAGATAAACACTTAGAGCAAATGATAGAAGCCCCATTCCCTAATAAAACCCAAAACTAAGCCTGCAATAGCAGAGTCATCAGTTAAAAGGGCAGGGAGCGTATCAGGCAGCGCAAACGTCTGCCTCAGCACAGTTAAAAGTGGACAGGACAACAAAATGTGGACCACCGTCAAGGCCGCTCCACAACGACAAAGAGGCGGGTCCTCACGACACCGTAAATAACTGTGCGTCAGTCGGCTGTGACTAATGCGGAGCCGACAAAGGACGACTGAGTCCCTGTGAATGGCTTGCATGGATGACCGCCACACAGCCATCGTCTCCTTGACAGCACGGAGTTTATTAGGTGTGCTCAGATCACGCCATTCAGCGTCCCAAAGCGAGAGAACTGCGTGGCGTAAGACTCCCAGCAAATCAGTTTCCGGGAGGCCTACCTCCACAGTTGGTTCACTTGTAGCCTGTTTGGCCAGGCGGTCTACATGTTCATTGCCGGGTATCCCAAGATGGCCTGTGGTCCACACAAAGACCACACAGCGGCCGCAATGGCCAAGAGCATGGAGGTATTCCTGGACAGCCATCACCAAACGAGAGCGAGGGAAACACTGGTCGATAGCTCGCAAACTGCTCAGGGAGTCGCTACTGATAGCGAAGGACTCACCTGAGCAGGAGGGGATATACTCTATGGCACGAAAGATGGCGACCAGCTCAGCAGTGAAAACGCTGCAGCCAGCTGGCAATGAATGTTGTTCATTGTGGTCCCCTAGAGTCAGAGCATAACCGACACGACCAGCAACCATCGAACTGTCAGTATAGACAATATCAGAGCCTTGAAATGCGGCAAGGATTGAAAGAAAGCGGCGGCGTAGGGCCTCAGGGGGGACTGAGTCCTTCGAGCCCTGTGCCAAATCGAGCCGAAGGCACGGGCTGAGCACACACCGTGGGGGATATGCAGAGGGGCCAGGAAAAGAGGTGGAAGAGGAAAAACCTCAAGCCCAGAGAGAAGAGCTCTGACACAAACCGTGATCATACACCCTGACCGGGCCCGCCGTTCTGGAAGATGAAAGACCGACTGAGGGAACAGGAGACGATAATTGGGATGGCCAGGCAAGCTACAAACGTTTGTAGCATAAGCGGCCAATAATTGCCAGCACCGGAATCGCAATGGAGAGACACCTGCCTGCACAAGTATGCCGTTGATAGGGCTTGTCCGAAAAGCTCCAGTGGGAAGTCGGATCCCACTGTGAAGGATGGGGTCCAGTAACCGCAATGCGGAAGGGGATGCCTAACTGTAAGCTAGGCTCCCATAATCTAGACGAGACTGAATTAACATCTGGTACAGCCATAGAAGCTGGTGTGACACAAGCAACGAAGAGTGTTAAGATGCCGCCAGCATGTTTGTTTAATCTGCCAAATATGAGGCAACCAAGTCATACGGGTATCGAAAACTAATCCCAAAAACCGATGCGTCTCCACCACAGCAAGAGGTTCGCCGTCACGATAAAGCCGTGGCTCAGGGTGAACAGGGCGTCGCCGGCAGAAATGCATAACACAGGTCTTGGCAGCCGAAAACTGGCAGCCATGTGCTACAGCAGAATACTGCGCCTTCCAGATAGCGCCCTGTAGCTGCCGTTCAGCAGCTGCAATGTTAGTGGAGCTATAGTACAGGCAGAAGTCGTCAGCTTACAAGGAACATGAGACAGACGTTCCCACCGCCGCAGCGAGCCCTTTAATTGCAATCAAAAAGGGGCAGACACTTAAGACAGATCCTTGCAGTACCCCATTCACCTGAACTCAGGAGGAACTATGGGAGGTCGCAACTTGCACACAGAAGGAACTAAGTGACAGAAAATTTTGTATGAAAATCGGGAGCGCACCCTGAAGATCCCAACCATGAAGCGTAGAGAGGATGTGATGTCACCATGTCGTATCGTATGCCTTCCGCATGTCAAAAAAGATGGCGACCAGATGCTGACGGCTGGCAAAGGCCCTACGGATGGCAGACTCCAGGCACACCAGATTATCAGTGACAGAGCGGCCCTTACGAAACCCACCCTGAGATGGAGCCAGAAGGCCCCAAGACTCAAGTAGCCAACCTCCGGCTCACGATAGCTGTCCACCTCCAGTGGGTTCTTGCCAGGTTTCAATATGGGGATTACGACGCTTTCCTGCCATTGCGATGGGAATTCGCCCTCAACCCAGATATGGTTGAAAAAGTCTAGGAGGCGTCACTGGCAGATCACCGAGAAGTGTCTGAGCAACTGACAGTGGATGCGATCTGGCCCGGGAGCCGCATCAGGGCAAGCGGCTAGGCCACTTTGGAATTCGCACTCACTGAACAGAGCATTGTACGATTTAGGGTGGCGCATGTGAAATGAAAGGCTCCGACGTTTCAACCACTCTTCAGGGAGTGGAAGGCCAGTGGATAATTCACAGATGCTGAACTCCGAGCAAAATGCTCCGCTAAGTGGTTTGCAACTGTGTCAGAGTCAGTACAGACTGCTCCACTCAGTGAAAGCACAGGTATCCTGACGGGGGTCTGATAGCCATGGAGTCGCCTAATCTTGGCCTAAAATTTTGCTGGAGAGGTACGGAGGCCAATGGTGGAAATATACCTTTCCCAGCACTCCGGCTTGCGTTGGCTTGCGCACGGAGCCGTTTAAAGGCAATGAGGTGTTACAATGAGGGATGCCACTTGTGATGCTGGAATGCACGCCTGCAAACTTTAATTGCCTCAGCAATCTCGGGCGACCACCAAGGCACAGTCCTCCGCCGAGAGGACCCAGAAGAACAGGGAATGGCAGATTCTGCGGCAGTAACGATGCCAGTGGTGACCGAGTGAACCACTGCATCAATGGCGTCATTGGAAAGAGGCTCAATAATGGCAATGGAGGTGAACGAGTCCCAGTCAGCCTTATTCATAGCGCATGTGCAGGGGCGCCCAGGAGAGTGGTGCTGTGGCAGTGACAGAAAGATTGGAAAGTGGTCACTACCGCACAAGACGTCATGCACACTCCATTGGACAGATGGTAATAGGCTAGGGCTGCAGATCGAAAGGTCGATGGCTGAGTGTGTGCCATGCGCCACACTGAAGTGTGTGAAGGCACCATTATTCAAAATATAAAGGTCGAGCTGCCTCGGCCTGTTGCCACTGATCCACCCCAAAGAGGGTTATGGGCGTTGAAGTCACCCAGTAACAGAAAAGGTGACGGCAATTGGGCTATCAACATAGCCAGGACATGCTGCAGGACATCACCATCCGGTGGAAGATAGAGGCTTCAGACAATAACCTGAGGCGTCCACACCCGAACAGCGACAGCATCTATAAGTGTTTGTAGAGGGACAGACTCGCTGTAAAGGGAGTGAAGGACATAGATGCAGACGCCACCAGACACCCTATCATAATCTGCCCAGTTCCTATAATAACCCCGATAGCCACAAAGGGCGGGGGCTCGCATTGCCGGAAACCAAGTTTCCTGAAGAGCAAAGCAGAGGAAAGGGTGAAGGCTGAGAAGTTGTCGGAGCTCAGCAAGATGGTGGAAAAAACCGCTGCAGTTCCACTGTAGGATGACGTTGTCCATGGCCAAGAAAGGTGGGAAGGGACCGAGGAGGCAGATTACACCGCTGGGTCACCTGCTGCCACAGACTGAGTACCTGTGCGAGTGACATCCATTATGTCTGAGAGTCCGGCGAGAACTAGGTCCTCAGCGGATGACAGAATCTCTAACTTGCCCTCAGACACAGAGCTTGTAGGTTGCGGTGGGGTGGGTGCCACTGCAAGTTCCTTCGTCTTAGAGGTCTTCTTCTTGGACTTTTCTCGCTGCTCCTTGGATTTCATTGACTGGAAGGGCTTCACCAATTCAGTCTCCGGGACAGAGGAGAATCTCAAAGCCCTATGACCAGCTGCTTGTGGGTTCTTATGGAACTGCCGGGTGTCCTCCTTCCTACTTGTGGAAACCAGGGAAGGGAAGGACCCAAGAGAACCTTTGCGAGCGCAAGGAGCTGAAGAAGTTGGACGCTTCTCCAGTTTAGAAGCGGGGATGGACGTCTCCGATGGGTGGGAAGGCGTTGCTCCTGAGGTAGGTGGTGCAGGAGCAACAGGGTGGGTAGTGCCCCCGAGGGGCAAGGGGGCATATGGAGTTGTATGGGTCGGTGAGCCGACTGGAATTCGTTGAACTGATGGGGCTATCACGGATGTCATAGTGGCGGCGTGTGAGGAAGTCATTCGCACAGGATGGAGTCGTTCATATTTCCTCTTAGGGTCTTATATTCCATGATTTTCCGCTCTTTCTGTAAGATCCTGCAGTCTGGGGAGCAAGGTGAATGATGCTCTCCGCAGTTGACACAGATGGGGGATGTGATGGGTGTCCGCAATCTCGGCAAGTGAGGCTGGAAATACAGCGAGAAGACATAAGACCGAACTTCCAGCACTGAAAGCACCGCGTCGGGGGAGGGATATAGGGCTTGACGTCACAGCAGTAGACCATCACCTTGACCTTCTCCGATAATGTATCCATCAAAGGCCATGATGAAGGCACCAGTAGCAATCTGATTATCCTTTGGACCCCGATGAACATGCCGCACGAAATGAACACCTCGCCACTCTAAATTGGGTTGCAGCTCGTAATCCGACTGCAAAAGAAGGTCCCTATGGAAAATAATACCCTGGACTATATTTAAACTCATATGGGGTTTGATGGTAACTGAAACATACCCTACCTTGTCACAAACAAGTAACCTTCGTGACTGGGCAGACGATGCCATTTTTATCAATACTGACACAGAGCGCATTTTGGAAGAGCCCTCCACCTCCCGAAATTTGTCCTCTAAATGCTCTACAAAGAACTGAGGATTTGTTGACATGAAAAACTCCCCATCAGCTCTCGTACAAACTAGGAACTCGGGCGAATAAGTGTCACTGCCATCCTGAGCCTTACGCTCCTCCCACGGTGTGGCCATGGAGGGGAACGATTTGGGATCGTATTTATGAGCGTTGAATTGAGCCTGAGAACACTTAGAGACTGCTAGTGGCTGGCCACCAGCAAGAGACGATGTACCACCCTTCGTTGTGGATCACCTACCCTGATGCCATTCACTCCATACAGGGGCCTCAGCAACGGCCAAATGGCAGGATGGCCATTGCCGGGAGTCCTGATGCCCCAGGGAGATAGGCATCTACTTCTTGGCATACGTGAGGAGTTAACGGCGCAGGCATCAGCAGAGCGATCCCTGTGATGTCAGGGGGCAACAACCAACAGGGTACATGGCGGCCCCACCACTACGGACTGGCTACCATGCTGGATATTAGGTGCAACAAAGTCCATGGTCGTCGCCTCCGCAAAAAGCAACACTGCATAGTCCATAGTGAAAATTGCACCCAGGAAGATACCCTCGCCCAAGAGATGGAGAACGAGCGGGAAGGCAATGCGACGACGGTAAACCTGGCTACGGATCTCAATGCACGATAGACAACATGCACCACGAGAGGCGTCCTTCCCCAACTGGCTCTCGCTCGTCGGAAGAATTTGGAACGATGGAGGTAAAACCCGAGAAGGGACCATCACATATAGGCCGAAACGTTTGAGATTTCTTTTAGGCGCCTCTTACGACAGGCAGGAATACCGGGGGCCTATTCTTACCCCCGAACCCGCAAGGGGGCGGATGCAATTTCTGTGATTCATCGTCAATGTAAAGGTCCGTGGTTTACAGTAAACCAGCTGTGGCGCATCGGAAACTATTACTGGATTCCTAGGAAAAGTTCCAAACACAGACCGTTTGAAGCAGTACTCCCTGGACAGAAGTCGGCATGGTGACTGTTGTATTCAATCCTGATGCACTTTCACTGTTTCATCGTCAATGTGAAGGACCAACGGTTCCACTAAATCTGCAGTGGTGCATCTGAAACTAATACTGGATTCCCACGAAAAGTTCCAAACACAGACCGTTGAAGCAGAACTCCTCTGAACAGAAATCGCCATGGTACATTATGTATTCAATCCCGATGCAATTTCAGTGTTTAATCGTCAATGTCAAGTTCCAAAGGTAACAGAAAACCATCTGTGATGCATCAGAAACAACTACAGCATTCCCAGAAAAGGTTCCCAGCACAGACCGTTAGAAGCACTACTCCCCTAAACAGAAGTCGTCATGGTGCCAGTTTACTCAATCGCGATGCAATTTCTGTGTTTCATCGTCAATGTGAAGGTCCAACGGGTCTAGTAAACCTAAAGTGGTGCATCTGAAACTACTACTGGACCCCCAGGAAAGGTTCCAAACACAGACCGGATGATCAGTACAACGTAGGACAGAAGTCGGAATGGTGCCTGTTGTATTCAAACCCGATGCAGTTTCTGTATGTCATCGTCAGTGTAAGGGCAATACGGTTCCAGTAAACCTGCAGTGGTGCATCGAAAACTACTACTGCATTCCCAGGGAAGGTTCCAAACACAGACCGGTTGAAGCAGTACTCCACTGGACAGAAGTCGTCATGGTGCCTGTTGTATCCGACCCCGATGCAGTTTCTGTGTTTCATCGTCAATGTAAAGGTCCAAGGGTTACAGTAAACCACCTGTGATGCATCTGAAACTACTACTGGACTCACAGGGAAGGTTTCAAACCTTGACTGTTAGAAACACTATTACCCAAAACTGGAGTCGGCATTGTGCTGATGCATTCAATCCCGTTGCAGTTTGTGAGCTTCATCGTCAAATTTGAAGGTACAACGGTTCCAGTAAACCTGCAGTGGTGTATCTGAAACTACTACTGACCTTTACAGATGTTGGCGTGGTGCCTGATGTATTGAATCCCGATACAATTTTTGTGTTTCAACGCCGATGTGACGGTCCAAGGGTTACAGTAAACCAGCTGTGATATACCGGAACAACTACTGGACTCCCAGGAGAGGTTATAAACACAGACAGTTTCAAGCAGTGCTCCAATGGACAGAATACGGTACAGTGCCAGATGTATTCAAACCCGATGCAGATTCTGTGTTTCACCGTAAATGTGAAGGTCCAACGGTTCCAGTAAACCTTCTGTGGTGCATTTGAAGCTACTACTGGTGTCCCAGGAAAGGTTCCAAACACAGACCGTTTGAAGCAGTACTCTCCTGGACAGAAGTCGGCATGGAGCCTGATGTTTCAATCCCGATGTTGTTTCCGTGTTTTATCGTCAATGTGATGGTGTAACGGTTCCAGTAAAACTGCAGTGGTGCATCTGAAACTACTACTGGACTCTCAGGGAAGGTTCGAAACACATATCGTTTGAAGCTGTACTCCTCTCTACAGAAGTGGGAATGGTGCCTGTAGTATTCAATCACGATGTAGTTTCTGTGTCTCATCGTCATTGTGAAGGTCCAAGGGTTACAGCAAACCAGCAGTGGTGTATCTGAAACTACTACTGCACTCCCAGGAATGGTTCGAAACAAGGACCGTTTGAAGCAGTACTCCCCTGGACAGAAGTCGGCATGCTCCCTTACGTATTTAGTCGTCAATGTGAGGCTCCAACAATTCGACTAAACCTGCAGTAGTGCATCAGAAACTACTACTGCATTCCCATGAAACGTTCCAAGCATATACTGTTTGAAGAGTTTCTTCCCGGGTCAGAAATTGGCATGGCGCCGAATGTATTTAATCTCGATGCAATTTCTGTGTTTCATCGTCAAAGTAAAGGTCCAAGAGTTACAGTGAACCTCCAGTGGTGCATTTGATACTACTACTGGAGTCCCAGGAAAGGTTCCAAACAAGAACCGTTTGAAGCAGTACTCCCCTGGACAACATCGGCTTGGTGCCTGATGTATTCAATCCCGATACCGTTTCTGTGTTTATTCGTCAATGTGAATCTCCAACGGTTCGACTAAACCTGCAGTGGTGCATCAGAAGCTACTACTGGATTCCCAAGAGGGCTTCCTAGGACATACCGTTTGAAACGTTTTTTCCCTGATCAGAATTCGGCGTGGTGCCTGACGTATTCAATCCCGTTGCTGTTTCTTTGTTTCATCGTCAAGGTCCAAGGGTTACATTAAACCAGCTGTGATGCATCGGAAACTATTACTGGACTCCCAGGAGAAGTTCCAAACACAGACCGTCTGAAGCAGTACTCTCCTAGGCAGAAGTCGGCATGGTGCTGATGTATTCAGTCCCGATGCAGTTTCTGTGTTTCATGTGAAGGTCCAACGTTTCCAGTAATCCTGCAGTGGTGCATCTGAAGCTACTCCTGCACTCCCAGGAAAGGTTCCAATCACAGACGGTTTGAATCAGTACTCTCCTGCACAAAAGTCGTCATGGTGCCTTATGTACTCAATCCATCTTCTGTGCTTCATCGTTAATGTGGAGGTCTAACGATTCCAGTAAACCTGCAGTGTTGCATTTGAAACTACTATACTCCCAGGAAAGGTTCCAGACAAAGAC
Organism: Schistocerca nitens; assembly: GCF_023898315.1. Lineage (NCBI taxonomy): Eukaryota > Metazoa > Arthropoda > Insecta > Orthoptera > Acrididae > Schistocerca > Schistocerca nitens. Next base: position 21,710,012 of record NC_064618.1, on the reverse strand, counting down.
CGTTTCAAGCAGTGCTCTCCTAGACAGAAGTCGGCATGGTACCTGATGTATTCAGTCCCGATGCAGTTGGTTGGCTGGTTGGTTTAAAGATTAAAGGTACCAAACTGCAAAGGTCATTGGTCCCCCGTTCCATAAAAACCCAGAGCATATTGAAATCATCCACCAGTCAGGCTAAGCACTAAAATAAAAATTCCGGTGGAAGAAAAGCCCCAAGGTCAATGGTAAGGCAACATGGAAAGTGGATCTCAGCAACAAAAACAACATATAGAAGAAAGGTACAAAGAATTAAAACTGTAGAGCAGAGGACTGTGCCTGGCTGATCACCAAAATAAAAGGATGTGCCAGCCACTCTGCAACACGTTAAAACCTCCAGCATAAAAGTTTAGGGTGGAGTCGAATTACAATACAACACTAAGTAAAATATACAGCACAAAAGTGGGTGAGGCAATAAAATTACATTGACCTATAAAAGCCCCTTGCGCGAATAAAACTTAAACCCCGATCTGCTATAGAGACATTCTCACCTAAAAGAGATGATAAATCACCCAGGAGATTAAAAGTTTGCCTGAGGGCGGTTAAAAGCGGACATTCCAACAACATATGGGCCATCGTCATGTTTGCACCACAGAGACAATGAGGGGGGGGTCCTCTCGACGCAGCAGATGAGCATGCGTCAGCCAAGAGTGACCAATGCGGAGCCTACGGAGAGCGGCAGAATCCCTGCGAGAGGCCCGCATGGAGGACACCCACACGGTCGTGGTCTCCTTTACTCGCCGCAGCTTGTTGGGTGCAGACAGAGTGCGCCATTCGCCTCCCCACATCCCAAAGACCCGGCGGCGCAAAACCGATCGGAGATCAGTTGCCGGGAGGCCTCTTTGGCTAACTTGTCGGTGAGTTCGTTTCCCGCTATCCCAACGCGTCCCGGGATCCATATGAATACCACCGAACGACTGCGCTGTTCAAGAGCGTGAACCGACTCCTGGATGGCAACAACAATGGGATGGCGTGGATAGCACTGGCCAAGAGCCTGCAGACTACTGAGAGATTCACTGACGAAGGACTCTCCAGTGCTGGTACGAATATGCTCAAGGACCCGAAAAATGGCTGTTAGTTCTGCAGTGTAAACACTGCAGCCTTCCGGCAAGCAGCGCTGGTCTACATGAGCATGAGCGTACCCTACACGGCCATCAACCATCGAGCCATCGTTATAGATAACCTCCGAGTCACAGTATGCGACTAGGAGAGCAAGAAATTGGCGGCGCAAGACTGCAGGAGAAACTGAATCTTTTTGCCATCAGGAAAGTTCAGCCGAAGCTGCGGCCAACGAATACACCAAGGCGGTGTATGTGAGCGGACCTGGAAAGCAGATGGAAGAGGCAAAGACTCGAGTTCACTAAGGAGTGACCAAACACGGATCCCAATTGCGTGGCCTGATCGCGGCCGCCGGTGTGGGATATGGACTGCCGCATTAGCGAAAAGGAGACGGTAGTTAGGGTGAAGGGGCGAACAACGGACGTGTGCAGCATAGTTGGCTAACAGTTGTTGGCGCCGGATGCGAAGTGGAGGAACCGCAGCCTCAGCAAGTAGGCTATTAACAGGGCTGGTGCGGAATGCTCCTGTCGCCTGTCGAACCCCACAGTGGTGAACGGGATCCAGCAGTTGCAACGCTGAGGGCGACGCTGAGCCAAACGCCACACTCCCATAATCGAGTCGGGACAGCACAAGGGCTCTGTAGAGCTGCAGCAGCGTATTACGATCTGCACCCCAAGTTGTGTTGGTGAGGCAGCGGAGGGCATTCAGATGCTGCCAGCTCTTACACTTGAGCTGACGAATATGTGGAAACCAAGTAAGCCAGGCATCGAACTGCAATCCCAGAAAACGGTAAGTGTCAACAACCCTGAGCATGGTATCCTGAAGATAGAGCTCAGGATGGGGATGGACAGTCCGACGGCGACAAAAGTGCAGAACACAAGTCTTTGCAAGAGAAAAGTGAAACCCACTGGCGAGAGCCCACGCCTGGACTTGCATATGGCTCCCTGCAACCTACGTTCTGCAACACTAATGGTGGAGGAGCCGAAAAAGATGCAGAAATCGTCAGCATATAACGTGGGTGAGACAGACGACCCTACTGCCGCTGCAAGGCCATTAATGGCCACAAGGAAAAGTGGCACGCTCACTACAGAGCCCTGTGGTACGCCGTTTTCCTGGACATGAAGTGAACTATGGGATGTGCCAATTAAGACACGGAATGTCCTAACAGATAAAAAATTCTGAATAAAAATCAGGAGAGAGCCCCAGAGACCCCATCCGTGCAACGTGGCGAGAATATGGTGCCGCCACGTCGTGTCATATGCTCTGGAGAGGTCGAAGAAGACAGAGATGAGGTGTTGGCGCCTGGAAAAAGCAGTGCGGATTGCAGACTCAAGGAAGACCAAAGTATCGGTAGTGGAACGGCCTGACGGAAGCCGCTCTGGCACGGGATCAGGAGATCCTGAGACTCGAGCAGCCAACACAGCTGTCGACTCACCATACGTTCCAGCAGCTTGCACAGATCGTTGGTTAAGCTGATGGGCCGATAGCTATCCACATTAAGTGGGTCCTTACCAGGCTTCAGCACCGGAACGATGGTACTTTCTCGCCGCTGCGACGGAAAGACACCACCGCCCCATATGCGGTTGAAGATGGCAAGAACACATCGCTGACAGTCCGGGGACAGGTGTTTGAGCATCTTATTGTGGATGCCATCTGGCCCAGAGGCTGTATCGGGGCACCGTGCCAGGGTGCTTTGGAGTTCCCACGAGCTAAATGGGGCGTTATAAGCCTCAGGGTGGCGAGAAGCAAACGTAAGTCGTTTGCCTTCCTCCCGGCGTTTCAGCGCACGAAACGCGGGCGGGTAATTCCCCGACGCAGAGGCCCGAACATAGTGCTGAGCGAAATGCTCGGCGATTGCATCGGCATCGGTGCATAGCGCCCCGTTGATGGAAAGCCCTGGGACACCTGTGCTGCAATCCACAGTTGCGCCGAATCTTCATCCACACCAACGTTGGAAATATACCTCTCCCAGCACTCCTGTTTCCGCCGTTTGATGAGCCTCCGGACCTGAGCACGGAGACGTTTGAAGAAAATGAGAGTCTCCAAAGACGGGTGCCGCTTATGTCGCTGAAGAGCCCGCCGACGCTCTTTAATTGCTTCAGCGACCTCCGGCGACCACCAAGGCACTGACTTTCGCCGGGGGCACCCTAACGAACGAGGAATGGTACATTCTGCAGCGGAAACAATCGCTGCAGCCAGAGGAGAACACTTCCCAGTTTGCCTTGCTAAATACCCATCTGGGGAAGCGTTCATGGGAAGATGGTAAAATGGTCACTACCACACAAGTCGTTATGGACTCTCCAGTGGTCCGATGGTACAATCCCTGGGCTGCACAACGACAGATCTATGGCCGAGAATGTGCCATGCACCACACTGAAATGTGTGGCGGCGCCAGCGTTTAAGAGGCAGAAGTCGAGTTTGGAGATGAGATTCTCGACTTCTCTGCCTCGGCCAGTAATCTTCGTTCCACCCCACAGGGGATTGCGGGCGTTAAAATCCCCCAGGAAAAGAAAAGGCGTGGGGAGTTGGGTGACAAGTGCAGCCAATTCGGGCAGGGGGACTGTACCACCTGGAGGGAGATAGACGCTGCAGACGGTTATGTCCTGTGTAGTCCTTACGCGGACAGCCACAGCTCCCAATGAAGTTTCAAGGGGCACAGGAGCACTATATACAGAGGTAAGGACATACACGCAGGCTCCACCTGACACACTATTGTAAGTGCTACGGTTGCAGTAATAATCCCTGTATCCACGAAGGACAGGGGTCCGCATTGCCGGGAACCAGGTTTCCTGGAGGGCAATGCAGAAAGCAGGTGTCATGCTTAGAAGCTGACGTAGCTCAGGTAGATGGCTAAAATAACCACCACAATTCCACTGGAGGATTGTACAAAGCGTGTCCTGTAGGGGCATGAAGGCACTGAAAAGGCAAATTACTTTGCAGGGTCACATGCTGCCACCGACTGAGTGACTGACGTCGCAACTTCCATCGTTTCTGAGGAGACGGCGAGATCCAGGTCATCAAGGGACGCAAAGAGCTCGACCTCATCCTCAGAGGCTGAGCTGACAGGAAGCGGTGGCACGGGAACCACTGGGTCCTTATTCTTCTTAGAGAGCTTCCTCTTCTCTCTCTTGTCTTTGGGAGGAGGGTTCGCATGCTGGGAGGGCTTTCTGACATATTGTCTGGAACAGAGGAAGAGCGTGAAGCCCTTCGACCAGCAGCTGGTGGCTTTTTCAGCCATTGGCTGGTGTCTTGTGAGACACTGGGGACTCCCCCAAGGGACCCCTTCCGGAGGAGACTGTTGCTGAGTAGCCAGAGAGGGCTGTCGCTTCTCCGGCTGAATAGCCGGAGAAGGCTGTTGCTTCTCCGGCTGAGAGGTGGGGACTGACGTCCCCAGTTGTTTGTGGCGCACTGCTCCCAAACTGGGTGTTTCGAGAGTAGTGGATGAGAGAGTGGCCCATACCAGTGGTGGGGCAGACGTAACTGGAGTGCTCTGTTGGCCAACTGAAAAGGGAGTCTTTGCAGGAACTGGTGCCGGCAGTATTACAGTAGCATAACTCCTCAACATAGGTGTGGGTTTGAGTCATTCTAGCTTCTTCTTTGCCTCTTGGTAAGTTAAACGGTCCAGGGTCTTAATTTCTTGTATCTTCCGCTCTCATTGGTAGACTGCACAGTCTGGTGAGCAGGGAGAAAGATGCTCCCCACATTTAACGCAGGTGGGAGGTGGAGCACATGGAGTATAGGGATGCGAAGGTCGTCCATAATCTCGACACTTGGAGCTGGCAGTGCACCTGGAGGACATGTGTCCGAATTTCCAGCACTGGAAGCATCGCATAGGGGGCGGGACATAGGGCTTGACATTGCACTGGTAGATCATGACCTTGACCTTCTCAGGCAAGCAGTCGCCCTCAAAGGCCAGGATGAAGGCACCGGTAGCGACCCTATTATCCGTGGGTCCCATAAAGACACGATGGACAAAGTGTACACCTCGTCGGGCCAGGTCCTCCCGTACCTCGTCATCAGATTGTAGCAGAAGATCCCCTGGACCAAATTTAAAGACTTATGGGGAGTGACGTTAACGGGGATGTCACCGAGCTTCTCACAGGCGAGCAATGCCAGTGACTGTGCAGACGAAGCTGTTTGTATCAGGACGGCCCCGCTTGTACTTCTGTTGAATTTGGGAGAATGGAGGTCAAAGCCTCATGGGGACCATCACATTAAGGGCATGGTGCCTGTTGTATTCAGTCCCGATGCAGTTTCTATGATTCACCGTCAATGTGAAGTTCCAAGGGTTACAGTAAACCAGTTGTGACGCATCGGAAACTACAACTGGATTCCCAGGAAAGGTTCCAGACACAGACCGTTTGCAGCAGTACTCGAATGGACAGACGTCGGCATGGTGCCTGTTGTATTCAATCCCGATTCAATTTCTATGTTTCATCGTCAATGTGAAGGTCCAAGGGTTACAGTAAACCAGCTGTGATGCATTGGAAACTACTACTGCACTCCCAGGAGAGATTCCAGACACAGTCCGTTTGAAGCAGTACTCCCCTGACAGCAGTCGGCATGGTGCCTGTTGTATTCAATCCAGATGCACTTTCTGTGTTTCATCGACAATGTGAAGGTCTATGGTTACAGCAAACCAGCTGGAATGCATCAAAAACTACTACTGGTCACCATGGGCAGGTTCCAAACACAGGCCGTTTGAAGCAGTACTCCCTTGAATAGAAGTTGACATGGCGCCTGAAGTGTTCAAACCCGATGCAGTTTCTTTGTTTCACTGTCAATGTGAAGGCCCAACGGTTCCAATAAATCTCCAGTGGTGCATTTGATACTACTAATGGACTCCCAGGAAAGGTTCTGAACATAGACAGTTTGAACCAGTACTCTCCTGGACAGAACTCAGCATGGTCCCTTACGTATTCAATCCCGATACAGAATCTATGTTTAATCGTCAAAGTGAAGGTCCAACGGCAGTGGTGCATCAGAAACTGCTACTGCATTCCTAGGAAAGGTTCCAAACACATACCGATTGAAGCGTTACTTCCCTGCTCAGAAATCGGCATGGTGCCGGACGTATTTAATCCGAATGGAATTTCTGTGTTCCAAACACAGACTGTTTGAAGCAGTACTCCCTTGGACAGAAGTCGGAATGGTCCCTGTTGTATTAATTCCCGATGCAGTTTCAGTGCTTCATTGTCAATGTGAAGGCCTAACGGTTCCACCAAACCTGCAGTGATGATACAGAAACTACTACAGCATTCCCAGGAAAGGTTCCACGCACATACCGTTTGAAGCGTTATTTCTTTGGGCAGAATTCGACATGGTGAAGGTATAACGGTTCATGGAAACCTGCAGTGGTGTGTCTGAAACTACTACTGGACTCCCAGGGGATGTTCGAAACACAGACCGTTTGACTCAGGACTCCCCTGGACAGAAGTGGGAATGGTGACTGTTGAATTAAATCCCGATGCAGTTTCAGTGTTTTATCGTCAATTGGAAGGTTCGACGGCTCCTCTAAACCTGATGTGTGACATCTGAAACTACTACTGGATTCCCAGCAAAGGTTGAAAGCACATACCCTTTGAAGTGTTACTTCCCGGTCAGTAATCGGCATGGTGCCTCATGTATTCAATCCCGATGCTATCTCTGTGTTTCATCTTCAACGTGAAGATCCAAGGGTTACAGTAAACCAGCTGTGATGCATTGGAAACTACTACTGGCCTCCCAGGAAAAGTTCCAAGCACAAACCGTTTGAAGCAGTACTCCCATATACAGAACTCGGCATGGTGCGTGATGTATTCAATCCCGATTCTGTTACTCTATTGCATAATCAATGTGAGGTTCCAACGTTTCCAGTAAATCTGAGTGGTTCATCTGAAACTACTACTGGGCTTCAGGAAAGGTTCCAAACGCAGACCGTTTGAAGCAGTACTCCCATGGATAGAACTCGGAATGATGCCTCTTGTACACTGAAAGATTCCAAGCACATTCCGTTTGAAGCGTTACTTCCCTGGTCAGAATTCGGCATGTTACCTGACGTATTCATTCCCGATGCAGTTTCTGTGTTTCATCGTCAATGTGGAGGTTCCAGGATTCCAGTACACCTGCAGTGGTGCATTTCAAACTACTACTGGACTCCCAGGAAAGGTTCCAAGCAAAGATCGTTTGAAGCAGTACTCTCGTGGACAGAAGTCAGCATAGTACCTGACGTATTCAATTCCGATTCAGTTTCTGTATTTCATCATCAACGTGAAGGTCCAACGGTTACAGCAAACCTGAGTTGTTGCATTTGTAACTACTACTGAACTCTCAGGAAAGGTTGCAAACAAAGACGTTTGAAGCGGTACTCCTTTCGACAGAAGTTGGCATGGTGCCTGATGTAATCAATCCCGATGCATTTTCTGTGTTTCATCGTCAATGTGAACATCCAACGGTTCCACTAAACCTGCAGTTGTGCATCTGAATCTACTACTGGATACCCAGGAAAGGTTCCAAGCACATACCGTTTCAAGCGTGACTTCCCTGGTCATAATTCGGCACGGTGCCTTATGTATTCAATCCCTATGCAATTTCTGTGTTTCATCGTCAATGTGAAAGTCAAAGTGTTACAGTAAACCAGCCGTGATGCATCGCAAACTACTACTGGACTGCCAAGGAAGGTTCCAAACACAGAACATTTGAAGGAGTACTCCCAAGACAGAAGTCGGCATGGTGCCTGCTGTATTCAAAGCTGATGATGGTTCTGTGTTTCATCGTCAATGTGACCGTCCAACGGCTCCAGTGAACTTGCAGTGGTGCATTATAATCTACTACTAGATTCCCAGGAAGGGTTCCAAGCACAGACTGTGTGAAGCAGTGCTCCACTGGACTGCACTAAACCTGCAGTGGTGCATCAGAAACTACTACTGGATTCCCAGGAAAGGTTCCAAGCACATACCGTTTGAAGCGTTACTTCCCTGGTCAGAATTCGGCATGGTACCTGACGTATTCAATCCAGATTCCATTTGTGTGTTTCATCGTGAATGTGAAGGTCTAAGAGTTACAGTAAACCAGCTGTGATGCATCGGAAACTACAACTTGACTGCCAGGGAAGGTTCAAAACACAGAACGTTTGCAGCAGTACTTCCCTGGACAGAAGTCGGAATGGTGCCTGTTGTATTCAATCCCGATGCTGTTTCTGTGATTCGTTTATTTATTTTATTTTACTTTCAAGTCACGTTCCGTAGGACCAAATTGAGGAGCAAATCTCCAAGGTCATGGAACATGTCACTGCATGGACTTAAAACAAAAAAGTAATAACAGATAAAAATAAATGTTCATGAACCTGAAAAAAAGTCAGTCCATAAGCTTAAGTAAGCGCTATCAGCAATACAATAAGAATCATCTTAATTTTTCAAGGAACTCCTTGACAGAATAGAAGGAGTGACCCATGAGGAAACTCTTCAGTTTCGATTTGAAAGCGCGTGGATTACTGCTAAAATTTTTGAATTCGAGTGGCAGCTTATTGAAAATGGATGCAGCAGTATATTGCACACCTTTTTGCATAAGAGTTAAGGAAGTCCGATCCAAATGGAGGTTTGATTTCTGCCGAGTATTAACCGAGTGACGGCTGCTTATTCTTGGAATAAGATTATTGGTAAAAAGAATCGACAATAAAGGAATATATATATATTGAGAGGCCAACGTAAAAATACCCAAACTCGTGAACAGAGATCGACAAGATGTTCGTGAACACACACTACTTATTGCCCGAACCGCCCGTTTCTGAGCCAAAAATATCCTTCTAGAATGGGAAGAGTTACCCCAAAACATAATACCATACGACATAAGTGAATGAAAATAAGCAAAGTAGACTAATTTACGTGTCGAAGTATCACTCACTTTTGATACCGTTCGAATAGAGAAAATGGCAGTATTAAGTCTTTGAACAAGATCCTGAACGTGGGCTTTCCACGACAGCTTACTATCTATCTGAACACCTAGAAATTTGAACTGTTCAGTTTCACTAATCATATGCCCGTTCTGTGAGATTAAAATGTCAGGTTTTGTTGAATTGTGTGTTAGAAACTGTAAAAACTGAGTCTTACTGTGATTTAACGTTAGTTTATTTTCTGCAAGCCATGAACTGAGGTCATGTACTGCACTACTTGAAACCGAGTCAATGTTGCACACAACATCCTTTACTACCAAGCTAGTGTCATCAGCAAACAGAAATATTTTAGAGTTACCCATAATACTGTACTAGAGGGCATATCATTTACATAAATAACGAACAGGAGCGGCCCCAACACTGATCCCTGGGGCACCCCCCACTTGACAGTACCCCACTCAGATCCCACATCACAGCCGTTATCAACATTGTGAATAATGACCTTTTTCTGCTTGTTGCTAAAGTAAGAGGTGAACCAGTTGTGAGCTACTCCCCTTATTCCGTAATGGTTCAACTTCTGGAGCAATATTGTGAGATCAACACAGTGAAATGCCTTTGTTAAATCAAAAAATACGCCAAGCGTTCGAAACTTTTTGTTTAGCCCATCCAGTACCTCACAGAGAAAAGATAATATAGCGTTTTCAGTTGTCAAACGACTTCTAAAGCCGAACTGTCATTTGATAGCAAATTGTGTAATATAAAATGATCAGTTAACCTTACATACACAGGCTTTTCGATAACTTTTGCAAACACTGATGGCGTAGAAATAGGTCAAAATATTCTACATTATCCCTTTCTCCCTTTTTATAAAGCGGCTTTACTACTGAGTACTTTAATCGCTCAGGGAACTAACCATTCCTAAAGGAAAAATTACAAATATGGCTATATACAGGGCTAACATGTGCAGCACAGTACTTAAATATTCTGCTAGACACTCCATCATAATCATGAGAGTCCTTAGTGTTCAGTGATTTAATTATTGACTCAATCTCCCTCTTGTCTGTATCACAGATGAGTATTTCAGACGTTAATCTCGGAAAGGCATTTGCTAAGAAATTTATATGATTTCCTGTAGAAACTAAATGTTTATTTAATTCACCAGCAATGCTCAGAAAATGATTGTTAAATACTGTACATATATCTGATTTATCAGTAACAGAAATATTATTACTGTGAACTGACTTTATATCATCGACCTTGTGCTGCTGACCAGACACTTCCTTCACAACTGACCATATGGCTTTAATTTTATCCTGTGAATTAGCTATTCTATTTGCATACCACATACTTTTTGCCTTGCTAATAACATTTTCAAGCACCTTACAATACTGTTTGTAATGGGCTACTGTAGTTTGATTGTGACTACTTCTAACATTTTGATATAATTCCCACTTTGTTCTACATGATATCCTTATCCCACTACTCAGACAACCGGGCTGTTTATAGTGCCGGGCTGTTTATAGTGCCGATAATATAGATGATAAATACATTTATCATCTATATTATCGGCACTATAAACATCTAAACATTCTTGTTCCTTGAAAAGTTTTAAAAAACTCTCTATTGCTGTTGGATTAACTTTCCTACGTAGTTTGTAATTAAATATGACATTGGATTGAGTACAAAAACGTTTAAGTGTTAAAAATTTGTGCATCATGGTCTGAAAGGCCATTCACCCTTTTACTAACAGAATGCCCATCTAGTATAGAAGAATGAATAAAAATATTGTCTATGGCTGTGCTACTGTTCCCCTGCACCCTAGTTGGAAAAAACACAGTTTGCATCAGATCTTATGAATTTAGGAGATCTACCAACATCTTTTTTCTTGCACAGGTTAGGTTAGGTTAGGTTAGTGTTTTTTTAACGTCCCGTCGACAACGAGGTCATTAGAGACAGAGCACAAGCTCGGGTTAGGGAAGGATGGGGAAGGAAATCGGCCGTGCCCTTTCAAAGGAACCATCCCGGCATTTGCCTGAAACGATTTAGGGAAATCACGGAAAACCTAAATCAGGATGGCTGGAGATGGGATTGAATCGTCGTTCTCCCGAATGCGAGTCCAGTGTGCTAACCACTGCGCCACCTCGCTCTGTTTTTTCTTGCACAATCATACAAAATTAATATTGAAGTCACCACATATAACTACTTTCTGGTACTTCCTACAAAGTGAATGAAGAACCCTCTCTAGCTTAAGCAAAAATGCCCTGAAGTCGGAGTTAGGGGACCTATAAACAACAGCAATTAGAAGTTTAGTTTCACTAAATTCAACTAATGCTGCACAACTTTCAAATATCTGTTCAGTGCAGTGTCGTCAAACGTCGTGGACTCAAATGAAATACTGTTTTTTACGTACAGAGCCACTCCCCCACCCCGCTAGGAACTCCTTGAGAAAATGCCAGCTCAACTGTAGCCTGGTAAAGGAAGCCTCTGAATTGTCAAATTATTTAAGTGGTTCTCTGATATACCAATAATTTCAGAGTTAATATCTATTAGCAGTTCACTAACTTTATCTCTAATACCCCTTATATTTTGATGAAATATGCTAAATCCTTCTCTACTTAGAAACATTACATCCTCTGGAGGTGAGCCCTTAGTTAGTGGCACTTCCATTAAGCTGGTATACCTATCGGCTGACTTCAGTCTAAAAAGGTGCAGCTCTAACACCAACTACTACAGGAATTTTTCCATGAGTGACACCACTACAACCACCACCACCACCACCACCACCACCACCACCACCACCACCACCACCACCACCACTATAACGTTGTTGCTTTAATTTGCTATGAAAGCGGTACTGATAGACAATAAAAGCGGATTAAAAGCTGTGAGCTGTCTGGGGAAGTTAACCTTGCATTACTGCGCAACTGTTTCGCCAGGTATCCAGTCTAGCTTACCAAATTCCCAACCAGACTAACATTAATTATAATCTTTTAATACACAAACGACAACCTGTGATATATATATATAAAAAGGAGAATTTAAATAAAAAGAAATAAATCAGTTTATATTTGGAAATTTATTTTAACATTGATCATTGAAATTTCAGCATATTAAACTTGATTCATAACTAAACTGGTGCCTTAATTAGGATTGTGAAAATGTGAGTTTGTAATCTTACGGAACACATCAAATGGGGAGCCAAGATTGGGAGACTACATACAACACTGCATTCATAAAATAACACACAAAGAACGTTGAAACATATGCAAGAGGAAAGTAACCACAACCAACCGATTCAATTTTCACCCAAAGAAGTTACGTTCGTAGCGCAATCCTGTCCGTCATGAAATTACCACACACTGGTATACTAAATTCATACTAACTCTCTGTGAAATCTTCCCGAAAAGAATAACTGAGGGCTACTGTGATGATTACACCACATGCTTCACGTGGTCAACTTGGTTTACACAAAGAGTGTAACTCCACAATCATTTTGATAATTAAAATAAATTAGATCGAAAAGCAATTTACAAAAGAAAAACCTCGAACTGGTTACTATCGTCTTACTATTAACCTGATGGGTCAAACAATTGTATAAGCACGTGGTACTGGTCTCACAAAGTACACCCCACGTGGGTTGAAAATAAAGAAAAGTTGCTAAATTGAAAACTATTGTCAAGACGAGACGTTATAATCTCACGCAAATTCGCATTTAAGATTGATGATCTTAGTAGAGTTACTGATCAACACGTGGTTCCACTTTACTCACAAAGTAGTGACAAAGCAGCTACTGGAAGATATTCTAAACTTCACACTCGAATTTCACTGCGTTGCAATTTAAGATAACATAAGATATTTTGGATCTAAACCTGAAATAAAGGTGATTAAATTTTGAGTTAGGCTGAACTTAAGAAATCCATTGTCCTACGGACAGCAGACACGCGCTTAGCCGGAGATCTTACCACTTCAGACACTCGCCAGGGACAGACTGACCTGGTCCCTTCCTGAGGGTGCCTTACAAATACAAACGGAAGTGACCAGAGAGGCAGCTTCCTATACCAACATGACAAGGGACAGACAGGACCATAGTAAGCATAGAAACCTCTCTGCTTTTAGAAAGCATAGCTACCTGTTCCAACGTTGGTCCTACTGTTCTCTAGCAGACACGCTTGTCTGCTACCATCCAGCATGCAACTACAAATACATTTGCTCATTCATCCTCTCACACAGAAGGGAAGGGGGATGACAGTATTTTATCATATACAGTATATAAAAGAAAGCGGATGTAGGTTCCGTATGAGACTGTGTGACATGAATTACATATAAACTGTGTTTTAAAGTGTAGTATTATGACAGATCGTTCTTGTTTATGTATAAAAGTAACACGTTTCACTTCTCAGTCTCCTCCCAGATAGTCAGGAACACCACAGTAAATTTAGAAGAGGAATTTATGCCGTAAATGACAACCGATTTAAGAAATTAACATGAAAGGAATCCAACAGAAACCTTTCATAACCCCAACGTTCCGGGAAAAGACGGTGCAGGGAATTTTCTGGCCATGCTAGGACATTCCCAAGCGGGCTTCTCACACCCAACTTACACCAAAAATGTAAAAAAAGGCAAAAGGTCACCAGCTACTTGCTAAAACACAATAATTTCAACACATCTTTAGAATCTACCAATTTCAAAGAGAAAAAAAAATCTGTGACACCTATTTAAAAGATAGTGTAGACCTAATTCGGTCAGCAAGTAAAAACAATGGTCCCTGTGTCATTAATATGAAAACAATTTCTTGTTGTACCCTTATGGAGTTCACCAGTATTTGCTCATTGCAAGAGCCAACTGATCAAAGGGAAATTTCTGACTGTTTATTAACAAGCAAAATTTATGAAAATAGCAAACGTGCCACAGCAATTTAAAAAAAAACATGAAAATAACATCAGTATTATAAAGCAGAACATTACAATGCACAATCCGCAAAAGCAAAAAAATGATAAGAGGAAAAAACATGTTTTACAAAGTGGTTATCGCAAAAAAATTCTATATCTTATGAAACTAATAATTTGTAGAATTAAAATAACTTTGTGGCACTAATTTAATCACTCTACTATATTTCAGTTAGTTAGCAATCAATGATCACTGTGTCATTATACTGAAACTACAATTAATTATGTGATTGATACCCTTATGGGGTTCCTCACTATAAATATGCCCCATGCAAAGGCTAATCGATCACAGTCCAATGAGAATGAATATCTATCTGACTGATAAACGAAGTAATGCCACAGGAATGAATTTACGAAACAAAAATTTACAAATCTAATACATCACAGAAAAACAAACATTGATAAATAAAACAGCTCCGAAAGTTCAATAGTCAACGTCTAAAAAAAAAAAAACAATAAAAAAAACACCTGCAAAATACAAGAGTCAGTCTAATAAACACCAATAAATCGAACCCCTGCAAAACACACGAGTCAAAGTTTCTCTGACAGAAATACACGTATATGCATTGAACTAAGAACCGTATAGTCACTGTTCACTGACACACTCAGTAGTTCCACTGTTCCGAGGCACAATATAAGGGGAGGGGGGGGGGTTCGTTGCCGCAGCTGTCAGTAGGGATTTTTGTCCATCTGTTGCGTGCAATCCCGTTGTCTCTGCCCTCTCATGAAGTTTCTCTTGGTGGCCCGTGTGACGTACATCTCGATTTGGTTCCATGTTTGTGTTGTCAAATTCGCACGGTATCCTCGTTTGACATGCCAGGTTGATATTCCTGGGCAAGGATGACACTTAATGGCTCTTCTTTGTGCCACCCTTAGCGACCAGAGAACATCGAACCATGATTTACTGTCGCTTGACAGTAGGCATCCGTCAGGTAATGTCGATAGGCGTCGTTGACGTCTGCAAGTTTCTCTGGACAGTACCTGTCAAAAAGCTCCACGCCCCTTTATCCCCTGTCTTCTGTCGTTTCACCGCGGCCGTCTCGTCACGGTCGCGTGTGTGTGTTGCGTTGTCAGCAGATAGATTTCCGCACGGTGGACCGCTTGGCTATGTCAGGTCATCGCCTCCACGAAGGGTCGCACTGGTGCGGCTGGCCATTAGCTCCGGGTGTAAGGGAAACTGTTTGTCCCGTACCCTTCTTTTGTTGTGACTGCGCTCCCGAAATGGCCTGGTTGACACTGTGTCCTGCTGGGAAACCCGCCTGTTTAGAATTAGTCCGGCTGCTCCCGCTGTCACGTAAGAGTTTAGCTGGTTCGCTTTCACGTTCTCAACTGCATTCACAGAAATTGTTCATCATAGTTATGTGATTACAAAATGTCATACATAATACCACTTAGTATTGTCTTTCACAATTTTTAAGAACAAAAGTGAGACTTAATTTTTTTTTTTAAATAATAAAAGTTAGATGAATCGACAGTATAAAGATAAAAGTTAGATGAATCGACAGTATAAAAATAAAAGTTAAATGACTTGACAATATAAAAATAAAAGTGAAATGACTTGACACTATAAACATAAAAATTAAATGAACTGACAATATAATATCTAAATCCACATCACTAATGTCGTTCACTTACGTTTTAATAAATCAAATGCTACTTATTAATTCACTAAAATGAATAGGATTATGCCTTGTGCAAGTATAGGTGAGGGCAGCATAGTGTTCACATGTTATTTACACACACACACACACACACACACACACACACACACACACACACACACACACACATGCACACATGTTGTCTATACTACAAACTAACTACCCATAAACATGTATTACTCAAAATTCTACTTCTATCCACTACTAGTTAATCCAACAAGCTACTTCAATGCTACTTCAACAAAGTGTTTACACCACTACAACATTGTTCTAATTCGTCCTCTTCCTGACGCTCGCCGCATATGTCTTGTCATATGATGAATACGGAGAAACTTTCCTTTAACATAAATAGTAAAAAGAACAATGGTTATTTGCCCGTCAAAACATTTATACCAGTTCACACACCTGAAAAGAGACCCGCAATTATACATTTATCATACTCATATGTTTACACACAAAACAGTAAGACAATTTCATCTAAAGTTACGTTATCACAAGAATTAATCACGCAGATGACTCTGAGAAGAGTAAAAAATTTTTTTTTTATCCTACAGGTTATATTACATTTTCTTGCCCATTTTGCTCCAATTTCCTTCCTTCTTTAAGTTACCTTTGGCTTCTAAATCAGTTATTTCGCCTGTGGTGGTTATTCTGGATTCATTTCTCATGAATGGCAAAATTGTGGTCTCCTCTATTCTGTAAAACAGTTTCATCTTAACATATTGAACTTACAACAGACACAAAAGATCCGAATCCTCCTGTAGTTTAAACGACAAATGGTTTGCTTCATACTTATTATCTTAAACCAAGCTTTCCTTCGGTCCCATAATCTAAATTATTTAATCTTCCTCTACCTTTAAGAGGGAAATTTCCTCAGTACAAATCATATAGGCTGCAGTGCATCCTGCACCAGCGAAAACAGTAAACTGTAATGCTCACAGCATCAGCAAAACACATAAATGTCGCTTTTCTAGGACAAGTATTACCGCAGAATAACTTTTTAGGCTTTGGCTCAACATCAGTCAAGACTACAAAAAGGATCCATATTTCCATTCCATTCTCCATTTGCTGGAAAACTGCTCGTCATTTGACTGCCATAATACTATTTAAGGGAACGTAAATTACACAAACCACAATTCTTCTTTCACCCTGAAGGGAATCAATATACTGACGAAATCCACAGACAGCACTTTACATACTCAGCTATAAAGAACAAAAAAGACATATATCATCAATATTAACATATCATCGCATATTGGGAAGCCAATGGTTAAAAAATCTTATTATCGCATCCTGTTTTCAAGATTCTGAACTTACTCACTCCTAAGATATTCATACAGCACGCATACTATAGTAAGAGATCCTCATTTGTACTGACAGATATAGAATAATAGAAAGATAGTAGCACTGAAAGCAGAAAATCGGAAACAAGGCTACTAACAGCTGGGGACCTGGGTTTACCAGACCCATAATACCCACAGATCGGGTATTCCCCTGAGTTTGCATTAATTCAACACAGATCTTGCTTCTCTCAGGAGCGACCCTTTTCAATTTACACAAAAAAAACATAAACAGCATTTCACTCGTTCACAAAGAAACCTTTTATCTTCACATTTGAACCAACCTAAATCCTAATTGCACAAGGAAAGAAAAAAATTAACAACATCAATCAATCACATAGAAACATCTTTATCATTATTTTTACCAACATATTATTCAAAATGCATTTATCACAAATGTAAACTAATCAATTGTTTCTCTTCACCGTCCTCTCTACTACTCACTGTCCTTTCTATATACCCTATGTACTCATTTGCCATGTCGCTCATTTGTTCCGATTGGGCGCCTTCTGCGCTGATCGTTTGTCATTGCCGGTTTTGTTCATTTGCATTTGTTGGATTATGTCTAGGGTTAGCCGGCCGAATTTCAACATCATGAGGTGCTCCGCCTACAGTCCTATTCCCACCATGTTCACCGTAGTATCGATTCTGGTTGCCGTACCTGTAGCGTTCACGATCTTGTCCACGTCCTCGATCATTTCCGTTGTTCCACCTGCGTTCGCGACTGTTACCCCAGTTTCTATACGGCCGGTCCCGATTATCGTTCCGTTCGCGTCGCGACGACCAGTCACGCCGTTGATTAGTACTACGGCCACGACTGCGATCACGCTGCTGTGCCCCGTAATAACTTTGTACCTGATTAGGCGGGCATTCTGCTGTATTATATTCCAACTCTTGGAGAAGTGTCTTAAACGTTTCCACGTCCTCTTTGCATCGTCCCGCAAGAATGACGTGGCGCAAGTGCATCGACAATTTGGTGATGCATTTCCTAATTAGTTCCGCAGGCCCGTATGGGTCGTATAAAAATTGATTTGCCTGCAGCATGTGGTCGAATAGGCGTGCTGGGCTGCCGAAACCAGACTGGTTCAAATTTGGCAGCATAATTATGCCATGCTTGACCCTATCTTGTGCCGCTTCCGACCACTTGGCGGACAGAAAGGCTTGTCGAAACTCCCGAGTGGAGTTGCAGTGACGCGCTGCCAACCTCATGCGAATCGCCAGTTCGCGTTCCAAATAGCCAGACATATATTCTATCTTATGTGAACTTGCCCAGTCTGGGGGAAGACAGAACTCAAATTGCTCGAGCCATGCTCGTGGATGTATTCCTTTTTGCGAATTTCGAAATATCTCAAACTTTCTCACCGTAAGGAAATGTTTGAAATCAAATCCCTGCATTTCCTCCCAGCGAGGCCCTTGAATGTTTCTATTTTTCTCATCTCTACCCCTCAAATTACATTCTTCCGTGTCGTCAAAATCTCCCTCGTGGCCGGAGTACCTCTCTGCACTGTTCGTACGGCTATTTTTAGTGCTATTGGCGAGTTCGGAATCACACGCCATGTGGTTTTCCAGATGCGCCACGCGTTCTTGTAATTCGCCTGTTACAGCTTTGTGCCGCCTGTTCACTTCGAACTGTCCCTTCTGAAATCTAAGAAGCGAACGCACTTCTTCGGTCTTTGCGTACGGCCTAATTCTTTCATAATATCACTTTTTATTTCACTTGCCAGATTGTTTATTCCTTGTGAGATATCATCGGACACACTCTGCAACGAGTTGTCGACTTTATTTGTCTGTTGGATTAGTTTTCCGTCTATTTGTTCGCCTAGCTCGCGGATCGATTTTTCAGATTTCTGCGTCATTTGTTCGCCTAGCTCTCGGATCGATTTTTCGGATGATTCTTTTTGTTCTCGGAACGATTTTTCTGATTTCTGCGTCGTTTGATCGCCTAGCTCTCGGATCGATTTTTCAGATTGCTCTGCGTTTTCTTTATTTTATTGCAATAAGGCTTTCATGAGTTCTGCCAAATCAATTTGGTTAGTTGGAGGCAAATTAATTTCTGGCTCTGATGTGAGCCCGTTCGACCTGTTTTGCATTTCCTCTGAGGTATTCCCCAATGCATTTTCGGAACCGTCCGACGCGTTAATATTCGAAATCAAATTATCCCCTTGGTCCATGATGCTTAAGTTGTTGGACCACCTACTTTAGCTTGGTTACGTGTCTGCATTAGTTCAATTTATACCCGGTACGCAACACACTTATCAGAATAAATGTATCCCCCAAAAATTACGACAACCACACGAAAGGTACCCAACCTAGTACGCACTTTTTCACACGCAAAACAAATTTATATCTTTGATCGACGCCAGTGCAATTTACAAGCGAGAAGAAAAACACATACATATAAAACACACAAATATAGAAAACAAAACAAGACAAACAACACAACGCCGCTCAACAGCGCCGTGAATCTTTTGAAAGTCTGCTCAGAAACAACGCAGAAGTTGTTTGAGCGCTGCAGGGCAAAAAATTAAGATTATACAACGCTCGCAATCTAACGTTTCAGAGATTCCAGAGTCCAGCGGAATCACAGAATAGGGTCGCCATGTGTAATGTTGTTGCTTTAATTTGTTATGAAAGCGGTACTGATAAACAATAAAAGCGGATTAAAAGCTGTGAGCTGTCTGGGGAAGTTAACCTTGCATTACTGCGCAACTGTTTCACCAGGTATCCAGTCTAGCTTACCAAATTCCCAACCAGACTAACATTAATTATAATCTTTTAATACACATACGACAACCTGTGATATATATATATAAAAAGGAGAATTTAAATAAAAAGAAATAAATCAGTTTATATTTGGAAATTTATTTTAACATTGATCATTGAAATTTCAGCATATTAAACTTGATTCATAACTAAACTGGTGCCTTAATTAGGATTGTGAAAATGTGAGTTTGTAATCTTACGGAACACATCAAATAGGGAGCCAAGATTGGGAGACTACATACAACACTGCATTCATAAAATAACACACAAAGAACGTTGAAACATATGCAAGAGGAAAGTAACCACAACCAACCGATTCAATTTTCACCCAAAGAAGTTACGTTCGTAGCGCAATCCTGTCCGTCATGAAATTACCACACACTGGTATACTAAATTCATACTAACTCTCTGTGAAATCTTCCCGAAAAGAATAGCTGAGGGCTACTGTGATGATTACACCACATGCTTCACGTGGTCAACTTGGTTTACACAAAGAGTGTAACTCCACAATCATTTTGATAATTAAAATAAATTAGATCGAAAAGCAATTTACAAAAGAAAAACCTCGAACTGGTTACTATCGTCTTACTATTAACCTGATGGGTCAAACAATTGTATAAGCACGTGGTACTGGTCTCACAAAGTACACCCCACGTGGGTTGAAAATAAAGAAAAGTTGCTAAATTGAAAACTATTGTCAAGACGAGACGTTATAATCTCACGCAAATTCGCATTTAAGATTGATGATCTTAGTAGAGTTACTGATCAACACGTGGTTGCACTTTACTCACAAAGTAGTGACAAAGCAGCTAGTGGGAGATATTCTAAACTTCACACTCGAATTTCACTGCGTTGCAATTTAAGATAACATAAGATATTTTAGATCTAAACCTGAAATAAAGGTGATTAAATTTTGAGTTAGGCTGAACTTAAGAAATCCATTGTCCTACGGACAGCAGACACGCGCTTAGCCGGAGATCTTACCACTTCAGACACTCGCCGGGGACAGACTGACCTGGTCCCTTCCTGAGGGTGCCTTACAAATACAAACGGAAGTGACCAGAGAGGCAGCTTCCTATACCAACATGACAAGGGACGGACAGGACCATACTAAGCATAGAAACCTCTCTGCTTTTAGAAAGCGTAGCTACCTGTTCCGACGTTGGTCCTACTGTTCTCTAGCAGACAGGCTTGTCTGCTACCATCCAGCATGCAACTACAAATACATTTGCTCATTCATCCTCTCACACAGAAGGGAAGGGGGATGACAGTATTTTATCATATACAGTATATAAAAGAAAGCGGATGTAGGTTCCGTATGAGACTGTGTGACATGAATTACATATAAACTGTGTTTTAAAGTGTAGTAGTGTGACAGATCGTTCTTGTTTATGTGTAAAAGTAACGCGTTTCACTGCTCAGTCTCCTCCCAGGTAGTCAGAAACACCACAGTAAATTTAGAAGAGGAATTTATGCCGTAAATGACAACAGATTTAAGAAATTAACATGAAAGGAATCCAACAGAAACCTTTCACCACCACCACCACCACCACCACCACCACCACCACCACCACCACCACCACCACCCACTACACTGTCACCTATAAGCTTAGCCAGCCTCCCCTTCCCATACCTATTGAGGTGCAGGCCACGCCTAGGGAAACCCCATCTACTGATAGACCCAACCGGCACCACTGAGATGTGATACATGCCCTTCGCCATCAGCGCGCTCCCCAGCCCCACAGTAACGCGCCTAATAACCGCATTAAGGTGAGTCCGATCATGACGCTGAAACAGTTGCACATTAGTGCCACCAGTTTGAGTAGCTCTCTTAACCAAGTCACCACGGACATCATATTCAACGTCCCTATCGAGACTGTTCCCTGGTCCACCCACTACCACTACCTGACCCTCCTCCTTTCGCTGCCTCGTGATGACTAGGTGTTGTGTGATGTCCTTAGGTTAGTTAGGTTTAAGTAGTTCTACGTTCTAGGGGACTGATGACCATAGATGTTAAGTCCCATAGTGCTCAGAGCCATTTGAACCATTTGATCCTCCTTTGTAAAATTCTTACATAACTCCCCTATGCTTTCAGTCACCTGAGCCAACCCTGCACTAGGCTTCACAATGCTGGTGACCTGGTACTCACTCCCCAACACTTCCTCCAACTGCTTGCCCATACCTCTACCGTGGGAACTACCTAGCAGCAGAACTTTCTTTCTGCTAGACTTTGCAACTAACCTAGGCCTCCTAATTGCTGAAGTCTGCTGCAAGTTACCTACATCTACAGCTACACTAGGCTCCTCTCCAATCAACTCTGACAGTTGGTCGTATCTATTGCATGTATGCAAAGTAAAACTGTATGAATACCTCCTCTTCCTACCTACCTTCTTGCCAATTGCCGGTTCCCATTCCCCACCACCCTTCACCATCCTCAACCTATCTATTTCCTCCTTTGCGCATTGTAACTGCACCTGAAGGGCACAGAACTTACGCTCCTGCTCCTCTATTAACTTGTTTCTACTACAGATTCCACATTCCCAGGAGAGGATCTCCCTAAAATGACCACTGGCTTCCCACTGCATTCCCCCCAATGAAAATACTTTGGACAAATTCCACACCGTAATCCACTACGACAGAGGCCACCCCTTTCACTCATGGTAAAATTTTACAGTTACTAAAAAAAACTATACATCTACGTTACCAAAGTTCAGTTTCACCAGTAGAACTATTTAAGAACTAACAATAATGGTTTCTATATTCTCTGCCTACTTAGAAAGCAGCTACTTGTATTAATACTACTACAACACCAATACCAGCAAACTTCACAAAATTATTAGCTAAAACCAAGAAATTAAAACGACCACTGTAACACTAAGCATAGTTAAAACACTGAATGAAATTTTTACTGAAATATTTCACTAGAAAGAATAATAAACGTCAGTTGAAAACTAAAGCACGAAATTTACTAAACGACTTCAACACACTGAAAACTCCAAAAACCACAGCGAGCGAACGATTACAAAAGTTTATTTGTTACGGCACGCAACACCACTGAAATCTATTAAATTGAATAACTGTGTTACAGAACACAAATAAGTTTGTCAGTACTTAACTTATAGCCGCTACAGCTGCAGTGCACGCCGCAAAATGTAAACACAAGACTGAGGCGCGAGGCTTAGACCAACGACGAAAGCACACTCACAAATAATAGACCACTCGAGTCAATAACACATGAAGAAAGACTGAGATTAATGAAAATCCACTAATAAGTTACTTTTACGGCAATTTATTAACACAAATAAACTTTAAAATAAGTAAGTGAAGTCTAAAATTTATAAAATAACAACGACTATTTCAACAGCAGTGCAGCACACGTAACGTCATCGTCAATGTGAAGGTCCAACGGTTCCCGTAAACCTGCAGTGGTGCATCAGAAACTACTACTGGATTCCCAGGAAAGGTTCCAAGCACATACCGTTTGAAGCGTTACTTCCCTGGTCAGAATTCGGCATGGTTCCTGATGTATTCAATCCCAATGCAATTTCTGTGTTTCATCCTACAATGAAAGATAAACACCGAAAACTACATTGATAAAATATGTAGCTACAAACAAATTCTAAAATTATGCATGTGTTACGTATATACAGCGTTGGATGCATTATAATGATTTAATGTGTTGCACTAGGAAAGACTAGACGTGTTAATACACCAAAGTGATAATGATTAGCTTTGTGTTTCAACCAAACGTCAAACCTCAGTGTTCGAATACTGATCATCGGAGCAGTTACAGGAAACCTATACAATTTTTCAAAGCCATACGTTTGCAATAAGTGATGCTGGAAATTTTCAAGAAAGCCAGAAACCTGAATTTTCACATTTTCTAGGCTTCGAGGCGGTCGTCAATTGAATAACCAGGAGCAACTGACGTTACTCTCCTGCTTGCCCGGGAAGACTGTCATTTTTGTGCCGCAGTATGATACAGTATCTTCACACAATTGTAGGATCTGTCATGACGTAATGGACAAGTACTGTTACTAGTATGCGGTTTGAAACTTGCAAGGGCGGATTTCGCTACTTTTAATTTTCTTAATATATGTTAATTTAATATATTATTTATTATTATTATTATTATATATTATTTAATATGTATATTAATTTAATTTAATTGAGCTATAAACATAGAATACACCGTTCGTAAGGGACACAGCAAAACGAGAATTGCTGTGTGGTAAAGTACTCCAGCGTTCATGTTGATAGTTCTTGCACTGCTAAAAGAACCACATCAGTTTCTTTAATAAAAAAAATGGGGGAAACGATCATATGCGCTCTAAAAAATTAATAAACGGGTATTTTACTAACAATAAACTACAAATTTAAACCAGTTTAACAGATTAGTCAATATGTCTAACAACAGCGCTTAGCAGTTGTGCAATTTTTTTTTTTTTTTTTTTTTTAGTAAGAGTAATTCTGAAAAGCCTGCAACATAGACATAACGTCATTTAGTTTCCTTTAACATTTGTTTATAAAACGACAAATTGTGTCAAAACAACGCCATCCGCGACAATTTCTGGCTTCCGAGTGCATACCGAAAGTTTCTACTCGCGACGTTAGTGAGACGTGACGGCGGCGCGCTGCAGCGGAACGAACGGCCAGGGAGGGCAGCAGCCGGCGCGGCCCCAGGCAGCGCGTGGAGTGGCGAGTACACGGCTCCCCAGGTTCCTTGCACCCAATAGATCACGCCGTGCGCCAGCCGACACCACCGGCCGCCGAAGTATTTCAGCTCTATTGACCAGGCAGGGCAACGTACCAGAAAAATCCATCGGGAGGCCTGTAGATCATGGCCCCTTTCGGGGCACAAGGTGGTTCCCGACGAACACTGCTGCTCTAAGATGATAAACGTGACACTTACTGGCTGTCTAACGCCCTGCAAGCGCTGTCGTCCTTCCGTCCGACGGCCGGCAGCTACTAATGAACAAGTAACTACAGGGTAGGACCGTGGGCTGTGTCTCTTCCGTGACAATTTTTTATTATTTTGGCTACGGCTGAGATTCGTTTTGTGGTGAAAGTGTCTCTCTTTCGACACACCCCTGATAGATCTCCTAGATGCCGTACCCGCGTCACCCTCTGCGATCTCCGATTTCAATGTGAAATTAGTTGAACACAGTTTCTAACTTGAAGTCCTCCTGAGCAGAA
Organism: Schistocerca nitens; assembly: GCF_023898315.1. Classification (NCBI taxonomy): domain Eukaryota; kingdom Metazoa; phylum Arthropoda; class Insecta; order Orthoptera; family Acrididae; genus Schistocerca; species Schistocerca nitens. The sequence goes on along the minus strand of NC_064618.1, from coordinate 21,685,144 downwards.
GCGTACAAGTTGCTTCTTTCATTTTTGTTTGATTCGCTGAAATTCCCGATGGAGACTAAGCCTACTCCAGCGATGTAACAAAATACGTGAACACTGCGCTGCTAACATCTGACACGTGCGAAAACCCACGAGCTGCGCAGTGGTCTGAGATTCTCGTTAACGTGCAGGATCTGCAGTAACTAGTGCGACAGTAACTACTCAAACAAAATGGTGTCTTATCCAACCTAGGCTCTGAAAACATCACGGACGACATCTCACCTATCGGTTCTATCTTCCTTCATAGGAGGTCTGTAAGAAAAGTATCCGAGCTTCTCCCGAGAAGAAAAGAAAAAAAAACTGACTTACTTGGAGCATTGGACACCTGATCACCCTCAAAGTAGTTCCCTTGGGACTTCACACACTTCTCCCAGCGGTGCCGCCATTGTTGGAAGATTACCGAGAAAGTCTTTCTCGGAATGGAGTTTAGCTCAGCTGCCGTTGCTGCCGTGAACTTGCTCTTGTCTGGAATTGCGTTCCTTTCAATCGCCCCTTGACCTTGGGGAACAGCCAAAAGCTGCAGGGGGCCATATGAACAGAGTAAGGAGCCTGCTGAAGCACACGAAACTGGTGTTTATCCAAAAAAGTCTGAATCAAGTACGAGGAATGTTCTGGAGCATTGTCGTGATGGGGGGTGTCAATTTCCTGTCGACCGCGACTTGGGTCTCTTGCGCCGTACAGCATCACGTAGGCGGCGGAGGACATCCCTGTAGTACTTTTTGGTGATTGTTTGACCCTGCAGTGAGTACTCGTCGTTTACCACACCATGCGAGTCAAATAAAGCAGTCAGCGTCACTTTGACGTTGGCGATCCATCTTTGGCCTCGGTGACGAGGAATGCTTCCACTGTGACGACTGGGATTTGGTTTCCGGATCGTACCCATGTACCCAGGACTCGTCACCAGTGATCATGCTGTTTACCAAGTCCAGCATGTCCTGTGACACTTCAACACGAAGCTGATTTTCGCTCCTCCCTCAGCAGCTTTGGCACGAATTTCACCGACACTCTCTTAATGTCCAAATTTTCAGTCACAATGAAATGTGCCAAAAACGAGCTGATGCCCACCTCTTGCACATTTTCTCTGATAGTGATAGTGCCCCATCACCGCAGCGTTCGCTTTGGAAATGACCTGATCGTTCCGGCATGTTGATGGCCGACCGGGGCGTGGCTCGCTCTCCACCGATGTATCATTCCTTAATCTGTGAGATGCCCACAGCATCGTCAGCGATACTCATCTGAATCTTCCGTATGGTCCCCACCTGGCTGCCGCCCAGTTTCTGGAAAATTTGATGCAATAGCGCTGCTCCATTCGTTCCTTCAATTCCCTTGCAATGAAAAACCGTCGCGAGCACTACACACTGTCTGACTCAACTTCTGCTCGTCAGCGACTGACGGAATCGACAGGCGGTAAAAAATTCGTGCATGCGCACGGAGGTTCAAATTCGGTTTATGCAAGCGCGCTAGATTCAGATCCACCAGATGTCGGATAATACTTTTCTAACATATCTCGTATTTACACTGGCATCACTATATCGTACTGAAGTGCACATTACGGAATATTATAAACTACTCTATGAGAAAGGAGAAGGACTGTAGGAAAAAAAATATAACAGTAGTGTTCGCTGAGACAACCTGAGCGGCTATAAGTTCAGCTGCCTAACCGGAAATTGTTTTTCTTACTCCGGGCAGAATGGTCCGGATTCGTGGGCGTATGAGAGTGTAGGTGACGGAAATGCGTGCGTATAGCGTAGGCTCGTGTTTTCTGGTTTTCTACAAGCGTGAATACAGATTCTACGAGGAGCGACTAGGAAAGAGAAAAGTGGGCGACACTGCGTGATCTAACAACGCCGGTGTCTGCTGCTGCGCTTGCTCTGCGAATGGCCGGAGTGGGGAGGGAGAGGGGTGGTGGTTGAGGAGTAGGAGAGCAAGAGGGGGGAGGGAGAGGGGAGTGGTTGCGGCTGCGCCTGGCTGGCTGGTTGGGTGGGTGGCGGGCTAGCGGGATAGAATCAGCAGAGTTGCAAACCAGCCCCTCTAACGTAATTAATATTCACTGGCGGGTAGCGGCAGGCGTTGCATTAAATAAACAGGCGTGATTCGCCTCTTGCAAGTCAGATTCAGAATTAACATTCGTAGTTTACATTCACAACGCATACAATAGACGAGTTGGTAAGCGCTGTGTCGGCATTCGTCTGCAACTTCTCTCTGCGAACGGAATACGTGCGCACGTCGCGTCTGCCCCACTGCTAATTCGTCCCGTGTAGCAGCAACAGGCACAGCAATGAAAACGTCAGTGTCCGCTATTCCGACTCGCTTAACTTCGGCACTGTACATCAAAATGAAACTATAATGGTAAATTCACGATTTCCAGTGACTAATTTTGGTAACACGTGAGGTACCACGCTGTTAGATTTGTTACCGGTAGGCTCGACCGACACGCGAGTATTAAGAGATGCTGTGTGACCTCAGACGTCAATCCCAGAGCGGAAGACGATGTTCTGTTCGCTAAATGAGAGTATTTAGAGAGCCAGCATTTGCAGCTGATTGTAGAACATTTTTACTGCCGCCAGCGCACATTATGCGTAAGGACTGTGACAACGAAAGATATTAGAGGTCGTATGGGAGCTTCCACTGCGGTGGCAAAGACTCAAAGAGTCAGATAGCGGCATGCACATACAGAGATGGCGGTAGTATCGCCTATGGACGGTATAAAAGGGCACGCCACTGCCGGAGTTGTCGTTTATACTCAGGCGATTCACGTGACAAGGCTTCTGACTTCATTACGGTCGCACGATGGGCGTTAACATACTTTGAATGCAGAATGGTATTTGGAGCATTCCATTTCGGAAATAGTTAGGGCATTCAGTGCTCCGAGATTCACAGTGTCAAGTGCGTGCCGAAAATGTCACATTTCAGGCGTCATTTCTCGCCACGGCCAACGTAGTGGCCGACGGCCTTCGCTTAACTGTCGAGAACAACTGAGACTGGGTACAATTGTCAGTGCTAATAGACCAGCAACACCGCGTGAAGTAACCGCAGAAATCTGTCTGACCGAACTGAACAGATCATTCACTGGAAGTGATTGTGTTCGGCTACTTCATTTTCAGTCATTTATTAGCTTCGTGTTCCCGGATAACGATGGAATTTTTATGGATGACAATCACCATGTCAACTGGGCGCAATTGTTCGTGACCAGTTCCAATAATATTCTGGACAAATCTAGCGAAAACTTTGGCCCCCCCAGATCGCCCGACACAAGTACCATCCAACACTTACGGGACGTGATCGAGAGGTCGGTTCCCGCACAACATGCTGCAGCGGCAACACACTCGCAACTGTGGACGGCTACAAAGGCACCACGGTTCAGTACCTCTCCAGGGGACTTGCAGCGACTTATTGAGTCCGTCTCACGTCTCACGCCGTGGAAAAGCAAATCGGACACGATATTCGGAGATATCGCATGACTTTTGTCACCTTACTGTACACGGTCTTCTAGTTTGTCGGCGCCGACCGGTGTTGAGGACGATGATATATATATATATATATATATATATATATATATATATATATATATACAACCACCTCTGGCCATAATAATGGCCTTGATACGCCTGGACATTGAGTCAAACAGAGCTTGGATAGCGTGTACAGGTAGAGCTGCCCATGCAGCTTCAACACGATACCACAGTTCATCAAGAGTAGTGACTGGCGTGTGGTGACGATCCAGTTGCTCGGCCACCATTGACCAGACGTTTTCAATTGGTGAGAGATGTGGAGAGTGTGCTGGCCAGGGCAGCATTCGAACATTTTCTGTATCCAGAAAGGCCCGTACAGGACCTGCAACATGCGGTCGTGCATTAACCTGCTGAAATGTAGGGTTTCGCAGGGATCAAATGAAGGGTAGAGCCACGGGTCGTAACACATCTGAAATGTAACGTCCACTGTTCAAAGTGCCGTGAATGCGAACAAGAGGTGACTGAGACGTGTAACCAATGGCATCTCATACCATCACGCCGGGTTATACCCCAGTATGGCGATGACGAATACACGCTTCTAATGTGCGTTCACCGCGATGTCGCCCAACACGGATGCGACTATGACGATGCTGTAAAGAGAACCTGGATTCATCCGAAAAAAATGACGTTTTGCCATTCGTGCACCCAGGTTCGTCGTTGAGTAGACCATCGCAGGCAATCCTGTCTGTGATGAAGGGTCAAGGGTAAGCGCAGCCATGGTCTCCGAGCTGATAGTCCGTGCTGCTGCAAACGTCGTCGACCGTGCAGATGGTTGTTGTCTTGCAAACGTCCCCATCTGTTGACTCAGGGATCGCGACGTAGCTGCACGATCCGTTACAGCCATACGGATAAGATGCCTGTTATCTCGACTGCTAGTGATACGAGGCCGTTGGGATCCAGCACGGCGTTCCGTATTACCCTCCTGAACCCACCGATTCCAGATTCTGCTAACCGTCATTCGATCTCGACCAACGCGAGCAGCAATGTCGCAATGGGATACAATCCGACCTTTATCAAAGTCGGAAACGTGATGGTACGCATGTCTCCTCCTTACACGAGGCATCACAACAACGTTTCAGCAGGCAACGCCGGTCAACTGCTGTTTGTGTATGAGAAATCGGTTGGAAACTTTCCTCATGTCAGCACGTTGTAGGTGTCGCCACTGGCGCCAACCTTGTGTGAATGATCTGAAAATCTAATGATTTGCGCATATCACAGCATCTTGTTCCTGTCGGTTAAATTTCGCGACTGTAGCACGACATCTTCGTGGTGTAGCAATTTTAATGGCCAGTAGTGTAACTGTGCTTCGTATTACTAAGGCATGGCATGAATGAAATTGGGAACATACTAATTTAACAAAAGGCTTATTAATGTGGTACCGACACATTCTTGAACTACGAGGGTACCACAGAGAACAAAAAACGCATAGGTCAAGTTTCCATCAGCGGCTTTGTCAGCCAATGTTAAACTACTACTATGAACAGCGCTTTGACGAGAAGAGGTAGCCGGCCGTAAGCTCGTGTAGAAAATACCGGGACGCCAGCGGCTGGGCGCCAGCGAAAGCCGGCGGGGGTCCGCGGCGAGGTGCAGCGCACACACACTCAGGTACGGCACAGCTGTGGTCAATGTACGACTTCTTCAATTACCATCTCCTGAACAGTCATTTTGGCTTTCAGAGAGGTTGGTCGTTTGGTTGATTTGGGGGAGGGGACCAAACAGCGAGGCTATCGGTCCCACCGGATTACCGAAGGACGGGGAAGGAAGTTGGCCGTGCCCTTTCAAAAGAACCATCTCGGTCCTTGCCTAAAACGATTTAGGGAAATGACGCAGAACCTAAATCAGGATGGTCGGACGCGGATTTGAACCGTCATCCTCCGGAATGCGAGTGCAGTGTGCTGACCACTGCTCCACGTCGCTCGCTTGTAAACAGCCATTACTTTTAGTTTGGGGCTAATAAGATTCGAGAGTAAATTCCAGACGGCTATTAACGTCAGAGGGACATTTTACTGTCCGTCCAGGTAATTCTTTGGATGGAGGGATTTTTTCCTTCTTCGGCTGTACAGACGGTGGAGTCTGAGAAGCGGTACCAGAAGATGGACCCACGTCCACGGCATCATCGGGCGCAGCTTCCCCTTGAGAGGGCGTGGCAGATGCGGAACCACTGCCACCGTGACGTTTGCAGTTTTTGTGACGGCGCGGGCCGACAGTAGTGAAGTCCTCGTAAGTCCCGTCTGGCCAGGTAGACGGAGTAGACGCAGCAGCACTCGGTGGGGCGGCAGACTGCTGGAGCGTTGGTGAGGCTGATGGCGCAGCCCGAGAAGAGAGATCAGCAGCGGGACTCGCGCCCTCGGCCGAAGCAGATGTGGCTGCTCCTGGAAGGGTGGCGTCTGAGCCGGAGCTATCGCCGCGTGCGGACGAGCGGCAGGATGTACGGTGACGGCATCAGAAGGCCCACCAGGGCGGTGAGAGGAAACGGACGAAGCAACCCAAAGAGGGGCGTCCAGGTGGAGGTGAGGTACAGTAGGTGACGTAAGGGCAGCTGCCGGGTGAGAGGTCGATCACAAGGCGTCCAGGTGAATTGTCAGACGACGACAACGAGTAGGAGCGGTCCTGCATACGGGGGTGCGGGAGAGGCACACGTCGATCGGTGTCAGTGCCGGCGGCGACCAGAGATTTGTCGCGGTCGGGACGCCGTGCGCGGTCCGTAGCCCACTGGGAGGGGGGAGAGGGTGGTACGTGCGGCACCGGCACCGCAGCGCCACGGGGTGCGGCGGACGAGCAGAGGAAGTATCCCCGAGGAAGCCTGGCTGCAACGGCGCAGCCAGGCCAGGGTAGCATCTACTACAACCCCGAAAAAGACGCGTAAGAAGGCAGTAAGAAATCACTTCGTCTGAAACGACAGCACAGCGGTGTAGAAAATCCTCGTGAGCATTATAAAGATCTGCACCACGTGCAGTGAACACTACAGGACTCCAACCCGTTCATGGTTAATCACTGCACGCCTCTGTTCTATACACTGTTTGTTGATAGTTTCACCTAGTATTGAGTGCCTCACACATTTACTTCGTTTTTCGTACGTTTTACGCATGACTCTAGTATTTTCTTGTTCCTTCTCTGTTCATTTCATGTACTGCATTAACTAGATAATGTTGGTCATGCACCCTTACGGAATTTTATCATTCTTTGTTTGCAACGGAGTGCCGCAGGGTAGGAGGGGACTTCTGGCGGTCACGTTCCTCCAACCAATTCTCGCCTATGCGTAATTCTGGCGTTAGCGCTAACAGTGAGTGCTGACTATGTGCAACACTATATTTTCCTTCATTGTGGCTTCTTTAGCGATTTGTTTTACAGTTTTTTTAATATTATTCCGTGCAGAATCAAAGATGTTCATTCTTATGTCATTATCTAGAAAATTAGCACTTGAGCATATGCCAACTACTATCTCTTAACTCTTCCTCTTTTTAACAATCTGACTTTTGTCGTGTTCTATTTCATCACTTTTTATTACTGTATTGCCTCTTACACGTTATAAGCTCATTACAGACTTCAACTATTGTATTCACGTTTATTTTATGCTGTTCAATAAATCATTGAAAACTAGTGTATGCCTACATTAGCGACATCTGGTGGCTACTGTACGGCAGCTTGTTTTGAACAGTAGTACTACTGACAATATGACTCGTGCATATGATGTTATTTATATATACATTTGACGAAGCTGCCACTATAGTTGCAGTACATTAGGACTTTGGTTTTGTAAAATAGGTATGTCTCTTCATATTTAAAGCGCACAAACGCATATTTATGTCAGTAGCACTTTTCATTATGGTATTTTTATTGTTTTTAAGCTGTATACAATCTGCGAGTGTATTTATGTATTTTTTTCAATTTTTGCTGCAGATATGATGATGGTCATTATAGACCGAAACCGATAATATGTTAACAAAACGTTTGTGACGATAGACGTAAATTAAACTTATTATATATACGGGTCACTGTTTTATTTGCGACAACGTCGCAGCTTGTGAATAACTTAATACTTGTGATGAACGATGTAATTTATTGGTTTGGAAAATAAATGTGCTAAAAGAAGTAGCTCGTAAATTGTGATGTATGCTTTATACTTGGCTGAGACTAATGTAGTGTCGGTCTTTTCTATGTTTTTCATACTGAGTGGTAGTGTGTTTACCAGATGATCAACGTTGTGAAATTCCCTGCATTTGTGACGTTAACCTGACCCAGAACGCTAATTAAGAGCCACCCACGCCTGTAAGGTCCAAGCTACAAATTAGTGTTCATAACTTTAATAGATAACGCGAATTATTAAAGACCCTAGTTAGAGATCGTTAAGTGGAAGTTTGTACAGATAAATTATTTAATATGAATGGTGGTTGTTTGACAGTCTCTCGATTTACACTGAAACGTCTGTTAGATTCGTTTCATACTGTTTAACTTGCATTTCGTGCTGTCTCACTGAATCATTTGGAATTTAGTTTTGTACATCGTGTTTGTCCCCGTTCAGTGGTACACAGTTACATTAGACCATCAATTTTTCCAGTGAGCACTAAATCCTATGAACATTACCTACACTTCGTACTCCCAAATATCCTTTCTCTCTTTACCATCTGTATGAATTAGTGAATGAGTGTGTATGTTGAATTTGTCTTTCATATGGTAGCAGTACTGCATCTGCCTGTCTGTTGTAGTAGCCACAGCGTAGCCAACGTAGTTTTCTCAATCAAGGCAAAGAGATTTGCAGCCTTTCACTAGTCATTCGACAGTAGTTAAGTTTGTGGCGGAAAGGATCCCTTTGGTCTCTTCCGGCTACCTGGGGGAACTTCACCTCTGATGAGTGCAGATGCCAGTCTGAAGGGCGAGTTGTCATTGGTGAGTGTGTTAATGTGTGATGGTGTGTAGCTATTCCAAGTGATGTATACGTTTGATTTGCTACTCTGCTTAAATTTCGCTAGTTGAATCGTTATATTTTTCAGAGTGTAATCACGAGTATATTTTCTGTATTTAGTACGTTTTTTCCGGTCCTTGCCAGAACACGTGGTGTAGGAAGTTCGTTACTCCAGCACACGTTTAAAATTCAGTTGCCTGACGTCTCTTTTAACTGTAATGTATGTGTGAACTTTTGTCGTATGTGTGTGTGTTTTATTTCACTTTTAAGATTGTGTAGCTTCCTTCATGCCGCGTGGTGGTGATTACGTCGTGCGTAATTTCAGTACTATCTTGAATAAGATTTGTTCATAATTACGCGTGATATTTTATTGCTGTTTGTGTCTACATCGTTTACATTTGTTTTCTCGAAGTTTGACGAGTCTTAGTAATTTTGCTTTCTTCGTGAATATTGACGGCAATTGCGTCTGTTTCACTCCAGCGTACCTTAGTTTGAAGTGCATGGTGATGCAGATATTTTTTTTTCTCGGAATGTATTCCATAGTATTCGTATTCACAATAATCCAATCATAGCGACAGGGATGAAACTGTGAGCAAAATGTGATGGGCAAAATTCTTTGTATCCCTATTCTTGTGTGTGTGTGTGTGTGTGTGTGTGTGTGTGGATCATGTATGTTTCTGTGAATTTTTCGTATGCGTGCCTAATATTTCCTTTTCATTTATCGCTACAATGTACCGCAGCACTCAGTATTATAAGTGAGTTAATTAATCAAATAACAGACAACGACAGATAGTAGTGTAGAATTACTTTGTGAATCTTTAATATGATGTTTTATTTCAATAAACTATGTTAAACTGTGAAGACTGTTTCTCAGACAAACTCCTCTCCTTTGTAAGATTATTTTTAATAGGGTCCATCTGGCGTTTCTGAAGCACTAAAGGCAGGCCTTATATATGTAGATTTTTGTCTGATTATCTTAATTTTTCTATTGAGGCTTAAGCTTCTGCTTACTCTGAATTATTTGGTTTATTGTTTGTGCTTAAATTGTTCCCAAATGTTCATTCCATATACTCTCATCAGTGGCCAGTTGCGGGCTGTCTTTCAGAAGGACCGTGTCCAGTACCTCCTCGATAGCAAAGAAGATTACATTGCTGTCCTTTGTCAAATCACGGGAAATGCCTTACTACTTACTACACTCACCAAGTTTCTGGTGACAGGAAGATTAAAAATGTCATTAAAGACTTGCCACCTGAAGTTACAGAAGTGGATGTCAGGAGCGAACCACTCCGCCTCAATCTCATGGACCATTTGGTCCATCAATACAGCAAGAGGGACCCTGAGACCCACAGGTTAATCCCATTTCCCACACATGTGGTCTCCCTCTCTAGTAGGGATGATATTGAAAGGATCTACCAAGTCCAGTACCTTCTGAGCACTAAGGCGCGCAACGAATCCTATGAATGGCGCGCCGGGCCCTCCATCTGCCGCAGGTGCCAGCACTGGCGCCACGCTGCTAATTACTGTTCCTTGCCATTGCGGTGTGACAAGTGTGCGGAGATGTGCACCCTCCCACCCTTGGAGAAGCCCATCTGTGCCAGATGTCAGGGCACTTGTCAGGACCCCTCACCACCTGGTCTCCTGGAAGGGCTGCCCTGTGTATCAAAAGGCGCTTAAGTCTTCCCGCCCTCCTAGCAAGACACCTCGGTCGAATCGGCTACCTTCACCCCCACGAGACCTCACCCATTTCCCCCTCATCCGGGGCTGAACTGAGGTTCCTCCAATGGGGGATGTTCAGCCTCTTTCTGTAATTTCATCACAGGAGCATCCTTCAGTTCCGTCCCATGTGCCCACCTTTGCTGATGTAGCTCGGTCTCCTGCTCCTCGTCCGTCTCCTGTGGCGGCCACTAACGATCACCAAACAAAAAGACCAGCTATAGCATCGTCACACCCACCTGCTGGAGTGGCTCATCCTGTCAGCGTGGTATCTCCTCCACCAGCGCCAACTCCCCGGCCTGCTCATCGCATTGTCCAGCAACCCGTATATGTATGAAGGTGTCGAGTTCAGTCTTCAACCGTCTGATACCATTTGCGTTAAGGATGCAGACGATGAGATCCCTAGGGGGATGGCGGATGTGTGGTGGGCGATCCGCCATTATAATAAGTTCTAACTGAGCCCTTCAACCAGAGTGATGACCTTCATGAACCCGTCCTCCGACCGACGGATTTTTTGAGCTGTATCACGAATAATCGCCCTGATGTGGGTGTTCGTGAGAAAGGAGACGACCTCCAGGATGTTACTGAAACACACCTTAAGCCGACCGACGAGTTTCTCCTACGCAACATGGTCTGCTATCGGACTGACCAGCTCAATCGCCATAGTGGAGGCACAGCTGTGTTCCTCAGCAGGCTGTTGGTCCACAACCAAGAGGCTCTTCAGCCACTGGACTGCATAGAGGCCACAGCTGTCACTGTCTCCACCCGCCTTGGGGCCATCACATTTGCTGCAGCCTATTTGAGCCCTAACTAACCAATGCCTGAGGCCGACCTCTGCAAGCTGACGTCATTTGACAAGCTTATCATTGGGGCTGATCTTGATGCCAAACAGCCAGCTTGGCATTCTCGTGAGCTGGAGGATACCTTGGCACTGTCTGTCTCCTACACACATACCTGTCCGCTCCAACTGCCAGCTGTATGTTTTGGATGTGGCCATTTTTAAACATGTTGCTGCACAGTTTTCTTTGGAAACAGTACATGACCTAACTTCTGACCACGACCTGGTTCTTCTACACCTTACCGATGTTGCATTGTCCTTTGACGTCCGTTCTACTGTCATGGTTACTGATTGGGCCAAATTTGCAAGGATCCTCAACAACAGCACCCAGCTAGACCTAGACATAACAACCACTGCCAATCTTATACGTGCAGTGGCTACCTCACTGCGAAAATCCAGCGAGTGGTAAAAGTCTCTACTTCCCACGTTCCTAGGGCTCTAACCCCACTGGATGATTTACCTTCACTTTTGTGTGAACTTAAAATCCAAAAGAACCACTGCCGCCGCCAGTGAAAGCAATAACGTGACCCAGGACAAGTGTCACATGAAGCATCTCCAACGGGAGTTCGTTCGCCGCTTAGTGGATTCGAAATCGGAACAGTGGGAGGATAGGATGTCCACCTTTCTACTTCAGCATAAATCAGACTGGGCTGTCGTCCATGTCCTTGCAGATCCACTGCCCCATCCAGATGGCCACTGGTCTCACGTATGATACCCTCCATGTGGTGGATACCCTGACTGATGCCTTTGAGGCCCAAACCGAGCTGCTCGTCCTAGACCCTATGCCAGATGAACTCCAGGATGACCAAGATATCCTGAGGGCTGTTGCTGCCTTCCGAAACAGACCACCACTTATAGCCCCTTGTCTTACGTCCACAGCAGAAGTGCTCCGAATCCTCTGGAGGAAACGAGGTAATTCGGTCCCCGGCCTGGATGGGATCCTCAACGAACATGTCGGCTACCGTCAAATCCCCTAGTCATTTTCACCAGGATACTGAACTGCTGTCTTCAGAGTGGCCTTTTCCCTCCACAGTGGAAACAGGCATAGCTTATTGTGATCCCAAAGCCTTCTAAAGACGCTACCATACCTACCAACAACAGGCCCATCAGCCTTTTGAACACCATGGCGAAGGGCCTACAGTCTCTCACACTCCACGCATTTTCCAGCCTCTGGCGGCAGCCGGGACTATCTGTCGTGAACCGTTTGAGTTCACCTCCATACTGTCTGCTGTACTTCAAGTTCTCCGGATCACGGAGCACATCAGCAAGGTTTTTAATTCCAGTTGCAGCATGTCGACGGCAGTAGTCTTGTTGGACGTGCAAAATGCTTATGATAAGATTTGGCAGGACAACCTGGTGTGTAAGATGCTGGTGCAAACGCCCATCCCTTACATCTGCGTTAAGATCGTGGATGACTTCCTTCTCCAGAGGACCTTCCTCGTTGCTCAGCAGGGAAAGGTGTCCAGTGTACACCACATGTCAATGGATACCCCTCAGGGCTCTGTGCTGTCCCCTCTTCTTTTCAATATCTACGTCAATGACATGCCTGTCCTCTGTCACTGCCATTTGGCGCAATACGCCGATGACACGGCACTTTATACGACCGGCCACAATCCTGATCAACTCTTTGCTCGCCTCCAAAGGCAAGTGGATGCAAGTCACCTGGTGTCGCTCCAATAAAATGGCCCTCAGTGCCGCCAAAACCATGGCTGTGTATTTCACTAAACAGAGCCCTATACTCCAAAACAACATCTCAGTCGGGGGTGTCCATGTCCTGTGGCCCCAAGCTACCAAGTATCTTGGGGTCTGGTTGGATAAGTAACTTTTCATCCACCACCACGCAGAATACGTCGGTTAAAGTTAACAAAGGCCTTATACCCGCTCTTCTCCAGCTGAGAGCTGAATTTAGATACCAAGCTCCAGCTGTATCACTCCGTTGTCCTACCCTCACTAACATATGGTTCCTCTGCGTGGGCCACGATTAGTAAGTCCTAGATCCTGACGCTCCAGCGCCTACAGAATAAAGTTCTGAGGTGGAGTCTTCACGCCCCTCCGCTCACCAGGATTGTCACTCTGCACGAGGAGACAAATACAGCCCGTCTCAAGACGACCATTCGCTGTAAGGCTCGCCAACTGTACAGGAAAATAGACATCCTCCATGAGACAATCGCTGGACTCCAAACCATCTGCACTACAGTTCCACGGCGCTGGCACCGACTCTAAGAGGGCAATAAGCTTGCGCCTTTCGGATTCTTCTTCATCCTGATCCTGCTGGCTGCGGTGGCTGATCAGTTCTAGGCGCTACAGTCTGGAACCATGCGGCCACTATGGTCACAGGTTCGAAACCTGCCTCGGGCATGGATGTATGTGATGTCCTTAGGTTAGTTAGGTTTAAGTAGTTTTAAGTTCTAGGGGACTGATGACCTCAGAAGTCAAGTCCTATAATGCTCAGAGCCATTTGAACCGTTTCATCCTGATCCACAGCGGACACCATCTCATGACCCAATCACGGATTTTACCCCTGCCTTGCACAACACCCTCGGCATCCCCCTCCCTATGCATAGAACCATCTAGAAAGAAAAGAATAGAATATCTCTCCGACAGCTCAATCTAGGCACTTGCAAAACCAATATATATTACACAAAATTATTTTATCTAAGAATTATGTTTTACAAATGTAGTTCATTCACGCTGTGCTCCAGCCCTATCGACCTCTAGCTGATGGGTTAGCTCAGATAAGATGTGGGGGATGAATTCTAGAAAGACGGGAAAGACTGAATATAATACCCAGTATGTAAAAAAAAAAAATCGCTGTAGCACTCACATACATACACACAATCTGTTAAAGGGTACAGCAGTGTGTGTAGAGTGTGGCCCAAAACAGATATAGCACACAAAATCCGTTAAAGGATTCAGCAGTCTGTGTAACGTGCGGTCCAAAACAGTTATAGCACACACACAATCCTTCAAAGGATGCAGCAGTCTGTGGACTGTGGCTCAAACAGATATTTGAACACTGATAAAGTACTTACCAGGTAATTGATCTTCATCTCCTCAGCGGTGCTTGCCACTGCTGCTGCCGCTGTAGCTGCTGGTAGGCTTCATGATGAGGATGAAAGTTCCATTATTGAACTCTGGGCGAAGTACAGAAGCAGACTGAGGATGAGTTTGCTTGTGGTTTGGTTTATATAGCTTCTATGACGTCGAATGACGTCACTAATGCAGTAGCCAATAGGAGTGCAGCATTCTAGGGGGGGGGGGGGGGTGGCGCTAGGTTTTGAATGAATGATGACTGCTCTTCTAGTAGGAAAACCTCGAACGTCTCATTTGATCATCGACTCTCCAAGTGATACATTCACTTATCGAATATCATTAAAATTGGATTGGAAATAAGTACATAGGTAATTCATACTTTAGATCCATGATGTGTGTCACATGTGTTCAGTTACAATCGTTAGCATATGGCGAACGCAATGTTTGCCGCCATCTTGTGTAACAATACTCGAGCCATCAGCTGACGTGGCGCTGTGTACTAAGTCGGTTGCAGTCTGGACCTTGTGGTGAACACACTGGATGGCCGTACTGCATGAAATTGTTTAAATACAGACTTATATTCAAGACTGGTCGAATCCTTTTGCCACGAATCCTTAGCAGGAGGTGGCGGTCAGGTGACTGAGATTAGTCCAAGTGTCCTTTCTTTCGCGCCATTTTCTTAGTAGAGATACGCGAATTGACCTTTATTTACAGCCAAAATTCAAACTTGGCGCCAGTTCATAGGAAGAAGTGGCTGTTGGGTGACTTAGGTTAGTGGAGGTAGGACAAGTGACCTATCTTCCTACGATTTTCTTACATTAGTAGATATAACCGTGGTGTGATGCATTATCCTGTTGGAATTTGATCTTCCCACCTTTTTTCTGGGTGAGGGAGGGGTGGCACCTTCCGCCAAAAGCCGCCATCATGGATAACAGTACTTGCGCAATCATCTGACGTCGTAGCCGTCATCTTGGATTATGTCATGTGCTGATTCCAAGTCTACAGGCCACCATCTTGGATGATGTCATCGCCGCCATCTTGGATACATCTGGCAACAATGCAGAGTGGCGCAGAAAGAACATTGCTCCAATACTGGTGCTGTCATCGTCGACCACACAGACTTGCGAAAGGGCGCCATATGAGTTTTCAAGCTCCCGTTCGAGCTCCCAGCAGAAGTTATCACAGCTTCCCACCCCTATGGCACTGTACATAACGACACTGCCAAGTGCTGGGCGCAGTTCCAAACATACCCTGTTCTTAACAGTGTACAACAGATGACCATCGATCTCCATCGTCACATGGTATCTCAGCCGCAAATCAGTGGGTGCTGTGCGGTCATCGTATACGACGGCCAAGCCGAGACCTGTTCCAAGTGCGGCAAAGAAGGCCACCTCAGGTCTGAGTGTCTTCAGTGATGTATCACCCAACTGCCACCTCTACCGTGGCACCTCCGACTCCAACCACGGTTTTACCGATCGCCTATGCATCGGCGCTCTCTTGTCCTTCTGCCAGCCGCCGTCCATCAGACCACGTTCGGTGACCCTTTCTGCTGCTACAGATACCGCTGGGATTGGCGTATCACGCTCGCAGCCTGACGCTACTCCGGACCCACTACCAACAGCGTCGACTTCTGATCCCCTGCCGGCCAATGATATGGACGCCCCTTCACTTATCTTCCCCACTATGGCCTTCCTCCCAGACCATCGCAACTCCCTCCCGTCTTCCAACACAGACATGCAAACAATGTTCACCTAAAAGCTAAAAGGCGGAAGAGCAGCCACTGTACGGTCTCAGAACGAGACAGTTCACCTTCCACTGAGGCCTCGGAGAACCTGTTCGACGACATGAATGACGACGACACCAGCTCTGGCTGTGCCGGTGCCTACTCTGCTGGCTCGCCCAGGTGCACCTGAGCCAATGATGGACTCCAGTGCTGCGACTGCCACCGAGACGTCCTCCGCTCCTACGGACAACCAAATCGACAGCGCCCTCGAGGATGTGGAGTGACGACGTCGACGATGGCCCGAACCACGCGCTGGGGACAGAGTTAACCCAGACGGAGACCTAGATACGCCCGCGATAACACCGTTGCCTCGCCCCTCTTCACCCTCCGCAGATGGAGTTCCCCTCCACGGCGGTACATGACTCCAAACCTACCGAGTACCGACTATCAACACTAACACCATTAGCTCCCACCTGAAAATTCGATTGCTGCGAGATGATATGGGCATCGGACGTCGGCGACACTTGGCCACACTTGCAGACTCGCGGAAAATAATATTTCTCCTTCTCCTGGAGACCACCTGGGACGTGGCGTGGACGTGACCGAGAAGGCATTCCAGTGGCTGATATCACATACCTTCCATACGCCAGAGGAATGGGGACGCGTATTGTCAACATTTACGCTCCGTAAGGCTCCACCCGCAGATGCGACAGAGCAACTTCCATTCAGAAGAAATCGCCCTTCTTGTGCGCTGTGTCCATTATTTACTTGGTGGTGATTTTAATTGTGTCCTGCACCCTAACGATCAAATGTCCCACTACAAGTGTCAAGAACTGCGCCTTGTCGTCCGCGATCTGTTGCTCCGCGACTCGGGCGCGGCGACGCACCTCGACATACTTACCAGACGAGTCACTCCGCCAGCCAAGGATTTACATCTCTCAGGAACTCACACCTGCAGTCCAAGGTGCAGACTTTAGCCCTTGGCCTTTCCGGACCACTGTGACTACATCTGCAACATTCTCCTCCCGCAATAAGTGTCTGGCGCAGTTGTGCACCGTGGAAGCTAAGCACCTCCCATCTTCACGGTCCCGAATGTCTTCAATCCGTTACCGAGACGTCGGCCACCTGTGAACGTCGTTTACCTACGTACTGCACAATCTTGACTTGGTGGCTGGAATGTGCCAAACCTGCCATTCGACGCACCTCGATTCAGTACGGCAAGGAAGTAGGTGCTTGGTGCCGGTACAATACCGACCATTTCTACGCCGTTCTCCGCGGCCCAGCCACCCACCCCTGAAACGCAGAGCGAACGCAGCAGGATTAAGGCGCTAGCTGTAACGTTGACACGCCGTAGACTGCAGGGGGCGATGGTGCGGACCCGACTTGAAGGTTCGGCAGAACGAGAACATCTAACCGTGGATATCACTTTTTGTATGCGATGCAGATAGTCTGCCAGGCACTTCTTTATGAATAGCAGACTAATCACGTAGATGCAGATCACCTGCGACAGGAAACGCCGACAGAAAGTCACTTGCCAGTCCGAAATCGTCAATGTCTTTGTAGACCAATACCGTACAATGTACCATCAAGAACCAAGAAGTACTATCAAGAACCACGCTGAAGAGCTTGTGGTACCACACTTAACTCGCACCCTCGCTGGCGACGAGCCAGAGCCGGCTACGTGCGACCAAGTCCACGCTGCAGTCAACAACAGGTTGCCATTAGAATTTCATCGCGCTTTCCTTGCGCTAATGGCGTCACGGTGAACGACAATGTTTCACGAACTGTTGACGATGGGGAACTCAGTACCGCCGTCCTTTGCCACGGGAATTATTGTACCCACCCACAAACCGGTCGGGGTGGCCGAGCGGTTCTAGGCGCTTCAGTCTGGAACCGCGCGACCGCTACGGTCGCAGGTTCCAATCCTGCCTCTGGCATGGATGTGTGTGATGCCCTTAGGTTAGTTAGGTTTAAGTAGTTCTAAGTTCTAGGGGACTGATAACCTCCGATGTTAAGTCCCATAGTGCTCAGAGCCATTTGAACCATTTTGAACACCGGGAGTGACGACAGCACATTACCGTCCCCTGACTCTGCTTAACGCAGACTATAAAATTTTTGCACGACTCCTGGCGACGCGATTCGCAAGATCCTGCCTAGCATTGTACAGACCACTGCGGGTGGCTCAGTTAATATACAAACGGCCAGAGAAGAATGTCGTGATTTAACTGCACTGGAGCGGAGTGCAGACTCTCCGCCGCTTTGGTTGCCATTGATTTTGA
This sequence comes from Schistocerca nitens, assembly GCF_023898315.1. Lineage (NCBI taxonomy): Eukaryota > Metazoa > Arthropoda > Insecta > Orthoptera > Acrididae > Schistocerca > Schistocerca nitens. The sequence continues at coordinate 21,667,107 of NC_064618.1, read as the reverse complement.
CAGAGCATTCGACAAGGTGCGACATCGTTTTCTGTCCTCAGTAATGAGCCAAATGGGTTTTCCACCTGCCTTCATCGATGTCATCAGGCGCCTGTACGGTAGCGCCGAATCACTGATTCAAGTCAGTGGCCGTGTGGCGGGACCAGTGACGATCCGGCGTTCCGTAAGGCAAGGTTGCCCAATTTCGAAACTACTCTAGGCATTAAACCTGGAGCCACTCATCGCGAGTCTGGCGAGCCACATTTGTGGTCTCATTTTGCGGCAGCACAGTTTTCGGTGTCTTGCGTATGCGGACGACCTCCTCCTCTTGGTCCGCTCACGGAATGAAACATAGATGGTTCTTGATTTGATATCAACGTACGGAACTGCAGCGAGCACCAACATTAATGTTGCTATATCCACGACGATGTCCATTGGACAACGACTTAGCACCTCTCCGCTGTGTACATAAACTGCGATACGTTCGTATCATTTTCACCTCCACCGTGCGACGCTCCGCTACCATCAATTTTCGGCTTACTCTCTAAATTATACGCACGGCGGTGCGGCAAAATCTCCTCCGCCTACTCGATTCTTTACAACGTGTCGAATACCTCAATCAACATGTGGCGCCGAGATCGGTCCACATCTCACAGATACTCCCGCTGCCATCAACTGTTGGACGCAGCTTCCAGGCCGCGTTCGGATACTTTCTTACGGCCGGTAGGCTCTTTAAGGTATGCTACGAAACGCTCCCCCCACCCTGATGCGAGCGAGAGGCCTCGGCCTTGTCAGTGTGCGACTCCGAGCGGTGTCTCTGTACATCCGCACCATTCACAAGCAGTGGTACGGTGGCCCCTCCCTTACGCGCAGCTTGCTGGAAATGTTTATGCCCGATACCATACCGCCACCACTACCACTCGGACACATCAGGCACTATTTGACGCACATTTCTGATTTCATCACCGACTTCAGTTAGGCTCACACTCACTTACCGAGCACGCGTCTTCTACGAATTAAAGATTTTTACACCCCACTGCTCCGTTACATATCCAGCAACAACATCGAAATTAAGCATCCATCGACGCGGTGGCCCACGGTTTGGCATCATATCCAGCAGTGTTTCCTTCCCTCCAACGGTCGGTCAACATGGCACCACGTCGCATGTGGAAAATTCGCCACAAATCGACGTCTTCACGCCATCGAACTAACGGACACTCCGCTTTGTTCAATTCGCCACCTCGTTGATAACGATGCCCACCAACTGACTTGTGCTGCCACCAGTGACGTCTGGAAACTGGGTCGACAGTTCGTTGCCCGCTACCTCCGCGTTCCGCTGGACTCGATTGACCCACGAACTTCAATACATCCTGAGGATACTTATTCCCCCGCCACCAAAAATCATGCGATCGTGTGGGTCAGGGGGTGGACGATCACCTACATGTATGATGGTGACAAATCACGCCTTGACATCTGGCAGTACTTACAAACGGCCCACAGTGAAGTCGAGCACCGACCGCGCTACCGCGCCTTCTTCGCCGATTACCTTCGCGCGACCTTTATATCACCCCCGATCAGCTGGATGGTACCACACGCGGGCGGCAACCCCACCCCTTCCCTGCTGACATCTGAGACTCTCCGCGCTACGTTTTTATATCGTAGCCCACAGTGGAATAGGCGCATGGACACGCGCCCCTTTCTTTTACGCAATATATCAGAGCACGCTGGTCATTCCCCCAACTTCACTGTTTCCTCTTCCTTGGCTTTTGCTCCCCTTTCGGACCACCGCGGCCAGGCCTCGCATGTTGACCCCTGCCCACTCTGCCTCCACGCTCCGTCTGCCGAGCAGTTGCTCCACACCTTCTTCCCTGGGCTCATTCCTCTTAGCTTACTTCATTATTATTGTTATTATTTTTCCCACGTATTGTTAATAAAAACTTTTGCTCGCCTTGTTCAAATGTAATGTCTCGTGTTGATTCCGTTGGAAGGGTGGCCTTTCTGTTTTATTTATGCTTGTAAAAATAAAGATATTTTGTTTACTTACCCTGTTTCCGGTTCAGGGATGGGAAGGGCATCGTGGCCAGGCCGCGGGTTTCGACCCCTGCCTACCCTGTCTCCACCGGCTCAAAACTGACCACTCTACTCTTCACCAATTTTTTTTTAATAATTTAAGAAAAATAAAATGAAATTATCAACAAAAAAAGAATAAAAGGAGTAGCGTCTTTGATTAGTAATCAGAAAGTCCTCCGTCGCTATTTCGAAACCCGCCATGGCTTAAATTTTGCTTAATAGTCAGCACTGGCAGCCGATGACTTCCGCCATAAGAAGTGACCCTCATTCTGCCAACGACCTTGTTAAAAAGAGTAGAAGATTAGAGGAGCGGACAAAGGCTCAGGGCACTCTCTTGTCCTTGGGGTGGGAAACTGCCCCTAGAGCCGGAAGAATCAGCTATATCAATGGCATAAGGATGCAGAAGGCAGTGGAAACCACTGCACTGAAGACACAAAATGTGTATCCAAGTACACGTGGCCTGTAATTATAAAAGTGTCATGATGATCCCTCCATCGGCAAAACATTACGCAATGGTTCCCCTTTCGGATCTCCGGGAGGGGACTGCCAAGGGGGAGATTACCATCAGAAAAAGATTCAATAACCAACAGAAGAATAACGTTCTACGAATCGGGGCGTGGAATGTCAGAAGCTTCAACGAGGTAGGGAAACTAGAAAATCTGAAAAGGGAAATGCAAAGGCACAATCTAGATATAGTAGGAGACAGTGAAGTGAAATGGAAAGAGTGCAAGAGTGCAAGAGCAGATGAAAATGTTACAACAAGAGTAGGATTCGTTATGAATAGGGAGGCAGGGCAGAGAGTGTGTTACTGTGAACAGTTCAGTGATAGGGTTGTTCTTATCAGAATCGACGATAGACAAAACATATGAGGATATTGAAAGGGTAATACAGTATGTAAAGGGAGACGAAAACCTAATAGTCATGGAACACTGGAATGCAGTTTTAGGGGAATGAGTAGAAGAAAAGGTTACAGGAGAATATGGGCTTGGGACAAAGAATGAGAGAGGAGAAAGACTAATTGAGTTCTGTAACAAGTTCCAGTTAGTAATAGCGAATATTCTGTTCAAGAATCACAAGAGGAGGAGGTATACTTGGAAAAGGCCGAGGGATACGGGAAGATTTCAGTTAGATTACATCGTGGTCAAAGAGATTCTGAAATCAGAAACTGGATTGTAAGGCGTCCCCAGGAGCAGATGTAGACTCAGATCACAATATAGTAGTGATGAAGAGTAGGCTGAAGTTCAAGACATAAGTCAGGAAGAATCAATACGCAAAGAAGTTGGATATGGAAGTACTAAGGAATGACGAGATACGTTTGAAGTTCTCTAACCCTATAGATACAGCAATAAGGAATAGCGCAGTAGGCAGTACAGTTGAAGAGGAATGGACATCTCTAAAAAGGGCCATCACAGAAGTTGGGAGGAAAACATAGGTACAAAGAAGGTAGCAGCGAAGAAACCATGGGTAACAGAAGAAACACTTCAGCTGATCTATGAAAGGAGGAAGTACAAAAATGTTCCAGGAAACTCAGGAATACAGAAATACAAGTCGCTAAGAAATGAAATAAATAGGAAGTGCAGAGGGGCTAAGATGAAATGCCTGCATGAAAAATGTAAAGAAGCCGAAAGATTCTCGGAACGGCAGACTCAGCATACAGGAAATTCAAAACCACCTTCCGTGACATTAGAAGCAAGAGTGGTGACATTAAGAGTGCAACAGGAATTCCACAGCTAAATGCAGAGAAGAGAGCAGATAGGTGGAAAGAATACATTGAAGGCCTCTGTGTGGGGGTAGATTTGTCTGATGTGATACAAGAAGAGTCGGTTTAGAAGAGATAGGGGATTCAGTATTAGAATCAGAATTTAAAAGAGCTTTGGAAGACTTGAGATCAAATAAGGCAGAAGGAAGAGAGAACATTCGATCACAATTTTTAAAATCGTTGGGGAAAGTGGCAACAAAATGATTATTCACGTTGGTGTGTAGGATGTATGAGCTTGGCGACTTACCATCTCACTTCCGGAAAAATATCATCCGCAGATTTCCGAAGACTGTACGAGCTGACAATTGCGAGAAGTATAGTACAATCAGCTTAACAGCTCACGGATAAAAGTTGGTTACAATAACAATATACAGAAGAATCGGAAAAATATTGAGGATGTGATAGATGACGATCAGTTTGGCTTTAGGAAAGGTAAAGCTACCAGACAGGCAATTCTGACGTTGCGGTTGAAAATGGAAGCAATACTAAAGAAAAATCAGGAGACGTTCGCCGGTTTTTTCGACATGAAAAAAGCATTTGGCCATGGAAAATGGTGCAATATATTCGAAATATTGAGAAAAATAGGGGTAAATTACAGGGAGAGGCGGGTAATGTCCAATATGTACAAGAGTCAAGAGGGAATAATAAGAGTAGACGACCAAGAACGAAGTGCTCTGATTAAAAAGCGTATAAGACAAGCATGTAGTCTTTCGCTCCTACTGTTCGATTGTAATCGAAGAAGCAATGATGGAAATTAAAGAAAGGTTCAGGAGTGGAATTAATATTCAAGGTGAAAAGATATCAATGCTACGATTCGCTGATGACATTGCTATCCTGAGTGAAAGTGAAGAAAAATTACATGCTCTCTTAAGTGGAACGATTGATCTAATGAGAGAAGAATGTCAATTGAGAGTAAATCGAAGGAAGATGAAAGTAATGAGAAGTGGGAGAAATGAGAGCAGCGAGATACTTAAAATCAGAATTGATGGTCATGAAGTATATGAAGTTAAGGAAATAGTGGGACAACAGGGTTACCAGCACATTTTGTTAGTGTGAATTGCCTACATCAGGGGCAGGTATACACACAGGGGCAAACCTATTGTTCTCCTTTGATTGATAGGTACTTAACCCATTGTTCTGCTAAAAGGATCCTTGTTTATTGACAGGTCCTTAAACTATTGTTCCCCACTCCCTCCCCCTCCCGTTTGCCCCTCAGGAAACTCCAACCCACCCCCTCCCCCTCGCTGCTACAACTACACTTTCATGTTGGAGTTATTGGAATAGCCCCTCTCACTCTTATCAATTTGATTGATCAGTTCATTAATCCCTCCCCATCTGGTGAATCCACTCCACCCGTCCTCCAGAAAATGATGGGAAGTTCGAATTTTGGCGGGGAAAAAAGGGCACTTTGCTTATCTCTACTAACCTAAGAAAATAGTGGCAAAAAAGGTCACTCGGGCTACCTCCACTACCCTAAGTCATCTGCCCTCCACCTCCTCCTTGCAATTGGCAGGAAAAGGGGCAGTGTGTGCTGGGCTGCTCGATAGGATTGACGTAAGTTTTATTTTGCAGTGAGTCTTTATTTAAACAATTAGAGGCAGTAGCTCCATCCAGTGTGTTCACTATGAGGTCCAGAGCCCTACTGACCTAGTACACAGTACCGCAACCAGAGGGCACTGTCCTCCCTTCCATGACATAATCCAAGATGGCAGTCTGGGGGGAGGGAGAAATGGCGGGAAAAGAACTGAGCCTGTTTAGGGCCGCTGGAGAGAGAAAGGAGTGTACTTTATTTATTTCAGAACAGTTTATTTAGGGATGGATTTCACGTAGTTTATTTATTGCACTGATTCAAAATACTCACTCTGACGTGCTTGGGGTCACAATATGCAGTCTGCAGACCTCCAAACTACTCGTTACTTATCTAAATAATGCAGTACACTGATGTACAGACATGCAAACAACTCCTAAATTGTCAAAATAATGCGTGTATAATGCCCAGCAGACACGCTCACTAATTATAAAGAGTCAGAATAATGCAGTACAGTCATGTACAGACAGGCAAACAACTCTTAAATTACTGAAATAATGTATAGCACAGACTACAGAGCTACTCGCAAAATAATGCAACGGACACGCAAACAACTCGTAAATTGTCAAAATAGTGCATGTAAAAGGCTCTGAAAACTCCCTGACAACGCCTAAACAACCGAAAATAATGCTGTGCACAAACAGTGTATATAAAAAACGTTTTCAAACTATCGACATCAGCGACGTATCAGTGAACTGTTCCAACGTGCGCAAATGGCGACGCCGCCGGCACTGCCAGGCGCTTTGCAGGGCCAGCCGGGCTCAAGCCAGCGCCAGGGAGATGAACACAGGGGGCTGCTGCTAACAGCGACAAGGTGAAGCACGCGTCTACTTTTGGGTATACAGGTAAAGTTCATTGAGTGTTATACTGACGTCACATGCCTATGTAAATAAGAGCCAAGCCACCCTCTGGACGCGCATGCCGAGGCTGCCAATTCCGGACGCAAGATGCCTCTGGGCCACGAGCACGTGTTTACCGTTGCTGGTTCAATGCCTTTCTACCTGCTGTCCAGTGAACACCTAATTGCCGAGCGACTCACCACCGTAGGTGCAGATAAAAGGTTGTCAGTGTTATACTGACGTCACTGGTCGTGTTATAGAAATATGTTGCAATGCTTCCCAGAATAGCACAGCGTGCATTGTTCCTCGCGATCCTGATGGGACTTGCAAGACGCGTCTAGCCACGCACATGTTTACTGTGGCTGACACACAACTGCAAGTCCAGCATCTAGCGAAAGCTGTCTGACTAGCTACTCACCATTTCTCAATGTTATACTCATGTCACAAGGCTATGTAAATGTGTACCTCATGTAAAGTGTCGCAGAAATAGTTAACGATCGCTTTTGTAGGAGCTATAGTGATGTCTCAGCGTGTCTGCATGCAATTTCTTGTCCTAACAGGATCTATTTACGTAAATATCCCAGAATAAAACCGATTTCCTTCTTCCTGACGGTCCTAACGTGGCACCCCATCTGTGACATGGTACCCCTCCTGGAAATCGTTAAGTCCTGCTTTCAACAAACATATCTGAAACGCAAACGTTCTGACTGTTATGTGGAGACTCTATGTCCCAGCACAGAGGATGTCTTGGGAATGAATGGAGTATTCTGGTTGGCTCTTACTGAAATTACCCGCCAAATCACTGATGCTGCTAGTGTGGAAGCACTGCCCAACTTCCTCTTTCTCCAGATGAGACTTTCAGTGTCAAATCTATTTTGTACAGATCACCAAATTGCATTGACAGTTAAACCCTGCAAAGTGGCCTACAGATAGTCAAATACGGAAAGACTGTTGCTCAATTGCACTGCTCTGCCACTGAGGACGGAAGCTTGAATTAGAGCATGAAACCAACCACCAACCTGGCAATATATCACTGCGTACTGTGTCGACGTAGTAAACATACAATTCGTATCCTGCGCTATAGGAAATCGCCCCTTTCATATCATTCGTGTAGCTATCGACCGCCAGACACCCGTACATATACTGAAAAGACAGACAGCATAAGCGTATGCATCATATATACTCCCGCATGGTCGGGTGGTCATCCACCAAAACCGAAGGCCACAAGTCATCTGTCCTCAATGTGTAACCAGAGCGGCCTCAGCAGACTGAAGTCACTCTAAGAACTAAGTCGAGGGCGGCTCCCCGGTGTCACTGTTTCTGGCCCCCACATACTTGCTTGCTTGCTTTCCATACCCATCTCCAGACTCTGGGATTACAAGAACATATGTAATTTCGCATGGTTTGTAACAATATCATACCATTTTCGCGATATTTCTCGATATCAAGCACATAGCAATATCGCTTGGTTAGCAGCATCGCTTGTGCAGTATAATCTCGAAGATATAGACCGGAAATAATTTCTCTGGAAACACGAAATTTTAGCGAGGTGCAGCGTGCCATAAACCACTGACTAACTAGAAAATGATCTCGTCTGTGAAGAACTTTACATGCAAGTAGTTCCTCAATTTCTCCGCATTTTAGTGTATTTTCCCTCAATTTATACGTATTTTCCGTCATTTTTCGCAGTTATATCGATTTTTTATGTCACTTCTACCCATGCGATCATGACATAACCTCTCGTTCTGTGTTCTAATATTGCTTGTAAATGTAATACAGCTGCCAACACATAGCGCAAATGCACCGTTTTTCTGATCGGGAGGCGTAGTATAGAACTGTACTCGATTGCATCCAGTCGCCTCCACCCACATATTTGCTCTGTTTTCTGTATGTCTGTGTATATGCATGTTTCGGGGATGGCTTCCAGGACGCGCAGTAGACCCGAGTTAGCGTTCAAGTGTGGATCCGCCGCGCGTTATACCGGCGCGATGTCGGGACGCGGATCCAGAATACGCCACGTCTGGGATAGGGTATGAAGGTGGATCTGCCATGCGCAATGTACGGAGTGATGTCGGGATGCAGATCCACAATAAATCACATCCAAGTTATCGTTCGACTGTGGATCTGCAGCGCACAATATACCCAGACCGATGTTCAGAGGTTGCATGAATATCAAGAGCTGAGATGGTAAACCAGTCCTAAGAAATGAAGCGAAAGCTGAAAGGTGGAAGGAGTATATAGAGGGTCTATGCAAGAGAGATGAATGTGAAAGGGATATTATAGAAAGGGAAGTTGACGTAGATAAAGATGATATGGGAGGCATGATACTGCGAGAATTTGACAAAGCTCTGAAAGATGCAAGCCGCAACAAGGCCCCGAGAATAAACGATGTTGTGTCAGAACTACCGATAGCCTTAGGAGAGCCAGCCATGACATAACTCTTCCATCTAGTGCGCAAGCTAAGACAGCTGAAATACCCTCAGACTCAAGAAGAATGCAGTGATTCCAATTCCAAAGTAAGCAGCTGCTGACAGGTGTGAACATTTGCAAAATAATAACACTAATTCTTTATGGGATAAATGGAAAAACTGGTAGAAGCAGACGCTGGGGAATATCAGTTTTTAATCAGGAGAAATGTAGGAACTTGAGAAGCAATATTGACCCTACTATTTATTTAAAAGATAGGTTAAGGAAAATCAAACCTACATTTACAGCATTTTTCGACTTAAATAAAGCTTTTAACTATGTTGACTGGAATACTATTTTTCAAATTCTGGAGGTAGCGGGGGTAAAATACAGAGAATGGAAGGCTATTTACAACTTGTACACAAATCAGATGCCAGTCATAAGCGTCAAGGGGCGTGAAAGATAAGCAATGGTTGAGAAGTGGGTGAGACAGGGTTGTAGCTTATCCCCTATGTTATTAGACCTGTACATTGAACGAGCAGTAAAGGAAACAAAAGAAAAATTTGGATTATGAATTAAAGCTCTGTGACAAGAAATAAAAACTTTGAGGTTTTCCGATACATTGTAATTTTGTCAGAGACAGCAAGGAGCATGTGAACGATAAGGACAGTGTCTTGAAAGGAGAATATAAGAATAACGCCAACAAAAGCAAAACAACGATAATAGAATGTAGTAGAATTACATCAGGTGATGCTAAGGGAAATGGATTAAGAAACGAGAGTAGTAGAGCAACAAAGACGCCACTCTATGCTGCATTGTTGCCAAATTTATTCAAGATATCGCATCCAAGAAGGCGGCTATAGTGGCAGTGACGTCATGTGGAAAGTTCAAATTTTGTCGGGAAAATAGGACAATTGGGCTACCTCCACTAACCTAACCCCACCCCCTACACCCTCTATCCTCCCCCACTCTCTCCCCCCTCTCCCAATGGGAAACTGGCGGGAAAAGGACTCAATATGTGTTGGGCTGCAAAATAGGACAGACTAAGGTCTCTATTTTGTATGCTTTGCTCGCCTCCCCAACATTCCCCCATCTGGGAATTGGTAGGAAAAGGACGCAGTCTCTGCTGGGCTACTGGTAGGGTGGATGTAAGTATGCACTGTTTATTTAAACAATTTGAGCTGTCATAGGCAGCAGTTCCATCCAGTTTGTTCACCATGAGGTCTGGAATCCAACTAACCTAGTTCACATCACTGCCACCAGAGGGTGCTGACGGAACTCCCCCTACCCCCTCCAAGACATGATCCAAGATGGCGGTCTGGGGAAAAATGGTGGGAAAAGGACTCAGTGTGTAGCTGCCAGATTGGGAGGATGGACTTAATTGTTTACTGTGTTCAGTGGGTGAGGTGTGTGTACTGCAGGAGGAGGAGTTTAATGGGCATATTAGCTATAACCATGCAGCTGTGGACTGTGTCGATGGGAAAGATATTTGATGAAGACCAATACGCTAGATGAAATAATGAAGTGACAGCTGGACAGTGCAAAGTCACACTTCGCTACTGATGTTGATAAATGCGTGTGCTGTAACTATAGACCATTTGATAAAAGTTCAGTCAGTCTTCCAAAGCACGAAGCACAAGAGGCTAGTCGTTCATCCCAGAGTCTCTGCGCCCCACTGGGCTCCCTGCTCCAAGAGTCTTTGCACCTGCTGGAAGAGGACATGCAGGGTGGCCGTGCACACCAAGCAAGAAATACTCACAGCCTTCCTCCTTCCCATCCCCGACACACAGATACCCTGTTTCATGCACAGAACACACATATGAGCACACATGAACAAGAAACACTGACAACAACAAACAAGTGGTTCACTCTCACCTACTACAACAAAGCAGCCCACAGAAGAGGCAACATACGCAAAAAACATGGGATAAAGAAAACCTACAGGACAGACAACTCAACACAGAGAAAACTAAGGAGAACCAACACTAGCACAGACAAACACAATACATCTGGTATTTACCAACTAACATATCAGGATCGCAAATCAGTTTATATAGGACAGACAAGCAGAAACTTTAATTCCAGATACACAGAACACAGAAGAGAATTAAAAAGTAACTGTTGTCATTCCACATTTCCTGACGACCTTATGGACAAGAAACATAGCCCAACAGACATCAATACTGACTTGAAAATTTTCAAATGCAGCAACAGCTCCCCACAAAACCTAATAATTGAAGAAAACTATCAAATACAAAAAGCTGTAGTTGAAGGAAAACAAGTAATAAATGAATACCCAGCTCTCTGCAATGGAACTCTGTTGTCTGCCCTCAAAGAACAGTTAGAGAACACCAACCTATAGAACCCCTCCCACCCCCCATTATCCTTCACACACACACACACAAGAATGGCACATACACCCCTCAAAGATTCAAAACAACTGCCAGGAACAACTTCAACTGTTCCACTGTTCACCACATCTTGTATTTACACCTTCAACTCTTCCACTGCCCGTCATCTTGTTTTTAATCTGGTAAACAGTGATACAGTGACAAGTGACAGCTCAATACACAGAACTTCACAGCGAAGAAGATCAGGAAAAACGAATAACGTAAGTGAAACATAATGTAAATAGTCACAACACACACACACACACACACACACACACAAAACCTTCCACATAGAATTAATTAATTTCAGTCATAGCCATAACATTTCCAAATAGTAATTTTTGCTTAAATTATTTGTCTACATTAAGTTGTATACGCTTGCAGGAACTCTGAAAGAAAATAGGCACTATACATCTGGAAAATATACCATGTGATAAAAAGGTATGAATACATAATTTTAAGTGTTCTTCGAAAATTTGTTATTGTGATTTTAAAAACTAATATTCACATGTGTACAAACAGTAAACAACATTCTTTATATTTAACAGCCATAAAATAAAAGCCCACTGATGATGCTGCAACTGCAGTGAAACATGTTTGGGATAAAAAAAATAGTGTTTTGCTAAAGGTGGACCCCATCGAAAAACACATGTAATATTTAAACAATTTGCGATGTATTTACGCATTTTATTGTGGGGAACTTCAAGTATATAGTCTCCCATAAGTCCAACCCCTCGTCCAAGTCGTGGGAGATGGGCAACGGCACAAAGTAGGGGACTGCCTATAGGGGCGATGTACAGCGAGGACTTCGTGTGCGCTACGGTAGCTGGGAAGGCCCTATGAGAACACTGAAACGTGACGGCTAACGGGGCTCTGGTGAAGCTGCGATAGGCCTAGCAAGCCAGTAGTGGATAAATCAACTGCTTTTAAAAAGGGAACATGCCTCGGATCACGGAACGGATTTAAAGGAAACCGACCAAGCAATGGAAAAGGATTACGAGATGGTTTACGACTGGGCACCTTAAAAGTAAGGACTCTAACTGGAGATTAGAAGAAATTGTAGAAATGATGGAAAGGAGGAAATTGGACATCTTGGGACTTGCTGAGACTAGGTGGAGTTGGTGAAAAACCACTAAGTAAAGGATGTAAACTGTACTGGATAGGGAATGAGAGGGGAAGAAATGGAGTGGCAATAGTGGTCAGAGAGGGTCTGCAGGAGGAGGTGGAAGGTATCAATGATCGAATGATAAAAGCCAGAGTACGAGTGAAAGGAAAAAGCATTGAAATCATCCAAGCATATGCCCCACAGGTGGGGTGTACAAAAAAGGAGAAGGAGGAATTTGAAGATGACATGCAAAAGCAGCTAAATGGAGGTAATCAGATTATAATAGGGGACCTCAATGCACATGTTGGCACAGACAGGAAAGGATTCGAGGAGATAATGGGACCAGAGGGCTGGGGGAACCGAAATAGAGAAGGAAAATTGTTGCTGGAATTCTGCAAGAGGAATGGGCTGGCGATCGCAAATTCCTGATACAAGAAGAGAAGTAGCCGCAAAATAACTTGGTACAGTGGAGACTGGTCCCAAACTTCAGTAGTAGACTATGTACTAGTGGATAGGCAGATGATGAGCAGCCTCACAGATGTTAAGGCATTCCATCTGAGGCCTTAGACAGTGACCATCGGCTGTTGGTAGCCACCCTGAGAGAGAAAAAAGATAGGAGGGCAACAGATATACAGGAGAAAAGGTTGAAGACATGGATGCTGAAAGAGGATGAACGGAGGAACCAGCACCAGACACTGATCAGGAAGAAGCTGCCAAAGGAAGATCAGAGAACAGTGGAAAAAGAATGGGGAGATTTTAAGAGGGCTCTAGTTGAGGCAGCTGAGACTGTGTGCGGAAGAACTAGCACAAAGAGGAGAAGTAAGGAAACCCCATGGTGGAACAACATATGTAAAGAGGCAGTACTTCGAAAGAACAAAGCCTTCAGAGAATGGTTCCAGACCCGAACAGAGGAAGCTAGGGTAAAATATAAGGAAAGCAAGAAAGCGGCACAGACCATAGTAAGGGCGGAGAAGAAGATGTGGATGGAAAAATGGACAAGAATGTTAGAAGAGGACAGTGAAGGGAACAAAAAAGTACTTTACACCATGGTAAGAAATAAGAGGAACGACAGAAGCGAGTGCCTGAGGATCACGGATAATAATGGAAGAGTTGTGGAGGAAATGCATGAGCTCAAAAAGATTTGGAAGGAGTACTTTGAAGATCTGTTGAATGCCGCCAAGCGGGTAACTAACAGCGATGGAGAGCCTAAGGCAGCAGAAGATTATAATAGTGGGGAAATTGATGATCTAACTTGGAATGAAGTGGAAGAAGCCATAAAGAGGATGAAAGGGGGCAAGGCACCAGGTTGGGACGAAGTAACAGTGGATATGATACGAGCAGCAGGAGTAGTAGGAACCCAGTGGCTATACAGAGTGCTGAGGGTGGTGTGGAAGGAGAACAGAATTCCTGAGGATTGGAAGAAAGGAATTATAGTCCCGATCTTCAAGAAAGGGGATAAAAGGAGATGTGAGAACTACAGAGGAATCACCCTGCTATGCCACTGTGGAAAAATCTATGAAAAGATCCTGGAGAAGAGAATAAGAAGCAGTATTGAAAGTAGACTGCAAGAGGAGCAGTACGGTTTCAGACCGGGAAGATCAACAACGGACCTTATATTTGCAGTAAGGCAACTGCAGGAAAGGCACTATGAGTACGGGAAGGACTTACTCATGGCCTTTTTAGATATTGAGAAGGCGTATGACAGTATCTGTAGGGACAAGCTCTGGGATGTGCTGAACGCAAAAGGGATAGATGAAGAGATAACACGAAAAGTCAGAAAAATGTATGAGGGAAGTGAGAGTTGTGTGAAAGTGGGGAGGGAGCGTACTGAATGGTTCAAGCTGGAAAATGGGCTGCGACAGGGAAGTGCACTTTCGCCTTTATTGTTTATTATTGTTATGGATGAAATCCTACAGAAAGTATCAGATGCAATTGGAGATCATAAAATGAAAGCAGTGCTTTTTGCCGATGACCTGATGTTATGGGGAAATTGCGAGAAGGAGGTGCAAGAGCAGTTAGATGTATGGGAGGCAACGGCAGCACAATATGGAATGCATTTCTCTGCAAAGAAAAGTGAAATAATTGTCACAACAAGGAAGAAGAATAGGCCAAATGTGGATATAACTTGTGGAGGGGAAAAGCTACAAGTGGTAGAGAACTTCAAGTACCTGGGAAGCATGATTGAAAGTAAGGGGGGAAACGCAATGGAAATAAATGAAAGGTGCAGAAATGCAGGGCAGTTCTACAAATGCATTAGGGGGCTTATTTGGAGCAAGGAGGTGCCACAGAAATCCAAGGGAATTATATACCGAACCTACTTTGTCCCCATATTGGCATACGGAAGTGAGACATGGGTAATGCACAAAAGCGACAAAAGTAGAATACAGGCTAGTGAAATGAAGTTCCAGAGGAGCAGGTTGAGTGTAACAAGACGAGACAGATTGCGAAATGTGTATGTGAGGGAAAGACTAAAGGAGGAACCAGTACAGGACAGGATAGAAAAATCAAGACTGCAGTGGTATGGACACATGAAGAGAATGGATGAGGGAAGAATTCCAAAGAGGATGTTTGATCTGCAACTGGTGGGGAAGAGGCCCACAGGAAGACCAAGAGATAGATGGGTGAAGGGAGTGAAGGAATGTGTGACGAGAAGAGGAGAGAACTGGACGAAGGTGGAAGAGGGGGAATGGTGGAAAGACAGAACACGATGGAGAGGCTTGTGTTCCCGACAGGCCCAGCCAGTGGCTGGAAACTGTCCAAGATGATGATGATGATTGTGGGGTATACCACCACCACCACAATGGAACACAGTCTCTAAACAGATTGTGGCACATGGGTGTGAAACTACCCCAGAAACACTCCGCGCGCTTTTTGGTAAATACCCCTGACTTTGTGCACGAGCTACTTTGTGAATTACTAAATATGTCTATAAATACACTTTCAAAAAGATCGCTGCACAGTAATTTGCTCAATTTTGTGATGTATACCGCCGCGCCAGAAAATAGACTCTACAAAAAGGGAGAGAGAGAGAGAGATCATGGCACACAGAGACGTTTCGCACGCTTTTGTAGAAAATACTTTTGTTTTTAAGCACAAGCTGCTTCATGAGTTACTAAATCCAACTGAATGTATCTCTTAATACACTTACAAAGAAGATCGCTGCACAATAGTTTTATTCAGTTTGGAGACGTATACCTCCACAGTCGAACACAGATTCTAAAGAAAGATCGCTGCATACTTGTGAAACGTCCCTGAGACACTTCACACGATTTTGCGGGGAACAGATCCCGAAACCGATATCATCTGCAGTATCTGATTTTACACGCCAATAAACGATATTTAGAATAAATATCTCTGAAACTCTAAAAACAGGACGCTTACCACTTTTCGAATTTTAGCTGTTTGTTTGAAGGCACTGCCAGAGACAAAGAGAAAAATTTCTGAGTATATCCAGCTGCTGTCGTGTTCATCATTTTTCTGAAACTGTGAGTGGGCGTACTTTTATATTTGCTGCTGCTGGAGTCAGGGAAGTCAGTTTCCTCATTTCTCGAATCACATATTGGTGTCCAAGCACAGACGAGAAGATTAGAACAAGTACACATACAGAATTCGAAGAACTGTCCTGCACACGTGAAAAATGGTTGGAACATTCAGTGAATTTTCGATGTCCTACGATGACGAAGACCATTTTCATATTCTAGGACTTGTCAGAACGCAGAAATCCAGAATATGGGCAACAGAAAATCCACAAGTAGATCAACTACTACTTCATTATGCGAAGGTTGACGGCGGATTGACGGCATCGTTTATCATAGTATCATATTTTTTCGAGGGTTATATTACCTGTAAATTTACTGATAAACGATACGAGAGTCTTTTCACTCCAACGTCATTCCAGCTCTTCAACAGCGAGTATGTGTAGGTAAGATCACTTTTACGCAAGATGGCGCTTCTCCACACATTGCACACCCAGTGGAGTGGCTGTTGCAGAAGCATTTCGGAAATGCTAGAATTACCAGCCGTCATTTCACTACAGCCTGGCCGTCCAGATCAGTAATGGAACAAACTGTGTTCTGCACCAATTTCCATTGTTGCCAGATGTATCCAAGATGGTGGCGATGACATCATCAAAGATGGCAGCGTGTAGCCTTGGTAACAGCGCATGACATCGTCCATACTATGCCGAGGGGAAACGATCCCGAATATGTAGATCAGTTCTGAGAATGACTTTGGTATGATGTAAAAGGGATGATTTTGTATGGCAGAGGATATGAATTGTATGTTTACTACATCAACACAGTACGTGGTGATATATTGCTGGGTTAGATATCGGTTTCATGCTCTAATATTCAAGCTCCTGTCCTTAGCGAGAGAGCAGTGTAATTGAGTAACAGTCTTTTCGTATTTGACGATATGTATGGCACTTTGTGAGGTCTAGTCGTCGGTGCAATATGGTGATCAGTGAAAAATAATTTATTGCCACTGAATGTCAGATCTGTAGAAAGAAAGATAAGGCTGATGGTGCTTCCCTAGGACTGAGGAGCATCGTGACTACATATAGCCAGTGTGAGTGTAGGCATACCATAATTTTTTCGGGTGCTGTACAGATATAAAAGATAGCTGCACTGTTTGTGTAAAATGTGTATATATTGTATTGTAAAACTACTGTGGCTTACATTGTGTAAAATGCGTATATATGGCATTTTAAAGTTACTATGCTTTATGTTGTGGCATGACTAGAGATGATGGCCGTGTCCTGTTGTGAGGGATGTATCGATTCAGCACATCGATAACTGCGAGGGTATGAGAGAGATTTTTTTACGTGGAAAATTATGTGCGCTGTAGATACTGAGATTCGTTCCAGAAACACAACCATCATGAGCAGAAATTGCGTGTACATCCATCGGTGTCAGACTGTTGTGGAAAATCGTAATAATATTTAATTGTGGTTAGAGTGGTAAATATGTACATGGCTTCCAATATTCTTGTGAATCTCGTATGTATTTGATGATGTGTAGACACCTTTGCAGGCTTCACCATGAGTGAAATTTAGCAATCTGTGCAAAATAATTTCACTGCTCGAAATCCCATCTGCAGAAAGAAAGAAAAGGTGGATTGTGCTTTGATACTGGCAGCATCTGTAATTCGGCGAGTAAATTCTATAAGAGCCAATCATAATGCTCGATTCATTCACATCCTTTATGCTGGGATATAGGAGCCTGTACATAGCGGAGGGAACATTTGTTTGCGTCGAAAGCGGAGTGGGTGCCACGTTAGGTCTGCGAGGAAGACTGCATTCGACATTATTCTATGTTATTTTCGTAAACAGGTTCAGTTAGGAGAAGAATTTTCGCGCATACAAGCTGAAACATCAAGAAAGGGAGTGTTAACTATTTCTGGGACAATATACAATTTCCGCGAGTTCGACTCGGTTCCTATTTTTTACATAATCACGTGATATGAGCATAAGATTGAGAACATTGTTAGATGCGTTTTCGAAGGTTTGTAGCTACTCTCATCAACGGTAAAGACACGTGCTGCCCGGAGGTGTCTCGTATATGTGGGCCGCGTGAGCGCGCCTTGTAGTTCTGTGACTGTATACTAGAAAATAGAGGCACATTTCACTTGCTTCCGGCGCCTAGGAGATCACGTAATTTGCAGGGAATTTATCTGGTGTCAAGTACGAAAGGGGCGCCACCACCTCATGCATGCAGGACCTTAACAGGCGTCTGTGTGTGGTTTGACAGCTGACGGCCTCGTCGCTTCACGGGGGCTGCTGTTAACCTCCAGTGTGGCCTAGTGGACAGGGGATGGCAGAGGGTGCTTGTGCGTGTCTGTTGGGTTATTTTGGACAGTTTACGATTTCGCTTCTGCACATCAGTGTACTGAATTATTTAGGAGCAGTGGAATAGTTTATGTATAGCACAATCTGTGATGTCCGTATGCGTGTCACACACAGGTCACGAGCAGTGGAACAGCACAGTCTGTGACGTTGGTATCTGCACATCAGAGGTGTCCTGTTAGAATGACAATAGAGAGAAAATGGTCAAACAGATGAGAGGGATGATAGTGAGCTCTGGTGGTGGTGCTGTGCTCTAGGTCAGTTGGGCTCTGGATCTCTTGGCCAACACACCGCTTGGCGGTAGTGGCTAAAATTGTTTAAATAAAGAATGGTGCATGATTTCGACTATTTATGGTTAGAAAGCATGTTTGCAGAGTCTTTTAGTGGTTCGCATGTCTGTAGGCCGTGTGACGTGACCCCAAGCACGTCAGAGCGTGTGTTTTGTATCAGTGTAATAAAAATAGTCGATCCCTAAATAAATTGTTCGAAAACAAATAAAGTACACTCCTTCCTCTCTCCACCAGCCCACTGCAGGCTCAGTCCTTCTCCCACGAATCCCTAGGAGGAGGTGGCAGTCGTGTGACCTAGTCCAAGTGTTCTTTCTTTCACGCCATTTTCTTAGCAGAGGTAGCCCAATTGACCTACCTTCCAACAAAATTCAAACTTCCCGCCAGGGGGGGGAGGGGTGTGCCATTTGCATCATCGACTGACGTCACGGTCACTATCTTGGATGACATCATGCGCTGTGCAAGTTAGTACACGTTAGTGCACATTAGTGCACGATAGTACATGTTAGCCTTCCAATATGGGTTGGTAAGGGGACGTGGCGGTCGGTTGAGGATCGTGTTGGAGATTTTAACTATTTCATTCCAAGTCCAGGGGGTGTGGCACTTGCGAAAATATGACAAAATTTTAATTTCATAGCTGGGAGGTGGGCATGACACTTTTTTTGAATTTCCCGCCGCCGCCATCTTGGATTTCGCATGGGAACCCTATCAGTGTATCATGACCTTCCATCTCAGACGACAGTGCCCCTGGTGGTGGCACTGTGTACTAGGTCAGTACTTTCGAACTTTGTCCACTTACACCAACATTTCCAGCTTTGCTTGCTGCTTAGGTTTCCTGCCCTTAAACTATGATCTTATGCCACAAATATCTGTCCCAGCAATGTTCAGTTTGTAGATATCAGATATACCTAAAACCACATCAAGAAAGTTTGGGTATGCCGACGGCTGGTCACTCACAATGAAGCAATAAATCCTGATTGACCTATAATGCAAGAATTATTGGTGAA
This sequence comes from Schistocerca nitens, assembly GCF_023898315.1. NCBI lineage: Eukaryota > Metazoa > Arthropoda > Insecta > Orthoptera > Acrididae > Schistocerca > Schistocerca nitens. The sequence continues at coordinate 21,647,835 of NC_064618.1, read as the reverse complement.
TATTTCCGCAAATGGAAGTTAATCCAAATGTCACTAAGACAGAAGTGTCAGCGTTTCACCTAAGTAACCAGTTGGCCACAAAGAGCTCGCGGTCTGCTTTAAAGTACGCCTACTCAGACATAACAGAGACGCGAAATACCAAGGCGTCACGCTTGATGCAACACTCAGTTACAAGCAACATCTATTAACAACAACTGGAAAAGTAAAACTCGAAACAACATTCTCCAGAAGTTCTGTCGCACACTATCTGGTCCTCGAGACTCCGGGCTCGGTTTGTCCTGTTGCCAAGTATTGCTCCCCAACTTCTACGAATGGTTCTCACACGAGGCTTGTTGACGCGCACTTCATCCATGGTGTGCGTCTCATAACTCGCACACTCACACCTACACGTACTTTATGGCAAACAATAGGTAGCCACATACCACCTACAACTGTGCAGCAGGAAAGTGCGATTCTGAGAGAGTACAAAAAACTACAGAAAAATCCTCATGCCCAGTTCGTGCAGATTTTGCCACCTCCTCATAGGAAACCTTCGCTTTCGTCATCCTTCTCTGGAAACTGCAAGGATGTTGGCCGGCAACGACTTTAACACTAATGACTGCTGGAGACACACCTGACAGATTAATGCTACTTGGAACAACTTTACGTTGATCAGCCAGGACATTACGACTATCTAACAGCCGGCAGTCGACCTTTGTCACGGAAAACAGCTGCGGTGCGACGTGGCATGTTAGCAACGAGACTTTGATAGGTCGCTGGAGGGAAATGGCGCCACATTTACACACACAAGTCAGTTACTTCCCGTAAATTCTGCGGTGAATGACGATGAGCTCTGAGGTCACCTTCAATGACATCCCAGATGCGTCTCATCGGGCTGAGATCTGGCGAGCTGCGCGTCCACAACGCCAATTGGAACTGGCCCCTGGGTTCGTCGAACGACTCCATCACGCTCCTGGCCTTGTGACATGCGCCCTGTCTTGCTGAACAATGAAACTGCCTTCGGGACCATGATCGCCATGATCAAGTGATCCTTGGCCGTGACGGTGCCTTCCACGAGCTGCACTGGACCCATGGATGTCCATGTGAATGTTCCCCAGGGCGTAATGGAGCCGCCATCAGCTTGTCTCCATCCTGCAGTACAGGTGTCAAGGAGCTGCTCCCCTGGAAGACGACGGATTCGCGCTTGCCATTGACTTGATGAAGAAGGTATCGCGATTCGTAAGATCATCAAACGCTCTGCCACTGCACCAACGTCTAGTGCCGATCGTCACGTGCCCGTTTCGGTCGTATTTGCCGATGTCGTGGTTTTACATTGGTACATGCAAGGGCCGTCGGCTGCGTAGCCCTATCGTTGGGAGTGTTGGGTGCACGGTGTCTTGACACACACTTGTACTCAGCCTAGCATTAAAGCCCTATGTTAGTTCTGCCACAGTTCGCCGCCTGTCCTGTTCCACCAGTCTGCCCAGCCTACGACGTCCAACATCTGTAATGAGGGGTGGCCGCCCAACCCCAAAACGTGTGGACGTGGTTTCACCTTGGTTTCGCCACATTTTGGAGACACTCAGCACAGCACTTTTCGAACACCTGACAATCCGTGCAGTTTTCGAAATACTCTTGCTGAACCACCAGGCCATCAGTATCTGTCCTCGGTCAAACTCAGATAGATTACGCACCTCCCCCATTCTACACACGGATAGTACGCTCACTGATACTAGATGCACTGTGCATGTGTCTGACTAGCAGCCGTTCCTCAGCAGGTGACGCTGCTACCGCCTGGACGTGGTTTTACCGATAGTAGACCGGTGGTCATAATGTTCTTCCTGATCAGTCTGTATGTCGTCCCCATCGACCAAGCAATCTGGCTACGAATTTCCGTGATATATCTGGCAGGTTCTTAACCGAATAAGAGCCAACAGTGGCCGGGGTGGCAGTTGTCTGCACAGCAGCAAGAAAATACCTCCTCCAAGTTGTGACTGTGGCGCTGACAAGCATACTGTCCACCACCTAGTGGGAAAATACCCTCTCAGAGCTTTCCCTAGCGCTCCAAAAGAGTTGCTAGTGATGTCGGAGCGACCGATAGACTACATTCATTGCCTGGCTATTAGTTCTTAGTTTGAAATTATTATAAATAGTAATGTTTAGTGATGTAGCCCTGTGCTAAGTAGAGAAACATTTCCAGCCTGACAGATGGACGTTTGACGTCCACTGCTCGGGTAACCAGAATGCTGAGAGCGGTGCACTCAGCAGAGATTAGGGAGGGGGAAAGGGGGGGGGGGGCTCTGTATGCTCTTCTCGCGTCGCCGCAGTCGTCCCGGCGAGCGTGGTACCGGCAATTAGACATCCCTTCCACTCTCTCCTGCCTTTCCTATGGTCCAGTCAAATATTAGTCGAATTGACGCCTTCTGAACGCGATCCGGCCTATTGCCGAGCAGTCTAAATTAATGTGCGTTCATTTCGCCGCGGAACATTAAATTACCCTCGTTGCGCCGTAAAATATCTGCACGAAATGTGCGGCTGAAAGAAAAAAGAAAACAAGTTAAAAACGCTGCTCAGCGGCCAGTGAAATTTATGCGTGTTACACGCACACGCAGACTGTCGGCCGACTGGCAGAGTGACAGAGCGAAATGTGTACTTGTATGTGTGTGTGTGTGTGTGTTTGTGCGTGTGTGTACCAGAGAGAGAGAAAGAGAGAGAGTGTGTGTGTATTTGTTTTGCTCTGCGCATTTCCGTGAACGCCATTTCCTAAGCGGCAAAAGATAGATGCTTTACTGTCTTGTGACGCGTTTTTCAGACCGATCGGGTTTCTGATAATCTAACTTCAGCCGTGCAGTTTTTTCAACTATGGAATCTGGCTTCTTTTTACCATCTGGCACACCGTTCTTAGTTTTATGTAGATTTTTCTTTCTCCCCTCATCAGCATATTTCATCGCTACCGCGTCTACACACTCTGTGCCTGTTCCAAACTCATATACATTTCATAACAATTTTACCACATCCACTAGGTCGAATAATAGCACATCTAATAGAATTATGTAATAATTTACAATGTTTATCTTTTGACTTCTCTTGTGAAATTCTTATTTTTGGTTCCCAATCTGTTTCCATTTAATTACCAATAAATGAGTAGCATAACACAACTGAGTGACAATTCGTCAGAGCTCAAAAGAAAAAAAAGATGAACTATACCTACAAGAGATAACTTTAGAAGTGTAGCATTGGTTGGATTTTATACTACATTTTTAACTCCAAATGTTACAGCAAAAAGTAATAAACTATACTGTGATGGTAAAACATTAATAATTATACTTTGAAAAGTCTAGAAAAATATATCCATTCAAAAAAGCCTAATTTACGTATTAAAGCTAATAAATTGTTGAGAGTCTCCATTTATATAGGAAAAAATCTCCAGTATTGTTCCCCATTTACATTAGTCTACTTACAATGAGAAATTTTCTAGCTTTTGTATTGTATTTTTAGTGTATTTATTAGCTGTGGTGTTAATGAGCAATTTATTCCAAATAATGATAAATCAGTTGTAACAACTGTTATTATCCTTTTTGTGAATTCATTATACTTATAAAATGTATCACCTTTGAAAAAAATACAAGCCATTGAGGTATTTAAATACAGAATTTATATGTGTTGGTAAGTTGGTTGGGAAATAATATAAGCATTTCAGAAATTATCTGAAGATTTTATAAGAGAATGTAAAGGCGAAGTTAATTGGGAAATTATATCAGCATTCCAGAAATTATCTGGAGATTTTATAAGAGACTTTCAGAATAAAGTTAACTGTGAAAATTTATCAAGTGAGCAAAAATTGTCTGAACACTTTGTAACAGAATTTCAACCAAATTAGACTGGACTTCAATATCATCATTTCAAAAATTATCTGAAGATTTTGTAAGAGAATTTCAGAATGAAGTTAATTGGGAAAATATATCAACTTCGCAAAAATTATCTGAAAATTTCATTAGAGAATTTCAAGATAAATTAGACTGGAATGAAATATCAATTGGCAAAAGTTATTTGAAAATTTCATTATAGAATGTAAAGATAAAGTTAGTTCGGAATAAATTTTAAAATATCAAAAACTATCTGAAACTTTCATACAAAAAGCAACACAATGTTATGAATTAATTGACTCTTCAGAAGTAGATTGCGCTATATGTTTAACTAATAAAGACTGTAAATTTGTAAAAACTAAAATTTTAATTTAACTAACTGCTTTCATTCAGTGCAATCACACTTTTGAGTAAATTAACTTAAGTGTTAATTTGATGAGAGTACTGACATCTTAATGGTTACTATGCAACAAGTTAATAATATCTTTGATTAATGTAATTATTTTATTCCCAATTTCGTTGGCTGGGGACCCTAAATAATTTATTATAAAAGAGAATATCAGAGCGCTTATTTGCATTAGCTTTCATTAGTACAGTAAGTTTAGAAAGCCCCACATAACCTTTCAGTAGAACCCATTTGCTGTTTGAGGAAAATATCACATCCGTGGGGGGAGGAAAGAAGATCTGAGACAAACATCCTTTCTTTGCTGGCAAGTGGCTGGAGTATTGGACGTAGCTGCTAGCTTTAGAAAAACACTCTTCGTTCATTCTGAAGGAAGCAGGTAGCTTGATATTTCTGACATCACCTGCACCCTTCAAAATACATGTTGTTGTTAGTCAGAGTGTGGATGTCATGTGAAGACTCTAACCTCGCTTTCTTTTTGTTCTTCAAGCAGGCTTGGTGCATGTAGCTACTGTGGGAGGCAAAAAATTCTGTGAAACAAGTAGAGGCCCCTTTCTGAAAACATCCTTTGTTGCCGGCAACAAACTGTACACATCTACTATCTTCAGCAAAACACCCTTTGTTCATTCTGAGATAGAGTGATACGTCTGGCATAACCAATGCCAGCTGCATCCCTCGAAATATGTATTGCTGTTTTCCTTAGGAAAGAACTGTGGGGAAAGACAGTATCCCTCGAAAACAAAAAAAAATAGATGACCAGCAAAGCGCGCCTTAACAGCGCCATTGAACATTACAATCCTCCGCCAATTTCCATCTGTTTGATGTGGAAGTCGAAGGCTAGGGCACTATTAGGGAGGCAGACAACTTATCATCAGTAGACCACCAGGCACCTAGCCAAGCGGTGCATGTGTCACGGTTGTGTCATCTGAGTCTGCCTGGGAATTACTAGCTCATGTGGAGTGGCGCCTTTCGTGTGAAATAGCCCACAACAGGCCAGGAGTCATGAGGGAGGCGTGTCCTGCAGTGTCCTGTGATGCGTCCATTGTGGATGCGGCAGTGCCAGAAAGGTTGTGGGTGGAGGGGTGCGGGGCTGGCAACACAGACGCTGCAAGAGTATTGCATCACACCACTGAATGTCCTAATGACTTTGCAATCGCACTGTACGAAGCGATGAAGCAATAAGAAGTTAAACAGGAGCATCCCTGTACTACGAAATGCAAATTATGTCCTTCTCAGAGCATAATTCTCCGATTTCTCGTCTTCTGAATCGTTTTAGTTTCTTTTTTTTTTATTATTATTATTTTTGCTTTTTTGGATTTCTACCACCTATTTCGGTTTTATAAACAATTTCCATCAACAGTTTTCATTAATATTACGTCCTCTAAATTTACAATTGAGCTGTACAGATATATTCGGAATTGCCACCAGTAGGATGGGTTGTGTGAGGGGGAGGGTGGGGAGGTGAGAGGGGGCTGAGGCTCACGTGCAGTCTGAGAAAAACATATGACGTCATCTGGTGGAGGAGGTGGGCGTGGTCGGGGGATTAATTGATCAACTTAAGTAATTTGCATATCAAATTGGTATCAAAATAGCACCCATGTCGCCACTGCCCTACTACTGACGACATATGAAAGTTTCGCTAAGTCTGCGGCTAGTGCACAGGTAGCCAAATGGTAAGATCACCGCTCGCACTAAGCAGTCCGATACAAATTTTCATTGTCTTCATTCCACTATGCAACTGATGGTTTTCACTTAAAACTTCCGGGCTGATAGGCCATGGTCGAAGTATAAAACTCTCTCCTGACGTTTCGTCTCCGACTGCGGGAGACATCCTCGGAGGTAAAGCGGCGAACTGCGAAGAGAACTCGAGGAAGCGCTGATTATATAGGCAGTACAGAGGCCGCCACTGACGATCACGTGGCTTCGGTTATGAGATTGTCTCTGGTAATGCCAACACTGTCGATTGAAAGTAATCGATCGTCACGCTTGCGGTGCAACGCTGGCATCCAAATTTTATCCAGTTTAACACCTTCGTCTTTCCTGTTGGATGCCTTCTTGACACATTTAAACAGCATTAATTCGAAAACCCAATTCACTATGGAGACGAAAAAGGAATGGGCAATTGAACTTCCTGGATGTGTCTGTGATTAAACGACGGGACGGAACGTTGGGCCATAAGGTGTACAGAAAGCCCACACATGGTGATCGTTGTCTACACTAAGACTCAAACCAACACCCTAGACAAAAAAGAGGTGTAATGAAAACTTTGGTAGACAGGGCGTACAAACTTTGTGAAGCTGTTTATTTAAAAGATGAGATTGAACATCTACGGTCAACTTTCATGAAGAATGGCTATATCAAGGATATAGATCGAGCACTTCGCTCTAGGCAGAAATCAGGAGTAACGACGAAAACAGTCGCCCAAGGGCAAAGTTTTTCTTCCGTTCATTAGTAAGGTCACAGGTCGTGCACTAAATATTCAAGATCACCTAAAAATAACCGTCAGCTCAGAAAAGAAGTTTTGAAATACAAACTACTCTAATACAAAGAAAATAATCTCCTTTTCAGAATATTTATAATTATATCATTTTCTTTTTTTTATTGAGCACTCAGAATGCCTAGCATGAATAGACGAAACGTGTTTGGTACACACAAATGAAATATTTAGTTGGTATAGTCAGAATTGACATATAAATTTGACTAAAACGTATAGGGTTGCTTACGGGAAAATTGTTATGGAAAGCTGATGCTGTTTCTTATTGAAATTCATCTTTATTGTTGTAAAATACAATCAGTATTATAGTTAATGTTGCCGACTGTCAGTTGTAGATGGCTTACATGCGCTTCCATCAAATGTTCTTCCATGAGATTGCAGTTGTGTAGCTTGTTGATACGCGCCTGTTTCGTATATTCTACTATGGTGTTGCAATTGTGTTGCATCGTATTGGAGTGGAAACTGTGGTGGAGATTGCATTACGTGCATATACGGATTTGAGTGAGGCGTAAAAATTTGGGAATCACAACTTAATTTCCTCTTCTTTGCCAAAAAGAGTACATCCGAAATAATTGTTTTTGCTATGTCCTTTTGTTCGTTATCAGTAATTGCCTGACTCTCGAGACCCACACATTTACCAAAGGCAGTGGCATCATTGTCAGGGGTAGAGTCATCAGCCTGCAGCCTGCAGGTACTGGGACACAAGACCTGCTAACTGACATCTCTTTTTCGTCCATGATGTTCTCTACTGAGTTCGGCCACATCTCTTTTTCCCTGCAGTGGGCGTTGCAGCTGGTGGGCTTCCAGATGAAGGTAGCTCCTGTGACAGGTTCACCTTGAAAGCACAATGTCTGCATCAAAAATATGCAGTGTTTTCACTGTTTGTACAACTTTGGCACTTAATTGGCATTTCGGTAATTTTATCAATTTTAATTTCAGACTCCTTCATCTCAAGAAGATTGGAGAAACTTTGCTCGTCAGTTTAAAGAACTGTGGAATTTTGAAAACTGTTTAGGGGCATTGGATGGTAAGCATGTCCTCATTAAAAAAACCTGCGGATAGTGGCTCCTATTACTATAATTACAAAGGTACTTTCAGTGTTGTCCTTTTCGCTGTTGTAAATACAAACTATGAGTTTATATATGTTCACACCGGTACGAATGGTCGAGTGTCAGATGGTGGTATTCTAAAGCTTACAGACTTCTACACTTCACTAGTATCTGGAACTCTAAATTTACCAGATCCCGTTTATCTGGAAGGAGTGGATTCTACAGTGTCATTTGTGTTCGTAGGTGATGAAGCTTTCCCTTTGATGCCGAATTTAATGAACCCGTATCCTCAAAGGAACTGAGGAAGGGAGAAAAAGATCTTCAATTACAGGCTTCGCAGAGCTCGGTGGGTAGTTGAGATTGCTTTTGGAATAATGGCAAACAGATTTAGAGTGTTATTAACGCCAATAGCGGTTGACGTAAAAACTGTTGATGGAATCGTTCTTGCATGTACAGTTTTGCACAACTTTTTAGGGAAGAAAAGCCCTAATTACATTCATACTGCCGCTGATTGCAATAACTCACAAATTGTAAACCTTATTGATAAAATCTTGCAGTCAACAAATGTTAAGACTCGATACGACATGACAAACCAGCACAGTTGCTGCAGAGGAAGTGCGAGGAAAATACAAGCAATATTTCAGTGACGTGAATGAATTAGAAAAATGGTTCAAATGGCTCTGAGCGCTATGGGACTTAACTGCTGAGGTCATCAGTCCCCTAGAACTTAAACCTAACCTAAGGACATCACACACATCCATGCCCGAGGCAGGATTCGAACCTACGACTGTAGCAGTCGCGCGGTTCCGGACTGTAGCGCCTAGAACCACTTGGCCACTCCGGCCGGCTTGAATTAGAATGTCAAGAAACTTTGATCATTTAGAGTTTATGTCCAGAGCAACATTTATTTATACTTTGTATACTTAATAAATAAAAGCGTTTGTATACTTACAACATCAATATCTGACTCATCATTTACTTCTTCAGTCTGTTCATCCTCCAGAGTCCTCCCCTGTGTTAGTGAAGATATCCCACATCGCACCTCTTCTTGATCCAGGGTGAACTGCAGGAGATCGTAGTACGGAAGCGTCGGTTCTGGCACTTTTGAGCAGCGCTTCCAGTTGCTGATGTAACGTCCTGTATTTTTCTAAACAGTCGCCGGAAAGACGCTCGTAGAGAACTATTTTTTTTAATAACAAACGCCTTGTCTGCTGCACGATTTATCTCTTTGCACGTAGCTATAAGAACTTCGTAGACTTTGTTCCTCATATTCCTATTGGAGTAGTCCTTCGATTTTATCTCTGTGGTGTGCGTACTGTAAGAGCTTCGGTACACACACCATCAGATTATTTGACTTGTCGCTCTAACGAAGTAGGCGAGTGTCAGCAATATGTCTCGTGATCTTATCGTGGCGTGTTTATCTTCTGCCGTTAGGTCAGACGATAGAAATGCCACTTGCACGCTTAGAGTAGCAGATTGACGGTGACCGACTTTAAACAGAACTTGATTAATTTTCGCACACATTTATTAAAATGATAAAAATCGTAAACCTTACTTAACTTGAATCTGGATGCTATTTACGATTGACAATCTGAAGTTCCTTTGGTCTTGGTATGTAAATCTTACTCTCACATATCTCTGATACTTGACAAAGTGTCTATACATTTCTGTTCATGGCTATGTACAGGAATATGATAATCTTATTAGGCGCAGACTGAAACTTGAGTACAGACTAATGCAGACTAATGCAGACTGACTAATCGGAGGTCTGTACACTCGTTATAATACCTCGCGCGTTCAGTTATCACTGCGCGAGTGTGATGCGCGAGGAGAAAACGTTCTACGTTAGCAGCAATCTCATTGGCTGCGTTACATATTAATACGCGGATCGGCAGAAGCAGAATTTGGTCCGTCTCTAAGACAGCGCCATCTCATAGTGCGGAGACGGACGAGCGCTGCGCCTGCGCTGTTGTGCTTAGCGGGGCGCGCTCTAGTGGGAAAGTTGTGTACGCGCTGACTACGCGGAACTATGTACACAACAGTCTCACACAAACATGGCCATTCTGTGTACATATTAATGAAACACTCCCAAAAGTCTTTGTTTTCCTCGAACGACGTTATCAAAAAGCAGCGAAAAGCAGTGACAACGAAAGGCGTAGTGAATAACACAGAGTGAGACACCGTACTGACGGAATGTGGGCTAGGAGGAAGCGGCCGGCCTGAGCTGCGGCCCCGGCGGTCGGGGAAAGGCGGCGGCGCGCCGGTGGAGGCGACGGACCCGAACTCCGGACACGAGCGCGAGCCCATCGCCCACACACGGGCGACCCGGGCGCGGCCGACCCTCTCGACGGGTCGGTCGGCGGACCGGTCCGGCTGCGAATGGGCTGCTTAAGGAACCTCGGTCGGTAACGGAGCCGCCGAGAAAACAGCAGGCGGGCCGGGAAAGAACGCCGGTGTGCTCCCGGAGGTACGGGGGAGGCTACCGGCACGCTGAGGACGTCCTCGGCTGGCCGGAGCGGCGGCGGCGGCGGCGGACGCAGGGCTCGGGCCGGCTCACTGCCCTGCCCCCTCTGGGAGACGAGTGGCCAGCGGCTCACACTGTACTACGACGAGTCATTCTCGTTGATGGCGCCCAGGAAAAAGTCAACAAACTTTATAACGGAATTGCTCACAATTGTTAGTTGTATAACGTTCATTCGTGTCTTACTGCTTAAAAAGCGCAATAAAAATAGCAAATATGTTAATTGTACACTTATAAATATAGGCCTAATCCCAGAAATACTGCAGCTAATAATAATGTCTCCATGGAGGTGAACTCATTTTTTTGTTTTGTTTTGTTTATTGTGTTCTGTGTGTGTCATATTGAAGTTGGTTGATGTGCTCCTAACCGCTTCATTTCTACATTCTCCGTCATAGTAGGTATTTTTAATAAACAATCTAATTTATTAATTTTAAAAGCACTGTAACAGTACTCGAGTTTCAACGACACTGTTCCAGAATACGGAATATTACCGAGAGTTGGGCCCGTTTGCTGTCTGCAACATTTCTCGTCCATGAATGGCAGCAGATGTGATGACTGAGTTGGAATGTCGGACCGGGCAGGCGTCAGTTCGATTGTGTGTATTTCGTACAGCTGCTGCCTGCACAGTTAGCTCACTTCGACAATGTAGTTTTTGCTCAAAGGTTGCCCACGGGATGCTAAAACGAAAGGCCTCCTATTTTTGCCGATTTCAGCCATCTGAGGACTCGAGTGAAACAGTTTAAACTAGACTGATCCAAAATTGTTGATAGAATAATAAGTGAAACGGGAAACAGATCTGACATATTACTTCATCTCGCTTTAATTGCCTGTCAGGAAAGCGTCCAGTGAGAACTCTGTATTGTATCTTGAGACATCTACAGCAGATTTTGGTGCCAAATATAGCAGAAACATCGATAGAGTAGAGCTAATTAATGAAATAGCTGCTTTTATATTCCAGGAGAAAGAGCTGATGAAGCGCACTAACACGGAATGCTATTTGAATATTTTGAATTTTTTTTTTTCCGATGTGTGGGTTACGAGACGCTTATGCAAACATCAAAACGACCTTGAGAATATTTATGACAATCACAAAGCCCTTTTATCAAACTAAAGATGATAAAAAAAACTACTTATGGTCGACTGTAGGTGAAACAGATTGTCAGCTTCGGCTATCTCGTCGATGGAATAGGACACAGCTGCTAAATTTGATTTGAATGGCTGTTTAGGTTTTTATATTGGTAACGCCACGTAGCGCTCTGTATGAAAATCACTGACTGTGCTGTGTGCACTCTGTGGCTGGTTTCCAATATTGGAATGTTTGCTATTGTAGTGTTGGGTAGTTGGATGGGAACAGCGCGTAACGTTGCACAGTTGGAGGTGAGCCACCAGCAGTTGTGCATGTGGGGGGAGGGATGGCAGAATTTTGAGAGCGGACGATCTGGACGTGTGTCCATCAGAAAGAGTAAATTTGTAATAGTGTATATCATGAACTGATATATAACTCCGCCATAGCCGGTCCCAAGCCCGGTTGAAAAAGGAGGAGGTGGAGGAGTAACACCTCACAAAAAAACCTTGGTTCACCTGGCCCGGGTGATGGTACCTCGTGAGGGCCCCTTGCTAGGGACACGGTGAAGACCTCAACGGCAGTGAAGGCGGAGATGAAGACCATCGGTACGGCGGAACTGACGGAAGAGGCAACCTTGCTTTTTGGGATACTATAAAAGCTATCGTCCAAGGTTATCTGGACAAAGGGCACGACGGTTCCACAGGTTAGTGGCGGCAACCCTACAGCGTCTGTTCCACATGTTAGATCTATAAAACTCAGAAGTGGAACTCTGAGCTTAACCAGACTGAATCTCAATTTCAGTCACAAACCCAGTCCAATTAAATCAACATGGATACAGCACCTTCAAAGACAAATTACCCCAGTGGGTCAAATCCCACGGTTGAAAAACCGCAAGTGGTCTATTCGGATTCTGGGGAGACCACAGAAGTGTGCATGGAGGTAAATCGGAGTACCTCAAAACCCCGTAATAAGAAAATCAAACCAAAATCTAGAATCTGGCTAATGACATTTAATGTAAATTCTCTCTTAAAAATGGGAAAACTAAAAAACATCCTGGACAAATCCAGAGAACGTAAAATCAAAATTATTGCATTTCAGGAATCACAATATACAGATGAAAATCCTTTTGATTCGGAAGGATACAGGATATACAAAGGAAAACCTGGAAAACGAGCCATGGCAAATTGTCCACAATTTGGAACTGGATTTATAGTAGATACATCAATACTTGATTCAGTCGCAACTTTCAAATCTTACTCGGGTCGACTCTCCACGATGACAATAAAATCAGCTAATAAGATATACACCCTAATCAACGGACATGCACCAACTAACATCACTAACAAAAACAAAATAGAAGAAGTAGAAGAATTCTGGAACCAATTAGATAATGTTCTCCAAAAAATCCCAAATAACCATGTCAAAATCCATATGGGCGATTTCAATGCACAAATCGGTAAAGAAAAGAAATATCGATATTGGCTAGGTAAATGGTCAGGGCATACACAGACCAACCGGAATGGCATGCGACTCATTGAAATCTGCAAAAACCATGACCTATTTATCAAATCAACATTTTTCAAGAAAAGAGCCTCGAAAACGAAAACTTGGATCTCACCTAATCCATTACTAGGTGAATATCAGTTGGATCATGTAATGATCTCCCGCGTAAATACAGTAGAAATCATGAAACTTAAAGTCCTTAATGGACTAGACCTAGATTCCGACCATTACCCAACAAAATTCTCCCTAGGTGTCATTCCAGAAAAAAGAAAATTCACTAAGAAATCTCCACACCGTAAATATGATGTACAAAAGATAAATGGCAATGAACAATTTACAAAAGAAACGCAATATTTAAAACCACAAAATTGGCAACAACTGCAATCAGGACTTTTAAATGCAGCTGAAACTGTAGCACCGCAAACAAGAACACGTAAACACCCATGGTGGACAGATGAGTGTGACCAACTGATAAACCTGAGACAACAGGCGTGGCAAAATTGGTTGTGCAACATAAATCAAAAGACCCTGGAAGATCTCAAAGATACCAGGAAAACAGTCACAAAAGCAATACGAACAGTCCGTAAACAACACGAAGACAAAAAATTGCAAGACATAGAAAATGATTTTAAGAAAAACAATTCCCGAAATTTCTACAGAGTATTCAAACAAAAATTAACAAAGTACTCTCCTCCATCACTCCAGTTCAAAAATGACCATGGGGAAATTGCTCATACCAACACCGAAAACTGTGAAATTCTTGCAAAATACTTTTCTAAATTACTGAATTGTGAAAAGCCTGCAGAAAAATTTGAATTCCATCGTACACAACGAAACCCAGACTCAAAGCCACCAAGTTTTCAAGAGATTACAGAGATAATTCAGTCACTGAAAAATAACAAAGCATCAGGAGAAGACCAAATCATCGCAGAATTATGGAAAAATGCAGGAGAAAATCTTATTGCAAAACTCAAAGAAATTATACATGAAATCTGGAAAACTGAAAAAATCCCCACAGATTGGAAGACTGCAATCATACATCCTCTGTACAAAAAAGGAAGTAAAACAGACCCCAACAACTATCGTGGAATCTCTTTATTGTCAATAACATACAAAATTCTGTCTAAAGCCCTACTAAACCGCGCAGAACCTCAGCTGGATTCAAAACTAGGCGAATACCAAGGTGGGTTCAGAAAAGGTCGATCTTGCGTAGAACAGATCCTTAACTTGAAAAACTCAATGAAATATTTACATAGTACTTCAAACAAAAGTTATGTCATCACGTTTGTCGACTTTAAAAAAGCATATGACAGTATAGACCGAGAATCCCTTTTTGAAGTATTAGCAGAATTTGGACTAGATCAAAAGACAACAAACATCATAAAAGAAACACTCACGGAGACCAAATGCAAAGTAAAATTTATGGGAGAATTGAGCACAGAATTTGAAATAGACACAGGAGTACGACAAGGGGATGTACTGTCCCCAGTGCTCTTCAATTGTGCTCTTGAAAAAGTTGTTAGAGAATGGAAAAAAGCAGGTGCACCAGCACACAGACTGGGACCAAGACATAAGGGCATAGAATTACACTGTTTAGCATTTGCTGATGACATGGCACTGATCGCACAAGACATTACTGATGCATAGAAACAGCTAGAATTATTACAAGAACAGGCAGCTAAAATAGGATTACAAATTTCATTCGAAAAAACAAAATTTATGACTGACGTCAAAGATGCACCTTCTGATCTCAAAATTGGTAATAACTACATCTCTCGAGTAAAAGAATTTAAATATTTAGGTGAATGGATTGCAGAAAATTGTAATGAAAAGAAACCTGTCAGATCAAGAGTCCAGAAAATGGAGACGGCATTTCAGTTAACAAAAAACATTTACAACAAAAGGAGTCTCTCCTGGAACTGCAAAATACGACACTACACAACAGTAATTAGACCCGAAGCTCTCTACGCATTTGAGACACTAAACCTTCAACACAGAACACTAAAAGAGGAATTAGAAGTCAAAGAACGTAAGATAATGAGGAAATTCTAGGACCAAGAACTAAAGATGGGGTACATTATCCAAAACCCAATGCAGAAATATATATAAAAATATCTCCAAAATAACAGACACAATGCGCATGAGAAGAATACAATTCATGGGACACTTAGAAAGAATGGACTCAAACAGGTTAACGCACAAAATCCATACATTTTTAAAGAACAAAACTACAAGACCGAACTGGTACAAACAAACGGAAAAAGACCTGAGAGAATTAGGGTCTCCAAATCTACATGATAGAAATGAAATCAGAAAAATCACAAACACACGGGGTTTTGAGGAAGAAGAGAGAAAAACTAACCGACATACATGGTCTACGCAACGAAAGCTAGCCCATTCGTTGTTTATGAAGGAATACTGGGCGAAAAGGAAGGCCAACAAATGTTGATTACGCGTGGTCCTAAGTGATCCATCAGCGAAGATGAAGAAGAACTGATATATATATGACGACTTTTCAATATTATTAAGGTAAATACATTGTTTGTTCTCTATCGAAATCTTTCATTTGCTAACTATGCCTATCAGTATTTAGTGCCTTCAGTAGTTAGAATCTTTTATTTAGCAGGAAGTATTGGCGCTCGGTGTATTGCAGTAGTTCGAGTAACGAAGATTTTTGTGAGTTAAGTATTCATGAAAGGTATAGGTTATTGTTAGTCAGGGCCATTCTTTTCTAGGGATTATTGAAAGTCAGATTGCGTTGCGCTAAAAATATTGTGTGTCAGTTTAGTGTTGATGATAAGTAAAGAGAGAAATGTCTGAGTACGTTCAGTTTTGCTCAGCTTTTTGAAAATCAAATAACGTAAGGGGTTTACCAGCACAGTAATTCATAAATTTTTCTAAGGGGAGGTTTCAGATACGTATTGTCAATGAGTTTGCTGCGCTCGAAGCAAGCAAATGGAAAGTGAAATTGTAATAAGAACACAAGACATAGATTTTGTTTTACTTTCAATTCTTTTGGAAAAATGGCTATGAGCACTATGGGACTCAACTTCTGAGGTCATTAGTCCCCTAGAACTTAGAACTACTTAAACCTAACTAACCTAAGGACATCACACACATCCATGCCCGAGGCAGCATTCGAACCTGCGACCGTAGCAGTCGCGCGGGTCCGGACTGAGCGCCTAGAACCGCTAGACTACCGCGGCCGGCTCTTTTGGAAAGTTTGGACAATTTGTAATTTATTAACTACGCTGATGCATTGAATTTGTTGAGTGCAATATTTTTCGTCTGTATAGTTCATTTAAATAATATTCTTCAATAACCCTTCATTTTTATGAAATCTACTTTACAAATTATAAAATATCTTATACCTGTGTAGAAAAAATTGAAGAAGGATGGTTTTTCTGGGAGGGCAGAGGGAGAAGGAGGATGCAGCTTTGCCGGTTCTAAAAAATTTTCGATGGCGTTGAGCCACAGTCACCCAATACTTTTCAAAAGAGTAAACCGTCGGCATTTGACTGTATTATTACGTTTATCTTTTGTACTATCCAGATTTCGGCTTTCATTGAATTATCAAGTACAGTGCAAAAAGTTGTTAAGATAATTATTAAGTCACGTCTGTTAAGGCAGTGCAAAGCAGGTAAATAAGATTAATATCTGTCTTTAAGATTCTTTAAGATGCAACTTCTTTTTATTTTTTTGAACAATGACCTGTGTTCGCCTCGGTTACCTGCTTTGGACTGCCTTGACGGACTTAATAATGATCTAACAACATTTAGCACTGTACTTTGTAATGGCACGAAATCTGGACAGTACGAAAAATAAATATAATAATACACAAATGGCGGTTGACTCTTTTACAAAGTTTTCCAGTTGTGCCTGAGCACTGCTCCGGCTGCGGACACCGGCTGCCCGGCCCCAAACGCTGTGTAGGGCAAGGAGGGCTGTAGGGCAGAAGGGCTCGCTGGAGTGCGGGCAGACAGGGCTATGCACACCAGGGGGCCGCCCCGAGCTGGCGAAGCGGAGAAGGGGAAACTGCTTCGTCGCGTCACTGTGACCGCAGTATTACGAGAAGAGGACGTGGAGCGAATCTGGCTCACCTGGCGCTGTCCCCTGGCTCTGTTCGTGTGACCCGGCTGGCGACAGCTCAAAGTAATGTCGTATCTCGGCAGCGGACCGCTGGAAACTGGGCCACAGTTCCCCTGGAATGTGTCACTCGAACTACTCCAAAAGCATGTCATACTCAGACTTTTTGATATAATACTGGAAAAATACACCCAAAAAAATTACATCACAAAATTTCTGGTGGCGCTTGGCTCCTCTGGCCCTTAAGAACGAACCGGCCAAGTCTGTGACGGCAGCGGAGGCGAATCTCTCGACCTTTGCTATCGAGTGGAAAATTGTAGGCTGCCTCTCAATATCTGAGACATGCACTACACAAAGAAAGCGGCTATTCGGGTCGCGCGGTATACGCGACGTGCACGTGCGGTCTTTCACCTTGGAGGAACCTCTCACTGAGGCTAGTGATGAATTACCTGCCGAAATCCATCCTCGTAGATCGGAAATAGAAAGGATTAATATGATGTTGATAAACTAGAGAAGTATTCGTAGCAAAATCAAAAATTCGTACCGATTATTAAAAGAAATAATGCCCAGATAGTATTAGCAACAGAAACTTATTGAAATCGGAAACCAACGGCAACGAAATCTTAAGTTCAAATTCGAATCTATATCGCAAGAATACGGTTGACGTCAGTTGTTCCGACTTATTTATTGCCGTACAGTATCGGATACTATATAGTAAGGTTATTACGAATTCCGAAAGTGAAATGAAGTGACTGATGCTAAACATCAAAGATGCGTCAGACATAGTGACCACCTGCGTGGGTAGCTGCAATGGCACGGCATTTCAGAAACAGCTTGCACGAATGTCGTGAATGAGTTACCTAATCACGCTAGTGTAATAGGGGAGACTTCAGAGTTTCTGTGTGTGTGTGTGTGTGTGTGTGTGTGTGTGTGTGTGTGTGTGTGTGTGTGTGCGCGTGTGGTTTACGAGTGCCAGCTTTAGAAAGGTAGACTGATGTGATCAGATCTGGTGAGGGTAGCGCCTTAGACCACTCAGCAACAAACAGCCCTGAACTTTTTGAATCGGTTGAAGTAGACGAGGGCATCAGTGATCATAAGTCTATAATGGCACTAATGACAACGTGCTTTGCAAGGAATGTTAAGTAAGATGGGAAAATATATTTGCTTAAGAAAAGTGACAAGAGACAAATTAAATAGTATCTCAGTTGTCAGAATCAAATGTTCCGTTCTGAGGGAGATGACGTGGACACATCTCAAAAGCATTGTTCAATAGGTCTTAGACAAGTATGTGCCGAGCAAGGTTTTGAAGGATGGATGAGAGCCACCGTAGTTTGTTAGGAGTGTTAGGAAGTTGCTACGAAACAACAGCCTTACATACAATCCGTAAGAGCTTCCAGATCATCAGTTGAGTAGTTTAGTGCCCATACTGGCACTTAAACTAAAGATTACAACGAGAAGGCCGAAATACTGAATCAGAGTTTCGTCGGCTCCTCCTTTCAATCATCATACGAAAGCCAAAATGCCAAAAATTGTGATAAGAGATTGAAGAATACAAAAACAACTACAATTCGTTAATAGGGAAAAGGCATCTGTACTGAATGAGATGTCTGTGAGATTGTACAAAGGCTCATATCAGTAGTTTATCCTGGGGCTCTGGAGAAACGAGCGGTACACGGCGAGTGCAAAAGAGCGCAAAGAGTTCTCATTTTTAAGAAGGGTTCATACGATAGAGGCACGTAATTATAGGCCTACATCGCTGTTGTCAATCTCTTGTAGAATTACGGAGCGTATGTCTTGCGAAATGACCACAACAAGAAAATCCGAGAAATTCGGAAGTTTACAGACAATCATTCTTCTGAGGCGCCATTCTAGAACGGAACAGGATATTGAGAGTCAGACAGTAGCTTTCGCCACACACCGCAGGGTTGCATGCGGAGTATAGATGTAGATGCAGGTGAATCTAGTTATGCGACTCGAGGTACGACTATTTTGACCTGAAACCTGAGCTAAGGCACCTCACATGCGTCAACGTTATGTTTAAATAAAGTATCATAAATATGTCGAGTAATCCAGAAAGAATTTTTTCACTTTGCTGCGTAGTGTGCGCTGATATAGAACAGGACTGTGAACCCGACCGGGACTCAAACCAGGGACCTTTCGTTTCGTGCGCAGTGGCGCCCGAAAGGCAAAGGTCCCAGGTTCCAGTGTCGTTCTGATATGCCAGGAACCATCACGGTGGGCAGTGCTTCGCTATGGAGTCGGTGGATATTGCATTCGGTGACGGAAGTCATTCCCCACTAAAACAATTATGTCGCCCGAGATAAGAGGTGGTTCTGACTTTGAATAATGCTGAGTGACGTTGGGCAGAATGTCTTAAAACGAAACCGAAAGTGTAAACTAGTATCGCACGATGTTGTTGTTGTTGTTGTAGTAGTGGTCTTCAGTCCAACGATTGGTTTGATGCAGCTCTCCACGCTACTCTATCCTGTGCAAGCCTCTTCATCTCCCAGTACCTACTGCAACCTACATCCTTCTGAATCTGCTTAGTGTATTCATCTCTTGGTCCCCCTCTATGATTTTTACCCTCCACGCTGCCATCCAATATTAAATAGGTGATCCCTTGATGCCTCGCAACGTGTCCTACCAATCGATCCCTTCTTCATGTCAGATCGTGCCACAAATTTCTCTTCTCCCCAATGCTATTCAGTACTCCCTCATTAGTTACATGATCTGCCCATCTAATCTTGAGCATTCTTCTGTAGCACCGCATTTCAAAAGCTTCCATTCTCTTCTTGTCTAAACTGCTTGTCATCTGTGTTTCACTTCCATACACGGCTACACTCAATACAAATACTTTCAGAAATGACTTCCTGATACTTAAATATGTACTCGATGTTAATAAATTTCTCTTCTTCAAAAACGCTTTTCTTTCCATTGCCAGTCTACATTTTATATCCTCCCTACTTACACCATCATCAGTTATTTTGTTTCCCAAATAGCAAACCTCATGTTCTACTTTAAGTGTCTCGTTTCCTAATCTAATTCCCACAGCATTCGACTACATTCCACTATATTCGTTTTGCTTTTGTTGATGTTCATCTTATACCCTCTTTTCAAGATACCGTTCATTCCATTCAACTGCTCTTCCAAGTCCTTTGCTGTCTGTGACAGAAATACAATGTAATCGGCAAACCTCAAAGTTTTTATTTCTTATCCTTGGACTTTTTCTATTCCATTTTTTTTTTCGTTCGATATACAGATTGAATAACATCGGCGGTAGACTATATCCATGTCTCACTCCCTTCCCAACCACTACTTCCTTTTCGTGCCCCTCGACTCTTACAACTGCCATCTGTTTTCTGTACAAATTGTAAACAGCCTTTAGCTCCCTTTATTTTACCCCTGACACCTTTAGAATTGGAAAGAGAATGTTCCAGTCAACATTGTCTAAAGCTTTCTCCAAGTTTACAAATGCTATAAACGTAGGTTTGTCTTTCCTTAACCTATC
This sequence comes from Schistocerca nitens, assembly GCF_023898315.1. Lineage (NCBI taxonomy): Eukaryota > Metazoa > Arthropoda > Insecta > Orthoptera > Acrididae > Schistocerca > Schistocerca nitens. The sequence goes on along the minus strand of NC_064618.1, from coordinate 21,627,360 downwards.
TTCAAAAGAAGTCGTAGGGTCAGTATTGCCTCACGTGTTCCTTCATTTCTCCGGAATCCAAACTGATCTTCTCTGAGGTAGGCTTTTGCCGGTTTTTCAATTCGTCTGTAAAGGATTCGTGTTTGTAATTTGCAACCGTGACTTATTAAACTGATAGTTCGCTAATTTTCACACCTGTCGGCACCTGCTTTATTTGGGTTAATATATTCTTCTTGAAGTCTGAGGGTATTTCTCCTGAATCATACATCTTGTTCACCCGATGGAAGAGTTTTGTCATGGCTGGCTCTCCCAAGACTATCAGAAGCTCTAAAGGAATGTTGCCTACTCCCATAGCCTTATTTCGACTTGAATTTTTCAGTGCTTTGTCAAATTCTTCACGCTCTATCATATCTAGTTTCTCATGTTCATCTACGTTCTCTTCCATTTCCATAATATGTCCCTCAAGTACATCTCCCTTGTATAGACCGCATATATACTCCTTCCACCTTCCTCTTTTCCCTTCCCTGCTTAGAACTGGTTTTCCGTCTGAGCTATTGATTTTCATACAAGAGGGTCTCTATTCTCCAAAGGTCTCTTTAATTTTCCTGTAGGCAGTATCTATCTTACCCCTTGTGATATATGCTTCTGCATCCTTACATTTGTTCTCTAGCCATTCCTGCTAAGCCATTTTGCATTTACCGTCGATCTCATTTCTTTAGACGTTTGTATTCCTTTTCGCCTGTTTCATTTACTGCCTTTTTTTATTTTCTCCTTTCAACTGTTAAATTCAATATATTTTGTGTTACCCAAAGATTTATACTAGCCCACATCTTTTTAACTACTTGATCCTCTGCTGTCTTCACTATTTCATCTCTCAAAGCTACGCATTCTTCTTCTACAGTATTCCTTTCCCCTGTCCTTGTCAATAGTTACCTAATTCTCTCTCTCAAACTCTCTACAACCTCTGTTTCTTTCAGTTAATCCTGGTGCCCTGTCCGTACAATCCTGCCTTTTTGCAGTTTCTACATCTCTGTCTTACCATTATGTAATCAATCTGAAACCTGGTGTCTCCAGGTCTCTTCCATGTATACAACCTCCTGTCATGATTTGTAAACTAAGAGTCAGTTATGATTAAGTTATGCTGTGTGCAAAATTCTACCAGGCGGCTTCCGCTTTCATTCCTGACCCCCAGTCTATTTTCACCTACTGCTTTTCCTTCTCTTCCTTTCCCTACTGTCGAATTCCAGTCCCCCATTACTATAAAATTTTCGGCTTCCTTAACTATCTGAATAGTTTCTTTTATCTCATCATACATTTCCACAACCTCCTCCTCATCTGCGGAGCAAGTTGGCATATAAACTTGTACTACTGTGGTGGGTGTCGGCTTCGTGTCTATCTTGGCTATAATACTGAATTCACTATGCTGTTCATAGTAGTTTATCCGCGTTCCTATTCTTTTTATTCATTATTAAACGTAATCCTGCATTACTACTATTTGATTCTGTATTCATAACCCTGTTTTCACCCTTCCAGAAGTCCTGTTCCTCCTGCCACCGAACTTCACTAATTCCCACTATATCTAATTTTGGCCTACCCATTTCCCTTTTTAATTTTTCTTATCTACCTGCCCGATCAAGGGAACTGACATTTCATGCTCCGATTCGTAGAACGCCACTGACAACGACTTTCTCTTATGTAGTTCCCTCCCAGAGATCCGAATGGGGGAATATCTTACCTCTGGAATACTTTATCCAAGAGGATGCCCTCGGGAAAAATTACGGCTGTAGTTCCCCTTTGCTGTCAGTCATTCACAGTACCAGCACAGCAAAGCCGTTTTGGTTAGTGTTACAAATCCAGATCAGTCAATCATACAGACTGTTTCTCCTGAAACTACTGAAAAGGCTGCTGTCCCCCTTCAGAGGTAAGATATTCCCCCATTCGGATCTCTGGGAGGGAACTACTTAAGAGAAAGTCGTTGTCAGTGGTGTTCTACGAATCGGAGCATGAAATGTCAGTTCCCTTGATCGGGCAGGTAGATAAGAAAAAGTAAAAAGGGAAATGGGTAGGCCAAAATTAGATATAGTGGGAATTAGTGAAGTTCGGTGGCAGGAGGAACAGGACTTCTGGAAGGGTGAAAACAGGGTTATGAATACAGAATCAAATAGTAGTAATGCAGGATTACGTTTAATAATGAATAAAAAGAATAGGAACGCGGATAAACGTTTGTCTGATCCCTCAACAGATACCCCTCCATTGTGGTTGCACCTACAGTACGGCTATCTGTATCACTGAGGCACGCAAGCCTTCCCACCAACGACAAGGTCCACGGTTCATCGAGGGAGGGGGCGGGAGGGGCAAATCGCACGATACGATAAATATAATGTTGTCTTACTTGCTCGTACTTGGACACAAACTCGCATTGTACGTTGCTCTTCGCTTAGGACTGAGGGGGCACAGAGGATGTGTTCGCTTTGTAACGCCGTAGCTCAAGCAGGAATTGATGAAGAGGGACACTTTCGTTTGTCTTGTTTCATGGAAGGAAGTCTCAATCGTCGCCATTGGTGACGAAATTTGTGAAAACGCTGCCTGTCTGCTCTCGTCTGAGAATGTAAGTGTAATTCTGCGGAATATAGGTTCTAAGCTTTATGTGTTACCTTTCATTTATCCAAAAAGTCATTTTCCGCTTTCCCATCATATCAATTGATTATCGGACTGGCCGTTTGCTTGCAGTATTGCTCAGTCAATGGCGGTTAGACGCCTTTGAACTAACAGTAAATATAAATTCATATTACACGGCCGTAATAACCTTGAAAGATGAATATTAGTATTATTTTTATCTGCAAGATTAAAGTGTACGCAGTTAAAAGTATTGTTTTGTTCGGTGAGAGAAAACTAGAGCATTGCACAAAGTTACTGGCAAAGATTAACTTTCTTGACGGCCTACGATCGCATTTCCATTCATTACGTAAAAGTTATTAATTTCAAATGCAAATTAGTGAGCGTAAATGTTTATATCAGCCACTGCCAAACATATGTTCAAAATAGCCGGGGCACAAAAATTAATATCATATGCACGTGTGCTTGCTTGTGATTTGGGAAAGGTTAATTAAAAGGCAACCATAGCGACACAATTTATGTTTTCTCTTCATAGGAAGCCAGTTCGCGCTCACGGTCGATTTTTGCCCGATCGCAAGCGCAGCGACCACCAAATCAGCAGCAATAGCAATTTCTATCGCGATCGCCATAATTTGAAGCGAGCGCGAATTTCAGTTCTGCCAATGTGCTACACGCACACAAAATCAAATAAAAGGTGGACAGGGGCTGATATAAATGGCGCCCAACGTGGTGCATAATTAAATAATTAAGAGATTTATACAATATAAATATGTATGCACATTTTTATTATGTGAGAATTAATGTTTAATCTTTCATGAAACTTGGACTGAGAGAACAACTAGAAGATACTAGTAGCTATGCTGCGTAAACAGAAACCGCAGTTGGGAAAAAAAGAGAAAGTCAAGAAGCGGGTAAGGCACTAAAGTGAATGTCACTGAGCATTGGCAGCAACATTGACAGTGCCAGGATCTACCATAGTATTAATGTTTATGCAAATTTGTTTAAAATGGTCACAACAGCCAGTTGACATTGAAACATAAGTTAACGTTAAAGTAAACTGTGCACCACTAATGGAATCACTGCCTATTATTAAGATTTACTTGTGCATATTTGTATTCATTTGTGTCTTTTGGGGAAAAGTGATTGTGTTTTGTGAGTTCAATTTTTCATTGCCATGATGAACCGCATAAAGACAAGACAGCAACCTAGGAACGAATGAGGAGCGATAGAAGTGCGGTGCAGGTGTACGACCCTGACACCGTCTGTTACTTCACAAGTTGCAATGAGCTTGTCGAATGTAGATCTACTAGGTGACTTCTTAAAGAAGTTGGATAGTTGTTTGTCACTGTTAAGCAAACACCAGAAAGAGAAGAATAAAGAACAAAAACAGTTACTGGCACAAATTGCTAAACAGCAAAATGACACGTTGTCACAGTTAAGTAAGCAACAAGAGGATAGGCTGTCACTAATTTCTAAACAACAGAAAGAGTGCGATGAACACATTTAGGTAGTATGTTTCGCGTTTCTGTATAGCTTTAAGGTGAACAACACATTTATCATGCATATCATTATCTGAACAGCCAAAACGTTACCGCGTGTCTGACCAGGGGCCCTGGCTAAACTAAGAGAAGTGCTTTTGTGTCCCAACATAGGTCGTTTCATAGCCGCCATTAACGTTGCGTTCCTTCTAAAATTGTTTTGAAGGCGTGAGGCTTCCCAAAAACTCTGCAGGCCCAGGGACAACTCCATTTCATGGCTCCCTCGACAGCATCCTGACCACGGTGAACACCGAAACTCGCAATTTTTTTATGGGAGCCATTCCTGTTCGCAAAGGGGATTCACGACACTGCCACAACGCGTTGGTCGGGCTACCTAGACTTCCGTCACAGCCGTGCTGTGCCAAGACGTGCCTAACACGTAGGTGCGGGTAGGCTGTTCTTCCGTCTATTGGGCGAATGTCTTGTCTGCATACCGATGCAAGAAGCTCTTGGGCCCTGCTTTCTGTCCCCAGCTAGTCCTATGAGATGTTCCTCTCCCTAATAGCTGCACTTGGCATTCAGTCCCCAAACACTCACTGAACCCATAAAGATCCTGCATACATTTACAACGTACACACTTCCATCAATGCCTGCTCATGCTGATAACTTCCTCTTTTCTTCCTCGCTTGGGCTTCCACTTTTATTGTTTCCTCTTGATTCTGGTACATATTGTATATTGCTCATCTCTCCCTATAGCTAAGCCCTGTTTTCCTCAGAATTTCGAATATCTTGCACCATTTTATACTATCGAATGCTTTCTCCAGGTCGGCAAATCCTATGAGCGTCTCTTGATTTTCTTTAATTTTACTTCCAATATAATCGCAGAATTGCCTCTCTGGTGCCTTTACATTTCGTAATACCAAACTGTTTGTCATCTAACACATCCTCAATTTTCTTTTCCATTCTTCTGTATATTGTTCTTGTGAGCAACTTGGATGCATCAGCCGTTAAGGTAACTGTGCGATAATCCTCACATGTGTCAGCTCTTACAATCTTCGTAATTGTATGGATGATGTTTTTCCAAAAGTCAGATGGTATGTCGCCAGACTCATACATTCTACACACCAGCGTGAATAGTCGTTTTGTTGCCACTTCCCCCATTGATTTAAACAATACAACCCAGTATGTTGACTACGACGACGAGTGTTTATCAGAGACAAGGGTGTCGTCAGAAGAGCCCTAGGGAAATGCGACAGGACCGCTCTGATTTCCTATACATGGTACATCAGTGACCTGGCGGACAGGGTGAGCGTAATGTAGCCAAACGACGTGAAACGGAACGAGCATTTGAGGACTGTGGCAGGGAAGGCGAATGGTCGACTTTGGCTTATTTGGAGAATTTTAGGAGAGTGTGGTTCATCTGTGAAGGAGAGCGCGTATAGGCCGCTTATGTGACCTGTCCTTGAGTACTCTGCGGCTCTTTGGGATCCGAACCAGGCAAGATTAAAGGAAGACATTGAAGCAATTCAGAGGTGTGCTGATAGGTTTGTTACTGGTATGTTCGAACAATACGTAAGGGTTACGGAAGCGTTTCGCGAGCTCAGATGGGAAGAAGCGAGGCCGACGTCGCTCGGCCACAGCAGCAGACCACGGGCACTGGGCTGCGTGGGCGTGCGCTGGACAGTTAGATTACACTACTTTACACTGTGTAGCATGAGGGGCGACCAAAAAGTTTCCTTTTGAGGAAGTTGCTGCAGCGTGTGCGCAATCCAGCGCGACTCCGATGCGGCTCAGTAAGCAACGCAGTGCGGATAGAGGGACTAGTGTGGCCTCCGAACGGAAACTTTTGACCGCCGGTTATGCTTCTTGTTGAATTGTTGGAAGGAACTTTAAATACTGTGCAGAAGGTTTTAGAAGATGCCGCTAATAGCGCACCCAAGCGCTGGCGCTTGTGGTTAGAGCGTGTGGGCAAGCACACAATGGTTGTACGGTTTCCCTGGCGTTATGGATGAAATTTACCTCCTTAATATGGACGGAGTGGCTGTCCAAGATCAGTACACCGTTTTTTATCGGATTTCCTATTAAGTGTAATATAGCAGAAGAGATATTGTTTTAAATAATGTCTAATAATTACTTAAAATCGTTTCAATCGGACAGAATGGCGGATGACAGCTTTTTATATAAACGGACTAGGGAGTCAACCTGCAGTACTACGCGTGATGTACAGAATTAACCAACTGTCAATGAGGAAAGCAGATTAAAAATGAGCAGCTGGGAGAAGTTCCTAAATGTCGGGTAGTTTCAGCGATAATGATTGAAGCAGAAGAAATGGATTAAAATTTGTGCTGCTGCTGGGACTCGAACCCGGGTTTTCTTGCTTGCTAGACGGAAATGCTAACCATTTTTTTTTTCTTTTTGTTCTTTATTGTTCGTTGCGTTTGGTCTGGGCGGACGTCACAAGACATCCGTTCAAGTTTACCGTTGATTCCTCTACTCAGTTTTTTATTACAGAGTGCGAGCAGCCCTCTGACCGAACAGCCGTGCTACGGTGCCGGCGGCCACTACAACACCACTATGACCAACAGCGCTGCACGAACTGCCGAAGTTGAGTGCCCTGCCCAACACAAACTTCAATTCAGATCTTCAGCTTATTTTCCCTTACATTGTCACTACTGCCAGTGCTCTCCGGCATTGGAATAGCATCCCGCCGTGGAACGTAATCGTAAAGTCCTGATGATATTATAGATCTTATAATTATATTTTTCCCCTGAGACATTTAAGTCTCGTCTTTATCTGCGATAATGATTGAAGAACTATAAGATCGTATATGGTACTGGACTTTCCCATTACGTCCAACGCTGGGGTGCTATTCCAATACCGGAGAGCCCTGGCAGTAGTGATAATGTAAGGGAAAATAAGCAGAATATATGAATTGTAGTTTGTGTTGTGGAGGGAACTCAACTTGGGTATTTCGTATAGCAACGTTAAACATAGTGCTGTGGTAGTTTAATGGTTCAAATGGCTCTCACCAATATGGGACTTAACTTCTAAGGTCATCAGTCCCCTAGAACTTAGAACTACTTAAACCTAACTAAGCTAAGGACATCACACACATCCATGCCCGAGACAGGATTCGAACCTGCGACCGTAGCGGTCGCGCGGTTCCAGACTGTAGCGCCTAGAACCGCTGGGCCACCCCGGCCGGCGGTAGTTTAATGGTTAGCAACATTAAACATAGTGCTGTGATGGTTTAATCGAATGCAGTGCCTTGTTGCCGGCACAGTAGCTCAGCGTATTCGGTCAGAGGACTGCTCGCCCTCTGTAATAAAAAGACTGGGTAAAGGAATCGACGATTAACTTGAACGGATGTCTTGTGATTTCCGCCCAGACCAAACGCAACGAACAATACCAAACAAAAGGGAAAAAAATCGTTTGCATTTCTGCCTAGCAAGCAAGAAGGTTGGAGTCCTTCCTCCACCACAAATTTTAATCCATTCATTCTGCTTCAATCGCTATCGCTGAAACTATTGGGTAAAAAATCATTTTGCGTTACTTATAGCTTTATCTGGCAGTTTCATGATGACACACTCATCATTTCGTTAATGATCATAGTGATTGTCATATTTCCATTTAAATAAGACACTGCCCGAAATTCGAAAAAGTTCGCAATAAAAAACAGGGATCACAATGATTTTTCTTTTGGTGCATTTCACATAATATGTTACTACATATGAAATTTAGCTAACATATTGAATTTTTCTTTAGACATTGGTTGAGGTATGTCTCTGTCACCAATCCAGAGAAAATTTATCTGATGTATCTCACTCATTCGCGATCGCACCTGCCAGCGGTAAAGCTGGAATGAAATATCCTCAACACTCCTCATATTTCATAAACGGTTCGAGGTGTCGAATTGAGACATTGTCAAATAATAAGCCGAAAAGAGGAGAGTATTTTTTCATTGGTTATTATGCAAAACTTCATTATTTATGAAGTTATTCAGCTAACTGCGAATTTTTCGTTGAAAGAATGTTATTTGCAATGGTCATCATCAGCAGGTGATACGAAAACACTGTGGATTTTGGAACATCGTAAGTGAACACGTTACACGTTTCTTTTTGCACCCAGGATGTGCTTTTTCATAAGCTATTGACCTTACTTTTCCTCTGTTCCTCCCTTAATAAATTTAATAAACGACTGTTTCAGAAATCTCTCGCAGCTGTGTCCACACAATGTGTTAGTGAGGTGACATTGTGTAAACTCCACTGCGTTTTTGCAAAAGGAGCAAATTTAAAATGGTAAAGAGGGAAATGTAGGTTTTACTCAATATTCACCACTCACGACGCTTCTCTGATAGTTATGAATGGTTAACATGCCAGGCGAAAATAAATCGCGGCTGTTTTTTTTTCTTCGCATTTTCTGCGGTGTTCTTTTTAGATACTTACCAAAAGCAGAAGTAACAATTGGTGTTTTTGAGCAGTCACCGTGCAAGTGTGGGCGTAAAGGGGCTCCACTTAATGTTTACACGAAATGTGACTGCAGGCTTCAGTCTAGAACGCCCTTCCCCTCCAGCGCTCAGCAGGGCACGCACGCAACCCCCACTACTACCGCTCTCCGCACGCGTTCCCTTGCCGACTGTACGTCTGCCGGCCACGTTATTCTGCACGCACCCTCTTCGAGCGGTTAGCAGCGTGAGTGCTATCAGGAGACGTGACAACGACCGACAGGGCGGTGTGCCGACGGTATGTCCCTCCATACCGCATCCAATGACGTCATTGGCAAAGGATGACATGGTGGACGATAGGGCCCTAGTATCTCGCCTAGGACCTGAACGCGGAACTTGGCCGACCTGTATTACATTATGAAACGATCGCTTTAGACCGCAAATAAGCTACTGCGTATTATTTCTGCATTTTCAGTCAGTGTAATAAGATTCAAAGCTACTGTCATACTAACGACGCCTCGGCGACGTGTTACGAGCCCACATGTCAAGCTGCTTAGCGGCAAATTTCGCCCACTTCTGCTGAACTCCAGGGTCTGTAGCCCGATTCGAATCACACCGGCAGGTCCGCTCGCTCGTGAAGCCCGCAGGTCGGGCCGTGTGAGCAGAAGAGGCGTGTCCGATGCTTTTACCTGGCAGTTGACTACACTTTGGCTATAGTATTTTAACAGACTACGCCCCACCGCGAATTTTGCAGCTTTTATTTGGCGCGATGCCGCGAGCCCATTGTACGGGAGACAATGGCGGCGTGTTGTTCAGCGGATGGAGGGCCGACCTGGAACAGGGCCCGTCCACAGGGCAGCGGGGCCAACCGCCCTCGCTCACGTGTTACGCTTTAAAAAAAGGAGAGAGGGGCAGACCTTACCCAACAGTTCGCGCATAATAAAAGTTTTGATACAATAACATTACACGCGACCGGCCCACAAAGCAGAAGGCAAGAAAACAACCAGCAGTGCTGGCCCAGTTTAGTTCAAAAATGGCTCTGAGCAGTATGTGATTTAACTTCTGAGGTCATCAGTCCCCTAGAACTTACAACTACTTAAACCTAAGAAACCTAAGGACATCACAAACATCCATGCCCGAGGCACGATTCGAACCTGCGACCGTAGCGGTGGCGCGGTTCCAGACTGTAGCGCATAGAACCGCTCGGCCCAGTTTAGTTGTCACAGCACAGCAGAGACGAGTGGAATTTGCCGCCTGATAACGAGTACGCGGGCACCGCTACGTAATGCGGACCTCACCACTGACTGTACACGACCAGAGGAAGGCGCACCAGTTTAACGCGAGCCGGAGAGCGTCGCGCTGTCAGGGCAAGAAAGGTAATAGCAGAGTGGGGCTTTGAGAGGACCTCAGTGACTCGGAACGTGCGCTAGTCAGTGGATGTCGCCTGAGTAACAGACTCAACCCTACTGAAGCGCCCCAAGTCGGCTCCAGATGATGTGATTGTGAGGGGCCAGCCGAAGGAACAACACTACTGCTAATCCGAGACCAGACACGCCTCAAGTAGTGAAGGGCAGAAACCTTCGAGCTTCATGCAGGTTCGTTGTAAAAAATGGTATGATATCAGTGAAACGGGTCACTAAGATGGTGCTACATCGACATCTGTGTACATACACATGGATACTCTCCAAATCACACATAAGCGCCTGGCAGAGGGTCCATCGAACCACCTTCACAATAACTCTCTATTATTCCATTCTCGAACAGCGCGCGGAAAAAACGAACACCTGTATCTTTCCGTGCGAGCTCAGATTTCCCTTATTTTATTATGATGATCGTTTCTCCCTAAGTAGATCGGTGTCAACAAAATGTTTTCACATTCGAAGGAGAAACCTGGCTATTGAAATTTCTTGTGTCTCGATAATACAAAACGCGCTCCTCTTCTTTGAACTTTGTCGATGTGCTCCGTTAATCCTGTCTGGTAAGGATCCCACACTGTGCAGCAGTACTCCAAAAGGGGACGGACAAGCGTAGGATAGGCAGTCTAGTAGATCTGTTGCATCCTCTATGTGTTGTGTCAGTAAAACGCAGTCTTTGGTCTTCCCCGCAACATTTTCTGATTGTTCGTTTCAGTTTAAGTTACTAGTAATTGTAATTTCTAGGTATTTACTTGAATTTAGGGCCTTTAGATTGATTTATCGTGCAACCGAAGTTTAACGGATTCCTTTTAGCACTCATGCGAATGACCTCACACTTTTCATTATTTAGGGTCAACTGCCAATTTCTGGACCATGGAGGTATCTTCTCTAAATCGTTTTGCAGTTGTTTTTGATCTTCTGATGGCTTTACTAGACGATAAACGCCGGCATCATTTGCAAACAATCTAAGACACGTCTCAGATTATCCCTCAAAACGTCTGTATAGATAAGGAACAGCAGAGGGCCTCTAACACTATCTTGCCAGAAATAACTTTGGTTTTACTCGAGGTCTTTCCATCAATTAGTACCAACTGTGAACTCTCTGACAGAGAATCACGGATCCAGTCCCATAATTGTGATGGTATTTCATAAGCACGCAATTTGATTACAAATCGCTTGTGAGGTACAGTGTCAAAAGCCTTCTGGAAATCTAGAAATACGGAGTCAATTAAAACCCCTTGTCCATGGCAACATTTTGTGTGAGTAATGAGCTAGTTGTGTTTCACAGGAACAATGTTTTTTAAATCCGTGTTACTTTGTGTCAACAGACTGTTCTCTTCGAGGTAATTCATAATGATCGAACACAGTACACACTCATGTTCAGAAAAAAAAGAAAAGACAGAACACTTCGAACGACCAGAGATAGGACACTCATATTCACGGGACAAGTACATTAGTGAGTTCTGCAGAAATGATGAACATTTCAATCACCTCGGTTGAGCATGTGTCATGTTGCCTAGTAGGCACAGGGTCCGCCACGGGCTCTGATAATTTCTTCCATGCGTGACGGCATCGACGCGTATAAGGCACAAATGGCTTCCTGTTTCATAGCCATCCATGTTGCATTCACGAGGGTCGAAAGTTCATTTGTTGTGGTTGGCATTGGGTGACAGCTGACCCGTGCGGGCGTCGGTTAAACCGTCACTGTTACTCTGCGTTTGGTTTCCCGCGGTTATTGCAGTTATGCTGTGGTTCTTCCTCTTTCTATGTGTGGCAGCAGCGGTGCGTATCGATATTCGCACCTTGTACTATCTTTGGTCTGGTGCTCATAGTTTCCAGCTAGCGGGTGTGCGGCAGTCGGTCGGTCGGTGTGGATCAGCCAGGAAATCTCCGTGCGGCGCAGTGGGCCGGGCCCGCAGTATCGGAGTGTGTGGGAGCTGCTGCGATTGCTACGAGGTTCGTGGCTCACCGACACAGGGCATCAAAGTTGAGTGGTGATTTAATGACCGAAGCCAGTCTGTTCACATTGTGCCGTTGGTTTTCATGGTTGGCTGTTGGGGGTATTCCCGTGAGCAACAGCGAGTATTCGAGTTGGCGAAAGTTTGGCCACCATCCGGTGGAGTTTAACTGTACTTTGGTTATTTGAAGTCCAAGTGCACCAGCGGAATTTTCTGCCTTGTGACCGTTAGCATTCCGGTTACCTGCCCTGGCCGCTCACGTAAAATTCAGGCAGTGTCCTTTCCTCACCGTGTTGTTGCTGTCCAACACGTGTGTGTAGTTTTGACGGCTTATGTATACTTGGTTGTGGTCGGCTGTGCCTTTCACGTTTTGGCTTTGGAGTTCCTTGTGTGCCGGCCGCGGTGGTCTCGCGGTTCTAGGCGCTCAGTCCGAAACTGCGCGACTGCTACGGTCGCAGGTTCGAATCCTGCCTCGGGCACGGATGTGTGTGATGTCCTTAGGTTAGTTAGGTTTAATTAGTTCTAAGTTCTAGGGGACTGATGACCTAAGATGTTAAGTCCCATAGTGCTCAGAACCATTTGAACCATTTTTGAGTTCCTTGTGTACTGGTCAGGTAGAAGGCAAGTCGTCTTATCGGTGGGTCTGTTAACTGTCTCTTGGTTGGGTTGCCGGCGGATTGGATATGGTTGGGCCGACTACTTGTCTCCCCCAAGCGAACGTTAATATTTCAAGTGCAGACCGACTCCCAGGAACTTCTGAGCGCCACTGGCTGTACTGCCTTTTCTTATTGGTATTTGATTGTGTATTTTAATGACTTATGGCTGATGGTTTGAATTTGTATGCTCTTAGTTGGGTTTTAAATAATGGGCCTTCAGCCGTTTTAAAATTGCAAGTTCCTTACTTCTCAAGTCTTGCATTGTTTGGGCCTTCAGCCTCATTTAAATTTTTTTTTTTGTAAAGTTTTGGGCCTTCTGCCTTTTGAAAATTCATTGTAGTTGTGTTTTCCAATCATGCGCTTTCAGCCGTCTTAAAATTAAAATTCCTTACTTGTTAAGTCTTAGATGGTTTGGGCCTTCAGCCTCATTTCAAATATTTTTGGATAAAGCTGTGGGCCTCCTGCCTTTTGAAAATTTATTGCAGTTGTGTTTTTCAATCATGGGCCTTCGGCCGACTTAAAATTAAAATTCCTTACTTGTTAAGTCTTAGATTGCATGGCCTTCAGCCGTTTTAAAAGTAAAATTCCTTATTGTTAAGTCTTTGATTGTTTGGGCCTTCAGCCTCCTTTTTAAAAATTGTTTAAGGATAAAGCTTTGGTCCTTCTACCTTTAAAAATTTATTGAAATTGTGTTTTTAAATCATGGGCCTTCAGCCGTTTTAAAATTAAAATTTCTTACTTGTCAAGTCTTAGATTGTTTGGGCAGTCAGCCTCTTTTGAAATATTATTTAAGGATAAAACCTTGCGCTTTCTGCTTTTTGAAAATTTGTTGTAGTTGTGTTTTAAATCATGGGCCTTCAGCCGTTTTAAAAATTAAAGGGGTTGTGCCCTTAAGCCATAAGATTGTGTGACATATTCAGTCTATAGTTAAACTCCGATATTTGCGCTGTAATATTTGGGCAAGTAAATAAAGTTATATGTGTTCGAGTGTAACTGAAAGCCGCTCAATTTTGGCCCCTTTCCATAATTCCAATATCTGTTCTGTCCTGAGGATTTAACCAGGCGTTTCAACAGCGCTGCACCCATCGTTTTAGCATATGCAGCACATTTTCGATTAACGAGAAGTTTGATTATCCTGTGAGCCAGGGGAAAAGGCTTACATCCTGTGTTACCAAGAAGGCGCGTGTGTTCGTGCAGCAACTTGCGGTTGTTAATTGTCTTGCTGACAAATGGCACTTGGGGTGTTATGCGGAAACGGTATGGCTAATTTCACAGGATGTCATTCACGTAGGTCATACGGGTCTCAGTGCCCTGGAAAAGCACCAACTGTGATTTTTCGGTTCTACCCAATAGCACCCTACACCATAAGGCCTTGAGCTGGTGCTGTATGTCTTGTGTGAATGCAGCCACTGTGATGCCGCTCACCCTGTCTGCGGCGGACCAAAATGCGGCCACCGATCTGAAACACACAGAACCTGGATTCATCCGATAACACTATGTGATGGAATTCCTGTCCGCTGTGACGTCGTTCCATACACCACTGCCGTCTAGCAAGTTTCTGCACATTCGTCAAAGGTAGGCGGAGAAGTGGACGACGCGCACTTAACCCATGCCGTAATAAACGGCGACAGACTGTCACACCTGCTGTTTCACTGCTGCGCCGGAGCCGAGGAGGACGCAGATCTGTCCTGCCGTGCCATTCAGATGAGGTGTCGACGGCCTTCCGTAAACTATTCTGCACGCACTCGCTGCACTGCCGAAACACTCCGTCCACATGCGCAGAAATTTCGCCGATGGATACATCACATTCCCTCAGAACTCACTGATTTGACGGTACGGTTCACGCATACATCTGCGAGGCATCCTGCACGTCTGCTCAACTCACACTGGTCCATCATCTTTGGTTTACGGCTACAACAAGAGCCGCAGGCACACTCTACCGGTGGGTGGTGTTGCGCTACCATGTTGCTCACCTAGAATCCGCGGGCCGATACGGTTCAAATGCTAATCGTTTCTGCAGAATATGTACATGTCCCGTGAATATGAACGTCCTATCTCTAGTCGTCAAAGTTTTCTGTATTTTCCGAACATGAGCGGATGTTCCAAAATCCTGCTGTACATCGACGTCAGTGATATGGACCTGTAATTTAGTGGATTGCCTTTCTTGAGTGTTGGTGTGTCCTGTGCAACTTTCCAAACACTGGTCACGGATCTTTCGTCGAGCCAGTGGCTGTATATGATTGTTAAGAATGGAGCCATTGCACCAGCATACTCTGAAAGGAACCTAATTGGTATAAAGTCTGGACCGGAAGACTTGCTTTTGTTAAGTGATTTAAGTTGCTTCATTACTCCGAGGATATCTACTTGTAAGTGGATTATGATGTTAGCAGCTCTTCTTGATTCGAATTCTGGAATATTTACTTCGCCTTCCGTGGCGAAGAAATTTCGGAAGGCTGTGTTTAGTAATTCTGCTTTAGCAGTACTGTAATCGATAGCATTTCCATTGCTATCGTGCAGAGAAGGCATTGAATGTCTTGCCGCTAGCATACTTTACATGCTACCAGAATCTCTATTTTCTTCCAGGTTTCTAGATGAGATTTCGTTTTGGAAACTATTATAAGTATCTCACACTGAAGTCCGCTCTAAATTTGGACCTTCTGTATAAGATCGCCAATCTTCGGGATTTTGCTTCTGTTTCTGCAATAGTGTTCTGACCCGTTTTTTTTGTACCAAGATGGATCAGCTACATCGTTTGTTAATTTATTTGGTATAAGTCTCACAATTTCTGTCGATACTATTTCTTTGAAATCAAGCCGCATATGGTCCACTGTCACACTGTTAACTTGGAAGGAGTGCAGTCTCTCTCAGGAAAGCGTTAAGAGAATTTTTGTCTTCTTTCTTGGATAGGTATATTTTTAATTTACTTTTGGAGGATTTGGGAGCTACGGTACACAGTCTGGCTACGACAACCCTATGTTCACTAATCCCTGCATCCGTTTTGATGCTCGTTATTAGTTCAGGATTATTTGTTGCTAAGAGATCAAGTGTGTTTTCAGAGCCGTTTACTTTTCGAGTGGGCCGTGAACTAACTACTCGAAATAATTTTCAGAGAAAGCATTTAGCTCAGTTTCGGATGATGTTTTATGCTATCTCTGGATTTAAACATGTATTTTCGCCAACATATCGAGGGTAAATTCATGTCGCCACTAACTGTAGCTGTAGAAGTCGGGTACGTGTTTCAAATTAGACTCGAGTTTTCTTTAAACGTTTCAGGAATTGTATCATCTGAGTTGGGATGTGGGTAAAAAGATCCAATTATTATTTTATTCCGGTTACCAAGGATGACCTCTACCCATACTAACCCACAGGAGCTATGTACTTCAAATTTGCTAAAAGATAAACTACTTCCAACAGCAACAAACAAGGCACACATTCGGTTGTGTTTAGCCTATCCTTTCTGAAACCGTTCTGTCTTTCTCAATAATTTCGACTAAACTTATCTTCGGCTTTAGTCGTCTTTCATTGCATCAGCGCTTTCTATTAGCGCTTGCAGTTGCGGTACTTTCCGAACACAGCTACTGCAATTTACAAATTTTATACCGATGGTTCCTGTTTTCGACCTGCACCCCTTGACATTGAAGCCCTTTTTGTGTTGCCCCGAGACCGTTAAGCTAAAAAACAGCCAAGTCCACGCTCCACAGTCCCTGTTACCAGTGTAGCCGCCTCCCGTGTTTAGCGGACTCCTGATCTATTTCGCGGAATCAGAAACTCCGCCTCCCTATGCCGCAAATCGGGGAATCTGCAGTCTACACTGTCGCGGAACCGTCTGAACGTCTGATTCAGACCCTCCACTCGGCTCTGCACCAGAGTGAGCTCTGCTTTGGTGTGTCAAGCAAGACTGGTAGCCTTATCACTTCAGATAGCTGCTCGAAACCAGAGAGAATCTCTTCTGATCCAAAGCGACACACATCATTGGTACGGACGTGAGCCACCACCTGCAGCTGGTTGCACCTCATGGCATCCAGAAGGACCCGTTCTACGTCTGGAATGACTCCACGCGGAACGCACACGAAGTGCACATTAACTTCATTCCGCTCCTTGCAGCAATGTCCCTAAGGGCCTGACGTTGGAGCGCCCAACTACCAGTAATCCCACCCTTTGTGATTGCCCGGATCTTGCAGGCTGAGAGGTTTTCTCTGAAACAGTAGTCCACTTAGCCCAAGACTGTGCATAAAGAGTTGAAAAGAATCTGGTACAGTGCTGGAGCAGCTCATTTCTGCAGACGTTTCTGCAGTTAGTGCCAAGCGGCACTTGTGGTGGTGTAGAGGTCGATGTCACTGGTCAGTGAATGACAGGGAACAATTGGTTTGGAGTGATGAATTACACTGTGCTTGTAGCAGTTCGGTGGAAGGGCTGCCATTCCCCCACAGACATTCAGAAACCTCACTGAAAGTGCCCCCAGTCGTCATAAAGCCCGAGAATGGACACATCTCATGTTAATGTCCACTAGTTGTTGCCTGGATACTTTTGATCGGACGGCGTAGATACCAAATTCGGTCGCGCATCCACAGAACCACTAACTTTGGGGTCCCTCTGTTGTAGAATCTTAGAACATGTTCTGAAGTGAAATATAGTGAGATGTCTCGAAAAGAATGAGCTCGTGGATTACGAAAACACCGGCCACGCGAACGCTAACTCGCACCTGTCTCACGAGGCAGTCAGCAGGTAGGAGCACCGCTTCCGAAAATCATTTGACTCGGCGCCACATTCACCTTTATTAACGAAAGTGGCATTACATTATTTATAAAATAAGACTTGTGACTGGATTGAAGATTTCTTGGTAGTGACAGCGCAGCTTCCTGTCTTGGATGGAGTCGACTCTTTAAAGTAATTTCAGGCGTTCCTTAGGAAGTGTCTCAGGGTCCTTGCAGTTCATGTTCGCTGAGATGACAGAAAATGTTATCTGTACTTTCAGACTTGTCGCAGATGAGACATCTGTAATATAGAGCCGCCTGAAAAAAGCTATAGGAGAAGGAAGAGAAAAGTGGTCCTCGCATATTTTTTGCCCAGAGAGTTGTGGCGGCTGCCTGTAAGTCACCAAACCGTTTCTAGCGACACCTTTATATCACTGTCGTTACTTTACTCACACGTGGAGTAGTAGTTTTTGCTACAGCAATCTTTAAACACCGTCTTTTGCCTACAGGTCTTCTATCGTACAACGAAGGTGAGAAAGGTAATGAGGGAGCAGATAAAGAAGAGACTTAAATGTCTCAGGGAAAAATATAATTATAAGACCAATAGTTTCAATAAAATCGTTTGAGAAAGATTGCACAGCGTGCGTCGACCGGCCGGAAGATGGCAAACACTGCCGCCGTCCCCTTCTGACGAAGCGGAAATTGATCGCTGCACATCGGCCGCCGCGCACCTCGTGGACTCTAGCTCCCGAGCTGGCCTCGCGATGCCGATTGCACCCCCACAAAGTACGAGGGCCGTTCAGAAAGTAACCTCCGGTTGATTTAAAAAAATACACCAAGTTAAATAAAAATATTTTAATATATACATCTTACAACTACATCTTTGCACTATTTTTCTACATAGTCTCCATAGCGATTGAGGCACTTATCGTATCTCTTCACAAGCTTTGAAATTCCTTCTGCATAAAAATCACCCGCTTGTGCCTGGAGCCAGCCTGTGACCGCATCTTTGAGCTCTTCGTCGTCATCAAACCGCTGTGACCCGAGCCATTTCTTCAAATGCATGAAGAGGTGATAATCACTTGGCGCCAGGTCTGAGCTGTAAGGTGGATGGTTGATAACGTCCCACTTGAAGGACTCAAGAAGGGCCGTTGTTCTGCGAGCAGAGTGAGGACGGGCGTTATCGTGCAAAAAAACGATACCGGAAGTCAGCATACCACGGCGTTTGTTCTGTATAGCCTGTCGTAACTTTTTTATTGTTTCACAGTACACGTCTTGATTAATGGTCGTACCACGTTCCATGAATTCAACCAACAACACCCCTTTGGCATCCCAAAACACCGTTGCCATCAGTTTTCTGGCAGAAAAATCTTGCGAGGCTTTTCTTGGTTTGGTAGGCGAATTTGAATGTGCCCACATCTTTGATTGTTCTTTTGTCTCAGGGTTCACGTACTTAATCCAGGTTTCGTCACCGGTCACGATTCTGTTTAACAATGGTTCTCCTTCGTCCTCATAACGTGACAGTGGTGGTCGGTAATAATTTTGGGCACCCATCGTGCACAGAACTTACGGTAACCCAATCTTGCTGTCACTATCTCGTACAAGAGAGTCTTAGAAATCTGTGGAAAACCAGTAGACAACTCCGACATTGAGAAACGTCGATTTTCACGAACTTTTGCATCAACTGTCTGAACGAGTTCGTCAGTCACCAATGATGGTCTATCACTCCTCTCTTCATCATGAACGTTTTCTCGTCCACTTTTAAATAAACGTACCCATTCACGGACAACTCCTTCACTCATAACTCTTGGTCCGTACACGGCACAAAGCTCACGATGAATAGCTGCTGCAGAATATCCTTTGGCTGTAAAAAACCTTATGACAGCACGCACTTCACATTTGGCGGGGTTTTCTATTGCAGCACACATTTCAAACTGCCACAAAAACTAAACTAGCGCAGGTACGACGTTCACTCGACCACGGCTTGATGCCGACTGACCTGTTGAGTGCGTGAGCGCACAGATGGCGTCGCTACTCCCCCCACAACCCGCACTGTGACCAATCGGAGGTTACTTTCTGAACCGCCCTCGTATAATGTGAGGAACCCCCAATTTACTGCCTCTTTCGCTTACCCCGTGTCCCTGGCAGAACGTACAGCTAGATTTACACCAACATGTTTCGAAACCTCACTCATAAAACTTGAGGACTGGATCACATACAGAACGTCATTTTCTGGATCCCTTTAACGACCAGCGTATCACACATTATTCGTGATGTGCAGACTCTGTAGGCATTTGTCATTGACGTGTCGAGTTCTGGATTCGACATTTTAAATCAATTGTCTTATGACATCTATGACCACCATAGTCGCAACAGTCGTATTTACGATATTATATGTTAAAAGTTAGATATTTGCTTGAAAGAGATATAAGTCCCAAAACAGAAGTTGTCACGTTTTCGTGCGTTAAAATACAGCAAAGTGGAACAGTATGCACCATTGACAAGGGAAACGTGTGTACACGCTACATCACGTTCGGTGTAAACGCACCGCTGTAGTCCAGTTGTAACCCAACAGGCCTCCAGTCGGGTGAATTCCTCAATCTGGCTACATGGTTGCTCATCTGGGCGCTGTTCACAGAGGCGAGCGCTTTCCACAGAATGACCAGTGTTCTCGAACACCCTCTGGGAAAGTAGCTTCTGAAAACGTTATCCCATTGAAGGGTGTCAATTTTTTTATCCCTTCTCGACTGCGTCACTTTCATCTCTGTCACCTTTTGTAACTAACGTCGGGTTTCTGTACATAATGTAGATAAATTTTCGCAGTGTATTCTAGTCAGAACTGTCAAAAAATAAAGATACAAGAGCAATAAAGGCAGGTTTACGTTTTCTTGTCCTATCTTGTAACATAAATCGTAGGGTCAGTACCATTCGCGTGTTCCCATAACTTCCTCAGAAATCAAACTGATCTTTTCCGAGGCCCGCTTTCATCAGTTTTTCCATTCTTCTGTAAGCAATTCGTGCCATTGTTTTAGAACCATGACTCATTAAACGAATACTTCGGCAACATTCACATCTGCTTTCTCTGTTATTGGAATTATTACGTTCTTTTTGAAATCTGAGGTATTCCGTCCGTCTCATACGCTGACGAGCTACTTAAAAACGTGTCGGTCCACCTCTGGAACGCAATCCAGCACTGATTCTGCGTGCCACGGATTCCACACGTACGTGGTAGGTTTTCAGAGGTCTGTGGCACCCGGTGCCTACGCACTTCCCGTAATTTACCGGCGGTCGGCTTGTGGGCGCGAAGGTGGCTCCCGGCAGCGTCCCAATTGGCTTTCGTCGGATTCAGACGAGCCGAATTTGATGGCCAAGACATCAGCGTATCGTGCCCCTAAAACCACTGCAGCACACTGTCCTTGTCACAAGGACAGTTATTCTGCTGGAAGATGCCATCGCCGTTTTGGAACACATCGAGCATAAGGCGTACAGGTGGTCCCTAATAATGTACAGGTAGTCCGCAGCTTCGATCACTACCGCAGCTCCCACGGAGGAGGAACTGAAGGCCCTCATAACATAACACTGCTCGCACCGGCCTGCGTCCGTGGCGCGCTGCACGTTTCGAGTGGCCGGTCGCCTGGGTGACGGCGTATCTGGACACTACCATCGAGCTGGTTTAACAATAAACGGGATTCTGCAGACCGGGTGACACGATTCCATTGATCCACGCTCCAATGTCGAAGATCCTGTGCCTCTGTAATCATAACTGACAATATTGTCAGGTCAGCATGGGAACGCGTTGGGGTGGTCTGCTGCGGAACATCGTGCGCTGGACAGCGTGACCCGATACACTCACGCCTGCGCCAGCCAGCACTTTTCTCTGCTGCCAGATGTGCCGCAGGTCGCCGCCTGTCCTGCTTCAGAGAGCGGGCAAGCCTCCGATCGCTGTGTTCTGTGACGAGGTACGGACGTCCAGCTTCTTGCCACCTACTCGCAGTTTCAGTACTCGGGCAGTTCCCGTAGATGCTGACGACAGTGGCACGCGAACGGCCGACCAGCTGCGCCCCCAGGCACTGGGCCACAACACTCTGGCTTTCGTCAGTGTCGCTCAGGTCGGTGGATTTCAGCATCTGAGCCACTTATTGCCGCTAGAATGAATCCCCATTTGCCTCTCCTCCGTTCGTTTACTTCTTTTGCCGCGTAACGTGCCCTCATCCACACCAGGCAGCAAACGACCTCGCTGTGGGCAGTGATTATAATCTTCTGGCTTCAGTGTACACCAGGTGGACCGCTTTGGTCACGGCTGGCACTCCAGAGAGATACCTGTTAGTTGGATGTGTCGTTTCAGACAGACTGAGTACACAGAGACGATGAGAGGAGTGAGCTCTCAGCAGGAGTGCCGCAGGTTTCCGCGTCGCCTCGAGCAGCAGCAGACTTCCGTACACTCGCCCGCTGTTACAACTGCCGCACGGACGAGGTGAGGCGAGCTCAGCGCTGCAGCTCCCGTTTGATGGGCAGTCTGCACCTGCACCCCCCACCCCTTCCCTCCACCTTACTGTCAACGTCCTCAGACATCATTCTTGTGTGTCACGTACGAAGCGTAAAATCTACAGGCACAAAAGTAGACGCTATAGGCAAATTAACTGCTTTCGCTGGCGATATTGGTAAGATGAACTCATAAGAACTACTGGTATCCTTGGTAAGACACATCATTACTGCGATATTGGAAGTTTAATTACAGTACTGTGAATTTTTCTGTGAAAAAATGGCCGCAACAATTTAATTGCACATTATTCGTCATTTTCGTGTCGCTCCTTTAACACGTAACTTTTAAATAGCTAAAAAACTGTTCCTATGTCAACCTTCCAACTAGACATTGCGGAAATTTAATAAAAAAAGGACTAATTCACTGCCTGTGCAGTAACATATTTTCTATATATTATCGTGGAAGAACACAGTAATGCGTTTCAAATTAAATTTGCGTCTGGCGCCTTTTTATTGCATTTGCAATTAAATTCGGAACTAAATTACTAATAAACATTCATTATCAAAGCAACGGCGTTATAATATTGCAGGTAGCATTTGCATGTAGTACTATATTAACTTCCATTATACGATATTACATGTCATTTTTTTTTCGAAATCGTATCAAAACGCTGTTCACAGCTCGTGGTCTCACGGTAGCGTTCTCGCTTCCCGAGCACGGGGTCTCGGTTTCGATTCCCGGCGGGGTCATGGATTCTTCCTGCCTCGAGATGACTGGGTGTTGTTGTGTCGTCTTCATCATCATCGTTCATCCCCATTACGGTCGGAGGAAGGCAACGGCAAACCACCTCCACTAGGACCTTGCCTAGTAAGGCGGCGCGGGTCTCCCGCGTCGCTCCCCTACGCTGTGTAAAGAAGTATGGGACTCATCATCTACACTTATATACAGCGACGTATGTTTTTGAGCATTAATTTGATGTCACTGTGTTGTGTATTATTCAGCTGCTTTGATGGCGATAATGACCAGTTTAGCATTCTACTGCTACCTTTGCAGCAGAAGAAAACTGTCTAAAATCGAAATGTATAGATTTTTGTTGTACAGTCTTGCTACATCTACATCTGCCTTCAGCAAACCACCTTAGAGAGTGAGGCGGAGAGAATTCCACGTAACACAGTGGCCTGCCCCCTCAGCCTATTCCATTTGCGAATGCAGTACCGGAAGAACGACTGTCACACATACTGCGTAAAAGCTCGAACCTCTGATCTGTGTTTGTGTGGACTTATGACCTCAGCAGTTGAGCCCCATAGTGCTCAGAGCAATTTGAACCATTTTTTTGTGTTTGTGTGGCGTAAACTGAGGCGCCACTCAAGCACTCTCGGAATGTATGCTCCCTGAAATTCACCGGTAAACCTCTCCGTGATGCACAATGCCTCCCTCGTAGCATCCGCCAATGCATGGAGTTTCTTTAGCATTTCAGTAACACTCTCACGCTTATGGAACGAATCCTTGATGAGACGTAGTAGTATTATGTGGATTTTCTCCCTCTCCACTGTTAACCCATATGGTACGGGTGGCTGAGTGATGCACAGTCTTCAGTAGGTCAAGGGTCTGCGCTACTGTACCTTTCTAATGACTCTTCTATCTGATATTCATGCAACTAGTTTTACACGACAGTTTCCGGTTTAGGTCTCTGTGTATACATACTCCTAAGTAATAGACGCAGACTGTTTCTACTACATCTAGGAAAACATTTGACGAAGTCTTCCATTACTGCACATCATGAAATCCTAACTGTTTCAGAAATTTTTTCGTGAAATCAGATACTCAGTGCACGATAGGAAGACCTCGGATTCTGGTTCCTGAACGAGTGACGGCTCAGCCCCTAGACGGCTCAAAATCGTTGGTGACTGTTTTGCACACGAACCTCAGTCCAACAAAAGGAAGAGGAAAATAAGAAAAAGTTGCATGAAATAAAAAAAATGTGATGATCAATGCATTACTGCAACAGTGTATGGACTTTGCGAATAAATAATAGTTCCAAGCTTATCATCCCCGTGTAACGAGCAGCAAAATTTAGTACCTGTATAATATTATGTAAGTTAATCTGTCACAATTAGTAATCAATTTATATGTTTTGCACACGTTTATGACTGTCTCTGACACTTATAAAGATGCAAATGAGGAATAACCTGAAGTTTGTGTATACCAGCTTCAATACAGCCGATTAATCGGTAGTTATGATTATAAAGGTTACCTGGGTTAGCCAATGCGCACACAAGGACTAATCACACTGAACCACAGCAACGCATTACCGGCGGGTACAGCTAGTTCTTCTGCACACGTAAGTTTCACCCTCCTTAACCCATCCTGAAAGATAAGTCGTAGTGTCACTATCGCTTCGCCTTTTTCAGTGTATTCTAAACTGATCTTCTCCAACTTGGCCTCCGCTAGTTTTTCCAGACTTTTCTAAATAATTCGTGTCTGTAATTTACAACCACGACTTATGAAAATAATAGAACGGTGTTGTTGTTGTGGTCTTCAGTCCTGAGACTGGTTTGATGCAGCTCTCCATGCTACTCTATCCTGAGCAAGCTTCTTCATCTCCCAGTACCTACTGCAACCTACATCCTTCTGAATCTGCTTAGTGTATTGATCTCTTGGTCTCCCTCTACGATTTTTACCCTCCACGCTGCCCTCCAATGCTAAATTTGTGATCCCTTGATGCCTCAAAACATGTCCTACCAACCGATCCCTTTTTCTAGTCAAGTTGTGCCACAAACTTCTCTTCTCCCCAATCCTATTCAATACCTCCTCATTAGTTACGTGATCTACCCGCCTTATCTTCAGCATTCTTCTGTAGCACCACATTTCGAAAGCTTCTATTCTCTTCTTGTCCAAACTGGTTATCGTCCATGTTTCACTTCCATACATGGCTACACTCCATACAAATACTTTCAGAAACGACTTCCTGACACTTAAATCTATACTCGATGTTAACAAATTTCTCTTCTTCAGAAACGCTTTCCTTGCCATTGCCAGTCTACATTTTATATCCCCTCTACTTCGACCGTCATCAGTTATTTTACTCCCTAAATAGCAAAACTCCTTTACTACTTTCAGTGTCTCATTTCCTAATCTAATCCCCTCAGCATCACCCGATTTAATTTGACTACATTCCATTATCCTCGCCGGCCGCGGTGGTCTCGCGGTTCTAGGCGCGCAGTCCGGAACCGTGCGACTGCTACGGTCGCAGGTTCGAATCCTGCCTCGGGCATGGATGTGTGTGATGTCCTTAGGTTAGTTAGGTTTAAGTAGTTCTAAGTTCTAGGGGACTAATGACCACAGCAGTTGAGTCCCATAGTGCTCAGAGCCATTTGAACCATTATCCTCGTTTTGCTTTTGTTGATGTTCATCTTATATCCTCCTTTCAAGACACAGTCCATTCCGTTCAACTGCTCTTCCAAGTCCTTTGCTGTCTCAGACAGAATTACAATGTCATCGGCGAACCTCAAAGTTTTTACTTCTTCTCCTTGAATTTTAATACCTACTCCGAATTTTTCTTTTGTTTCCTTTACTGCTTGCTCAATATACAGATTGAATAACATCGGGGAGAGGTTACAACCCTGTCTCACTCCTTTCCCAACCACTGCTTCCCTTTCATGTCCCTCGACTCTTATAACAGCCATCTGGTTTCTGTACAAATTATAAATAGCCTTTCGCCCCCTGTATTTTACCCCTGCCACCTTCGGAATTTGAAAGAGAGTATTCCAGTTAACGTTGTCAAAAGCTTTCTCTAAGTCTACAAATGCTAGAAATGTCATGACTGGCTCTCCCAAGGCCATCAGTAGTTCTAATGGAATGTTGTCTACTCCCGGGGCCTTGTTTCGACTCAGGTCTTTCAGTGCTCTGTCAAACTCTTCACGCAGTATCTTATCTCCCATTTCATCTTCATCTACCTCCTCTTCCATTTCCATAATATTGTCCTCAAGTACATCGCCCTTGTATAAACCCTCTATATACTCCTTCCACCTTTCTGCCTTCCCTTCTTTGCTTAGAACTGGGTTGCCATCTGAGCTCTTGATATTCATACAAGTGGTTCTCTTCTCTCCAAAGGTCTCTTTAATTTTCCTGTAGGCAGTATCTATCTTACCCCTAGTGAGACAAGCCTCTACATCCTTACATTTGTCCTCTAGCCATCCCTGCTTAGCCATTTTGCACTTTCTGTCGATCTCATTTTTGAGACGTTTGTATTCCCTTTTGCCTGCTTCATTTACTGCATTTTTATATTTTCTCCTTTCATCAATTAAATTCAATATTTCTTCTGTTACCCAAGGATTTCTATTAGCCCTCGTCGTCTTACCTACTTGATCCTCTGCTGCCTTCACTACTTCATCCCTCAGAGCTACCCATTCTTCTTCTACTGTATTTCTTTCCCACATTCCTGTCAATTGTTGGCTTATGCTCTCCCTGAAACTCTCTACAACCTCTGGTTCTTTCAGTTTATCCAGGTCCCATCTCCTTAAATTCCCACCTTTTTGCAGTTTCTTCAGTTTCAATCTGCAGTTCATAACCAATAGATTGTGGTCAGAATCCACATCTGCCCCTGGAAATGTCTTACAATTTAAAACCTGGTTCCTAAATCTCTGTCTTACCATTATATAATCTATCTGATACCTATTAGTATCTCCAGGATTCTTCCAGGTATACAACCTTCTTTTATGATTCTTGAACCAAGTGTTAGCTATGATTAAGTTATGCTCTGTGCAAAATTCTACAAGGCGGCTTCCTCTTTCATTTCTTCCCCCCAATCCATATTCACCTACTATGTTTCCTTCTCTCCCTTTTCCTACTGACGAATTCCAGTCACCCATGACTATTAAATTTTCGTCTCCCTTCACTACCCGAATAATTTCTTTTATCTCGTCATACATTTCATCAATTTCTTCATCATCTGCAGAGCTAGTTGGCATATAAACTTGTACTACTGTAGTAGGCATGGGCTTTGTGTCTATCTTGGCCACAATAATGCGTTCACTATGCTGTTTGTAGTAGCTAACCCGCACTCCTATTTTTTTATTCATTATTAAACCTACTCCTGCATTACCCCTATTTGATTTTGTATTTATAACCCTGTAATCACCTGACCAAAAGTCTTGTTCCTCCTGCCACCGAACTTCACTAATTCCCACTATATCTAACTTTAACCTATCCATTTCCCTTTTTAAATTTTCTAACCTACCTGCCCGATTAAGGGATCTGACATTCCACGCTCCGATCCGTAGAATGCCAGTTTTCTTCCTCCTGATAACGACGTCCTCTTGAGTAGTCCCCGCCCGGAGATCCGAATGGGGGACTATTTTACCTCCGGAATATTTTACCCAAGAGGACGCCATCATCATTTAATCATACAGTAAAGCTGCATGTCCTCGGGAAAAATTACGGCTGTAGTTTCCCCTTGCTTTGAGCCGTTCGCAATACCAGCACAGCAAGGCCGTTTTGGTTAATGTTACAAGGCCAAATCAGTCAATCATCCAGACTGTTGCCCCTGCAACTACTGAAAAGGCTGCTGCCCCTGTTCAGGAACCACATGTTTGTCTGGCCTCTCAACAGATACCCCTCCGTTGTGGTTGCACCTACGGTACGGCCATCGGTATCGCTGAAGCACGCAAGCCTCCCCACCAACGGCAAGGTCCATGGTTCATGGGGGAAGTTCGCATATGTCAGCACCTGCCTTTTTTGAAACTGGAATTGATACATCTTCTTAAGTCTGAGCATATTTCGTGTCTTGTTTCGATTTAGGTCTTTCAGTTCTCTTTGCAGTTCTCCTCGCAGTATTATACCTCCCAACTCATCTTCATCAACTTCTTCTTACTTTTCTGTAATACTGCCTTCAAGTTTATTTCCGGTGTGCGGCCCTTCTATGTAGTCCTGCCACCTTTCAGCTACTGCTTCTTTGTTCAGCACTGGCTTAGTGTGGGCTACTAATATTCATAGAGCTGCTTCTCCAAAGATCTCTTTAATTTTGCTACGAGTGTCCTCTGTCTTCCCCCTCGTCATGTGTTCTACGGCCTTGCATTCGTCCTCTAGGGAAGCCTACTTAGCCGTTTTGCACTCCTTGTCCATCTCATTTTTCGTCATCTGTATTCCTTTTTGCCTGCTCTATTTCCTTATTTTTATATTTCTTCTTTCGACAATTACACTGCCTGAAAAAAAAAGAAGAGCACCCGGCAAATGAGGAGAGAGGGTATGTGATTTTATTATAGCGTTTACAAAGTGAGTCAAATTTAACAAATAACTTGGCAGTACGACCCCTGTCATGAGTATGAGATTCCCAACTTGGTTGGGGAGGGTGTCACAACGCCATTGTATCCTCAACTAATACAAGTTGATTCACAATTATTGTAACTGGGCCTCTATATCCTCGATACTGTAATTGGGACGGATTTTGTTTCCGAGCGGGTTGAACACCGATTCTGTCGGAGATAGGTCTGGAGACGTGGCTGGCCGCAGGAGTATCCCAGCGTCACGCAGGCAGGTGCCACACGTGGACGAGCAGTGTGCCGTTCAAGGAGCGAGAGGGCGCAGCACGCCCGCCTCAGCTGTCAGTGTTCCTCCGATCACGGCCAACGCTGACCTGGAGCCACAGCCGACGCTTTGCCACACCGTGACGTCAGAACCGACACCGCTGTACCCCTCCAAAACGGCGCAGGAGTGGGACCGTGATACTCGCCAAGGACGGTCATAAAGGGCAGTACCGAACTCTGAACACAGTGGGATGCCACTGGTCAGCAGTTCAGCGGCAGCACACCAGACACAGCAGTTCGTGTCCCGGTGCCAACAGCAGCCTACGCGTACGTCGCTTAATTCCCCAGCCCGGCTGCAGCTGGTGTCCGACCCGTAGTGGGAGATGACGCAGAGCGTTGCAGGGAAGCCGCTACTCGTTCGAGAGGCGCAGACGTGGAGGGCTTGCGGCGGTCCTCCCTCCAAGTGATCAGACTTGATCGACCGGACACGTGACGAGGAGGCTGGCTGCCCCCACGTTCCACGTTCTCGTGCACTCCCACATCGGCCCACTGTCACATTCGAATGCCCGACAAATCTGCACACTGCACGATTCGACGAGCCGCCGATATGGTTATGCCTTATGTCAGGTGCTGATAACGCAATCTCACTAGAGTACCTGGCATCTCCGTGTCCTACATGATAGAGATGATGTTTGGTTTGTGGAGCGCGGTCCTACACAGTGATCGCTCGTGCCGCTGTTCGTGCCCATTATATACTGTATCGGGCCTGGTAACAATACTAAACACAAACAACACCCATCTACTGTGGGCTCAAATGGTTGAAATGGCTCTAGGCACTATGGGACCTAACTGCTGTGGTCATCAGTCCCCTAGAACTTAGAACTACTTAAACCTAACTAACCTAAGGACATCACACACATCCATGCCCGAGGCAGGATTCGAACCTGCGACCGTAGCGGTCGCGCGGTTCCAGACTGTAGCGCCTAGAACCGCTCGGCCACTCCGGCTGGCTACTGTGCGTTCCGTCCTATCTGTAGCAGATGTGTACATGTCCGAAGTTACATCGATATCCCACCGTGTCTTATGGATGATTCACCTTTTATATCAGACAGTGTAAATTGGATATCCTCTATTATCCAAGGACTTCAAAAACGGCACTGGTGCTTTTACTCAGTTGATTCTCTGCTGCCTTCATTATTTCAACTCTCAAGGCTACCCATTCGTCTTCAATTGTGTCCCTCAGACGCTTTTAGTCAACTGCTGTCTAATGGTTCTCTTAAACAACCTCTGGCCGGCCGGAGTGGCCGAGCGGTTCTAGGCGCTACATTCTGGAAACGCGCGACCGATATGGTCGCAAGTTCGAATCCTGCCTCGGGCATGGATGTGTGTGATGTCCTTAGGTTAGTTAGGTTTAAGTAGTTCTAAGTTCTAGGGGACTGATGACCTGAGAAGTTAACTCCCATGGTGCTCAGAGCCATTTGAACCATTTGAACCAAGCAACCGCTGGTTCTATCATATTATGCAGGTTCCATATTGTAAAGTTTCTCTCTACAGTTTCCTCAGCTTTAATATGCAGTTCTCAACAATAAATTATAACTAGAGATCTGGTCCTGCAAGATTTACAGATTAAAGTCTGGGTTCGAAATGTCTATCTTACCTTTATATAACCTATCTAAAAACTCTTCCAGAGTCTCCAGGTCTCTTCTGTGTACAACCTATAATTTAGAATACTGTGCACATAATATGTAGTAGACGAATATACAGTGTTGTCAGAAACAGTCTGAAAAGTTTGTATAGATGTTTGGGGGACATTGTGCTGAGAAATAATTCTTAAGGAAAAACATTCTATACGTTGCGTTGATTCCCGGCTGTTTAGCATTGAAATTAGCCAAGCAGGTGATTGCGAGCACAAATTCAAGCACTTCCACGCGCTAAACTGCTGTGCAGCTGTAGGTACGTGAGTTTACCGCTTACTTAAACGCTCATCACCAGTTAAAATGTATCTTTTTCGGAAGTGATAAATTTAAGTTAAGTGAGCTGAATCTACGGTTATTCGGTTTGAGGAAACCAAACGAAAACACGCTTCACAACACTGTCTGAGGCACGCTGCTTCACTTTGCGCGCGCGACGATGTGATTGGCTGACTTCTTTTGCTGAATAGCTCGGAAACGGCGTAGCGTGTGACGTCTTTTAACTGACAATCACATCTCAGCCAACCTCCGCTGCAACACCGTTGCAAGCTTCACAGATAGTTTCGGATCACCCTGTACGCACCGACGGACCAAAACTTCACGACCACTGCCCAGTGCGAGGCTGAATGTCTGCTGGCGATGTTGCGAGCACGCGACACAGTAAGGAAAGAAGGTGAGCGGAAGAGACACGAACGGGCTGTCATTCTAGCGAAGATACGGTCCGAAAATACGGAAATCCACCGATGTAAGATGTTTCGACAAAGTGTACATTGTTTTGGCGCTGTTGCTGGGAACGAAGATCTCTAAAACGACGAAGCTGGTCTCCTGTTGCCGTGCTACTGTCGCGAGTAAAACTATGGAAAGTGGTTGGAGGATGGTGGAATGACGAGCACGCCGTGCGGTACTCGACGCCCACGTCTCATCACAAGCATCCTCCACTGTGTAATCCAGGACAGGCGGCGTCGCCCCGTCCTGGGCTACTGCAGGCCACCTGCGAAAGGTGCACAAGCAGGCAGGTTTGAGTGAGACAGCTGTTGCAAAATTCGGCAGCCGTATTGAATGAAACAGAATGTAACAAACGGTGACGGCTATCCGTCCGAAATTCGATAATCAGATACTTCAGTACCTAGTTATCGTATTACTCTCCCAACACGTGGGAACATACATACAGTCGCGAAGTATAATTAAATCGTTACGAAATAAATTCTGAAGATACTCGTATCGGTGCACTAGATTCTTATTTTGCAGGGTGTCCACCATATCGTAGTTCGTGGGCCAAGTCTTTGTTACGATATCACAGCACCACATGCAGCTCCACCCTTCACTCTTCCCGGTGAACCTGTGTCTACAGATTCCCCGACCAGCGCGTCTCTGAGCTTCGCAGCGTCGGCACACGGCCGCCCGCGCCGTGGCCAGCACTGTCTCGCCCCCTTCCTCCCTCCCTCCCTCCTTTTCAGAGTGTGTACACATACATAAGACCATTTCCGCCGATCGGGTAACAACTGACGTATGCACCCAGCCTGAGGGAACGGCGGGGTTGCGGCACACAACTCTGACAATCCCGACGATAAACAGACTTTACATCCGGTGTACATTCGCCTGTGGCTTATACAAGAAACTCTACGGCCTTCATCAGAATTTCCCGATTTGGCTGGAACGTGACCTGTGGTTCGTTTAACAAGTAATAACAGTTCGCGCCCCTGGGGGACAACGTCCGGATATTCGATCGAGTAGAGACGGGGGCAAGATTCCCGCATCCTCTTTTTTTCGTGCTTTAGAGGGAGCAGGGGTTTCCATTAACTCTGTCCGTTTATTTTTCATTACGCCAGCGTGCAAAGTAAACTACCGGACCGGCGGCCATACCAGTCTGAAATACAGATCGGTCGCGAGCATAAACTGTAGGCGGTCGAGTCGGAATCAGCGGCAGAATTTTACGCTGTCGTTCTTGTTTGTATTTGACGCTACGATTGTGGAGCACTAAGCACTCTTCCTAGCTTGCATACGCTAACATCACATTTGCTCAAATATAAAACTGAATTTCGATTATCGCGCTTTGTTACTGGAAATTTGGGTTGTTATTGGTCGGCGTCGTTGTCGCATTTGTTTCGTATAGTACGGAGCGCAATATCGCTCGGCAGAAAAATAAAAGATCTCGCTACGGTCTTAGTTACCTCGTTGATGCTCTGATTATTTACGAGGTGTCGTCTCCAAGCGCCCTTTTTTGTTCTTGGTAAACCGGTTGTGGGAGATCTTGAGAGACACCAGACAGCACAGAGGATCTGAGGCCACGCCGTGCTGACGTGTGGGCCTTGTGTGGCGGAAGTAATGAGCCTCGTGGAAGAACTGGCTTTCGGAATGGTCGGCGCCCACTGCGAGCTCAAGCTGAAGCACTGCAGGGCAGAAGCAGTCACTCCTCAGGCTCCATCCTTTGCTAATAAAGAAGCCATTTTAAGCAAACGATGAACCGTAGCGGCCAATAGTTATCCATCAACGTGAAAAGGAGGCCGAGGAGCCAGCCGTCGCCCCAGACTGCGACGTGCTTGCAGCAGAAGTGAGAAATGTTGTACGAGTCAGCGTACCACTAAACAGGTCGCCTCTAAAAGCAAAATTATTAGGTAGCGCTTTGGCTTTTTCAAGTCTGGTGTCTGGTACCCTAGCAGAGACTATCTCGATGAGCTATGGGCTGTCACATAATGGTGTAAAAACGTTATTCAAATTGAATCTCACGCGACCGCCGTTAGAAACAAAATATCTGTTACTATTGAGTTTTTGCCTATCAGGTTTTGTTAAGTTCATCAGGAAACAGGAACGTACGATATGCAGAACTGGCCCCAGTGGATAGATACAGTTCGGGGCCCTCGATCTCAGCCACCCGGCAGTCGAGCAGCAGTGGAGGACGAGCGGCGGAGTGGTTTAGCATGACGTCAGCAGCTGTGACGTGCAGCTGTCCGGCCCATCACCTGTGCATGGGCCGGCGGTTAACTGCGGACACCGATCACTCCTCCCATCTTCGTTTTCTCTCTTTCTGCGGGGCATGCGCTCTTATCGCTTTCAAATTCCTTTCTGTTCAGCATTTTGGAACATTTAATGGTGTGTAAAAAAATTATTAGTGCCGGGGACCGATGTTTAGTAGCGCGAGCAATGAGTCGCATTCCGTGTCGGTCATTCCACGGCAGGAAGAAACAGGTGGTAGTGCTTCTAGGCACAAAGCGGCCACGTCCTTCCCACGGCGTGTTCTGGCAGGCAAACTTTCCGCTTCAGCTGGTATCCCTCCGCCTGGGAGGTTCAGAAGCCTCCAGGACGCTAAATTCACCCTGTTTCCTTGGGCTGCCCACTGCCCAGCCGTGTTAGACGATGGGAAACTTGTCACAACGCAAGTGCTGCACAAGTTTCAAGTTTAACCGTTAAAACGGTTCTTTTTACGATAATACCATTCTAATATTGTAATCGGCGTGATATTTCAATCAAATTGTTTCTGAGCTAAAGACATTTAAAGCTTGACAGAAACTTAACTCTTAAACGAAGACTAATAATACGTGTAACGCTCGCACTAGATGAAACTGTTCTAACGCTCTACAAATGCAACCCTCTGCACTTTGAAGCACTGAATCCTAAAGGTTGCATTCACGTGTGTACGTTTACTAGGACCAGATTTCAGTCTCCTACCGAAATTAATAGCAGAGACCTGATTCTGAAGCCGTCAACACCCTAATGTTGACAGGACAGAGGACGCGGCCTCAGCAGCGTTCGGAGGGCCGAAAAGGAACATTTCAAGGCTTCAGTACAGTTTTCGTGGCAGACGCACGATGGTTCAAATGGCTCTGAGCACTATGGGACTTAACATCTCAGGTCATCAGTCCCTTAGAACTTAGAACTACTTAAACCTAACTAACCTAAGGACATCACACACATCCATGCCCGAGGTAGGATTCGAACCTGCGACCGTAGCGGTCACGCGGTTCCAGACTGAAGCGCCTAGAACCGCTCGGCCACAACGGCCGACCAGACGGACGAGGCCGGCCTGTGCTACAGGTGGCTAAAAATAACGTAACTGATAGAAATAACAGGTTATTGAGAAGCAGCAGTCACTGTGATAACTGTGATAACCGCTCATCTGATACTAGCGGCGGCCGATGTGGCCGAGCGGTTCTAGGCGCTTCAGTCTGGAACCGCGCTGCCGCTACGGTCGCAGGTTCGAATCCTGCCTCGGGCATGGATGTGTGTGATGTCCTTAGGTTAGTTAGGTTTAAGTAGTTGTAAGTCTAGGGGACTGATGACCTCAGATGTTAAGTCCCATAGTGCTTAGAGCCATTTGAACCACTTTTTTTCTGATGCTAGCAGTAGCAGTTATTTCAACAAGTGCCAGCAGTACCTCGCGCCATCTGTTTACCGAAGATCGTACTAGGCTTTCGCGTCAACACATCTCGAGATCTGGTTGCGTTTCCATGTACATCTGGTAGGTGTTCTACACGCCATGGAAGTAACTGTAAGACTGCGTGTCATCTGTTGATAAGACTGTGTACTATTTCGTGCGCTCTAAGTACTTTCAGCACAAACAATTAAAGTTAACGTCAGAGCGGTGGCTGATATGAGCGACCGTAAAGGCACTACACATGTACGGTCGTTCCCTTGAACCACCGATCTGTGTGTCAATTTAGTTTGGGCGGGTAATACAAATAGTTACCATAATAAATTCGAGCGACTGTGGAAATAACTGTGAGAGGTCGGTATTTTTCACTGGCAGTTAATCGTATTCGCTAACAGTTCTTGTCCTCTGTCAGTTAACGGGCTACCACTACAGGTAACCTGTGTTCCAGACTCCAGTTGAAAGGTCTTAGAACCCGGTGATATTTCCAGAGAAAATAGTTACTGGAGTGAACAGAATATTTTCGTACTGCTACGGAAATAACCGCTGGCCTTCGGGGTTCCAGAGAGTTGACAAATAACGGGATCCATTCTCTCCATTTGTTGTAGTTCCGGAACAGGTGTCACTCTCTTTCCAGCCTTTGGATGCGTTACAGTGTATTGACTTTTGTTTCGTGTTCTTGTTTATTCTCTGTGTTGGCACTAGACTAGTAGTGCTAGCAATAGTCTTGTACATGGAAAGTTATGAATACTTCCCATTTTTCTTGTGTTCTATGACTGCTAAATTTTTTCCAGGCTTGTATTCTGTCTTCTATGGCTCTGTCGCATGTTATGTTCCACCATCGATGTTTCATTTTTCTCGGTGGTTGCCCCAATTTTAACAGTTCTCTAATTTTTTCTGACAGTTGCGTCTAATTGTTGCTGTTGATTTTCGTAATTTCTTCTATTATTTCTTTCTTGTTTAGTTGCAGGTACTCTGGGTCTGTTCTGAAAGTCCTGTTGGTTCTCTTGATTTGTCTGTTGGGTATAAATTTTGCTTTGATTTGGAGAAGGTGATGATCAGACTCAAAAGCTCTTTTCCTAGTTCTTACGTTCATTATTTCTCTAGAGTTTTTCATGGATATTGCTACGTGGTCTATCTGAAATTCTCCTAGAGCATTGTTGGGGGATTTCCAAGTTACTAGTTTTCTGTGTGGTTTCTGCAATTGCGTTGACATGTTTTTCAGCTCAAAATTCCTGCAGAAATTTATCAAGTTCTCTCCATTTTTGTTTGTTCTCTTGTAGGCCGTGTGTTTCCCTGTCCTGTCTCTGAATTTTCTTTCCTTGCCTAACTGGGCGTTGAAATTCCCTAGTAACACTTTTACGTGATTCCTGTGGATTTTGCTGCTAATTTCTTCCAGATCTTCCCAGAATTCCTCTATCATCTCTGGGTTCTTCTTGTTCTAATTATTTGTGGGGGCATGTGCACTAATTAGTGTGTAGGCCTTGTTTCCAGATCGCATCGTGAGTGTTGAGAGTTTTTCTGATTTTGAGATGAACTCTATTGAGCTGTGAAAGGGGAACAATGGGGAAACAAATGGTAGCACCAAATTTTTCTTTTAACAGGGTGGCTTTATTGGAGTGAACAGTTATACTAATTCTCAATCTTTCAAAATCAGCATTAATTCTTTAAGGCAAGCAGCTGGGCTTAATCAAAACAACAAACACCTTTAATACAGTAGCAAAGGGTAAGCTGGGAAGACAATGAAATTTAAATAACAATTCTCCACAAATATGGCTTCACAGGTAAGATTAAACTTATGATTGTTAAAATGTTTTTTTTTAACTTTCAATAAATATCCCTTAATGCCTTTAGTAAAACAATAAGTGATAGGTCTAATGAGAAAGTGCAATCCACCCCAACATTTCCACAGATCATAAACACAAGTTGCACAATTTAACCAAAAGGATTTGCCAAGATAAAATTTCCCCAAAACGTAAAAGATAAATCATTACACTAAAATGCTGCATCAGTTATCAATATAAAATTTCACAAGGAGCCCAAGGCTAGATTTTAACATTTCTGACATCGCAGTTAACAAAATACAATTACACCAAAACTCAAATACAAGTTAAAATTTAACACACACGGCGACAACTGCCAGCTTACAATAGTTGAAAACATTATTCAGTCTCATAGGTGCGCAGATGTCATTACCAAGGGGAGTGTGCGAACCAACTTGAAGCAACTATAACATAGCATGGACCAAATTACAGATTCGGCAGTCTTTGCAGGGAAGTCGGCAAGAAACGGTAAACAAGTCAGGAAACGATTACCGTCGCCCACATACACACTCACGCACGGGCACAGAGGAGCCAACCACTGGACGGGAACTACCAAATTTCACTCACCTAAAACTTTACGTACGACGCCCGGGCGAGGAAATGGGAAATCGTACGGGCACAGGCCAGATAAAACCCCAGACAAACACACAGAATCCCATAAATTCCAAAACATAATTTATTCAATTATCCCCCAAAACCTCGGAACTTGGCACAAGCGAAACTACAGGCCAC
Organism: Schistocerca nitens; assembly: GCF_023898315.1. NCBI lineage: Eukaryota > Metazoa > Arthropoda > Insecta > Orthoptera > Acrididae > Schistocerca > Schistocerca nitens. Next base: position 21,590,501 of record NC_064618.1, on the reverse strand, counting down.
AGGATCCAAAGGCACTCTGCAGAAGGGCAAGAAGGGAAAAGGTTAAACAAAGTTCTGCAACGGCACACTAGAACGCCAAGAAAAACACCCCAAGTAAGGTATATCACCCCACAGAATGCCGAGAAACACGAACACTGGGGTTTGCCCACGTTTCCGACACAATCATAACAACGAAGATGATCTTCTTAGCCATAGAACGCTGAAACACACAAACAGCACCAAACTTTGGAGGACGGAAGTGTACTCCCCTGTAAACTATATCCGGGAGCAGCACAGCCACAAGCTCCTGCCGAGTCGCGGTCCAGGGAAATCGCCGCGAGAAAGATGATCCAGCTCGAGTATCGCCACCCAGGCCTCAGACAGGGCAGGAAGGCTGGTAGTCAGTCGACGACCGACCCGGGGAGCAGCAAGTAAGACCAGCGCCGGCCAGCGGCAGCGCGCAGGGACCCACCATCCGACGGAAAAGGCAGTGCCCACGCCGCTCGCGCCCAAACTCGGCTGCCCGCGCACACAACACGCCACCCGACAGAGACGGCGCCACCCGCCGCCAGGTGCCCCGCAACGGAGAAAGAAACACATTCGGAGGCCCAACGACCGAGAATCGATCGGGAATACCGCCGCCACGGCACATCTATTACAGAGTACAGTATCGATTAATGTACTACAAAATCTATTCCGAAGAGTTTGAGATTACTTCCTGGCATGGTTATGGCTGGTTTCCCCATATATATTCTGTAATTTTCCGAATCAATGTGGTTCTCATCTGTGAATCGTGTTTCCTGTATTGCCATAATTTTGATGTTAAATTTATCCATGGTCTTTGTTCATTGTTTCAATTTACCAGGCTTCAGTAGTCTGTTTATGTTGAGTGTTCCCATGTAAAATATTCTCTTTGTCTTTAGAGTTTCTGAGAAGCTCCGATTCTTCTCTTCATGACACGCCTGATGCCCTGGAATCCGATGATCAGGTCTATTACCCAGTCTTACTGACTGGGGCCCAAGGTAGCGGATTCTTTCCCATTGTTCTGTCATGATTATTCGTTTGTGTTTTTTGTTTATTTATTTATTGTTCCGTGGGACCAAATTAAGGAGAAGTCTCCATGGTCATGGATCGAGTCAATACATGAAATTATAACACGATATTAGAAACAGATAAAATGAAATATAAACAAACATATTCAGGTGACAAGTCATAAGTTTAAATAAAGAAAATCAACAATGTAACACTGGAATTTGCTTAATTTTTTAGCTCTTCCAGGAGCTCCTCGACAGAATAGGAGTGAGCCATGAGGAAACTCTTCAGTTTAGACTTAAAAGAGTTTGGGCTACTGCTAAGATTTTTGAGTTCTTGTGGTAACTTATTGAAAATGGATGCAGCAGAATACTGCACTCCTTTCTGCACAAGAGTCAAGGAAGTGCATTCCACAGGCACATTTGATTTCTGCCTAGTATTAACTGAGTGAAAGCTGCTAACTCTTGGGAATAAGCTAATATTGCTAACAACAAACGACATTAAAGAAAATATACACTGTGAGGGCAATGTCAGAATTCCCAGACTATTGAATAGGGGTCGACAAGAGGTTCTCGAACTTACGCCACATATAGCTCGAACAGATAATACCATACGACATAAGCGTATGAAAATATGCGAAGTAAACTATTTTTCGTGTTAAAGTGTCACTTATTTCAGATACTGTTCTAAGGGTAAATAAAGCAGTATTTAGTTTCTGAACAAGATCCTGGACATGGGCTTTCCACAACAGCTTACTATCTATCTGAACCCCTAGGAACTTGAACTGTGCCGTCTCGCTTATAATATGCCCATTCTCCCTGATCAAAATATCGTTTCTTGTTGAATTGTGAGATAGAAACTGTAAAAACTGAGTCTTACTGTGATGTAGCATCAAATTATTTTCGACAAGCCACGAACTTGTTTCATGAACTACATTATTTGATACTGTTTCAGTATTACGCACAAGATCCTTCACTATCAAGCTGGTGTCATCAGCAAACAGAAATATTTTTGAATCACCTGTAATACTAGAAGGCATATCATTTATATAAATAAGAAACAGCAGTAGCCCCAGCACCGACCCTTGGGGAACGCCCCACTTAACAGTGCCCCATTGGGACTGAACATCACTACCACTCTCAATATTGCGGAGAATTATCTTCTGCTTTCTGTTCTTAAAGTAAGAGGTGAATCAATTGTAAGCTACTCCCCTTACTCCATAATGGTCCAACTTCTGCAGTAATATTTTGTGGTCAACACAGTCAAAAGCCTTCGTTAAATCAAAGAAAACACCTAGCGTTCGCAACCTTTTATGTAATCCGTCCAAAACCTCACAGAGAAAAGACAATATGGCATTTTCAGTTGTTAAACCATTTCTAAAACCAAACTGAACATTTGACAGCAAATTATGTGAATTTAAATGTTCCAGTAACCTTCTCGATAACTTTAGCAAACACCGATGGCATAGAAATAGGTCTAAAATTGTCAACATTATCAATCAAAATATCCACGGGTGTACTGCCGGTCTACAGTGTCCAACGGGCACAATATTTCGGCGATCATACATGTCGCCATCAGGTGAACTGACGGACTGAGCTCCTGTGAACGTGCCGGCACGGAGATCCGTACACTATGGCTGCTCAGGAGGAACTGGGTTCGGTCGCGGCGGCGGCCGATTTAAATACCCTCCGCCCGCGGCGCGCTCACTACGCCGTCCGCGCCCCGCGCCACGGTCGCGCGGTGGAACAGATTGCGACGGCGTCTGAGATGACGTCGGTGTGATGGCTCTGTCCGCCGTGGTCGTCACAACTATACATTTGCTCGATTTACTCTTGATTAACCCAATCGCTGGTTCCCAAGCCTTGCTAAGATTATAGCCACAGTCACGGTTTATGAGGTCGTCATTGGTGCGAATTTCGATGGCCTCTCTAACAACGCTGTCCCAGTATCTCGACGTCTGTACCAGAATCCTCGTGCGTTCATACTCCATAGCGTGATTTTCCGACAAACAATGTTCAGCGACCGCCGACTTGCTCGGATACATCAGTCGAGTGTGCCTCTGGTGTTCACGGCATCGATCCTCGACGGTACGCATCGTCTGACCAATATTCGACTTGGCACATTGACACGGAATCTGGTACACGCCGGCCTTCCTCAAACCGAGGTCATCTTTGGCGCTCCCCACCAGTGCACGAGTTTTATTCGGAGGACAAAACACAGTTCGGACCCGGTGTTTCTTCAAAATGCGGGCGATTTTCCCCGAGAGTGCGCCTGTATATGGGATAAACGCAGTGCCTACCTCCTCCCTCGTGATTTCATCCATATCCACAGGTTGTGCTGTAGTGGATGGGCGGAGAGCACGTTGAATCTGCCACTCTGAGTACCCATTTTTTCGAAATACAGTTCTCAGATGTTCCAATTCCTGGGGTAGACTCTCTGCGTCAGAGATAGTGCGCGCCCTATGTACTAGAGTTTTAAGCACCCCATTCCTCTGTGAAGGGTGGTGGCAGCTGTCTGCGTGCAAATACAGATCAGTGTGCGTTGTCTTCCGATACACCCCATGGCCTAGGGTGCCGTCAGGCCTTCTCTTGACCAAGACGTCAAGGAAAGGTAGTTTACCCTCCGTTTCAGTCTCCATAGTGAATTTGATGTTGGGGTGTATGGAGTTTAGATGTGTAAGGAAGTCAAGGAGTTTATCCATACCATGTGGCCAGATGACGCACGTGTCGTCCACGTAACGGAAAAAGCAAGTAGGTTTCCATTCGGATGACGACAGGGCTTCCTCCTCGAAGTTCTCCATGTACAAATTCGCTACCACCGGTGAGAGTGGGCTACCCATGGCGACTCCCTCCGTTTGTTCGTAGTATTCTCCATTAAAAAGAAAATACGTGGAAGTCAAGATATGCCTAAAAAGTTCAGTGGTCTTCTCGTCAAACTTCTGACTAATCAATTCTAGTGACTCTCGCAGGGGTACCCTCGTGAACAAGGAAACGACGTCAAAACTCACCATGATATCTGACTCACCCAACGTGAAGCTATCAAGGCGTTTAACAAAATCTACGGAATTACGGATGTGATGAGGGCATTTACCCACATAAGGACTTAATATTCCCGTCAAGTATTTGGCCAACAAATATGTAGGTGCCCTGATGTTGCTGACAATGGGGCGTAATGGTACCCCCTCTTTGTGAACCTTTGGGAGTCCATATAGTCTAGGCGGTACCGGACCTTGGGGTAACAATTTCTTAGCGTCACCCTCCGGTAAATCTGCGTCCTTGAGAAGCGACCTCGTCTTGTTGATCAGTCAGAAGTTTGACGAGAAGACCACTGAACTTTTTAGGCATGTCTTGACTTCCAAGTATTTTCTTTTTAATGGAGAATACTACGAACAAACGGAGGGAGTCGCCATGGGTAGCCCACTCTCACCGGTGGTAGCGAATTTGTACATGGAGAACTTTTCTTTTGTTTCCTTTACTGCTTGCTCAATATACAGATTGAATAGCATCGCGGAGAGGCTACAACCCTGTCTCACTCCCTTCCCAACCACTGCTTCCCTTTCATGCCCCTCGACTCTTATAACTGCCATCTGGTTTCTGTGCAAATTGTAAATAGCCTTTCGCTCTGTGTATTTTACCCCTGCCACCTATAGAATTTGAAAGAGAGTATTCCAGTCAACATTGTCAAAAGCTTTCTCTAAGTCTACTAATGCTAGAAATGTAGGTGTGCCTTTCCTTAATCTATTTTCTAAGATAAGTCGTAGGGTCAGTATTGCCTCACGTGTTTGAACATTTCTACGGAATCCAAACCGATCTTCCGCGAGGTCGGCTTCTATCAGTATTTCCATTCGTCTGTAAAGAATCCGCGTTAGTATTTTGCAGCTGTGACTTATTAAACTGATAGTTCGGTAATTTTCACATCTGTCAACACCTGCTTTCTTTGGGATTGGAATTATTATATTCTTCTTGCAGTCTGAGGGTATTTTGCCTGTCTCATATATCTTGCTCACCAGATGGTAGAGTTTTGTCAGGACTGGCTCTCCAGAGGCTGTCAGTAGTTCTAATGGAATGTTGTCTACTCCGGGGGCCTTGTTTCGACTCAGGTCTTTCAGTGCTTTGTCAAACTCTTCACGCAGTATCGTATCTCCCATTTCATCTTCATCTACATCGTCTTCCATTTCCATAATATTGTCCTCAAGTACATCGCCCTTGTATAGACCCTCTGTATACTCTTTCCACCTTTCTGCTTTTCCTTCTGTGCTTAGAACTGGGTTTCCCTCAAAGCTCTTGATATTCATGCAAGTGGTTCTCCTTTCTCCAATATGATGCTTGAAGTAGTCTGCAATGGTGATAGAACTCAAATGTGTTCAGAGTAGTTCTAAGTTGCTTAGAAATTTATTTTGAGAAGATTATCGGCTTACGTAGGAACTGATTATTTCGCCGGTATCTGGTACAGGAAATAGGAAATAGGAAAAGCTCCGATTCTTTGATGTGTGACATCAGTTTCTCCTAGTTGTGAATAATGGTATGTTATGCTGTTTAATAGCCACGCAATGGTAATCAAACCATATTGCAATATTTTTGTGAGATTTTCCGTTGGATGGTGTATGTGAAGAGACGTGTTCACACGAAGTCGTTTAGTTGTTTTGTGGTGGTGGATTAAAGAAAGCACTAAGGGCTACTAGCGTTGCACTGTATTATTGTGATTTCATAGGTATACGCAAGCACTAAGGAGCAGTGAATTACCGATACTGGGGTTAGGACTTTTTGTGTGACTTCGGCGTGAGCGTCGCAATATAGTAAATTCCGGAAATCTCGTTGGATGCACTGAATGTGTAGTCTATATTAAAGAGAACGGTCGTCCTGCGCAGCAGTTATTTATTGAGAAAAAATCGGTAGTTTATCGAGAATGTGACAGCTTTTCTCTTTGGCCCTAAACGACAAATCAAGACCCATTTAAAAGAGAACGCGCTAATTCTCTCCAAAAGAGATCATCGAGTACTGTGGTTTGGAATTTTAAATATTAATTGGTCGCGGAAGTCAACGCCTGAAGTGTTTGAGCTTTGAGACTTCCTGACAGATTAAAACTGTGTGCCCGACCGAGACTCGAACTCGGGACCTTTGCCTTTCGCGGGCAAGTGCTCTACCAACTGAGCTACCGAAGCACGACTCACGCCCGGTACTCACAGCTTTACTTCTGCCAGTATCTCGTCTCCTACCTTCCAAACTTTACAGAAGCTCTCCTGCGAACCTTGCAGAACTAGCACTCCTGAAAGAAAGGATATAGCGGAGACATGGCTTAGCCACAGCCTGGGGGACGTTTCCAGAGTGAGATTTTCACTCTGCAGCGGAGTGTGCGCTGATATGAGACTTCCTGGCAGATTAAAACTGTGTGCCCGACCGAGACTCGAACTCGGGACCTTTGCCTTTCGCGGGCAAGTGCTCTACCAACTGAGCTACCGAAGCACGACTCACGCCCGGTACTCACAGCTTTACTTCTGCCAGTATCTCGTCTCCTACCTTCCAAACTTTACAGAAGCTCTCCTGCGAACCTTGCAGAACTAGCACTCCTGAAAGAAAGGATATAGCGGAGACATGGCTTAGCCACAGCCTGGGGGACGTTTCCAGAGTGAGATTTTCACTCTGCAGCGGAGTGTGCGCTGATATGAGACTTCCTGGCAGATTAAAACTGTGTGCCCGACCGAGACTCGAACTCGGGACCTTTGCCTTTCGCGGGCAAGTGCTCTACCAACTGAGCTACCGAAGCACGACTCACGCCCGGTACTCACAGCTTTACTTCTGCCAGTATCTCGTCTCCTACCTTCCAAACTTTACAGAAGCTCTCCTGCGAACCTTGCAGAACTAGCACTCCTGAAAGAAAGGATATAGCGGAGACATGGCTTAGCCACAGCCTGGGGGACGTTTCCAGAGTGAGATTTTCACTCTGCAGCGGAGTGTGCGCTGATATGAGACTTCCTGGCAGATTAAAACTGTGTGCCCGACCGAGACTCGAACTCGGGACCTTTGCCTTTCGCGGGCAAGTGCTCTACCAACTGAGCTACCGAAGCACGACTCACGCCCGGTACTCACAGCTTTACTTCTGCCAGTATCTCGTCTCCTACCTTCCAAACTTTACAGAAGCTCTCCTGCGAACCTTGCAGAACTAGCACTCCTGAAAGAAAGGATATAGCGGAGACATGGCTTAGCCACAGCCTGGGGGACGTTTCCAGAGTGAGATTTTCACTCTGCAGCGGAGTGTGCGCTGATATGAGACTTCCTGGCAGATTAAAACTGTGTGCCCGACCGAGACTCGAACTCGGGACCTTTGCCTTTCGCGGGCAAGTGCTCTACCAACTGAGCTACCGAAGCACGACTCACGCCCGGTACTCACAGCTTTACTTCTGCCAGTATCTCGTCTCCTACCTTCCAAACTTTACAGAAGCTCTCCTGCGAACCTTGCAGAACTAGCACTCCTGAAAGAAAGGATATAGCGGAGACATGGCTTAGCCACAGCCTGGGGGACGTTTCCAGAGTGAGATTTTCACTCTGCAGCGGAGTGTGCGCTGATATGAGACTTCCTGGCAGATTAAAACTGTGTGCCCGACCGAGACTCGAACTCGGGACCTTTGCCTTTCGCGGGCAAGTGCTCTACCAACTGAGCTACCGAAGCGCGACTCACGCCCGGTACTCACAGCTTTACTTCTGCCAGTATCTCGTCTCCTACCTTCCAAACTTTACAGAAGCTCTCCTGCGAACCTTGCAGAACTAGCACTCCTGAAAGAAAGGATATAGCGGAGACATGGCTTAGCCACAGCCTGGGGGACGTTTCCAGAGTGAGATTTTCACTCTGCAGCGGAGTGTGCGCTGATATGAGACTTCCTGGCAGATTAAAACTGTGTGCCCGACCGAGACTCGAACTCGGGACCTTTGCCTTTCGCGGGCAAGTGCTCTACCAACTGAGCTACCGAAGCACGACTCACGCCCGGTACTCACAGCTTTACTTCTGCCAGTATCTCGTCTCCTACCTTCCAAACTTTACAGAAGCTCTCCTGCGAACCTTGCAGAACTAGCACTCCTGAAAGAAAGGATATAGCGGAGACATGGCTTAGCCACAGCCTGGGGGACGTTTCCAGAGTGAGATTTTCACTCTGCAGCGGAGTGTGCGCTGATATGAGACTTCCTGGCAGATTAAAACTGTGTGCCCGACCGAGACTCGAAGCTGTGAGTACCGGGCGTGAGTCGTGCTTCGGTAGCTCAGTTGGTAGAGCACTTGCCCGCGAAAGGCAAAGGTCCCGAGTTCGAGTGTCGGTCGGGCACACAGTTTTAATCTGCCAGGAAGTCTCATATCAGCGCACACTCCGCTGCAGAGTGAAAATCTCACTCTGTTTGAGCTTTGTCTGATTACTTGAAGTTCAGACAGCTGAAAAGTGGCGGTGGCAGTGCGGTTTTGAATAGATAACCAATACTCGAAAAATTAAACGCTGACTTGTACCTGTAGTTGATTTAAATGCAGGAAATAAAGAAAATGGTTTTAAACTGAGAAAGTCAGTACCCGATTTATCTTTTAGCCCACAATTACGAGGAGAAATAATCAAAGGCTTATTTTATAGCCGGCTAATATCTGGAATATATCTTTTCGGAATAATGTAAACTCAAAGGCCTATAAAGCAAAAGATTGGAATATTGGTAAAAGCAAAGGTCAAAGAAATTAAAGAAAAGGAATAGTAGTTTTCAATGAACGACTTCTATCGAAAAGAATGATAATTAATCTTTAGACAGCGAAAGGAAGTTTGCGTGCTATGGAAATGCGATTAATTATAACTGAAAAGCTAGTCCATTTAATTCCGAAAGATTGAGATTAACAAAGTAGTTTATTACGATAAAATTTCAATAGAATCAAGGATGTTGTAGTAGTAAGGCTCTACTTACAGTTATAGCTGATTGACAAGGAGACATAAACAGTATAAAATTATGTCTTTGCCCAGTGAATGTATTCTCCAATATAGGTTGCTGTTATTGGTGAAGTAAATAGATCGTTCCTACTCCCTGTAAACTCTAGCATTTAGTATTTTTCAGGTGATTGATACTAGCTTCGAACCTAGTGAACCCTGACACTCAGATGCGTTGTTGTGATTAGTATCCAGATAGATACCACTGACCCCATTATACCACGAAAAGTGTTATTATGGCCATTCTTTCCCACATAGTGATGTAGCGAGCGGTAATGTAATTCATAACGTGAGAAGCTGAATATCAATTTTTACGTTGTAATGTAGTTGCATTAATTTGTTATGAAAGCGGTGCTGATAGACAAGAAAAGCGGTTTAAAGGGTGTGAGCTGTCTGGGGAAGTTAACCTTGCATTACTGCGCAACTGTTACACCAGGTATTCAGTCTAGCTTACCAAATTCCCAACCAGACTAACATTAATTATAATCTTTTAATAGTCATATGACAACCGGTGATATACAGGGTGAGTCACCTAACGTTACCGCTGGATATATTTCGTAAACCACATCAAATACTGACAAATCGATTCCACAGACCGAACGTGAGGAGAGGGGCTAGTGTAATTGGTTAATACAAACCATAAAAAAATGCACGGAAGTATGATTTTTAACACAAACCTACGTTTTTTTAAATGGAACCCCGTTAGTTTTGTTAGCACATCTGAACATATAAACAAATACGTAATCAGTGCCGTTTGTTTCATGGTAAAATGTTAATTACATCCGGAGATATTGTAACCTAAAGTTGACGCTTGAGTACCACTCCTCCGCTGTTCGATCGTGTGTATCGGAGAGCACCGAATTACGTAGGGATCCAAAGGGAACGGTGATGTACCTTAGGTACAGAAGAGGCTGGAACAGCACATTACGTCCACATGCTAACACCTTTTTATTGGTCTGTTTCACTGACGCACATGTACATTACCATGAGGGGTGAGGTACACGTTCGACGGGCGTTTCATAGAACGTGGAGGACGCTTAAATTGGCCAGCCCGTTCTCCTGATCCTACACCTCTGGACTTCTTTCTGTGGGGTACGTTAAAGGAGAATGTGTACCGTGATGTGCCTACAACCCCAGAGGATATGAAACAACGTATTGTGGCAGCCTGCGGCGACATTACACCAGATGTACTGCGGCGTGTACGACATTCATTACGCCAGAGATTGCAATTGTGTGCAGCAAATGATGGGCACCACATTGAACATCTATTGGCCTGACATGTCGGGACACACTCTATTCCACTCCGTAACTGAAAAAACGGAAACCACGTGTGTACGTGTACCTCACCCCTCATGGTAATGTACATGTGCGTCAGTGAAAAAGACCAATAAAAAGGTGTTAGCATGTGGACGTAATGTGCTGTTCGAGTCTCTTCTGTACCTAAGGTACATCACCGTTCCCTTTGGATCCCTACGTAATTCGGTGCTCTCCGATACACACGATCGAACAGCGGAGGAGTGGTACTCAAGCGTCAACTTTAGGTTACAATATCTCCGGATGTAATTAACATTTTACAATGCAACAAACGGCACTGATTACGTATTTGTTTATATGTTCAGATGTGCTAACAAAACTAACGGGGTTCCATTTAAAAAAACGTAGGTTTGTGTTAAAAAACATACTTCCGTGCATTTTTTTATGGTTTGTATTAACCAATCACACTAGCCCCTCTCCTCACGTTCGGTCTGTGGAATCGATTCATCAGTATTTGATGTGGTTTACGAAATACATCCAGCGGTAACGTTAGGTGACTCACACTGTATATATATATATATATATAAAAGAGAATTTAAATAAAAAGAAATAAATCCGTTTATATTTGGAAATTTATTTTAACATTGATCATTGAAATTTCACCATATTAAACTTGATTCATAACTAAACTGGTGCCTTATTTAGGATTTTAGGATTGTGAAAATGTGAGTTTGTAATCTTACGGAACACATCAAATATGGAGCCAAGATTGGGAGACTGCATACAACACTGCATTCATAAAATAACACACAAAGAACGTTAAAACATATGCAAGAGGAAATTAACCACAACCAACCGATTCAATTTTCACCCAAAGAAGTTACGTTCGTAGCGCAATCCTGTACGTCATGAAATTACTACACACTGGTATACTAAATTCATACTAACTCTCTGTGAAATCTTCCCGAAAAGAATAGCAGAGGGCTACTTTGATGATTACACCACATGCTTCACGTGGTCAACTTGGTTTACACAAAGAGTGTAACTCCACAATAATTTTGATAATTAAAATAAATTAGATCGAAAAGCAATTTACAAAAGAAAAACCTCGAACTGGTTACTAACGTCTTACTATTAACCTGATGGGTCAAACAATTGTATAAGCACGTGGTACTGGTCTCACAAAGTACACCCCACGTGGGATGAACATAAAGAAAAGTTGCTATATTGAAAAATACTGTCAAGACGAGACGTCATAATCTCACGCACATTCGCATTTAAGATCGATGATCTTAATTAGAGTTACTGATCAACACGTGGTTCCACTTTACTCACAAAGTAGTGACAAAGCAACTACTGGAAGATTCTGAACTTCACACTCGAAATACACTGCTTTACAATTTAAGATAACATTAGATATTTTAGAGCTAAACCTGAAATAAAGGTGATTAAATTTTCAGTTAGGCTGATCTTAAGAAATCCATTGTCCTACAGACTTAACAGACACGTGCTTAGCCAGAGATCTTACCACTTCAGACGCTCGCCGCGGACAGACTAACCTGGGTTCCTACCGAGCGTGCTAACAGATACAAACGGAAGTGACCAGAGAGGCAGCTTCCTATACCGACATGACAAGGGACGGACAGGGTCATACTAAGAATAGAAACCTCTCTGCTTTTAGAAAGCGTAGCTACCTGTTCCGACGTTGGTCCTACTGTTCTCTAGCAGACAGGCTTGTCTGCTACCCTCAATTATGCAACTAGAAATATATTTGCTCATTCATCCTCTCACACAGAAGGGAAAGGGGGGGGGGGTGACAGTATCTTTTCATATGCAGTATATAAAAGAAAGCGGATGTAGGTTCCGTATGAGACTCTGTGACATGAATTACATATAAACTGTGTTTTAAAGTGTACTAGTGTGACAGATCGTTCTTGTTTATGTGTAAAAGTAACACGTTTAACTGCTCAGTCTCCTCCCAGATAGTCAGAAACACCACAGTAAATTTAGAAGAGGAATTAATGCCGTAAATGACAACAGATTTAAGAAATTAACATGAAAGGAATCCAACAGAGACCTTTCAACGTGACATCGTTGTGTTAGTACAGACGATGTTTCAAGTCAGATTACGTCGTTGAGGGTACGCAAGATCTTGTCAGGACAACTAATTGTAGAATTTCGAGAGTGAGTTACATTGGCCGGCGTTGCTTTTCATTTACGTATTGCAGTGCTGATAGAGCTTCTTCGTACAGTATATCTCCTACGATTGAAACATAGTACAAAGTTGGTTTTAGTGATACCTAAAGCGTGGCGCAGTACAAAATCTTCATATGGCAGCGACCATCACTGGCCCCGTGCTCAACCCCTGCAGTCCCGGCAACGAGTAACAAAAAGGTGGGGACCACTCCCAGCGGTCGCTCTACTTTCCCTGAAGGGGAGAGGGACGGGGAACCGCTACCATCCCCTCAAGGCCGAAGTCAGACAAGCATTTAGGTTGGCACCAGAAACTCAACACCTAATTTATCTTTGATGCTCTATAACCCAGCATATGACCCATATGACAACTCAACATTTAATTATACATAGCAACACAGAGGGAGAAGGATAGAGTGTGCATAAAGTGATTTATAATAAAGATACACAGTGATGTGTTCACGGAATAACATGAAATAGAATGACCATTTATGTCATTGAGACAACAAAACTATTATGCCCTCGTAATAAGATAACGATGCAGAATAACTGATTCCGTCCCATCATCTCTAACTATTATTATTATTATTATGTATCTACGTCGTTATACTTGAGGTTTTGCTATTATTGTTACAGACACGGCCACGCAGCCGTTGTGTGCTCCTTAATTGTACCTGTGTGCTCCTAACCTAGTGTCGTTCAACTACGCACCAGCACAACCTCAGCAGCAACGGGACGCTGGTCCACGGCTGCACGCGGCCACGCAGGTGTTCCCACCTGGACGACAGTCGCTGCCCACAGGATGTCTCCCCGTCCTCTTGGACCTGATGTTGTACGACTAAGCCACAGCACAACAGCAGCAGCCTACAAGAGTATTCTTATTAGCTGGCGCATGCACTATGTCTGTCAGTCGTTCCAAACGAGCAAATGTCGGTCTGGTGGCTGACAATATCTTTGAACTAGTTGTAGAGGTAGAATTTGCACAACGTGCACACGTTAAATTGCAGTGTTCGTGGTATGAGCGGAATTATCTACGCAGTATGATGGAATATATAGATAGGAAGATGGTGGACGTGTATGACCCATCGCACACTCCTACTGGAATTCACATGTCTGGTCGTAAAGTGTCTACACATACTACATGAGCATGGTGAGGCAATGCTAGGATTAATCTCATGGCACTCTAATATACATTTAAAACGTTCAAATATTATTAAACTAAAAGACCTGTATTGTGCATTGTTGCTACAGATTATCTCTCCAGCGTCCATATGTGAGAGGAGGATACTATGAATATGTTGAGGATACTATAAATATGTGTAAAAAAGATCAAGTGGAGCAATGCATCAATGGCTGTATTCCCCCTGTAGCAAAGTGTGTAAGTGCTGCACCAGTAATTATAAAATCTTAGAAGGCTGAATTTAATTGAGGCTGAATTTAATTGCACCTATAGGCTTGAGTACAATTCAGGCCAAATTCAAGGCATACAACAAACAGTTATTTGGACAGTACTGCACAAATCAATGATTGTTGTGCCGTGCATCGCACTATTATCTATGTTAGGGCGTAAAGCCAAGCGCCGGAAAGCCAGGCGGGAACGAGAGAGCGGAGAGCGGTGTGAAGAAGACGTCCGCCAATCGCACGCTGACCGACCCCTCTCCAGGACGACAACGCGACACTAGCGGCCTCTGTTCGAAGAGGACACAAGCGCCGCGCCCGACTGCTAGCGGCCCAGTCGAAGAGAAGCTTCAAGACTAGAAACCTGAATAGAACGTGAAAGCTCATTACTTCGCCTGTATTAGAAGTGTTACATTGAAGAAGCTTGTTTATTTCGGATGTCACCCTTTGCTTGCGATACATGTATGTAATTGCTTGGGCTGCACGATCTATTATATGTTTTGTGAAGCATTTGGCTCTTGGTTGCAACGACATCCCTAGGTATTTAAAGTCTGGTGAGATTTTTATTTATTGTCCTCTGATGTTGATTTCTGTATTCTTGGGTGTTTTGCCTCCTTTTCGGAAAATCACTGTTTCTGTCTTTGTTATGTTTATGTGTAGTTTGTGCTCACTGCACCATTTATCTATTTTCTCAAATGGTTCAAATGGCTCTGAGCACTTTGGGACTTAACTTCCGAGGTCATCAGTCCCCTAGAACTTAGAACTACTTAAACCTAACTAACCTAAGGACATCACACACATCCATGCCCGAGGCAGGATTCGAACCTGTGAACGTAGCGGTCGCGCGGTTCCGGACTGAAGCGCCTAGAACCGCTCGGCCACCCAGCCGGCCTATTTTCTCAATGATTTTCTGCAGCTTCTGTATATCTGCTGATGCTACAGCTATGTCGTCAGCGTATATATATATATATATATATATATATATATATATATATATATATATATATATATATATATATATATCTTCTTCATTTTCTCCAATTTGCAGTACTTCTTCAGTGGCAAGAATGTACTGCAAAGGGCTCATTGGGTCACCGTGTAAGACTCCATTCGATTGTAAAATGAGGATCGAAAAAGAGAGGTTGTCTGATATTGTGATTAGTTGTATTCAAGGACTGACTTGATTATTCTTGCCCATACACTATCTTCTCCCATTGTGTTTTCCAGTTTTCGGACTATGAGATCTCTTTCCAGCAGGTCAAAGGCTTTGGTAAAGTCTATGAACACTGTGTAGAATATTTTTTTCTTTTGTAGCGCTTCGTCGATGTTGTTTAGAAGAAGCCTGACTGCCGTAAGTGTTGATCTTCCAGATCTGGAGCCCATTTGTGGTTCTGGAAGGTGATGTCCACAAAGGCTTTGATTTTTTGTGTAATTATTTTTGAAAACATCTTGAACTGAGTATTTTCTAGGTCTATGCCTCTGTACTTGTTTGTGTCCGTTGGGTCTCCTCTGTCTTTGTAGGGAATTTTTATTATCGAGTGTCTCCATTGGGTCGGAATTCTTCCAAGTTCCAGGCATTTGTTGAGTAGTTTGATCCATACGTGTTGGAGAGCCTTTTTCGCATTTTGTATATGTTCATTATATATATTATCAGATCCTGCTGCTTTCTTGTTCGTCAGCGTTTTTATTACTTCTTTTACATCTTCTTCATTTAGAGGTTCCCATACAATGTGTTTTTCCTTTGTTTGATGTTGTTTCTCTTTCTTTGGGAGCATTTGGATTCCTCGTTTGCTCAGTATCTTACTGAAGTGGCCTTCCCATTCCTTCATGCCTATTTTTGGTGTATGAGTCTGTCTTGTTGGTTTGTTATTTTCTCTTTATCTATTTTTCTTTGTGTGATTTGGTGGGTCTTTCTTGGTGGTAGTGAGTTATTTATTTTTATCTTCATTGGAATGTGCTTTCGTATAGGAGTGATGGAATCGTGCCATATTGGTTGAATACTTCATTTTATTTCTCCTCTTGTTAATGCTTTATCAATGGTGCCTTTCCCATTGTGGCGCATATATGTAGGTATTTGTCTATCATTCCGTAGGGTGAAACCGTCTTCTTCTAGGGTTTCAATGACTAGTCCTGTTTTATAGTCCTCCGCGTCTATTCTGCAGTTGAGATCGCCTGCAATAATGGTGGGTTTGCTGTCGCATTGTGTGATGAGTGTGACTACTTTGTCAGTTATTTCTACTGCATTTGTGTGCGGTTGCAAACAGGTTGCCATTATATTTACGTTTGATGCTCCTACTAGCATAGTATTTCCTTGTTTTATGATTTATTGGTGGGGTTCATCCAGGATTTCAGTAGGATAGATATTCCTCCCATGGGTCGTCCTCTTTCTCCCTTCTTTGCCATTAGGTGAAAATTGTAGAAATATTGCCAGTTGTCTATCAGGAATGTTTCTGTCAGAATTGCAAGATCCGAGTTTTGCAGAATGTCTGTTGGCGTTAGATTAAGAGCACCTTTTATTCCCTCTGTATTCCACAAGACTGCTTTTATTTTTTGTTCTTCTGGTTTTCTTCTTAGTTTAGTTGAGCTCTGCTCCCTGTTCCAATGGTGGAGTGACTGAGTACATACAACATTAACATTTATTTTATAAACCGCACTGCGACCGCCACTTTTCAGCTGTCTGAACTTCAAGTAATCAGACAAAGCTCAGAAACTTCAGGCGTTGACCGGGAGTGCCTGCCGCGTGTTCTCATCTAACGACCGGCCGTGACCTGCGACGCAGCGGTTCGACGCTGGGCTGGGCCGGGCACGGAAGCGCGCACCCGCGGGCAGACGTTTACTTACGCCAGTGCAGCGGCGCCACTGAGCCGAGTTATTAACCAGCAGCGCGGCCGGGGCGGCGTAAAACACGCCTGCGCGACGGCCGGGTTAATTAATTTCCAAAGCTCCCCATCGCGTACAACAGACTTTGCTCCAGAGCTTACGGCCGCCGTAAATAGGCGAGAGCTCAACCACCCGCTAGTAGCCGTCCTACGGCAGTTACTCCGCCTGACCGGCCGGGAGCTGTCACACGTGATATCGAGCACGCGAGAGCTAATCGTGTAGCCAGCAGCTTTTGGCTAATTACGTTGTAATAGTCTGCCGGATACCTATTCAACCACGTCCCTCAACTCTGTTCCGTAACCAACTGTTTAGACTGTCTGCACACCGCCCAACAGGCTGGGATCCGACTCGATACCTTGCTGAAGGACCTTCGACAGTCTCCTTTAGTCTGTGTTCCTAGGACTCCCTCTCGATATCACCTGTGGTCTGTACCCTGTCCTGTGATACGGATGGACCTCTTTTGTGGCCCCAAGAAGGATGCTGATCCTACCCTTCTTTGACACCTGTTTCGTTAGATCCTCCACGATTTTTCTATTTCGGTTTGTATCTACACGGATGGATCGAAAGTCAATGACAGGGTTGGTTACGGTTTTGCACATGCAAGGGCACACGAAAAGCACTCTCTGCCGAGTGCCTGCAGTGTATACACTGCAGAGTGGGTTGCCATTCGACGAAGCCTTCTAAGAGGAGTTCACCCACCCAACACGTGCTGAACTAGATCAAGAAACGGCAGGATAACAGTCCCGCGAGCCACTGTCCTAACGAGCTCCCAGCTTCAACGCAGACCGACACTCGGAACCCCCCCCCCCCCCCCGTCACTTCTGTGTTCGCTCAGAGGGCCCAGTGGGAGTTCCGCTCCTGACATCTGGACACAGGCTTTCAGCTTTGCGGTAGGTAAAATCCCTTGCCACGACGAACTTTCTGACCTGTAGCGACTGCACGAGTTGCGTAAAGGCATATCCCTGTACTACCGAAAAAATCTTTTGGTCGCCAATATTCAGGACCTACTGATTGATCTCTACATCTCTGGAAAGACAGTGTTCTTCATTTGGACACCGTACCATAAAGCCTTTCGAGGAAATGAACTTGCCGACCGTTTAGCTAAAGGTGCTACTACAGGAGATCAACTTGATGTCGGAATACTGGCCCCCTGTGGGTCCGGGGGTTAGAATAGGCCCGCGGTATTCCTGCCTATCGTAAGAGGCGACTGAAAGGAGTCTCACAGTTTTCGGCTCTATAAGTTCAGGTCCCATTTTATGGTTTGACCTGTAACTTTCCAAATTCTACAGAAGTGCGGGCGATATGAGGAAGGATGCCTTACATGGTGCACGAGTTATCCATAGTACCCTTAGATTCGATCTCCTGAACCTCTTGTCGACATTGCTTTGCATCTCCACCCGAAATTCAACTATTTGGACGAGTACACTTTCCGGGGTATATCATCTTGTTGCGTTGTGTTCTGTGCTCTTTCGCCCCCATGACAATATTCGATTTCTCTCCACCCAATATCCAGCATGGTAGCCAGTCTGTTGTGGTCGGGCCATCATGCACCCATTTGGTGGTAGCCCCCCCTCCCCCCCCCCCACAACACAGGGATCCAACTGCTGATGCCTGAGCTGTAAACTCCCCACGTATGCCAAGGAGTAGTAGACGACCATCTTCATGGGGCATCTGGACTCCCGGCAATGACCATTGTGCCAGGTGGCCTTTGCTGTGGCTGGGTTGCGCCCGTGGGGAGAGTCCCTGATCAGAGCAGGTGGCATCAGGGTGGATGACGTGGACCAAGTCATCTTACGCTTGTGACCATAAGGCGCCAGCAGTCTAAGAAGGGCAAGATCGAATACAATGCTAACAGGTATGATCCTAAATCGTTTCCCTCCCTCGCTACACCATGGGGGGAACGTAGGGCTACAGAAAGAAGAGAGCCATATTCGCCTCAGTATTTAGTCTGTAGCAGAATGGGTGGTGACTCCCTTCTACCTACAAAGCCATTTTGAGGATACATTTGGGGAAGTGACAGTGCAGTCCAAGATGAGGAACAGTGCAGTCTAGATTCTGACAGCTTCCCCCAGCCAAATCCCGGGCGATACTCGCCTGTGACCAGCCGGGTAATGTTCCTGTTTCCATCACTCCTCATGGTCCAGATGATTATTTTCCATCGCGACCTCCTCTTGCAGTCTGACCACGAGCTCCGCGCCAATTTAGAACGGCGAGGTGTTCTTTTCATCTGGCGCGTTTACAGGGGACTTAAAGACAACAGCATTGTTACAGGTGCCTTCATCTTGGCCTTTGAGGGTAATTCATTGCCTGAAAAGGTGATGGTTTAAAGCATACGTCCCATCTCCTATGTGGCACTTTAAGTGCTGGAAATTCAGGCACCTGTCTTCCTACTGCAGTTCCAGTGCCACATGTCGAGACTGCGGATGTCCACTGCATCCAGATACTCCATGTGCGCCTCCTCCCACTTGTATCAACTGTGGAGAACACCACTCCCCCTGTTGCCAGACTGAAAAGTACTCCAAAATTAGCACAAAATCATGGAGTACAAGACCCTGGACTGGCTGACTTACCAAAGGCTAAACGTAAATTTGAGAGATCATAACCCATTCGGTTAATGTCCACATATGCTGCAGCTACTTTAACATCGCCATAACAAGTGCCAGTCGTTCCACACTCTGTGCCACGAATAGTAGGCCCTCCCGGCCGCCAGAATACATCTACCCCCTTGATGGTACAGGCAAAATCTTCTTCCGTTGCCCCCAAACACAGGGGACATCAGTCCCCTCCCCCTAGCTGGAGAAGCTATAGCCTCCTCCGGCTCCTCTCGTGTGGAAGGGGTCCCTTTGGACCCTCTCTCCCAAAGTCTCCACTATTGCCACAATGGACACCCGCCAGTGGTTAAAGGAGCCAAAAGCTGCTGGATGAAGAGCTTCACGATCTTCCTCTGTGCCTGAAGCAACTTTGGAAAAGTCCTACCAGCAAGCCCCTAAAGAGAAGCAAGAGGGCAAGCACACCAAGAAGAAGTCTGCGAAGAAACAGGACCCTCTGGTGGCCACAACACCCCACTCCCTGCCAGTTCTGCATCTGAGGATGAGGTGGAGATCTTAGCGTCCCCTGAGGACCTGGATCTTAATGATGCCTCATCCGCAATAGGAATGGATACAAATGCTCGTCGGTGATAGCAGGTGACCGTAAGGGGTAACCTGCCTCCTTGCATGGTTCATGCCTTCCCAGCCTCACGATAACGTCATCCTCCAGTGGAATTGCTGTGGTTTATTCCAACACCTGGCTCATTGATTTATCACTTTGCAGCCCAGGACTTCTCCCATCTATCCACTGGAGAGCCCACAGTGACTTGTGTTGTAGTGACCATTTCCCGATCTTCCTCTCACTCCGCCAGCATCATGCCCAAGGACGCCTACCCAGATGGGCTTTAAACAAGGCAGACTGGGAAGCTTTCACCTCTGCTGTCACTGTTGAATCTCCCCTACATGGTAACATCGATGTGGTGGTTGAGCGAGTCACCAGGACGATCGTCTCTGCAGCGAAAAACGCGATCCCTTGTTCCTTAGGGTGCACCAGGCGAAGACAGTACGTTGGTGGACGCTGAAAATTGCTGAGGCCACTAAAGAGCGTAGGCGGGCTCTACAGCGACATAAGTGGCACCATTCCCTGGAGCACCTAATAACTTTTAAACAGCTCCATGCCCGCGTTCACCACCGTATAAGAAGTTAGAAACAGGAGTGTTTGAAGAGGTATGTCTCTACCACTGGGTGCTTAACGTCACCTTCCCAAGTCTGGACGGAGATTAAACATGTTTTTGGATACCAGACCCCGACAGGTCTCCCTGGCATTAACATCAATGATGTGTTAGCTACCGACGCAAACGCAATTGCTGAGCACTTTGCTGAGCACTATGCTTGAGCCGCAGAATTACCCCACAACCTTTCGCACCCTCAAATGGTGGATGGACGGGAAAGTCCTCTTGTTCACTGAACATCACAGTGAACTCTATAATCCTCCATTTACAGAATGGGAGCTCCTCAGAGCCCTTGCGCGTTGCTCTTACACAGCTCCTGGTCCAGATCGGCTCCACAGTCAGATGATTAAACATCTCTCGTCCGACGACAGTAGACATCTCCTCGACATCGCCAACCAGATCTGGTGCGATGGCGTCTTTCCATCGCAATGGCGGGAGAGTTCCATCATTCCAGTGCTCAAACCCGGTAAAAACCAGCTTGATGTGGATAGCTATCGGCCCTTCAGCCTCACCAACGTTTTTTGTAAGCTGCTAGAACGTATGGTGAGTCGGCAGTTGTGTTGGTTCCTGGCTCCATGCCAGGGCGGTTTTCAGCTGCAAAGTCGTGTGTCGTGCACTTCTGTCGGCGTCTTACCATTCATCCGTAACCAGAACTTTACCTTGATGACGATCCACTCACATTAATGGAGACATATCAATTTTTATAACTGATTCTTGACGACCGATTGACGTGGCTTCCACACCTTCGTCACCTTAAGTGGAAGTGCTGGCACCACTTCAATGCCCTCCGCTACCTGAGCAGCACCACCTGGGCTGCAGATCACTCTACACTGCTGCAACTCTACAGAGCCCTTGTTCAGTCCCACCTTGACTATGGTAGTCTAGTTTATGGTTCAGTGCCGACCTCAGCGTTGCAGTTGCTCAACCCAGTGCACCACTGTGGTGTTTGGCTAGCGACAGGAACTTTTAGGACGAGTCCAGTGATCAGCATACTGGTGGAGGCTGGAGTCGCTCCATTGCAGATCAGGCGTGCAGAACTGCTCGCCAGTTACGTTGCACACATTTGTAGTTCTCCTGAGCATCTAGATTTCCATCTTCTTTTCCCAACCACAGCAGTTCATCTCCCACATCAGCTTCCCAGGTCAAGGCTTACAGTTGCAGTTCGCATCCAATCCCTTCTATCTGAACTGGACTCTTTCCCTTTATCACCTCTACCCGATGCCATTTCATATACACCTCCATGGTGTAGCCCTGGGCTACAGCTTCGTCTGGACCTTTCACATGGCCCTAAGGACTCAGCTACTCCTGTGGCTCTCCACTGTCACTTCCCCTCGATTCTCTCGATTCCTACCATGTCCCGGGGCTCTGAAGTGGTTTACACCGACGGCTTGATGGCTGATAGTCATGTTGGCATCGCCTATGTTCACAGAGGGCATACTGAACAGCACTCCTTGCCAGATGACTGCAGTGTTTTGACTGCAGAGCTGGTGGCCATATCTCGTGCTCTTGATCATATCCACTCATGCCCTGGTGAGTCGTTTCTGCTCTGTACTGACTCCTTGAGCAGGCTCCAAGCTATCGACCAGTGCTACCCTCGCCATCCTCTGGTAGCGACCATCCAGGAGTCCATTTATGCCCTGAAATGGTCCAGTCGTTCAGTGGTGTTTGTGTGGACCCCACGACATGTCGGCATCCCAGGCAATGAACTTGCTGACAGGCTAGCCAAACAGGCTACACAGAGCCCACTTATGGAGATCGGCATTCCTGTAATTGACCTGCATTCCTTATTACGCCACAACGTTTTTCGGGTTTGTGAGACGGAATGACATAACAGTACACACAACAAACTGTGTCTCATTAAGGAGACTGTGAATGTGTGGAAGTCTTCCATGTGAGCCTCTCGCAGGGATTCTGTGGCTCTTTGCCGGCTCCACATTGGCCACGCCTGGGTCACCCGTGGCTATCTGCTGCGCTGTGAAGGCCCACCTCAGTGTCGGTGTGGCGACCAGTTGACAGAGGCCCATATCCTGTTGCACAGTCCTACTTTGGCTGCACTGCGACGAAATCTTTGGTTACTGGACTCGTTGCCATTAATTTTAGATGGCAACGCCTTATCGCCTGATTTATTTTTACGTTTTATACGTGAGGGGGGAGGGGTTATCATTCTCTCTAAATTTTGGCGCATGTCCTTTGTCCCTCTGCGTCTACCATCCCAGGGCTTTTAGGCTGGAGGTTTTAATGTGTTGCAGAATGGCTCGCTTGTCTTTTTATTCTCGTGATCTGCCAGGCATGGTAATCTGCTTTCTTTTTTTAATCTCTTCTGCCTGTTTCTTGCGTCTCTTGTGGTTTTCTTGTCCTCTTTTGTTCCTTGTAGTGTTTGTTGCCTTTCTGTCGTTCTTGTGGTTTTTCCTGCCTCTCGGTACTGTGCTTATGTCTCGTTTGTTTTATTCTTTCCCTTGTGAGATTGTTTAAACAGGAACAAGGGACCGATGACCAAGCAGTTTGGTCCCTTCCCCCCCCCCCCCTTTTAAACCAGCCAACTAACCAATCGGAATACTGGGCACAGATTTATGATTACAATTTCGACGCAATATTTTGAGGTTCTGGGATTTTGAATGGCAGGCCAATACGATCCCTTAAGGGTCAACAAAGGTGTGGCATACATCTTTCTGGGACTTTCAGGGAGATGCCATTGTTCTGTGCTGACTACACATTTCCCACATGAGGTTCACCCTTGTTGAGTGCGTGCTGCTGGCTGACTTGTGGCACGCTCTCTGTTTCCGTACCTGACTACCTCAGGTGCTTGCGGATGACGAAACAGCCACTGCCGAAGTGTTGAATATCCTGATGGAAAGCGGACTTTACATTAAAGTATAATACTCGCCCCCACTTTCAGTGTTAGGGGTGCTAGTGTGGGGGAGAGCCTCCGCCTGCAGCAAGTACCCCCTCATGCGACCACAGCTTAATTTCTCCCCCCTCACATTGTTGTGCCTTTAGATCCTGTTCTGCACGATAATTATCTCAGTTTTCTTTTAGCTGTCGTGTTACAACTACTGTCACGCCTATTTTTAACTCTTTGACTTCCTTATATAGTTGGAGGAGCCAAGTCTCGACTTTTTTCGCTTTTTTGTCTTTTTGTGTGTTTCTCTCATGAAATGGAGGGACTGACGACGCAGCCCTTTTCAACACATAATCATCATCATCGTTACGAGTTAGTTATCTGTGAGCAATACGACCATCCCGCGCTGTATGCAGTCCCAGCCGCGCTGTCGTTCCAGACGGTGTCTGGGACTTGCGCGCCAGCCACGTCACTGGTTGGCAGTCGCACGCTTGAGTCCGCTTCCTGCCTCCCACGTAGGCAGCCTCTCTCTTCTCCGTAAGCCCCGCTTTCTCAATGCTGCCGCAAAGACAGCAAGCAAACACATCGCAGTCTTCGTTTCAGAAACTCAGTTTAGTTTATTAAACGTGTTTTGCACCATTTTTAATCTGCTGTTTATTGCATTTCCTGACTATCCAGCCGTTGTATGGAATATTCCAATACACGAAAGATCAAAAACTGTTTCAACAACTTCAGCGTTAATTTTGTACTGTTTTCTTTTCGTGATACTCATTATCCACTAAGTTCTCAAAAGTGTTTGGACACTCTTGTGTAGTGACGAATTAGCAAGCAGATGTTACGAGAGGTGGATGCGTCAGTATAAACGGAGGCGGGGAGGACTGTGTTGTCAGCAGGGCACCAGTAACGGTGGAGTGAGTCGGCCGGGAGGGTTCGGTACTTGCAATGTGAGTTAGTCGCTGGGTTTCACCTGAGGAAGAAATCCGTCAGGGACGTTTCAGCACTGCTAAACCTGCCTGAGCCGACTGCTGGTGATGTGATTGGGAGGTAGAAACGCGAAGGAGCGACCACATCTAAGCCGAGACGAGACCGGGCAGAACTTTTGTACCGATGGACAGGGTGGTCGAGTGTTGCGCAGGATGCTTGTCAAAAAGGAATCACTTGCGAGTTCTGGATTGCTACCAGCTGCCACAGTCACCGTGTGTGGGGAGTTAAAGAGGTCGAGCAGCTCCTCGTAAACCACGCATGTCTGCAGTTCGTGCCCAGCGACACTCGACTGTGGGTGACTGGAAGCGAGTGATTTGGAGGGACAAATCTCGGTGTACCCTGTGGCAATCCGGTGGAAGGGTTCAGGGTTGGCGAAACCCTGAAGAACGTTGCCTGCCAGCAGCGAAGTGTGGAGAAGATGGGGTATGGTACGAGACCATTTTTAGTGGTTAAGGTGCGGTTATCATTTGTGCTTAGGAAAACGCTAAATGCAGAAGGATAGGAACGCATTTTAGAATATTATTTTATCCATATTTGTCGGAGAACGCAGCAGTTGTTTTCGTAAATTACACCTTAGGAAATACTACAACCAGCCACAACCTTTTTGAGAGATTTCATTGCGCCATTACTCGTTTCGAACCTGAGACCATTGTCAAACGGAAGCGTTGACTTCCTTGCAAGTTTTATACTTCCATCTTACTGAAAATTAATTTACATATTATATCGGAGAGTTTTGGTTTTCTTGTATGATCTATGCTGATCGACGAACTGAACTCACAACAAGATGTCGGATACATTTTTTTGCATTGACAAACCTCTGTCTTATACCTTATAAAGAAGGACTTTTCATTAAGACACGAGTCTAAAACTTGTAAAGAAATCAGTGCGTCCATCTGAGATTGTGTTCTGATCCAAAAATAATACCTGTTCAATAACATCGTATCAATAGTGTGTGCTACAGTGTAATTTTACAGTACTGTCTACCATGTACAGCAGAAGAACAATTCTGAGATGATGACTCTATCAGCAAGAAAGTGCACCCTGTCAAAGAGCATTAGGTACTATTTTGTGGACAATAACATTCCTTAAATGCACCAGCATGCCCTGAGTCCCGATCTGAACCCAGTGGCACGTCTTCAGGATGAGTTAGATCCCAGCATCCAACATCACTACTCTCCCTGGTGTCAGCACTTGAGGAACCGTGGCCCATCATTCCTCCATAGTCATTCACACTTATGTAAAATGTCCCCAGCACACTTCAAACCTTCGTACAAAGGCTGACACATTCTATATTAAGTTGCAGACAGGCACAATGAAAAGACACTCAGCCATGAAATGACGAACATCCTACCTGGGATACTTCTCACCCTTCTAAAGATGTTCCGTCGCCCATCCAGTCTCCACAACATCCTTGTCCATCCTTATGCTACTCCCAATCCGATCCCCTTGCCACAAGGATTACATCCCAGTGGAAAACCCAGGTGCAAAGCCTGCTCAACCCACCCATCCAGCATTTCCTATTCCAGTACTGTCACAGGTTTATCTTACCCCATCAGGGGTAGGGGCAGCTATCAAAGTAGCCATGTAATTTACAGCTCTGGTGCCCCATTGCACAGCCTCTTATATTGGTATGACTACCAACCAGCTGTAGCGGCACCACGGTTTAAGTTATGAAAGTCAGATTCGGAGCAACATTTCTGAGCGCACAAGTTACAGCCAGGCACGGGCCTGTTGACAGTAAGTTATGCTGATTAGCGGTTACGAAGTAGAATGGAAGCCACAGGGCCGTCAAACCACTGAAAAGTGTAAATGCAGCGGTTTTCGTGGCGCAAGTTACTGGCAGAAGGCGCCCACTGGCACAGCCTACGTGTTGTGAATACGTGGCTCGGAGCGGCGCGTTAGCAAAACGGGGGCGCACGACCGAGTATAAATAGGTGCCGTTTTCTAACGAGAAACATTAGAGTGTGGCAGCTCTCCTGGACGGCAGGGCGTGTCACAGCACTAGCAACTCGCAGCAGCAGATGGGGCGCCAGCATTCCAGTCCACGGCAGGTCGGCGGTCCGACCCCCTGAGGCCGACGTGGGGTCGTAGGCAGCCAGCCAGTGGTGGGCCACTCTTCGGCTCGCTACGGTGGGCAGTCGTCCTGGCTTCCGACGTACGCCAGAGGCATCCCGAGGCGAGGGCGGCAGACTCGGCCGCCGGATCGCGAGCGCTCACCGTCTCCACGATGCAGTGGGCTGCTCGGCGGCTGCCAGTGGAGCAGCGCCGAGTCGACGGGGAAGAGGACCGCTGAGTCAGCTGCCGGTGCAACCCTGGCAGTGCGGCCCTATGAGGCCGACACACAGCAGCACATTGCACTGGGTAGCTGGGGCGCTGGCCTCAGCGTTGCACTGAGGTGAATGGGCCACTGTAGTGGAAACAAATAAATCATTTGGAAAGCTCGGACAAGTCTTAATACGGTGCCTTCTACCTCTTCCAGCTACATCTGGTCATCCTGTTACATTCGGTGGCAGAAGTGGCCACTACATTTGGTGTCAGAATAGCAGACGTCATCTGTCCAGCACGATGTTTGAGCCCACCGCGTGCATTACAGTCACAGGATGTGGTGAGTTTTGATCAGTTTTCTTTTGAGTGTTGGACGTTTTCTTTCTTGTTTGTGTTTTGAGTATGGCTTGCCAAGAGCCACATTTTAGATGTTTCGCGTGGGCATCGTATTTTTTGTTGTCAGAGTAAGTGTTAGTGTATTTGGGGCAGTAATATTATTTTTTTCGTGGCATTTGATTAGTTTTGTATTCGTTTATGATGATATTGATTGTGATGATACAGAGCTGTAGGAAGTCAGCTTGTTCTTGTACTTAAACGTTTTGTTTCAGGACTAACTGGGAAGGAAAGCAATACGATGGCAGAGTCAAGGACGAAAGGTGTGTCACAACCTGAAGCAGTGCGGATTTTGATGGGAAAGATAGCACAACGGACAGCGGACAATACACAGTTGAGAAGTGAATTAACATCTAGAAGTGAGCGAGAAACTGCATCAGATCAGTCGTTGTTGCCTAAGACGCCATGGCAGGAGATTGATCCAGCTACCGCGAGTTTGATTATTCCCTTTTCTGGCAAGGCATCTGAGGATGTCCATTCCTTTGTGGGAGACTTAGAAATTTCAGCTGTGATGAATGGTTGGTCTGATGAGCAGTTTGTACATGTAGCCAAAATTAGATTAACGGGCGAAGTGAAAACATATGTAAGGTGTTCTGAGGCCTTAAGAAAGGCATGACAGTTTAACCAGTTAAAGGAAGGGCTTTTACATAGGTACAAAAAACAAAATAGCGCTCGGAACTTTAGAGAGAGGTTAAGTACAATGTCAAAGAGACAGGGGGAGATGATGGAGAAATTTGTGGACAGGATAAGGGAAATTAATGAGTATACTTACGAGTTGGGTCAGAGCGATGAAGCGATTAGTGTTCTGTTGCAGGAGGCCGAGAAAAAGGCACTTGATGTATTTTTGAGAGGGTTACAGCCGGCCAGAGTGGCCGTGCGGTTCTAGCCGCTCCAGTCTGGAACCGAGCGACCGCTACGGTCGCAGGTCCGAATCCTGCCTCGGGCATGGATGTGTGTGATGTCCTTAGGTTAGTTAGGTTTAATTAGTTCTAAGTTCTAGGCGACTGATGATCTCACAAGTTAAGTCGCATAGTGCTCAGAGCCATTTGAACCATTTGAGAGGGTTACAGGCGTATATGTCACGGAAAGTGCGTGAAGGGACTCCGAAAGATTTGTATTCGGCCATTCAGCTGGAAATTCAATGTGAGGAAATAGACGTGGCAACAGGGGTATGCGAGAGGAAAAAGTGTTTACAGCGGGTGTGAAATGTTTTAAGTGTGGTCGTACGGGACATGTGCAAAGGCAATGTACCCAGTCACCGAGGAATAAAGGAAGGGGTGGAAATCGGCAGTGGGGAGGATGGAGAAGTGGAGATAGGAGAGGTGGACAAGCGTTAAACGGCAGAGGGTGCCCAAGACCCACCTAAGGGAGCTCCCGTTTACTTTCAATGCTATGAATACGTATGCAGAGGTGGAAAGTTCAGTGGTAGCATCCATAGGAGCTAAAAAGTTTAAGATTTTGTTGGACACAGGGGTGCAAGTGTCAGTGGCTACTAGGAATGTAATGGGATGAAGGAAGTTAGACCCACCACGTTATAGGTTGCGTGGAGTGGGGGATAAGGAGGTCACGCCTGTGGGGTCAGTGACAGTTGACTTTCGAACAGAGAAAGTCCGATTTAATGCATGCATGGAGCTGGTACCATGGGTAAGCGAGGGCTACGACATGACCCTAGGAGCAGATATCTTGCATGAACATCATGCCAAAATTGACCTTGGACACCGAACTGTGGAACTTGGTGGAATGTTATTTCAGCTAGGAGAAACTATTGTCAATGAACAGTGTCGCGAGGGGCGTTCAACGTAATGAACAAGCCAACTGAACTGCATACATTAGCATTAAGGCTTAATTCGCATGAGTGTGTGCCTAGTGGCACCGTGAAGTCGCTTTGGGTAAGTGTGGAGTCGATCTACCTGTGGGTACAGTATATGTTACTGAACCATTGCAGGATAATGAAGTTTTTGTCCATTGGGTTGTTTTGTGAAATGTAGTGTTGTACGCGTACAGGAAGGGAACGACGGGCGAGTAGTTCCCGTGAACGTGGATAACTTTAGCGCTTTAGACGCGAATTTGGGGAAAGTAGTTTTAGTAGCAAATTTGGATGTGCCAGATGACGAAGACTGTGTTCGAGAGGTAGACGAAGCGATCAACCACTAACTGCCGATGGAACTGCATTGCGTGACAAAATTAAGCATTTGAAAGGAGAAGAAAGAGAGCATATTGAATAATTAATGTGGGAATTTAAGGATTTGTTTTTTTCCACAAGGGCCGTAACCAGCAACTCCATTAGTTCAACATAGGATACCAAAAGGGAATAAAACAGCCGACACATTAATGCCAAAGGGTACAATACAGTAATTATAGCATCTTTCCCAATATAAAAATGCAGTATATTTCCTGGATGGATGTTCTAACAGAATCTGGTGAAAACCGGCTGTTAAATCAAGACTTGACATGTACTTTATGTGCTCAAACTTGTGTAACAATTCATCTACATTTTCTGGATGATCAGTTTCCCTCTCAAGGTACTTACTGAGGTGCCTGTAATCTAAGACAAGCCTCACTCCACCATCACGTTTAGAAATTGCAACTAAGGTATTATTATACTCACTACTACTTCTCTCAATTATTTCCCATTTTTCCATTTTCTGTAACTCCTTTTCCACAGCTTTCTTTTTTGATATTGGTATTCCATAAGGTTTAATAAAGAATGATTCATGAGATTTAAGTTTAAATTGGCATTCATAATTTTTTACTTTACCAGGTCTGTCTCTGAGTACCTCCTGATATTTCCACAATAAATTGCCTAATTGATTTTCCTGCTCTGGATTCAGATTTCCCGTTTCCTCAAGTTTGTTCGATACTACCTCTGTATATAGTTTTTCATCACACTCTCCCTCATTACTTTCCTCGCTAGTATCTATTCCTTCATCTGCACAAATTACTCTCCTAATTTGAAAATTTGACTTCACACAGTTCTGTATTACTAATTCTGTCTCATGCTCTGTACTGGTTTTAGGATTAGTGAATCGTAGCCTTTTATTTTCCCAGTCAAAGTCTGCATTTATATTTTGTATCCAATCCACTCCGAACAAGAGACTCTCATTGAGATCTGTCACTACTAGACAATGCTGGTCATACTGTACATCACAGATAGTGGAAGCTATCAAAGCCTGTTTAGTCACAATTTTACTATGTCTACCAGTTGCACCTTTGATTTTAATCCTTACTACTGGGAACTCTTCAAATCTAACATTGCTTTTTATTTGATTTCTAAACTTTTCTGATATCGCACATATAGAACTACCTGTATCTAGTAAACATGCTCCTTTCCAGTTTGCAATTTTAATCTTAATATAAGGACAGCCTACTACTTTCTCCTCTTTACCTTCTTCTTTCTTATGTAACAAATCCTTTTCAATTTATTTAAATCCCTTGTCATCCGCATAGCATTCCTTTCCTATTTGTACATTGTTTAGAATCACACCAGAAGTTTGCTTACTTACGTGATCATTATTTATATCCTGTCTGCTTTCTTCAAAATTTTCACTACTGCGAGACTGACAATTATTCCTACCTTTCCAATCAGAGTGTAGCTCTTCACAAATAATACTAATCAGTTTCTTTAATTTATCATGATCACTATAGTCTTCATATATATTCCATAATGATTCTAGCATCTTATCTACTTCAGAATAATCATTCACATTACCCTCAGCTGATGATACCTTGTTGGTTTTCATTGGCAAAATCTGACTCATATCTTTCACTAACATCACTACTTTCTTCTACTTTGCTATTGATTAGATCCTCCTTAACTTCCACATACACAATACCATCTAACTCTTTTTCCCATTTGTCATCATTAATACAACCAACATTACTCACATCTTCATCATCATCATCATTACTAAAGGTACAACTACTAAAACCATCATTATCTACATTACCACAGACGCTATCACTTCCATTAAATACTACTTATTCAGCATCTTCCCCATGATTATCAGATTTTCCAACAACCTCAACGCAGGTAATATCAGTTAAGTGGTCCTCAGTGAACAACTCTTCCTACATTAATTTCCCTATTCCAAACTAATCAAACTTTTCACTGCTTACATCATTCCTGCTGTTTTCTATCTTACTCTGATTATACAAGTTCGAAATTGTTTCCTCGTCAAAATGCACTTCTTCAACATTCTTGGACTAAATATTCTCCCTAGTATTACTATTACTGTTTATGGCTTACCAAAACTTACTATCAAACTGAAGTTTATTAATCTGGTGTGTTCTCCCATTACTACAGTTATTACTTTCGCTCTAATCTCGCTTATAGCTTTGTCTTTTCCATTTATTTTCATAATCTATAAATTGGTTGTAATTAGCCAGATTCCAGTATCTGTTTCTTGTCCCAAACTGACAGGCTCCCAATGGGAGGTCCTTCAGTTTAAACAGTCACGTTTACGGGGCTGGTTATCCTGTTGCCTGTTTCCATTCTTCCAAGGTCTTCCCCTCTCATTATTTCCTCTGTTCCCATTCCATTTATCATATCTCCTACCATCCCCTCCTTGGCATTCATGGTTATTATTTGGGTACCCATTACCTCTCCTACCTTGATTTCTGTTTGTATTCCAACCTACTGAGGAAAAATTGCCATAATTACCATTATCTTGTCTATCATTTCTGTCAAAAGCTTTATCCAGTTTGTCTACATATTTCAAAAACCGATCTATTGAATCGTCAGGTCCATAAATTAACCTGCACTGTATTCTTTTTGCAAGCCTCCTCTTTAAAGTGTCAGTTTGAATTAATTCATCAAAGGGTTTGTCTATATGAACTAATTTTCTTAGTTGTTTTTCACAAAATTTTCTCATGCTACCATCACTCTCTATACATTGGTCCATTCAGAAATTCACTTTTAATTCTAGCCCGTTCACATTCTTACCAAAACTTATTCAAAAATTTTCTTTCAAACTCATCAAAAGACATATTGGGATCGGAATTTTGATTGGCCCACGAAATCGCCTCTCCATCTAAAAATCGGTTAACGAATTTGATTTTTACAGCATCTGTCATATCAAAAGTAAAGCTCTCCTTACAGTACTGTAAGAAGTCTGTAGGGTGCAATTTTTCCCATCCCCTGGAAAGAATTTTAAAGGTATACCTCCCCATATACAATTGAAATTACTAATAAAATTTCTTTGGGCATAGCTTTCTTGCAATTCAGTAACTTTCTTACTTAAACCTACTACATTAGTTTTACATGATTCAACATGTGTCTCGACTTTGATATTGAGGTTACAGATATTAGTACAGTTGTCCTATTTGTGCGACTCTAACTTTTCTTCTAATAACCTTCCAGTCAGAACAATTTCTACTTTACATTTTCAATTTTCCTCTTTAACATATTGTTCTAAGTCATGAATCTTATTATTAATTTTGGACATTTCCTCTGTTACGTAAGTTTCTAGATTTTCAACCCTTGTTCAGCTACCCCCACACGAGTATGGAGTTTACCCACCCCTATCTCAAAAGTTTGTTTTAATGTTGAAATTTCCTGTTTCATTTGGCTCAGTTGCTGTCCCTGCTGATTCAGTTGCTGCCCTTGTTTACTTAAATCGGGTTTCACTTCGCCTATTTGCTGTTTAATTTGCAAAAGCTCATTAATCACGCTCATTTCTTCTCTCGCTGCAGGAGTACTAGTTACGATATTTTCACTCAACATTTTCCCACTAAAACTTGTGTCAGTTTCTGAACTTGTTTGGCAAACCCCAGAATCCCTGTCAATTACGACGTATTTTTTAACAGTGTTGTCTTGATCTCCCATTTTATTTCTTCACAAACAAAATTCAATACAAAATTAACTGTATAAATAAAGTAAACTTGTACTCATCTGATAGTTGGTCCTGTAGATCGTGCGGTTTTAAGGTCCAATTTCGAGACCGCAAACCTCAGTCACACCTCAGTTCCACGTCCATTCCTCCACTAAGTTCATGAACCTAGTTATTTTTATTATGAGCTGGAAAATTCACATATTAGAAGAAATTCCACACGGATACAACACATACCCCAGCTCCTCCACCAAATTATGAGATCTCCCTTACTTTATGAATGCATATGGCTTATTTACTGGTGCATTAATATAATTACTTATATATTTGCACCTGGAGTGGAAGTAAGTAAAGGCGTTGCATAACAAAGTATTTTTGTTGTACTTATCTTGTAATTTGCCTGAGTCTGGTAGCTGGTGATTACTTCTAATTAAAATTCCAGGTCATACAATTTACAAAGGTTTATTTGTTGATAATAACATTTTTCCAAAGTCATTACATTCACATAGTCTCTTTGATAATCCAACAGCTCACAGACTGACTTACTGACCGAAAAGACTTGACTACAAAGTGAACCCCTAGGCGAACTGACGCTACATTGCCGCGTTTTCTTATATATATTCCAAACAATGAGTGTTCATTACCCCAATTACTACGCCATCGTGAAATTAATAGTTACAATTAAAAGTTACAAATATACAGAAGGTTGACAATCAGATTACTTACAGCATAAGATATTAGTTCATTACAGATGAGTTTTAGGTTAGAAATTGTAAAATTTAAGATTGAAAATTAAATATTACTTTTTTATAATAATGCATTTCATTAATTTAATAAATACAAATCAATTATCGATCGGAAAATATTGCTAACATATATGTAATATATACACAAGTTGTTTAACCTCTTTGATGGCTCATAACTTTGAAATATGCATCCAAACGTAAGTAATCGAGTTAATTACATGTGCAAATAATGATCAATTAATTATTTTAGTAATGGTATTAATTCTGGTTTACAAATTTGGGTTGGAAATTACATATCACGTGAATTTAAATTTGGTTCTTGCTTTTTGATCGATTTACAATAACGTTTTCCAAACTGAACTTTCGAGATCTAATTGCAATTAAGGGGAGTACGTACCCACAGTGTTAAATTTGCAATATTGATGATCCATTATCTCAGAACCTATGACAGGTAGAGATCTGAAATTTTTGGGATATATAGTATCACTCCTTTTCTGATTACTGAACCACAATCAAAATGTACAGAGAAATAATTAGCTAGTTATGATTTTTTAAAAATGTTGTTCAATATTTTCTTTTAAAAGTCCACTTTTTCTTCCGTAAGCAATAATCCGTTAGAGGTAGAGATGTTTTGGGAGGTTCAGTAGCTGCAGTATACTAAGTGGTAACATATTGTAAAATTAGAGATATGTATCTGTAATAGTTCCTGAGATAATGGGTCAAATAATTTTAAAAATGTCATTTCCGGCAAATCAAGTTCAAACATTTTATTTGATGTTAACTTACACATGGAGGCATGCCAGCTTCTAGAAACAGCCAGGCCCATAATCAGCATTATCTGGATCCTGTTCTTGACTATCCTGCAAACCTAGAAGCTTCCTTCTTTTCCTGCCTCTTGCTTTTTTAGCCATTTCCTCTGCTGCACGCTGGGCTTTCATGATCCTTAGTCGATCCATTCGCTGAAAGGCTTGCAATGTGTTGGCACCTGGAGTGATACCAAGTTCATCTAGTACCCCAATTCTTCCCTTTATACCATCATTAAACGTTGTCACAGCATCACAAACACCCAAGCATAGAGTTTTCCTTCCTACAAAGGCATTTTTTGGTATGCGGGCTCAAATTACATTATTGAAAGACTCATTTGCGTTTTGTGTTCGACCATGGAGACATTTGGAAAGAAGGTCAGTATGAGCTAATTCTCTATATATTGGTTTAATAGCTTCCATCACTGCAGATGGTATGCTATTTTTGTGCCTAAATCGTTCCTCGCTACCCGCTGCCTGTTATTTGCGGTACTTTCACCATGAATCAGCACCAGGTGGACAAAGACCATGATAGGTGTAACATAAGTGGAAGATTTGTGGAAGAATTAGCCCACACTGCCCATTTCATCATTTGTAGGTCGTGTGTATTGTTTCTTATTGCCATTCCATAATAATGCTGGAGTTCATCAATGTTTTTGTCTGTAAGTCTTCCTTTACCATTTAGAGTCTTTCCATCTGATAACTTCTCTTTTCCTTTTGTCTGCTTCAATTTTCGGAGACGTGTTCCCATCCGTTTTTGAACGTGGCCCACACATTCAATCTTAACAATCTGCTTATTACCATAAGGTTGGCTTTCCACTACTGATTTGTAAGCTTTTGAATCACCATCCCCCAAGTACTCAGTGTAACACACATCTCTCTCCTGTTGTGAACGTCTGAACATAGAAAGAACTGCAGTAACTTCCACACCTCCACTAGTTCCCTCATAATTCTTAGCACAATTTGTTTTATGGCTTTCACTTGTTTCATCAACTGATTTACACTGATGACAACATTTAGTTAGCACTTCAATGTCTAAAACTTTACCTGTGTCAACACTAGTGACAGTTGCAACTGTAGTTTTTGATGTGTGACCTCTCTTCTGCCATGTGCCATCAACTGTCACAGATAAGTCTGTTGTGTTATTTAATTCTATTGTTTCTTTAGCGGCAACTTTCATAGAAGTAACAGCAACAGATTTGACACATTCACCAAATACTTCTGTGTACTCACTTGATCTGGTTGATGGGTTTGGCAAGTTCAGCGTAGCACATAATACTTCAGATGCAGTCAATCCTTTCCCAATACACCTCATTCCATACAGGAGTCATTCTTGCACTTTTCAGAAGTCCAGAATGATGTCGAGAGCCTGCAAACTTCGTGCTGAATATCAAGTTTGTTAGCCAGTCCATTCCTTGCAGATGAGTCCTCAGAGATGCTAATTTGCCCACCACAAACCTTACATGACACAGCATCTTGCAAAACTTGTCCTAACACACTAAAATCTAAAAGAACATAACCTAAACTGTTTACATCTTTGCCAATAAATAAATCCTCATGGTCTCCAAGTTTCCTCTTCGAAGTACTAGTAGGCGTCTCCTTATCACGGGTCTGTGAAAAATCTATTTCAGGATCAACACTGGCTTCAGATTTTGTGATATGCTGATTTCCATGAAAACGTCGCTTCTTAAAACAACCATTTCTTTTCGTCATGTTGAAAAGATGCATAAGAGCGTATAATAACACACCAAACCACTATGTTTTCAGTTCAAAACTTATGAAACACGACAACCACAAAGTAAATAAACAAAATGCATGTGTTATACCGCCATTTCTGTTTGCACAGTGCATCCAACCTCTTAACACGAACATTAACATGATTTCAAGGAATAAATAGCTGAAAACCACAGCCTCCTAGATTGAATAGTTCAAGAGATAGAGATACTTAGGCAAGTCAGTGCAGAACGACCAGATAATTTTACACACCCACTATTAACTTTGAAACGATAAAAACTACACTTCCAATTGGAATTTTTCGACAAATAATGCATCAAATTATTCAGGAGAGACCAAATATTAATAAGAGATAATAATCCGAAACTGTCACTTTTTGACCAATTCCGCCATACGCACTCCCCTTAATTAACGAAAGTAATAACGATGCTAACATTTATAACTACTTCTAATTAAATGAATTACATACTGATTATTATAGTTCTGAGTAAATGTTGATGATTCATAGTGATTATTATATTACATATTTATATATCATTTAATTATTCGTAAATTTTGTTTAAATATCATTCATAGTATTATATAGTACAATTACATAACAGGAAAAGGTGCCATAGTGGCATGATTTTTATTCTTTGTGTAACAGAAAGTACTGATACCCGGCTACAAATTCCAGGTATCGAATATTATAGTAATGTTTAAGGAGGGAGGGGGGGTATGTTACAAGTTCATACAATGTAAATTTAAGGATGAAATTAGTCACACAATCGGTGTTGAGTTTGGATCGAAAATAGTGAATGTTGGAGGAAAATCTGTTAAGCTACAAGTATGGGACACATACACGGTGCAGTTATTTTTAGCCAGGGGAAAGGAATAGACTGCCCAAGGGACATTGTGGATCCAAAATTGAACTTGAAATGTGTTGGGATGCATTGGATCTTCTCCACCTATGAGAATTTGGTAGTAGTAGGAAGTTGTTTTGAGCGGGGAGTATTTGCAGAAGCGAAGCGTATAGAGCTCGAGGGGAGCGGTATTTTAATCAATGGAACTAAGTATAATATTATAGGACCAACCTTCCACCTGCCAGCGGCAATTTCAGGAGTCATGCAATTAAATGTTACGCAGCCACAGCTGTACTGGCAGATGCCACTTTAGAGTTTTTGCCAAGGCAGAATCTGACCTTGTTAAATTAAACTCTGGAGCCAGGTCTGTTGAGATCTGTAAACCAGTTCATTTTAGAGCAAGAGGGCACATATCAGCTGAACAGCTTGTGCAACATGTCGCTCAGTATAGGGAAAGGCAAAGGCAAAGGCAAATAACGATCATTTTGAGCAACTCTGTGCTGTCATCACAGCCTTAATTTTGTTATGTGTTGTTTTCTTTCTGATCAGGCAGAGAGCTAATTCCAAGAGGGAACCAAGTGTAGTCCAAGTCCCAGTGGATTGGATACTGAGGGTGTGATATGAGTAGGTAAGGGGTTGATCGAGCAGTGGTCGTCCAGTGAGAAAGTTTTACATTTTGTTTCATGTGATGGTTTTAAGGGGCACCAGACCACATTTAAGTTTTCTAATACTAAAGAAAATATGCCATAGGTGCCGAGGTAGTTAAGGGTCGACCCGGGGACGGGGTCTTTCCGAAGGGGAGAATAATGTAGGGGCACCACAGTTTAAGATAGGAAAGTTAGGTTTGGCGCAACATTTCTTAGCGCACAAGTTACATCTAGACACGGGCCTGTTGACACTAAGTTATGTTGACCAGCAGTTGCGAAGTGGAATGGAGGCCACAGGGCTGTTGAACCACTGAAAAGTGTAAACGCAGCAGTTTGCATGGCGCAAGATACAGGCAAAAGGGGCCCACTGGAACAACCTACGTGTTGTGAGTACGTAACTAGGAGTGGGGCACACAGCAGAGTATAAATAGGTGCCGTTTTCTAACGAGAAACATCAGAGTGTGGCAGCTCTCCTGGACGGCGGGCTGTGTCACACCACCAGCTACACGCAGCAGCAGATGGGGCATCAGCATTCCAGTCCACAGCAGGTCACTGGTTCGACCCTCTGAGGCCGACGTGGGGTCCGTAGGCAACCAGCCAGTGGTGGGCCACTCTTCGACTTGCTACTGCGGGCAGTCGTCCTGGCTTCCAACACACACTGGAGGCTTCCCGAGGCGAGGGCCGCAGATTCAGACGATGGATTGCGGGCGTTTGTGGTCGTCGCGGTCTCAGACACCAGCGAGGAAGGACACAGTGGGCCACTCGGTGGCTTGCAGCGCAGCACTGAGTCAATGGGGAAGAAGACCACTGAGTCGGCTGCCGGCACAGCCCTGATGATGTGGCCCTACAAGGCTGACACACAACAGCGCATTGCACTGGGTCACTGGGGCAGTGACCTCAGCATTGCGGGACCCTGCGGCGTGGACTGAGGTGAAAGGGGCACTGTAGTGGAAACGAATAAATCATTTGGAAAGCTCGGATAAGTCTTAATATGGTGCCTTCTACTTCTTCCCGCTACATTTGGTCATCCTGATACATTTAGTGGCAGAAGTCGCCACTACACAGCTGTCCGGTATGATGAGTGGCCACTGTCAAACTGTGGAAGATATAGCAGAACAGCCGCGCGGGATTAGACGAACGGTCTAAAGTGCTGCACTCGTGGACTGTGCGGCTGCTCCTGGCGGAGGTTCGAGTCCTCCCTCGGGCATGGTGTGTGCGTTTGTCCTTAGGATAATTTAGGTTAAGTAGTGTGTAAGCTTAGGGACAGATGACCTTAGCAGTTAAGTCCTATGAGATTTCACACACATTTGAACATTTGATAGCTGAACATAACAGACGTGATTTCAATGGCTGCTTCACTACCTGAGCCACCTGGATCCTTGCCTCCACCGATAGCTTTTCTGAGCTTCATGGATAGGAGTTAGCCTTACATCACATTCTCTGCTCTCATGATTGTCCTGGCCCCAACCTACGGTAACATACTGTTCTCACACCCTCCACCCAACAGTTTCCACCCCGTCTGTCCTATCATTTCCTCCCAATTCTCATCTCTCACTCTGTTTATTTGCAGCCCTGTGCCAATGCATCCGCTCCTGTTTCCCGACTCCCCACCATTTTTGCCAATTTTCCCACACCTCCCTGCCTCAAAACCTCCTGATGCAGCACCTATTGGCACTATAATCTCTGCACACTCCACCAGAAAGTGTTCGTCTCTCTCGCCACCCATACACTAGTAGCTCTTCCCCTTCCCTACTCCCTCCAGATTGCTCACTGCATCCCACTTGATAGTTGTATTCCAGCCTGAAATGCTGGAGTTGGCAATTGTGTGTGCACGAGGTGTGCTCGTGTGTGTACGCATATGAATGGTCTTTGTGTGTGTATGTGTGTGTGTTTTTTTTTTTTTTTTTTTTTTTTTTTACTGACGAAGGCTGTGGCCGAAAGCTTTATGTGACTGTCTTTTAATTGTGCCTGTCTGCAATTTGACGTGTCTTCTTTACAGTAAGTAGCAGTCTCTGTTTTCCTACGTTGTTGATATTCGTATCTGGAGTTTCCATTGTTTGACATTCTATGGCTCTGAGCACTATACGACTTAGCTTCTGAGGTCATCAGTCGCCTAGAACTTAGAACTAATTACACCTAACTAACCTAAGGACATCACACACATCCATGCCCGAGGCAGGATTCGAACCTGCGACCGTAGCACTCGCTCGGTTCCAGACTGTAGCGCCTAGAACCGCACGGCCACTCCGGCCGGCGTTTGACATTGTATATTCGTGTCGACTTATAGCTAATTTTGATCAGCTAGTTTATATTATTGTAGTCTTATGAGTATTATTAGTGATTTTCAGGCTTGCAACTGAATTTGTGCTAAGTTCAAACAGTCGTGGTGAAACTCCTTCTACACTTGAGGCATGCAACAGAATACCATCTGTAAACGAAAGGTAGTTGAGACGTTTTCCAATGACAAGTACTTCTTGCTCATAGTAATTGTCAGCTACCGATAAAGGCTCTTTGTGCTGTACGAGTAGCTGTTCGTGGTGATATCTTCAGTGTATTCTCGAGTCATTAAAATTTATGTTTGGCTACAGTGTTTGCCTTTGCTTCATCAGACAATTTGTTTGGTTTTTTGTATTATTATTTCTCGAAAATATTCTGTTGCAGCGGAATGGTTATAAAATAGAAATTAAATCGCTTAGGACTGTTCAAATGAGTGACGGCGGCCTGCCGACCACAGTTAGTGTGGTATGAGCCCCTATCCGTTCTGCCGCGCTGTCAAACACGCCCGCCGCCAGTTACGACGCCGCACTTCCTACGGCCGCAACCGCGGCACGAGGGCGCTGCCTGCCACGGCCGACTACGCCGCTGCCAATGAGATGCGAGCGTCCCCTCTCAGGAGGTGCAGCTGTGGGTCTCCTCAAGTTCGAACACTCGTGCACTGAACCCATGTTGTGTGTCTGCCAGTTGAAGAACATTTGCAGACCCTCCCACAGGTCACGTCTCGTCGTCTACAAAATGGTCATTGTATTGAATACTGAATGAATTGTAAACCTTTGTATCCGTATATATTTCGGCATTCAAATCTACTGTTAGCAACTGACGCTGCAACTACAGCTTGCAATGTTATGCATTGTATTGTATTGTATTTCGTGGAACTGGGGACGTAGAAACGACAGAGAGGCTTCGCCCCCGCCGTAGCCCTCGGTGGTTCACAGCCCCACAACAGGCCACAGCAGTCCACTCAGCCCACCGCCGCGGTTGGACCCCCAGTGGACCCCCCTGGGCACGTCTCACACCAGCCGAGTGCAACCCCAAATGTTTGTGTGGTAGAGTAATTATGGTTTACGCGTATGTGGAGACAGTGTTTGCGCAGCAATCGCGGACATAGTGTAACTGGGACGGAATAAGGGGAACCATCGCGCATTTGCCGAGGCAGATGCAAAACCGCCTTAACAACCATCCACAGACTGGCCGGCACACCGGACCTCGACACTAATCCGCCGGGTGGATTCGTGCCGGGGACCAGGCGCTCCTTCCCGCCCAGAAAGCAGTGCTATATATGGCACGGCTAACCGGGTTCGCAGTGTTATGCATTACTTTTACTATTTACATTATATGTAGAATAAATTAATATCTGAATTGTCTGTCCACGAACCCCATCTGTTCCTTGCTGGGATTAGCCGAGCGGTTTAAGGCGCTGCAGTCATGGACTGTGCGGCTGATCCTGGCGGAGGTTCGAGTCCTCTCTCGGGCATTGGCGTGTGCGTTTGTCCTTAGGATAATTTAGGTTAAGTAGTGTGTAAGCTTAGGGACTGATGACCTTAGCAGTTAAGTCCCATACGATTTCACACACATTTGAACATTTTGTTCCTCACTCCTGCATCAAGTAAGGAAGCAAATAGCCCACAAATGAAGTTACAGCATTTACAAACCAATTACGTTTTCCAAAGATCAACAACTTCGAATAAAATTTTTGTCTAGCAAAAGCGAAACCGGAGCATGGTGCAAGTTACTTCCGTAATGATTGTTTATTCAGAAGCTAAAACAACTGCGTTGTTTCATCGGATCCGAATACCTGTCAGGGGGAAAGTAATCACCGAGTATTTGGCTTCGACGTCGAGCTGACAGAAAGTGTGCGACGCGACGCGACGCGTTGCGCTGACACGGACCCGCGCTTCCCAAACAGCCGCGGCCGCGGGCGCTCCGCTCCCAGCTGCTGGCTAGCAGGTGGGACAGCCTAAGTGGCGCGCTCCCAGATGAAGTCGGCGATGCGACTACAAATTTCTACGATCGGAACTTGGTAATTGCTTAGTTAAATTCGTATATGTGCCGGTCCACAAATCGAACTGACCTTTTAATAACTGCTGAAGCTGGCATAGCACATGCGTAAGCTATGTTGCACTCCTCGCTGGCCACAAATCTCCTCTAGAGGAAGCAGATGTCAGAATGTCTTCTTCTTCTTCTTCTTCTTCTTGCGTTACGGCCTCTCTGGGACCACAGGTCGCCCCTTCGTGGACTGCATTTTCCTCTTCTTCTCCCAGAACCTCTTCATTCTTTTTTTCTTCTCTCCCGCTCTTCTTCCGAGATCTTCAGTTTCCGTTTCTCCTGTCGGCTCCGCTGGCTGTTTCATTTAAATATTTTTAAAAGTGTTATGTTACCCATTTTAAAGCTGTAAATGCTGATCTTTATTATTTAGTACCTCTCTGGTAGAATGGTGTTATTACAGCATAGGTAAAGCCAAGGGAGACACAAGAGGTACTAATCCAAACTCAACGTTTCTTTTTTAAAATATACCTTTTCTATTGATCGTTAGCTTTGCTGGTTATCTATGAGATTATTAATAGAAAGGACTGCTGTTGGAATGTTATTGGTGTTTTCTGGCTCGAAGCACTGTGCAACAGACTCGATCATACGAGTGACTGATCGATTTTGATTAAACTTTTCACAGCGTATAGACAAGAAGTTTGTGATCGAAAAAACAGTCACGCACCAATACGCTGCGACAAACATAGTTCATTAATAATACGAATAACCTCTACCTTTCCAGAATGAGATTTTCACTCTGCAGCGGAGTGTGCG
This sequence comes from Schistocerca nitens, assembly GCF_023898315.1. Lineage (NCBI taxonomy): Eukaryota > Metazoa > Arthropoda > Insecta > Orthoptera > Acrididae > Schistocerca > Schistocerca nitens. Next base: position 21,547,903 of record NC_064618.1, on the reverse strand, counting down.
CTGATATGAAACTTCCTGGCAGATTAAAACTGTGTGCCCGACCGAGACTCGAACTCGGGACCTTTGCCTTTCGCGGGCCAAGTGCTCTACCAACTGAGCTACCGAAGCACGACTCACGCCCGCCCCTCACAGCTGTACTTCTGCCTCTATCTTTCTTTACCAAGGCAGAACGCAGGAAAGATGTTCAATGTAGTTGAAGACTACTACAGTGTAGTTCAAGTGTACGCCATACGATTTTCATCTAACGGAAATGCAACATTCCTTGATACGCAGACAGGGACATTACCTTCCTGGCAGAGTTCAAATCACCACCCGTGCAGCGTCCACGACGCTTGCTAGGGCCAGTGGAAGGCGTTTACCGGAACTTGGGCTGCGGCCAAAAGTGTTCGTTGCCATGCAGCCTATACACTGCCCCATGACTACAATATCAAAGAGTCGCAAATTGACTCCGACAGTTCATACAAATAGCCGGGAGCAACGATTTATGGCGATACGACAGGGATTTATTATATAGCCACAATCGTAGATAAAGCAGGTTCATTGTTAGTATACTGAGAAAATGCAATTAGTCTACAAGAAAGATTACTTACAAAACACTCGCGTCGCCCATCCTAAAATACTTATCAAGCGTTGGGGTCCCAGATCAAGTAGGGTTAACAGGAAATATTGACTGTACACAAGGAAGAGCAGCACAAATGTTCACACGTTTGCCTGATCCATCGCAGGACGTTAAGGGAAACCTGAACAGGCAGGGACGCGAAGGTAGACAGTCCGTTCAGATAGTATTTGTAGTGTCCGTGCAAACATGCGTGTCTGAAGGAACAGACGGTACTGCGATCTACAGAAATGTATTCCCAATTGTGCATACGAAGAACACTCCTTTGTAGATCTAACAGATAGTGTAAATAGTGTTTACATGCATAGGCAAACGCTACCACAGTAAAAAGTAACTCTCTTCATATGCGGCAGTCACGGCGATTGTGCGAGTGCCGGACGTGGACACACGGTGAGAGTTGGAAGTTGTGTCAGTGCCTGAAGCATGCTCGGATAGCCGAAATTGTTAAGGCGACAGCCAGCGCAAAGCCGGAGACCGACTTGGGAGTCCCGGTCCGGTCGGGCACAACATTTCACACGTACCACAGGAGGAGTCTCTTCGTATTCGGAATTGCGAGTGTTACAAATACATTTCTTGTATCCCTTGGGAGCCTACTTACAGAGCATACGTAAAACGAAACGTAGGGCAAGAGGTAGAAAAATTATCAATGAAACGCGTTTTGCTGTCAATAGAGCAATGCCAGAAGCGTTCGGAAACAACCGTAGTAGAATATTATCGAAAGATCTGTCACGAAACCCAAATAAATAGAAATCCTATGTAAAGGCCGATAGAAACACCAAAGTTAGTGTCCAGAAACTAGCGGACTAGTCAGGAACTAAAACTAAAGCTAGCAAAGAAAAAGTACGGAGCTGAACTCTGTTCTAAAAAGTTCCCTTAAAACGGAAAATACAGGAAAATTGCCTCAATTTAATTCTCGCACCACTATAGAGATGAGCTATGTATATAGAAACAACTGGGCAAAAGTCCAGTGTCAAACCGAGTCTCTATCACATTCTATAACCAATTTGTACCTGAGTTAGCCCCGGTTTTAACTACACTCCTGGAAATGGAAAAAAGAACACATTGACACCGGTGTGTCAGACCCACCATACTTGCTCCGGACACTGCGAGAGGGCTGTACAAGCAATGATCACACGCACGGCACAGCGGACACACCAGGAACCGCGGTGTTGGCCGTCGAATGGCGCTAGCTGCGCAGCATTTGTGCACCGCCGCCGTCAGTGTCAGCCAGTTTGCCGTGGTATACGGAGCTCCATCGCAGTCTTTAACACTGGTAGCATGCCGCGACAGCGTGGACGTGAACCGTATGTGCAGTTGACGGACTTTGAGCGAGGGCGTATAGTGGGCATGCGGGAGGCCGGGTGGACGTACCGCCGAATTGCTCAACACGTGGGGCGTGAGGTCTCCACAGTACATCGATGTTGTCGTCAGTGGTCGGCGGAAGGTGCACGTGCCCGTCGACCTGGGACCGGACCGCAGCGACGCACGGATGCACGCCAAGACCGTAGGATCCTACGCAGTGCCGTAGGGGACCGCACCACCACTTCCCAGCAAATTAGGGACACTGTTGCTGCTGGGGTATCGGCGAGGACCATTCGCAACCGTCTCCATGAAGCTGGGCTACGGTCCCGCACACCGTTAGGCCGTCTTCCGCTCACGCCCCAACATCGTGCAGCCCGCCTCCAGTGGTGTCGCGACAGGCGTGAATGGAGGGACGAATGGAGACGTGTCGTCTTCAGCGATGAGAGTCGCTTCTGCCTTGGTGCCAATGATGGTCGTATGCGTGTTTGGCGCCGTGCAGGTGAGCGCCACAATCAGGACTGCATACGACCGAGGCACACAGGGCCAACACCCGGCATCATGGTGTGGGGAGCGATCTCCTACACTGGCCGTACACCACTGGTGATCGTCGAGGGGACACTGAATAGTGCACGGTACATCCAAACCGTCATCGAACCCATCGTTCTACCATTCCTAGACCGGCAAGGGAACTTGCTGTTCCAACAGGACAATGCACGTCCGCATGTATCCCGTGCCACCCAACGTGCTCTAGAAGGTGTAGGTCAACTACCCTGGCCAGCAAGATCTCCGGATCTGTCCCCCATTGAGCATGTTTGGGACTGGATGAAGCGTCGTCTCACGCGGTCTGCACGTCCAGCACGAACGCTGGTCCAACTGAGGCGCCAGGAAGAAATGGCATGGCAAGCCGTTCCACAGGACTACATCCAGCATCTCTACGATCGTCTCCATGGGAGAATAGCAGCCTGCATTGCTGCGAAAGGTGGATATACACTGTTCTAGTGCCGAAATTGTGCATGCTCTGCTGCCTGTGTCTATGTGCCTGTGGTTCTGTCAGTGTGATCATGTGATGTATCTGACCCCAGGAATGTGTCAATAAAGTTTCCCCTTCCTGGGACAATGAATTCACGGTGTTCTTATTTCAATTTCCAGGAGTGTATAATCTACCTTAGATCCCTTGAATGACAAACCACTGCCAGTAGTTGGGAGAATGCACAGGGTTCAGCCGTTTATAAGAAGGGCAGCAAAAGTGCAAAGTGAACTACCGTCCAATATCCTTGACATCTGTTTCTGGTAGAGTCTTGGAATATATTCTGAGCTCGAACGTAATGGGACATCTCGAACAGAACGACTTCTCCCACGCGAACGTGCATAGATTCCAAAAACGTTGTTCATGTGAAACCCAACTTGTCCTTCTGTAACATGTATGTTGAAAGCCATGGATGAAGGCAGGTCAGGTAGATGCAGTATTTCTCGAGTTCCAGAAAGCAGTTAGCATCACTTCTTTGCTTATTATGAAAAGTACAACAATAGGGGCTATCATGTGTGAGTAGATTCAGGAGTTTTTGCTAGGGAGGACACAGTACGTTATCTTGGATGGATAGTCGTTAACACATGTAGAGGTAACTTCAGCCGTGTCCCTGGGAAGTTGCGGTGGCCCGGTGTAATGTTAAGCTCTCTCTGTACAGCTTAAGCGTTTTCGTGGACTTACTTGTTGAAGAATGCTGGTTCTGCTTTCTTGCAGCGCCGATGTCTTCTACTAGCACCGGACGCTTCTCCGAAGATTTCACTGCTAGGAAGGGGAAATTTTCAGTCTCTCGCTCTTTCTGTTCTTATTTAAAAAATACGCTACTCTTGGAATATCATTCAATGCACCAGAACATATTTATTTCCACTTTGTACAACAAAAAAAAAACAACTAAACTTTATGACGAAAGCCCACACATTATCGGGCACCCAGAATCAGTTAATTACACATTTTTGAGCACAATTAATACATAAGCTTTTATCTTGGCTGACTATCGACGTTCAGTCCACGTACTCTCAACAGCAGTTCAACGTCTAAGAAACAGTCACTATTTCGAGTCTCTCCATTTGTTTTTTAACAATACAATGCTACATTACTCTTTGCAGCCGGCCACGGAGCTTCCGGGCCGTATTTGCTTATTCTTGTCAGGTCGCGCGGAACACTTGCCAGCGCCGACGAATTATCTCCCTTCCAGTTTCGCCTGCACAAACAATGAATGGGTGTAGTAGTATCCCATGCTCATCGTTACGCCCTGCTTTAAAATAACGCGTGTTCGAAACGGCTGGAACACAAGTGTCTCCAGACTTTCGTGAAATTCTGGGGGCACTACAAAGTGAAGCAAAATATTTTATATTCTGGCTATCCGCAGCTGTTTAAGGGCATGATGTAAAGGAGAATTCCGCTGATACCAGGTGAAATTCTTGATTTATTAATACAGAACCGATTTCGCGGCCAAAAGTCGCATCATGTGCAGAATGTGAAAAGGCCACGGCGGTACCCATCGCTCTTAGTCAAGATAAATTATTCAGTGAATATTGCCACTTTATATAGGTGAAGGAACGGTCTGTTGTTTTAAAATTTATCTGCATCGGCGTAACAGCAGGTCAGCCTGGTGCTGGGATGGGTAGAAGCGGCCTGCATAGCCGACTAACCTGCTATCAGAAGAAATCTTCTTAAAATCATGCCAGGGAAGTGGGTTGGGTCTCTTCTTGCCCACGTGCACACAGTCCAGTTACATTAATGTGACAACCGCCAATGTTCGACGTCAAAGTGCGATAATCACTCAGAGTCGTCAGGTGGCAGCACTAGCAGTGGCAGATATATGGAGCTTGCCGGGCAAACAGTGCAGTCCAAGTAGGAACGCGGAAACTCGGCGATTTGTCTTACGTCCAAAAGGGCACGATCGCTGGCTCTCGGGCCAAGGGCGGTAGCATCTTCGAAATGGTTAAGTTTGTATACTGTTCAGTTGCCATCGTGGTTAAAGTATGCAATGCTATCCAAAACTGGCGCCAAGGCAACTCTGATGCACCACGTGCCGTAGATGACAGGGGTGAACGACAGCTATGGCGATGTACACAGGCGTGCAGAAGTGCAACTGTTGAGCAACTGACCGCTGAGACGAGCCGAGGGGCTACCACGAGCGTTCAGCAAACCTCCCTGCGTGTCGGCGTCCGCAGCAGCGCCTGCTGTTGACTGGGGGCGAAGGCTGGACGTCCACAGAGTGGCGACGGGTGGCCTCTTCAGGCTCTCCATCAGCCAGACGGACTCTGAAGCTTACGACCCTGCAACAATCGTCGGGAGAGTCCAGTGTGGAGTAGGCAGCGTTACGGCCTGGTCAATGTTTTACGTGACCTCGTCACTGTGGAATGCACAACTGATCAACACAATTATGCATCTATCCTTCGGGACCGTGTCACCCTTACATGCAGTTTGTTTTTCGTCTACACTATTCTCTTGATGGCTGGAGCAGCTGTAGTAAATTTTGCAGCGCATAATTTAAGACATGTGATGAATATATCACATAAGGCTATGGCATATTTAACTCCACCTCTCGCAGAACGGAGAGGTCCTGTAATATCCACACAGATCATGTCAAGTTGGTATAACGAGATATAACGCTGTGTGACAGGATTTGATGGTAGGTTTGGATTTTTGAGAAATAGGGCGTGTTTTTAACAGTTGGTTCAAATGGCTCTGAGCACTATGGGTTCAAATGGTTCAAATGGCTCTGAGCACTATGGGACTCAACCGCTGAGGTCATTAGTCCCCTAGAACTTAGAACTAGTTAAACCTAACTAACCTAAGGACATCACAAACATCCATGCCCGAGGCAGGATTCGAACCTGCGACCGTAGCGGTCTTGCGGTTCCAGACTGCAGCGCCTTTAACCGCACGGCCACTTCGGCCGGCAGCACTATGGGACTCAACTGCTGTGGTCATCAGTCCCCTAGAACTTAGAACTACTTAAACCTAACTAACCTAAGGACATCACACACATCCATGCCCGAGGCAGGATTCGAACCTGCGACCGTAGCAGTCGCACGGTTCCGGACTGCGCGCCTAGAACCGCGAGACCACCGCGGCCGGCTTTAACAGTTGTCTTCGGTTTCTTATCTGTGGAAAGTAACAGTATAAGTAAACCTTTTGCACACATTTAGATGCACCACAATGCCCCCCAAGCACTGTGCATGTACCAGATTAATGCAAACACATCAAGCGTCAGAATTAGGATCTCGTCTATAGAACAAGACGCCATCCTGTATCATCTAGTACTTGTTCAGTGTGTCTAATGGATTTTGTGAAAGCAATTTTACTATTTTCTACCAACCATTGACTGCATTCTGTAAATCGGCCATGTTCCTGCATATGATTCAGTAATCTTACATTAAGTACTTGATTGTCAGCTGTTTGTTCAATTAGTTTTGTGTATTCAGGCAAGCCTTGTAGTAATCGTGACAATGCATCTACTACAATGTTCTCTCTTCTGGATACATAAATGCCCTCGAAATTGTACTCCTGAAGAAACAAAGACCATTTCGCTAAACAGGTGTGTGCATGACATGAGAAAGTTCAACGAGTCATAATCACAACAGACTAATTTTCTTTCCATAAATGTAATAGTAGAATTTTATAAACGCCCAAATCACTGATAAAGTTTCTAATTCAGTAATGACGTATGGCCGTTTGAATTCAGAATGCGTCTAGAGAAACGTATGACTCGAATTTCTCTTTTCCCTCTTCCTCATGTACCTGAAATAAACAAGCTGCTAATCCATAAAAATAATGCATCAGAAACTAAACACAGATCTTTAGTCACATCACAGGACGATACAGAATGTCAGAATTTACTAAAGCCTCTCTTGTCAGAGTAAAATCATTCTCACAACCACTCGTCCAGATACACAGTGCATTTTTCTTCAAAAGATGTAAAAAGTTTAGACTGCTTAAAAGCAGATCGGCCACAAACCGACGAAAGCATGAGCATAAGCCAAAGAATGTTTTAAGTCGTACATGGTTATGGAAAGTTTCTGATACCACTAATTTTATCGGGGCTGCCTGACAAATTTAGACTTCTGCAAAGTAGCTGTCTCTCCTGCCACTGAGAATTTCTGTAGTGTCTTTTGTAATAATTGTACATGTTCTTTCCACGTATGAGTAGCTATTAGTATACCATCAACATAGAGTGTAATTTGGTCAAGCAGTTCTGGTCCTAACACAGTGTCCAAGACAGCTGTAAATACTACTGAGCTCACGTTTCAGCCAAATGGCAATACACAAAAATGATAGCTTCTTTCGCCGAAAATGAAGGCAGTGTAGTTCCTGGAATCTTTGGTGAATCTTACCAGTCAGTATGAACTTCTTAATTTGATGCTAATGACAAATTTAACCCCAAGAAATTTCTGTAATTGTTCACCCGCCACCAGGTTTTGCCACAGCTAACAATGGACTGCAGTAGGGTCACATAGATGGTTCTGTTATTTGCCATTCAATCATCTGTTTTATTTTTCTGTTAACTGCACTTCCTTAAACCATTGTAGCAATAAATTTCATGGGGACTTACTTTCATACGATGCTGATAAGTCTTTGTGATACTACGTTTTTTACTAAAAATGTACATATACTTAAGCAATAAATTTGCTTACAGATTTCATAGTGATGAGTCGATAGTGAGCAGTCAAATACCTCGACCATTATTTGGTTCTCAACATCTTCAACCTGATTACTTTGTGCAGAGGTACTACAGGTATGTGTTGTCTTGATTTTAATTAACTTCACTTTTAGTCCTTGACAGCACATACTATGGTCTACTTTTGTCTGTACCAGATCTATTATGCTTCTTCGGCTGTCGACGTTCCAGTAGCATTTACCCATAGGAAAGTCTATTATTGTGTCCTGTTCTCATAAAATGTCAGCCCCAAATTTGTATCATTATTAATCCATTTGCACTTAAGAACAGGCATTTTATTACTCCATTTCCTAACTTTACTTCTACTTGTGCCTGGCTTCAGACATTCTGTGATTTAACGACAATAGCGCCCAGGTTTCTACAGTTCTGGACAAGACATGTAGGTACAATGGCAACATCATGTATTTTATTGAATAAACTAGTTGACATAATACCATAGTACCTGTATCAACTGATATCAGTTGATGCAGCTCCTACCAGTGCCTGTACAGTAACCTGTGCAATCTCTTTAGTTTTCTTACTGCATTTAAAGTGATATGTGGCTAACTCTTCCCCGACACCAGTATCAGTGTTATAACATAGAATCTTTATTGAATTTTCTATGTCCCCCCCCCCCCCCCAAACTATCTCACTGTCAACATTCGAGGGCTTAATGTGGACTGTGTTTGGTTTGTTGATTTCATATTGGAGGAATGAAGCTCAAGTGCCACATCAGGTATATTTACTGTTTGGTGTTGAATTCACCATTCACCCATAGTAGTATGAGTATAGATTGGCACCTCGTATATGTTATTACTGTCATTACAAATTTTGTGTCTATGGTTGATCATAACCTCTCATAGTGGACCAACACTATGACAGAGGCCATGAGTTCATTAATAGTAATGAAGAAGAGAAGCACATTTAATATGGAACCCTGAGGAGCACTATCCTCCTGGGTCCATGGAAAGTTGAGAACTGTACCAATCTGAAATTGAAAAGACAATTGGGACAAGAATTGGCGAATAAAAATCGAGAGGTGGCCCCAAAGACCCACCTCACTGAGTGTGAGTAAGAGGTGAAGGCGCCATAGTGTGTCGCATGCCTTACAATGACTGAAGAAAACTGCAACAAGAAGGACTGCCGAACTGCAGTTTCCAACCAAAGCGTTTGATCGATTGGAGACCGTCCATCCTGATAGTCGCACTGATAAGGATACAAAAAGTCCCAAGATTCGAGGATCCAACAGAGCCAAAGATCCACAATCCATTAAAATAACTTGCAGGGGACGGTGGTCAGACTGGTCAGCCAGTAACTATCGAGGGACGACGGATCCTTACTGGGCTTAAGGACAGGAATCACAATACTATCCCTCCACTGAGAGAGGAAACACCTAGGAGCCAAATATAGTTCAAGCCCAGAGGGATATTTTCGTTGTGGAGGATTGACGTATTGAGGCAATTGGTTACGGATGGTATCAGAGCGAGGATCTGAATTGTAGGAAGAATAGAGAACCAGAAGAAGTTCCCATTCAGTAAAAGGTCCATTTGAGAATTCCGCCTGACAACAAAAAGTAAAACATAAGTGGGAAGCTTTGGCCAATGATCTCCAGAGGAGGGATGGGATCAGATGTGAAGCTGACGCCAATGCATCAAATGGGTCACAAGGTGTTCTGTAAGAACTGATGGATCTATACAAAGGCCACCCAAGAGGGCAAGGCCTGCAACAGAAGACGGCCGTTGGCAACCTTGAGGGTGGGGAGTACCCCATGATGAAGGGACAGAAGAACCGAGGGAGGAGACAAAACATTCCCAAAATACCCATTTGCTCTGTTTGATTAAGTAATGGGCGCGAAGTAAGACGCGTGGAGGACGGGTGCTACTTAAGGCTCTGCAAGGGTCGAATGTGATCATGGATGATGATGGCAAGGATCATGCGCCACCATGGGACTGGCCAGCTCTGAAAGGAGTCTGTCGAGTGGGTGACGGCACTGGCGGCAGAGCGAATAGTCGTTACAGATGACTTCATAAATACTGCCTGACAAAGAGTGGGTAAACATGACCTAGAAGATATGTAGAGACCAGTCAGCAAGATGGAAAGCCCAGTGGCGTAACCTGTCTATCAGGAGGTGGGAAGAGAGTGAGAGAATCCACAGGTAGTGGTTGCTATCATAGAAGTCATCACACAGTGACAAATGTAATGAAGGGAGAAGGGGAGGGGAAGTGACTGAAAGATCAGTGACAAAGAAAATACCATGAGCAGCACTAAAATGTGTAGTGAAACCATTACTAAGAAGTAACAGATCTTGGTATGCAAGAAACTGATCTATAAGGGCACTCTGACATGATGAAAAAGCACTGACCCACAAGGGATGATGGGCATTAAAGGGGAGGGAGAATTGCTGAAGGAGGGCAGTTAGGACAGTGGACATAGGTCGTTGTCAGGAGGAAGATAGAGATTGTGTATGGACCAACCTGAAAACGCCACTGCAGACCCAGTTCCAATAGAAAGCATGGAACCCATGGAGGATCGGTGAGTCATCATCAGTAAAATGAGATTCCTGTAGAACGACATAGGCCTTGGAGTAAATGGAAATAAGGGGTTCTACTTCCAGAAGGTGACAGTAGTATCTGTTACAGTTCCACTGAATGAGCATAGATCAGGGATCTAAATGGGAGCAAACGGTCATGCTGCCAGATCACCATCTGTCACCACAAAGGATGGGGTAACATCTCTAAACAAGTCAGACTCATGTTACAATGGAGAAATGGGGAATCAGCACCTCTGGAGGCACCAGAGAGATATTGTCCCAGGATTATATTTCTTCTTTTTCTCTTTGTGGGTCAAAGAGTACAGTACCTGGAGAGACAGTAGTCATCACTGAGAGACAGTGGAAAACCTTGTGGCATACAGACTGTCAGCCCCACAGTCAGTGTGTGGCAGCAGGCCTCTGATGTGGGTGACACTGAGGGGAGGTTTTCCAGGAGGCTGCCCATCACTGGCAGATGCCAAAGAAAGGGGACACTTCTTTGGCTGGGTAAGGGGAACAACACCTGGAGAGGAGGTTCAAATGGCTCTGAGCACTATGGGACTTAACTTCTGTGGTCATCAGTCCCCTAGAACTTAGAACTACTTAAACCTAACTAACCTAAGGACATCACACACATCCATGCCCAATGCAGGATTCGAACCTGCGACCGTAGCAGTCCCGCTGGAGAGGAGGGCATGGAAACTGCACCGGAGGGGAGAGGAGTGGGGAGCAGGACTGGGATAAGGAGGAGGAGGATATGGCATAACAGAGGCAAAGTTAGATGTCATAGACACAGGGTGGAGTTGGTCGTATGATGAGCCTCAGTGTTGGATGAATGATCAAGGGACTTATACTCTTGTCTCTTCTTTTCTTCTAAACTGGGCAATCCAACTAGCATGGAGAGTGATGCTCATGACAATTAATACAAACAGGTGGCAGAACTCAGGATCTCCCACAGGGAGTGGTCATACACATTCGCCACATGAAGGGTCCGCTGTATAGCAGGAAGACATATGCCCGAAATGCAAACACCAGAAGTATCTGACAGGTGGTGGGATATACAGCTGTATGTTACACCAATAAACGGTGACCTTGACCTTCTCTAGGAGAGAATTAAATCCCAGAATAAAAGAGCTGGTATCTATATGATTGTCCTTACAGTCTTTCTGAACACACCAATGAAGATACCCCCCCCCCCCCACACACACACAGTCTATACTGGGCCAGAGCTCCTCGTCTGTTTGAAGGATGAGGTTCCTATGAAAAATGATACCCTGAACCATATTCAAGGACTGATTAGGAGCGATGGATACCGGGATGTCGCCAAGATGGTACAGGCAGAAAGTGGATGACAGAAGAGGTTTCAATCAATAGCGAACCCGACCTCATCTTACTCAGGGAGTCCACTTCGCTAAAATCGTTTTCGATAGTTTCCACGAAAAATAATGGCTTGGTAATGGTGAATGTCCTCTTGTCTTGGAGTGGGAAACTGCCCCTAAATGCGGAAGAATCAGCGATGATCAACAGCATGAGGATGCAGAAGGCGATGGAAACCACTGCATTAAAGAAACATAACATGTATCCACAGGACACGTGACCTATAATTGAAAAGTGTTATAATGATCTCTCCATTGGCAAAAGATTACACAATAGTTCCCCATTTGGATCCCTGGGAGGGCATTGCCAAGGGGGTGGTGATGTGAGACAAAGATTGAACATCCAACGGAAGGATAACGCTCTACGATTTGGGGTGTGGATCGTCAGAAGCTTGAACGTGGTAGGGAAGCTATAAAATCTGGAAAGGAAAATGCAAAGGCTCAATCTAGATATAGTAGGAATCAGTGAAGCGAAATGGAAAGAAGACAAGGATTTCTGGTCAGATTGTGTGGAGTGTGGTAATATCAACAGCAGCAGAAAATAGTATAACAGGAGTAGGCTTTGTTATGAATAGGAAGATAGGGCATAGAGTGTGTTACTCTGAACAGTTCAGTGACAGGGTTGTTCTTATCAGAATCGGCAGCAAACCAACACCGACAACGATAGTTCACGTATACATGCCGTCATCACAAGCTGAAGATGAAGAGATAGAGAAAGTACATGAGGATACTGAAAGGGTAATTTATATGTAAAGGGAAATGAAAAGCTAATAGTCATGGGGGACTGGAATGCAGTTATAGGGACAAGAGGAGGAGATATACTTGGAAAAGGCAGGTGATACGGAAAGATTTGAGGTAGATTACATCATGGTCACACAGTGATTCCGAAATCAGATACTGGATTGTAAGACCTACCGAGGAGCAGATATATACTCAGATTACAATGTATTAGTGATGAAGAGTAGGCTGGAGTTTAAGAGATTAATCAGAAAGAAGTGAGATACAGAAGTAAGAAGGAATGACGAGATACGCTTATAGTTCTCCAAGGCTATAGACACAGCAATAAATAATAGCTCTGTAGGCAGTACAGTTGAAGACGAATTGACATCTCTAAAAAGGGCAATCATAGAAGTTGGAAAGAAAAACATAGGTACAAAGAAGATAACTGTGAAGAAACCATGGGTAACACATAAAATACTTCAGTTGATCGATGAAAGGAGGAAGTACAAAAATGCTCAGCGAAATTCAGGAATACAGAAATACAAGTCACTGAGGAATGAAATAAACAGGAAGTCCAGGGAAGCTATGACGAAATGGCTGCAGGGCAAACGTGAAAAAATCGAAAAATAAATGGTTGTGGGAGGGTCTGACTCAGTGCATAGGAAAGTCAAAACAACCTTCGGTGAAATTAAAAGCAAAGGTGATAACACTAGTAGTACAATGGGAATTACACTGTTAAATGTAGAGTAGAGAGCGGATAGGTGGAAAGACTACACTGCAGGCCTCAATGAGGGGTAAGATTTGTCTGATGTGATGGAAGAAGAAACAGGAGTCAATTTAGAAGAGGTAGTGGATTCAGTCTAGAATCAGAATTTAAGAGAGCTTTGAAGGAATTAAGATTAAATAAGGTAGAATTGATAGGTAACATTCCATCAGAATTTCTAAAATCATTAGAGGAAGTGGCAACAAATCGCTATTCACGTTGGTCTGTAGAATGTATGAGTCTGGCAATATACCGACTGACTTTTGAAAAAAATATCATCCACACAATTCCGAGACAGCAAGAGCTAACAAGTGCGAGAATTATCGCACAATCATGGAAGAATGGAAAAGAAAATTGAGGATGTGTTGGATGACGATCATTTTGTCCTTAGGACAGGTAAAGGCACCAGAGAGGCAATTCTGACGTTGCGGTTAATAATGGAAGCAAGACTAAAGAAAAATCAAGACACATTCATAGGATTTGTCGACCTGGAAAAAGCGTTCGACAATGTAAAATGGTGCCAGATGTTCGAAACTCTGAGAAAAATAGGGGTAGGCTATAGGGAAAGATAGGTAATATCCAATATGTACAAGAGCCAAGAGGGAATAATAAGAGTGGACAACCAAGAACGAAGTACTAGTGTTAAAAACGGTGTAGGCCACGGATGTAGTCTTTCCCCCCTACTGTTCAATCTCTACATCAAAGAAGCAGTGATGGAAGTCAAAGAAAGGTTAAGGAGTGGAAGTAAAATTGAGGGCGAAAGGATATCAGTGACATGATTCGCTGATGACATTGCTATCCTGATTGAAAATGAAGAAGAATTACGTGAGATGCTAAATGGAATGCACAGTCCATGGAGTATAGAATATGAATTAAGAAAGAAGAAAGTAATGAGAAGTAGCAGCAATGAGAACAGTGAGAAACTTAACATCAGGATTGATGGTCATGAAGTAGATGAAGTTAAGGAATTCTACTACCTGGGCAGCAAAACAACCAATGATGGATGGAGCTAGGAGGACATCAAAAGCAGACTAGCACAGGCAAAAAGGGCATTTCTGGCCAAAAGAAGTCTGCTAATATCAAACACAGGCCTTAATTTGAGGAAGAAAATTCTGACAGTGTATGTTTGGGGCACAGCATTGTATGTTAGTGAGACATGGACTGTGGAAAAAGCGGAACAGAAGAGAATCGAAGCATTTGAGATGTGGTGCTATAGACAGATGTTCAGAATTGGGTTGACTGGTAAGGTGAGGAATGAGGAAGTTCTGCACAGAACTGAACAGGAAAGTAATATGTGGAATACACTGACAAGGAGAAGGGACAGGATGATAGGACGTCTGTTAAGACATCAGAGAATGACTTCCCTGGTACTAGGGGGAGCTGTAGAGGGTGAAAATTGTAGAGGAAGACAGAGATTGGAATACATCCAGCAAATAATTGAGGATGTAGGTTGCAAGTGCTACTCGTAGATGAAGAGGTTGTCACAGGAGAAGAATTCGTGGCGGGCCACATCAAATCGGTCAGACTGATGACCCAAAAAAAATGGTGAAAGTGTTCCTGTCAGCCCCAAGGCAGAGCAGATTGCGGAGGAAGGGTTTCACCCCAAGGTGAGAGGCCAGGCCTTCCACCCAGGGATAGCGAGGGAAGAAAGGGCCTCAGGGTTATAAAAAGCAGCATTAAAGGATCCACTGCCAAATAAATAAAGAGATGTAGAAGAACTGCCATTCTGGAGCTTAATACGTTTCGTTGGCGAAGCGTCTGCCATGATACTACCCACTGCGATCAGGGGCTCCCACCACAGACGCCACCCAGCCACAGCAAGTGCTGTCTGGCACACTGGCCGTTGTCAGGAGTACCAATGTTCCAGAATGATGAGCAACCACTCCTAGGCATGCAAAGGGAGACAGCAGCTCAGGTATCAAAAGTGTGATACTTGCATTGTCAGAGGGCTCAACCAAGACTGTACGTAATGACCCCACCACATGGACTTGTTACTGTGCTGGTTACATTGCGTTAAATGGACAAAGGTGTCAAGGAAAAGATGGAAGAGGCAGAAGGGCACACGCCAAAGGCGCTAAGTAAGGAGTTCCTCTCCAGATGGTTCGCACTACTGAGACAAAATGCGGGGCCAAACGCCAAAGGGAGACCGAAAGCGCTGAAAATGAAAAGTGAAAAAATACAAACACAACAAAACAGTAAAGGACAACAGAAACCAGGACGGTAGCTGGTCCGACGTAAGCAAGGACAGGAAGGGGAGAGAGAGAGAGAGGGGCGTAGGAGGGAAGACAGGGGAAGGAGCAAGGACAGGGAGGGAGGTGCATAGGGAAGGGAATGCAGCCTGTGAAGGAAGAAAGGGTCGCAGTGTGTCCCATGTACGCTACACATGAACTTATGGAAGATTCCTGGGACAACTAATTGTTCTGAGGTGGACTCAATCATAAAGGCTGCAGCAGGAGTGCAAATAATCAAGTTTAGTTTGCAGTTAAGGCAGGATTTAAAGGAACTCCTGACTGAACCTAATTCAGTGCGTTCTTACCTTATTTTTCCTATTATGATGAAACAACGCGCGGAAATTGCTGCAGAGAGCATTGAGTTAGGTAATGGTTGACCACATTAAAATGTAGCACAACGCAATGAAATATGCACAGCAAGAATAATCGGACTTTGTATAATAAACAATGCCATATCCATATTTGCACCCTCACCTCTTGGAGTACAGATGCAAAGATGTATATGGCAGCATGCTGATGGCGTGTCATAATAGTGGTGGGCCCCTGTGGCACGAACGTGTTTTGTTATAGCAGGTTGCCTTCATCAGGGGAAGTATACATTCAGAGGAACACCTATTGTTCTCTTTTGATTCAAAAGTCCTTAACCTATTCTTCTCCTAAGTGTATTATGACCCCCTGGGGATAACGAGTCCTTCTGAGGAACCTCCCCCCACCCTTCCCCCTCCCAATCCTCCTCCCAACCCATCAGGAAACCACCAACCCTCCCCCTTCCCCCCTGCAGATACAGATACATTTTCATGCCTGAGTTATTGCATTGTATTACAACAGCCTTTATTTAATTTCATTTTTCTTCCCACAAAAAATTGTCACATTTGAAGATGACATTTTCTGTAATGCGCATTCACAAATCAATGTTACTTTCATGCCAAATTTACACCATAGTAGCTGATCTGCACAAGTCGCTCACATCCATGATTTGTGAGTATTAGCAGACAAACAATAAAACATTCCCCCTGTCACATCATCTAACCTCACACTGGCCACACTATTTATGCCACTGCCCCTGAGGTAAGTGGCCAACTTCACTCAGCTCACAGCCAAATTAACCTACATCAATTAATATGAAGTATGTCTCAAGATATTACTGTCTCTGTAAGTATTTTTCTCAGTTATTTAGCAAGAAAACTACACTCTTAAGAAGCTCTTGATGTTAGCTGACATTGTGAGATTTGGCTGTTAGCTGGTAGATGCATATTATTGTAAAATATGGCTGGGAGCCCTGGACTGTATATTTGAGCTGCATGTGGTCCACATACCAGTGCCTGATGACCGCTGCATTAAACGGTCAAAGCCCTTGCTAAGGGTGCAAAACGTAGCCTGAGCATAGTTTTTCTCCACATAAGCACTAAGCAGTTTTTTAATCAAAGAGTCAATAGCATGAATTGTAGATTTGCCCTTCATAAAGCACAATTATGCAACAGAAAAGTTTTTATTATATTTCAAATGATCTTGATCATGTAGCTGGTAATAGATGACAGATTCTAAAACTCCAGATAAAACTGGGGTCAGTGATACTGGGCGATAACTAGAGAAGCGATTTCCCGCTTCTTCTAAATGGGCACAACTCTAGATAATTTTGATACATCTAGATATATACCTTTATTCAAACATTTATTTATACAATAAATAAATGGAAATTCTATACAATTATCTTTGTTAACATATTACTAGAAAGATCACATATATCTACTCTATGAGAAGGCCTAAAATTATTTACAATACTTAAAACAACATCTGGTGCTATCTCTGAGAAAAAAATTATCTTTCAATGCATAGCTTACATTATGAGATTTTATGAGATAAGATACAGTTTCATAAGGCCTAACACTGCTTTCACAAATTTCATTAACAGACTGTATACAAAAATTATTAAATTCGACTGGTGGTACTCTTATTGCCTGTTTTTGTTTACTTTTGGCCACTGAATTTATTGACTCAGTACTTCCCTGCATTTATTTTTGGATGATTCTATTTCAAACAAGTTATATTCTTTCTTAGTCTCATTGAGTGTGTGCTTCTAATCCTTTTCACTCTTATGTCTCACAGCTTTGCCATATCTATTTTATTTGTCCTTTAAAATTCTAAATATATTAACGATCTGTTTGACATATTGGTTATTATATCATTTATTATGTTTATGCTTATATGTGTTACATGTATTGGCATTGACTTTACATTTGTACTGAGGAACGTTGGTCTCAAAAGCATTTAAGAAGGCATGAAAACGTTTCTCAAAGACTACATTAACAGTACACTGACTATTATTGTTAAACAAATCTTTCCAGTCATAACTTTCTGGTGAAACCATAAAATTAGAAATTTTGTCCTGTATTATTGGTTTTGTGATGACCACTTCAGGCTCTCTAAGCTCTTTAGACTTCATATCAAGCCTATTTATGTCTACTGACAGTGAATCACTATCTGAGAAAGTAAACACAGCTACATCACAACACATTAAACCTCTAGTAACATTTGTAAGTATGTCATAAAGACAAGTAGTAGCTATCGTAGGTTTACAGTTAGTACAATTAAACTTCACTTGTCTTAATAGATTTTTAAATTCATTTACATTGTGTTTACCTTCATTACATCAAATACACCGTATATGTCGCCACTAATCACTTTACTAAATGTTCTCCACTGAGGACTATGAAAACAAATTTAATAAATTATCAGATTTTTCTAAAAATATTGGTGCATCACCACTTGGTGACGTATAAAGTTATACAATAACAATTTTAGATTCTCAAACTTTATGCCTGTATCTTCAGAGTGCAACTCACTAGACGGAAAAACTAGATCTAATCCACTACTACCACTTATTATAACTTTCTTAATATAAACTGACACATCCCCATGAATATGCTGCTCTCTGCTAGAACTATTAAGTAATTTGAAGTAATTTAATATGTGAAAAGAAATTTAATTTCCCTGACACCAGTGCTCACTCAAATGCAATGAATGGAACATATTCTCATTTGAAAAATCATTTAAAACTAGATTTTTCCACTCATACATTCAATGTTGCGATAGCCTATTTCGAAGTTGATGAATAAGTTGTATTATAAGGGCAATTATTATTCAGTCACTGAATATAAATTTTAACTATTTATTTCCACTAAATATCACGACCATGAGAAATATGTTGCTTGATAACTTCTGGTTACCACAGATCTTGTTGACCGATGGTTGTTTGGCCTGAGGAGTGTCTCACACCAGTAAAACACCTGTTTGCATTGTCGTTTCGGATCAGAAATCAGCATTACATGACTAGCTGTTGTACATGCCTGGCTGCAACGACAGATGAACAGCTGCGGTGAAACTCAGTGATCGAGTGGTATATGATTGTATGTTTGCAGCTATAAAATTCAAGTACTTTTCCTCATTTTCATCCCTCAGTTATTTGTATGCACTAAACATATTAGCTTGCATTATGAAATGGCTGACTGCTATTGAAAGGAAAATATTGTGCCAATTACACTTCAGCTGCACTCAAGAAATTTCGCCTGCCAGAAAGAAAGTGTGTCATTGCTATTTTTGTAATACATGTGTGTGACCTCCCTTGTAGAAGTAGACTCAGGATTAAACACTAGTCAACATTTATAGTAATGTATGTGATCAAGTTGATTATTATTGTTCGATTAATACTGAGAAATGTATTATACTATTGAAGATTTTCTCACAAAGTAATACAAGAAACCATACTATACACTACTTGTGGGGCGGCTGGTAGTAATAATGTTGTTATATAAAATGTTTGAATGTAGAAACACTGCATTTCCCGGCTGATTAACCATATGTGCGGCAGTGGGTGGAATTATGGTTGTTAAATGTTCCTATTATTTATGCTGTCTTTTGCCGTTCTCAACACTGGCTCTCTAACTACAATATTGGCAACCAGAAAGTGATTAGCAAAACGTGAAGCCTGTAATTAGAATTCCTAGTGCCCACTTCATCTGAAAAACACACTTATAGCTGCAGCTTATAGCTCTGAAAAATTAGGAGATTGTCTGGGATTTATAATCAAAAAACGATTTTCTAAAAATTCTCTGTATTCTGAAAGTCACAGATCAAAAAAAAAGAAAAGAAAATCCACACAATCTATCAGAGCCGTTCAGAGTCTAATCCGCTGATGCAACTATAACTGTCCAAATTAAATGTTTAAATGAATGCTCGCCATAATTTGATGATTAGGTTCATCAAACGTCACGCTAAATAATGGTAGAATGTTTGTCCCGCGACGGCACGTGAAAATACGACATACGCAAACTGAAAATCGATAATTAAAGTCATCCCAGAATTAACACTTCACTCGAAAATGATTTCATGATTACGCGTATCCCGAGTAACTTAATACGGCATCGGAGGCTGTTTATAGTATCTGAGAGTAAGAGCCGAAATTTTGGTGGATAGTAAAGATATAGAATGAGTGAGACCTGAAGAGGAAAGAAGATCTCACACAGCTGGGACTGCACAGCTGCCACACTGTGTAGAGGTTACACAACAACCTCCACCCTACAGCATTCATTATTTTCGGAAAATTTCAGTATTTGAGAATAAGAGCCGAAATTTTGGTGGATAGTAAAGACGAAGATTGAGTGAGACCTGAAAAGGAAAGAAGAATTCACACAGCTGGGACTACACAGCTGCCACACTGTGTAGAGGTTACAGAACAACCTCCTGCCTACAGAGTTCATTAGCTTAATGCTGGCTTGATAGTCATAACGGAAAATTTAATGTGTCGGAAAGAAGAGGTGGATAGAAAAGATGAAGAGTGAGTGAGACCCGAAATGGGAAAGAAGATCTCACACATCTGGGACTGCACAGCTGCCACACTGTGTAGAGGTAACAGAACAACCTCCTCCCTACAGCATTCATTCATTCATAACCTTTGACCACGCCACGTCGATCTGAAAATACCTTATGATGCCTTTTTAAAACCTGTCTCAGTTCTTCCTTCTGATTAGCTGAAATTTTATCGATTTCCTGCAATTTAGCTTCTATTTTGTCCAAAATAATTGCTTCTTCTTCTTCTGTGTTTAGCTTACTTGTACTCAGATTAACACCTTCGTCCCAATATCTCCTATTTTTCAGAACTCGTATAGGCAGCTCCCAAGTTTCATCATTAGTTACTACATGTTTATCACTAAAAGGTACTGTAATTACTCCGGTTATTTGCAAGACCATTTTTAACTGGCTTCTTTCAAAGTCAACAACACTCTGATATTTCGACAAGAAATCTATGCCAATTAAAACCTCAATACTGAGATTGTTTACAATTAAACATGGATTATCAATTAAATTACCATTAATGTTAAAGGGCAGCAAAGCTTCTTGCTTTACCGTTTTTGACACCTTGCCAGTAGCACCAATTATTCTTAGTCCTGATACCCTCATTACTGTAAGCTTGTTTTTACCAGGTAATGCATCAAAGAAGGACTGAGATATTGCACTCACCTCACTTCCACTGTCTAAGAGACAACGTACATTGATACCCAACATATTCACTATTATTATAGGGTGGCTTATTCTAGTTTGTACAGGTGGTTCCTCAAACTCATCCAATAGTTCCTTTTGGATATGTCTCCAACTAAAGTGATCGACATCTGTCTTCATTACATTTAGGTCAAAGTGTGTAGGGGTTTCCTGAATTACATTTTCCGCTGCCTTTTCCAGTTGGTCTATTAATTTCAAATCGAAACACCGCACGACTTCATTACATTTAGTTTGCTGAACATGACCCAAATTACTGTAGTCTGAGCGATTCTGCGCCTCCAAACCAGGCATAACACTAGTTACAGCTAAACCACTTTTACTATTATCGTCGGGTTCCTTCTCCAGTGACAACTGGTCACAGCTACTGGGTTCATCGACCCCCAACAGGCTACCCTCTACATTCTCACTTACCTCCTGCCATAAATCTATTAGTACAGTATCAACATCCTGCACAGGCACTTTAGATAAGAGCACATCATCCTCATCGTAAATATAAGCATGAATTTCTTCTGCTTCTTCACCTGACAATTCAGTATTTTGTAGCTCCTCCCTATCGTTACACTGCTGCGCCTTCTCTTTCTCTTCCCACTTACAAAGCGTCTCTAACACGGTATCTATCAAATACTGTGAGTGAGCTAATATTTCTGTTGTATCCTTAGATGCTACTGACACTTCATCCACATGTTCAGTTTGAGTATTCTGATCTGTCTTACCAATTACCGTAACTACTGGCTTAGGAAAAGTAACCGCCTGGTGAGCGCCAGTATCCTCATAGACAGGAAGTAGTTTTCCTGCCTCTGCCTACTATTGTTTCCTTTATTTCCATTATAGTTAACTGGCACAGCATTGCTTTCCGCACTGTTGTTTACCTGCATAATTTTGTTTGGAACAAAATTACTATCATTTGGGTGCCATTGTTGGTTCTGATAATTATTTCTCCAATTCCTACCTCTCTTAGGATGGCGAACACCTACTGTTCTGATGTTTACATTGCCATTCTGCTCGTTTTTCAAATTACTACTAGTGTTATTAGCATTTCTATTATTATGTGCTTGCTCCTCATTGGCAGCAACACGTTCTACACGTTCCAAATACTCAATGAAACGATCCAGATTGTCTCTAGGGGCAGATATAATTCTAGTTTGCCAGTACCATGGCAGATTGGCTTCAAGACCTAGTATTATCATTTCAGGTTTCAGCTTTTCGTCCAAATGTGACAAACGTGAAATCCATGACCTGGCAAACTCTTTAATAGATTCCTTGCCTGCATTGAAGCGTTTTCCACTCCAAAATTCTCTCAACACTTCATTTTGCTTATTACTAGACCAATACTCATTAATGAAAGCTGTTTTAAATTCCGCTAAGGTTTTACACTTCAACATAACATCAGCTGACCAACGCATGGCGTCACCTGCTAAATGGCTTCTAATAAATGATATTTTCTCTCGTTCAGACCAAGTTGGTGGAATCACATCTTCAAAATCGTTCCAGAAATCTAGCGGGTGTATATTTTTATCTGGATCGAACCGCAAGAACTGCCGACACCCGATAAAAGCGGCGTTTGCAGCCACAACTTGTTGTATACTACCATTACCAGAAGCTACTGAAGCTACTTTATTCTCAATGTTAGCAATGTTAGTACTAATATTTTCTACTCTTATTTCAACATTATCTACTCTTTGCACAATATGGGTAGTGTCAGTTTTGATTGCATTTACTTCTGCTTGATATATGTTTACTTTTATATTAACATCTTTAAACCTATCTGAGCACAGTTCAGATTCCGCCTCGATCTTTTCTGTTAACTTGTGCTCCAGCTTCACATCTTCCATTTGGAAGTCTCTGCGAACCTCAGCAACTTCGGATTTTACTGTTTTATACATCTCAGAAAATTGTTGAGCAACCTTTTTCTTAATATCCTCATGATTGTAATCAGTTTTATAATTCAAACTGTCCAGATCCTCTTTCAACTTATTGCAACCAGCCTTGAAGGTATTGTCCATTTCCTCAAACCGTTTATTAAAATTGGTTTGGCTGGCCACAATTTCAGACTTTAATTCAGCTGTCATTTTTGTATTACTGGCTGACATTTTTGCATTACTGGCAGCTATTGCTTGTAATATAACATTTAAATCAATAGCCCCAGCATCTTTGGGTTGCTCACTAGCTGGCTTTTTATCACACTCAGGTGACGAAAAACTAGCTCCACTACCAGAATCATCAAAACTAAATGAAACTTCTGATTGATCAGTCATATCTAACTTATCCTTTTTAAACTCTACCACCTCTGATGACTGTTTCATTTTTAATTCAACAGAGAAACTATCATCCAATAAATTAACAATTTCTGATTTCTGTTTTACTACAGGGGTCTCTATTAATGAATCATTGTCCCTTCCCACACTACTGTCAGGAGACAATACTTCATATTTCATTTTAACATTACTACTTTCATGCATATTCACACTTGAACCGTTGTCTGTATTTACAGTTCCTCCAACAGACATAGGTTCTGATTTAAGTTTAACCTCGGTTTCTTCTGGCAGTTCCATTTCCGACAGTCTTTTAGTGCAGGTTAGTAAAATTTTTAACAGCTTTTCACTTCACTTAGTTCCTTCTGCACGACGTATGGCGTTGCCGGCGCGGTGTACCCGGATTACTGATGCGACGCAGCGCGCTGAACTGCAAACGGCACTCCGACAGCTGTTGTGTGTTTGCATGGCCCACAACTGCAGGCGCGGCTCCGGCTGCTCCGGCGGACAACTGCGGTGAGGCGAAACTGGCTTCTCGCGATGCCGGCAGCGCCGCTAGACTCAGTAACCGCTCCGTCAATCCAGATGCTTTGTTAATCCAATTGTGTCGTCCACATGCACATGTCACTATCACTGTTTTATTACTCAGTTGCATTTCACTCGCGAATCCAAATATTTAAAAATCACTTTCACTTTTACTCAGTTTATTTCCCGGCCGATGCACCATTTTTGGGGTGGTTGGTAGGAATAATGTTGTTATATAAAATGTTTGAATGTAGAAACACTGCATTTCCCGGCCGATTAACCATATGTGCGGCGGCGGGTGAAATTATGGTTGTTAAATGTTCCTATTATTTATGCTGTCTTTTGCTGTTCTCAACACTGGCTCTCTAACTACAATATTGGCAACCAGAAAGTGATTAGCAAAACGTGAAGCCTGTAATTAGAATTCCTAGTGCCCACTTCATCTGTGAAACACACTTATAGCTGCAGCTTATAGCTCTGAGAAATTAGTAAATTGTCTGGGATTTATAATCAAAAAACGATTTTCTAAAAATTCTCTGTATTCTGAAAGTCACAGAACAAAAAAAAAAAAAAGAAAAGAAAATCCACACAATCTATCAGAGCCGTTCAGAGTCTAATGCGCTGATGCAACTATAACTGTCCAAATTAAATGTTGAAATGAATGCTCGCCATAATCTGATGATTAGGTTCATCAAACAACACGCCAAATAATGGTAGAATGTTTGTCACGCGGCGGCACGTGAAAATACGACATATGCAAACTGAAAATCGATAATTAAAGTCATCGCAGAATTAACACTTCACTCGAAAATGATTTCATGGTTACGCGTATCCCGAGTAACGTAATACGGCATCCGAGGCTGTTTATAGCAATGATACCGACGCGACGCGACTCCCGACACAGATGGTGTGCTATTCAGCGTCTGGAGAGAACTGGGGCCTTGCTGCCTCGCGCAGGGTTCTTATATATAATGCCGCGGTGCGGACGGCTAAGGGAACGCCTGATCAAATCGGCTCTCCCGACTAGCCGCTGGGCTAGTAATGCACCACTTTAAGTAACCGAATAAATCATAGCTTCTTTTCCTGATGGCCGATGAAGCTCTCAATTTAAATGTGCATTCAGCACACAGGTAAGTAATCATAATAAAAGTTTGACGTGGCTAAGTTAAATATTTTGGGCGAGAGAATTAATTTAATTACACTGCACGCAGTAGACGAGCTCTGAACTTGCCCTTTGGAGATACGCTATCGCTATAGTTTTATAGTTATTCAAATGAAACTTCTCACATCTTTATGGTTATAGCGGATCTCCATTCTACTTAAATATAAACATGCTAGCCTTATTTATTAGCCTACTTAATCTATCTCGCTTCCTTAATTTTTAAGACAAAAACCAGAAAATTATGAATTTCAACTAAAATCTTAATTTGTGAGATCCAAAGTACTGTTTCTATTAAATTATTATGGAAAAGGAACCTAAATATAAATTTTTAAGTCTCTAGCTCTTTTCTGTTGCACCAATGATTTTTACAGAAAAACGTCCAAATTTCGAAAATGGCTAAAGTTATTAAACTGACATTCAACACATGTTGATTTAGTATTACTCCTGACATGCTAGAAACGTTTTAGGTTATTTGCTTGATTTTTAAAGTATTGCACAACATTTATGATGTCAGAGCTAGTTACAGTGGACTGGCTGGCATACAATGGAAAGACTGATGTGAATTTACTACAGCGTGAGTAGGCTGCTTCCCTACATCACCCTCTACTTAATTTTTTTTTTGAATGTTAATGACCGAGGAAAAAAATTTAATTACAAAAAAGGGAAGCAAGAGTACAGCTTAACTTCCTATGAAAATTAAAATTGAAGTGTAAACATGTAGAAATATTGTAAGAAAAGTGATTACCTACTTTAATTATTTAAATTGCGTGCATGTTCACTGCCTCTTAAGCAATATTATTCCTCAAAATTTAAGCAAAATCAATGAAACACTTGGCATACATATTGCCTTAGACAAATAAAACACATAAAAATATGTAAAATTATGAAAATCTTAAATCCATTAAAGACATTTTTACATACACAAATTCAAAGAAAATAACACAGTTATTCAAGATACATAAACAGATGATTATATCTTAGCAGTCTTTTCTAAACCTGAAAGAAAATTTCACAAATCATTTTTACACACGTGGTTGTAGCCGCTTTGGCTGGCGTTCTACACTTCCATTCACAAGGGTAGAAGAGGGGAAGTTGCTATGGTTTGCGTCCTTCACGATCACTCTAAATTACATGGGGAAAGGGGAGGGGTCACTGTGAGTTGTGTCCAAGTCACTCCACGCTTTCACGCAGCTACCAGGCTGCCATTATCTGGTTTGTCCTGTAGAACAAACAAAAAGAGTGCCTCAGACTCTGTTCACTTAATATCTAAGGGTGGGTCACAATGAAATGGGGATATATACATTTTATCCTTCAATATTTTGCTGGAACAAAGTTAACAGAACTTTTTCAATTTTACTCTCGTGGTTACTTAATTGTCATAAAATCGGTAAACAAATGGCTCAAAAAGCCGTTAGTCACGTACTAGAGAAAATTTATGCTCAAGGCATATCCTATTTAATTTCAATTTATTATTTCTGTGCCGGAACACTGAACCAATGCTCAGTACATTCCTGATACATTTGTATTTTATTTACTTAGCTGACTCATCTTCAATTACCTTATTCTTAGAGATAGTATGAGTATATTTGATTAGTAGTTGTCTTCTCAGCTTCTTTGTACATGAGAGTTACTTTTGGTAATAGTACAGTTCGCCGGCCGAAGTGGCCGTGCGGTTAAAGGCGCTGCAGTCTGGAACCGCAAGACCGCTACAGTCGCAGGTTCGAATCCTGCCTCGGGCATGGATATTTGTGTTGTCCTTAGGTTAGTTAGGTTTAACTAGTTCTAAGTTCTAGGGGACTAATGACCACAGCAGTTGAGTCCCATAGTGCTCAGAGCCATTTGAACCAGTACAGTTCTGAGTGTTCAAAACACACTACGTTTAGTTGATTACTAACTTAACTTATAGGTCCTCTGCTACTGTGTCAGTTCCACATCTGCAATTATGTACTTACTTACTTTGAAGTGTATTTATGCTGAGCTATCAATAATGTTTCACGTCTGCCATTAGGTTACTCCAATATGTTGCTAGTGTATGTACTTATTTAACACTCACTTTATTAACATTTAAAGCATAGGATAGCACATTTATTTCATATCTATAGTGTATTGCAGCTGATCAGTTTGCTCGCGTGGTAATCCATTTCCACTCGATCGGATGCTGAAACCACAGGTAGTCTCTCTCGACCTACCACTATAGTGCATTAAGTAATTATGGACGAGCGTAATGCTAAATTCCTTAAACCTATAGGACACCATGAGCTGCTCTGTCTCATCCAACATAAGGGTACCTATGGTCGCATTCACGCCTCCAACTCATAACCTCAATACATGTAGGTGTGTCCTGTCACACACTACACCAAATAACGGCCAGCTCCAACCTTATAAATATTTCAAACACGTGTCCTTCACGTCTCAACCACAAACACTGTTCAATTCTATTACACTGCCATTTCTTGCTACACAAGGTGGTTTATTCTTACAACTTGTCTGCATATTTTTCATAACACTAAGCAATCTCTTTTACTATTAATTAGTTAGCTCTACAGCATACAATAGGTTTCACTGCAACTTCAGATCCTGCTTGAACACGAATTTGTACATATATTTAAAATATTATTGTGGGACCATTTCCAATAAAACAACAACTTTGTACTTATAATATTACCAGGGTTCTATACATACTTGTTACTCAAATACATTTTATCTTAATTACATCATACTTCTCTGTTGTTTATGTCACTGTTAGGTTTGTCACATTAGGTTTTTTTTCTTCACTAATCGGTGGATAGAATTGTTACAGAACTCATGGCTTAATAGCCATGACGGAAAATTTATGTATTGCAAAGAGAGAGTCGAAACTTTGGTGGATAGAAAAGATGAAGAGTGAGTGAGACCTGAAAAGGAAAGAAGATCTCACACAGCTGGGACTGCACAGCTGCCACACAGTGTAGAGGTTACAGAACAACCTCCTCCCTACAGCATTCATTATTTTCGGAAAATTTTAGTATTTGAGAATAAGAGCCGAAATTTTGGTGGATAGTAAAGATGAAGATTGAGTGAGACCTGAAAAAGAAAGAAGATCTCACACAGCTGGGACTGCACAGCTGCCACACTGTGTAGAGGTTACACAACAACCTCCTCCCTACAGCATTCATTCGTTTCAGAAAATTTTCATATTGGAAAGAAGGGGTCGAAATTTTTGGGGACAGGAAAGATGAAGAATGAGTGAGACCTGAAATGGGAAAGATGATCTCACACAGCTGGGACTGCACAGCTGCCACACTGTGTAGAGGTTACAGAACAACCTCCTCCCTACAGAATTCATTAGTTTATTATTGGCTTGATAACCATAACGGAAAATTTAATGTGTTGGAAAGAAGAGGTCGAAATTTTTGTGGATAGGAAAGATGAAGAATGAGTGAGACCTGAAATGGAAAGAAGGTCTCACATAGCTGGGACTGCACAGCTGCCACACTGTGTAGAGGTTACACAACAACCTCCTCCCTACAGCATTCATTCATTCATGACCTTTGACCACGCCACGTCGATCTGAAAATACCTTATGATGCCTTTTTAAAACCTGTCTCAGTTCTTCCTTCTGATTAGCTGAAATTTTATCGATTTCCTGCAATTTAGCTTCTATTTTGTCCAAAATAATTGCTTCTTCTTCTTCTGTGTTTAGCTTACTTGTACTCAAATTAACACCTTCGTCCCAATATCTCCTATTTTTCAGAACTCGTATAGGCAGCTCCCAAGTTTCATCATTAGTTACTACATGTTTATCACTAAAAGGTACTGTAATTACTCCGGTTATTTGCAAGACCATTTTTAACTGGCTTCTTTCAAAGTCAACAACACTCTGATATTTCGACAAGAAATCTATGCCAATTAAAACCTCAATACTGAGATTGTTTACAATTAAACATGGATAATCAATTAAATTACCATTAATGTTATAGATTTAAGTGTCAGGAAGTCGTTTCGGAAAGTATTTGTATGGAGTGTAGCCATGTATGGAAGTGAAACATGGACGATAACCGGTTTGGACAGAAAGAGAATAGAAGCTTTCGAAATGTGGTGCTACAGAAGAATGCTGAAGATAAGGTGGGTAGATCACGTAACTAATGAGGAGGTATTGAATAGGATTGGGGAGAAGAGAAGTTTGTGGCACAACTTGACTAGAAGAAGGGATCGGTTGGTAGGACATGTTTTGAGGCATCAAGGGATCACAAATTTAGCATTGGAGGGCAGCGTGGAGGGTAAAAATCGTAGAGGGAGACCAAGAGATCAATACACTAAGCAGATTCAGAAGGATGTAGGTTGCAGTAGGTACTGGGAGATGAAGAAGCTTGCACAGGATAGAGTAGCATGGAGAGCTGCATCAAACCAGTCTCAGGACTGAAGACCACAACAACAACAATGTTAAAGGGCAGCAAAGCTTCTTGCTTTACCGTTTTTGACACCTTGCCAGTAGCACCAATTATTCTTAGTCCTGATACCCTCATTACTGTAAGCTTGTCTTTACCAGGTAATGCATCAAAGAAGGACTGAGATATCGTACTCACCTCACTTCCACTGTCTAAGAGACAACGTACATTGATACCCAACATATTCACTATTATTATAGGGTGGCTTATTCTAGTTTGTACAGGTGGTTCCTCAAACTCATCCAATAGTTCCTTTTGGATATGTCTCCAACTAAAGTGATCGACATCTGTCTTCATTACATTTAGGTCAAAGTGTGTAGGGGTTTCCTGAATTACATTTTCCGCTGCCTTTTCCAGTTGGTCTATTAATTTCAAATCGAAACACCGCACGACTTCATTACATTTAGTTTGCTGAACATGACCCAAATTACTGTAGTCTGAGCGATTCTGCGCCTCCAGACCAGGCATAACACTAGTTACAGCTAAACCACTTTTACTATTATCGTCGGGTTCCTTCTCCAGTGACAACTGGTCACAGCTACTGGGTTCATCGACCCCCAACAGGCTACCCTCTACATTCTCACTTACCTCCTGCCATAAATCTATTAGTACAGTATCAACATCCTGCACAGGCACTTTAGATAAGAGCACATCATCCTCATCGTAAATATAAGCATGAATTTCTTCTGCTTCTTCACCTGACAATTCAGTATTTTGTAGCTCCTCCCTATCGTTACACTGCTGCGCCTTCTCTTTCTCTTCCCACTTACAAAGCGTCTCTAACACGGTATCTATCAAATACTGTGAGTGAGCTAATATTTCTGTTGTATCCTTAGATGCTACCGACACTTCATCCACATGTTCAGTTTGAGTATTCTGATCTGTCTTACCAATTACCGTAACTACTGGCTTAGGAAAAGTAACCGCCTGGTGAGCGCCAGTATCCTCATAGACAGGAAGTAGTTTTCCTGCCTCTGCCTACTATTGTTTCCTTTATTTCCATTATAGTTAACTGGCACAGCATTGCTTTCCGCACTGTTGTTTACCTGCATAATTTTGTTTGGAACAAAATTACTATCATTTGGGTGCCATTGTTGGTTCTGATAATTATTTCTCCAATTCCTACCTCTCTTAGGATGGCGAACACCTACTGTTCTGATGTTTACATTGCCATTCTGCTCGTTTTTCAAATTACTACTAGTGTTATTAGCATTTCTATTATTATGTGCTTGCTCCTCATTGGCAGCAACACGTTCTACACGTTCCAAATACTCAATGAAACGATCCAGATTGTCTCTAGGGGCAGATATAATTCTAGTTTGCCAGTACCATGGCAGATTGGCTTCAAGACCTAGTATTATCATTTCAGGTTTCAGCTTTTCGTCCAAATGTGACAAACGTGAAATCCATGACCTGGCAAACTCTTTAATAGATTCCTTGCCTGCATTGAAGCGTTTTCCACTCCAAAATTCTCTCAACACTTCATTTTGCTTATTACTAGACCAATACTCATTAATGAAAGCTGTTTTAAATTCCGCTAATGTTTTACACTTCAACATAACATCAGCTGACCAACGCATGGCGTCACCTGCTAAATGGCTTCTAATAAATGATATTTTCTCTCGTTCAGACCAAGTTGGTGGAATCACATCTTCAAAATCGTTCCAGAAATCTAGCGGGTGTATATTTTTATCTGGATCGAACCGCAAGAACTGCCGACACCCGATAAAAGCGGCGTTTGCAGCCACAACTTGTTGTATACTACCATTACCAGAAGCTACTGAAGCTACTTTATTCTCAATGTTAGCAATGTTAGTACTAATATTTTCTACTCTTATTTCAACATTATCTACTCTTTGCACAATATGGGTAGTGTCAGTTTTGATTGCATTTACTTCTGCTTGATATATGTTTACTTTTATATTAACATCTTTAAACCTATCTGAGCACAGTTCAGATTCCGCCTCGATCTTTTCTGTTAACTTGTGCTCCAGCTTCACATCTTCCATTTGGAAGTCTCTGCGAACCTCAGCAACTTCGGATTTTACTGTTTTATACATCTCAGAAAATTGTTGAGCAACCTTTTTCTTAATATCCTCATGATTGTAATCGGTTTTATAATTCAAACTGTCCAGATCCTCTTTCAACTTATTGCAACCAGCCTTGAAGGTATTGTCCATTTCCTCAAACCGTTTATTAAAATTGGTTTGGCTGGCCACAATTTCAGACTTTAATTCAGCTGTCATTTTTGTATTACTGGCTGACATTTTTGCATTACTGGCAGCTATTGCTTGTAATATAACATTTAAATCAATAGCCCCAGCATCTTTGGGTTGCTCACTAGCTGGCTTTTTATCACACTCAGGTGACGAAAAACTAGCTCCACTACCAGAATCATCAAAACTAAATGAAACTTCTGATTGATCAGTCATATCTAACTTATCCTTTTTAAACTCTACCACCTCTGATGACTGTTTCATTTTTAATTCAACA
Source organism: Schistocerca nitens (assembly GCF_023898315.1). Classification (NCBI taxonomy): domain Eukaryota; kingdom Metazoa; phylum Arthropoda; class Insecta; order Orthoptera; family Acrididae; genus Schistocerca; species Schistocerca nitens. The sequence continues at coordinate 21,516,260 of NC_064618.1, read as the reverse complement.
GAGAAACTATCATCCAATAAATTAACAATTTCTGATTTCTGTTTTACTACAGGGGTCTCTATTAATGAATCATTGTCCCTTCCCACACTACTGTCAGGAGACAATACTTCATATTTCATTTTAACATTACTACTTTCATGCATATTCACACTTGAACCGTTGTCTGTATTTACAGTTCCTCCAACAGACATAGGTTCTGATTTAAGTTTAACCTCGGTTTCTTCTGGCAGTTCCATTTCCGACAGTCTTTTAGTGCAGGTTAGTAAAATTTTTAACAGCTTTTCACTTCACTTAGTTCCTTCTGCACGACGTATGGCGTTGCCGGCGCGGTGTACCCGGATTACTGATGCGACGCAGCGCGCTGACTGCAAACGGCACTCCGACAGCTGTTGTGTGTTTGCATGGCCCACAACTGCAGGCGCGGCTCCGGCTGCTCCGGCGGACAACTGCGGTGAGGCGAAACTGGCTTCTCGCGATGCCGGCAGCGCCGCTAGACTCAGTGACCGATCCGTCAATCCAGATGCTTTGTTAATCCAATTTCGTCGTCCACATGCACACGTCACTATCACTGTTTTATTACTCAGTTGCATTTCACTCGCGAATCCAAATATTTAAAAATCACTTTCACTTTTACTCAGTTTATTTCCCGGCTGATGCACCATTTTTGGGGCGGCTGGTAGGAATAATGTTGTTATATAAAATGTTTGAAAGTAGAAACACTGCATTTCCCGGCCGATTAACCATATGTGCGGCGGCGGGTGGAATTATGGTTGTCAAATGTTCCTATTATTTATGCTGTCTTTTGCTGTTCTCAACACTGGCTCTCTAACTACAATATTGGCAACCAGAAAGTGATTAGCAAAACGTGAAGCCTGTAATTAGAATTCCTAGTGCCCACTTCATCTGAGAAACACACTTATAGCTGCAGCTTATAGCTCTGAGAAATTAGTAGATTGTCTGGGATTTATAATCAAAAAACTATTTTCTAAAAATTCTCTGTATTCTGAAAGTCACAGATCAAAAAAAAAAAAAAGAAAAGAAAATCCACACAATCTATCAGAGCCATTCAGAGTCTAATGCGCTGATGCAACTATAACTGTCTAAATTAAATGTTTAAATGAATGCTCGCCATAATTTGATGATTACGTTCATCAAACACCACGCCAAATAATGGTAGAATGTTTGTCCCGCGGCGGCACGTGAAAATACGACATACGCAAACTGAAAATCGATAATTAAAGTCATCGCAGAATTAACACTTCACTCGAAAATGATTTCATGGTTACGCGTATCCCGAGTAACGTAATACGGTATCCGAGGCTGTTTATAGCAATGATACCGACGCGACGCGACTCCCGACACAGATGGTTTGCTATTCAGCGTGTGGAGAGAACTGGGGCCTTACTTCCTCGCGCAGCGTTCTTATATGTAATGCCGCGGTGCGGACGGCTAAGGGAACGCCTGATCAAATCGGCTCTCCCGACTAGCCGCTGGACTAGTAATGCACCACTTTAAGTAACCGAATAAATCATAGCTTCTTTTGCTGATGGCCGATGAAGCTCTCAATTTAAATGTGCATTCAGCACACAGGTAAGTAATCATAATAAAAGTTTGACGTGGCTAAGTTAAATATTTTGGGCGAGAGAATTAATTTAATTACACTGCACGCAGTAGACGAGCTCTGAACTTGCCCTTTGGAGATACGCTATCGCTATAGTTTTATGGTTATTCAAATGAAACTTCTCACGCCTTTATGGTTATAGCGGATCTCCATTCTACTTAAATATAAACATCCTAGCCTTATTTATTAGCCTACTTAATCTATCTCGCTTCCTTAATTTTTAAGACAAAAACCAGAAAATTATGAATTTCAACTAAAATCTTAATTTGTGAGATCCAAAGTACTGTTTCTATTAAATTATTACGGAAAAGGAATCTAAATATAAATTTTTAAGTCTCTCGCTCTTTTCTGTTGCACCAATGATTTTTACAGAAAAACGTCCAAATTTCGAAAATGGTTAAAGTTATTAAACTGACATGCAGCACATGTTGATTTAGTATTACTCCTGACATGCTAGAAACGTTTTAGGTTATTTGCTTGATTTATAAAGTATTGCGCAACAATTATGACGTCAGAGCTAGTTACAGCAGACTGGCTGGCACACAATGGAAAGACTAATGTGAATTTTATAAGGCGTGAGTAGGCTGCTTCCCTACATACTGGCACATTGGGGACTACTTTAAATAAATTTCTACATCTATTTTAAATGTAATTCTTACTCTGTGCTCATAGTTTACTTACATGTTGTATAATTTTTTGTTTAAACCCAGTAAAAAACCTTCAAATTCCTAGGCACTTCTCTGTTAGTACTTGGTGTATGACATGAAGCATTTATATTTTCTAGGCGTTGTAATATTATTGGTATTTCCGTCCAATGAAAGCTTTGAGTACTCTTTGAAAGACATTTGTTTTGTATAATTAACATTACTGTAAAGATGCGCATCTAGCGCGGACGCTAATACATCGATTGCGCAGTCAAAGAAACATTTTAACAGAAGCTGAACGACGTTCCGCTTCGATCTAAATAAAAGATGACAGTAAAAAGCTTTTGTAGATCTTCAGATTTTTTAATGTACTTCTGCTTGTGACGTGAACACATAAAGGAAGTCGACTTTAAGCTAAAAAAGTGAGCGGTCTTGCCAGCGTGCAGACAACATTATTAATTAATAACATTCAAGTAATTTATGTTCGAAGCTGTAACTCGGCAAGCTATTGTTATCGGAGGTGTTGAACAGTGCAAGAATTGTCTTCAACGAAGGAGAAAAGTGACTGTAATTTGTGACAAAAAACGCGAACATAGGAAACAGCACAGGACAGGCTGAAATCTGATCGCACCATACTGTTAAAAAAAGTACTTATGTAAGTTATATTGTTTATAAACAAGCCCTAATTTGCTAGTGAGAATTGTTTGAATATATTTAGTGTTTACCAGACTTCTTATTCCGTTTTTTTTTTCTTTATACTTTTTTAATCTCCATGCCATATTATTTTTATGAATGTCAAACAGCTTTTACTACAGAAGAGAATACTGCGGCATCCTGGTCGTAGACAGAAGGCCGCTCCTTGTCTTCTATACAACTCATAGCTGCCCCATTTATGAATGATTTCATTTGCAAATGCATTTTTTCTTACTGTTCATTGTTAAAGGTCCCTTAGGTAATAATAAAATTCATACTGATTACGTAAAGAAATCCGGGTTGTTCTTTTCCAAGTAATAGAAGTCTTTGCGTACTCAAAAAATAGTCTCCTTCTGACAACGATCAGGAGCCGACCAGAAGACGGACGTCTTCGATCGCTTTCGTGTCTCCTGTGGCAAAGTTGTGCCAAACTGGGAACACGACATTCTAGTATGAAACACAGATTTAAATTGAAAGAATTGAAATATATTTAACCTAAAATAGTAATAATTTTTTTATCATACTAGATGTGGCGCCTGAACATGGACTTGATAAAAAAAATTTTTTATCTGTTCTGTTATTGTTTCATGACATCATCCGGTGGACATCGGGAAGCCGTAAATGAAGTACTGAACAAAACCGTGGAAGCATAAAAAAAAAATTTTTTTGAAAAATAACAGCAGTGCGCAAAACGACTGATGTAAGTACGGTTTTCATTACGCATAAAATCTCGCGTCTTGCATAAAAAAAAACTGATTTCCGGAATTTCTTTCCTTACTGCTTTATTTTATCCTATCGCTGTTATTTCCTTGCAGAATTGCTTATTTACGTAGTTAGAATTCATTTCTGATCATCTCTTCATGCAAAGTTTATTTGTTAGTATTATGAGCATCTTCATTGTTGCTACGCTTAAGAACACAAGATGGATGCCATAATAGCAGGATTCAGTGTCTAGTAGGTGTTTGTCACTTATTTTCAAAGTTAGGTGCCATCTTGTCTTCTACCCGGTATAGGTCGGCAATTGTCACCTACCGCTGTGTGACGTTTGACTATCAGGAAGCGTCGCAGCGTGCGCATCTGAGAGTTGACGATCGGCGTGCTGCGAAAGATTTCTTTGAGCAGTTACGTCACAAACTTGAAAATAAACATGTCAGATGACAGAGGCAAGCCGACAAACAGTGTGGATGACGCTGATGACACTGTTGTCAAGTCATACCCACTACGTTCGCGAACGGGAACAGGCAGACCCGATTCACGAATGGAGAGAACGGCAGACGATGATGTTGTGCGTGACGTATCGTCACAGCAATCATCGTCACAGCAAGCGGGAGAAAATTCGATGGTTGAAATGATGAGAATTTTTTTTCAAGAAAGAGAACAGGAGAAACTGGAAAGGGAAGCTTATAAATTACAAAAACAACGTGATAGAGAACAGGAGAAACGGGAAAGGGAAGCTTATAAATTACAAAAACAACGAGATAGCAAAGAAAGGGAACAAAAATGGTTTGACCTAAATACCATGATTGGTACAATGAAAAATAGGTTAGATAATATTGATGCCAACTTAGAGGCAAGAATAAGGACAGTCACGGTGGAATATATCTCGGAATTAAGTACTAAAGTTAATGAAAGGATAGAAGGTATTCTGCAGAAGGTAGATGCATGTGAGAGCACAGTAGGTAACGTGAACAAAGACATTAAAGTACAAATCGAAAGTTGCCAGGCAGTTACAACAGAAGTTTCAAAAAAATCCGTTGAGGTCGGAGCTAAAGTAAACAAGCTTGCAGACAATGTCGTCACTCTGCAAGGCCAGGTCAATGACCTGACACAGGCGCTATCCGAAATAAACATTGAAAAGAAGGTGAATGATGCTGCAGCAAACGTACGTTCCACGATAGGAAAAGAATTTGTAGAATGGGTCGAGACCAAGGAACAGTATATAGAAAACAAGGTTCAACACGACTTAAAGGAAGCCGTTAAGTCAGCCACAGTTTTAGCTGCTCCAGGTACATCAGGAGATACGATTCTCACTGAATTTGGAGAGATTCGTAGAGTTTTTCACCGAGATCTTCCCGAGTGGAAACGACACCTCACTGAGGAAATTGAGCAGTTGAAACAACAAGTCAATGATTTTCCTAATGACAATAGAAGTGAGCATTCACACTTGCTTTCTTCAGGACATGAATACAATAATAATCCCATGTATCGTGTAAAATTCTCTCCACTTGTACATGGTCACAGCAGTAAGAATCCGCTAGTACGCAACCAGAATGATCAAGTAACTCTTGTCGAGCTAATGAAAGAAGAAAGCGTTCTCAAGCACCGCGTGTTCCAGCCTTTTCTGCCAGAGAAACGCAACATCCACCCAATGGTTTTTCTGAAGTCATTTAATGGTGTTTTTCCTGAGAGCTGGGATGACAAGCAACGTATGCGCTTTATAGTAGGTTACATTCAAGGAGAGGGTTCTGTCTGGGGAACAGAAGTAATTGAAAGCTGTAATAATTACGCTGACTTCGAAAAGCAATTTCTGAACAAATTCTGGAGTTCAGGTATACAACAACGCCTTAGAAAGGAAGTATATAATGCTGAACCGTTTAACACGAGAAGTGCTGGTCTCCGTAGGTACTTTGAGAAATACCTGCGAAAAATACAATATTGGGACACGCCCATTTCCACGAAGGACGTAATTATGATCCTTAAGTCAAAGCTACCGGTATCAATCAGGGAGAAGTTAGTAAATGTCAGTGACGACGACACGGAGGCTTTTCTGTCAGTACTTGACAACCATGACATGATTCAAGAAGACGTGCGTGCTAGTGCGCGGAGTAATTGTAATCTTGGCCCGCACACTACACAGCCGCACGGTGTAGGCGCAGACTCAGGTATGTCGTACCAACCCAACAACAGTAAAAGACACGACGTTCCGTGCGATAATAACAACTACTATCGCCGTAACGGGAAGCAGAAACATAAATTCCAGGATCAAAACGGGTACCACCCCATATACCAGACAACACAACAGCAATATGGTAATTCACCAGTTAATTACAATGATCGCTATCACTACAATAACGATCGCCAAAATAATAATTTCAATGGAAAAGGACGTTGGATTAACACCAACAGTCAGCAGCAGTATGGTAACCAGTCTAGATTCCAGCACTGTTCTCAAGGGAGAAATCCTCCAGATCCTTCCAAGCAATACAAACAACAGTATGCTCCAAACTTCAGGAATAGTCCTCCACCTTTTACCAACTATCATAGTCAAAATCATGAACCTCAAAATTCTCGCATCTATTATGCCCGAGCAAACCCGCCAACACACACGATCTCGACTGAAATTCCGGCAAATAGCTCGCAACTTAGGTGGAATACGGAAGCAAACTTCGTACCGAGCGTACCGCCCTGTATTTCAAAGGTAATTGTGATCGAAATTCAACCTAGTGATCATGCGGAAAACTAAAAGCACACTTCTACGATTTCATACCTTCAGAACTAATCAAAGGCAAAAGAAAAGAAATGAATGGACTGATCCTATCGCTAAGATAGAAGGTCCAGAAGTCAACCTAGATAATAAGTTAAGACAAACCCTGATCTCTCTCACAACTCATGCCAATTTAAGAAAAAAGGCATTTGACAGGCATATCAATAAAGTTCTGTCGTATCGTTTGAACGAGCGTGTTCTTCTGAGGACACACTTCAAACCATCTCTCATCTTACGTAAAAATCGTAAGTGGCAACACCTATACGAAGGACCGTTTGTTATAGTCAGGAAGCCACATATTGGTTGTTACGTGTTGGCAGATCCAGTTAGTGGACGAATAAAAGGACTTTACCACCATGTAGACCTAAAGAAGTACCATGAAAAACATTAAAAAAATATATCATTTATTATGTTAAGCTGCAACTTGAAACAAGAGTGTGATCTGTTTAGAAAGTATGTGAATCAACAGCATGTACTACATGTAATCTGCAGGTGACGTAATCATTTGAGTGAGGTGGACACAAAGTAATGATGGACCTTGAAAGATATGAAGTTATTGAAGAAGGTACTCTACGTATTTGGAAATAAGATTTGCTTTAGTTTTAAGGTAGTTTTAAGTTTCTTGAGCAATAGAAGACTGCAGTCGTTGAATTTAGTAAGGGATGTGCCAAAGTGCCACCTGCTGCTTTAGTTTTAAGTTATTGCAAATCTCCTTTTTACCAAAAAGTAAAGGTTTTCTTTAAATTCCTCATTCAGACCAGAATGTCCGTATATGTGAAGTATTAACCTAAGTTAAGCTTTCAAAGGATTGATATTTTAAGTCGCTAAAACCATGTACTATGAAAAACTGATACATTGTAATCTGTAGATTACACCGAGTATAAGCAGCAACATATAGTTAGTGTACAAAGAAATGAAATGGTACCCGCAACTGGAGAGCAACTTTAATTTATTTATTACTGTGAGTCAACCAGTTAAGAAATTTGCATTTATAATAAGAATTAGGTCCTGTATTGGAGAAACTTAGAGAGACTATTTCTATGTCACGAGTATTATACAGAACCCTTCGATATTAAGATACCTAGTTGAGGACTGAGATAATCTGCTTATATTCTTCTGCTATGTCCGCATGCCGTGATTTTGAGATATATATGAAGATGCTTTAGAAGCGGATTTGTGCGACATTTTAATACTGAAGTCAAGTTATCCCACGAGGATGACACTAAAAACAGTGGAGCCCAAGAATGAATTTGCTCAACTGATTATTTCACCTATTATCTATCTTCGTATCTTTCATTTCCTTGCACTATCCTATTGTAGTTTTCTTCTTTAGCGTTCTTACCTTTCTACCCTACCCGGTAGGGGAAGAAATTTCGAAATTGGTTCAAAAGACTTGACGTGTGTATATTGTGTGTATTGACGATCGTGGCTCGGTTAATGCGTATCTGCGGTTACTTATTGGAACGTGATGTAAATCTGATTTGCTGTGAGCAAAAGCATCCCAGGAAATAGGAATAATTTTCCCGATTTCTGTTAGACGAAGTTTTGAACGTGAACTGTTCGGCACGCCAAAGTGGGTATATTTACTGATTATTGATGTAACCGAATAAATGAACAAAAAAAAGGGGGGCTGTTATAGAACAATAAGAAAAAAAATCAGATTTAAAATATATATAAAATCTAACGTGCTTCAGAAGCACCATTCAGAATAGCAAACACGTTTTTCGTTACGTCTTGGACAGTAAAAAAAAAACCAGGTATATTTTGTAAATGATCCTTTCATGATAAGTAATTTTAGCATTACCTGTGCTAATCTGTGGTATAGAGAGACCTATATGGACACGTATGGATTGCTGCGTGTGACTCTGTGACAAAATGATGGACACGTGTGTAAAATAGTAATTTGACACATGTATGGGCACGAGAAACTAGTTATCTCTTGGGTGAATCAGAACTGTGATAAACTTATGGACACGAGTGATGTTCCGCGTGTGAAGTAGCATTACAAGTATTCTCACGTTGCAACGACGATACAGTGACTATCAGTCAAAGGATAGACAAGCTATTGTACTTACTGCAATAGGTGACAGTAGTCATTTTCATCGATGACTGTTCTTCGTCGCTGGTGCAGTCAATTTACCGTCCAGGTTGACCATGTCGCCTTGACGAGCTGCTCCAGTACCCACGATTCAACGAAGTGCACAAGTTAAAAGAAAGGTTGGCAACCACAGAACTATCTGCCTCGTGCAGGACGTGGACTGCCAACGCTGTTAAACCGCCAGTTCGTTACCACGTGACCGTGAAGCACTGTGGCAACATTCAATGACTGCTCGCCGGCCCGTACTCAACAATAAGCATTCCTCTCCATAACGGGTGCGAGCGTGCTCCAGATTTGAGATGAAAATGGACATAAAAATAATAAAACGTTGATAAACTACGCACGATTTTACTATATTTACATTTAAAGGATACTAATGATGACTTTTCCTTAACTATAGAAATTGCTACGGCAATATTGCTAAATACATTGCTTAAGAAAGACCTGTACAAGACGAAACGTGTTTTGCTAATATTTGCTAACGAAAGAATATAAAACCTAGACACAAAATATGAATAATATACAATGTATATGTACATAGTCTATGTAGTAATTTTTATTGTCTTAAATTCTTACTCTATATTCCCTTAGATTAAGATGCTAGTTAATGAGCAAGTCCTAATACAGATTTTTTTCTGTATTTTCATGTGCTGAAACATGAATTGGAATGAGATTAAGACAGCCACCAAACTGACTCATTCGTCATTGAACCAGTCATCAACTTTCCTGATTCCCGACATGACCCGATGGATCGTCGAGTCAAGAAATATCACTTCCCCCTTCACATAGTGAAATTCCCAGTGTTTTCCACCAGAATGTGAAAAGGTGATCCCCAGTTTTAGTGCAGTGAAAAGTGAAAAGTGATGAAAGAATTCCCCTGTGAAAATGACCCGAGTTCATGGGAAATACTCCCAACTACAAAGTGAAGAGTGACGTCGCTACGAGAAAGACTGATAAATTTTTGTGTTCTGTTCAAAATTGGCGGAAATGCACCAATACTGTAATAGAATTTTTTTTTTCTTATTGTCAATATTTATGTATATTTGTATCTGTATGTGTATTTAATTTGTACTTGTATCTATGTTAGTATTTCAATCTTTCAATTGACTGAATGAGAGTAATTCTTGAGAAAAAGAAAAAAAGAAAGAACCTATGTTAAATCCTTGAACACTTATGATGGCATCATGCTACAACCAAGTTTGTTAATGATTAAGCAACTGTGAGTAGCTTTGACGACTTAGTGTGAAACGTATATAATTCTATGTGCCTTATGTTATGTTTGTTTTGCTCCCTACAAGGAGAGATCCTCAAATACTTCATTCACTAAGTACGTGAATCCAATAATATTACGACTGCGCGTGAGTCGTAACGATCTTTCAGACTCATTACTCCTCACTCGGGAAGCGATGTAATATTATTGGTATTTCCGTCCAATGAAAGCTTTGAGTACCCTTTGAAAGACATTTGTTTTGTATAATTAACATTACTGTAAAGATGCGCATCTAGCGCGGACGCTAATACATCGATTGCGCAGTCAAAGAAACATTTTAACAGAAGCTGAACGACGTTCCGCTTCGATCTAAATAAAAGATGACAGTAAAAAGCTTTTGTAGATCTTCAGATTTTTTAATGTACTTCCGCTTGTGACGTGAACACGTAAAGGAAGTCGACTTTAAGCTAAAAAAGTGAGCGGTCTTGCCAGCGTGCAGACAACATTATTAATTAATAACATTCAAGTAATTTATGTTCGAAACTGTAACTCGGCAAGCTATTGTTATCGGAGGTGTTGAACAGTGCAAGAATTGTCTTCAACGAAGGAGAAAAGTGACTGTAATTTGTGACAAAAAACGCGAACATAGGAAACAGCACAGGACAGGCTGAAATCTGATCGCACCATACTGTTAAAAAAAGTACTTATGTAAGTTATATTGTTTATAAACAAGCCCTAATTTACTAGTGAGAATTGTTTGAATATATTTAGTGTTTACCAGACTTCTTATTCCGTTTTTTTTTTCTTTATACTTTTTTAATCTCCATGCCATATTATTTTTATGAATGTCAAACAGCTTTTACTACAGCAGAGAATACTGCGGCATCCTGGTCGTAGACAGAAGGCCGCTCCTTGTCTTCTATACAACTCATAGCTGCCCCATTTATGAATGATTTCATTTGCAAATGCATTTTTTCTTACTGTTCATTGTTAAAGGTCCCTTAGGTAATAATAAAATTCATACTGATTACATAAAGAAATCCGGGTTGTTCTTTTCCAAATAATAGAAGTCTTTGCGTACTCAAAAAATAGTCTCCTTCTGACAACGATCAGGAGCCGACCAGAAGACGGACATCTTCGACCGCTTTCGTGTCTCCTATGGCAAAGCTGTGCCAAACTGGGAACACGACATTCTAGTATGAAACACAGATTTAAATTGAAAGAATTGAAATATATTTAACCTAAAATAATAATAATTTTTTTTATCATACTAGAGCGTCTGTATTACTGTTAAAGTAATTTCATCAACAGCCACCTCAGTAAAGTTAGAAGTATTGAAATTTATTCTAACTAACAGCGAAATCTAGGTTACTACCAACTTTAGGGTCATGTCTGTGTACATTAGATCTTTGTGATAACGAATAACCCGACTTTAATTTGCTTTTGGAATAGACATTTTTTAGTGTACAATGATAATACAATTAATGTTGTAAGTCATTGCTAAGAAGGGTGACCTTTATGATTCAGTCACATATTCAATATTCCTTTGATAGCTCTATTTGTTTTCTTTTCGCACAGAAAAACTGTTAGTGTATAAAACAGTATCCACAGAGACTAACAGAAAGAAGAAAATATTAACAGAAGAAAGTGTAGCATGAAGCAACTGTTTTTCACTTGCAATGGTTCCTAATTTGTGAATGATGAAACCAGATTTAATAGCTTGCTATACAGGTTCCACCTGCTGAATGTGTGTCTACAATGTCAGTCTGAGATCTAGGTGTATGAACAGCCATCTGATAGAGCATACTTATCAACTCTGTCATTGAGGGTGTAATGGAAAACGTACTTAGCATTAGCTTCAGAGTTATTTAAAATAATGATGTAAGGTGAAAAAACAATTAAGAGTAGCTATTATGCCTATTTTCTTCCACACCCTAAATAGAATGTCATATTCTGGGATGATTTGGCAAGGGCTAAGCGTTCAGAATACACAAAAAGACTACTAGAATGATAAAGGACATAAACCTAGAAACTCCTGTAAGCTTCTGTTTAAGAATTGAGGTAGTCTGTATTCTATACTTTTACTGTGCATTTTAGTTTATGGAGAGTCTCATTGTTTCTTCTTCTTTTTTTTCTTTTCCTAGACTAACATAATGGGCAAGAAATAGCAAACTATTTAAGTATAATCATCACCATAACAATGTTGTAGTGATCTTCAGTCCACAGACTAGTTTGATGCAGCTCTCTACACTGCCTATCCCGTGCAAGCGTTTTCATCTCCGAGTAACTACCGCAACCTACATCATTTTGAAACTGCTTACTGTGTTCGCCACTTCAGTAGCATAAACTATACAAAAAAACTAATTTCAGCAGCAAATATAAATTAACAGAAACAAAAAAATTACAAAAAAGGAAAGTAAAATAAGAATAAGCAAGCGATATGGGAGTAGACAAGCGTAGAACACGTCTTAGCAACTACTTTCAGAATGGCAGACACACACCGAGCGAGGTGGTACTGTAGTTAACACACTGGGTTCGAGCGACGGTTCAAACCACCGTCCAGTTATCATGATTTAGGTTTTCTGTGATTTCTCTAAGTCGCTTCAGACAAATGCCGGGATGGTTTCTTTGAAATGGCACTGCCGACTTTCTTCCCCATTCTTTCCTAATCCCGTGGGACCTATGACCTCGCTGTCAGGTCCCCTCCCCCAAATCAACCAATCAACCACCAGACACCCACAGCCAGCTGTTCTCTGAAACTGGGTGGGTGTAATCACATGATATACATTTTCGCTTCGAAACGTGAACTCAGACAGTGTATCTCCAAGATGGCGCCGATAGAAGAGTGTTGTGACACATCTCAGTCCTCAAAAAAGGTTAAATTAAATAGTTCATCGTGTAGGGCATGTTCGAAACGCGTCATGAAAGGCATCTTTTGTGTGAAGTGTAACTACTGGTTTCATGAAAAATGTGCGAAAGTGAATTTAAAACTCATAAAAGACGAGTTTCCATGGTCGTGCCCACACTGTTTGCGTAGTGAGACGGCCGAACTCGTAAGTACCGTGAATTCAAAAGAAGAAATTATTAAATTGCTTCAAAGTGACATTGAAGCGCTGAAGGCGGAAATTTTAGCATTGAAACAAGAAAATTCTGAACTGGTTATTGAAAGAAAATCCTGCGTGTGTAGAAATCAACCCATTACTGAACAAAGTGGCAAACATCCGCATTTGTGTAATACGGCTAATAATACCACAGAGAACTCTGTCAGTGAAACAAGTGATAAGTATAAATGGAAAACAGTTTCCTATAATAAGAAGGACAAACGTAAAAGTGCAACGAACAAAGAAGATGACAAAAACGATTTTCTGTTAATAGGTGATTCTATATTAAAAAATGTTATTGTGCCGGACTGCAAGGTCGATGTTCGACCTGGAATCCGATCGCATCAACTCAACAAACATTTTAAGAATGTATTGTCCACGAAAAGAAACACGGACGAAACTGGTAACAAAACTGTAAGTACCGACGATTACAGAGGTGTCTTAATCCACGTGGGCACAAACTCCATCCGCAGTAACAGTGAGGAAGAAATCGTGAATGAAACGCGGAATCTGATTAGATCGGCGAAAACTGTATACCCAACATCCAGGCTGGTAATTAGTGGAATCATTCATCGAAGATCGGTAAGTGATACTTACATCAACAGGATAAATACCGGCATTAGGGAACAGTGCAACATACTCGGTGCAGTATTCATTGACCCAAACAAATTCTTAAACTGCAAGTGTCTGGGAAAAGACGGCCTGCACTTGAATAGATTAGGCTCTGTGAACCTTAGTAAAATGTTCATAGACGTGTGTAAAGTCCTAAGAAGCAAGGGAAACTAATTCATTGTGATAGGGGTGACAAAGAAACAATTCAAACTGAAAATAAAAAGTTTAGGTACCAAAGAAAGGATGCACGTGAAATAACTAAAAGCAAAAACGATCTATTGATGCACTTGAATATAAATGGCTTAGGGGCAGAACTACCAAATCGTAAATTCTCAAAAATCGACGAACTAAAAATTCTGCTCTCAGAATCCGTAAATATTAAAATAATCTGCCTAAATGAACACTGGTTAACAGAAGATAGTATAAAAAGTACTAAATAGTATTAATAATTTTAAGGTAGCTGCTAGCTTTTGTAGAATAAGCAAATCTCGTGGAGGCTCCTGCATTCTTGTCAATTCTTCCATAAGTTATACAGTAAGAGATAGTTTTAATTATTTAAATGAAGAGAGCGTGTTTGAAAGTTGCTCTGTAGAGCTGAGTGATCTGAATACATTGGTTATAGCAATCTACAGGATTCCTGGATGTGCGGTAACAAAAGTGTTTTTAACCAAATTTGAATGCCTCCTGGAAAAACTCCAGAAAGAAAGTAAGAAAAAAGTTGTTATAGCAGCAGACTTCAACTTAAATGTCTTAGTTGAAAGCAATGATTCCACAAAATTTCGTGACTTAATTCAGAAATCTGGTTTCAAGCTAAATTTTTCTGAAAGCACTAGGGAAAACAGCAGATCAGTGACCTGCATTGATAATATTATTACTAACTACATATTTGACAGTGGAAATAAGCACAAATATTGCTTAGACTTGGGTATTTCAGATCACTCAGCTCTGTTTATTGAGCTCCCAAAAGCAAATAACCTAAAGCCTCCAGAAGTGTGTATAAAAAGGGATCTCAGTAAAAGTAAAATGGATTTATTCCGCAGTAAATTAAGTATAATAAGCTGGCCTGTAGACTACAATAGTTCAAGCTCGATAAACTATGACAAATTCTTAAATTGTTTCTTAGAGGTATTTAATGAATCATTTCCTCGTAGATATAAGCAAAAGAAGGTTAATGGTAAACTCAAATGGATTACAACAGGAATAAAGATCTCTAGTGCCAGAAAGAGAGAGCTCCACAATGAGTTAAAATCAAACAGAAATCCAGATTTTGTTATTTATGTCAAACAGTATAAAGCTGTATTTAGGAAAGTTGTAGCGGCAGCTAAAAAAAATGGCAAATAATAAATTCATACGAGAACACAGAAATAAGACAAAAGCAGTGTGGTCAGTTGTTCAGTCTGAACTAGGAGCCAAAGTAAAAATTCATGAGATTTTGAAAATTAGACATGAAAATGAAATTATAGTAAACCCTGTTAAGATGTCAAGTTGTTTCAATGAATTCTTCCTAAATGTAGTAAGATCGGATGTGGATATGACATTCTATCAGGGCATCACAAATTTGGAAAACAGCCAGAACACATCTTTTAAACAATTTGAAAAAATAACCCAAAGGGATGTGGAAAAGGAAATATTGTCTCTAAAAAACAAAACCTCACATGGGTGAGATGAAATAACAACATCTGTAATCAAGTATGTGTACGATATTATTTCCCAACCACTGTCAACTATTATAAATCAATCTTATGAACAGGGATGCTTTCCAGAGGTATTGAAATATGGTGAGATCAAACCTCTATTCAAGAAAGGATCGACAGAAGATATGGGGAATTACCGCCCTATCTCTCTCTTGCCGGTCTTCTCTAAAGTGTTTGAAAAGATTGCAGCAAAACAAATTAATAAATTTCTTACTGTAAATGATATAATTTTTAAAAACCAGTTCGGATTCCAACAGGGTAAAAGCACTGCGAATGCTATAAATGAGTTTATCCAAAAAATATGCTCCACGTTAGATAAAGGTAGAAAGGTCACAGGTATATTCTGTGATCTGACTAAAGCTTTTGATTCAGTGAACCATGCATTACTCCTCCACAAATTACAGATGTATGGAATCAGAGACACTGCTTTAAAATGGTTTAGCTCGTACCTGTCAGGTAGGAAACAAAGAGTAATTTTAACTTCAAATGGAACCAATTATTCATCAGACTGGAAAACAGTTCCACAAGGAGTCCCACAAGGTTCGATATTGGGTCCCTATCTGTTTCTTTTTTATGTAAATGACCTACCACTTGCTATTGATGTTCATTCAGTCTTATTTGCTGATGATACATCAGTTCTAATTGAAAATGAGGTATCTGAAAATATTCCAGAAAAAGCCAAAAATACTTTAGAAAAACTTGAATCTTGGTTCTATCAAAATGGACTAAAACTAAATGTAACTAAAACCAAAATGATGCAATTTGAAGCTAAATCAGTAGAAAGGAGTGAAATAAAGATAACTTGCAATGATCAGGATATCACAGAAGCAAACCACGTGAAGTTCTTAGGCCTAAATCTTGACAAAAATTTAAATTGGAAGGTACACATAGATTACTTATCAAATAAACTGAACAACTTAGCATTTGCAATGTGTATTTTGTCAGGTGCCACAAACATGGATACCAGAAAGATAGTTTATCACTGCTACTTTGAGTCAGTTATTCGTTATGGCATAATCTTCTGGGGAAATTCAGCAAATGTCACTAGGCTCCTAGTATTACAAAAGAAAGTAATTAGAAACATGTGTGTTGCAAAAAAACGGGAATCCTGTCGACCACTGTTAAAAAATTTAAAAGTACTATCTATCCCCTCACTTTACATATATGAGATGGTGGTGTTCCTATATAGAAATCAACATACACTAGACAATTTCCGTTTTGACCACAACTACAGCACTCGCCACAGAGGTAACTTCAAACTTCCAACACATCGTTTAAAACTTTATGCCCAAACGCCAGAGTATATGGGGTTAAAAATTTTCAATAAAATAAAAGGCAGTAATATATTTAAAATGGAGATTGGTTCACTGAAAAGATTGCTCTTTACTCTCCTGGTGGAAAAGTGTTATTATTCTGTCGATGAATTCATTGAGGACAGCTTCACAATCTGAACACAGGGATTGTAATACATTTATTATATTATGTACATGTGTAGCTGTAACTTAGAAATGTAAAATATAATGTAAACTTTTGTATTTCTCTTAAAAAAAGTGAAAAAAGTTTCTTTTGTAAACCTTGACATGTCTCCTGTACATCAAATCAAATGATTTGAAAATTGTATGTAATGAGATGAATAAAACACATAACACATAACATAACATAACGTTTTACTGGCGCGAGACACTCCCGTCCGACCTGTGTCTTGTTCGATGAGAATCTTTGGTAAACAGTGTGTATAATCATTGAACTCTGATACCGGGGTGTTGTTCTAGACCGTGTTGTTTTGAAATTGAAGTGCCGGTGAATACAGGTTGTTGGGATGTCAGGATGAATAATTTTTTTTATCGTGATGGTAATTGACGAATGAAGTTTTTTGTGTGGTAGATTAACGTAATTAATCTACGAATAAAACGTAATGTATCCAACTTGAAAGATAAAAGAAATACTTAAGAAAACTACAGCATGGACATGTTTGTCATCAATAGGTAATGTTACATATTCGTTTTTCATATTATAATGTAAAAGTAGCCGAGTGTTGTAGCTTGTAGGATATATTGAAGCTCTTTACCTATTGCGCAATAATGCGTTTTTATCTGTACTCGCCGTACCTTGTTGTTGTACTGTTCAGAGCACTTTATTTTCATTTAATAACGTTTCTTGTAGCCTATAACCATCAAATGATGACCTTTGCAAGCATCAGATTATGTGCAGAATTAATACATGTATTTGTGTACGAAAATTTAAAACATATTTATCTATAAAAGTTATAATATAGACAAGAGTTTTGAAGAAGTATAGACTGCATATAACGGTGTTTTTCAGTTTATAAATGTTTATATCCCTACAGCTAATGTTGTTGCTTCTTTTTACTGTTTGCAAAGATCTGCATGCTACAGTAGATTGCAGCTGTTGCTATCGAGTAAAATTTGCTTTTACAGTCCAGAGCAGGGACTTTAAGGAGCATAGGATTCTGTCAGTGTATACAGACATTTGTTTAGAGCCTCCGAGGAATGATTTTTAATTTTGTTTCAAATGCATGCCTAGTACATTATGTGCTTTTAATGGATACTCGCAATTTATTGTACCCTCATTAATGCACTTGAGTATGGACTATGATGTTACTTTTATTTTTAGTCTTTAGTAATTGTGTTTATTTCTTGTGTTGCAGTTATGTATTTTATAACATTTAGTGTGCCACCCTGATGATTTACAAAAAAAGAAGTGATGTGTATATATGTCCTATATCCAGAGAGAACACAATGAGAGATTTATTTTGGATAAGAGTGTCACAGAGGTGTCTCTGTGCCCCAGATCCTGTATCAGACTAACTGCTGTCTTACAGATCCTGTATTTTGTTAAAGTGTACATGGTAAAGTAAGGAAGGCTGCCATGAGTCTGCAGATTGGTTTGAACTCCAGAATGCTTTACTAGACATGGTTTTCCTGGAGATAGTGTGCCATTGCCTTCCTCCATCCTTTGAACTTATGTTATACAGGAGGTATAGGAGCCCATGCAGTTCAACATGGTCTCTGAACCAAGTGCAAGTACTGGTAATTAAATTATTGAACAGACCATGTTAACAGAACTGTACATTGGGTTCAGTTGTATGAGGCGAGACATTTGTTAACACACTGGTGTCATGTTTGGGAGGATCAAGGCTATTGATCTGCTCACCCATCCTAATTTATGTTATCTGTGGTTTTCCCAAATCATTTCAGACAAATGCTGGAATTGTCCCTTCAACAAGATTAATGCTGACCATTAAACACTTGTGTGTATATGACTTGTATTTTTCCTTGTATTAAGCTGACTGATCTTATACATCATTATAGAGGCACTGGGGAAGCATCCGATTCCACCCATCTGCTTTGATCCTTGATCATCAATATGGTGGAAACACCTTCTTCCAGCATATACAATATAGTGCCAGTTACATCAGTATGTACACACGTCAACAAACACAAACAAAAATAAAAATGACACAAGAATTCTCACTCCAATAATAAAATGAAACTAATGGGACAGCTGTGTGAAGATAGGGGTTTAGGCCAGAGACAAGCTAACTATACAACAATACAAAACACCCCACCATCCAAAAACAAATATTGTAAAAAAAATCTCAGCTTATGAAATAATGACAGAGCCACAAAACCAACAGGAATCATCCATGTCAGTCAACCTATATAGCTGAAATGCAGCCCTCAATGCCCACCAACAAACCACACAAAAAAAATCACAACTATAAACTTCACAAACCTACATCTTCTTCTTCCATTGGCACTACATCCCGGGATGGGACTTCGCCTCCTCATTAATTTTCTGCCATTCCTCGCTCGACTTTGCCATGGACCTCCCGTTACGTCAACCGACTCTGGCAGCGTCCACTCCAACCTCGTCACTCCATCTCGACCTAGGCCGTCCTCTTGCTCTCTCCTCCAGGGGTTCACTGCAACAGGCTTTCCTTGCGGGATCTGTCTCATTGAGTCGCATTTCATGTCCAGCCCATCTCAGTCTGCACAGCCTTATGAACTTCACCACATCATCCTCCTTGCAGCAGTCGTAAAGTTCATCATTTCTTCGCCTTCTCCAGATTCCATTTTCATATACAGGTCCAAAAATCCCCCTCAGTTGCTTCTTTCATATGATCTCAGTTTGTTTACACCCTGTTTTGTAATTGTCCATGTTTCTGAGCCATAAGTAAGTACTTGGCATATCAACATTTTTGTAAAGTCGGCACTTAGTCCATTCCAGAGTAGCATCGGTTAGAAGCACTTATGCGAACCATAATTTCAATAAAGGTGGTGCGATTTGCTTTTATCTGTGAGCCCAGATAGGTGAAACATTCCACTTGCTCAAATGTCATCCCCTCAAGGTTTTTGAGGGTTGTAGGGGTTTGTTAGTGCCATTATACATATACTTCGTCTTTCCTTCATTAATTCACAGGCCCATCTTCTCTGCACTCAGTTTTAGAGCTGATCTCTGTTCTGCTCATTAAATCCAAGTCATCTGCATATCCCAGCAATTGTAGACTTACAGTAGATAGTGCCTCTTGTCTGGATACCCGATTCACATACCACTTTTTCAAGCACCAGGTTGAAAAGTAGGCAAGAAAGCCAATCTCCTTGCCTTAGTCCAGTTCGAGCGGGAAAATGAGGTGATAGTCTTGACTGCACTCGCACGGTACACTGAGGATACTTTAGGGTGACCTCTATTAAACGCACCAATTTTCCAGGCACTAAAAATCCCCACATTGCCTGATAAAGTTTGCCCCGGTTTATTGTGTCACATGCACATTTAGTGTCAATGAAAAGGTGGTGCACACTAACATTGAATTCATTGGTCTTTTCTACTATTTGTCGGAGAGTAAATACCGGTTTACAGTTGCCTTTCCTGGTCCGAACCCGCATTGACAGCTTCCAATAATATCTTCTGCTATAGGTGAAAGTCTACTAAACAGGATATTTGATAGTACTTTATATATAATATTTAAAAGTGTTACGCCTCTGTAGTTGCTGCATTCAAATAGATCTCCTTTCTTTTGCACCACACACACTATCCCTACATTCCATTCTTCTGATAACTCTGCCTTGTCTCAGTTGAGGCACACAGTCTTGTAGATCCTACGATTTAGCTCAACTCCTTGGTTCAGATGTTATATTGTCAGTCCCTGGTGCTTTATTGTTCTTCAATCGGGCAATTGCTTTGTTCACTTCTCCTTGGGAAGGGGGAGGTACTATGTCATCATCTTCTGGAGCGACTGGGATATCTTTATTAGGGGTCTCTGAAGCATCCAACAGTTCACTAAAATACTGTACCCAACGCTCCAGTACTCTTGGCCATTGGTTAGTAGTGTGCCATTTTTACTTTTACACAGGTTGATGTGCGGCTTAAATGCTCTTCTTTCACTATTAATTTTCTGATAAAGTTTTCTAACATCATTTGTTTTTCCAATTGTCTCCAGTTCTTCAATCTGCTTACTTTCCCATTCCCTTTTCTTTCTCCAATGCAGTTTCTTCTCTTCTTTCCTTTTATCTTGATAATTTCTTACTGCTAAATGAATATATGATTTCTCAAGCATTTTCCTGTATGCCAGTTTTTTCTCCTGACTTATTCTCCTATATTCTTCATGAAACCAGGAATTCCTCTGTTGTTTTCCTTCTTTCCCTGCACTACTTCTGCTGCTTTAATGACTGCATCCCTGCAAGCATTCCATTCCTGATACAGGTTATCACTTACACTAGGGGTGTATAATGCAAGATTCTCAGCAACCCTCTGAGAGTACATTTTAGTGTCTTCATTTTTTAACTTCGATACCATATACTTTGACTTTTCTTGCATTGGATATTCGAGCTCTTAGTTTCGCAATTACAATGTAGTGGTCTGAATCTACATTAACTCCTCTGTAAGTTCATACATCTAGTAAGTTTGAGGAATGCCTGCCATCAATAATTACATGATCAATTTGGTTGAAGGTACGCTGACCAGGGCTACACCATGTTGCTTTATGAACCTTTTTGTGTGGGAACATAGTGCTACCTACAGCCATGTTATGTGACACGCGTGCGCACACACACACACACACACACACACACACACACACACACACACACACACACACATCCATTACTTGTCCCATCAACCTCACGAACAATACCCACAATGTCACTTTCCCCCTCAAAACCCAACCCACTCAACTCACCAACCTTAGCCTACACGTCCTCTCCCGCAGCTCTCAAATATGACAAGCATAAAAAATCTCGGTGATGCTCTTTTGCCAGCAATACTCATCTAAATGAGGTTGCAGGTTGGAAGAGCACCTTTTCCCCTCCCTATAACAGATTTTATTGGCCCCTCCCCCAAATCTCCTTATGGTATTAGTGCAAGCCCCAGTGTCATAATATTTAACTGAATACCATGGTTAACTACTAAGTGTTAATAACCCCTGTACAATGAAAACTCATCTGACATAACGGTGCTGCAGTCCTCAGTATATTCCTCAGTGAGCCCTACTAGTTCCCTCTTACTACAACCCCACAAAACACTGAAATAACTATCAGAATATCCACCTGCCCCCACTCCCCCCCACCCACCCAACAAAAAAAAAAAAAATGAAAAAGAAAAATTAACAGTTGGAATTGGACATTTCCAGTGACGCCAAATTGTAAAATTCTCCTTGTGCAAATAAATTACTGATAGCTAGCCATGGACCAAATGCTATTATGTGTTACATGTTGCAGCGGCTGTTTGAATAGTTAAATTTTTTATTTAGTAAAATTGTAGCCAAATACATTTACTTTGCTTAACATTTACATTTTTGTATATTCATTTATAGATTTCACTCTTTTACTGCACAGTTCTATGTGATATCGTTCACAGGCTTCATTACACAGTTCACACACACGTGTTGTGGTTGGGTCGTGATAAGTTTTGTTTTTGCAAATTAGATGATGAAAGACGTGAATAGATAATCTAGTTACAACATGTCAAAGTTTGATGCTGTCCATGAGCAGTTCGTCATTGCTTCGGTTCCATAGAACTCCGGCCATACTTTTTCTCATTTATTTTCCATGATCTTCAGTTGATTTCTGGAAGCCCTGGTGTGTGGCATCGTGTATGGAAGTCTGATGTCTTCAATTAGGAATGTCTCTCTCACTAGCAGGTATACTAGTCTAGATCTTGTTGACTTTGAGAGACCTAGTGCTCTTTTTAGATAAGTTGATTTTACCTTTTCTAGTGTTTCTAGATTTTTTTGTCAGGTGGTCCCATATAACCTCCATCCCATAGGCCAGGATTGGCAAGATTTTTGTGTTGAATAATTTCATGGCCATTTCTAGATTGAGTAGGTGGATATTTTTGATGTCCGGTATTGCTATTATTGCGTGGGCTGCATGTTTTGTGAAGCATTTGGCTGTTGGTTGCAATGTCACCCCTAGGTATTTAAAGTCTGATGAGATTTTTATGTTTGGTCCTCTGATGTTGATTTCTGCATTCATGGGTATTTTGCCTCCTTTTCTGAAAATCCCCATTTCTGTCTTTGTTATGTGTAGTTTGTGTTCACTGAACCATTTATCTATTTTCTCAACAATTTTCTGCAGCTTCTGTATATCTGATGATCCTACAGCTAGGTCATCAGCGTATGCATATATGTGTACATCTTCTTCATTTTCTTCAATTCGCAGTACTTCTTCAGTGGCAAGAATGTACAGCAAAGGGCTCATTGGGTCACCATGTAAGACTCTGTTGGACTGCAAAATGAGGTTCGAACAAGAGAGGTTGTCTGATATTGTGATTAGTTGTATTCGAGGATTGACTTGATCATTCTTGCCCGTACACTATCTTCTCCCATTGTGTTTCCCAGTTTTTGGACTATGAGATCTCTTTCCAGCAGGGCAAAGGCTTTGGTAAAGTCTATGAACACTGTGTAGAACATTTGTTTCTTTTGTAGCGCTTCGTCGATGTTGTTTAGAAGAAGCCTGACTGCCGTAAGTGTTGATCTTCCAGATCTGGAGCCCATTTGTGGTTCTGGAAGGTGACTGTCCACAAAGGCTTTGATTTTTTGTGTAATTATCTTTGGAAACATCTTGAACTGAGTATTTTCTAGGGCTATGCCTCTGTACTTGTTTGTGTCCGTTGGGTCTCCTGTACCTTTGTAGGGAATTTTTATTATCGAGTGTCTCCATTGGGTCGGAATTCTTCCAACTTCAAGGCATTTGTTGAATAGAGAGTTGTTGAACATTGGAGCGCCTCGTCACATCTTTTATATGTTCAAACAATGGAAAAACCAGGATGGAATGTAACAATACCAGAGAAGAAAAGTAGCTACTCACCATATAGCAGAGATGCTGATTTGCGGTAGGCAGAATAAAAAGATTCACACAATTAAAGCTTTTGGCCATTAAGGCATTTGTCAGCAGGAGACACACACGCATGCGCGCGCACACGCACACACACATATATATATAAAAACAACTTGCACACACATCAGCATTCTCAGAGAGCTGAGACCACACTGCGAACAGCAGCACCAGTGCATGATGGGAGTGGCGACTGAGTGGGGGTAAGGAGGAGGCTGGGGCAGGAAGGGGAGGGATAGTATGGTGGGAGTGGCGGACAGTCAAGTGTTGCAGTTTAGACGGAGGGCAGGTGAAAAGGTTCGGAGGGGGTAAGCAGCGGAAAGGAGCGAAATAAAAGAAATTAAAAGACTGAGTGTGCTGGTGAAATGACGGATATGTAGTGCTGGAATGGGAACAGGGAGGAGGGGGCTGGATGGGTGAGGACAGTGACTAACAAAGGTTGAGGCCAGGAGAGTTACGGGAACATAGGATGTATTGCAGGGAAAGTTCCCACATACGCAATTCAGAAAAGCTGGTGTTGGTGGGAAAGATCCATATGGCACAGGCTATGAAGCAGTCATTAAGATAAAGGATATCATGTTTGGCAGTGTGTTCAGCTACAGGGTGGTCCACTTGTTTCTTGACCACAGTTTGTCTGTGGCCATTCATGCGGACAGACAGCTTGTTGGTTGTCATGCCTACATAGAATGCAGCACAGAGGTTGCAGCTTAGCTTGTAAATCACATGACTGGTTTCACAGGTAGCCCTGCCTTTGATGGGATAGGTGATGTTTGTGACAGAACTGGAGTAGATGGTGGTAGGAGGATGTATGGGACAGGTCTTGCATTTAGGTCTATTACAGGGGTATGAGCTATGAGGTAAGGGATTGGGAGCAGGGGTCGTGTAAGGATGGACGAATATATTGTGTAGGTTCGGTGGACGGCGGAATACCACGGTAGGAGGGATGGGAAGGATAGTGGGCAGGACATTTCTCATTTCAGGGCATGACGAGCGGTAATCGAAACCCTGGCGGAGATTGTAAGTCAGTTGCTCCAGTCCCATATAGTACAGAGTTACAAGGGGAATGCTCCCCTGTGGCCGGACTGTGGGACTTTGGGAGGTGGTGGGAGACTGGAAAGAACACGGGAGATTTGTTTTTCTACAAGGATGGAAGGATAATTACAGTCAGTGAAGGCTTCAGTGAGACCCTCGGTATATTTTGAGAGGGACTGCTTGTCACTGTTCATTATATATATTACTTCTTTTACATCTTCTTCATTTAGAGGTTCCCATACATTGTCTTTTTCCTTTGTTTGATGTTGTTTCTCTTTCTTTGTGGGTGTTTTGAATCCTCGTTTGTTCAGTGTCTTACTAAAGTTGTCTTCCCATTCCTTCATGTCTATATTTGGTGTGTAAGACAGTCTTCTTGGTCTACATCTACATGACTACTCTGCAATTCACATTTAAGTGCTTGGCAGAAGGTTCATCGAACCACAATCATACTATCTCTCTACCATTCCACTCCCGAACAGCGCGCGGGAAAAACGAACACCTAAACCTTTCTGTTCGAGCTCTGATTTCTCTTATTTTATTTAGATGATCATTCCTACCTATGTAGGTTGGGCTCAACAAAATATTTTCGCATTCGGAAGAGAAAGTTGGTGACTGAAATTTCGTAAATAGATCTCGCCGCGACAAAAACGTCTTTGCTTTAATGACTTCCATCCCAACTCGCGTATCACATCTGCCTCACTCTGTCCCCTATTACGTGATAATACAAAACGAGCTGCCCTTTTTTGCACCCTTTCAATGTCCTCCGTGAATCCCAACTGGTAAGGATCCCACACCGCGCAGCAATATTCTAACAGAGGACGAATGAGTGTAGTGTAAGCTGTCTCTTTAGTGGACTTGTTGCATCTCCTAAGTGTCCTGCCAATGAAACGCAACCTTTGGCTCGCCTTCCCCACAATATTATTATTTGGTCTGAAGTTGTTCATAATTTTGACACCTAGGTATTTAGTTGAATTGACAGCCTTGAGAATTGTACTATTTATCGAGTAATTGAATTCCAACGGATTTCTTTTGGAACTCATGTGGATCACCTCACACTTTTCGTTATTTAGCGTCAACTGCCACCTGCCACACCATACAACAATCTTTTCTAAATCGCTTTGCAACTGATATTGGTCTTCGGATGACCTTACTAGATGGTAAATTACAGCATCATCTGCGAACAACCTAAGAGAACTGCTCAGATTGTCACCCAGGTCATTTATATAGATCAGGAACAGCAGAGGTCCCAGGACGCTTCCCTGGGAACACCTGATATCACTTCAGTTTTACTCGATGATTTGCCGTCTATTACTACGAACTGCGACCTCCCTGACAGGAAATTACGAATCCAGTCACACAACTGAGACGATACCCCGTAGGCCCGCAGCTTGATTAGAAGTCGCTTGTGAGGAACGGTGTCAAAA
Source organism: Schistocerca nitens (assembly GCF_023898315.1). Taxonomy (NCBI): domain Eukaryota; kingdom Metazoa; phylum Arthropoda; class Insecta; order Orthoptera; family Acrididae; genus Schistocerca; species Schistocerca nitens. The sequence goes on along the minus strand of NC_064618.1, from coordinate 21,490,293 downwards.
GCTTTCCGGAAATCTAGAAATACGGAATCAACTTGAGATCCCCTGTCGATAGCGGCTGCTATGTGTGGTTCTCTCTCTGCTAAATACTTAAATCAAATCCTCTTTCAACTTTTCAACTGCATATGACTTGAGAGACTGTATCCAGATTGGTGGATGGAGTCCATTATGAGATTCCTCCTGAAAGTGAGGAAGGATAATATCTCCATTTTTATTTATTTATTTATTTATTTATTTATGTATTTATTTTCAAGCTGCGTAGGAAAGACCCTCGTGCAAGGTGATAAGCCACTGTCTTGTACAGGTTAGATACTGGAGATTTTACCGTATATAGTGTGACATTGTAGTTGCTGCAGTTGTGGACCATCCACCACCATGTTAGGCTAGAAAGTATTGTGTTACTTGTTTTATCCTGTAACTTATATCCACACTTGTTTTGTAAAATTTTTGTATGAGTGCTAAAGACATTGCAAAAGACAGTGTAGTTGTGCACTCCAAACAAACACATTGCCTCACCACACATGTACTTGAGGAAAACTCAAATCGAATGAACCTTGCACCATAAGATTGGCTTTGTCATCACTGTGGAGTGAGCCTTGCAGTCAAACTTTCGTGACAGCGTACCTGGAGAATCAGAGACCAACATATTACTTCCTTTGTTATGAAAAGGAAAGTTGCTATTCACCATATAACGGAGATGCTGAGTTGCAGATAGGCACAACAAAAAGTCTGTCACAATATAAGCTGTCGGCCAAGAAGGCCTTTGCTGAAAATAGCTGACACACACACACACACACACACACACACACACACACACACACACACACCTTTCTTTTACCATACTTTGGGTATGTTAAATCAATTGATTTATAATGTTCTGTGCCTTTCTGTTACTCCAGTATTGTATCATTTGTTCTGATTTTGCTTTTCTTTCTTCTTCAGAGTTTTGGATTGTTTGTTTGGCTTTCATTTTGACTTGGAACCTTTCTTGCCTTATATGCAGTTTTATCTATGAGCATATTTTCTGTGATTTGGAACTCTCTTGACTCTTTCTCCATTCTTTAAACCAATTTGGTTGGGTTTTTTTGCTGCAGAATAGTCAAATTTCTTTTGTTAATTTATTTGGATTCTTTCAGTGAGACTTTTTCGATAGTTTGGTAAAGATTTTTCCCTATGAATTAGTTTGTTGCCGTGGAATCTGAGACCAAGGATTTTTCATAATTCCGTGAAAGGGACTTTTTGTTGTATGTGTTTTTGGCGAGGTGGAAGACCGGTTCTTCTTTGCTTCTTCCAGATTCCATTACTTTTTTCTCGGAGACATTCCAGTTGATCCATTCTCTTAAGATATTTTAATTCTTTGACCATCTCTATTTCTTGTTCACCCACTATAATACGGTTTGGTGGTTTCTTACATTTGTCATTATCTTGGTCTTTTAAAAGGAGATTTTGAGATATATCTTTTCAGCTTGTTTTTGTAGTTCGAGAGTCTATTCTTTGGCTTCTTCCCAGGTCTTGGCAGTAGGGGCATATCATCTGCAAAGACTAGTAAATTGACTTTGATGCCTTTTTTTGTTTCCACTAGGATTCCACTATGGATGTTAGTATTTCATTCGCTGACTACTTTTTCTAGGGCACAATTATATAATAGTGGGGACAGACCATCTCCTTGCCGTACACCAGTTTTTATCTCAAAAGGCTCGGATAGTTGTTCTATGTATTTGACTTTGGTGTATGTGTTTGTAATAGTATCCCTAATTAGGTTTGTGGTTTTGCTGTCTAGGTTTAATTATTTTAGTATGGAGATGGATTCCCAGTCTGTTGAGGCATACGCTTTCTGAAAGTCAGTTAAAGTGATAACATATGATTTTGCTCTTGATTGTTTTATGTGCCATGATGTTTTTGAGGTTTAGGTTTTGTTCAGGGCAGGATCTTCCATTCCTGAAACCCGCTTGGTACTCTTCTAATTGGGATTCAGCATGTTACAGTAGGACAATAGAGAATATTTTGTACATTACATCTAGGGAGTGAGATCCCTCTGTAATTGTTGGGGTCAGTTTTGGACCCATTCTTATGGAGTGAGTGGGTGAGAGCCGCCTTTCATTCATCTGAGATTCTTTCATTTATCCAGATATTTTGGAGAGAGTCTGTATCACTTTTGCTGACATTTTTCTGAAGTACAGCTGTGATTTGGTTTTCTCCCAAGATTTATAGTTTTTGAGATTTGAAATGACTGTCTGTAGTTCCTCGGCAGAGAGTTGTTCATAGGTAACATGGTTAAGGTCTTAAAGTCCATTTTTCAATGAGTTTTTCACAGTTGAGAAAGTTTCTGAAATATTCTGCCAATATTATGCACTTATCCCTGGTGTGTGCAATATTTCCATTTCTGTCTCGGAGCTGTAGGGCTGTATTTGAGTTTTTTTTTTTTTTTGTTTTTTTTTTTTTGTTTTTTTGTTAAAAAGTCTTATAAAAGTTCCTTGTGTTGGTTTTGATGAAGTGTTGATATGAAAGAGGAGTTGGTCTTCTTGGGCTTTTTTATGCTTTTGATATTTTTGCTCACCAATTTTCTTATGTTTAAGAAGTTTTGTCCGTTATGTTCATTTTTCTGTTATTGCCACTGTTTCCATGCTTTTCTTCTTATTTCAAGGAGTGTGTCACATTCTTCTGTCCACCAGGCACTTTATTTGGCTTTGGTTATGAAAGCTAATTTTTCGGCTTTACTTAGTAGGCTTCCTTTTATTTTGTCCCAGTTTGGCTTTTGCATGTCATCAGTTGCGAGGGGAAACTCCTTAGTCTTTTTCTTGATTTTTTTTTTTTTTTTACATTTTACCTTCTGGGAATGATTTCGAGTTTTACTTCAGAAAGGTGGTAATCAGAACCTAGCTTGGGTCTTCTGAGGACTTTGACATTTTGTATTTCCGTATGGAACATACGTTTGAATGCCACGTGATCAAATTGGGATGCACCTAAGTGTGGGTTTGAGGAGTCCTGTGTTTTCTGTTTCCGAGGTAGCTTTTTGAAGGCTGTGGATTTCAGGAACATGTTGAGTGCTTGACATAATTGTATCAGTCTGGGGCAATTTTGGTTAGTTCTGTTATGTCCTGGGCAGTTTCTGACAATATTTTTGCATTTCTTCTCCTTCCCTGCCTGGGCACTGACGTCCACCATAAGTAGGACATTGTGTTTTTCTGGAATTTTTTGATCATCATCATTGAGTTGATCCCAAAAATGTTCCACCTTTGCTTTATCCTTTCAGTTGCCTTCATTTATGGAGCCATATGCATTCACATTGGTGTACACTTTGTTAGCAGATTTGAAGGTAAGTGTGGAGTGTTTTTCAGATTGTAGAGTCCAAAAAATTTTTGTCTGTTACGAAGCCAATTCATAATTTTTTTGCCTACCTTTCCTTTGTGTATTCTGAAGCCTCCAGAAACAAATTTTCTGTCACACAGGACTCTAGTTTCTTGTATGGCTATTTCGAGAATTTTGCAATTCTTGAGGGTGTCTGTAAGATGCTTTAATTTTCAGGTTTTTAGAAGAGAATTTACATTGAAAGTAGCTATGTAACTGCATTTTCTATACTTCTTCTTGCTAGAGGTTCCAATTCTTGAACTCATCTCTGTGTAATGCTGCAGACTCCCCAGAATCCGATTGTCTGCTTGAGCACTTTGGTGTGGTGGATTGTCCACCATGGTATTTGTTTCATAATGCACTCTTCCATGGTGGATAAATTATGTTTGGGGTGGCTCTTATTGTTAGACCCACTGGTTTGCAACCATGATTGTTAGCTCTGGAAGTTTTAATCAGCCACCTCTAACCTGGAGAACAGACGCTGACCAAAGGCTGCCCAACCTGGAGAAGCCACCTTTGGATTTTGATACCTGTTTTGGTCCATGGGTGTTATTTTATTTCCCACCTACCCTGTAAATCAGCAGAGCCTTCCTTTATCCATCACCAGGGACATGCCCACTAAGGGAACAGAAATCCCCTCCTCCTTCCCCCCTCCCCCCCCCCTCCCCACACACACACACACCGTTGGGTGGCTTGCGGAGTATGAATGTAGATGTAGATGTACTTTACTATGTTAAATGTTTGTACATCATATTTCATTATGGTATTGAACATATTGTAAAATGTTTCTTAATCATCGCAGATAATCATCAGCATAATTGTCAACAAATTTTACATAATATTTCAGGTAATCCTTGACAGTGTAAAAACACTTACAGGCATAATCCATATTACTTCAGGCAGGGGGGGGGGGGGGGTTTACCTTCATAGTCTCGGATGTTATTGAATTTAGTGTATGTTAAAATTTAGGAGTAAGTAAGAAACACTTTTCTTTTTTTGTTTTCTCCAAAAAAAAAAAATTCCCACCCTGAGATACAGGCCTCCAAAGATGACACTGTGAACACCATTTTAAAGATGTGAATTTCAGAAAAAATTTTTAAATGTTGTATCTCTGTAACAGTTCTAGAGATTTTGTTAGTTTTTTTTAATTTGAAAGATAATTGCTTTTTGATTACAATGGTATATGGACATATCTGTCAAAGTTCTTTTACTGTCGCCTTTTGATTTCTTTTTATATAATTTACAGAATTTTTATTTTTTTTTCTTTTTTTTCAAAAATGTCAATCCAGAAAAGTTAGATTTTTTTAAGTTGATTAGTACCATGTAGTACTATATTCTGTGTAAAGGAGAGCTTCCACTTTTAAGTTGGACAGGTTTTATTTTAAAAAATCTTTTTTTTTTTAACTTTCGAGGGTAATGTATTTTTTCACTGAAGTTGGTTCGTACTAATTTCTTTGTGTTACAGTGTTTATTTCTATTGTCTTTGTTGCAGTTATTTCTTCTCACTTTCATTGTTGCATATATTTCTTACACTTTGTTGTAGTTTCTTGTCAGTTTCTTTGTCATGGTTGTTCATTGCAGGTTTCTGTATTGTAGTTATTCAGTGCTAATTTTTTTACTGGAGAGGCTTCTAAGAAATCTGAAACCATCCAGTGAGTTCTGTGTTTTCGTGAGTTATTTGCCAGTTGACACAGTTGCACTGTGTTTTGCGATAAGGACTGTTTGCAATGTCTTCTGACTGGGGCCACAGGAGCGTTAAGTGTGCTGACTATTTGCATATCCATAAAAGAGTGATATATAAGACTAACAAAACACCAGACTTTGTTCAGGTTGGGAAAAAGTGTTCTCATTTGAATACTCTGTTTCAAAGAGAAAATGTTTCCAGTGACGACTTTTTGTGTTTTAATGTTTTGACAGAATAACAACAATGATAGTATCCGAACAAGGTGAAGCCTTCCATGCTGCAGATGATGCAGATTTTGCATCAATAGAGGAAGAATTAAATACCCTAAATCAGTCAACTACAGAGGTAGGTGTTAGTCCTGTTAGTGGTCATTGAAGTAGAATCATAAGCTCTGTGCATCAAGAAAGGGCAGAGAAATTGCTAAAACTATGGATGGATACACTACAGCAAAATTGACCACACTCTTCAAAGTAGAAATTCTATCTTCAGAAGGAAATGAACCAAAGCCCTCTCGCACTTCTTGTCAGGAATTTTTCACAAATATCAAACCAGCTGTTGAATATTGTTCATCCTACAGTGAAAAGATCCAAGTTTTAACTATTATTCCAGATACATTTTCAAAGAAAACAATTTTGAACCACATTCCATCAAGAAATGCGAGGTCTGTAAAAGTAGCCTTTGGAAGACCAGATCCCTTTATGGTCATCCTGTAGAACCAGCTCAAGTTCGAATAGTGCATTCATTTTATCTGGAAGATAAATGGGACTGTCCTCATCAGAGTGCCAACAAAAAAGACACTATAACTGTAACAGTTGAGGGTCAAAAAGTTGTGAAAGTGAAGAGGTACATGACTCGCAGTATTAAAGAAACTTTTGCAATTTATAAGAGTAACTATACAACTTCACATATTGGAAGATAAAAATTTTATGCACTACAATGTGAGTGGGTAGTTCCATACCCATCTAGAGATGTCTGTTTATGTGTGTACTGCGCAAATTTTGAACTTTGTGTAGTAACTTCGAAGAAATTACTGGAGCATGTGACATATGACACCTTGGTTGGGCATATGAAGTCATTAGTAGTCTGCGATGTAAAGCAAGAGACTTGTTTGTTTCAAGAATGTGGTGACTGCCCTGGAAAGAGAGGACTGTCTTTACAGACACTTGGCCTGGAAGACGTAGCAGATAACTCTGCAGAAATTACATATGCGACATGGGAGAAAAATAAACTAATTAAGAAAACTGTTGCCTTTGACAGTTTCATTGATGAACTTGGTAAATGGTCAGGGAAAGCAGTAACATACCAGTATCCGAAGAAATTGCAACATCACATTGAGGAAGTGAAAGGGTGTGTACAGGTTGAAGAACTATGTTTAGTACTTCACTGTGATTTTGCTGAGAACTGGTCTGTAATCTCCCACAAGAAGTACAAGGGTATCTTTGAAGTAATGACCAGGTTTCAGTTTTTACAGGAGTGACATATTTTCAAAACAAGACCAGAAGTGTTGCAGTTATAAGTGATGACACAGGACAGGACTCAGCACATTTTGCTAGCAATGCGCAAAATTCTGCAACTGCAAACGGGCAGAGAAGATCATCATTATTTCCTAGTCATTTTAAAAATCGTTACCTGCAGTTTGAATCGAATAAGTCGCTTGTGCCAACTGACTGTGTATACGATGCTACTGGTCATGGGAAGGGGCCTTGTGATGGTGTAGGAGGCCTGCTGAAGCACCAGGCTGCAAAATATAATCTTTTCAGACCAAATACAGCTGCAATTCAGAATGCTGACAATTGTACGAGAGTCATGAAATCTTACACATCCACAGCCCTCATTCTTTTGTCCAAAGAGGAAATTGAAGAATTCCTTGATCAAAAAAAAGAAGAATGGTCGAAACAAACTACTCCTGTGAAAAGAATTCAGAAGACACATTTTTGGACTCGAAGTGATGGGCAAATTCATATTGCACACACTTTAAAGAACAAGAAAGAAGAAATTTCGTTTGTTCAGCCAACACCTCAGAAACAGCAGGATAATATCCAGATTCACAAGCTGAGAAAGGGGATGTTTGTGGTGTGCGTGTATGGGTGATTGCAGACTGGCAGATTGCAGAGATTATAGACACCAGTTATGAGTTGAATGAAATTGTAGCGAACTTTATGCTACTGCATCAACCAGCTACTGGATATAGGTTTCCAGCTGAAGGACAGCAACAGTACCATTAGTGCTCACTTCCTGTTCACAATGTTTTGAAGACTGTAAGTGCTCCAGTTCCTATTGGTTCAACAGGAAGGCATCACTCTATATCAAAGGAAGATAATGAAGCAGTGGAACATATTTTTGGTTCATTGACTGGCTAATTTCAGTACAAAACAGAGTGCACAGAAGTTGTATAAATTGAAACCTTTAAGTCTTTGGACCTTTCACATACATTTTGGAACCATTTAAAATTCTTCAAAAATGAGTCTTTTACTCATCTTTCAAAACTAAAATTATGTTAAATAAGGCTAGGTTTTGATTTTCTGAGCCTTTTATGTGATAATGAAACAGGTTTTATGTATGGCAAAAATTTCAGTTGTTTATAAAACCTGTTCAACCTAAAAGTGGAAGCTCTCCTCTTCAGGGAATGTAGAACTACATGGTACTAATCAACAAAAAATAAATAAAAATTTTATGGATTGGCATTTTTGAATTTTTTTTCTGTAAATTATAAAAAAGTTTAGAACGCTATAATAAAATAACTTTGACAGATAAGTCCAAATGGAGGATTTCGTTGTAATCATAAAGCAGTTATCTTTCAAATAAAAAAGCCAACAAAATATCTAGACTGTTCCAGAGATACAGCATTTTAAAATTTGTTCCAAAATTCGCATCTTCAAAGTGACATGCGCAGTGCCATCTTTGGAGGGCTGTATCTCAGAGCAGAAATTTTTTTTGAGAAAACAAAAAAAAAAAAATACGTATTCCTTACTTAGTCCTTAATTTTACCGTATGTTAAATTCAATAACATCTGAGACTATGGAGGTAAGAGTTTTTCTTAGTCAGCCTGAATTGATATGGACTCTGCCTTTATAATAATTTTTAGGGTGTTCCTGAAGGCATGATTTCACTTATGTCTTTGAACACTTGTAGCATTTTGTCATACAGTTTAATTCCATTATAAAGCACAGCATTTTGGGTTTTTGTTTCGTTTTTCGTACTGAGATGTAAACGGTAGCTGGATCTGTTTGCATGTTCATGTAGAGACCAGTTCATTGGTACTGGTAGATTTCTTTCTTTATGTGAACCACTGTTTGAAAATTTATTCACATGGAACAGTCAGTATTCCTATAGATGTAAACAGATCACTGCAGTGTTCATACAACCCTTTTATTATAGGGGAAGTCGCCAATCGGGACATGCCGATTGGCCCAAATTGCGTGTGTAGAAGGAGGTGGGTTTCCACATCACATGCCTTCTGCCTGAGTGGGCCTTAGGAAAGGAGAAAATTCTCTCAAAAGTTTTTCCAATAGCATTATATATCTTATTCAGCGCTATGTTCGTCGTTAACGGTGTAGCGTAATGATCAAGTGCATTGCTTATGAAACAGGCGAGCTGAGCTCAATCCTAGGTGCTTTTTAATTTTTTTTCTGTTTTTTCTCATTGTTATTTTACTTCATTTCTTCAGATTGTTCAACTATTTTACATAGAATTTAAATACATTCAAGCTTTCAAATCAAATATAAAACAAACATATCGTAAATGACATACGAAAAGGTTAGTGAATAAAATATTATTCTTATTATGTAGTGATGCTAACAGAAGTTACCCTAGCTGGACCGCTGGAATCGCAAGTGTCGCATCAGCTATCAGACGGTAATGGATTTCTCACCAGTGAGTGTCACGACTGTATGTATTAGAATGTGCTTCTATTGTCAGTTCACAACGATTTGTGGAACTGTGAGTATCGTCGTGGCAAAATCAAACGTGGCAACCCAACAAAAAGTGACTGATAATCTCAAAAAGTTTGATAAAGATTTTAAAAAAAAAACTTCACCAGTGCTCTTTCCTACGCTTTTTCAATTTATAAAGAAAGAGGGGTGATCACTGACAATCCTCCTATAACCTTCAGTCCTACAGTAATATCCATAGGTGAAGCAATTGCAGAGGCAGTTATCGACATTATGAATACGTATTTCATAGAGCACGGTGAATATCTGACTGATTCTATGCACAGAGCCTGATGAAGAAAATATTTATGAAGAGGTACGTGGAACATCTCTCTCTCTCTCTCTCACACACACACGTTTATCATATGCAGTCTCTTTTTATCTGTCACAGGTGACTTCTTCAAGTACAGATGAGGATTATACTCCTGGAGGTTTCTCCACATGCATCAGCAACATTGGCTGACAAGGAGGAGGTCCTGGAATTTGCTGACGCTCATCCGAAATGGAAATTTGCAACATTGCAGTCTAGATTCCCAATCCTGAAGAAAAGGGATTATCTTAAAATTTGGAGGAAAGAAGTACACCAAGGTGGCACCAGACTTGAAAATTTGTCCTTAATTGACTCGGAAACATGGGAAAAATTTCAAGATGCATGGTGCTGCTATGAACAGGTGACGACTAGAACCATACAGCAATGATAATGACCGCTGCATTCCTGTATTTGTCGGAGAGTTTTCACTTCCATGGTTCTAATGCGTGGGCAAAATCCTTCAAGAAAAAATATTCAATACGGCAGTGAAAAATCATGAAATTCGTCAGCAAAAATGATGTCATAACTTTGGACGAAACAGTGGCAGCAGCAGAGAAGTTTCATATGCAGATGAGACAGTTAATGCCACATTTCAACATCGACTATATAATTAACACCGACCAGACCAGATGCCAGTATGAGTCAACGTATAACAGGTCTCTGGATGTCAAAGGCGCAAAGACTGTTATGGTGAAGAAACTCAATCTATCGAAGACCACCCACTCTTACACAGCACAGTACAGTTTAACCGCTTCAGGGAAACTTTTATCTCTTGTGTTTTTATGTTTGCAAGAGCCTGCGAATAAATTCGGTCCTCGGGTTGCCACCACTGTCAAAAAAAGTTCGAAAATGTTATCGTTACTTGTTCCATTTCAGGAAAATTAACAAAAGAGCTTTATGCAACATTATAGGAAACAGCATTGAAGCCATACGTCGCAGACAGTAAATTTCTTCTGTTGGTGGATTCTTGGAGTGGCAGAACAGATTCAACATTGTATGATTAGACATTTACAAATGAGCTAGGCGAGGCAATGTATACCATGAAGGTCATTCCACCAAAATGTACACAGCTGGTTCAACCGTGTGATGTATATTTCTGTTGCCAAGTCAAAATTATAATTAAAAGACTGCAAAGTGCTCCTGAATTGCTCCGACAACAGCGAGAAATATCATCAAGGAATGATGTAATTCAAATACATTCGATCTTGCAGCATCAATTCAGTGCTCCTGTGTTCAGCCCTGTGATCCAGTACGCTTGGTTTGCATCCAAACTGATAGCGGACAAACCATCATTTCAAAACTTGAATTAAGTGTCCTTTCCAATGACACATGTTTCGGCAAAATGTAACTGCTCAAACAATGCCTTCATAAAATGTGCCTGGTGTAAAACATATATATGTTTCATATGTTTCTATGATGTCAACATAAAAATTCCAAACCACCTACTGTGATAATGAAAACTTTATTTTCATTAACACTTTCACCTAGTTTATAAATGTACTGCTCGAATGTGTTTAATTTCTACGGTAAATAGTTGAACAATCGGAAGAAACGAAGTAAAATAAACATGGAAAAAAAAAAACTGGGGAAAAAAAATCATGAAGCATATGGGGTTGATCCCAGGTCCCCTGTTTCGTAAGCAATGTGCTTTCCCATACTTTCGAGAGCATTTTCTCCTTTCCTAAGGCCCACTCTGGTGAAATATTTAAGGCACATGATGTGGAGACCCACCTCCTTCTACACACGCAATTTGGGCGAAATCGGCGTGTCCCGATTGGCGACCTCCCCTTGTTAAAGAGAGTTTGTATATTCTGCTTATGCTGTAACTAATTATAGAATGAACAAATGCGAAACTGTTGTTCTAGTGGACAAGCTGTTACACACTGAATTTACTGTTCTAAGTGCATATCGTGCTGGAGCTATTCACTTCCCGTGGTTATTATATACTCAGCTCATTTTAGTTGTCAATAGACATGGATCACTAGAAATTTTGTTATTGATAGATGTTATATGAGCTCATCTTTTACTTTTAGAGAATTCATTTTAAGTTTCGTGTTTGTGTAAAAAATTAAAACTTTTTTTATGGTTGACTTTATGATTTCAGTGTATCTGCAGCCATTGATTAGAATTTCTTCAGCTTTTTTGTACAGCACACGCAGTTATTAGTATGTGACTATCATAACCAAACAATACTGTTTCACTGTGTATGATACTCTGAGGATAGTTACGGATATATAACAAGAAAAGTATTGAGCCCAGCACACTTCCTAGGGAACTCCAGTTTTAATGTATTCTGAGTTAAAAAGGTGTATTATGGCATGATTGGAGGTTTTTTTGAGAGATATCCACCTATGGCACTCTGTTTTTCAGGTGTGAATGAAACCACATATTTGCTGTTCCCCATATACCTAGAGTTTCAAGGTTATTTAGCAGAATTGTGTGGTCTATTGTATCAAAGGCTTCAGCAAATTCAACACAGCTGCCCACTTTATGATTTCCTTCATCTAGTACTTCCCACGACAATGTTTGTAAATTGAGCTCTAGCTGATCATGTGCTGTGCTGTTATTTACACATAAGATTGTACAATTACCCATTTTTCATTGTGGTTACTATTACTTTTGGAAGTGATGGCAGTAAAGAAATGGACCTATAATTTTCTGTATTTTCTAAGTCACCTATTTATTTAAAGGGAGGACCTTTGCCTGCTTTAGTGATTCTGTGAAGCAACCTGTGGTGAAGGATTCATTAATTATGTGCACTGAAGGGTTTTTGATGTTGTTTATACAGTTCTTTAGCAAGCACACAGCCATGTATTACCCTCACGAAATTCGTTTCTGTGGTGTTATAACACTTTGGACAACTTAAAGTGGCGAAATATGTGTGCAGAACCCACTTCTTTAACAATAGACTTACTTGAGATGGTCAGCCGACTTCTCTTGCTGGTTAGATTGCTGCTGCAACCTCCTTTTCTCTTCTTCTCCAGGATCCCTACGTCGCAGGTACTTGAGTGAGAAGCCGGAGGAGGTTTGGTGTTAAATCGTCTCCTACAGAACAGACATTCCCACCTTCACCCTTGAGGTCCTCAAAGGAAATCTTAGCAACCCTATGGAAATGGCAAGTGATGAAGAATCAGTCACACTTGTTCGCGAGGGTTGTTTGAAATTTTTGGATACTCCATATAATTGCTAACAGTTTTTTCTGTGGCTGTGTAATTTAACTCATGTTTTTCAGACTACGGCTAGCAGAAGCTATGGTTCGGTGTTTTACATGAGTTAGATTCCATTCTCCTTGGAAAAGTTCTGCTGTAATACCATAATCAGACGCATCTGTTGAAATTTTAAATGGTTCACCCATAACCAGATGATGTAATGTGGGTGATTCAACAAAAATGCTTCATTCACCTCTTTATCCCAAGTCCACTGTACTCCCTTCCTTAATAAACGTAAAATTTTCGGGCCATTTAGTTCTTGCCCTCGTATGTACTGTTGATAGTATCCAGCCATTCCTATAAATCCCTTCAGCTCTCTTACGTTTCTAGGATGTGGACATTCTTCAATAGCTTTCACGCATTCAGGGTCCAGTCTAATTCCCTGCACCCCTACTATATGCCCTAAAAACTTAAGCTCTTGATGTGCAAAATATGATTTAGATAGCTTCACCGTAATAATTTTCTCTTTAAATTTTTTCAGGGTCTTACGCAATGTTATTCAATGTTCTTCCAAAGAAGATATAATCTACATATATTATTCAATCAAACAATGAAAAATCCAGGATGGAATGCAACAATACCAGAGAAGGAAAGCTGCCACTCACCATATAGTGGAGCTACTGAGTCGCGATAGGCACAATGAAAAGGTTCACACAATCATAGCCTTCGGCTATTAAGGCCTTTGTCAGCAGTAGCCACACACACACACACACACACACACACACACACACACACACACACACACACACACACACACACACACTCTTACGCAAACGGAACTTGCACACCATCTGCAGTCTCAGAGAGCTGAAACTACACTGCGAGCAGTAGCACCAGTGCATGATGGGAGTGGCGACTGGGTGGGGGTAAGGAGGAGGCTGGGGCGGGTAGGGGGAGGGATAGTATGGTGGGAATGGCAGACAGTGAAGTGTTGCAACTTAGACGGAGGGCAGGAGAGAAGGTGCGGAGGAGTGGAAGGGGTAAGTAGCGGAAAAGGGAGAAATTAAAAGACTGAGTGTGGTAGTGCTGGAATGGGAACAGGGAGGGGGCTGGATGGGTGAGTACAGTGACTAACAAAGGTTGAGGGCAGGAGGGTTACGGGGACGTAGGATGTATTGCAGGGGAAGGATCCATATGTCACAGGCTGTGAAACCGTCACTGAGATGAGGGGTATCATGTTTGACAGCGTGTTCAGCAACAGGGTGGTCCACTTGTTTTTTGGCCACAATTTGTCGGTGGCCGTTCATGCGGACAGACAGCTTGTTGGTTGTCATGCCTACATAGAATGCAGCACAGTGGTTGCAGCTTAGCTTGTAAATCACATGACTGGTTTCATAGATGGCCCTGCCTTTGATGGGATAGGTGATGTTAGCGACTGGACTGGAGTAGGTGGTGGTAGGAGGATGTATGGGACAGGTCTTGCATTTAGGTCTATTACAGGGGTATGAGCTATGAGGTAAGGGATTGGGAGCAGGGGTTGTGTAAGGATGGACGAGTATATTGTGTAGGTTCAGTTGACAGCGCAATACCACAGTAGGAGGGGTGGGAAGGATAGTGGGTAGGACATTTCTCATTTCAGGTCACGACGAGAGGTAATCGAAACCCTGGTGGAGAATTTAATTCAGTTGCTCCAGTCCCAGATGGTACTAAGTTACGAGGGGAATGTTCCTCTGTGGCCGGACTGTGGGACTTTGGGTGATGGTGGGAGACTGGAAAGATAAGGCACGAGAGATTTGTTTTTGTACAAGGATGGGAGGATAATTACGGTCAGTGAAGGCTTCATTGAGACCCTCGGTATATTTAGAGGAGGACTGCTCATCACTGCAGATGCGACGACCATGGGTGGCTAGGCTGTACGGAAGGGACTTCTTGGTATGGAATGGATGGCATCTGTCGAAGTGGAGGTATTGCTGGTGGTTAGTAGGTTTGATACGGACGGAGGTACTGATGTAGCCATCTCTGAGGTGGAGGTCAACATCTAGGAGGGTGGTTTGTTGGGTTGAGGGACCAGGTGAAGCAAATGGGGGAGAAGTTGTTGAGGTTCTGGAGGAATGTGAATAAGGTGTCCTCAACTTCAATCCAGATAGCAAAAATGTCATAAATGAGTCTGAACCAGGTGAGAGGTTTAGGATTCTGGGTTTTTAGGAAGGATTCTTCTAGATTGCTCATGAATAGGTTCCCATAGGATTGTGCCATGCGGGTGCCCATAGCCATACCGCAGATTTGTTTGTAGGTAATGCCTTCAAAGGAGAAGTAATTGTGGGTGAGGATATAGTTGGTCATGCAGACTAGGACTAAGGGTTTTGGTTTGGAATCCATAGAGCGTCTGGAAAGGTTGTGTTCAATAGCAATAAGGCCGTGGGCATTAGGAATGTTAGTGTACAGGTAGGTGGCATTAATAGTGACGAGCAGGGCACCGTGTGGTAAAGGGACAGGAACTGTGGAGAGTCGGTCGAGGAAATGGTTGGTATCTTTTGTATAGGAAGATAGATTGCAGGTAATAGTTTGAAGGTGTTGGTCTACGAGAGTAGAGATCCTCTCAGTGGGGGCACAGTAACCGGCCACAATACGGCATCCTGGGTGGTTGGGTTTATGGACTTAAGGAAGCATGTAGAAGGTGGGAGTGCGGGGAGTGGTAGGGGTAAGTAGAGAGATGGATTCTGGGGAGAGGTTCTGGGATGGACCTAAGGATTTGAGTAGTGACTGGAGATTCTGCTGGATTGCTGGAATGGGATCACTGTGCATTGGTTTGTAGGTGGAAGTATCTGACAGCTGAAGGAGTCCTTATGCTACGTAATCCTTGCGGTTCAAAACAACGGTGGTGGAGCCTTTGTCTGCAGGTAGGATTATAAGATTGGGATCAATTTTTAGTTGGTTGACTGCGGTTCTTTCTGCGGATGTAAGGTTAGTATGCATGTTGAGGTATGTGGGGAATATGGTGAGGCAAGATTCGAGAATAAGAAATTCTGGAAGTTAACAGGGGGTGGTTTGGAGGCAGTAGTGGTGGATCACGGTTTGATGGAGGAGTGAACTGAGTTAGGCAAGGTTCAATATTGGTCTTTGGTTGAGTCTGATTGGTCAGGTTGGTGGCGAAAAAGTGTTTCCACTTTAGGGACCGGGAGAAAGAGAGAAGGTCTTCAACAAATCCTATATGGTTGAATTTGGAAGTGGGGCAAAAGGTGAGACCTTTGGAAAGGACTGATATTTCTATGGGACTAAGGCTTCTGGAGGGAAGGTTCATGACTGTGTTGCAGGTCTGTTTAGGTTTTGGGTTCTGTGTGGTGGTGGGAGTGTATTTTGGAGGGTGAGGTTTGTCAGCTATGAGGGGGCATGGGGGAGGTTTGGAGGTTGTTTTAGAAGTGGTGGACAGTGGTACTCCAAGGCGGCAGTAGGAAGTGAGCAGGATGGAGAGCTTTTTGAGGTGGTGTTGCGCATGTTGCTCAAGTTCCTGCAGGGCAAGAGTTTCAATGTGTGTTATGGGTTCCAGGCATTTGGGATTACATAGGAGGAGAATTTTGCAGATGGAGAGAAGGTAACTGCAAGGAGTATGGGCTTGTTAGATATGGATTTGCAGGACTATGTTGGTGAGGGCTAAGGATTGGCAAAATCTGAACATGTGGAGGTCATTGTGGAAGGAGGGGTGGCAACCAGAGATGGGTAATTTGATGGTAAGGCCATTAGGGGGGATTTCATGAGCGCAGCAACAATGCAGGAACAGTATGTGGGACTGGGATATGGTTAGGGATAAGGAAACTTTTCTGTATTGACGCAGATGGAAGGAGCAAGGATCCATGGTGGTGCAAAAATGCGAAAAATTACACAAGAAAATTAATTGTATCTGAAAAATTACGCAAAAATACACCCAAATATGTGTGAAAGTACGAAAAGAGCGAAATGGACACACAGGGGGAAAAAAAAGATGCAATCTGAGGAAGACGACGATAGTGGAAGGTGAAAACTCGCTAGAATTGGTGAAAAGTCACAAAGGTCAAACTAGTGAATAACTAATCATTAATAAATATATGTATATTATTGTGGGTAGCATGTTTGAGGGTGGATAAGCGTAAAGAAGGGGGACGGCAGATGTGATTGGATGAGGTGGATTTAGTGGATGCGAACAGGGATAGAACAGAGAAAGTGTGGCAGGTGGGGAGGAGTCCACAGTTAGAGATGCAAGATCATGTGGCACTGGAAAAGATCGTTAGATAACACGCAGAAATACAGGATCTGACTCAAGGAGCGTGATCAGTTTGAAGGTATAGGCTTAATTATATTGGCGGGAGTGATGTGGGACATAAGATGCTGCACTAACAATCAGCGTGGTCTTGAGGCCGTCTGTTGTGCGCGGCCGAGTCGGTTGATACATTGTGGCTCATAAGTAGAGTGTGCAGTGCGGTTCGTAAGGCAACGAGAGAAATACAGGAAAGAAAAGAAAGAAGGATGGACATTGAGTATAGCGATGCAAAAGAAAGTAGTTACAACGGAAAACAGCACAGTGTTAGGATCGAAGAAAAGCCATCAGGCAAAAATCAAACAATAGAAAATCCAGGATGGAAAACAACAATATCAGATAACGAAAGCTTCAATAAATCTCTGTCTAATGCTTTATCCAGCACACGTATAAATATGGATACAGAAATATTAAGTCCGAATGGCAATACATTGAAATGGTATGATTTACCATCAAACAAAAATGCTGTATACTACTTTGATTCTGGATGCAACCTAATTTGCCAATATCCCGCAGTCAGGTCCATCGTGCTAAAAACCTTGCTTTCTCAAATTTGGATAACAATTCGTCGATGTTAATGGGTCTGTCTCTTTCTATCTCTATATGCTTATTCAATGTCCGCGCATCTAACACTAATCATACCCCTCCTGTACCTTTCTTCACCACGACCAAAGGGTTATTCATGATGCTGGAGCTACGTTCTATTATATTGTTATCAATCATTTTGTTGATTTCCTCCCTAGCTGCTTCTTTCAAACTTACCGGTATTGGATATGGCTTACAGAAGAATGGAGTGTCATCTTTGATTTTAAACTTACATATGTAGTCGCTGATACTACCTGGACAATCAGAAAATACTACTTCATTGTTGTTGTGGTCTTCAGTCCTGAGACAGGTTTGATGCAGCTCTCCATGCTACCCTATCCTGTGCAAGTTTCTTTATCTCCCAGTATCTACTGCAACCTACATCCTTCTGAATCTGCTTAGTGTATTCATCTCTTGGTCTCCCTCTACGATTTTTACCCTCCACGCTGCCCTCCAATGCTAAATTTGTGATCCCTTGATGCCTCAGAACATGTCCTACCAACCGTTCCCTTCTTCTCGTCCAGTTGTGCCACAAACTCCTCTTCTCCCCAATTCTATTCAATACCTCCTCATTAGTTATGTGATCTACCCATCTAATCTTCAGCATTCTTCTGTACTTCATATTCCATTAGAATTTTATATAAATCTTGTTTTTGTTCACTGGTTAATAGTATAGACTCGTTTACCTTGTCTGTAAGTCAGCTTGACGTGATACATGACCTACACTATTAATCTCTGATGACAATTGTGCGATAGCTGTTAATCGCAGACACTGACATTCAGTCGTTTGTTTACCAATGTTGCTGTCTGTCACAAATGGTATCCAGTATCTATTGACCCCTTTTCTGAAACATAGACGTTTTTCCTCAAAGTTTAAGATGACTTTAAATTCTAATAACCAATGTAAACCAAATAAAACATCTCTATTTATAATCTCTATGATTAACAGTGTTTGACGAAATAAAATATTTCCAACGCTACAGTTAACTTGAGTTTCATGTTTCACAATTTTACTTTTTGTTCCTGTTATACCAACTATGTAAACTCCAGTTACTGGTAACAGCGGTAAGTGTTTTTTAGTCTGTAGTAACTTAAAGAAATGCGCTAGATATGAGTGACATTTCACTCCCTGCGTCTATAAATTGTTAACTTCAGAAGTCTCCACGGTCCCTGCTATTATAGGTTGTGGATTGTTGATAACTAGGCTTTGGTCTTCCAGCAGTAACCATTCTTTAGTAGGTATTCTGTGTGTGAAATTAACATACTTATTATGAACTAGGCCTCCTAGTGTATCTCTACGACCTGGGCCCCGGCCCTGGATGCAGATCACATCACGTTTTCCTCATTATCAGTAATCACAGGTTGGTTACCGAATTGAGATACCATGTTACCATTTTGTGTTCTACTATTACTCGGTACAAATTCCTGCGAAGTTACTGGACCTAAATTCGAAGGTGGATGTTTCTTTTGACAATTGTCATCACCATTTTTTCTATTGCACTGTTGTACTGTAGCTAGGTTGAATTTATGCTTTTTGAAATTATTACCACTATTCCTTTTGTAGTTCAGATTTTCCCTTTGATGTAGAGTTTCATTATGGTCTTGATTTAGATTTATTGCATCTAGAGCGTCAACGAAAGATAACAATTCTTCAACCGTTTTCCAGCCCCTACACAAGATGTCTTTCCTTTCATAGATGGGTAAATGTGTAATTAAAATTCTAACCAATCCCTCTTCCTCCATCAATTTATTTAAATACTTCGCCCTTGTTAAATGCCAGTCGAAATATTTTCTCATAGAACCCCACGTATTGTTGTAATATTTTGGGTCCCACAAATCTGATATTAACTTTTCTTGTGCACTAGCCAACCAATATTTTTCTTTAAATTTCTTCTGGAAGTTTTCCCAAGAAGAAAAGTTCTCAATATTTACAGTACCCCATTCTGAGGCTTCCCCCAAAAGGTACCCCACAGCAAATTCAATTTTCTTAGAATCTTCCTAATTCTTTGGCAAAGCTTGATTGAATCTTTTCAAAAAATGAGTTGGATGTACATCCCTGTCGAGCTTAAGCTTAGGGAATTGTCTCGATAATCCCAAATTCGCTCCCCAATGCAAATCGGTAACTACATCACTAGTTAACACAACATTCAGTGAAGTTGTCCGTTTTTCCACAAGTCATCTATAACCTTTCAGGTATCTCAAAGTTTGGAAGAAATAGTAGATGATACATTTCGAGAGGTTACTCTTGCGGCAACTTTTCGATCTATCATTTCCTCCGCTTGTTCCTGCAAATTACTTACATTTATAATGTCTGAGTTCGTTAGTTTACCTTTGAAGTTTCTTTCTACATTATCTACTCATGTTATTTGCGATTGGATTAGTGTCATTAACTTATCTTGCTTATCGACGCACTCTTTTAAAGTATGCAACCCCTGTTTTACAGCATCAAACTTAACATTGCATACATTTTCAAATGATCCAATTTTTCATTAATTTCAGATTTGATCACATTACCTTTTTCCTCAATATCAAATTCTAATTTCTTTGTCAACCCCTGGATTTGATCATTCTGTTTCTGACTAAAGTCAGTGAAAAGTTGATTTACATGGAGGTTTAAAGAGTTAGTTACTTCATTCTTTAATTATAATTTCATATCCTCTACCTTATTGTTTAAATCGTCAAATTCAGTCTTTAAAGCCCCCATGCTTTCGCATAAACTACCAAATTCTTTGCTTTGCGATTCTACTTTGGCATTTAGCAAATTTAATTGAGAATTTACTGAGCCAAGTTCTTTCCTTAAAGTTTCGTTCTGAGCATTAGAAGCTTCATTTACTTCCTTTCTTAAAGCAGCTGAATCTTCACTCTAGGCTGTAATTAAATTTACTAATTCAGACCAATCTGGCATCTCTTTACTAACTTTGACAACCATAGCTGGTTCTTGAGTTTTTTCCATTTGTCCTAAGTTATCCATATTCATATCAGCTTTAGACCTAGTAATCATTTTAAAACAATTCAACTCTGAGTATAATACCAGGGTAATCCCAAAAGTAATATCTCTTTTTTTTTTATAAGTACATAGACCTGTTTATTTCCACAGTGGTGTGCATTAGTTTACAGCTTGAACATTTAGTTATTTTTCGACATAATCACCATTTCTGTCGATACATTTTTGTAGACACTGTGGCAGTTTTTGTGTGCCTACGTCATACCAGCTCGCCGTCGTGCTGTTTAGAAAGTTATGTGTAATAACACTGTTCACGTTTACGTCACACTTCACTTGGCGTACACCGGGACTGTGCCCTAGGCATGCTCGATGTTAACTCACTGGGCATGGCCCGTGCTGCCTGAGTTGTTGTTGTTGTTGTTGTTACGCCGGCAGGGGTCGCGTCCGAATTCTCGCGTGCCCTCTGGTGGACGGGACTCTACTTGCGGCAACTACCGTCCGTGACGCGCCTTGCTGATGTGCGCCTCCCGCGATCTTTCTGGTGGCTACTGCATTATGAACCTCTCATTTCACCTCGTTGTTGAAGCTGAATTGCTGGGACCACAATTAACGCTGACAGGTACTGTGAGACTCTGAAAAAACTCAAATGGGCAATTCAGAACCGGAGAAGAGGAATGTTGAGCAACTAGAGCGTACACATTCTCCATGACAACGCTCACCCACACATCACTCGTCAAACCGTTGCTCTCCTGCAACAGTTTCAGTGGAACATAATCACCCAGCCACCCTATAGTCCTGACTTGGTGCGCAATGACTATCACCTGTTCCCTAAGATAAAAGAACATTTGGCTGGAAAGCGATTCAGTTCCGACGACGAGGTGAGAGAAGAGGCTCATAACTTTCTGAACAGCATGCCAGCGAACTGGTGTGACATGGGCATACAAAAACTGCCACAGTGTCTACAAAAATGCATCGACAGAAATGGTGATATTGTCAAAAAATAGCTAAATGTTCAAGCTGTAAACTGATGTAAACCATTGTACAAATAAACAGGTCTATGTACTTATAAATAAATAGGAAACCTTACTTTTGGGATTACTCTCGTAACTACAGTAGTATTGTTCACTTAACAGTTCTTGTAGAAATAAACAGGTCTATGTACTTATAAATAAATAGGAAACCTTACTTTTGGGATTACTCTCGTAACTACAGTAGTATTGTTCACTTAACAGTTCTTACTAAAACAATAAAGTTCTGTTTTACGCTCACCCGACATAGAGTTTAGGCTGCATCGGCGAGCGGATGTGTAACCAGCACTGGTGAACAGTAACTGATGCTGGTGGCGTCGGTTGTTGTTTTCTACGTAGGCACTGGTGAGTGGATGTGGAAGCATGTCAGCACCGGCGGCATCGGATGCTGGTTTCTGTGTCTGCTTACCCACCATGTGTGAGAGCTGTTATACTCTCTACACCAGATCTCCTCAGTCGAATTGTTCTCAGTGCATCTCTTGTTAGTCTAATACATCGAGATCTTCTCTCTGTTCCTTTAACGTTGTAATAACAACATTGTAATATAACAGTAATATAAAATAATGTATAATATATGATAATAACATTGTAATAATTACTAATTTTCAGCATATGGATTTTTAGCCAGAATCCAATTCCGTGAAGAACTGGTTGTTTTGTCTTGTTATGCTCAGTTGCTATGGCAACACCTAATATCATCTTCTCTCGTATTCGTCTCAAAATTCCTGTTTTCATGTCGTTTCAAACAGGTTGCCACGTTCTAACGCTTTGGACGATTTAAAGTGGCGAAGTATGTGTGCAAAATCCCACTTCTTTAACGATAGACTTACTTGAGATGGTCAGCCGACTTTCCTTGCTGCTTACCTTCCTGCTGCAACCTCCTTTCCTCTTCTTCTCCGAAGTATATCTGCTAGGAACAGGAATTTCTCAAGACTCTTTTTACTTATAAGAATAAGCAGACATGCACAGTTTCTTTTGCTTAACTTCACGACGTATATTTGAACATCCGACTTTTACAAAACTCATTTTCCATATAAACAAACACTATCAAGTAAGTCTCTTTGCTTGTCCAAAGGTTAAAAACAGAGTTCTAAGAAAAGGTTGGCTTAGAACCCAAGTCCATTCTTATTCTGAATCTAAACATCTGTCTTATCCTCTCCATGTCCAAAATGAACAATAATTAACAATATTTCAATTGTTCTTTTTTTTCCACTACAATAGTCAAAGTTATACAACAGCACAGAATACATAAACACTCCTTGTTCTTTCACTACGGCTTCCACGGTGCGACCGGCATACACTTGTCAGTGCCGTTCGACCTCCATGTCTACAGTCTTCTTACTATGCACTTCGAACCTGCACACACAGACATGCAACTCACAGTAGATAGACTCTCTCACACTTACTTTTAAAATATCATGTGTTCAAGGCGGTAGAAGCCCGAGTGATTCGAGAATTTCCACTTAAATTCTCGAAGCACTACAGTGTATGACATTTTTATTACGGTATAGACAGGACACAGCATTCCGATTAGCATCCTGAAGGCATGCGACATGTGACACGGCCGCCTCGCAAAATGCCCCTCACGTTATGTCACTTTGTGGTGAGACACTCTTAATGACTTGTCAACACAGCATCACAGACGGCCAGAGAAACAAGTCACTGAGGCGTTATTAATAGTTATTGATCAGACCACCGATCACGTTCGAGCCAGCTATGCTGCCAGTCCCCCCTACCCAGCACCCCGGCTGTCATTATCCTCTGCCCATAACTCATACGCTGAGGTCCAGAGTCTGGAGCACTGTGTCGCCCCGCCTGCACACTGCTGCCGAACACTACGAATCGATCTGACCTGCCAGCACCAGCGAGCCATGGCAACGTCAACTGCCAGCTGTCATCTTGGCACCACCCAACCGCCCTGTTGCAGTGCAGCGTCGCTTCACTTGAGCCGGGGTCTTACGCGTCACCGTGCTCACAGGATGCGGACACCGAGAACTGACATTGGGCTGTGTCACCAGGTCTGCTCCAGCTCTTGGAACAGTAGAGAGTTTCCCCGAGTACAGTCTTATATTGTGGCAGCTCCCTTCACTTCTGGCAGATCCCGTATTCACCGCCAACTAGTCTGATCCGTGACAACCAAGTGGGACAGTTTTGTCGTCCTGACAGGCCCAAAGGACAGCTTGTCTGCCACCCGTCATAGGCTTGTCAGCTGCAGGCCATTACATTTATAATGCACAAGTAACTGTTCCATTAAAATGGTTTAAAGTAGAAGAAGAAAAGAAAAAAAGGTAAATTCAAAAGAGGGCACTAGACGTGTTTCGACATTAACCTTTTGTGATCAGTTTGTCTTATTTTCATTAACATGTAATATTTGCAATGATTTGTCGTATATGTAATATTCGGAGAAGACAGTAATTGTTGGCATATTTTATATCTCTCTCTGTTATGAAGGTGTGCAAATGAATAAAAGTACAGTGTGTGGAATCTGCTATCAGTCTCAAAATATTACTTTTGTAATCCAATCATTTTCTTTGTTGTAGGTACCTGGCTGTGGATAGCAGTGGAGATCAAAGTACAAAAGAGAAGGAGAATTTACAGAAGCTACTTCAAAAAATTGAAGAGAGGCGGAAACATAAAAAAACTACACTCAGTACATTGCAAAATGAAACTGGGTATATCACTGAGAGTTCTACAGTGCCACAAGGAGGAAATGAAAGCGAAAGTGTCAGCAAGAAAAAGAAAAAGAAGCGGAAGATGTCAGATGCAAATGAAGCAGATAGCGAGGATGTTAAAAACATGAGAATTACAGAGACTGGAGATTTCATCTCTAATGATGCACAGACTGATGTTATAAAGTTTGATGAGTCATATCAGTCTGAAAATGAAATAAAAGATTCAAATGAAGTGGTTAATGATGAGAATTTACCTGAAAGTGAATTCACTGTTCTTGGATCTGATAGCTTTGCAAAGAAACAAAAGGTAATTTTGGAAAGTAAAGCCACATGTCTGATAAGAGTTACTAGCTTGCCCGAATTCATGTTACTCGATATATGCATTTACATAGTTTCAGTGGTGCATTACTTCTAACTTGTAGAACAAGACTTACTAAATTTCTTTTTGTTTCCATGGCAGTGAGTAATGCATTGGTTTGGAAATTATGCCAGGTATTTCACCTTGTCAGTAATGTCATAAGTGGAATAATCACAGCTGCCGACTATTGTTTTGCTCTAACAAGAAGCTGTTACATGTGCTTGTATTTATTAGATGTAGTGGACAACACAGTTTAGATGTTATTAAAGTCCTGAGAAGTGTGGTACATAGGTAAAATACTGGATTCTGTTCATAAGGAATGGGACTCAAATCCCATATCCAACCATCCAGATATAGTATTGTTACAGTTTCCGTAAATCAATATAAGTAACTTATGCGTTGGTTTATTCAAAAGTGCCACATCATATCTCCTTCTCCATCCTGAAATCTGAACATGTGGTCCACCTCCAGTAACATCAGTGTTAACAGGGCGGTAAAAGCTGTTCCTCCTGTATCCTTACTACTAAGCCACTGTTGAGTGCAGCCAAACATAAAATTGTAAGGTAAAGTGAAAGTTTCCCATTCCAAGATTACAAAATTGCTTGGGGACAGCCAGTTGTAATGCCTTCAGTGAACATACACTCACAGATCTGTAGTTGCTCCAATTTAAGAAGTTAGTGAGTTAGACACATTCAGCAGTACATCGTAACTTAATGTTGAACAGATATTTGCAATAAGCAGTTAATTTTGTCATAACGTAACATGTGTTGCAACATACTTGCAGAAACTCACTCTCGGCTCAGACATGATGTGATTTTGAAGTCATCCAGTTTTTTGGTACACAAGGGGCTATGTATAGGGGTGAAATGGAAATGGGGTCAAACTGAGATTTTTCCAGTCTCTGTGATTGGAAACAGTACATAATGAGTCAGGTGTTAAGCTAAGGAAGCTGTGGAAGCACAAGTTGTTGCACTCTTGGTTCAAAAGTGACTGCGTAAATGACGACAGGCAAAAGTTAATAGAAATTAATTCATCTGTAAAAAGATTGATGCGCAAACCAAGCAACTACTACCATTGTCATACCTTAATAATAAATCTAGTGAGAAACCAAGGAAATTCTGGTACTATGTAAAATCGCTGAGTGGGTCTAAGGCTTCTATCCAGTCACTCGTTGATCAGTCTGGTGTGGCAGAAGAAGATATTAAAAGTGAAGGCAATGTTTTAAATTTCCTTTTTAAGAGCTTGTTCATACAGGAGAATTTTACAAATGCTCTGTCATTTGACCATCGCACAGACTCCCCATGTGGAGGGCATGGTAATTAGCATCCCTGCTGTAGGGAAACAGCTGAAAGCAAATTAAGTTGCTAGGTCATGATGGACAACGTGGAAGTATTACAGAGATGATTTGGGAACTGACTGAAGGTAAGGCGACATTCTTTTCGAGAAGTATTCTTGAGAAAATTTGGAGAACCAGCTTTTGAGGCAGACTGCAGAACAGTTGTACTTATGCCAGTGTACATTTTGCGTAAGGACCACAAACATAAGATTAGAGAGATTAGATTTTGTATGGAAGCATATAGACAGCTGTTTTTCCCTTGCTCCATTTACAAGTGGAACAGGAAAGGAAATTACAAATAATGGTACAGGATACCTTCAGACACGCACTGTATGGTGGCTTGCGGAATACATACGTAGGTGTACATAGATGAGTCTTACTAGATTCTTAAGTCAGTTAGCAGAAGAAATGGCCGCCCCAGCCTATAACTTTATTAAGATTTGTGTGCACACAGTAAAGTATCTACTGTGTCAAGAATAAATACCATTTATGGAACATAGCACTTTATAGAGCAACATGTAAGATACAATAAACTACAGGTTGTGCCAAGCACTGAACACATTGACTGGACAGCTAACAAAATAGACCAAGCATGTGTTTGCGATCACTTAAATAATACTGTTTCTTTGGCAGCTCACTGGAGCGTTCCAGGTGGCCTCTATAACTGAGCCTCTGAACTGTATGGATGCACAATCTCTGGAATTGCGCATGTCATGAGTGAAGGTACATCAGTGTGGTATGACAGATCACAAACCATGATGATGCCAATTCTACTGTTTTGTTTGAACCTTTAGATTCAAATGCTCATCACAGTGTAAGTGACATACAGGTATAGGTACATGTAGACAATGTATGATGGAAATCCCTCTCTATATGGGATTGAGGCTGTTTGCTTATGCATGATATATGACTGTGTCGCTTTTTTACCTCCAATTCGCAATTGGTGAGCATGAAATCAGTGGTTTCTCAATGTGTGTGACATGACTTGCACTGTGTGCCTCTATCAAAGTTACAAAGCTTACAGCTAATATTCATACTTGGATTATTATCATTATTATTATTATTATAATTATCATTATTATAATTATCATTATTATCATCATCATCCCCTCAACCTTTCATGATTCAGTCATTAAAATGTGCTGTCCTGTTGTAAGAAATTATTAATTCTTTGTTTTTATATTTGGTCTTTTTCTTCTTGTAGTACTTCACTCTGTTTTCACAATCATTCAGTTAATCTTAAATGCAACATAAACTTGCAATATTATTAAGGATGGTAGTAGTTGTAGCTTCAGACCAGTTCTCTATTCCACTACTCCATTCCAACCGCCACCCTTCCCTGCCCTCATAAAAATTCGTTAAATAACGAATGAGAGATCACCAGATACCAATCTGACCTCATTGTTGCTCCATTTGTGATGACTTCATTGTCAGTTGGCTATCCTTATTCATTGTAGCAGTAATGGCTAAAATTTCATTATTATTTTGAGGGGCAGTTGATGGAAAGCTGTGTAATGTGCTTGCATGGAAGTGAAAACTATGACCGTCCCCTCGCCCCCCCCCCCCCCTTTTCTTCTCTATTCCCTTATCTCTCCAACCTTCTGTAAATTTGGAAGTAGAATAATCATGGCATTGAGAACAGCACAGGAACCCTTATTTTTATAATGATGTCAGTTATATACTTCCATCACTTGTTAGATAGTGTGAAAAAAAGTGAAGTCTAGGACTTTTTCTTTTATTTATGCCCTACAGAGTTGTGTATTGTGTGGTGTTTGTACTAGAATTTCCTAACATCTATATAACACGTCAATTTTATATATTTTCATTAATCCATCCTGAATTTTCTGTTGTAAATTGTCATGTTGTTATGAAAAGAATACTTATTATGCCCTGTATGTCAACACAAAGTGTGCACAATTTGAATCTTTTGAGACAAACTACATGAAATTGTTCACAAGCCCGTAGATATAAGGGGCAATCAAAAAGTATCTGAGGACATTGCTGCAGCATATATGCAATGTAGTAGACTCTGATGTAGGATATGAGCATCGACATATAGGCAAGCATGCGAGCAGGAAATGCAAAAACGTGAACTATCAGGTGTCTTTACCAAATGCGTCAAAACTCGTCCAACCTGTTGTTATTCTTTTCTCAGCTGTTGAAGGACAATCAAAGGTAGGCATCTGTCGGAGGATGAAGAAAGTGTATGGGGCAGCAGTCACCATTGTGGACTGTTGTGCCAAGTTCCATGCTGCTCACAATTTGATACAAGACACCGGTCGATTGGAGAGGCTAACACCAACTGTGGTACACTTGTGCACCCACCCTATAGTCCCAATCTCCGCCCATGTGAGTATCACACCTTCGGTCCCTTAAAAAAGGCCTCAAAGGGTCAACAGTTCCTGTTGGCCAAGAATGTACACTACACAGTTACAGACTTCTTCCTGCAGATACCTTCAACACTGTGGGTTGGTGGAATGATTACCTCAGTGCTCACAGTGGTTTTTTGCAAGTGGCATACCGATTGTGGACTGTACAGCCTTTGAATGGAAGTTATTGAGTGCCCCATATATGTTCTCCTATTCTCCCTCCAGTGCAAATCAGGAATGTCCAAAGTTTCAGAGACACTGGCGTTCTCTGCACAACACACCTGTTGACCAAAGAGACACATTCACTTTGAAACTCAGATCGAGGAAATATACAGATAACTCTGTTTATTCCTATTCCACTACTACACTGCTGTTAACCTTTCCACCAAAACCCTCAGCACCACAGAAGTTTCATTTCTATCCAAAGGCCTCACTTTTAGCCCTACACCCAAATTTAACCATGCTGAACTTGTCAAAAACCTATTCTCCTTCTCCCAATCCCTACTATGGAAGCACTTTTTTGCTGTCAGTCCCTCCAACCAAAACCGCTCTAATGCCAAAATTGAATCCTGCCTTTTCCAGTTCTCACCACCATCCAACTGTGATCCCCCCCCCCCCCTCTCCCTGCTGCTGGTCACCTTCCAGGAATTCCTTACCTCCAACTTAGCCTTAACCATCCATCCCCAGGTCCCTCTCCCACTACACCAACCTTTCAGTAGAAGAAAGAACAGCCATACACAATTTCAAAACAAATCCTCACCTATTGATACTACTTACAGGCAAAGGTTCCACCACTGTTGTTATGAATCGCAGTGACTACCTGGCAGAAGACCTCCGTCACTTGTCTGACTCCTCCACCTATAAACTTTGCCAGAGTTATCCCATCCCGGAAGTCCAACACAAACTCCAGCCCCTGCTTTAAAGCCTTAGGCTGTTCCCAGCACGTCTCCCCTGAATCCATTCCAATCCTCACCCCTATGACACCCCGCATTCCCACCTTCTACGTGCTCTCCAAAATCCACAAACCCAACAATCCTGGATCCCCCTTTGTGGCTGGTTATTGTGCCTCCACTGCAAGAATTTCGGCACTCATTGATGAACACCTCCAACCATTTGCCCATAATCTAGCCTCGCACCTCAAAGACACCTTCACGGACTCTCCACATTGTCCACCCTTTTACCCCCTGGTTCCCTATTCGTGACTGTTAACACCACCTCTCTATACACCAACATCCCTCATTCTATTGAGAACTACCCCTCCCAATGTCCTTCAGATTCGAAATCCACTACCTCATTCGTCTTACACCTTACTAACTTGATTGTAACCCACAACTACTATTTGAAGGGAAAGTGTGTAAACAAATCCACGGCACAGCCATGGGCACCCACATGGCACCCTCGTATGCCAACCTTTTTATGGCCTATCTAGAGGAGACCTTCTAGCCTCACAAAACACCAAACCCCTAGTCTAGTTCAACTTCATTGATGATATCTTCATGATCTCAACCCATTCCTTCACAACCTCAACATCTTATCTTCCATCTGCTCCACATGGTCCTCCTCAACCCAGCATGCCACCTAGATGTTGACCTCCACCTCTCTGATGGCTCCAGCCACACCTCTGTCCACATTCAACCCACCAATTATTTACAGTTAATGCCCAAATTTTAGTTTTTGGAGTTTCTCCCCATTGAGTCTGTATTAAGCTGAACTTGCTTCCTTGTTGTAGAGATCTGCACACTCCATGTTAGGGGCTTCTTCTTCTGACGCCGCAAAACTTATTCTTCTTGACTGTGTAGGTAATGTAAATTTCATTTATTGGACTACTTCTATACATGGTGGTCCTTTGATAGTGACCGGGCTAAATATCTCACGAAATAAGCATCAAACAAAAAAACTACAAAGAACGAAACTCATCTAGCTTGAAGGAGGAAACCAGATGGCGTTATGGTTGGCCCGCTAGATGGCACTGCTTTAGGTCAAACGGATATCAACTGTGGTTTTTTTTTTTTTAATAGGAACCCCGATTTTTTATTGCATATTTGTGTAGTACGTAAATAAATATGAATGTTTTAGTTGGACCACTTTTTTCACTTTGTGATAGATGGCACTTTAATAGTCACAAACATATAAGTTCGTGGTATCACGTAACATTCCGCCAGTGCAGACGGTATTTGCTTCGTGATACATTACCCGTGTTAAAATGGACCATTTACCAACTGCAGAAAAGGTCGATATTGTGTTGATGTATGGCTATTGTGATCAAAATACCCAACGGGCATGTGCTATGTATGCTGCTCAGTATCCTGGATGACATGATCCAAGTGTCCGGACCGTTTGCCGGATAGTTATGTTATTTAAGGAAAGAGGAAGTGTTCAGCCACATGTGAAACGTCAACCACGACCTGCAACAAATGATGATGCCCAAGTAGGTGTTTTAGCTGCTGTCACGGCTAATCCGCACATTGGTAGCAGACAAATTGCGCGAGAATTGGGAAACTGAAAGACGTCGGTGTTGAGAATGCTACATCAACATCAGTTGCACCCATACCATATTTCTATGCACCAGGAATTGTGTTGCGACGACTTTGAACGTCGTGTACAGTTCTGCCACTGGGTACAAGAGAAATTACGGATTTTTTTGCACATGTTCTATTTAGCGACGAAGCGATAACGTAAACCGGCTTAATATGCACTATTGGGCAACGAAAACTCCACGATGGCTGTGACAAGTGGAGCATCAGTGACCTTGGTGGGTTAATGTATGGTGTGGCATTATGGGAGGAAGGAGAATTGGCCGCCATTTTATCGATGGCAATCTAAATGGTTCAATGTATGCTGATTTCTTACGTAATGTTCTACCGATGTTACTACAAGATGTTTCACTGCATGACAGAATGGCGATGTACTTCCAACATGATGGATGTCCGGCACATAGCTCGTGTGCAGTTGAAGCTGTATTGAATAGCATATTTCATGACAGGTGGATTGGTCGTCGAAGCACCATACAATGGCCCGCGCGTTCACCGGATCTGACGTCCCAGGATTTCTTTCTGTGGGGAAAGTTGAAGGATGTTTGCTATCGTGATCCACCGACAACACCTGACAACATGTGTCAGCGCATTGTCAGTGGCATGTGCGAACATTACGGAAGGCGAACTACTCGCTTTTTAGAGGAATGTCGCTACACGTATTGCCAAATGCATTGAGGTTGACAGACAACATTTTGAGCATTTGTTGCATTAATGTGGTATTTACTGGTAATCACGCTTTAATAGCATGCATTCTCAGAAATGATAAGTTCACAAAGGTACATGTATCACATTGGAACAACTGAAATAAAATGTTCAAACGTACCTACGTTCTGTATTTTAATTTAAAAAACCTACCTATTACCAACTGTTCGTCAAAAATTGTGAGCCATATGTTTGTGACTATTACAGTGCCATCTATCACAAAGCGAAAAAAGTGGTCCAACTGAAACATTCATATTTCTTTACGTACTACACGAATATGTAATAAAAAATGGGGGTTCCTATTTAAAAAACACAGTTGATATCCGTTTGACCTATGGCAACGCCATCCAGTGGGCCAGCCATAGCGCCATCTGGTTTCTCTGTTCAAGCTAGACAAGTTTTGTTCTTTGTAGTTTTTTCGTTTGGCGCTTATTTCGTGAGATATTTGGCCCGGTCACGAGCAATGGACCACCCTGTATATATATGCAGGTGCACATGTGACATGGCATTTACGTATTGCACGGAAGATAACTGAATAACTTCTTGGTTTTGTTCCAATAATAATTATTATTCAGGCAACACAAATTGCTACCACACACATCTTACAAAAATACATCCTCTCTACTCGAGAACTAAAGAGAGAGTCTCTCTATTAACAAAAAAAATTTAATAGAATTTTTTATCATTTGTTATCTGCCTACCGGCGTAGCAAAATATATCTTTTTCGGCGCTTACAGCGGCCACACTAATAATTATTGTCATTGGTTTTAAATTTTTGTCATAGCTTGTTGGGACTTTTCCTTATGTACCTATACACTTCCCATCCCCTATGCCCTTCACCATTTCTGTCTCCTCCATATTGCTGCTTGCTTCCCACATGACGTTGCATTCCGGCCCAAGATGCTGCAATTGGCAGTCCTGTGTGTGTGTGTGTGTGTGTGTGTGTGTGTGTGTGTGTGTGTGTGTCCTCGTTACTGATGAAGGCTGTAGCTGAGTGCTATAAGTGAGTGTCCTTTAATCATGCCTGTCTGCAACTTGATGTGTCTTCTTTATGGTAAATAGCAATCTATCTTTTCTTACATTGATTGCTAATATTTATACCTGTCAGCACATGCTTTCCTTGGAACTGAAATTATTACATTCTTTTGTAAATCTTAGGGGTATTCTATCTGTCTTATATCTTGCACAATATGTAGAGTACTTTTTTCATGACTGGCTGTCCCAAGGCTATCTGTATTTCTGATTAAATCTCGTCTGCTCTCCGGTCCTTGTTTTTACTCGGGTCTTTCAATGCTGTGTCAAGTTCTTCTTGCTCAATCATATTTCCCATCTCATCTGGCATTGGGCAGATCTTGCAGCTGGATTTCAGCAGGAATATAATCCCTGTGGTAAATGACTGGGTTTGGGAGGTGCATTGGAATGGTCTAGGATGTTGTGTAGGTTGTGTGGGTGACGGAACACCATTTTAGGAGAGGTAGGAAGGATCTTGCATAGGAGGCCCCCCTTCTAAGGCCCCATCGTAGATAATCAAAGCCCTGAAGAGGGATGTGGCTGTTATTCCATTCGAGTATGGCATCGGATAACAAAGGGGCACTCCTCTGTAGCTGGTTCATGGAGGGAAAGAAGGGGGGGGGGGGGGGATATGATGGCATGAGAAATCTGTTTGCACGCTATATCAGGGGGTAGTGCCTGTCTGTGAATGTCTTTGCAAGACTCTCAGCATACTGGGCAAGTGAGCTCTTGTCACCGCAGATATGTCATTCCTGTTGTACAGTGAGGATTTTTTTGTGAGGAAGGGATGGAAACTGTCAAAATATAGACACTGTTGGTGGTCAGTGTGTTCAATGTGGACAGAGGTGTGGATGGAGTCATCCGAAAGAAGATGGTCAACATGCAGCTGGGTTGAGGAGGACCATGCAAAGTGGATGGGAGAGGATAGAAGGTGTTGAGGTTGTGAAGTAGCAACAAAACCATGGGCACGAGGGATTGTCGACTGGCATATTTTTCCTTCATCATTTAGTGCCCAGTTGACCAGACTAGCAAATAAACTGAGAATATTGACTGGCATATTTTGCCTGCCCACAGACTGGCAAAAATTAGCAAGCACTTTCGTTCAACTTCTTAAGTAGATGCATATTTGGCCATGTGTTAAATACTTAGCACTAGTTTTATTACTGCTGAAGAGTTACATAAAATGAAGTTCGCCATACACAGAACTTGATAGCTAATGAAGTTGCACTTTGAAGTGGTTTTCCTCCTAATGAAATACAGCCATTTCTGAGTTGGCAATTCAGCATTTCATTTTGAAAAACCAAGCACATCATCTTAAAACTTTGAAAGAAAATTAAAATTTTGCAGAAAGCTACTCAGTTGTTGCTCATGTTTCTGTGTGATGTTTTCATAGGGTAAGCAGTCAAGCTACTGTACACCTCATTGTAATTTATGTGTCCGAAAATGCTCAAATGCTGTAAATAACAATAATAAAACATTTTGTGTATTGTGGGTACAGCATAACAGCTGTTCAATATTTTTGTGACAGTTTGGAGAACTTCTCGAAACTGAAGGTGATCTAATTCCAGAAAATTTTGTACTGTAGTGATGAATCTGCTGCCCTGTACAAACAGTTTAAAAGTCATATATACACCCCTGGAAATTGAAATAAGAACACCGTGAATTCATTGTCCCAGGAAGGGGAAACTTTATTGACACATTCCTGGGGTCAGATACATCACATGATCACACTGACAGAACCACAGGCACATAGACACAGGCAACAGAGCATGCACAATGTCGGCACTAGTACAGTGTATATCCACCTTTCGCAGCAATGCAGGCTGCTATTCTCCCATGGAGACGATCGTAGAGATGCTGGATGTAGTCCTGTGGAACGGCTTGCCATGCCATTTCCACCTGGCGCCTCAGTTGGACCAGCGTTCGTGCTGGACGTGCAGACCGCGTGAGACGACGCTTCATCCAGTCCCAAACATGCTCAATGGGGGACAGATCCGGAGATCTTGCTGGCCAGGGTAGTTGACTTACACCTTCTAGAGCACGTTGGGTGGCACGGGATACATGCGGACGTGCATTGTCCTGTTGGAACAGCAAGTTCCCTTGCCGGTCTAGGAATGGTAGAACGATGGGTTCGATGACGGTTTGGATGTACCGTGCACTATTCAGTGTCCCCTCGACGATCACCAGTGGTGTACGGCCAGTGTAGGAGATCGCTCCCCACACCATGATGCCGGGTGTTGGCCCTGTGTGCCTCGGTCGTATGCAGTCCTGATTGTGGCGCTCACCTGCACGGCGCCAAACACGCATACGACCATCATTGGCACCAAGGCAGAAGCGACTCTCATCGCTGAATACGACACGTCTCCATTCGTCCCTCCATTCACGCCTGTCGCGACACCACTGGAGGCGGGCTGCACGATGTTGGGGCGTGAGCGGAAGACGGCCTAACGGTGTGCGGGACCGTAGCCCAGCTTCATGGAGATGGTTGCGAATGGTCCTCGCCGATACCCCAGGAGCAACAGTGTCCCTAATTTGCTGGGAAGTGGCGGTGCGGTCCCCTATGGCACTGCGTAGGATCCTACGGTCTTGGCGTGCATCCGTGCGTCGCTGCGGTCCGGTCCCAGGTCGACGGGCACGTGCACCTTCCGCCGACCACTGGCGACAACATCGATGTACTGTGGAGACCTCACGCCCCACGTGTTGAGCAATTCGGCGGTACGTCCACCCGGCCTCCCGCATGCCCACTATACGCCCTCGCTCAAAGTCCGTCAACTGCACATACGGTTCACGTCCACGCTGTCACGGCATGCTACCAGTGTTAAAGACTGCGATGGAGCTCCGTATGCCACGGCAAACTGGCTGACACTGACGGCGGCGGTGCACAAATGCTGCGCAGCTAGCGCCATTCGACGGCCAACACCGCGGTTCCTGGTGTGTCCGCTGTGCCGTGCGTGTGATCATTGCTTGTACAGCCCTCTCGCAGTGTCCGGAGCAAGTATGGTGGGTCTGACACACCGGTGTCAATGTGTTCTTTTTTCCATTTCCAGGAGTGTATTTGTGTTATAACACCATGATCTTGATACAAAGACTGAATTGAATTTCTTTACAGCCAGCCATGGTAAGTCTGTATGTGACAGGTTTTGAGCAACTGTCAAATGATAGGCTGTGAAAGCTAGCTTGCAGCACTTTAAAGAAACCAAAATTTTAATACAGTGTAATTCACTCACATTTTTCCACCAAAACTCTACAACAAACAAATTCACATTTGTTGAAAATACTCTGATAGAATCAGCTAAAATGGGGAAAGCAGAAAAGTTTTCTTCCGTATCTAGCAGTTACTAGAACAAGAGAAAATTACGAGTGCATTCCAATTGATTTACAAAGGATTCCAGAAAAACAACATCTGGAGACTTAATGTCATTTCTTGCCACAGCGTTGAATTAAGTGGAAAATACCTAAATTGGAAGATTCAGCTTTCTAGTTTGGCCTGTACGTTCTCTACATTTACAGCTGGTGGCTAGATTGGTAACGTTTGGGAAATTTCATTCAAAGAACATTATATTCTGCTTAATTTTGTGGCTCTTTGTGACCCTTCATGTATGTGTTACTCTCCTCTCAGGGGGGCTACTTGTTGGCTCTCAAAGAAAAGCAGCTAGTTCCTGAATCATCCCCTCTGAGGTACCATTACACTTTCCAAGGTGTTTCATTCAAACGATTGATGCAAAATTTCTACTGTTGTGACATTGATAAGTGGTAACTTCGTAGACTAAATTCCAGACTGATGCTCATTAGGCAGTCCACCTGAGGTGTGGTAATGTTGGCTAAGCAGGCCACTGTGAAACCTTGGAATCTCTTCTAGGAAATTGCAGTAAGCCAAGGAACCTCGAGAAAGTGCCCCACATGTGGCTGATGTCGCCCTTTGGTGATGGGGATATCATTTCCTTTAAAGTGATAGGCATAAAAGCCATGATGGACCAACACTATTTAAACCATTAGCTTCCAGTTTAGTTTTTATTAACATATGTTCATAATTTTTGGAAAACTGTATCCTGGAAATGCAATTTATGGAAATATGAGGAAATTTTGTTCACTTAGGGCCTAAATGTGAAATTTTGGGCCGTCTTCATTTGAGAACACTTGTTTTATCCTTACACTGCCTATTGGAAAAATGACAAAGGATAAGGAAATAATAAACTTATAACATCTCGAATTATTATTTATTTTACAATAACTCGAATTCACAGAAGCTTTAACCCAAAAACTTTCCGGAACCAAAATTTAGTGAACACCTAATATGATATTTGGGAAAGCACTCCATACAGAGTGTAACATTACACTTCCCACAATGTGTTCTAGGCTTTCCTTTACAGTTCTCAAATTGGTATCTTCTGTGCTTTTCGCACTTCTGGATGACACACAGTTCCTACTCATATTGTATGTCTGGTAAACTAGTCCTGAGAGATGAGATGAGTTTTGTTGGTCTTCCCTTAGTTGACCTCATTTCAAGACCTTTCTTCAGGTATATTCTGGCAGCCTGTTTTCTGATCTACAATCCTTGTAAAAAGGCACCAGTACCACTTTTTACCATTCACTGCAATTGTATGTTTATCTATTAGCCAATCATGAAGATTGATGCCTCCAATGAAATTCTTGTATGTGTTCAGTGCACATGGTTGTGAAACACTAAGCTTTTCTTTCGTGGTGAATTCCAAGGTTGGACTTCGACAGTAGGGTGCAGGGGGTCAAATTTAGTTGCTAGTGAAACACACATGTTAGCATTCAATTTTGTGATCAAAATTTCCTTCCCGCTATCAAATCTGATCTCAGAATATCACAACCCTTGTTTTTCCATTACTTTGTCTACTGATAGGGGCACTTCCTTGTTCTCTTTTCTCATATGGTTCCACATGCACGGAATCCTAGCTCCTTTAGTTGGAAGAGCAGATTGCGATTAGTAAAGTAATTGCAAAATATACTTTGTGGCTGTTCGGTTCGTCAATAGTGGACAACATTTTCAAAAAAACTTTGGAATCCAGTTGCAATCCTCATTGTCATCCATCTGATCATTCCCACAGTATAATAAGAAGTTGTTACAGTAACCATCTGTACCACAAAAGGCCCATAGTTTGTATCCAAAGTGCATGGGCTTAAGGCTGATAAACTGCTATATAAAGTGATGTCCATATTATCTCACAATCATCTCATCAGTTGCTACATTTTCCTGAAAGACTCTCCATCTTTGATAGCTCTGAACGAGAGCCTCTCTCTGCTAATGGTTTCATTTTGAAAGATTTTGTTTTTGTTGGCCTTTTCATTATTGTTGAAACATAATACAGATTTCAGTTAAGATACCTTTTACAACTCATTGCATCTGTCACTATTTGAACACCAAGATGATCATCCTCAGACCAATTATCTCTTTTCACTGGATAATTTGTGGTAGCCAGTGAAGATCAGGAACCCAACGAATACACAGATTTCATCAGGTACAACAGAAAAATATATTTCATTTTTACATTCCGTAGTGTGCCTGTACAATCATGCTTACAACTTCTTCTGAAACGAGTTCTTCAATAGCTTGTACGAGACTGAGGCCATGCAACTTTTCTTTCAATTCATCCAACAGACAATAAACTTTCTTTCCCAAGTCAGGAAATCAAAATTTTGTAACCTGATCATACCATTTAACTTTGTCTTTACGTGCTTTTTGTTGTCTCTTTCATGTAAAATTTCTGTAGTATCTACAATACCATTTACATAGGTATTTCCTAATGTGTCACCTTCAATATTTTGTTATCAATCTGCTCATCTACTTATGGAGGTAGAGTTTCCATATCTGCTGCTTCTATTGCTTCAGAAGATAGGTATTCTGTTACCTCTTCAACAGTTTTAAAATTTTTGCGAGCCATGATAAATAAATCTGAAAAGTTTGGAAATTGTAACATTTACCACGGAAGTGCAAGAGTGCAGCATGTTTTCACACACTTGAACGCAAAATGCAGTAAAGTGTTTTGGCCTTCACTAGTACCAAACACTATTACAGTATTACGTTATGCAGCAGCCAGAAAATGACAATCGCTTTACCTTAGTCGCAGCCACACCAATAAAAATAGAAATAACCAGCACGCTCTGCAAAAACACCCAACTCTTCTTAACAGTCTTGAACTGAATAAATGTAACATAGAAATAACAACAGTGACCATTGTTGGTTTGAAGTAGCACACATTGTCATAGTAATGGAAAAACTGACTCCCCAGCAAAAGACAACGTGCAGTAATGGGTTAATGATTGAAGAGAGCTTTAGGATCAGCACCTAATCCATGCTTATAAAGGACTTGGAGACCAACTTATCAAATATTTGTGTATAAAAGTGTACTTTTCCATGTTGCTTAAAAATTTCAGTCTTTGTTCAGCAAGGAACAAGAGGATTTCTCTTGCCATCAAAGTGTATTTTACAGTTATGAAACAGCAGTATGCCAAATAAGTAACAGTCACATTTCTTCAGCTATGAAATTTTGCATGAAAATACATATTAATTTGGGCACATTAAAAAAATATATATATCTAGAGTAAAACTTGTTCTTTGTAATTAATGCTGAACAAACTTCATGGAAGTGAGCTTTCTAAAAAAGTGAGTTCAAAGTTATGACCACTGAATAAATTTTCAACTGCCAGGATCGCTAAACTCAGTGTTCTGCAGACAAAAACCCTTTCCCTATTTCTGAAAAGTTACATTGTGTTCCTAGCTGTACTATGAGTGCTGAATTCAAACTTGTTTGTTTGTTTTTTTTTCCCTGTCAGGGATAGTTATGGGGAAATCTCAATTTTATTTTTTTCTTTGTGTTTTTGATGTAGTGCAGTTCACATTAGCTGAAACTCGACAGACAAATCAGCTTTTTTATGATATTATTAAGTTCATCTCTTTAAGGGAGGTTGGCATCTAACATATAACATAGCACTCTTAGTATATTCGCTTTGTACCATTTATTTCACATGAGCAGTTACAGAAAAGAGAGAAATAATAAGTCACCATATAGTAATGCACATCAGTTTTTTCTGTTCTGTTAATAATTGTTCTTCTCTTGAATGATATTCCAGCAGTAATCTACTAACAAAAAAGATGCCCACTTCCCTTCATAATGCCGGTCTATAGTAGAAATGACTTTATGGAACCTTTCTCCATGTTCATATGACATGTCACTACAACTCTCTGTGAAGTAGTCCAGATGGGAGTCCATCCATCACGTACCTTCAGATACATATTGCACCAAAAAAGATCTTGATGTGCCTTGATCATGTCATTCACCATTGCTGTGTTGTTAGTAGCTTATCTTCTTCCAAGGAAGTTTTCTAGTACCATCTTGAAAGTTCCCCCCCCCTCCCCCCGCCCAAGTGAACATGCTTCAAAATTTGCATATTTCTGCAGCTCCTTGATTTGTGGGCCCACAAATACAGCTTCCTTTATTCTTGCAGCTGAAAGAGGGGCGAATTTGTAAGCTAGATATGCAAATCCACTGCCTGTTGGATCCATGGTCCTTACGGATCGTTTCATTAGACCAAATGTGATGTGATGCGAAGTGAAGTGATGAAAGTAGTATATCTTCAGGATCTACCATACTTTCACATTGCACATTCTTTTCGCCCACTTACAACTTCCGCTTAGGGCATTTCCTTTTCACATAGTGAGAACGTGTGTCATGACTATTTATAATTCTCTTTAGTCAAGGAGGTTGTAAGAAATTGGAACAGAGGGCATTTTATTTCTATTGTGGAGCAAAACACCCATTAGACCAGTTTTCGATACATCTCTGAAATGTCTCCACACCTGTGAACTAGTAGGTGAAGTTCAGCACCTTCATTATGCCAGCAACGTCATTGCAAAGCATCAGTGCTTTTTCAGCTACGAAACAAGAAATAAAGCACGTTTTCTGTGTCTAATCTCACTGATTTTAGTACTTTGCTAGAGTAGATTATACACATGTACTCTCAAACCAAGCAGGTGCACCTTTTGTGTGCTTAGTTGTAGATCACACACTAAATCATTTAAATCTGCTTGTGTTAGTAAATGTGGCAATGTCTCACTTTTGCAGTGATATAGAGGATATCTGTTGCAGTACACACAATTTCTTCAGCAGCACTTACGTTGCTGCGACTCTGAATTTGATCTGGAGCCATTGAAGGTACTGGAAGGCTGTCAGAATGCTACACAGTCATTTCCACTGAAGGTAGATCTGGATAAACAATGTGCGTCTTTGATTTTTTGTTAGAAAAGCCCTGATTTTTTGTTAGATAGAAATAACAATGAGTAACTTGGTCTTTTGGCTCCCTCCCTTCCGTGGACACAGCAAACATCGACATGTTTTCTTCACCTTTCCACTGTCGAATTAGTTTGCCGTAGCATTTAGCACTACAGAAATGTGATGTCCATTCCTTATCTTGGTGTCCTGCCTCTATTCCAAAGTAATGTTTATTTCTTTATGACTGCTGAAATTTTCTTCCTATT
This sequence comes from Schistocerca nitens, assembly GCF_023898315.1. Taxonomy (NCBI): domain Eukaryota; kingdom Metazoa; phylum Arthropoda; class Insecta; order Orthoptera; family Acrididae; genus Schistocerca; species Schistocerca nitens. The sequence goes on along the minus strand of NC_064618.1, from coordinate 21,449,543 downwards.
TCTGACATAGATGGACTTCCCACAGATGTTAACAGTAGTTGTCTGGCTTATATTGATATCTCCAAAGACGTGGCATCTTCTGAAAATTTAAAAATACCTTTTTAATACTACTCCTGTATTACTTTAGTATTAGATAACTAGAGCAACGCTGGTGTGTAAAAACAACCAAAGTAAATCAGTTTAAATACAGAATGTTACAAGTTCAACTGTGCTCGGAAATATGGTGGATCAATTACTTTTTAGCCAAAACACACACTTGTTAAGAATGACACTAATTATGGTCAACACCACCATAGTAACACCGCTGCACCTGCCTCTGAGACACGTGAAGCTTTACAGCTGAGACTGCAACCAGCTGATGTCCTCTTAGCTTGTGAGCGATTGCAGGTGTCTTCACTACAGATGTGTGGCAGGGAGTAATCGGCTGACGTCTGCCTTGCTTCCCACCTGTTGTTGAACAAGAAATTGTCACTACTGGATCCGGCAACGTGCATATTTCTCTCTATAACGTCCCTGTGCTTGCCACGAACTGTAAATATGTACAAATTACACAAAAAGTATCCCTGACAATGAAATTCTGTTTCCAGATTTGAATTTCCCATGATAAATTTGTTTAGAATTGTGCATTTTGATATCAGAAGTACAACCCTTGTTAAACAATGTCATTTATTCATAAAGGTGATCAGTTTCAGCAGTTCTCTGTTGCCATCTTCGGATCTGCAAAAGATGTGACCGAAAATGCAAGGATACAGCAACTGACGTAACAACACACACAATTATATCCAAGATTTGCAATGCATGGAATAGCAACATACTTATGCTTACATCATTACACCACCTTCTCCTTCAGTACAATAAGTTGAACTATACAGTGTGTGTCCATGTTGGTATCATGAGCTATATTAGAATACAGCATGTAAGTTTTTTTAAAAAAAAGAACAGTTGTGCACATACATGTTATTGTGCCAATTGCAGTGCTCGCATTCATCACCACTTTATAATTGAGACATCCGTGCATTGTTAGTGATATGTAAGTACATCAGATGGCACAGTGTTAATACAAATTCACCTCAGATTAAGGCATTGATCTACTATTCCATATAATTACCTATGTCAATTCATATAAGTCAAGTTAGTAAACCAAAATTAAAAAAAAAAAAAAAAAAAACCTGCCTTTAAAATCATCTTCAACATTCATAAAACATAATTTATACATACTTTTTTACGTTATCATAGAAAATTTTTAAAAAACATTTTATAAAAATTCTTAATAATTGTGTAATGATGTAAACATTGAGATGTTGCTATGTCTCATTTTCAAATCTTGTATATAATCATGTGTGTGCTGTATCCTAGTATTTTCGGTCCCACTTCTGCAGTTTCCAAGATGGTGACAGAGCATTGTTGAAACTGGTTATCTATATGAATAAATTATTTTAGCGATCTTTACAATTGAAAATTTGTTCAGTGTTCATAATACTACAGATCGACCTGACACAGATGATGGCAGAAGTGTATAGGTTCAAAGTTGCCTAAGTATCAATATGAAAAGGAAAGTTGCTGCTCACCATATAGCGGAGATGCTGAGTCACAGATAGGCACAATTACAGCAATTTTCCATTGTTTAAATATCAAGGAAGAATTTTCTGGAGTAAACTTTGCCTCCAGTTATCTCAAGAACTATCCACTCTTGAAAGCTAAATTTTACATATTCTGCAGAGAAACTAATAGAAAGTAAAAACCCAAAAACACAGCTTTTTGTGACATTTGCTTCAAGAAATAATTGTGCCTGAACTTTGAATTTCTTGTTTCAGTGAATTATTTTATGTGAATACTATACCAAAACTTAAAACTGTACCATCCAAAGTATTGTACTAATACATTAACTCTCAGAAATGGAATTCAAGTATTCAGTGCAAGTCATCACCTAAAAAATGATGAAAACTGTTGCATTACCATTGCAAAATTTTAGCAGCCCTGTCTTAAAATGCTTCGAAAGCTCGAGTATTAAATATTGAGCTCCAAGACTTTGTGGAATTATTTATAACATGTAAAGGCATCTTAATGCCAATTTTGAACAGAATTGGAGATGATAGGGTAGGGGTGTTTTCCAAATTTGGACTACTCGACATGGAAAAACCATATGTAAATTTAAATATCAAAAATATGGAGAAACTGCCTACAAGTTGAATGGTAGTAAATACCCTGTACAGTCCAATTTTTCTACTCACTGCACTCTCCCCAAGTCTTATTTATGGCACAATGATGGAAACATGTCAGACATCGTCCAGCATCAGAGCTGTAACAGAAAATCGTGATGTCGGACATAGTCCGACAGTGGATCCGAAAGGTTTAATAAATTTCTATGGAGTTCCTTCAGTTTGGTTCAAAATTTATAGATCATTTTCAGAGGACCCAGCGTGTGTCCACCTGTATTAACCTTACAGGTCAGATGAGTATTCTCTGAACTTCATCAAAAAATTTCTGCCTCTCTGAGTGATGTAATTATCCCTACAATCAGTTTTATAGATGTCCATTTCTGAAAATTTCCTCACTTTGCTTCCTATATTACCTCATACAAGTGCACTCACCTCTTTGTTGTATGAAACTGCACTTTAACTTTTGCATCCGTAAAACTTCTAGCAGTGCACTCACATTTTGGACCATTGTGTATCGGAGAAATAGGTTTGTCTTTATTCAAAAGTTCTTTCAATGCCTTACAGTTCCCCCCCTTTTCTTTTCTGTTTTAAGCAACCTGCAGAAAAATATGTAATTCTCATTCTGAAGCCCTTTAATTTAGATATAGTTTGATACACCTATGGATCGAGGATCTAAATAGGTTTTTTATGTTCTCTTGTGTGTCAGTGCATGTTGGTTTAAGATGGCTGTCAATCATAAGCATGTTATTGCTGTATTGAATAGTAAGATCCAAAAAATTAATGCTCATTTCTTTTTCAAATTCCACCATATATTTAATTTTTGGGTGAACCCCATTAAGTTTTTTCAACAACTTCGTTAATGTTATGTCCATCCTCCTCCCCCCCCCCCCCCCCCTCCGCCTGGAGTCTGTTTTAACTGTTACCTCCATTCTTCAGACTAACTGATGTGAGAATCACCCCTTACACTGTGCCACAAAATATCCAGAACCAGAGCTTATGATTTCAGTTACACTATTCAGTACACCAATGCAGTCTGAGCTGGGAATATGTAGCAGACATGTCACTAGTTCCCATCATGTAGTGCAACATTGTCCACATTTGTGAAATATTTGTGGTGGAAATGTGGATACGTGGAATGGTAGCCATGTATGAACCTACATTGTGGGAGGGGATGGTGTGTTCTTTCTGTTGCAATTGGCTATGGCTAATTGTGTGTCAATTACAGATCCAAAGTTTTGGGGATTCGATCCAAATTCCCCCTCTCCCTCACTGTGCCCCCCTCCCCCCCCTTGCCCTTGCCCTTGCCCTTGCCCTTGCCCTTGCCCCTGCCCCTGCCCCTGCCCCCGCCCCCGCCCCCGCCCCCGCCCCCTCCCCGCCCCAGCCCCGCCCCCGGCCCCTGCTCCTGTCCAACCTCTGGCACTACTATACATATGCATAAAATGCTAAGTTTCAGGGTAATCGAGAAATTGTGAACCCCCTATGAATGGCATTGTAAAAGTTTGGAGGCAGACAAGGGCTTATCACTTCCAATATGACAGTGCCTGGTGGACTGCTGTATGTGGTGCTTAAAGAGACCTTTGGCTAGGTGACAGCTTCAGTTGTGGGATCACACATTGTGCCACTCGTGTTGCATTTGCAGTGGTGGTGATACTTTGATTGACCTCAACCCATCCAGTTGCTGCTCTACTAAAGTCATAATGAATCAGATGACACCCTCTACCTGCCCTTCAGTGTTTTTATTAACTGTATGGAGCAGTGTCACTCTTGAATTGAGTGTCTCCATGTCCAACAAATTGCTGAGGGCACACCCTATAGACTGGCTGTGAGAGATTGTCCCAGACCTGTGAGCTCCTGTAGCAGTTACTGGCCGCTTATGCTGCCCATGTTTTTAGCTTGGTCCGGCATCCAAACTGTCGTCTCCTGTTCCCGCAATCAGTCGTCCATCTACCAGAACGTCGGCCCCAGTCAGGTTGTACGATTGCGGTCCGCGTCCGAGAGCTTCTCTCCGGACTTGGGGCTTTACCTCTTCCGCCTCCTTTCCGGGCACCTCTGCGTACACCCCCATGGTGTGTGCCTCGCCCTCGCCTTCAGCTGGAATTGGCACAGGACCCGAAGGACTCAGTCCCTCCGGAGGCCTTCCGCCGCCGCTTTCTTTCCCTCCTTGCAATGTATCAGGGCTCTGGCATTGCGTACACTGACGGCTCGATGGTTGCTGGTCGTGTCGGTTATGCGCTTACTCTAGGGGACCTGCTGGCTGCAGCGTTTACATTGCTGAGCTGGTCGCCCTCTTTCGTACCCTAGAGTATATCCGCTCCTGCTGAGGTGAGTCCTTCGTGATCTGTAGCGATTCCCTGAGCGGTTTACGAGCTCTCAACCAGTGTTTTCCTCGTTCTCGTCTGGTGATGGCTATCCAGGAGTCCCTGCATACTCTTGCGCGTTGCGGCCGCTCTGTGGTCTTTGTTTGGACTCCGGGCCATGTTGGGATACCCGGAAATGAAAATGTTGACCGCCTGGCGAAAGAGGCCACCAGTACACCATCTCTGGACATTGGCCTCCCGGAGACTGATTTGAGGGCAGTCCTCCGCCGACACATTTCCTCGCTTTGGGACGCTGAATGGCGCGGTCTGGCCACCCTTAACAAACTTCGTGCCGTCAAGGAGACAACGACTGTGTGGCCCTCCTCCTTGCGCATCTCTCACATGGAGTCTGTCGTCCTCTGCCGACTGCGCATTGGGCACACTCAGCTGAAGCACAGCCACTTGTTGAGCCGTGAGGACCCACCTCTGTGTCGCTGCGGCTCCATTTTATCTGTGGTCCACATTTTATTGGAGTGTCCGCTTTTAGCTGTGCTCAGGCAGACCTTTGCGCTGCCTGATACGCTCCCTGCCCTTTTATCTGATGACCCTGCTATGGCTGGCTTAGTTTTATGTTTTATTCAGGCAGGGGGCTTTTATCGTCTCATCTGAATGTTTGTTATGTCCTTTTGTGTTGATTCTGGCTTTTGGCCTACGATTTTAGTCTGCGTTTTTAATGTGTTTCCCGGTGGTTGGCTTTTCCTTTTTTGTTTCTATGGTCGGCCAACCACCGTCACACACTGTGTGATTTTAATTTGTTTTGTCTGATCTCTGTCGGAGTATTTCTTGTCCTGTGTTGTCTGATGTCCTTCCTGTTGTTCGTTTTTATTCTCTTTGGGTGGTTTTAATTTTTTTTGGAAAAAGGGATCGATGACCGTCGCAGTCTGGTCCCTTTAATCCCACAAACCAAACCAAGTCCAGTAGCAGTGGTGTGTGTACTCTTGAAAACAGCTGCTTCTCAGCACCTTTCATCAGTAACTCCCCATAGAAACACTACTGTGCAAATGAGGCACATAGAAATCTCATTGTTCTCTAGCAGTAGTCATTTCTTTCTTCCTTTCAGCCTATGGCAGTTCACAAAGTGGCCCTTTTTATGCATTTCTTTCTGTTTGGGAAAAGAGCTGTTGTTCTGCGTTCACTTGTATGTCTTCTTGCATTTTGTCAGGCCTGCGTTTACTGTCACATTAATCCAACCCCTGTTTGCCAGTATGACAGATAAAAATAGTGTCCAGGACTAGGACTTTGCCTTTCATGGGCAAGTGCTCTACTGTCAGAGTTATCCGAGCTTGTCACTCGACCCACCCTCACAGCTTTAATTCCACCAATACCTCATCTCCTACCTTCTAAGTTTCATACAAGTTCTGCGTAACTTACCTGCGAAAGGCAAAGGTACTGTGTTTGAGTCGTACACTGGCAGACAGTTTTTATCTGCCAAGAAGTTTCACATCAGCATACTGTCAGCTGCAGAGTGAAAAATTCATTCTGGCAATATCCCCCAGGCTGTAGCCAAGCCGTGTCTCTGGAGAATGCTTCTTTTCTGGAACGCTAGTTCCACAAGCTACACAAGGGAATTTTTGTGGGGTTTGGAATTAGGAGATGAGGTGCTGGTGACAGTAAGTCTGTGTGGGAAAGGGCTGGGAGTCGTGTTCAAGTAGCTCAGACAGCAGACCACTTGGCAAATGTCCTGCATTCGAGTCCCAGGCCGGCACACAGTTTTAATCTGCTGGGAAGTTTTTTGTGGGTGTACCCTTCGTATCGAAGTGAAAAATTCACTGGAAGCACTTACATGCTATGTAAACAACAGAAAGTTGTTTCTTGTTTGCATATGGTAGGACAGTTCACCTTTTTTTTCAGAAATGTGTCCTGTCCATGCTCTTCTCCATTTTTTATGAGGAGAATTCTGTTTGCAGGTCCATAGCTGTTAAAGCATTTGTTTTGGAAAGGGAAGTTCCAGAGCGCATGAGAATGGGGCTGCAACCCCAAATCTAGTCATGAAAAATTAAATGTAAATAAATAAAGTAAAACAAATTGTATCTGTGAACCTCTATTTCCAAACAGAAGTCTTGGTGATTGACCTGTCAAGTGTTACCAGTTATTTTAATTCCTAGGGTGCTTATCTAGAATCATTTTCACTCCTATATCTGGCCTCATTGCAGGTGAAACGTGTGCTTCCATCTTGGTTGGCTAATCCTTCTGTTGTTTCTGTTAACTTGAAAGAACTTCACACAAGAGTCGACGATATTGACGGATTGGATGAGGATATTGTTGCCGAGATGAAAGAAAATTATATTACGCACCTATTTCCTGGTTGGTACTAATGTTTGTACACATTTAATTGAGTGTAATTTTATGTACAATCAAACATATTAAGAATTATTATAAATATATAATTTGTGGTTACTTATTTCACTAACATAAAAATTAATACTTTTCAGTTCAAGCACAGGTTATTCCATGGCTGCTTTCATCTGCCAACAAGCCATCAATGTACTGGCCCAGCGACATATGCGTGTCAGCCCCGACAGGGAGTGGAAAGACACTGGCATTTGTTCTTCCCATTGTGCAGGTGAGTAGGTATACAGATACATACTTCTGAGTTTCTACATTTCTCCACAGTTTTCCCTTTTATAAAAAAATACTACTATTGTTGGATCCAGCATTTTCTTTTTATATAAAAAATTGATACCATACTGGGAGCAGCATTAGTGGCCGCTGGAGGAGTAAATTAGAAGAATATTTGTTTTGCCTTTTGTACAAGGCCACCCGCCCATCCCCCGTCCACCACTTACTTTCTTGTGCTGATCCTCAGTGCTCAGTGGACTGTGAGCCATGCCCATGCCATCACACTGGCACTGCTGCATCCTACCAATTCTGAATAGGCAAAGAAATCTGAAGAGAGTAACAGTCATTTATTGTATTTTCAAAATAATTTTAATGAAGGTTATGACAAAATGTATCATTAATGTACATATTTCTATTTTTAATTTCAGTTTAACTTGAGCAGTACAAATATTTAAACTTTCATCAGTTCTGTTTATCTGTTTTAACTTCACTACAATGCATAAAATATCGGTTCTCTGCTTCCCATTGTTAATATCTACTGAGATGTCAACACAGGCAGTGTTCACCCTGCAACATCTTGGGCATGAGTTTATAAATTGTTAGGAGGAGAGAAGGAATAGGTTTAACAAGTCCAGTGTAAAAGAAGGAACAGTAACAGCCAGAGTACTTTTTAATTACCTTATTCTGAAGAACTAATCGATAGACTGGAGAGACTGCACATTTATAAAGGTATTGATATTTTCAAGCTTCCAGAGCCAGTGGCTCCTTCTTCTGGCAGAAGGGTTGAAGGGGAAGAAAATGGGGTGAAGGAAAAGGACTGGTGAGGTTTAGGAAATGGAGAGAGTTCAGAAAAGTTGCCTAGAACTGCAGATCAGGGTGAAGCCATGTTCCAATGGTTCTGCATATGCACTCATAAGTTTGTTTGTTTGTTTGTTCCAGTTGGATCTTTCAAACGGTAATTGCCCTTCAGATACTGCCATATGTCCTCCTTGCATGACTTTGGCTGAGTCAAGGCTCATCCACATAAATAATTTTGTTATTCCAACAGAAAATAGTAATAATAATAATAATAATAATAATAATAATAATAATAAGTGGCCAACTGGCGTATGATGTTTTAGGAAGATAATGTAATCACAATTTTGGAACCATGCCTGGAAGGAACTCAGGTTACTATTGACCTCTGTACTCAGTGTTTTATAAATTACTGGATTGGCGAATTGTGTTTGCATCCAAGAGACTATTGATAAAATAATCCTAATCGAACAAGATGGTTTCAGAATAAGTCAGTTGCTAGGATCAGAAACTCTCACCAAACACACTGATGGAATCAATTTGAGAGAGGCCTCAAATCAGCTCAGCTTTCAGCCTATGACGCTATAAGAGAAGATTTGTTCTGAAGTCAGTTGTAATTCCATGTCAAGCTAGCAGTTCTACTCAACAGCATGTCTTTGAATGGAAAAGCTAACAGGTGGAGGACCCTGAACTATATTATGCCCCAAGAGACTGTTCTGACTCCCATTGTGTTTAATTTGCATGTCTGTGACATACCAGCTACTAACTCCAAGAAAATCAGTTTCGCACCTGATCGGACATTAAGATGACAGAACAAAGATATTACTCATTCTAGGAGTACACTCTCAAGTGACCTTGCCACACTGAATTTAGTACTGTGGAAATTGGTACTGTAGCCAAAGCCAAGTTATTTGATGGGTTTAAAGTTTCCCATAACTACTTTGATAAATGTGTCATCTACTCCACAAAATATCCAGAAACAAAGGGGCAACAAAAAAGCTGCAATTTTCCTTTTCTTAAAATGCATAGAATAAGAAATTGAAGCTACACTTTCAGAAGATCAGTTTGGATTCGGGAAAAACAGGGTAACCAGAGAAGGAACACTTCTTCTGAAATGATCCGAACTACATTTATAGCTTTTATGTGCATAGAAAAGACTTGGATAATGTCAAATGGAACAAATCATTTGTGGTTTTAAGAAAGCAAGAATAGGCTATGAATATTGAAGAATAATATGGAACCTTATCAAAAAAGAGACAGTTATTATTGATCGAAAGACAAACAAAATTATGCATTTTCAAGTATTATGTTTAACCTGTGTACCGAATGGGCTCTTAAAAGCATCAGGAAAGATCCACAGACATGTATACAATATAGTGTCAAAGAATAGATGTCTTAAAATATACTTACTATATAGCTGTCGTAGCTGAAAGTGCAAAATCTTGAATCCATGTTAATTAAAATGGATAAATAAGTCGATAAGAAAAATTATGACTTGTGATAAAGAAGAACAAGCTGAAGTCCAAATGTTTTATCTAAGTAACAACCTACTTGAGCAAGTTCACTCATTTACATATTTAGTAAGGAAGATCAATAGGGATGGACAGAGCAAGCAGAAGTCAAAAGCAAAAACTTACTTCAACAAGAAGATGAAGTAGATCTTAAAAATCACCAGCCTTGAAACAAGAAAACATAATATGTTTTCACAGTCATAATATGCCACACTCAAAACATATGCTTTGGGATATGTTTTGTGTTGTAACTGCGACCAGGACGGTCGCTGGGTAGCACTGCGGCAGGACGTGCGGAGAGGCCTGCGAACAACAACACAACGGAAAAGGACGGACATGACCAACGTAGGACAGAACGGATACAACAAGACCGAACAACAGAGTCACAAGGCAACAAACTCATAGACGAACCAGGAAGAAAGCAGTCTAGCGCACGCGAGGTGTAAACCGTTGTAAGCGAGATTAGACTGACTCGATGAGCGAGTGGCCTGCGCTTAAGTACTCTCTCGGGGGCACCGCTATTGGCCTCTGGGACCACGTGTTCCACTGTGGCGCCACCACACTAAAAGTGGGCCAGGAGGCGCAAGCCGCCACAGCTTACGGTGCAGCGACCTCTATGGGTCTTCGACGTCCATGACGTCTGGCGCGGATTCAAATTCCGCGGCGCACGGTACCAGATTTTGGGTGTGGCATATTATGACTGTGAAACCTGGATCCTGCTGACTGAGCAAGAGAAGAAACTAAATTCTTTTGAGCTGCATGTGCTCAGAATAAACTTGTGTCTCGTGGTTACAAAGAGATCATTAAAAGAGTGACTGGGAAATGTGTGGAAATCAGTTACCCAGAGAGGAGTGCAACTTATTGACCATATGATGAGACGCAATGGAATCCTGAACACAGTAATAGAAGGGCATGTTAATGGGAAAAGATCTAAAGGAAGACAGTGACTAAGCTACATAGACCAAATTGTGAAAGACATTGGATGCAAGGTGTACAAAGAAATGAAGATTACATTGGTAGATGTGAAGAGTGAAGATCTGCTGCTAACAAATCCTTGGACTGCACAGAAGGTGATTCAGGTGCCAAATATTGAGCCCATACAGGGGAAAGCAGTGCACATGCAAATAAGATGGATGTACGTCTTCTGAAAGAGAACAATTACTATCACCGTCAGATCAACTGCGATTCAGCAGATACCAGTTTTATTCCATATCAGTTCTCTGGATCTCGAAGAAATGCTGGTTGCAAATTTTTAAGAAGACAAGAATACCTTAAGACCTCACTCAGTTCCTAGTAGTGTTTTCCAGAATCCAGCAGCTATGCACCTGAAGTCATTGTAAATGACCATTAGTGGATCACAGGTATTTTCAGTGTCATCAAGAAGGGGAAAGTGCACTGGAATGAACACACATGCCACAACACCCATCTCATTCTCAACCCAATTAAGAAGATTGCAGGGTTTGATCTTTCCCATTGTATGTGGCAGAGACTTGACTGCATCTCAACAGGACGAGGTAGATCTTGAAGAGGTGGATTTTTATGGAAATACTGTGTATCACTGTGGTGTGGAGGAAGAGGCAATAAGACTGTGGAAAAACTGCTTAGTCCACACATGTAAAGACGACCTGAAATAGTTGAAAGAAGTTATACCAAGTGCTGCCATCAAGTTGTAAAATTTAAACATTCATGTGACTATTTTTTGTGACTCAGCAAACCATAGACATTTTCGTAGCAAAAACTGCTTCAGCTGTGCGACTAAGTACACCCACATATTAGTTGAAAGTAACGTGCATTGTCATCTCACATTGGAAGCACTATAAGTAATTACTGCGATGGCTTGTTATTGACATCATTAAATTTATTGAAGATACGAAAGCGAAATAAGGGACAGTGCTAATGGAAAAGTGATGGACCGTGAAAACAAAATGTTAAAGTTGAGGCAGTTGTGTGCAAATTACAAAAGGAGGAACACAGTGTTGAGCGAAGTAGGATTCAGATACCCACTCAAAGAAAAAAGCAGTTCAGTCCACATGACAAATACCCCGTTGACAATACAAATAAATTAGTTAGCAATTTCTGCAGTATTATGAGCAATATGAAGAAACACAAATGTACAAATTTTATTACACAGATCTGGACTTCAAGGCTAGTGCAGAGACTGAAGAGAGAAAAAAGATTAGAGCTGTAGGATTTGATTTTAAAACATGCTACATTAAACAAGTTGTCATGTGCAAATGAGGTGACATAGTTTCAGAAAAGGCATAGTACACTGAAATTTTCCAAAAAGAAAAGAGGGCATAAGAATTAAAGTAGCCATTGTTTTATTCAGACGAACTGAAAATTATGCTTTGACACTGTGGATAAATGTTGACGAGGTAGTTAGAACATTGGGAGATGGCATTAGCAATGCTGAGCGCACCCATTGGGTGAATCCGAGGCTTCTGACAGCACGCACTCTTGGTGAGACCAAGACACGTTTCTCTACTTTCCTGTGTGAAACTTGCTCTCATAGTTTAAGTTCAATGAACTGACATTTACTTACGAGTATGTCTTGGAGACACTTATCATCAGGCAGGTGAAAATTTTAGTTTTGCTGCAAGAACCCCTTTGTTAAGCATAACAAGATACATTGTCAGGTGAAATGAAATTTTAAATTTACCTAAACAGAAACTGGATGTAAGACTCTACCAGCTCAATTATATCACTGTATGATAAGTTGGCCTCCACTAGGCATTACATCACACACTTCAAAGAAACATTTGTAGAAAGATTTCTGGGCTGCTTCACCCGTGCACTTCAGGTGAGAACATATATTCCAACCTCTTCCCAACAGCCTTAGTAAATTGTATTTTAAGCATGTTCCTTATAATCAGAGCGATATGTCGTCGTATGCTGTCCTTTAGATCAGGAAGAGTCTGAACACATCCCTGATAGACATGATATTTCAGATATCCCCACAGCCAGAAGTCACATGAATTTTGGTCGGCATGTCTGGAAGGCCACAAATTCTTTAAATTGCCTTGAGGTGATGCAGTTGTTAATGAAAGTTTCTCAAAGCTAGCCTTTCACCTGGCATGTGACATGTGGTGTCACCTCATCTTCCTTGAAAATAGTGGTGTGGACACAGTTGTGTTATTGCAAACTTGGAATCAAGTTTTGTATAAGGAGTTTCTTATAATGTGTGGTGTCACTTACACCTAACACGCACATGAGGCATCAACTCCTTGAAGAAAACGGACTGAGAATGAAGGAGCTTGTGAAACCACACCACACAGTGCAGTGAGTGTTCAAGCACAACGTGTGGTGGAATAGAACCCTATATTCGATAGTTCTGGGCATTTGTGGCATCATGTGGTGTAAAATGTGCCTCGTTCATCCAGAGTATGTTCTCCGGCCACACTTCATCCATTTCCATATGTGCCATAAAACAAAGTACAAAGTCACGGCCTTGTAACTTATCTCAGGGCTTCATTTGGTGCACATTCTGAATCATGTAGGGATAACAATGTAAAATGTGCCGCAAGATGTTTTGAATTGTAAATAATAGATTTCAGCTATCAGTCGTCCTTTGGAATTTTTATTGGCAGATCTAGATTTCAGCTAGAAACTAGCCATTCTCAATGCACTATCATTTTTACTCAATGTATGTAATTACATTGAGCAAAAATGATAGTGCATTAAGAATGGCAGGTTTCTAGCTGAAATCTAGATCTGCCAATAAAAATTTCAAAGGACGAATGATAGCTGAAATCTATTATTTACAAGTCAAAATAACAGTCGCTGCGTGCAACAGCGTCTGAATGGAGGGTAACCTGATGAATCTTTCGAATTGTTGCCCAGGGGAGAAACAGTTCCCAGGACAGCTCGAGTACTTGCTGCAGATTTTGAGGCAACTTCATCAATAACTGCCCAGGGGAAGCAGCCGCCTCTCTCTTGCTGTAGCACCACCTAGTTTCATCTGTTTCTTCAAATTTCTTGATTGTATTTCTGTAGCCCATTTATTGACACGGGGCCTCTTAGCAGCTTTTTCTGTCGGCAATATTACCGAATGCAGTGCTGCTAGTGCTGCCATTCTGGTAAAACTACTTTACGGATAGTGAATGGTCTTTCTTCCCAGTGGCCGTTACATTTGGTGCAGACAACTTCTTCTTCCATTGCATTTGGTACAGACGTCAACCTTCTTAACCCTTTACATCAACAGTCACTTCACAAATGAAATCAACACATCACCAAGTGACAAACAGCATACTCCGCGAGTGCACCAACTAATGAATGTACCTACAATGTTTTAGCATCCTGTAATGTGCCACACTGCAGCACTTGGGACACCATCAGTTTATAACCACCTGTTACAAATGACAAAAAATTCTGTATTAATCTTTGCTGGGAAGGAGAGCAATCTGCCAACATAGAAATCAGCTCAGAGCAGAGCAGTCACACACACACACACATAAATTGCTGAAATTTTTAAAAACATAATTTCTTCCATGGTGACAGTCAGTATTCAGTCACAGGAATTGCTCAGAAAATAATTGTCTTTGTGGAAAGATACAGTGCACTGATGACTGTTGTGATATTTTAAGCCAGCACCACAGGAAAACAAGTCTGACATATTATTCTGTCAAATAAATAGCTACCACATACTGAAACATTAAAATAATTTATTACTGTCCGAAACAAACACAACTCGTCCAATCAATATCAGATTCATGGAAAAGATCTGAACATATTGTGTTATATTTTTATGGTACGGAAAGTTCTGGCAGAATGTAAATTGTGTAGAAGTAAAGGAGACCACACAATTAATACCAGAAGCACTGAGCCATCAGTAGACACACAACAGAAATGAAAGCTTTCCTAACTTTCGTAAACACACACACCTGTGTATTTACATTGGGGGTATATTACAATATAGGTGCACAGAGATTTCATGTGTGTGTGTGTGTGTGTGTGTGTGTGTGTGTGCGCGCGCGTGCGTGCGTGCGTGCGTGCGTGCGTGCGTGCGTGCGTGTACGCGCGCGCACCTGTGTGTGTACTCTTGCTAGTCAAGGAATTACGTCTAGCAAAGTTTTAATTTTCTTTCGTCTGTGTTTGTCGCTGACTCAACACTTCTGCTATTCGGTGAATGGTGTCCTTTACTTCTAAACAATTTTGTTGCTTCCCAGTCTTTTTGTCCCAATCTCTTGACCCGCCAGCCTTTCTTTACACTGTCTTTTGGCGCATGCATATTGTAAACATAAAAATTTGACACCATTGAGTGAGAACATGAAAACAAAAATTCAATATTTAAACAAAAAGTTTCTTACTTGATTGCTAAAGCATTTCTCTGTGGGTGGGAGCAGCTGACTTACAGCTGTTTTTCATAAATCTGCAGAACTATTCATTTTTATTTCCAGGAATAACACTTGAAGAACATGTACACCTGACTCCAGGTGTTTGAAGCTCAACAACATGGTGAACTGCAGTTGTGTGTGACTACACAACTTCAGCATTATGGCATCGCCATGGATTCTAACTTCCTTGATTTTTGAATTCACAGTGTGCAGAGGGTATTGTTGTGCCATATAGACTTGTAGTGTGTGATGGCGGTCCACTTTGAATGATAACATACTGTAAGTAGTTACTACCTGACCTCTCCTCTCCTAGTTTCTCAGGCATAAACACTGTAGTGCTGCAACTCTGGCCAAGTTTTCAGTTTGCTTTGCCTGTCAACACATTGTGTACCTGTTTGTTTATGTTTTGTAATGCCACACACTGGTGGTGGTGGTGGTGGTGGTGGTGGTAGAGGCCAATGATGATTTCCTTTTTTGAAGGGGTGCATTTTATCAGAAAAGTTGTCCTATCAGATCTCTCCACCAGAATGTGTCTTAATCGTTGTGGGACTTTTTATTTAAGACTTGTTAATAATAATAATAATTATTATTATTATTATTACAATAATATTAATAATGATGATAAGGTTATAATAATAATAATAATAATGTTTTAATAATAATAATGTTCCTGTTGGAGTGATACTTTTTTCTTGCATCACATGTTTCCATTCCCTTTCTGCACCCTTGCTCAAAGTCAAATATTGCGTTCTCTTGCTGTTACAACTTGCAATGCTACAAAGACATCTTTGTTCTGCAAATAACTGTGAGGTGCATGGCAGAAGGTACGTCCCATTGTACCAGTTTTTAGGTCTTTTTCTCATTCCATTTAGGTATGGAAAAGGGGAAGAATGAATTTTCAAATACCTCAATACGTACTGTAATTAACCTAACCTCGTCCTCAGGATCCTTATGGGAGCTATATCTGAAGTGCTGTGTATTCCTAGAGTCACCACTTAAAACCAATTCTTGAAACTTTTAAGTAGGCTTTCTCAGGATAGTTTACGTCTGTCTTCAAGAGTCAGCCTGTTCAGTTTCTGCCGAAACTCTCCCATGGATTAAACAAACCTGTTATTCGTGCTGCCCTTCTCTATATACATCCAATATCCCCTATTAGTCCTATTTGATGTGGGTCCCACATATGTGAGCAGTATTCTGGGATGGGTAGCATGAGTGGTTTGTAAACAATCACCTATGTGGACAGGTCGCATTTCCCCCCAAGTCTACCACTTGCTTTACCCATGACTGAGCCTGTGTGATCATTGCATTTCATGTCCCTACGAAGTATTACACCTATGTATTTGTATGAGTTGAGTTGAACAATTCCAATAAAGACCTGACAGAACTAAGCATCCATTAATAAATCAAGGTGTTACTGAGAAGATGATTGCACTAGAAATGAGTATCAGCATAGTGAGCAGTAACAGGCCCACCATAGGGCTTCCACTGGCAGTTTCCGTAGAAGAGAACGTGAGGATGGGAGAATTGGGCTTACCCTCCTAGCCGCCACTTTCACTGCTCCCTGGTATAGTAATAGCTTAAATATTGATAATAGTCATATGTCTTCAGGTTTGGGCAATAACTATTTTAATTTTTGTTCCAGATTTTACGGAAACGAGTCATTCCGTGTATCAGAGCTCTCATAATTTTGCCTGTACAGGATTTGGCGATACAAGTTTACAAAGTCTTTAAAACATACTGCTCAGTAACAAACCTTAAAGTGGCATTAATAACTGGACAGAAGTCATTTGTAATGGAACAGCAGCAATTAATTAAAAAAAGTAAATATTCCACTTCTTGTATTTTCCTGTCAGTAGTGAGAAACTGTAGTTTTTTTCTGATTTTACTATATTTCCCATAATGCCTTTCTGTGAAAAATCTGTTGCCAGAATTAGAATTGCATTTGCTGCAGCAAATTACTGATGAACAAGTTTCTCCTTTAATAAGCAGGTACCTCTGTTTGTCAACAATCTCATAATTAGGTGGAGGATATTTAATGGAGGACCAGGGCATTCTTTTACTACGAGCCCACCCAACACTCAGATGTTTGTAATTTTTTTTAAATTTATGATATGATATGTAAAGTTCAGAACTCAAATATCCATACACTTTAGCAGTTCAATGTGACTCTCAAAAATTCTCGAGAAAATCAACTTTGTAGTTTTCCGAGGAACTTCAGGAACTTTAACTCTATAAAATGAAGGGGATTTTTCACAACAGGCACTGTGGCTCAATGGGTTGTGTTTGAGGATAGTAATTATGTAATTAAAGGATTGTTGGTTCAAATCTCACTATGATTGTATTCGCCCCCCCCCCCCTTTCTCCCCTGAAAATGTACTTCATTTAAATATAAAATTTATCAAATATATGCTAATTAACACATACCTAATCATTATGTTTATGAAAAATGCCTTCTTGTTTCTAATTACATCATGCGTTCAAGATTCTGGTTTTCATTGCAAATATATATTCTTAATTATTGCCCTTATATAAATGGTTGATGGTAAAGTTTGTTTAAATTAAAATTACGTTATAAATTCATTAATAAAATTTTATAAAATATCAATAATTAAGAAGTTACATTTGCAATGAGAACTGGAATTTGCATGTGATATGCAATTGTTAACAAGATGGTGTACATTTTTCATGAAAAATAATGATTAGATATGTGTTAATTAGCATATAATTGATGAATTCTTTTACGCCATCTCGTTGTCTCTGTAGAGCTGTACCATGAGAAGCAAGGAGAGGTGTTTGGTGGCCGGTATCCTCTATCTCTAACACAAGTTGCGCGCAGTTATTAACTGGGTTCTTTATTAACGTAAGAATAGAAGTCTACTTAACTTGTGGTACAAGCTCTTCTGTATAGTCTACGTTAGCTTCACTGCTGTTGCAGTACAAAGTCCGCTATGAACACAGTTATAGTTCTATTTGCTGCCTGTCTCTGAGCTAGAGGCTGTGATTGCGGCTCCGACTCTGTGACACACTGGAGCTCACTCGGTGCGACAGTCTCGAACTCATTCCAACAGACTCGGGCCCTTTGGTTTGCGGCAGAATGGAAGTATATGATTCTTGTAATGTGCATTTTTTTCTCTTAGGAAAGCATAGTTTTAAAGTAATTCTATATATGATTTTTAAAATTTTAATTCATAAGGGAACTCTTCCCCTCCCCCCCCCCCCCCCCTTTTTTTACATGAAAGATAAAAGTTTACAGCAGGTTGTTAGGTTTAAGTGCTTGTGATTGATAGCTGTTTCTCCTCCATATCACAACCTATATTGTTATTCTTTGTGACAAGAAACAAAACTTTTATCAAAAATATGGAACATTTACATTTTATTTTATGTATTTGCATTTGTTATGGGGTCAGCTTTAGAAAAATAAATGCCAATATTTTTATACTGTTTTCTTTGGAATAAAGTTTGCATGCTCCATATCAGTTCAGGCAGGGGCTACCTTCATAGTCTCAGATGTTCTTGTGTTCAACATATATTAAAATTCGGAATAAAATATAAAACATGAGGTTTTTTTTAGTTCAGGAAAAAGTTCCTGGTCGCCAAGGATGGTACATCCATCAACATTTGTCATGTGTCATTTAACGCATATTAAAGTGTTCTGTATGTGGAATGGTTCAAGGCATTTTTTTTTTTAATTCAATGACTAATTTCCTAATTGCCTGAAAAAGATACAGTTTGAAATTTCTAATATTCCCCCCCCCCCCTCCTCAGTGGGTGATTGAAAAGAAGCAATAAATCATACAAAGTTGGAACTAATAAAATGGCGTGATTATCAGTTGAACTGTGTTGAATCTTCCAAATCATGTAATGCCCTCTGAAACAATGTGCAAGCTTCCAGATTTGTAGAAGGTAATGGAACTCACCAGAAAAATCTGGAAAACTACAAGGGAAAAAAGAGATGATGTTCAAATAAATAATATATACAGGGGTCCAGAAAAATTTAAACACTCTTTGATAGTCAGTATTAATGAAAAAATGACATACCATTACAATTCTTGCATTTCCGGGGGGGGTGGGGGGGGGGGTGACCCCATTAGCAACCAAACAGTGTCAATGCTGGTGAACTGTTGATTAAACTACAGCTGTCAGTGTTGATGGCATGATAGCCGCACGGGATGCATTGGTGGTTTCTCATAGCTCATTGCATGTAGCTGGCTTCTGTTCATAACCTTGATTTTTCAAGGTCCCCTGTGGGTAGAAATCAAGAGGTGTAAGTTGTGGAGGCTGTGATGGGTACTCAGCAGCTCCTCTTCAACATATCCATCCTCCAGGTAGATTTTCATCCAAGTAGGTTGCAACCTGTCTGTGGTAGTGAGGT
Source organism: Schistocerca nitens (assembly GCF_023898315.1). NCBI lineage: Eukaryota > Metazoa > Arthropoda > Insecta > Orthoptera > Acrididae > Schistocerca > Schistocerca nitens. Next base: position 21,430,457 of record NC_064618.1, on the reverse strand, counting down.
GGAGTGCACTCTCGTTGTAGGTAAAATTTTTCATTTCAAAACATCTTTCACATTGCAGGTAAGACTGATGTTTGCAGCATATAAAGATACACCTCATCAGTTATGCTACTTCTAAAACAGTCTGGAACCATTGAACTAGTTCTGCATGTTTACCCAGGGGAGGACTCAAAATTGAAAGCTCTGTTGGTAACAGGAAAACAAATATAGCAATTCACCAAATATGTTGTCCAGCAATACCTGTAAGCCTTTGTGAACATTCTGCTGATTTATTGAGTTGTAGGGTCGTTTGTGGAAAGGATTGTGTTCGAAAAGTCTTCTGCTGCAGGCTACAGGAGAGTGAAACGTGTAGGCTGATTACATATCCATAAAAGAGCGATATGTAAGAATTAAAAAAAGGTGTGAATATGAATGTTCATTTCAAGACACTCTTTGAAAGTGAATATGTTTCCCGTGATGAAATGAAATCAACAGTAATGAGACAAAGTAGTCACCTCCTATGGTGTGAATGAAGTGGTCAGTTTTAGAGGTTGCTATCAGTTCTATTAAGAAACAATGGTCATTTAAGTTACCAAGACAGCATAAAGAAATGACTGAACATCAAAACATATGTGGTTACTCTTCAAAGTAGAAATTCTTTTTTTAGAAGTGAATACATGAAAATAAAATTAGTTACTTCTAGGTAATAAAACATCTAGAGCTGTTGAATTGTATGCATCCTATGAGGAAGGTACAAGTTGTAAAACTCATCACATTTTCCCTGTCAGAGAAAAACGTGTAGCACATTCCATCTGTGCTAAAACACATGGTGGACCAAGGAAGAAATGTAAGATCTGCAAAAGGAGTTCTTGGAAAACAATCTCCTTATTAACAAACAATGGAAAATCCAGGAGAAAATAATGACAATATTATGAAAAGATAGATAATGGAAATGTTGAGCTGCAGATAGGCACAACAGAAAGGATTTGGCCAAAAATTCTTCTCCCCTGAATTAGACAACACACACACACACGTATTCACGCAAATGTAACTCTCCTGCATATGATCACTGTCCCAGGCTGTGTATGTGGGGGGTGAGGGGGTGTGTGTGTGTGTGTGTGTGTGTGAGAGAGAGAGAGAGAGAGAGAGAGAGAGAGAGAGAGATTCAGAAGAAGGCTTTATGGATGAAAACTTATTTGTTTAGCAGTCTTTTTACTGTGCCTATATGCAACTCAACATTACCATTATCTGGTGAGTAGCAATACTGTCACAAAGTTTTTAAAGTCTTGGTACTACTCACAGCTTTGAGAAACTTTAGGTACTGGGAGAACTTAAGCCTATAGAAGGATTCTTTCAGTAGGTGTTAATGCACCTATATTGTCATAGTCTGTTAAGTTATTTGTTGGTTTTCTTTACTGCCTTGTACTACTAGTTATTTCTTCATAGCTTGCACCCCTCGTATCTAATGGAATGCCTTTCATATGTTTTGCATTCCTAGGTTTGATCACCATCTGGCCACTGGCTCACATTTTCCTAATCACTTAAGATGGTTCCTTTTAGAAAGACACAACCATTTAATTTCCCTCGTCACCCCTGTACAATCTGAGCTATAGTCAACAGCATTTATGACCGTTGAGCCGAGGATGTGCAGTAGACAGCTTCACGGCTAGCCAATTGGTACTCCGTCAGTTACTGCATTCCGTACTGTGTAAACTTCCATCATATTTGATTTATTCCCATTGTGACTGAAACACCTATGAGGCACCAAGTGTTTCACAAACAGGCAAGGGACCTTATTTTTAAAGTGTACTCATTCTTCAAACGTGAAGCAGATTCAGGCGAGCTGGTCTGTGATGTTGCTGAAGTCCATGAACCTAATGCATTTGCTGTCTACACACTTTCATCTGAGTTAACAACGCAGCATTCCTCGTGAGCTGTGTGGCCAGACACCATTAAAACCGTTGCCAACTGTAGCACTCTGTCTCTGAAGGCATCATTTATGTTTCATTACATTCCACGGTTCATTCACTTTTAATGCTTGATTCTCCATAAGTCAAATAATGTCAGTTGTGTGGACACTGAGTATCCTTTGGCTAAGCCACTAGTAGTACTGGGCCTTATTTTATATTGTTCCAGATTCCACATTCGGGCCACAGAGTCTCGTTGATATTGTTGTCACGACACCTGGCAGACTAGTCGACCATCTTAAATCTACTCCAAATTTCTCCTTGAAGCACCTGAGGTTTCTGGTTATTGATGAAGCTGACAGAGTAATGGAGTGCATTCAGAATGACTGGCTGTATCATGTGAACAAAAACATCTATGGCAGTAAGTATATATACATATTGTTCCATTTTAAATAGCACAAACTTTGATTTTAAAAAAATGCTCTATTAACTATGTAGTGCATAGAACCGCTATTTGCATCACACCAGGCATTTGTTTTTGTGTTTCAAGAGCCACTTGTAGTAGTTAGATCACCCCAGTCAAGTGATAGCTGTCCTAGCAGCAGTGCATCAGAGTACTTTGAGTTGACACAGCTTCCACAAAAAGCTACTTACTTTACATTTTGTCAGTGTTCTTTAGCTTCAAATCCTATATTTTGTGTGTGTCTGTGTATTTATTGGCCATCTTTAGTATGAATGGGAACTGTGATTGCTGTGTTCAGATGACCCTTCGCTTACAGCTCCAGGCAATGTTGACTTCAGTTAATCCGAGGGACATCCAGCATGACCCATGTGTACCCCTATTGGTCCACTACTGTGGCTGCCTCGGGTTCTGCCTGTACTGAGGTTGATCCCTCACCTGCAGTCAAGTGGGAGGTCATTCCAAGGGGATAGCCTCCCTAATACATCTGATGAACAGGTTTCAGGCACTACCTGTGGCTGACGAAGTTCCTGTGCCAGATGAAGTCACTTGCACTGTTCCAGAGGATCCACTTAGCTTGCAAGGTCTGGGCATTGGCAAAGTGTGGGATTACTGGAAGCTGGGAGCTCCAACGTTAGTCGCTTAATGCGGCCACTTAGGGATATGTCTGCGATGGAGGGAAGGAATCCAGCATGCTCTCAGTGTCTGTACTGGGAGAAGTCATTTCTGATGTGAAACAGGTGCTTCCGTAAGCCATGAAGAGCACAGGATGCAGCCAACTGAATCAGAGGCTCAGACAGCTCTGCAACCGTGTAGGTTGCAGATTTCTCGATTTGCATCTTAGGATGGTGTGTGTCTGGGTTCTGCTAAATAGGTCAGCAAATGGCTGTGTGTGTGGGGGTGGGTGGGGGGCGTTACTTTTTAGGCTAGATGGTCTTGGGAAAGTGCAGAAAGGGCTTCAGTTTCAAAGGGTGCTGGAGAAATACAGGAAGCAGATAGACATAGGAACAACTAGTATTGTAGTTGTATACTGTTGTAGCTGTGTTGGAAAAGAGCCAGAGCTACAAGCACTCATAGAAAGCTCTGTGTCTCAAATCTTCATAGGTGCAGAAAGCTGGCTGAAGCCAGAAATAAATTCATCCAAATTTTTTACAAAAGATATAACCATGTTCAGAAAGGCTAGATTAAATAGAGTTGGTGGAGTGTTTATCGCTGTCAGAAGTAGTTTACCTTGTAGTGAAATTGAAGAAGATAGTTTCTTTGAGCTAGTATGGTTGAGTCTATACTTGACAACCAGGATACATTGATAGTTGGTTCCTTTTACTGACCCCACAAATGTAGTGATACAGTTGCTGAACAGTTCAAAGAAAACTTGAGTGTCATTTCCCGTAGGTACCCCATTTATAAAGCTACAGTTGATGGTGACTTCAATCTAACCTTGATATGTTGGCGAAAATACATGTTTAAAGTCTTTGGTTGGCATAAAAGTCATCTGAACTCTGTACTGAAAGCCTTCTCTGAAAATGATTTTGAACTGCTAGTTCAGGAGCCCACTTGAAGTGTAAATGGTTGTGGAAACATACGTGATCTCTTACAAACAAATAATCCTGACCAAATAAGGAGCATCATGACAGACACAGAAATTGGTAACCACAAGGTTGCTATACCTAGACTGAATATTGTAGCATCCAAATCCACTGAAAATAAACACAAAATACATCTATGTAAAAAAGCAGATAAAAACTCATTTGACACCTTCCTAAGACACAGACTTCACTCCTAATCTGACTATGTAAGTGTGAACCAGATATGGTTTAAATTCCAAGAAATAGTGTGGATGGCAATTAAGAGATATTTAACAGATAATTAAACAATGAAAAATCCACCTTGGAATGTAACAATATTATGAAAAGAATAGTTGATACTCACCATACAGCGGAGATGCTGAATCACTGATAGGCACAACAGAAATATTGTCACAAAATAAGCTTTTGGCCAAGAAGGCCTTTATGATGACTACAGACACACACATGTGCCTTCAGCTGCCAGTATGCAGTCTTGCGCGTGCGCGTATGGGGGGGGGGGGGGGGGGGGAGCAAACGCGCGCGCCCCCGCGTTGCACACACTGGCAGCTGAAGGCACATGTGTGAGTCTGTAGTCTATTTTTGACAACAGTGTTCTTGACCAAAAGCTTATTTTGTGATGGTCTTTTTGTTGTGCCTATCTGCGACTCATCATCTCCGCTATATAGTGAGTAGCAATTATCCTTTTCATAATATTGTTACATACCAGATAATTATTAGAGATGGTACTGATCTGCCATTGTACAGGTTAGAACGCTGCTGCAGAAACAACAACAAAAAAAACACCAAATTTAACAAATACGAAATCCCAAAGCTTGGTGAAGTTTTACAGAGGCTCAAAATTTAGTGGGAACTTCAATGCGAGAAGCTGTTAATTATTTCTACAACGAAACTCTTTCTTGAAATCTGGCAGAAAACCCAAACAGACTCTGATCATATGTAATGTACACCAGTAGCAAGGCACTATCAATACCTCCACTGCGTGATAACAGTGATCATGTTATTGATGATAGTACTACTAAAGCAGAATTCGAATCCAGAACAACTGCCAACATGAGTAACTACGAAGTAGATGTTCTCGGTGTAGCGAAGCAGCTTAAAACCCATAAGAAAGGCAAGGCTCCCGGTCAAGATTGTATACTAGTCAGGTTACTTTCAGAGTATGCTGGTATAATAGCTCCATATTTAGCAGTCGTATACAATCACTAGCTTATTGAGAGATCCATACCCAAAGTCTGGAAAGCTGCACAAGTCACACCAATACCCGAGAAAGGAAATAGGAATAATATGCTGAATATAACTAACATCGATCTGCAGTAGGATTTTGCAACATTACTGTGCTTGAACATTATGAATCACCTCAAAGAAAACAGTTTGTTGACAAATAGCCAACCTGGGTTCGGAAAATACCATTCTTGTGAAACACAACTGGCTCTATATTGTCAAAAAGTAATGAGTGTTATCATCAGGGACATCAATGTTGTTGTTGTTGTTGTTGTTGTGGTCTTCAGTCCTGAGACTGGTTTGATGCAGCTCTCCATGCTACTCTATCCTGTGCAAGCTTCTCCATCTCCCAGTACCTACTGCAACCTTCCTTCTGAATCTGCTTAGTGTATTCATCTCTTGGTCTCCCTCTACGATTTTTACCCTCCACGCTGCCCTCCAATGCTAAATTTGTGATCCCCTGATGCCTCAAAACATGTCCTACCAACCGATCCCTTCTTCTAGTCAAGTTGTGCCACAAACTTCTCTTCTCCCCAATCCTATTCAATACCTCCTCATTAGTTATGTGGTCTACCCATCTAATCTTCAGCATTCTTCTATAGCACCACATTCCAAAAGCTTCTATTCTCTTCTTGTCTAAACTATTTATCGTCCATGTTTCACTTCCATACATGGCTACACTCCATACAAATACTTTCAGAAACGATTTCCTGACACTTAAATCTATACTCGACGTTAACAAATTTCTCTTCTTCAGAAACGATTTCCTTGCCATTGCCAGTCTACATTTTATATCCTCTCTACTTCTGCCATCATCAGTTACTTTACTCCCTAAATAGCAAAACTCCTTTACTACTTTAAGTGTATCATTTCCTAATTTAATTCCCTCAGCATCACCCGATTTAATTTGACTACATTCCATTATCCTCGTTTTGCTTTTGTTGATGTTCATCTTATATCCTCCTCTCAAGACACTGTCCATTCCGTTCAACTGCTCTTCCAAGTCCTTTGCTGTCTCTGACAGAACCACAATGTCATCAGCGAACCTCAAAGTTTTTACTTCTTCTCCATGAATTTTAATACCTACTCCAAATTTTTCTTTTGTTTCCTTTACTGCTTGCTCAATATACAGATTGAATAACATCGGGGAGAGGATACAACCCTGTCTCACTCCTTTCCCAACCACTGCTTCCCTTTCATGCCCCTCGACTCTTATAACTGCCACCTGGTTTCTGTACAAATTGTAAATAGCCTTTCGCTCCCTGTATTTTAGCCCTGCCACCTTCAGAATTTGAAAGAGAGTATTCCAGTTAACATTGTCAAAAGCTTTCTCTAAGTCTACAAATGCTAGAAACGTAGGTTTGCCTTTTCTTAATCTTTCTTCTAAGATAAGTCGTAAGGTTAGTATTGCCTCACGTGTTCCAACATTTCTACAGAATCCAAACTGATCTTCCCCGAGGTCCGCTTCTACCAGTTTTTCCATTCGTCTGTAAAGAATTCGCGTTAGTATTTTGCAGCCATGACTTATTAAACTGATAGTTCGGTAATTTTCACATCTGTCAACACCTGCTTTCTTTGGGATTGGAATTATTATATTCTTCTTGAAGTCTGAGGGTATTTCGCCTATCTCATACATCTTGCTCACCAGATGGTAGACTTTTGTCATGACTGGCTCTCCCAAGGCCATCAGTAGTTCTAATGGAATGTTGTCTACTCCCGGGGCCTTGTTTCAACTCAGGTCTTTCAGTGCTCTGTCAAACTCTTCACGCAGTATCTTATCTCCCATTTCGTCTTCATCTACATCCTCTTCCCTTTCCATAATATTGTCCTCAATTACATCGCCCTTGTATAAACCCTCTATATACTCCTTCCACCTTTCTGCCTTCCCTTCTTTGCTTAGAACTGGGTTGCCATCTGAGCTCTTGATATTCATACAAGTGGTTCTCTTCTCTCCAAAGGTCGCTTTAATTTTCCTGTAGGCAGTATCTATCTTACCCCTAGTGAGACAAGCCTCTACATCCTTACATTTGTCCTCTAGCCATCCCTGCTTAGCCATTTTGCACTTCCTGTCGATCTCATTTTTGAGACGTTTGTATTCCTTTTTGCCTGCTTCATTTACTGCATTTTTATATTTTCTCCTTTCATCAATTAAATTCAATATTTCTTCTGGTACCCAAGGATTTCTATTAGCCCTCGTCTTTTTACCTACTTGATCGTCTGCTGCCTTCACTACTTCATCCCTCAGAGCTACCCATTCTTCTTCTACTGTATTTCTTTCCCCCATTCCTGTCAATTGTTCCCTTATGCTCTCCCTGAAACTCTGTAGAACCTCTGGTTCTTTCAGTTTATCCAGGTCCCATCTCCTTAAATTCCCACCTTTTTGCAGTTTCTTCAGTTTCAATCTGCAGTTCATAACCATTAGATTGTGGTCAGAATCCACATCTGCCCCTGGAAATGTCTTACAATTTATCTCGTCATACATTTCATCAATTTCTTCATCATCTGCAGAGCTAGTTGGCATATAAACTTGTACTACTGTAGTAGGCATGGGCTTTGTGTCTATCTTGGCCACAATAATGCGTTCACTATGCTGTATGTAGTAGCTAACCCGCACTCCTATTTTTTTATTCATTATTAAACCTACTCCTGCATTACCCCTATTTGATTTTGTATTTATAAACCTGTATTCACCCGACCAAAAGTCTTGTTCCTCCTGCCACCGAACTTCACTAATTCCCACTATATCTAACTTTAACCTGTCCATTTCCCTTTTCAAATTTTCTAACCTACCTGCCCGATTAAGGGATCTGACATTCCACGCTCCGATCCGTAGAACGCCAGTTTTCTTTCTCCTGATAACGACGTCCTCTTGAGTAGTCCCCGCCCGGAGATCCGAATGGGGGACTATTTTACCCCCGGAATATTTTACCCAAGAGGACGCCATCATCATTTAATCATACAGTAAAGCTGCATGTCCTCGGGAAAAATTACGGCTGTAGTTTCCCCTTGCTTTCAGCCGTTCACAGTACCAGCACAGCAAGGCCGTTTTGGTTAATGTTACAAGGCCAGATCAGTCAATCATCCAGACTGTTGCCCCTGCAACTACTGAAAAGGCTGCTGCCCCTCTTCAGGAACCACATGTTTGTCTGGCCTCTCAATAGATACCCCTCCGTTGTGGTTGCACCTACGGTACGGCCATCTGTATCGCTGAGGCACGCAAGCCTCCCCACCAACGGCAAGGTCCATGGTTCATGGAGGTGGGGGACATCAAATTGATTCCTTATTTTTAGATGTCCAGAAGTCTTTTGACACTGTTCCTAACAAGTGGCTTCTAATTAAATTGCGCGCCTATGGAGTATAATCTCAGTTGCGTGACTGGATTGTGGTTTCCTGTCAGAAAGGTCACTGTTTGTAATAACTAATGGAAAGTGAGTGAGTAAAATGGAAATGCAGATGGTGCTGTGATTTACCATTACTCCACCCCCCAGCCACTCTTTGATGAGGGCCCCAGCCTTTGTGGCATCTTTTTCCTTCCAATCTGCATGTCTATCCTCCTATGCTTTATACCCTCGCTTGGGGAACGTGTCTGAGATATTTTTGGGAATGTTTTCTGAATTTTCAATGGACATCAGAACAGTCCTGGTTTTTCTTTCTTTCTTCTCTGTCTCTTATCCTTTCTCCACTTCGGTGTTCAAGGTTCCTCTTTGTTTCTTCTTCCTCCCTGTGTGCTTCTGAAGGCCAGCCCGTGCACCTACTATGTGACTGGGTAACTTGTAATTCCCATCCCTGGGTCGACAGGTAGGGTTTGCATGTACCCCTTGGTCCAGGCCAGGACCAGGGAGAGGTGACAGTGTGAGCTGTTACCTTTCCAAATTGACAGATAGTCCCCCTGTCAGGAGTTTGGAAGGTGTGGCCTCTGAGATGTGAACAATCAGTGTGACCTGAAATGCGAACATTCATCCAAGAGGTAGTAAGTTTGGCAGTTAGAGTACCGTTCTTGCTACACCTTGCTCCACAAAGGACACAGCCAGCAGATTTGTGACCTCAAATTCAGCACCATGATTGTAAAAGCACCCAGTGTTACTGTAGGATCCCCATCTTCTTCTCCTCCAGCTGTGCAACAAGCCACCAGCAGTGAAATCACCTGCTACACAATCGACAGGCTAGAAACGACAGAAGGAATACTCCTGTGAAGACTTCTTACATTCCTCCAGCCAACAACTGAGTCTTCATCTATGAATTGTAACATCTCCTAGAAATCAAATAAAGGCAAACAGTCTTCTCTTTCGCCAACTTGGTGATCCTCTCCACAGTGGTGCCGCGTGATACACCACCAACCATTTTTCTGCCCTGGAATGCACAGGCCAACCCGGTCAGACTGTCAGTCATTACTCTCCTCCAATGCAATGTTCACAGTTCCTCCAATGAAACTTTTGCAGCATTAGATCCAACAAGGAGCCATTACAGCTGCTCTTTGAATCACAGTGTCCAATTGTTTTCTGTGTCCAGGAAACACAATTACATCCTCAAGACCACTTTGACCTCTCACATTTCTGTCTGATCCAGTTTGACCTTCCCCCTGAGGACGGCATTACATTTGTTGGGGGAGTCGTGCTCCTCATCCATTCACAGTCAAACCATCTCACTAAACACCCAGCAGCTGTCCAGGAGGTACCCCATCTACGTCTACACCCAATTGGCCACTTTCTAAGGCCAACTGGAGGCTTTACTTCTCCCTGGCAACCTTTGACGAACAACATTTCCCCAGTTGTGATGACCAGGTAGAATGCTTTCTAAATGTTATCCTTACTACTTCAGAATGTTCCATTCCTTGCACTTCACTTTTACCTTGCCATGTCCTTATACTTTGGTGGACTAAGGTGTGCAGCAGTGCAATTCGTGCACAGGGATGTGCTCTCCCTATTTTTAAACATCGTCCTATGATGGCAAACTGCATTTGTTATAAACAGTTGCGTGTGTAGTGTCGTGCGTTCTTCGGAATAGCAAAAAGCTAGCTAGATTTTGTTTACTAGTTCTTTTAACAGTTCCACTCCCTCTTCCGTAGTGGGGACCAACCTCCGACATCTCTCTGGGACCATGGCCCGTACCCAACTTCTGGCCTGACTGTAGTAGATCATGTCATTATGGAACCCAACCCCATCGCTATCTTCTCAGCACCTTGGGCTTCTGTTTTGCGAAGATTTTGAACTCCACCCACTATCGCACTGCGTTCCTTCATCAGAAACAAGCGGAGGTTGCTCACGTAATACCTTCTCCTCTCAGGCTTGTGAATGTTACCATGCTGCCTTTACTATGCAAGAGATAGATCATGCTTTCACTTCGTCCTGATCTTCTACCCCAGGGCCAGACGATGTTCATATTCAGATGTTTTTTTCTTGCGGGCAAGCACTTCCTCCTTCATACATACAATCGCATCTGGGCGGATGGCACATTCCCAGACACTGGTGTGAAGCCACTGTCTTACCCATACTTAAGCGTGTTAAGGACAAACACCTTCCTTGTAGCTAACACCCCATTTCTCTCACCGGATGTGTTTGCAAAGTGAGGGAATGTATGATTCATGCCGAGCTGGTATGGCAGCTAGAGGCTTACAATTTTCTAACCACTGCACAATGTTAATTTCAAGCACACTGTTCTGCAGTTGACCATCTTGTCACTTTGTCAAACCATGTCTTGAACGATTTTCTGAGGAACTACTAGGTTGTGGCTACGTTTCTTTTATTTGGAGAAAGCCCACAACACCTGCTGGAGGACTGATATCCTCCGTACTCATTAGGAATGGTGCTTCCAAGGCCGCCAGCCTCATTTCATTCAGGATTTTTTAAAAGACAAGAGTCTTCAAGGTGTGTGTGGCTTCTGCCTTGTGGGGCATCTTTATCCCTGAAAGTGGAGTGCCTCGGGGCTATGTCCAGAGCATTGCCCACTTTGCTATCCCCATTAACCCTGTTATGGCCTGTCTCCTGCTGGGCATCTCTGGCTCCCTGTTTGTTGACAATTTTGTGATCTGCTGCAGTTCTCCACAGACTAGTCATAAGCAGCATCTTCAGAAATGTCTTGATCGTCTTTACTCGTGGAGTGTTGAAATGGCTTTCACTTTTCCACTGACAAAACTGTTTGTATGGATTTGTGGCAGCACAGTGGGTTTCTTCCAGTGTCTTTACACCTTGGGACTGTTGTTCTTCTGTTTGCTGAAACTGTGAAATTCCTGATGCTCGTGCTTGATAGGAAACTTCCTCGGTCGTCCCGTGTGTCACCCGCTATACCCAGTGCCTCACTGTCCTACATGTCCTCAGCAGTACTTCCTGGGGAGCAGATCGGACTACCTTTCTTTGGTTTGTACCAATCCCTTGTCTGTTCAAAACTAGACTCTGTGTTTCGTTTATGCTTCTTCCCATCCATCCAACCTACGCAAATACAGTCCACCATTGCGGAATCTGTTCAGCCACTGGTTTACACTAGCCTGGTTGAGAGTATCTATGCAGAAGCTGCCAAACTAGCACTGTCATACCTATGTGATGTTCTCTTTGGCAGATACACAACCATTTGTCTGCCATGCCTGGTCACCCATCCCATCTCTCCTTCTTTGATGACTTTTATAGGCACTTCCCACTTCCCTGTTACCTCCTGGAATTTGCTTTCAGTTATTGCTCCAGGAGCTTAACTTCACAATATAATGGATCTGGGAGATGTTTTATTTTCTACCAGATTTGTCAATACCAAATTGTAAATGTTTTCTTATATTTTTGTCAGAATTTTTTTTATTCTAATTTGCCTTATTTTATGTTAATTTACTTATATTTTTGAGAGTGACAGCATATTGATTACTATTAGTAGATGTGACGAAGAATATCAAAGAGACTGATTACAAGTGGAAACTTGTGTGTTGTGTAAAATGTCTTTGACACTGGAGTCGTCTTTGACTGTAATCAGTCGGCAGTGAACTCTTGGTGTGTGTTGATGGTAGAACAATGTGCAGGTCGCCGTTATAAATAATTTGCTAGTGAACAGAAAAAAATGAATTATGTTACTATTTTTTTTATGTAAACTTTAAGGAGAAACCACATTTGAAGAAATGGTATTTGAAGCACCAAAAATGAGGCAAACGCATTGAACCAGGTCATTTCTGCAGCCGAAAAAACTGCATTGTGGAATCATTCTTCCACTAGACGACTGAAGCCAAGACAAATATCACCTTGTAACCATTTCACAGAGAAGGTACTGTCACGAAATATACCAAATTTAGGTAAATAAAAATAGTGAGCATATTTCAACTTGGGACTGTAGCCGGGATATTGTGTTCACGAGATCTTCAACAGTGCTACGAGGAAGAAAATTTTTGTGTGTTAAACCAGTTTTTTCAGAATGTGTGTTACAGTATTTGTGTTCATCGGGAAGTAAAAGTTTTGGAGAAGAAATGTTTCGGGGATATATATATATATATATATATATATATATATATATATATATATATATATATATATATATTAATAGAGGGAAACATTCCACGTGGGAAAAATATATCTAAAAACAAAGATGATGTGACTTACCAAACGAAAGCGCTGGCACGTCGATAGACACACAAACAAACACAAACACACACACAAAATTCAAGCTTTCGCAACAAACTGTTGCCTCATCAGGAAAGAGGGAAAGACGAAAGGATGTGGGTTTTAAGGGAGAGGGTAAGGAGTCATTCCAATCCCGGGAGCGGAAAGACTTACCTTAAGGGGAAAAAAGGACAGGTATACACTCGCACACACACACATATCCATCCATACATTACAGACACAAGCTTGTGTCTGTAATGTGTGGATGGATATGTGTGTGTGTGCGAGTGTATACCTGTCCTTTTTTCCCCTTAAGGTAAGTCTTTCCGCTCCCGGGATTGGAATGACTCCTTACCCTCTCCCTTAAAACCCACATCCTTTCGTCTTTCCCTCTTTCCTGATGAGGCAACAGTTTGTTGCGAAAGCTTGAATTTTGTGTGTGTGTTTGTGTTTGTTTGTGTGTCTATCGACGTGCCAGCGCTTTCGTTTGGTAAGTCACATCATCTTTGTTTATATATATATATATATATATATATATATATATATATATATATATATATATATATATATATATATATAACAGAGGGAAACATTCCACGTGGAAAAAATATATCTAAAAAGAAAGATGATGAGACTTACCAAACAAAAGCGCTGGCAGGTCGATAGACACACAAACAAACACAAATATACACACAAAATTCAAGCTTTCGCAACAAACTGTTGCCTCATCAGGAAAGAGGGAAGGAGAGGGAAAGACGAAAGGATGTGGGTTTTAAGGGAGAGGGTAAGGAGTCATTCCAATCCCGGGAGCGGAAAGACTTTTACCTTAGGGGGAAAAAATGACAGGTATACACTCGCACACACACACATATCCATCCACACATACAGACACATAAAACAAAGATGATGTGACTTACCAAACGAAAGCGCTGGCACGTCGATAGACACACAAACAAACACACACACAAAATTCAAGCTTTCGCAACAAACTGTTGCCTCATCAGGAAAGAGGGAAGGAGAGGGAAAGACGAATGGATGTGGGTTTTAAGGGAGAAGGTAAGGAGTCATTCCAATCCTGGGAGCAGAAAGACTTACCTTAGGGGGGAAAAAGGACAGGTATACACTCGCGCACACACACACACATCCATCCACACATATACAGACACAAGCAGACATCTCACAAGCAGACATATTTAAAGACAAAGAGTTTGGGCAGAGATGTCAGTCGAGGCAGAAGTGCAGAGGCAAAGATGTTGTTGAATGACAGGTGAGGTATGAGTGGCAGCAACTTGAAATTAGCGGAGATTGAGGCCTGGTGGATAACGAGAAGAGAGGATATATTGAAGAGCAAGTTCCCATCTCCGGAGCTCGGATAGGTTGGTGTTAGTGGGAAGTATCCAGATAACCCGGACGGTGTAACACTGCGCCAAGATGTGCTGGCCGTGCACCAATGCATGTTCAGCCACAGGGTGATCCTCATTACCAACAAACACTGTCTGCCTGTGTCCATTCATGTGAATGGACAGTTTGTTGCTGTTCATTCCCACATACAATGCATCACAGTGTAGGCAGGTCAGTTGGTAAATCACCTGGGTGCTTTCACACGTGGCTCTGCCTTTGATCATGTACACCTTCCGGGTTTGTGTTTGTTTGTGTGTCTATCGACCTGCCAGCGCTTTCGTTTGGTAAGTCACATCATCTTTGTTTCAGATATATTTTTCCCACGTGGAACGTTTCCCTCTATTATTTATATATATATATAATTTTCGACAGAAGAAGTAATTTCAAGAATTTTGGTCAACAATCACATGGATGGAAAACGTGGATTTGCAACAGTAGAAGAGTGTTCCAGATAAGTCACGAAACCCTCGTATTTTGTTAAAACAATATTTTTATCTTGTTTTGTATTGTTATGTATAAATTTTCTTTCTTCACAATGACTTATGAGATTTTCGAGAGTATTGTGCCTAAAGTAGAAAATAGTCATTTAATAGACTTCGATAATCAGGACAGGTCAAATGAAACAGAAAGAACCAATCAGTTTGATTTAAAAAGTTTTCTTGTAAATTTCACGAAAGAAATTAAACAATCAGTTGACTACAATAAGACTTACTGGGATGAAAAAATTGATAATATTTTGTTGCAAGTCCAAGCAGTCAATACCAAAGTGGGTGATCTTTCGATCAGAGTTGGCAGTGTTGAGGAAAAAATTGAATCTGTGGAAGCAAAAATAAATGAAATTTATGCTAAATTGAGCGATGAAATTAATACTGTAAAAAAATGAGTTACTGGCAGATGGGGAAAGAAATTTAATTGATTTTAATGAGATAAAAGGGGAAATTTGGATGAGAACACAAAAGTTTTAGTAAAAAATGTAGAACAAGAAACTGACAATCGTTTGGTTACTCTAGAAAAAAAAGAAGAATGCAATGATTTAGAAAACAAAAAATCTGTCAAAGAACTTAGCGAAAAAATTGAAAGTTTTGACATTGAATTTCAAAGCAAAAATCACAATGTCAACACATGCAATCTTGTATCTAATATTCCAGTGAAGCACTTTTCGGTAGATGGACCCTTACATCCCATTGATTTTATACAGTATTCTAAGGATTGTTTTTTACCTCACTCACCAGATGATATGAAAATTAAATTTGTGAAAAAAT
This sequence comes from Schistocerca nitens, assembly GCF_023898315.1. Lineage (NCBI taxonomy): Eukaryota > Metazoa > Arthropoda > Insecta > Orthoptera > Acrididae > Schistocerca > Schistocerca nitens. The sequence continues at coordinate 21,415,076 of NC_064618.1, read as the reverse complement.
TATTGGAAGGGGAAGCTTTGACTTGGGCAAACCAGATTGTAACTGTGGGGATGACCTTTTCAGAATTTGAATCAAAATTTCTGGAAAATTTTTGGGATGATCTTAAACAAACTAGAATCAAAAGTGAATTTTTGAATGGGAGAAACTATAGAGAATCAGATGGGAGAATGAAACAATTTTGCAAAAGTGAACTTCAAAAACTTATTCATTTAACAAAACCTTTGGATGACTTGATCAAAATTGATACCTTAAAGAGAAGATTGCCATCAGTAATGCAGTTGAGTTTAGTTCATTGTCCTGATAGTAATGTTGAGCAGTTTCTCAATTATATTGAAAAGTTGGATAGGGTAACAACAAGAACACACAGTGGGTTTACTCAGAAAGGTAATTGTCAAAATTGGGGCAATGATAACTTTCAATAAAGGGAACAAAACAATTATCATGGTGTCAGTCAAACTTCAGGGGGATATAACAATTTTCAAAAGAAGGACCATAATTTTCATCCAAAACAAGAACAACATTTTGACGGAAGTAATCAACAAAATAGAGAACATTTTAGGGATCAAAATCACAGAAATTTTGCTAGAGATGAGTACAATAGAAACTACCAACAACCAGGTAATGTTTGGCATAGGAATGGGAACATAAATGTTGATCAGAGACATTGGCAGAACCACAATCAGCAGTTCAAACAGGAATCAGTTGTAATTCAGGAAATAAAAAACGAGTAGACGCCCTCTTGAAGGTCCGCAAGGTTGAGGCAGAAGGTGAGCATGATGAAAGGACCAATGGATGTGACTATCATAAACCCAAACATGACAGTTCCAAACCTAAGCTATCACATGAGGTTATTAGTTGTTACTTATTGAAGAAATTTCAAGAGGAAAATAATGATGATTTTGATAAAGATAAAATTTTCAGTAAACAAGAACATACAGTAGATAAAAGTAATTGTGATTCATTTAATTTAACAGAGTTTTACACTTGGGCAGAAAAGAACAACCCTTTGTCAGATGATGTAATTTGTAGTAGTTCAGTGACGTGTGTGAATGAAAGAGAGAATGCATGCTGTGAGAATGAAAATATTGGTGAAAGGGATCTGGTAACTTTAGAAAGGGGAAATAATATTTTGGGGGATAATTTGAATGTGTATGACCTGAATATGTATAATGATAATGATGTTGATGATAAAGTTGATAATGATGGTAATGGTATTGATGATGATGTTGAGGAAAGGTGTTTCAATAGTTTAAATAGGGAGTTGGGTATACACATGGTTGAAAATGGATTAAATAGTGAGAATATTATAGAAATTCCCAGGGATGTTACCAGGATGAATAAGGCTCATAAGCAGGGTGTATGTGAAAGTGTGAATTATGATGTTGTTGGTAAAGAATCTGACTACACAAATAATGATGACACATGTATAACTTCTAGCTACAGATACTAATGACACACACACACATTTCTTATGAATCTATGGCTGCACAGTAAAACTATTTCTTTTGACAAGAACTTTAGAAAGATGCTTATTAATGTATGTGAAACTATATGTCCTGAGCGGTGGAAAAAGATGAGATATTTTATTTTTGAAAAGCGGAAGGATAAGTACTTCAATAGTATACATTGTGATTTGGATGAAAATTCTTGGCTATTTGAGATAATAGAGAGTACTAATGACAGTTTTGTATCTTGTGCAAATTTTATAACTGTGACAAATAATACATGTAATGATATACCATATGATTCTGATAAGTATAGGTTTGGGGAAATTGAAAGTGATTTTTTACATGAGGATACAGGTTCTGAGAAAAGTGATCAGTTTTGCAGTCCTTATATAAAAGTTCAAATTGGGTCATGGATTGGTAAATGTTTAATTGATACAGGAAGTGATATCTCGGGAATATCTGAAAGGTTAAGCAGGAAATTGAAAGAGGGGAAAGATTACGTTGAAATGCCAGTTGTTGGGGTAAAGATAAAATTTGCTACTGGGAAGAGCAGTAAATTGGTAAAAAGCCAGGCTTTAGTGACATTTTTAATTGAAGGCAAGTTGTTCACACATGGATGTTTTGTAATTCAGGAATTTAATGAAGATTTTCTTTTGGGTATGAATTGGATAGTAAAAGTAAATATAGCATTTGATTGAGTTGGAAGAAAACTTTTGATAGAAACTGGTGAAAGGGAATACATTCAGACAAAATTTGTGAACACACTTGGTGATCAGAGTAATGGAAATTTTGACAGTATCAATTTACTAAAAGAAAATAGATTGGAGAATATTGAAATTCATGGATTTGATACTGATGAAGTTGAATTTGGGAATTTAGTAAATTTGAAAATTTCAGAAACACAAAATTTATCTGGGGAGTAAAAACAACAGTTACAAAATCTGCTGTGGGAATACGGTGATGTTTTCAGTGACATACCTGGTAGGGTAAAGGGTTATCAGTGTGAGCGTCAGGTAAAACCTCATGAACCATTTTTCATAAAACCATACAGTATTGCAATATCAAAAAGACCTGCTGTTGAGAAAGAGCTGAAAAAGATGGAAGGATGTAATATAATAGAAAGGAGTATCAGTGCATATAATAATCCTTTAGTAGTTGTTTCGAAAAAAGATGGTGGAGTAAGATTGGTTTTGGACTCTAGACACTTAAACAAAATTTTGTTCAGACAGACAGACCATCCCGAAAATATTGATGAGTTACTCTATAAATTTACAGATATAAAATATACGTCAAGTTTGGATCTAACTTCGGGTTTTCATCAGGTACCACTTTCAGTTAATTCTAGAAAATATACTGCTTTCTTGTACAATGGTAAGAGTTACCAATATTGTGTTGTGCCATTTGGGTTAAATTCTTCTGTTTCCGAATTTATAAGAGCTTTGGATCATGTACTGGGGCAAGAACTTGCATCTAAACTGATAATTTATGTAGATGACATTTTGGTTACAGGGCAAAATTGGGAAGAACATTTTTCGATTTTGAAGTCAGTTTGTGAAAAACTTAGAAAAGGGGGGATGACATTGAAATTAGAGAAATGTAAGTTTGCAGTTTCTGAATAAAAATTTTTGGGTCATGTTGTCACAGACAAGGGAATTTTGGCAGACCCAGAAAAAATTAAAGCAATTTCAGAAATTCCTATTCCTAAGACTAAAAAACAATTAAAGTCGTTCTTTGGGTTATGCAGTTATTATCGAAAACATATAAGTGATCAGAGTCTGAATGAATGCACCATGTTTAAGTCAGTTACTTAAGAAAAACACTGTTTGGGTTTGGGATAAAAGTTGTCAGGAAGAGTTTGATAAAATTAAGCAAGAGTTGAGGAAGCAAAACTTATTACACAGACCTGATTTTAATTTACCATTTTGTTTGAATACTGATAGCAGTAATTATGGGCTTGGAGCAGAGTTATTTCAAGAAAGAGTAGAGAATGGAGTTAAGATACATTGTACCATAGTATTTGCAAGCAGAATGTTGCTCAAGCATGGAAAAAATTATACAGACACAGAGAAAGAACTTTTGGCAATTCATTGGGCTTTTACAAAAATTAGAATTTACCTTATTGGACATAAAACCATAGTATTTTCTGATCATAAAGCTTTGAGTTACTTACAAGAGAGATTGACCAGATGGGCAATATTTCTGCAACAGTTTGACTTTGAAATCAAGCACATAAAAGGTTCTGAGAATGTAGTAGCTGATTCACTTTCAAGGTTACCAATTGGGGGAGAAAAGGAGATTTTTGAAAAAGAGGAGGAAAAGCAATTTAAAATTAAATACCTGAAAGGGGTGGAAAATGAGAAAACAATTGGAGCTATGTGTAACAAAATTAGAAAAAATCAAAATTTAGATCAAAGTTGGAAATTAATCAAAGAATGTCTAGGCAAGAAGAGGTATGAGAAACTTGATAAATTTTACAAATTACCCAAGGGGATTGTATTTCGGAGAACAGATGTAGATTCTGATAGTTGGAAACTGTGGTCGCCAGAGGCAGATGCTGAAAAGCTGATTATTTACATACATGAAAGTCTTGGTCATTGTGGGATGCAGAAGGGCATTCAAAAGATACAAGAAAATATTTATTTTTACAATATTGGAAAGAAGGTAAGAAAATAATTGGCAACCTGTGACAAATGTCAGAGAATTAAAGTGAGCAATCAAAGATGTGGTGGAGAGATGCAAAACATTATTCCGGAAAAACCTTTAGATCTTATCGCTGTGGACTCATATGGAATGTTACCAAAGAGTAAAGGTGCTCACTGTTACATATTTGTTATGGTAGATGTATTTTCAAAATTAATTAAACTATATCCAGTAAAAAAAGCTACTAGCCATGAAATAATAATAAAAATTGAAAGAGATTATTTCGCACAGGTGGGTAAACCAAATGCTATATTATCAGATAATGGTTCACAGTTCACCTCTAAAATTTGGAAAAAGTTTATTGAAAGATCAAAATTGAAGCATATACTTATACCTGTGTATTCTCCATCCACCAATCCTGCAGAAAGATATATGAGGGAAATTGGGAGACTTTGTAGAACCTATTGTAGCCATAAACATCCAACCTGGTTTGAGCACATTCGAAATTTTGAAGATATTATGAATAGCCTACAACATAGTTCCACAGGATTTTCACCGTATGAGATTATGTTTAATATTAGACCTCCAAATCTTATATCAGAACTCATTGAATTTCCTAAATGTACACCTTTAACCATGCAAGAGAGAGAAGATATTGTCAGGGAAACTATGAGGAAACAAGGGGAAAAGAGGAATAAAAAACGTAACAATAGGGTAAAATTACCGTATTTACTTGAATCTAAGCCGCACTTTTTTTCCGGTTTTTGTAATCCAAAAAACCGCCTGCGGCTTAGAATCGAGTGCATAGAATCGAGTGCAAAGCAAGCGGAAGTTCCGAAAAATGTTGATAGGTGCCGCCACAGCTAACTTCTGCCGTCGAATATATGTAGCGCTACACAAGCATACTTTGTGGGCACAAAGACAAATATTGGCGCCAAAACCTCTGCATCAGTAAATAAATTTAAAAAAAAAAGGTAGAATACGAGCTTTTTTTTTTCTCCGCTCCGAGTTTCGACCACTGCATTTTCATACATTATCCAACGAAGTAAATACAAATTCCGTATTGTTCATCTTCGAATGTAGCAGAATTTCAATGTACTACGAAAATCCGACTGGCAAGACTGTTAGGGATGTTTGTCAATATGGCCAACTCTACGTTCCGAGTTTTTTCCTACCTGTGAGAAGAGATGGTTGCTAATAGGAACCTGATGAAATGTGAATCACATGCAGTATTCTCTTCACCATAAGAATAATACGAATAGAAATTTTTGCCATGTATTCTTTCGTGTTTGCTGCTATCTCATTTAAATCCTGTCTGCCTAATAAACTACGAAACTAGAGTGAGACAACGGCAGACGCGGAAGAATATACATACCATGTCATGTTTATATTCATATTATTCTTATGCCTAATAGTGATACAGTCAGAAATGAAGCACGGCAACTGACTAGATTTTAAATGTAAGATGACTAATTTCTGTGCAGAATTTGATGTACTAAAGAAGCGGCCGCAAAGATTTTCAAACGGAGGAAAATTTTCGCAAAACTCTCATTCAGAACATGTTCTATCATACGCATTTGGTTCTTGTTGATCATTATCAAAGAAAGCAGCAGTGTAAGTAACAACAAATAGCAGTCTCTTGCCATTGTTTTGCTAATGAGACGATTCCTCTTTTTTTTTTAAGCGGCGGTAGCGCACACAAAAGCAAGCCATGCCGCGAGCGGCGACAGGCCGTAAACACGCACTATCAAAATGCGACAAACAATGCATTACACAGTACAGTAATGCATTTTCAGCTTAGAGTGACGTAAACACCTATAACAAAGAAAACGGCACTTATCAGATCAAAGCAAAATAAGCAATCGATTCAAACCAGACGAAGCACGTGAAAAAGGAAGGGTACCCGTATAAATACGGACGGAGCGCCTGACGCATAGCAATGGCTACCTGGTAAAGCTTAACTGCTAAGCTTACGACTCGAACCAAACTACTGTAGCTGTATCGTCTTTCATTCGACCTAAATTGTGTCTCATATTACAATGGACCAACTTTGTTTCGATTTGGAGGTGCGGCCTAAAACTTTTCTCTCCCCTTGAATTTCGAGTCTCAAATTTCAGGTGCGGCTTAGATTCGGGAAATTTTTTTTTCCTTTATTTCGAGTCTCATTTTTCAGGTGCGGCTTAGATTCGAGTGCGGCTTAGATTCGAGTAAATACGGTAACCACTTTCAAAATTGGGGATCTTGTTCTGGTCAAATCTCATGAAAAATCAAAAATGTTAACTTCAGAAATTAAAAAATTCTTTGATATCTATATTGGGCCTCTTGAAGTCGTAGAAAATCCACACCCTAATGCTTATCGTTTGGTGTACCCTAAGTCAAAGAAATTATTTGGTCTCAGGAATGTTGTCTCTTTGAAACTATATAAACAGAAATCATAATTTCAAAATTTAAATAACCTATTATCATCTATAACAAAAGAAGCCCTGAGGAGCAGTTATAATGGATCTGGGAGATGTGTTATTTTCTACTGGATTTGTCGATACCAAATTGTAACTGTTTTCTTATATTTTTGTCAGAATTTTTTTTATTCTAATTTGCCTTATTTTATGTTAATTTACTTATATTTTTGAGAGTGACAGCATATTGATTACTATTAGTAGATGTGACGAAGAATATCAAAGAGACTGATTACAAGTGGAAACTTGTGTGTTGTGTAAAATGTCTTTGACACTGGAGTCGTCTTTGACTGTAATCAGTCGGCAGTGAACTCTTGGTGTGTGTTGACGGTAGAACAATGTGCAGGTCGCCGTTATAAATAATTTGCTAGTGAACAGAAAAAAATGAATTATGTTACTATTTTTTATATAAACTTTAAGAAGAAAGCACATTCGAAGAAATGGTATTTGAAGCACCAAAAATGAGGCACACACATTGAACCAGGTCATTTCTGCAGCCGACAAAACTGCATTGTGGAATCATACTTCCACTAGACGACTGACGCCAAGACAAATATCATCTTGTAACCGTTTCACAGAAAAGGTACTGTCACGAAATATGCCAAATTTAAGTAAATAAAAATAGTGAGCATATTTCAACACTACCTGCCACTTTCCCGATGGGTGTGAACCCTTCACCACCTTGGCTTCATGTGGCAGCCTGTGTTCATCTTGGACTTCATTTGCTTCTATTTGCTCACTCTTCAGGGAGCCACTGTGATGTTTATGTGGGTCCCTGGTCACATTGGTCTGATGGGAAATGAGGCTGCTGACACTGCTGCCAAGGCTACAATTCTCCTGCATTGACTCAATAGTTCTCCCATTCCTTCCTATTATCTCCATGTTGCCATCTGTCAGCAGGTGGTATCACTTTGGCATCACCACTGGGCTTCGCTTCATGGGAACAAGCTCCACGGGATTAAACCTCTACTGGCTGCTTGACCGACCTCCTCTCAGCCCTCTCGCCTCAAGGAGAGGTTCCGTTTTAGGCACTGTTGTTTTAGTCATCATCATTTGTTAAGTGATGATCCCTCACCACCTCATTGTCATCAACCTTTGACGGTTCACTATTTTCTGACTGAATGCCCTTTTTTTTAACCATTTATGTTCTAATGTGCGTTTGGTATCTGAGTTACGCTATTTTAGTGAACAGCGTGCAGGCTGTCGATCATGTTTTAAGTTTTATCCATCATAGCAATATGATAAAGCACATTTAGTCTTTAGTTCAGGACCTCCATTGTCTCTGTGGTGTATCTTGTGGGGCTTCCTTTCGTTGACTGGGCTTAAAGTGTAGTCACTTTTAACTCCTATTTTCATATTAGTGTTCCAAGTTCCGACATGGGCATGTGTGACCTTAGTTGTTTTGGGCTGTGAAACAAAACAATTTACCACCTTATAAAGACATTAGATGATCAAAACAAGTAGCAAAACAATGTAGACATCTGCATGTTGCAAAATGTGGCAATTGTCTCTATATCATGAAATGTGTGACATCATCTACATGAGCTAAGAACAGTGCTCTAAATTTCAGTTACACAATCAATCTCACAAATCCAAAGGCTTTAATCTCAACTAAATACTTGCGGATTACAATTACAAATTACTTAAATTGGAATGATCACATAGAATAGTTTTGTGAACAGGTAAGTTGCTACTCACCATATACCAGAGATGCTGAGTCGTAGGTAGGCACAAGAAAAGACTGTCACAGATAATAGCTTTTGGCCAGTAAGGCCTTCGTCAGAATTAGATGGCAAAAACACACACACACACACACAAGACTGCTGTCTCAGGCAACTGAGGCCACACTGCGAGCAGCAGTACTGGTACATGATTGGAGTGGCAACTGGGGAGTAAGGGAGGGCAGGGAGGGGTAGGCATGGTGGGCAGTGATGTGCTGTTGGGGAGCGCAGAAGGACGAGGTGGAAAGAGGGCAGGGAACTATGTGCAGTCAGGAGGTTAGACGGAGGGAGCGGAGAGGTGTGTGTGTGTGGGGGGGTTGCAGAAGAGGAGAGAAGTAAAAAGACAGTGTGATGGAGAAATGAGGGCTGCGTAGTGCTAAAATAGGAACAGAGAAGGAGCTGGATAGGAGAGGACTAACGAAAGTTGAGGCCAGGAGGGTTGTGGGAACGTAGCGTATATTGCAGGAAAGGTTCCCACGTGCGCAATTAGAAAAGCTGATGTTGGTGGGAAGGATCCATATGGCACAGGCTGTGAAGCAGTCATTGAAATGAAGGATGTCATGTTTGGCAGTGCGCTCAACAACAGGGTGGTCCACTTGTTTCTTGGCCACAGTTTGTCGGTGGCCATTCATGTGGACAGACAGCTTGTTGATTGTGATGCCCATATAGAATGCGGCATGATGGTTGCAGCTTAGCTTGAATATCACACAACTGGTTTCGCAGGTAGCCCTGCCTTTGATGGGGTAGTTGATGTTAATGACCGGACTAGATGGTGGTGGGAGGATGTATAGGATAGGTCTTGCATCTAATTTTATTACAGGAGTATGAGCCATGAGGTACGGGGTTGGGAGCAGGGGATGTGTAGAGATGGACACGTATATTGTGTAGGTTTGGTGGACGGCAGAATACCACTGTGGAAGGGGTGGGAAGGATAGTGGACAGGACATTCCTCATTTCAGAGCACGACAAGAGGTAGTTGAAAGAGTGGCAGAGAATGTAATTCAGTTGCGCCAGTGCTGGGTGGTACTGAGTTACGAGGGGAATGCTCCACTGTGGCTGGACAGTGGGACTTCGGGAGGTGGTGGGAGACTGAAAAGATAAAGTACAAGAAATTTGTTGCCTGAGACTGCAGTCATTTAATGATCGCATAAATTATGTTGTGGGGAAAGCAAACCATAGACTGTGATTTATTGGCAGAACACTTTGAAAGTGTAACAGGTCTACCAAAGACACTGCTTACACTATGCTTGTCTAGCCTCTTCTCGAGTATTGCTCTGCAGTGTGTGATCCATCGCAGATAGAACTAATGGAGGAAATTTAAAAGTTCAAAGAAGGGTAGCTAGTTTTGTATTATCATAAAATAGGGGAGCAAGTTCCACGGGTATGATTTATGAAGTGGGATGGCAGTCATTAAAACAAGGGCGTTTTTCAATGCAACAGGACCTTCGCATAAAATTTTGATCACCATCTTTCTCCTCGGAGTGTGAAAATATTTTATTGGCTCCCTCCTACATGGGGAGAAATGATCATAATAAAATAAGAGAAAGATTTAAGTGTTCATTTTTCCTGCACATTGTACAAGAGTGGAATGATAAAGAGTAGCTTATAGATGGTTTAATGAATCCTCTGCCAGGCACTTGGTTGTGAATTGCAAAGTAATTGTGTAGATGCTGATGTAGAAGTAGATGAATAAATCCTTGCTGGAGCACTATGTAGGAGCACAGGTGTGTGTGTGTGTGTGTGTGTGCATGCGCACACAGACACGTGCATTTACTTCAGCTTTTCAAAGGATTGGTTCAAAAAGTCAGAAAACTAGCAGGTTTTTCTTCCTTTTGTGTATGTAGGGGAAAAAAGGGGGGGGGGTGCATGACACACCTATTCACCCTGTTTGGTGAGTGGTCTGCTTTATTTCTAAATTATATATATATGGTTGTCAATGTAATAATTGAATGCTACTATTAATTCAGCCCAAACATCCACGGTAGCAGAAAAGTGTTTCTTTGCTGTACTTCCATAAAAATGGCATTTGCACACTGAGATTATTAAGTAAACAGTTCCTTTGACAGGGTAGCACAAGAACACAAATATGGCAACACAATATGAAATAAGCAATAACATTAGCTTCCCACTTCCATGCCTGCTGGCGTCCATTTTAAATAGATGCACCTGTGTTGCTTCCCCGGCTTTCGCTCATGGCACTGTTCAGAAACTCGAGCAAAACCAGGATGAGGGAGAGGCTGGTCAAGTGTTTGCCATTTTAATGTCCATAGGCTGGTCTGAGGTGTGAGGCACAACACGCACTTCCATCGGTTGCCACTGGGGCCAGTCCCAGGAGATGCTGGCAGGGGGCAGCTGCCAGCTGCATCTGGAGGTCCGTCAGACATATTATGATACCGTGTGAGCGTTTAATTTTAAACATGACATTGCCAAACTGTTCTATGACTGTGCCTGGTGCCCCCGCACCTTTTTCCCATTCTGGTACATAGAAATGAGTACCATATCATAAATCGGAGATCGTGCTTTGTGTTCAGTGACTCTGTCCTGTCAGATGATGATCAATGAAAAACCATTGTCATTATTTTACTGTCGAACCAGCTTTGACCTACTGGAAAGTTTATATTAATCTTTCACCGAGTCTTATGGCCTGAAGATTTGAACAGTGCTGCCCTGACATGGGAAACGCCATTTGTTTCACAAAATAATTTAAATACGTGAGAAGAAAGTGTGTTCTATTGTCAGTGACAGTAGATTTCAGCAATCTTCTAATAGAGAAGACCTTTCCCAAGCCGAATAACCTTAGTTGAAGATATCAGTAATATCTGTATTGCAAATGGAAATTTGAAGGAACAGGTAATGATGAGCCAGTAGCTCCCAAGAAACGGTCCTGCAAAATCAGTGTTTAGGTGTGTCCAGGATTCTGCTGTCTTTGCCCAAGGAAAATATTACTGTGGTGGAGCTCACTGTTATTTTTCATGTAAGTGACATTTAACCAACATCATTTCAATGTTTTGCCAATATTCTTCCAGTAGCAATGCATTTGGTATGAACTGTGCCACAGTTGCTCTGATATAGCTTCTGAAGTACCTTAGATTTAAGGATCGCAAGTGTAACCACTGAAATAAACTATGACACCACTAATATTTATGCACAAAATTACATAGATTCCTTTCTAACCTGTAAAATGCATTTTGATTGCGACTGGGTCTTACATGAGCAGCAATCTGTTGGGGCGGCTACTGGGGGTAAGAGAGGAGCCATGGATTGGGAGGGGAAGGGGTTGTGGGTTAGGGGGAAGATGGTAGTGCTGCCTGGGGGAACATGCAGGAACAGGCTAGGGCTATAGTGCTGCTAGATGCAGCATTGGGAGGTTATGCTCAGTGTGGAGGGAGAGGAGTAGAGAAGAGAAAAGGACTTCTAGGTGCATTTGCAGGATAAAAGTCATGTGTGTACTGTAGTGGGAGTAGTGAGGTGGAAGGCAAAGAGTAGTGAAGAATGAGGCTAGGAGAGTAACTTGAATGATGGATATCTTGTAGCAAGAGTGCCCACCTGCGCAATTCAGAAAAGTTGGTGTTTCTCTCTCTCAGCCTTATTGCCTATTTCATAAAAAAAAAAAAAAATACCAGTATAAAAGAATAAAATTCAGATATACTTCTATGTAAATGAATGTCATCCTTTACGCTCGCACGTTGATGCATGCAGTCATTCCCACTTCACGTCTGTACCTCAGAATAACAATTTTACTGACCGAGCAGTGGCAGGAGAACACGCACACGCAAAAAGTATTAACTTTTACAAGCTTTCAGAGCCATCGGCATGACTACCACCCAATTATCAGTGAGGATGAATAGGCAGAGGATGTATACCGGCAACACACAATATCCTGCTGCAGAGCGTGCTCTACAAAATGACAGTCATGACCTTGGTGCCTGCTTCACCACACACACCACCTGGATTCTTCCTCCAGGCACCAGTTTCTCAGAACTCCACAGATAATTAGCACTATAACATATCCTTGGTTCTCGCCACCCACCTGGCCTTAGTACACATTCATTCCTTCCGTCTCAACATTTCTTCACAGTAAATATTCCTTTCTTCACTCCATTTTAGTTTTCTATATCTTTCATTTTCTGACCTGTCTATTTTTCACCATCCTCCTACCACCTCTGTTACATTCAGTGCACTTAGCTTTTTACTCTTATTAACTCGTGCACAGTGTTTTAGAATTAATAATCTCTGTCTTGCATATTACCCTATCTACCACCTTTGAGGTCTCAGGTTCTTAAATGCTGTCCTGTGCAGTCCCCAACAACTCTCCTTATCATCCTGCCCAGTAATTCTCCCCTGACCCATGGTTCTGGGTGACTTTTCTGAACTGTACCCCTTTCCTTAAACCCCTCCAGTCCTTTTCCTTCACCCCTCTTCCTTCCCCTTCAATACTGGCTCCAAAAGCTTGTAAAAGTTAACTTTGTGTGTGTGTGTGTGTGTGTGTTTCCTCCTGCCACTGCTTGGTGAGTAGATTTTTTTATCTTATCTATCCGTTTACATTATATATTGTCAATAATTGATTAATTTAATCTGAATAAAAATTGCATTACCCCTGATGCATATGGCATATTCATAAAATAGAGAAGCACAGGAGTGTCAGTAGTTCGCTCTCAACATTTAACCTAAATGAAAAACATAAAATTTATGGTGTGCATCATTTATGTTTTTATGTGATGGAAACATCTGCATGGAGGACTGCAAAAAGAAAACAAAAAAAAGAGAGAGAGAGGGAGAAAAAATAACATTTAAGGCATTCTCATCCTAAATGGTTAGAAACAAACCAGGGGGACAGTTATGGGAACGAGGGTAATGCCGTCCTATGCTGACCTTGTCATGGGCCACGTGGAAGACGTATTACTCAACTCGACATGTAGCAGTTGCACTCCCTGAGTTGCTACATACTTTTTGTTGACATCTTTGTGATCTGTGGAGAGCTCCATTGTACCTGTATTTGGGCTGCAGACAACAACAACAATAGTGAGAGCTGTGTGACCACAAAACGTGGCTGATCAACCTCCCTTCCGAATCAATGCGACTGAATGTCCAACACATGTATTGGTATCTGGCTACATTTACACTCTTTTTGCAGTGACCCTCAGGCATCAGACAAATCTTGCACTTGTTGGTGAAGAAAAGGCAACAATATTGATTAGGGCTCCATTCCAGGTGTTTCCTTGCACACACACACACACACACACACACACACACACACACACACACACACACTAGGGGACTACAGTCATTCATAATGGAAACTTAGAGGCCAAATTGATTGTCTGAAGATACTCACTTATTGCTTTGTTTGATAGGCTTTCGTAGTTGTCTGCAAAAAACCAGCTTACTGTTCTGTTGCATTCTCCTCATGGTAGGTACGGACCACAATGTGCAGGTAGCGGTTTGTCAGCCCACATCGTATGTCTGTGGGGTAACCAGCGAGAGACAGATTTTCTGTATTGTGTGTTTCATTCTGTATTGTGTGTTTCATTCTGTATTGTGTGTTTCATTGCAGTGGTCTAAGGAAGTGACATCACGTAAGTGTACAGCAATTTAGTAAGCAACTTCACCTGCCATAAACCCTTGCCATAAAGTAAGTGTGTGCACACATTCTGAGCTGAAATGACACAGACTGTATAGTGCACCAGAGCCAAATTGTCCTGTCACATTTGGAGACACTGTGCAGTATGGCTGTACATAGCAATTTCCTGTGTTCAAAAGAGAATTGAGAGAGAGGTTTCATATCAAAATAACACAAACTGTGCAAGTTGCGAAATTGTTTCTGAACTTTTTGTGAGCAGTTCACTGTGCAAAATGGAGCAGCTACTGGTTCACCCCCACAAAACTTCGAGAAGTCCGTCATCAGCTGAATATCAGTATCTCTGTAAAAGCACCAAGTTGTTGAGGACAAGGAGTAAAAGAAAGAAATATGTTTTGTTCTCAATTGTTTCTATTGTATGTAGAAATAACTGAGAATTAATTACGAGTTTGGCACACGACCTGTTTGACTATCATGATTGCATAATGATAAGGCTCTGTACTTACATTTGGGTAGAGCCATCCAGATTTAGGTTGCCTCTAGTTTTACAAAATTTTTAAGGAAAATGTTGGGCTGATTCATGTACAAAGTTCAGATGGTTGTCCAATGCCAGGCTGTTCCCCGTGCCTTGTGTCATCATCAACAACAACATATTAAAATGTAGTCTTCTCTCCCTCAAGTCAATCAACTTTTTCTTCACTCTTTCATTTCGTTCCTAAAGGAGTGTATAGGATGTAGGAGAAATTTTAGATGCTTCACTTACTAGTTTTGTTATTCTACAATGTCCATATATGATTTACAAAGCTAAGTAAACATGAAATGACACTTCAGACTTATTGTTCACTTGCTCCTTTTTCCACAGTGTCTGCAACTTTTGCACCACTTATTTCCGTTTAAGAAGAAACCAAGTATATAAACAAATGTGCGCTGCCACTTGTTAAATATCTCGTAAGATGGAAATGCTGTGTGGCTAGGGCGCCCTGTCGGGTAGACCGTTCACCTGTTGCAAGTCACTCGAGTTGACGCGACTGTGGCGACTTGTGTGTCAATGGGGTGAAATGATGATGATAAGGAAAACACAACAGCCAGTCCCTCAGCGGAGAAAATCTCCAACCCAGCAGGGAATCGAACCCGGGCCATTAAGTATGACATTCCGTCGCGCTGACCACTCGGCTATCAGGGGCGGACAGTATCTCGTAAAAAATATATCACAACTGATTTTTAAACAGAAGTAACCTGAAATTACATACTATCTGTGTACGTTTTGTGCTGCTTCCAGAACGCATCATCAAACTGCATTTCAGTGTGATGAGCGACTAGAATAACTGAGATAAGGGTTTTAGCTCTAATCCTTGTAAGAACATTGTCCAGTCGTGCTTACTGCTTTGTGCAAAGGTCTGCCAACATGAAATCTAAGAAACAGAGGTGAATAGATGCTTAAAGACTTTGTACAGTTAGAACAGAGATGACAGCAGAAGCTCACCTCATTTCGTACAAAATCCGTGTGTCTGTTGCTACTCAAATGAAAAAATATACTTAGTTAACTTTTTGGAGACGAGCCACTGAGAAGAACATCGAGCCTAGGAAACAGACATTTGTTCTGTTATCTAAAGCATTATATGCACATATGTACCTGATGTATCTTCAAGTGTGAT
The DNA here is from genome assembly GCF_023898315.1 of Schistocerca nitens. NCBI lineage: Eukaryota > Metazoa > Arthropoda > Insecta > Orthoptera > Acrididae > Schistocerca > Schistocerca nitens. The sequence continues at coordinate 21,399,578 of NC_064618.1, read as the reverse complement.
ACATGCTAAAGAGAAGACCAAACATCAAGATGTATTTTTCATATATACTTCAGTTCTTTGGTAGTGAAAAGTACGAGGTGAGTATTGAGCAATTTCTTCCCCTTGAGCTTTCAAAATGTCTTCACTCATCATACATGAAGTATTTGTGGCAGAATTACAGCAGACTGTGAAACATAATGATTTCAATCACAAAATTACATTGATGCAATCGTATTGGCTCAGCATTCACGTCACATCTGTTATGTTCACTAATTTTTATTTCAAGTAATTCTAGAAATTAACAACAGAAGGCAGCACCAGTCGAGGGACAGGTAGTGAGACATCTGTACATTGTTCTTATATGCATAATCCAGTTTTTTGAGCAATAGATGGCTAATGCATCAAAAAAATAGCGGTTCAACTGATATTCTGGTGCAGTCTTTGTAACACAAAGTTGTGGCACTAGCTTGCTCGGGCTTGATCTACAAAGTGCTAAGTCTAAGTGACTGCTGTAGAATTGCAGAACTGTTCCGTCCTGTGTTTTACTCAGCAAGGCTGCTCTATTTCTCAAAGTTAATTAGTCTTTTTTTGTCCACTGTTATCACTTAATTGATTTGATGAAATACAAGTATATTGGTAGACAAGGTAATTTCACCTGATTGTAATGGATAAATCAAACCATGAAAAGTCCAAGTTGGAATATCACCAATTACATATGGGATAGATTGCTACTCACTGTAAAGATGACACATTGGATTGAAGACACTCAAAATGAAAAACTTTGTGGCAGTCTTTCATTGTACCTGTCTGCTTCTCAATGTGTCATCTTCACGGTGATTAGCGCTCTTCTATTCTTTCCACAATTGTTGTAATGGATATATGTTTCATGTGGGTTAATTTGCACGCTTTTGATAATTGTTCTGATTAGTGCATTAGCATAGTTGTTCTTATTTATGTACACAATATGTTTTCAATATTTTCTGTAACAACAGTATTAATAGTGCAGTAAGCCACAATTCCACTTGTTGCATGTGTTTATTTAATTGCTCATCTTCATTGTTTGCTGAGTGTTTTAGCAGCTGATCCTTATAAAGATAGAAATAAGGGATGCTCTTTTTTTATGTTTTAGATGACGAACAGCCAATCCCTCCACCACTTACACCAGCAACTCTTAAAACAATGCGACCTCCACCCCAGAAACTTCTTTTCTCTGCTACACTTTCCCAGGATCCTGAGAAGTTGCAGCTGCTGGGATTGTTCCAGCCTAAGTTGTTTACATCAGTAGTTTCACAGGAAAAAGGTAAATTTTACATTATCAGCCATCCAAAACTTTTATAGTGACAACAACTTTGTAATGAACCCACACGTAACAAATATTTCCACGAGGCTCAGTAAAAATTCCCTAAGATCAGTATTTCCGAGATTTATATTTACTAAGAGCTGCTTAAGGAAGAATTATCTTTAAATGAACGAATATGAGCCAATTTGCAATTCAGATTCGTTTTTGGTTGTTGCAAATGCTAATGTAAATGACATTCAACTGTACAGAGAAGCGTGCTGCAAACATATTACAATCTCGACCTGTGTGCCCCACATCAAAGGGGCCGACATAGCACAGAGGCTCAATCCGGATTGGCACACAGTCAATGGGTCAGTGGCAAAACAGGTTCTTGTTTTTAATTTGTCGATTAAGGAGCAAGGGATTCGTACGTGCGAAGAGAACTGGAATGTCGGAAAGTGTGCCACGAGAGTATTCAGACGAGCGAGATTGGCTCGTGCCCGGCTCGTCTGATCTGATCCGATACGGGAGAGGGGCTGTGGCCAGGGGTGCGGCACGGCGTCGTCGTTCCAGCCGGTAGCAAGCTGCACAGCCCGTGTTGGCGCTGTCCTTCGATGTCCACCAGGGCAGCTGTCGGCGCTCAGTGCTGTTGCGACACACTACGGAACCTCTGAGGGGTTATTAAAAGCGAGAGACCAGTCAGATTGTGACAAGGTGTGATTTTGCTCCATAGTAACGTGAGGCCAGACGCTGCCCATGTCACACACAATGCTCTGTATTGTTTTCATGTGAGGTGTGGGGTTGTCCATCTTACAGTTCGCATCTGTCGTCTAATGATTTCGGCTCACCTGTACCTGTAGGATCAGCTCTTTGTCTGTGAATGAGTGGTGCGTGTTGCTGTGGAAGAGTGGTTCCAATGCCAGCATTCGTCCTTCTCGGAAAGTATAGACAAATTAGTGCCGTTTCGGAACAGTCACCTCGGCAGAGGGGGGTGATTGTGTGTGGACTCTGTCAGAGCCTCATTGCTGTGCTTCTCGATTGCTGTAGTGTTCATTTCGTGATGAAGTATCTGTAATATCTCAAATGTGTCCCGACATTTTATGTGAATCACACTGCTAAATGACATTATTTCACGTTTGATTCTTTGATCAATATTTTCTAACTACATTCTAATGAACTCGGTAGTAAGAGATGTATCGGCACACAAAACACTCGGATTATTGTCAGTTCGTCGAAGCTAGCACGTGTACGTGTTTGGGATCAAACTTGCGAATTTCTTAGTAGAATGTAGTTTGTAATGAGAAAACCTTCCGGAATGTCCAATCTTTTGGTAAAAAAGTCTAAATACAGGAAGGGAGATTCTGATATAGATGGCAAAATGGTTTTAATATGATATTTTAAATAGCGATTTCTGACAAAATTTGTAAGATGGCATGTGGAGTAGCTCACATGATGTGATCTCACAGATGTTGCCTTGAAATTCAAATGTACAAACTCATCACATCCTTTTTATTGTATCTGCTGTAGACTGGATAATCATCATCAGCCAGTTCATTCACTTAATGATGTGGCCTCTTTGAGTCGGCATGTAACAAAGCACCCCAGTAAGATCTTCCAATTCTTCCGATCCTGAGCTTCCCGTTGCCAATTGAATTCCACTGTCTTCTTTATATCTTTGTCCCATCTGTCTGGTGGTCTTCTTTTAGGTCTCTTTTGGTAATTGGGCTCTAGCCAAGGATTTGTTTAGACCATCTACCATCTTTTGTTCGAGCAACATGACCAGCCCACTGCCATTTCAATGTATTCACTCTTTCCAGTACAATGTAGTTTGTAATGAGAATACGTTCCGGAACGTCCAATCTTTTGGTGAAAAAGTCTAAATACAGGAAGGGAGATTCTAATATAGATGGAAAAATGGTTGTAATACGATATTTTAAGTAGCAATTTCCGACAAAATTTGTTCGTCTTATTTCAACTGCTCTCTTCCTGTCTTTTTTTCGTGTAACCCAACATTTATCTTTCCATTCCTCTTTGGGCTACTGTTAGCTTCCTAACAATGAACTCGTTAAATGTCCATGTTTCGCAGCCGTAAGATATTACCGGCAATGTACATTGGTCAGAAATAGATTTCTTCAGCTCAGCTGACATCTTAGATTTCAAAGTTGAATAGTGCCTCCCATAAGCTTGCCAGCCCAATTTAATTCATTGTAATATTTCTGGTTTTAAATCTCCTCTCATGTTTATTAGTTGACCCAGATAGATATATTCTGTGACACTTTGGAGTTGTGTACTTCCAACTGATATATTTCCCTCAGGTGTCCATTCATTGATCATTATGTTGGTTTTATCAGTGTTCATTTTTAGTTCAACTTCAGAGCACACTAATGCAAGTTCATTAACTAATACTTTTGAAGTTGTTCTATATCATTTGCAAATAGTACAATATCATCTGCAAACCTCAAGTTGTCCAGTCTTTTCTCGAGAACTTGAGTTCCGAAATTCACTTTAGACATGGCTTTTTTTAAGACTGCTGAAAATAGTTTGAGAGATACAGAATCACCTTGCTTTACACCCTTTTCAATGGGAAATTCATTAGTATCTTCGGCAACGCTCACAAAGACTGTGGAGGTTTTGTAAATGTTACGTAGGATTTTGATATAGCCCTGTTCTACTCCTTGTTCTTTTAGAGCCGCAAACATTGCTGGGTGACTGATTGAATCAAAGGCCTTTTCAAAGTCTATAAAAGCAAGGCAAAGGGGTAGATGGTACTCAATATGTTCTACTAATTATTTCCCGTAGTGTGAATATATCGTCAAATGTGCTAAATCCTGATCGGAAACCGGCTTGCTCAGTGGGTTGAGCCTGGTCGAGTGTAGTGCTCGATCTGGTAGTCAAGATCCAGTGAAAACTTTGTACACCTTTATTCCAGTCTCTTGGTAGTGTACCACAGTGCAAACAACCTGAAAATATGTTAGCTAAATGCTCTGTGGATCCCTCATACATCAGACTGGGAGGTCATCACTACCTGGAGCAGTCCATTTTTTCATGTTGTCTATTGCATGTTTGACTTCTGATGGGAGTATTTCTGGAATATGGGAAACAGAAGCATCCAATTTGTCTATGATCAAGGTATCAACATTGATTTTACTGTATAGGTTAGTATAGAAATTTCCAATATATTCCAGTATTTTTCCTTGTCTATAATTCAGCCTTGATCTCTGTCTAATGCTATTAGCTGATTCCTTCCAATCATAAGCATTCGCTTGGCTTTCTTTATACTAGATTTATTCTCAAGACTGGCTTTCAGCATGTCTTCTTCATACTTCTTGATGTCGTCTTTCGTGCTCTTTCTCAAAGCTTTGCACAGCTCTGCATATTCTGTCTTATCTTTGTGTGTATCAACTTCATTCTTCTTCTTCTTCTCTTGTCCATCAAACGTGTTGTTTTATTTGTCAGTTTCTTGGGTTGGTTTTGAGATTTACATGAGCCACCTACTTCTTCAGCTGTTGTGATTAGCACCTTTGATACTTCTTCTGCTTCACAATTTTTTAAAAAATTTCTCTGAATTATTTCTTGCAATTCCTCTCTCCATTCTTCATGATTTTTGACATTTAAAATTTTACTTTTTCGTTTAATTAGTTTTAATCTTCCATATTTTGTATTAAATTCAAATCTTGCTCTTACCAGTCAATTATCACTGCTTGTCTTGAACCTGTTTAACACATTGACATCTTTAATGTTTTTGAGGCCTATTGATGAGAATGAAGTCTCTCTCGTTTTTTACTTCAAAGTTAGGACTCCTCCAAGTCCATTTGCGACTTGGGTGCTTCTTGAAAAACGTATTCGTAATAGGTGTTTTCATGCATTTTCCAAACTGTTCTAATCTCTCACCCCCTACCACTTCTTTTGTCTGTTCCATATTTGCTATTAACTGAATCACTTTCTTTGTATGTTCCAACTTTGACATTAAAGTCTCCAGTTATGAATTTACAAAAACAATCTCTGCCTTTCTCATAGGTTCCCTTCAGACATTCGTAGAAAGATTCTCTCTCTTCATCTGAGTGAGTAGACGTAGGTGTATATGCTTGAACTATTTGGATCTTATAGCTGTCTGATATTTTTGCGACCAAGCATGCAATTCTGCTTGAAATTCCTTCTAAAACTGTTATTTTGTCGACAATGGTTCTGTTTACTAAAACTCCAACTCCATTTAATTTTCCATTTGGTTCTCCACAGTAATATAAGAGATTACCTGAATTCAACCAAAGGCAGTTTTTGCCCTTACTGCACACTTCACTTAAACCAATGATGCCAGTTAATTTTCTCTAGTTCCTCTTCTGTTTCCGTCACTCTGTCATCTCCCACTAGCGTATGACAATTGTACGTACTTATTTGAAGGCAATGCTTCTCTTGTTTTATAGACTTAGGATTTTGTGACACTAAAGCAGCTCCCACCCAGAGATCTGAACGTGGGGCTACTTTAACTTCGGAACATTTTACCTTACTGTCACACATCACAACCCAAAGGTGAGAAGCATAACCACCATGCTTGCTTCAGAACGGATATAACTTTCCAAGCCGTCCCTAACATGGGGTACAGATGCCTTTGTCAGGCCGCTCCTCTGGAGAACAGACGCTGCCTGTGCATGAGAAGTATAGATTGGAAAATGAAAGACACCTAGCCCTCAAAACCTAATAGTGTCAAGGTTGGAAAAGAACAAGAGTTGGCTGAGGATGGCCAGATAGGAAAGATAAAAGTGAGGAGCCTAGCATAAGTAAGTGGAAGCAATGCCAGGACTCAGCTCGGGGCCCTGGGGGATTTATTGTGTTATGGTGACATAAATATAGTGCTTGCTTTTAGTGAACAGCTGCATCTGTTGGAAAACTTCATTGTAATGCAAAGAAGCAAGAAGTTTTCTCCTCTTTCTATTCTTTTACTGCAGACACTATGAAGTAAAATCCCTCTTCCAGTATCTACAGGGCAAGTATTTGATCATCACCATCATCATCATCATCATCATCTAGAACAGTTTTCAGCCCCAGTCTGCGTCCGTTTGGAAAATGACCCTTGCCATCAAGTCTGTTCTCCCATCATCTTTCTGTGTTCACTCTGGTCCAGTCCTCACCTCATTTTTCAACACTCTCCTCCACACATTTCAGGCATCTATCCCTCGGTCTTCCTCTTGATCTTTTCCTTCACACTTCCAGTTCTTGTGTCTTCTTGCTGATCCCATTGTTTTCTATTCTCTTTAAGTGCCCATACCATCTTAACCATGATGTTTCTATCCTGCTCTGCAAGGGACCCTCTTTCACTGTTTTTTCTTTACACTTTCATTCCTCATCCTACCTTTCCTCGTTACTCGTATCCCACTTCTGAGGAACTTGTTTCCACATGCCTCTCATCTGCTTACATCTCTTTCCTTCGTGACCCATGTTTCAAGTGCATAGGTGAGTACTGGAATATACAGTACCACTGTGCTTTTTTGTGGGTCATATTTGTTCCAAACCAAGTGCCGAATACTTCACAGGAATGCTTCTGTCTGTCTGTCTGTCTGCGATGTTCACTGATGTCTTTTGTCATTTCTTTCATTTTCCTCTGTCACCTTCCCAAGTACTTAACACTTTCCACCTTTTTCAATTGTTCACCTCCAATACTTGTTCCAGCAGTTGGTCTATCTTTATCTCTAGTTGTAACAAGGATCTTGCGTCTGTTGATACTTAAATTTCATTCCATACCGTCTCACAGTTTCTTCCTAAGCATCCAGCTGTTCCAGAATCTCCTCCTCCCTGTTCCCCCAGATCATCAAATCTTCTGCAAACACCATTGCTTTCACCCTGTCTTCCCCAGTTACTCTGTGACACCTTATTCATTATTTCATCCAAGGTCACAACGCAGAGGAGCGGTGAAAATACACTGCCCTGTTTCACACCGCTTGTTTGCTGGAACCAATTCATCCTTTCACTTCCCACTTTCACACAACTCAGATTTCCGCAGTACATTGCAATAAAGTTACCACAATGATGTCGCAGCTGACGCACTGCGAACATCACATTTAACTCAATTTAATATTATGAAGAGGAAAAAATCCTGAAAATGGGAACTCTTTCCCTAAATATAATTTATGCAAGGAATAGAAAACAAAAATCATGACTGGCAGAAAAGCAGGTATTTTGGGCTACACGCCTAAAAATATGAATTACTTGAAATGGGAAATTACTTGTGTTACTTGCAAAGGGAAATTACTTGTGTTACTTGAGATGGAAAATGAAGACATTCCAATAAGTGATAGTAAGATATCTTATTAAAGAAGAGATGCTGAGTTGCAGATATGCACAACAAAAAGACTCTCACAGAATGAGCTACAAGACCTTTGTTGAAGAAAGCCAACGCACACACAAACTCAACTCATAAACACACATGACCATAGTCTTTGGCAGCTGAAGCCCGGTCTTTTTGTTGTGCCTGTCTGCAACTTGCCATATGGTGAACAGCAACTACCGTATTTACTCAAATCTAAGCCGCACCTGAAAAATGAGACTCGAAATCAAGGAAAAAAATTTTTCCCGAATCTAAGCCGCATCTGAAATTTGAGACTCGAAATTCAAGGGGAGAGAAAAGTTTTAGGCCGCACCTCCAAATCGAAACAAAGTTGGTCCATTGTGATATGAGACACAATTTAGGTCGAATGAATGACGATATAGCTACAGTAGTTTGGTTCGAGTCGTAAGCTTAGCAGTTAAGCTTTACCAGGTAGACATTGCTATGCGCCAGGCGCTCCGTCCGTATTTATACGGGTACCCTTCCTTTTTCACGTGCTTCGTCTGGTTTGAATCGATTGCTTATTTTGCTTTGATCTGATAAGCGCCGTTCTCTTTGTTATAGGTGTTTACGTCACGCTAAGCTGAAAATGCATTACTGTACTGTGTCATGCACTGTTTGTCGCATTCTCATGATGAGTGTTTACGGCCTGTCGCTGCTCGCGGCATGGCTTGCTTTTGTGCACGCTACCGCCACTTACAATTATACATAAAAAAAAAAGAGAGAGAGAGGAATCGTCTCATTAGCAAAACAATGGCAAGAGACTGCTATTTGTTGTTACTTACACTGCTGCTTTCTTTGATAATGATCAACAAGAACCAAATAATATACTGTGTATGACAGAAGTTCTGAACGAAAGTTAAGCGAAAATTTTTCTCCCTTTGAAAATCTTTGCAGACGCCTCATTAGTACAATCATTCTGCACAGAAATTAGTCATTTTAGATTTAAAAATTTAGTCAATTGCCGTGCTTCATTTCTGACTGTATCACTATCAGGCATAAGAATAATACGAATATAAACATGACATGATATGTATATTCTTCCGCGTTTGCTGTTGTCTCACTCTACTTTCGCAGTTCATTAGGCAGACAGGATTTAAATGAGATAGCAGCAAACACGAAAGAATACATAGAAAATGTTTCTATTCGTGTTATTCTTATGGTGAAGAGAATACTGCATGTGATTCACAGTTCATAAAAGTTCCTATTAGCAACCATCTCTTCTCACAGGAAGGAAAAAATTCAGAACGTAGAGTTGGCCATGATCCCAAACAGTCTTGCCAGTCGGATTTTCGTAGTACATTGAAATGCTGCTACATTCGAAGATGAACTATACGGAATTTGTATTTACTTCGTTGGATAATGTATGAAAATGCAGTGGTCGAAACTCGGGGCGGAGAAAAAAAGCTCATCTTCCACCCTTTTTTTTTTTTTTTTTTTTTTTTTTTTTTTTTTTTTTTTTTTTTTTTTTTTTTTACTGACGCAGAGGTTTTAGCGCCAGTATTTATCTTTGTGCCTGCAAAGCATGCGTGTGTAGCGCTACATATATTAGACGGCAGAAGTTACTTGTGGCGGCACCTACCAACATTTTTCGGAACTTCCGCTTACTTTGCACTCGATTCTAAGCCGCAGGCGGTTTTTTGGATTACAAAAAACCAGAAAAAAGTGCGGCTTAGATTCGAGTAAATACGGTATCCTTTTCATTATATTGTTACATATCATATTAAAGGTTATACTTGAAAATTGTGTGCATCAGATATCGGGCTAGTTTGGTTAACAGGATCATAAATTTCAATGTAGAAAATAAGCTGTGTGATATTGAAAGGACAATAATTTTCCATACAGGGATATAAGTTTGGGAGCATTTTTAGTTTAGATAAAACAATATAGATGTTGAAGGAAAGTTGTAGTTGAATTTAAATAATTTAGGAGTAAAGGAGACCACTCGTCAAATAGCAGAAGTGTTGAGCTGTCGACAGGCACACTCAAAAATAAAATAAAACTTAGTTGCGTGTTGAGTTAGAGCACAAACATACAAACCAGACTAGTGGCCCCCCTCCACACACACACACACACACACACACACACACACACACACACACACACAAAAAAACTACGAGGGTAATTCAATAAGTAATACCCCGCAGTTTTTTAATATACATAGACAAACATACTTGTTAGTGCTTCACGTTTGATGTTGGTTCTGTGTGCCGGTGAAGTTTTGAACCGTTCTGGCAGATGCCAGAGCCGTAGTGCAGTATCAAAATGGCGTCTACAAACTACTTGTGTTACAAGCAGCATGATGTTATTGAATTCTTGCATGCAGAAAAAGAAACTATGATGAACATCCATAAACATTTTTGTGCAGTGTATGGTGATGCTGCAGTTGGGCAATGGATAAAGCAAGTTACAGCCTCATGAAATGCAGAAACAGAGCTCGATGGTCAGCCACACTCTGGATGTCCTGTCACAACAGCCACTGCTCCAGACATGCTGAATCATGTGCATGCCACTATTTGTGCCGACCAGTGCATCACAACTCTACAATTGGCTCTATAGTTGCTGGTCAGCATTGGAAGTGCATCTGCTATGATAGAGACTCTTGGATATTCAAGGTGGTGCTCACAGTGGGTGCCACGAATGCTCACAGCAGACCACAAGATTCAGAGGAGGGCCATTTCACCTGAATTGTTGGAGCACTTTGAGACCGATGGAGAGGCCTTTCTGAGACAGATTGTTATAGGGGACGAAATCTGGCTACACTACATTGCGCCGGAAACAAAAAGGCAGTCCATGGAGTGGCATCATCCTCATTCACCACAAAAGAAGAAAATTAAGACAACTGCATCAGTTGGAAAGTCATGGTGACAGTCTTCTGGAATTATGATGGCATCATTCTCGTGGATATGATGCCGAGAGGGTCACCACAATTCAGAGACATACATGAAGTCTCTGAATAAACTCAAGAACCGTTTCTGGCGTGTATGATTGGGCAAGAATCCAGCAGAAATCTTGCGCCAACACGATAATGCACACCCATGTACAAGTCTGACAACCCAACAACAATAATTCACGTATCATGTATGTGACACTATCTCCCCTATTTCATGACAATACAAAACGAGCTGCCCTTCTTTTTATTTTTTCGATGTCATCTGTCAGTCCCACCTGATGCGGATCCTACACTGCACAGCTATACTCCAGGATAGGGCGGACAAGCGTGGTGTAAGCAGTCTCTTTAGTAGACCTGTTGCACCTTCTAAGTGTTCTGCCAATGAATCACAGTCTTTGGTTTGCTCTACCCACAATGTTATCTATGTGATCATTCCAATTTAGGTTATTTGTAATTGTAATCCCCAAGTATTTAGCTGAATTTACAGCCTTCAGATTTGTGTGTCTTATCACATAATCGAAATTTAGCTTATTTCTTTTAGTACTCATGTTAATAACTTCACACTTTTCTTTATTCAAGGTCAATTGCCACTTTTCGCACCACACAGATATCTTATTTAATTCGTTTTGATCATCTGATGACTTAACAAGATGGTAAATGACAGCATAATCTGCAAACAATCTAAGACGGTTACTCAGATTGTCTCCTATGTCGTTAATATAGATCAGGAACAATAGAGGGCATATAACACTTCTTTGGGGAACGCCGGATATTACTTCTTTTTTACTCGATGACTTTCCATCTATTACTACGAACTGTGACCTTTCTGACAGTAAATCACGAATCCAGTCGCACAACTGAGGCGATACTCTGTAGGCATGCTGTGTGGTTAGAAGATGTTGCGAGGAACAGTGTCAAAAGCCTTCTGGAAATCTAAAAATATGAAATCAATTTGACATCCCCTGTCGATAGCACTTATTACTTCATGAGTATAAAGAGCTAGTTGTGTTTCACAAGAATGATATTTTCTGAATCCGTGCTGACTGTTTGTCAATAAATCGTATTCTTCGAGGTACTTCATAATGTTCAAATACAGTATATGTTCCAAAATCCTACTGCAGATCAACGTTAGTGATATAGGCCTGTGGTTCAGCGGATTACTCCTGCTTGCCTTTTTGGGTATTGGTGTGACTTGAGCAATTTTCCAGTCTTTAGGAAATATCTTTCTGCGAGCAAGTGGTTGTATATAATTGCTAAATATGGAGCTATTTTATCAGCATACTCTGAGAGGAACCTGACTGGTATACAGTCTGGACCGGAGGCCTTGGGTTTATTAAGTGATTTAAGCTGCTTTGTTACACCGAGGATATCTACTTCTATGTTTCTCATCTTGGCAGTTCTTCTTGATTGGAATTCAGGAATATTTACTTTGTCTTCTTTGGTGAAGTAGTTTCGGAAAACCGTGTTCAATAACTTTGTCTTAGTGGCACTGTCATCAGTGACTTCACCGTTGTTATCACGCATGTATGACGAGAATCTCTTTGGGTTTTCTGCCAGATTTCAAGACAGAATTTTGTTGTGGAAATTATTAAAAGCATCTCGTATTGAAATAAATGCTATATTTCGAACTTCTGTAAAACTTCGCAAATCATAGGGATTTTGCATTCTTTTAAATTTGGCATGCTTTTTTGTTGCTTCTGCAACAACAATCTGACCCGTTTTGTGTACCATGGGGGACCAGTACCATCACATATTAATTTATGTGGTATATATCTCTCAATTGCTGTTGATACTATCTCTTTTAAGACATTCCACAACTTTTCTACACATACAGGATCAGATCGGAAGGAGTGAAGACTGTCTCTTAAAAAGGCGTTAAGAGCATTTTTATTAGCTTTTTTTTTTTTTAAATAGATATACTTTGCGTTTCTTTTTGATGGTTGTAGGTGTTAGGGTATTCAGCCTAGCAGCATCTGCCTTGTGGTCGCTAATCCCTGTATTTGTCACAGTACTCACTATTTGTCCAGGATTATTTGTTGCTAAAAGGTGAAGTATGCTTTCGCAACCATTTACTCTTCCAGTGGGCTCATGAACTAATTGTTCAAAATAATTTTCTGAGAAAGCATTCAGTACAATTTCGGGTAATGTTTTATACCTGCTGCCAGCTTTAAACGTATAATTTTTCCAGCATATCGAGGGTAGATTGAAGTCACCACCAACTATAATTGTATGAGCAGGGTACTTATTTGGAATGAGACTCAAGTTTTCTTTCAACTGTTCAGAAAATATGTCGTCTGAGTCGGGGGGGTCGGTAAAACGATCCAGTTAATAGTTTGATCCGATTGTCAGGTGTAAGCTCTACCCATACTATTTCACATGAACTATCTATTTCAATTTCGCTACAACTACCTCTGACAGCAACAAATACTCCACCACCAACTGTATTTAATCTATCCTTTCTGAATACTGTTTGATCGTTTGAAAAAATTTCGGCTGGACTTATTTCCGGCTTTAGCCAGCTCTCTGTATGTACAAGTATTTGAGATTCAGTGCTGTCTATTAGGACTTGGAGCTCTGGTTCTTTCCCAACACAGCTACAACAATTTACAGCTACAATACCAATCGTTTCTACAACTACCTTACTGTGTTTTACCTTCCCACTTTTAGACAGACGCCCCTTCTGTGGTTCCCTGAGACCTTCTAACCTAAAACACCGCCCAGTCACTTCCACACAGCCCCCGCTACCCGAGTGTAGTGGACTCGACCTATTAAGCAGAACCCGGAAACCCACCACCCGATGGCACAAGTCAAGGAATCTGCAGCCTACACAGGCACAGAACCGCCTGAGCCTCTGATTCAGACCCTCCACTCTGCACCAAAGGACCACAGTCGGTTCTATCATCAATGCTGCAGATGGTGAGCTCCACCTTAATTGTGGAAGCAAGACTGGCAGTCTTTACCATTTCCGCTAGCCGCCCGAAACCAGACAGAATCTGCTCCGATCCAAAGCGACACACGTCACTGATACAGACATGAGCCACCACCTGCAGTTGGCTGCACCCTGTACTCTTAATGGCATCCGGAAGCACCCTTTCCACATCCGGAAGACTCCCCTGGTATACACACAGAGTGCACACTGGCTTCCTTCCCCTCCTTGGCAGCCATGTTCCTAACGGGCCCCATTACGCGTCTAACGTTGGAGCTTGTAACTACCAGTAAACCGACCCTCTGTGAATGCCCAGACCTCGCGGGCTGAGAAGCTTCCTCTGGAATAGGGTGGACGACTGCATCCGGCTCAGAGACATTGCAGCTGCATATAATGCCCGAAACCTGTTCGTCAAACAAACCAGGGAGGCCCTGCGATCGGCCCCTCGGAAAGCCCTAAGATCGGCCCCTCAGAAAGTTTTTCACTGCCTGCCAGACTTTTGAATGTGGCCAGAAAAGATCCTGCACAAATGGGACTGATGACAACTGAAGAGAATCATTGAACATGACAGAAGAACAATCCTCCTGCAAATTTCTGTGGAATTCAATGCTGGGGTATCAACAAGTGTCAGTGTGTGAACCATTCAACGAAACATCATCGATATGTGCTTTCGGGGAAGAAGACCCACTCTTGTACCCTTGATGACTGCATGACACAAAGCTTTATACCTCACCTGGGCCCATCAACGACGACATTGGACTGTTGATGAATGGAAACATGTAGCCTGGTCAGACGACTTTTGTTTCAAATTGTATCGAGCAGATGGACAGGTGCGGGCATGGAGAGACCTCATGACTGTGGAACCTGCATGTCAGCAGGGGACTGTTCAAGCTGGTGGTGGTTCTGTAACAGGGTGGAGCGTATGCAGCTGGAGTGATATGGGATCCCCGACACATCTAGATATCACTCTGACAGGTGACACGTATGTAAGCATACTGTCTCATCACCTGCATCCATTCATGTCCACTGTGCATTCTGATGGACTTGGCAAATTCCAGCAGAACAACACTACAGAACAATGCAACACATTACACAAATAGAATTGCTACACAGTGACTCTAGGTACACTCTTCTGAGTTTAAACACTTCTACTGGCATCCAAACTCTCCAGACATGAACATTATTGAGCACATCTGGGATGCTTTGCTGTGTGCTATTCAGAAGAGATCTCCTTCTCCTTGTATTCTTACGGATTTATGGATAGCTCTATAGGAATCATGTTATGAATTCCCCCCAGCACTACTTCAGACATTAGTTGAGTGTAATGGTTAGACCGCCAGCGAGAGCGCACCATGATTTCCTGCTACTAATAAGGCAAGTACACCATTCGCCTGTTACATATTTTCACGAGCTTCAAACAGGAGCTACTTCTTTTCAATTACCTCTGTAGTTACTAGTTTATTTTTGTAATTTCTTGCATGTTCAAGTGCTTACTAGGTACAAGCTTTAATTTCAATAACAGCAGTAGTGTATACAGTACTGCCGTTGCTATAGACAGGCTTTTGTTTGTTTGGTTAGAACAGCTGTGTCGGTTAGACCGTCAGCGAGAGAGCACTTCGATTTCCCACTGCAAATAAGGCGAGTATATTGTTTGTATGTTGCATATTTTTACGAGCTTCAAACAGGAGCGATTGCAGTAATGGATAGGAACTGTGATTGTTGTGTACAGATGTGAGCTGAGTTGGTGACCCTTCGCTCACAGCCCCAGGCTGCGTTGGCTTCCGTCACTCAGCTTGAGGCTGCTGCCAAGAGCCGTCACTGTGGGGGATCGGACATGGGGATGCGAGGGACGTCGAGCACGTCCCATGTGTCCTCGGAATGGTCCACTGCTGTGACCGACCCGTGTACTGCCTGCACCGAGGTTGACCAATCACCCGTGGTCGAGTGGGAGATCATGTATGGGAGGCAGTGAAAAACTTTCCGAGGGGCCCAGGGCTTTCCGAGGGGCTGATCGCAGGGCTTTCAGATGTTCATTTGAGTCACCAATTTGAAGCAGCTACCAAAAGGTCGACAGCAGTTGGAGCGATTTCTTGTTGCTTATGAGTGGCTACTAACTCGTCCGTTGTCTGAGAACAGCATTTGTACTAGGGCTGCAATCTGAATGGTTCAACGTTTACCTGATCACTGAACATGCAAATTTAACTTAGCCTCACTAATTTTGTTTATATTTATGGATGTGTTGCACTACAAGGATTGTAAGCTCCTTTTAATGTGGGCAATGCGATGGACATTATCACGGGGATCCTCAGATCTGTGAAGGTTTAGGGGGCGAGAGTCAACTGCATCGCCTACTTGCGTGCAAAGCACATACTGACGAGACTGTACACACAACTGAGGTGATGTTCTATGAGCATAAATGTCACACAGAACTCTGATGACCCACAAAGGAAGT
The DNA here is from genome assembly GCF_023898315.1 of Schistocerca nitens. NCBI lineage: Eukaryota > Metazoa > Arthropoda > Insecta > Orthoptera > Acrididae > Schistocerca > Schistocerca nitens. The sequence goes on along the minus strand of NC_064618.1, from coordinate 21,383,730 downwards.
TGTGAAGGCCTGCTTAGAAAGAGGCCACACTGCAGACTGTGAGAAAAAGAAGATATTCTGACAACACTTTTTTATGAACTGTCTGCTTCAAGGAGTAGTAGAAACCTGATTTGAGCAGAACCCAATAAACTGAGATAGCAAATTCTGTCTTAGCAAGGCACACAATCCTGTGTCAGACATACTGAAGACCTTGTCTGACAAAGTCTGAAAAAGAACTTTTTAGGTCACAAAAGGTCTCTTATCGCAAGTTCACTGTCTATTAGCAACTGAAGCATAGCTTACCAACAATTAAATGGGTTTTCCCTTGTAGGTCTCATATAAAATTACAATCTTGGGTCTTGCTATGAATGATAGTCTACAAAGAACAACAACCGAATTTTATTCCTTAAACACTATTCTTTGTTTTCTGAAGAAAAAGAACGATTAGAATAATTGCAAGAAAATGAAACACCAACAGCTGTCCTTTTCGCACAACTGAGACGATACCCCATAGGCCCGCAGCTTGATTAGAAGTCGCTTGTGAGGAACGGTGTCAAAAGCTTTCCGGAAATCTATAAATACGGAATCGACTTGAGATCCCCTGTCGATAGCGGCCATTACATCGTGCAAATAAAGAGCTAGCTGCGTTGCACAAGAACGATGTTTTCTGAAACCATGCTGATTGCATATCAATAGATTGTTCCCTTCAAGGTGATTCATAATGTTTGAATACATTATATGCTCCAAAACCCTACTGCAAACCGAAGTCAATGATATAGGTCTGTAGCTCAGTGGATTACTCCTACTACCCTTCTTTAACACTGGTGCGAGCTGCGCAGTTTTCCAATCTGTAGATACATATCTATCGGTGAGCGAGTGGTTGTATATGATTGCTAAGTAGGGAGCTATTGTATCAGCGTAATATGAAAGGAACCTAATCGGTATACAATCTGGACCTGAAGACTTGCCCGTATCAAGCGATTTGAGTTGCTTCGCAACCCCTAAGGTATCTACTTCTAAGAAACTCATGCTAGCACCTGTTCGTGTTTCAAATTCTGGAATATTCCATTCGTCTTCCCTGGTGAAGGAATTTCGGAAAACTGCGTTCAATAACTCCGCTTTAGTGGCACAGTCGTTGGTAACAGTACCATCGGCACTGCGCAGCGAAGGTATTTACTGCGTCTTGCCGCTTGTGTACTTTACATACGACCAGAATTTCTTTGGATTTTCTACCAAATTTCGAGACAATGTTTCGTTGTGGAACCTATTAAAGACATCTCGCATTGAAGTCCATGCCAAATTTCGCGTGTCTAAATTTTAGCCAATCTTTGGGATTTCACGTTCTTCTGAACTTCGCATGCTTTTTCCGTTGCCTCTGCAACAGCGTTCGGACCTGTTTTGTGTACAATGGGGGATCAGTTCCATCTCTTACCAATTTATGAGGTATGAATCTCTCAATTGCTGTTGCTACTATATCTTTGAATTTGAGCCACATCTCGTCTACATTTGCATAGTCAGTTCGGAAGGAATGGAGATTGTCTCTTAGGAAGGCTTCTAGTGACACTTTATCTGCTTTTTTAAATAAAATTATTTTACGTTTGTTTCTGGTGGATTTGGAAGAAATGGTATTGAGCCTAGCTACAAAGACCTTGTGATCACTAATTCCTGAATCAGTCATGATGCTCTCTATTAGCTCTGGATTGTTTGTGGCTAAGAGTTCAAGTGTGTTTTCGCAACATTTACAATTCGTGTTGGTTCGTGGACTAACTGCTCGAAATAATTTTCGGAGAAAGCATTTAGGACAATCTCGGAAGATGTTTTCTGCCTACCACCGGTTTTGAACAAGTATAACCTCCACCCATACCAATTCGCACGGAGTATCTACTTCGACTTCACTACAAGATAAACCACTACTGACAGACACAAACACTCCACCACCAATTCTGCCTAATCTATCTTTCCTGAACACCATCTGAGACTTCGTAAAAATTTTTGCAGAACTTATTTCAGGCTTTAGCCAGCTTTCTGTACCTATAACAATTTCAGCTTCTGTGCTTTCTATTAGCGCTTGAAGCTCAGGGACTTTCCCAGCACAAATACAACAATTTACAACTACAATTCCGACTGTTCCTTGATCCAAGCACGTCCTGTATTTGCCATGCACCCTTTGAGATTGCAGCCCACCCCGTACTTTCCCGAGGCCTTCTAACCTAAAAAACCACCCAGTCCACACCACACAGCCTCTGCTACCCGTGTAGCCGCCAGCTGAGTGTAGTGAACTCCTGACCTATTCAGCGGAACCCGAAACCCCACCACCCTATGGCGCAAGTCAAGGAATCTGCAGCCAGTGTGAGGAATTCTGTGTTTCGTCTCGTATCTTAATGATCTGACAGACAATTTAACACTAATCTCAGACTTTTTGCAGATGCAGTTAGCAATAAAGAAATACTATCTATGCAAATATTTGCAATTTGTTTTAAATGTACAGAACTTTAAAATTATGCATTTTAATAAACAGACTCGATATCGTATTGATGGTCAGAATCGGACAGCTCATACAAATTCCTAGATGTAACAATTTGTTGGGATGTGAAATCAAATAATCAGTTTACTTTGAAAATATTGTCAGTTTAGAAAGGGGACTGCTTACAAAACGTGTACATCTCATCCTAGAGTATTTCTCAAGTGTGTGGAACCCACGTCAAATTTGATTAACAAGGGGTATTGAATGTGTTCAAAGAAGAGCAGCACAAATGGTAATGGATTTCTTTGACTTCCAGGAGACATTGAAAAATCTTGACTTGTAGGTGCTTGGTATTTCATGAGACAAAATTTCAAGAAACAAATCTAACCCCTGTGTGCTGTACCTTAGAGGGGCCACAAATACAAGATTAGATCAGTGTGCACGAAGGCATTTTACACTGTCATTCTTCCTACACTCCTTTTATGACTGGAATAGAAAGAAACAGAGGCAGCATCTCCCATCTAGCCAGCAGCACTCAAGAGCATAGCGCTTCGTTTATGAGTTGTAATGAACTTTTAATAACAAGAAGCGACATATACATATATTTTTTACTATGTGCATTGTAGTCTAAATTCTTAAATTTCCAGCGCGTTTGTATATCTAGTAGTTACAGTTCTACGTTTTAATTACTGTCCAGTCTATAGTTCCACCTTCTTTAGTATAGGTAAGGACCGCAATTGCTACACTCAGATGTGAGCTGCGTTGGTGACTCTTCATATGCAGCCCCAGGTGGTGCTGACTTCAGTCGTGAAGCTTGCCATTGTGCATCACTGTGGGAGCCCAGAATTGAGGATACAGAGTATGCCCAGTTTGTTCCTCGTGACCTCTGATCAGTCCACTACTGTGACTGCTCTGGTTACTGCCCACATCACCCATGGTTGAGTGGGAGGTTATTTCAAGGAGCGGTAGGCAGCAAAAGACTTTATGGGGGTCCTGTCATAGAGCCTCTGCAGTTCGTCTGACAAACAGGTTTCTGGCACTATCTGTGGAGCTAGCTGCAATCATACACCCTGTTCTCTCTCAGCCTGCAAGATCTGGTCATTCACAGAGGGTGGGCTTCTGGTAGAATAAAATGTTACAAGAAATGTAAAATGAAAAATGTTTGTTTACACCATTATGTTAAATGTGCACAGTTCTGACCCCATAGTTAAATATTAATAACAACAAAAAAGTACTTCTTGGACTGTCTTCCAAAACTAATCAATTAACGCCATAGAAGTTAAATACTTTGTATTGTGGCAAGAAGAGCTATTCTTAACCATTGAAGGAAAAACAACAGTCTTAGAAAAAAAAGCAGTAATTGGATAAATGCAAAATCCCTTGTCGGACAATACAATCGATAGAACAAAAGTTAAAGTTCTGACAGACCACTGTGGATTACATTCATTGTGGATGCTAATGCTAAATCCATGTTGTGCACAAGTAATAAAAAAGTTAATGTTCCTAGCTCTAATCACCAAACCGCTGACAAAGTCCAGACGCACCAAGCTGGCAGAGTCCAGTCTTTGAGGACGTCACATCTCGGTTGAAGAGCAGGTGGTGGGCAATGACAGTGGTAGCGGTGGCTCTGGTAAAGCTCCTTGGTTCTGGGCTGACGGTATCACTGCCTTTTGCTGCCTCATCGCAAGCGTAAATCCTTGATTTGCAGAGTACTACATCTTACTGACTGTCTGGGCAGAAGCAGAACATAGTGCTGATTGGTGCACGCCAATGCTAGTTGAACATTACAGTTGAGATTTTGGCCCAGTCACCGGTGTTGTCCTCCAATGGTAGACTCACTGACTTCTTGGCCCTGTTCCATTGAGTGTAACCATGGGCATTCGAACTGAGGAGGCACTCCATGGTAAGCATACCACAGCAATGGGAGCTCCACTGTCATGTGCGTAATGAGTTTCTCACAGGGATATTGCTGCGAGGAGGGGAAGAAATGTAGTGTGCATACCAGGAGGAGTCATTCCAGATGTGGAACAAGAGCTTCCGGATGCCGTGAAAAGCACAGGATGCAGCCAACTGCAGGTTATGGTTCATGTCGGTACCAACATTGTGTGTTGCTTTGGATCAGAAGAGATTCTCCTTGGTTTCAGGCAGCTAACTAGAATAGTAAAGACTGCTAGTCTTTCTTGCTAGATAAAGGCAGAGCTCGTCATCTGTAGCATCGTCAATAGCACCAGTTGCAGATCTAGGATACAGAGCTGAGTGGAATATCTGAATCAGAGGCTCCGAGAATTCTGCGAACATGTAGGTTGCAGGTTTCTCGATTTGCTCCATAGGTTGGTGGGCTATCAGGTTCCATGTAATGGGTCAGGTGACTACTACATGCAGAAGGCAGTTGTGTGTGTAGCTGGAGCTGTGTGGAGGGGACTGGACAGTTTCTTTAGGTTGAGAGCCTCGTGGGAAAACTCCAGAAAGGGCTTCTGTCTCAAAGGGTAAAGGACAAACAAAAAAGGGGGTAGACATAGCAGCAGTCAGTATTGTAGTTGGAAATTGTTGTAGCTTTATAGGGAAAGAACCAGCGCTAATAGAAAGTACTGAAGCTCATGGTTGTGGGTGCTGAAGGCTGGGTAAAGCCAGAGATTAGTTCAGCCAAAATTTGCTCAAAGGACGTAACGGTGTTGAGAAATGATAGGTTAAATATAGTTTGGGGTGGCATGTTTGTTGCTGTTACAAATAGTTTATCTTTTAGGAAAAGTGAAGCAGGTAGTTGCTGTGAGGTAATATGGGTAGAGGCTATACTTGACAATGGAAGTAAATTAAATTATGTATATGCAGACTGAAGCAACAAATTAAAATTTGTACCAAGGCTGGGATTCAAACTGTTTGCACAGCTCCTCAATTCAAATTCCCATTCATGGTCAGCCCACATGGTATTTCCTGGGGGGAAAATCCTGAGCAAATAGAGAGCATCATGATGGGTACGGATATTAGTGACTGCAAGATAATTCTAGTGGGACCGTCCACCGAAATATCCGAATCCACCAAAAGTACGAGGGTTGAATGAAAAGTAATGCCTCCACCTTCATTAATTGGGTTCAGATGGGAATATTTTAATGAATCAAACGCAGAAACAATCCTTATAATGTCAATATTCACTTTTCCACATAATCACCATCCAATGGGATACATTTCTGCCAACGATCAATAAGTTTTCTGGAGCCGTCACGGAAGAAGTCGACACACGGTTTCTGCAACCACAGACTCACAGCTCTCTCAATGTCATGATCAGAAGCATAATGATATCCCCGCAGATCGTCTTTCATTATTGGGAACAGATGGAAGTCAGGCGGTGCTAAATCTGGACTGTATGGAGGATGCCGTATGGTGGTGAGATTCAGTCTCTGAAGTTCTGCTGTGGCGGCATGTGATTTGGCATTGTCATACTACAGGAAAAAATTTGCCTTTTCCTTTCGGACCCTTGTTGCCATCGTTTCAGAGTTATCTCAGAGTGATACAATGATCATCCTGAATCAATCTGTCAACATTTTGCTTGTGAAACTCGGTGGTTGCTGTCACAGGATGTCCAACTCTTTGTTTGTCACGCAGCTCAGATGTTCATGCCTCAATATCTTTAAATTTACTCCCCCCAACAACACACGGTACTCACATCAACACAATCACCATAAACTGCTTTCATTCTCTTATGAATCTCCTTTGGGGTGACACCTTCTGCTGTCAAGAATTCAATGACTGCACATTGCTTAAATCGCATTGACCAACTGTCTGCGCAGGGTTCCATACTTTACACTGTAACAACACAATCGTTCAATGCTAAGGCTTCCCGCCAACTGGAGCTGTAGAGAAGAGGCTACGGAATAAGCCAGTACCTGCCGCATACCAATGCTGCCAACTGTTGAAGAGTTACGAAGGAGGAGGCATTACTTTTCAGTCAACCCTCGTAAAAGCACACTATATTGAAGTAAAAAAGCAGATGAAAATCCATTTGATGCCTTTCTAAGAAACAGACTCCACTCCTTCACAACTTACTATATAAGTGTAGACAAGATGTGCCGTAAATTCAGAGAAATAGTATCAGAGGCAGTTGAGAGATTTATGCCAAACAAATTACTAAATGATGGTACTGATCCCCCATGGTACCCAAAACAGGTAAGGTCATCCACATGAGCATGAAAAGAAATCTGTTAAATTTTGGTTACACTATAATCACACAAATTTAAATGCTGTCAATTTAACTAAATATCTAGGAATTACTCAGACACTCAGATCTGTACCAAACCTGTTGTCCACCAGAATGGGCATAAACGTTAATTAAAAGTAACACCAGAAATACTAGAGCACCACTGGTGACAGTGTTTTTACTGTATTGTGTGTGAAAGTGTCACATGGAACAACATGTTTATGACGTGTAAAAGGATTGTTTGGAGTTTATATCAATGTCCTCTTGGCAGCCTGCTTTTGCTTTGTTTCTTTGAAAGCAATGAAAGTATAGAATACATTGTAGTTTCACAAAACACACAATCAGAACATAAAAATAAAGAAACAATTGGATCACATGTGTGGGAAGTAGTAGTAGTAGTAGTAAAACTAGTAGTAGTAATAATAAACAAGCAAACACGACCCCCAACCCCCCCCCCCCCCACACGCGCACACACACACACACACACACACACACACACCGTGTCATTGATTCAGGAACAAAGGGCTTCATAATAATGGTAGCATACGAAGAAGTGTGTGAAGCAAATTACTTTCATATGCCATTTGATGAATCCCACATTTGCGCATCCACCCTGTAGATTGCAAAATGAAAGCTTGTGTCTGAAACAGAACTTTGTCGAAGTTTGAAAGGGTCTGAGTTCATCACCAAGTTTAGCTATTATCCACGTGTGACGGTGAGGGTTATGGAAATGTGGAGAATGCAACTGATTGTTTGTGAGGGACTGCAACTTAAGAAAATTATTCCATTGTTGCAGACTAATCTCTTCCAAAGAATCTGGTGCAGCATCTGATATTTTACAAAGCATATGCTTGTACATTCTAAAGAAATGAAGAGCGAGGAGTTGACAAATGGAGGTTGTGTTCGCTGGAATTAAGTGAATTGTGATTATGTCTTAGGGTAGATTATTTTCAAATGGTTCAAATGGCTCTGAGCACTATGGGACTTAACATCTGAGGTCATCAGTCCCCTAGAACTTAGAACTACTTAAATCTAACTAACCTAAGACCATCACACGCATCCATGCCTGCGGCAGGATTTGAACCTGCGACCGTAGCGGTCGCAAGGTTCCAGACTGCAGCGCCTAGAACTGCTCGGCCACCCCAGCCGGCTAGATTATTTTGTAGGAGAAGATTACGAAGAACACTAGCAACTTTTTGGGGACCATAAGAATCCAGCATTAGCAGGAGTTTCTCTCCACTGATTTGTTCCACTACTGCTTCTTGTAGATATGTCCTGGACACTTCTTTAATCATTTTCCCCAAAGGATTGAGAGAGGACACTTAAATTTGATGCTGGGGACATGAACTGACGTGTGTAAATATTCAAAGAACGAGGGTCTTGAAGGACAACAAACAGCTTTCGAGCAAGTTTGCCCATCTGTGAAAGCAATGGAATAACTATGTACGTAGGGGTTGTTGCATTAGCAGACTTTACAATCCCCCCTATATCTTTAGAACCTCTAGTTGCAAGAGTGTGGCTCACAGACATCTCCTTGTCAATCCACTTTCGCCAGCAGTATAGATATTTGTATCTGTGTAGGCGGTCGTGAGTGTATGAGTTGTTTGTTGCTAGTCCCCTACAGTTTTCTGGACGTCATTTCTGTTGTGGTACATTTTAACCGTAACAAAAGACTTGACTTTATGGCTTACAATATACTTTTACACTTCCAGTGCAAGACCCAACTGTCACTGACGTCAGATCTTGGGAAATTTAACTATCTCTCTTTTGTTTTCACCCACTATTTGATGTCTACACATTGAACACATCGACCTTCCTAGCGGCAGTGTTTGAAGGTCTCCATCACACGCATTGCAATACGCTTGTACATGTCCGTCACAGACATTAAATCTTAACTTTACCACTGCCATTTCCATTCATACAACATGCACCATGCAGGACATCTAGTGCAAAATCTGTTTACATTGCAGACATAATTCGATGTGCAAATGTTCAGGTCGGCTTCGGCTGCTTTTTGACATTATGGCAATATTTGAGCATTTTGATTTTCTTGTTTCTCGAGTAAAACACTTTTATGGTATTTCAACATTTCTGTCACCCATGGACCCTTCTGGCAACGATATCGAACATGTTGACTAGTCTGTAGTCATGAACAAACGATTCTGCTCCACTCAGTGTGCACTTCTCAATAGCTAATGTTTCCTATTCTGTGACATTCAACACATTCCATTGATCAGTTACATCCAGTAGGAATGCTGCACACTTTCTCTCATCTTAAGTTGTTTCCACATGTGTCCGACAGAACACCACATCTATCTATACAGATGTACTCTATAGGTTTGCTACTTTCAAGTAACGAAGCGAAAGCAGACTGCCAAAAGAACATTTGTACAACTTTTGAAAAATCTTTTTACTTGTCAGGAAAATGTCCTCCCATATAACAGTTTCAAGCATAAACAGTTAAAAAATTTCCATAAATGGGGTTGTAATTCGGGACACAACATCCTACCAACTCACTCACATGAGTCATACATGTCTATTATTCACAGACACACTTTTCCTGTACTTAGTAGGTCTGGTTTTATTTTTAAGTAACATTTATGCCTGTTCTGCTGAACAACAGCACACAGTACAAATTAAATTGGAGTTTCAGTTTGTACTCCATCGAAATGCGACATTTGGTAACGATCTGAGTGGCTGACATCAGATGTCTGGGAGTTAGATGATGCAACAGGTGTACTAAAGAGCCTGCCTGCATTACACTTGTTTGTACTCTGCTAGAGTGCTGCTGTGCGATATAGAATCCTTATCCAAAAGGACTGACAGAGGACATCAAAATAGTCCAAAGAAGGGTAGCTTGTTTGTGTCACAAAATAGGGGAGAGAGTGTCACAGATTGATAAGCGAATTGGGATGGTAATCATTAAAACAAAGGCAGATTTCATTGTGGCGAGGTCTTCTCATGAAATTTCACATCAGCTGTCTCCTTTGAATGTAAGAATATTTTAGTGTCACCACCCTACATATGGAGAAATGATAATCGTAATAAAATAAGAGAAATTGGAACTCATACAGAAAGATTTAAGTGTTCAGTTTTCCCACACACTGTTAAGAGAGTGGAATAGTAGAGAAATAGTCTGAAGATGTTCGATGAATTCTCTGCCATGCACTTAATGGCGAATTGCAGGGTAATTGTGTAGATATAGGAGTACAAACCGTATAGATGTACAAACTGTTAGAATGCAAAGTATCCTCTGCCACGCCCTTTGCCATGACTTGCAGAGTACACTGCAGATGTAAAGCATATGCAGCAGATTATATCAGGAACCATATTTCAGTGTGCCAATCAACTTGGTCAATGTGGGCTATATCCGACAACGATGAAAGCAACATCCCAATGTCTATTTTATAAAAGATTTTAAAGAAATTTCAGGGAGCACAAAATGAATGTCCCCTCACCCCCTACACCATACACACACATGTAAACACATAATATATTAGAAACTATAGGTAATTTTCTAAATCATTTTTCCTTCAGATGAGGGAAACCTGGCCATCTTATTCCGTGTCTTTTACCCAGGTGAGTGATATCTGGCCAGTATTAAATATTCCAGTACCACCATTGGTAAAACATCATTATGTTATCAAGGAAAGATTGATATGTGAAATGTCGCATGTAATCTGTCAGTGGTTCTGTTAGTTACATAGGTGAGATCACCACCAAATTAGTCACAGTCACTGCTCAAAGCAAGCAAACTGTGGCCACGAGTAATGCCCAGGAGCTGGATTGAAATTCCTTTCTGGGTGTCCACTTTACTGTGGTTACACTAAACCACAGCAAACAGTTGTTAGGATGGCTCAGGCTCACTGAAAAAATAATTGTCAATTGTTCCACAACACTTGTTTAATCCAAGCTGTTCATTTGTTTGTGATAATAATGTAATTTATTTTGCCCTATACTTAGGGCTTCAGATCACACTTTTATTTCTTGCCTGCAGAAGCTCATTATTAGAATGTTCAGAAATGTGAAGTCTATTGTTAGCATATCTTTAAGCCCTATTTTACCTCCTGTAGACGTACTTGTGTGAATTGCCTGTCTCTCTCTCTCTCTCTCTCTCTCTCTCTCTCTCTCTCTCTCTCTCTCTCACACACACACACACACACACCCACACACATTAGTGACTTTTACTTTTGTTTTGGCACTTAATGCAAATACATTTTGCTGTTTCTGCATTATATAGGGAAAGGAATTTTGATAAATATTCAGATAGTTGAAGTGTTAAGCATATTTTTAAATGTGTGCGTCTGTCACTGTTTCTTGTACTGTTTTGTTTTAGGTGCATGGGTAGTGTTATAACTATTTATAGTTCATATTAAGTAGTACACCACTTGTCTACACTAATAATAAATGTCTGAAACTGTGATGCCTGCCTGTTTGTCCTTGAACATGCTAATCTCCAAAGCAACAAGATGAATTTTCACGCAGGTAACTTGAGCATAGTTTGGAGCACCGTATAGGCTTCAGTTCATCAAAATTTGGTCACAGGAAAAAAAGATATTTGTACATAGTATTATAAAAATGTATGTTTGTTCCAAATATCCTCCGAAATCACTGGACTGATTTCAGTCAAACTTGATACACATATCACTTACCGTCCAGAAGGAATCACTGTGGCGGTAACAGCTACCTACCTATCAAAAGGGTAAAGGTGAGGTGAAGAAGTACCGTATTTACTCGAATCTAAGCCGCACTTTTTTTCCAGTTTTTGTAATCCAAAAAACCGCCTGCGGCTTAGAATCGAGTGCAAAGTAAGCGGAAGTTCTGAAAAATGTTGGTAGGTGCCGCCACAACTAACTTCTGTTGTCGAATATATGTAGTGCTACGCAGGCATGCTTCGCAGGCACAAAGACAAATATTGGCACCAAAACCTCTGCGTCACTAAGTAAATAAAAAAAAAAGTGGAAGACTAGCTTTTTTTTTTTTTTTTTCTCCGCCCCGAGTTTCGACCACTGCATTTTCATACATTATCCAACGAAGTAAATACAAATTCCATATTGTTCCTCTTCGAACGTAGCAGCATTTCAATGTACTACGAAAATCCGACTGGCAAGACTGTTTGGGATATTTGTCAATATGGCCAACTCTACTTTCTGAATTTTTTCCTAACTGTGAGAAGAAATGGTTGCTAATAGGAACTTTTATGAATTGTGAATCACGTGCAGTATTCTCTTCACCATAAGAATAATACGAATATAAACATTTTGCCATGTATTCTTTCGTGTTTGCTGCTATCTCATTTAAATCCTGTCTGCCTAATAAACTACGAAACTAGAGTGAGACAACAGCAGACGCGGAAGAATATACATACCATGTCATGTTTATATTCGTATTATTCTTATGCCTAATAGTGATACAGTCAGAAATGAAGCATGGCAATTGACTAGATTTTTAACTCTAAGATGACTCTAATTTCTGTGCATAATGTAATGTACTAAAGAGGCGTCTGCAAAGATTTTCAAACGGAAAAAATTTTCGCTAAATTCTCGTTCAGAACATCATCTGTCATACGCAGTCTATTATTTGGTTCTTGTTGATCATTATCAAAGAAAGCAGCAGTGTAAGTAGCAACGAAGAGCAGTCTTTTGTCATTGTTTCGCTAATGAGACAATTCTTCTCTTTGTTTTTTTTTAATTGTAAGCAGCGGTAGCGTGCACAAAAGCAAGCCATGCCGCGAGCGGCGACAGGCTGTAAACCCTCATTTTCAGAATGCGACAAACAATGCATGACACAGCACAGTAATACATTTTCAGCTCTCAGTGACGGAAACACCTATAACAAAGAGAACTGCACTTGTCAGATCAAAGAAAAATAAGCAATCAATTTAAACCAGACAAAGCACATGAAAAAGGAAGGGTACCCGTATAAATACGGACGGAGCGCCTGACGCATAACAACGGCTACCTGGTAAAGCTTAACTGCTAAGCTTACGACTCGACAAAATACTACACCTGTATCGTCATTCATTCAACCTAAATTGTGTCTCATATTACAATGGACCAACTTTGTTTCGATTTGGAAGTGCGGCCTAAAACTTTTCTCTCCCCTTGAATTTCGAGTCTCAGATTTCAGGTGCGGCTTAGATTCGGGAATTTTATTTTCCTTGATTTCGAGTCTCATTTTTCAGGTGCGGCTTAAATTCGAGTAAATACGGTAATATAGGCCACAATGCACAAATACCCTGATGTTACTCATCCAGCATTTAAGAGTGAGACGACTTGCAACGAACTTTACACATCATTTCAAACCTTTACAAGAATTTTTCTCACTTACAACCTTCACAAAATTATGAAAGAAAAAAGCTTATTGCTTCCTACATTTTGATTGTGCATGCAGTAAAACTGCCTGACATGTTAATTTATTATTTCTTACTACTAACTGTAATCGTGACACATTTTGCATACAATGTTCACATATAGCACTGGATGAATGCACCTACAAAATTATATCGTCATATGACACTTTGTGAATTGGGTCAGCTCAGGAGCTGTGCTTACCCAAATAGGCAGACACATGAGGGCAGCTGAGGTTATTTCAAATGCAGTAACTCACTTAATAATCATCACTATTCATAGCATCACTATTGATGTGCCAGCACAGCCAGGGGTAACTGCTGTTATTTAATAAATGTTAAGCATAATCAAGTAGTGAGTGAAAACAGTTTTGTGTAAGTCGCTATAGATAATAAACTATTTTTTATGTTATTAGTATTTCTTCCTTGTTGTGACGTCTATTTTGTTAATCTGATGGATACACTCTACAAGCTAATCAACAATAAATTATTTGTTTGTTATTGTTCAACAATATTTAAAATTAATTGTGTGTGTTTCAGTCCCAGATGAGCCACTGGTTGGAGAATTAAGAGGAGAGTTTATTGGAAAATACACCACACCAGCAGAATTAAAGGAAAAATTCTGTGTAGTAACGCCAGAAACTAAGCCGTTGGTTCTGTACTATTTGATTACAAGTCACAGGTGGAAACAAGTGTTATGTTTTGTTGACTCACAACGGGCAGCACATCGCCTGTCTCTTCTGTTGAAGCATTTGAGCCAGGGAAATCTCACGTGTGCCGAAATGTCATCTGTACTCTGGCGTCAACAAAGAGATGAAGTCATCAGGAGATTTGTTGATGGTCAGATTGATATGTAAGTTCATGGTATCAGTGCTTGAACATTATATTGACATTTTTTGTTCTATCAAGCAGTCACACGCAAAACATTGTGGATAGGAATGTCACCAATATTTTCTTAACTCTTCTTTCAGTTATGCCACAATCAATAAATGAATCCCGGACACTTGGAACATGTCCTCACATGCGCGCGCGCGCCCACACACACACACACACACACACACACACACAGAGAGAGAGAGAGAGAGAGAGAGAGAGAGAGAGAGAGAGAGTCCTGGGCCACTTTAATACCGTCTTAAACAAAAGCTTTACTTTCTTGTATTTCCTTTTTTATTCTCTGTGCTTTTATATGTGTTATATTCTTTTTAAATGTGCCATTTAGCAACAGTAATTCAATTAACAAAATTTGTTAACATTATTTGGATCAGATGCAATCTCTTCATGCTAAAGCCATTTTCCTGGCCACTTTTATAGAAAACCAATTTAAACTAGTAGAAATTATAAGCCCATGTTTGGCAATTGCTACACATCAGTATTAAAGTATTATTTCATTTTAGTTAAATTGGCAGTTATTTCTGTACAGTGTATTTAAAAAACAAGATTCCAGGTGTCAGCTTAGAAGTACCCACTACGTTTTGGTCATTTGTACATTCACAGTTGCTATTTGGAGTTGGGCAGCTATAATTTTGTGGTGGTCTTGGTAAAGAGCATATTTGTCACCTGGCCACTACCTTTGTCTCATACCATAAATAGTAGTCTCATACCATAAATAGTAAAGAATTTATGTACATAATATCAATAATACTTCCATTATAACATTACAAAAAGAAGCTAATACCGTGCAGCCTGAACAAGGTAGTGTACTAGCAGTACTAATAGCTGCTTTAACATATGTTAAGGTTTAAACTGTCCTCAGGTCAATATATTTGCTAAATGCCAAAGGAGTAGTTATGCTGATTGTTACTACTTATGTTTTGCTTGACAAAAGAATTTGAGTTTCATTCACAGCTTGCAACCACCTTCTCCCCTAACAGTTACACTATCATATTCTTCAATGAAGAAATTAAGAATTCTGAGAATTAATGTTTCATTATGTGTTTTTCTGTGAACCTCATCCTGTTAGTTGGTATTTCAGCATTGGCATCCTGTTTTGTGTGGCATATATTTGTGACCAGTGGTATAATGTCAACATTCTTTCCATGCCGAAGTGGAGATCAGGAATTCTTTTTGACATTCGTTGAAGAACTGAGCTTCAGTATCTGAGGTTTGATCGCTGATTCATTAGTGGTATAATCTGATTCGTGAAGGTGGGATTTCACGCAGGTTCCAAGTGACAGTTGTGGTACACCCATACATGAGCTTTGTACTTGAAGTAAGCACATATCCTGGAAGTTTTCTCTTGTTTCCTTTTGTAGAATTTCTCACTTACCATCATCATCAGCCCTGACAACTCACAACAAGTGGAATAAAAATTCACTACATATCTCGCTACTATCATGTTTAATTCTCATACTGCCTATGACATTCACAGCAGAGCTCTCAGAACACTTTTTGAATCAGAGATTGCATGACACAGGTTCACAGAAGAGCCTAAATTTGATCGCCATCATTCTTCACTGAAGTTATAATAACCATCCACGTTTCCTTCAGTCCGGTCCTGTACAGTTAAGTGCTATGGTGCAGTAATGAACAGTAAGTTTCTTAATGGCAGTAGTGAGAAAATTTTCATACCAGAGTTGACATGTGTAATACACTTATTTTTCAACACAAGGAGGTTGAATGACAGCATCCGTTTACAATTTGATCTCCAACTGAGAGTTGTATTTTGTCACTGAGGTAGTCACAGAGTTATTCATTCATATCAGTAAAATTATTACTTGGAACATTTAAAAAAAGGGGGGGGGGGCTGCATTTTTACATTTAGCAGTTAACGAGCCATTTCAGTGGACGATCTACAGCTTCATGTTTGACTACTATGGAGAATAGTGACAGAGTTGACATTATTATTTTAATGTTAATGACAGTTTGAATAATTATTTGTAAAATTCTATTTCTTGCCAAATATCACTGTAAAAGAGTATGTATTTCATATTTCCAGTCTCATCAGTACTGACGCTCTCGCCCGTGGTATGGATATGCCTAACATCAAGTATGTGATATCCTATGACCTTCCAAAATACATCAAGAACTATATTCATCGAATAGGGAGAACAGGGCGTGCAGGAAAATCAGGCAAAGCAGTTACACTCATCCTTCAAAATCAAGTAAGCAGTTCATCCTAATTGCACTATTGGACTTTCAGCTCAACTTTTGGTTAGTTGTCTGTAAAACTGTATATATTTTTCTTCATTAAACATTTATTTCTAGTTTTTAAACTGTAATATGGAGACAAGAATTCAATTCATATCATAACATAGTGCTGGAATGTCCTAAGATTAGCCAGTCAGAGTGGCCGAGCCGTCCTAGGCGCTTCAGTCTGGAACCGTGCGACCACTATGGTGGCAGGTTCGAATCCTGCCTCGGGCATGGATGTGTGCGATGTCCTTAGGTTAGTTAGGTTTAAGTAGTTCTAAGTTCTAGGGGACTGATGACCTCAGATGTTAAGTGCTCAGAGCCATTTGAACCATTTGTCCTAAGATTACCTACAGACAGTAGTCTGCTTCAAGCTGAAATGCTTATGCTTGCTACTGCCTGGTAATTAGCTTTGCGGGTGTCATATAATCCCCGAATACTCCTCCGCAATAGCACTCTCTGTGCACTGCTTCCCTAGTCACCCCTGCACTTGTTTCTCCCCCTACCTTACCACCACCACCACCAACACCAACACCACTACCACTACCACCACCACCACCACCACCACCACCACCACCACCTTAATCCCTATTTCAGCGTGCACTGTGTGCTGCGTTAACTAACAGTGCAGCCAGACTTCACTCATTAAAGACCATACTAGACCATCATTATGATGGGTGTGTTATTGAAAAATGTTGATTTCTGTGTTGTGAAGTAATAGCAGCCAATGCAGGGTTCCAGTCTGTGCTTAGTTGAAATCCCCCATCCCTGTTGATGAGATTATGGGCTGTACAGATATATATTGCTTCTTCAATTATGCAATCCCAATCATTAAGGAAGCAATACATATCCGTACAGCCGATAATCTCATCAACAGGGATGTAAAGAGTTTGGTTTATTGTTTGACCTGGAGGAACATACTCCTGGTGAGCTAATCCTATACTATCAAAGAATGTGATAAACATTGTCTTTGTCCTTGAAGGTTGTCATTTGACTCTTTTCAAGGCTGATGATCCAGGACTCCGCCATTCAGCACTATGACGCTTCATGTGGAGGTCATTCTGGTAGCACCAACTTTAATCCCCAGCAGTAGTTTTTGACAGAAATGTGGGATCAAGTGTGGCTCCATCCAGTTGTTCTATTGTACAATATACAGTAAATAAACATCCACTGTGCAAGAGTGAAGGTATGTAAATACATGCATAATTACAAATTTATATGCTTTGTTTTCATCTGGCAGAGTTTTGCATAAGTTTCCATTTCCCCAAACTTTCACATAAAATCTTATGACACATCATGACAGTTCTTCTGACATTACACATAAAACGTGGTGGTCTTCTTGCAATAACTCCCTTACACCCTCCACATTTGTTTCGGTATATGCTCTGGGATAGTTTTGCACTGAATCTCTGCCTTCACGTAAACCTTTTGTGCCACTAAAAAACACGATTTCTTGAAAGTGCCTCACCTGCATATGCTTGTATAATCATTGTCCACATTTGCTAGAGATTTTCTCGAGCTTAACACAGAACTTAATGTTCACTTTTTGTGCACAATCAGTATCCATATTGTCGCAATAACTGGGAAACATGGCCAAGGTAATTTCCAGGATGTGCACAAGAAGATAACATAAAAGCAACATTTGTTCCTTTATAGTATTGCAAACTCGGGGGAAAAGGCTGTCTGGAACTTTTCAGGCGGAGTGAATATACAAGAGTATAAATTTGTAGTTATGCAAATATTTACATACCTTCACTCTTGCACAGTAGATGTTCATTTACTGTATATTGTACATTAGAACACTAGAGTATTACACTAATTGATAAATAATATGACATTTCTGTATTTTTGCTGTGACTTTAAATTTGTTTATTGTTGTATGTACACAAGTAATATTGCCATGTTTATTTGCATTACATTTCACTTTTTTTGCCTCATATCAATTAGGGAAACCTGTTTGAATTTCCTGTCCAAAATTGTTTTTTTCTACGCAATTTTTTGCACTTTAAAATAGTTCCAACAGCTTGAGAAATCTATGAGTGCCGCAAATTGCATAACATTGCTTGTGTTTGCAATAGCTTCTTCAGGCATATTAATTTCTGTAGGGACACAATTTTGCTCCTCTTCTTCCTTTGTTTCTTCATAATCAGTTTGTGGTGCAGATTTCTTCCAAATCTATTGCTGAAGTAAAAGTGAGTGATCTGGCACAAAGTCATCACTTGCAAGGTAGTCATCTGCACTACATGAAATATTTCGCATTTTAATTAATTCAACAGTTGCTACTGCATTTTCATGTACTTCGATGGCCACAGACGTGTCTTGTTCTTGACCTGCAAACTCCACTTTGTTGAAGCACTTGGTTTCAGAATGAGATTTTCACCTTGAAGCGGAGTGTGCTCTTCTGATATTCTGTCAGATTAAAACTGTGTGCCAGACTGAGACTTAAACTCAGGAACTTTGACTTTCCTGGGCTAGTGCTCTACCGACTGAATTACCAAAGCACAACTCATGACCTGTCCTCACAGTTTTACTTTCACTAGTACCTGATCTCCTATCTTCCAAACTTCACCGAAGCTCTGCTGCAAAACTTGCAAGACTAGCACTCCTGGTAGAAAGGATTTTGTGGAGACATGACTTAGCTAGCCACGTCCTGAGGGGTGTTTCTCGAATGAGATTTTTAGTGGAGTGTGTGCTGATATGAAACTTCATGGCAGGTTAAAACTTCATGCTGGAGCTAGACTCGAACTGGGGACCTTCGTCTTTCGCGAGCAAGAGCTCTATCAACTGTGGTACGCGAGAATACACACTTCGCTGCACATCAAAAATATTCAGGAACCATATCCAAGCTGTGGATAAGCCATGTCTATGCAATATCCTTTCTTCCAGGAGTGATAGTCTTGCAAGTTTTGCAGCAGAGCTTCTGTGATCATTGGAAGATAGGAGATGAGGTACTGGCAGAAGTAAAGCTGTAAGGATGGGTTGTGAGACATGCTTGGGTAGCTCAGTTGGTAGAGCACTTGCCCACAAAAGGCAAAGGCCCCAAGTTCAAGTGTTGGTCCGGCACACAGTTTTAATCTGCCAGGAAGTTTCACTTCATTACAGTTTTGGGCTTTATTTCCCTTACTGCCAAGCCAATCCAATTTACTACATCCAGGACAGAAACCGACCACACAAGAACAAATGCACTTTCAACTTCTTCAAGACCAGGAATAAGAGACTATATCAATAATCTCCTGTAATGGGACTGGAATATGTAAATAACTATCTAGTCCATGAGTTGTGAGAGGCTAATTGAATCTGGTGGTAACCAAGCCAATTTCACGTCTTGATTACTTGATCTTTGGGCAGCAGGTGGCATTTTCTAGAAAAAGAACAACTTGGCGATTTCCATTTTTTCAGTTTGGTATTGAAACAGCCCAACCATTCTTCCATAAGACTGCTCACCATCCATGCCTTTTTATTACTTCGCAATGTGACTAAAAGCTTATTGACATCTGATGTGGGTTTGTTTTTTTAATGCATTTTTGCTGGCTTTCCAATCTCCAGTGGCTTCTCCATTTCACCTAATATGTTTCCACACAGCAGTACAGTGTGTCTTTCGTAGGACATCCGTCCAATGATGCACTTTTCACCTTGAATAGCTAGAGATTTTGAAGACAGTGCACAATAAAACAGTGGCATTGAATATGTCTTTCTGGTCATAATTCACAATTATGTTGTAGAGTATTATCTTCCACTCTGTTGCTACACTTTCCTGCAAATCGTTAGCTTTCCCACACATTTCATTCCACACAATGTTGAAACAGTCCAGCCATCCTGTGGATGCCCTAAAGTCCATATTTCCAAGCTCTTTAGTGACTTTCAGAGCTTCACTCTGCATCATGGGTCCAGAAAAGATAAGACTTTTTCCTCTTACACTTGCGAACTATTCCCATACTGTCTCATTAATTTATTCATTTCCCATCTTCTTTGCCTTTCTTTTTATTTCCCCATCCCCTTTCATCCATTTATCTTGTGTCTTACCTTTGTTTTTTAAAGTATGAAAAATTTGCAATTTGCCACCTTTGAAACGCAACATTATTTCACACACAGATAGTTTGTCTTTCTCACTTGCCTCAAATACCTTAACCTTTTCGTTAAATTTCAGTGACACATATGTTTTGTTCAACATCACGTTATCACATAAAAGTGCTATTATTCAATTGAAAGTGGCAGAAAGTAATGCAGTTAGTGCATTTCTTTCAAATGTTTCACGTTGGCAAGTAAGACCATTGCTTAATGTAACAACACCCAAATCTTTCATAGCACAGATTGCAGCAGAGTGTTCATAGGTGCCCAACAATGTTCCAGTGTGCACCCAAGCATGTCAGTAATAATGGGAAACAAAAAATGCTGACAAACAGTGTGCTCATGAACAAATCGTTGCCTCTGATGTATCAATGCTGCATGTCACTTGTGTGTTGTTGCACAGAGCGTCGCAGTTTTCTGTCCATATCAGCAGCTCTGCATGAGTCCAAATCTCTCTTATTGGTTTTGTGCCACTCAACAGCATTGTCAGGCTATACAGTCTTTGTGTTAAAAGTGGCATCCTTGTATAGTCATGAATAACTGATGTACACTGTAATAAAATTGAAATTGGATCCTTCTATTACTCACCAGACTTAACCCCTTATGTAACCGAAAACTTTAAAGAAAATCTCAGTTTGCTTCTACATATGTTCCCCAGTTGTACTGTAATCATCAGTGGAGACTTCAATATCCAACAATCAATAAGGTAAATTACAGTTTTGTTAGTGGTGGACATGATAAAACATCCTATGAAACATTACTAAAGGCTTTCTCTGAAAACTACCAAAACACACAGTTTGGAACCGTTCTCATGACTGAGTTGCCGCAGTTCTTAGCACACTGGACTTGTGGGAGGATGACAGTTCAAACCTGCGTCTGGCCATCCAGTTTCAGGTTTTCAGTGATTTCCTTCCTCGTCCTTGACACAATCCAAGCTCGTGCTCTGTTTCTAGTGATGTCGATGTCGACGAGATGTTAAACCCAATCTTCCTTCCTTGTTTTTTCACTCATGATGGAAATGTATTGGACTTGACATGGTTGTGGCAACAAGAGACCTAAGCACACTGGTGCACAGAGCATGTGAAATCTCAGACCATGGCAGCTTAGCAGCTGAATTGCAGCACTTTCAGGCTGTGGTCTGTACGAACAGTTACAACAGCTGCCAGATGAAACATGAAAGACCGAAGAAGCCGAGGCCACAGCCTGCAGAGGACTAAGACAAAGACAAACTGGCTGCGACTGTGATTATACCATACATTGGGAACACATTAGTAGAGAGCTGCAGAACACTCCAAAATTACGTGTCAGGTGCGTGTTTCGCCCTCCATCCTAGACGGAAACTTTTATTAGTGTCAGTCAAGGATGACTTAGGACTCCGGGTACCGGCAGTTTACCACATCTCCTGCCAGTGCGAAAATGTATGTAGGCCTGACCATCTGGAGAGTACAGGAGAGATGCACAAAGCATAAACACCACATAGACATGACATGAACTGCGATGGCACAAAGGTGTTGCAGCAGTCAAATACCTTCTGGGATTGTACTCTTAAAAAGGCAATGGAGATCGAAGTGTAAGATGAGCTAATAAATAAGGACAGTGGCTTTCAGTTAAGCAAGGCCTAGGATCCAGCCTTGAGTACGATCAAATCACATTGGCATTCTACACGGAAATCCGATCCTGTCAGGATGTCTGAAGAAGACGCTTTGTCACTTCAGCGGCTGAGATCTGCATGTGGCCATGACCACGAAAAGATTGTGGTTCATGATGTGTCTTGGAGTGCCGCACTTCCCCCACCACCCAGCGCCATGCCTCCCCCACCGCCTTCCACGGATTGCAAAGGCACTGAGACGGTGGCTTGGAGGGGGGGGATAAAGACTAATCAAACAATGGAAAATCCAGTATGGAATGTAACAATATTATGAAAAGGAAAGTTGCTACTCACCAAATAGTGAAAAAAATGAAATGATCGTATGGCATTGCCGGCTGGGAGGCCCCATCCGGGGAAGTTTGGCCGCCGAGTGCGACTCTTATTTCAGTCAACGCCACTTTGGGTGACTCGCGTGCTGGTGATGAGGATGAAATGGTGATGAGGACAACACAACACTCAGTCCGCAAGTGGAAAAAATCTACAACCTGGCCGGGAATCGAACAGGCCCGCTGCATGGGAGGCAAGCACGTAGCCACTCAGCTAATCAGGCGGACGCAGACAGGCACAGCAAAAAGACTGTCACAAATAAAGCTTTCAGCCATTAAGGCCTTCGTCAACAATAAACGCACACACAACTTGTAACCGCAAGTGGCCAAAAGCTTCATTTGTGGAGGTAAAGACTATGTAGAGTCAGCATCCATCAGAGATCAATCAGTCTCCAGGAACCATTGAAGATGACAAGAAATCAGCCTGCCGAAATATCTCACCTGTGAACACCACCATCCTGCTGAATACCAACAGAATATTCAAGATTTTTGTACATCAGGAAAACTTAAAATCAAAAACGCTGCTACCCCAACTTCATTGGTGGTGCAAAATATTACGACCTTGCTGCAGTATTTATGCATTGTCCAAGAGCAGTGTCCACTTCTCAGTGTTTTTTCTTCAATATCATGTGGTCCAGGAAAATGACTAAATTCTCAGGTATATCAGACTCTATTTTTTGAAAATTATTATCTGATGATTGAGGATAATATGTTGCCTAATAGATTTTGGAGTGAGTATCCTGTATAGCAATTGCTGAAGTTATCTTTACAATACACCAACATAATGCTGTGTTTCAGTTGGCTGTGTAGATAATTAAAATATTGTTGGCCTATTTTTTGAGGAGTTGTGCCTTCACAGTTTTTTGTGTGGTTGGTTACCATCCAGGCAAAACCAACTCTCTCCAGCATTCTGCTTCAGGTAAGAGTAAACATACTGCATTGCAGTATTGATTTTGTTTGCATACAGGCCCCTTTTCTAATTTCTCCAGTCATTGGTGCTTGGTACAATTTTTTCATACATGAGTTGTGATATTGCACATCAGCTACGATCAAACTGTTTATCTTTTTGAGACACTCAACAATTGCTCAACCCCAGTCATCATTATGAGTATTATGATTGCACAAGTGTGCCTGTTTTTGTTTCGCTGTAAAATCTGCTGTTATCTCAAGAGTGCACAAAAAAATGATCTCTGAATGAGGATGGTGAAGTAGAAGTGGATCACCTCCTCTACACAAAAATGCTGAGATTAATTTCGGCAATTGAAAATCCAGGACCTAGTAATGACAATATTATGAAAAGGATAGATTGCTGCTCACCACATAATGGAGGTGTTAGTCGCAGACAGGCACAACAAAAAACTGGGAGACAAGTAAGCTCTTAGCCAAAAGGCCATCTTCTGAATTAGACAAAACACACGCATACACACATACAGATATTCACACAAACATAACTCTCACATACGTGACCATTGTCTCCAGCTGCCAAGTCTGGCTCTCTGTTATTGAGATTCAGCTCTCAGAACTGATCACTCAGTTACTTGTTTAGACATATGGCCTGGAATTTCATTCCAATTTTGTATATATAATCCTTATACCTTTATTTACATTGTGTAGTTTGTATCCATCTAAGTTCATCAGTTCCATTTCTGTTGCTTACAAATTACGCTCTGCATTGTGTAGCACAACTGTAAATCTATCTTTGGATTTTTCAGTTCCTCCGGTGACATAAGACGTTCATATTTCCTGTTTTGTTTTAATGAAAAACTCTGAATGTATTCTGATTATTATCCTTTGTGCCAAGCTGGATTTATTATTATTTATTTATCTTCCCATTAATTACTGCTATTGCAGGTGTAGTTATTCAGCAGCTCTGTCTTTGGTAACATTTACCATAAGTAAATATTGGACATAAAGGAATTAGATAAATTGTGTTCTCGTTAGCCGAATGCTTCTGGAAATTAGTTGTGCAAGTACCATCTTAACAGGACCATTAAGTTGTTGGCCATGCCATAAATGGTGCAACCACGTGAGGGACAGTATTGTAACAGTTGTGAAACTAAATGTGACACTTCTGTCACTAAATGTAACTGGGTTTTCTCTTTTGATGCAAGTCAATTGTCAGGATGAGCATTCTAAAGCATTCTGTCAGGGTGAAAATATTAAATAATTTAACTTTTCTCTCTTAACAACATGTGGGCAGGGTGGGTTCTTCCTTGGCTCGGGTATGAGGTCGAATGAAACATCATTTTTACATAAGATAACTTTTATTGAAGATTTGTACAACTGTATCTTACGGGATGTTCTGGTTCGGAGAGAGGCAGCTGTGTCGTTTGTGAAGTCTTCTGCTGCGGCAGCGGCGGCGGCGGCGGCGTCTGATTACGCGTAGCGGTGTGTATCTCGTGTCGCTGTCTCGCCCAGCTGACGGGAGACGCACAGCGCGAGGTGGCCGGTTTAATTATTGCGAGCGAAGTCGTGCGTCGGATGATACCTTGGGAGTGGCGTCCCAGTGTTTCTCTTCTCTATGCGGCCGCGTGTGTTGTGCGTCGACCAGCGGAGCGGCGCGGCGGGGGAAGGCCAGTGTCCCGGACTCGAACCACGGACTCCCGCTTGCCAGTCTTCGACTGTCAGGTCTTCATCCCAGCTCACAGGTGACTACTGATGTGAGGCCGTCTCCTTCCCGTCCTCACGAGTCACCCGGGTATGTAAAAACCAGACTTCAAATACCTTTTAACTTCTGTCTTCTGGCGCTGCGGCTGCTGTTTGCTATTCCTCTTCTTACATGACGGTCTTCAGCACCGAAACTGACTGAAAACTACTGCTACGCTTCTTCGTCTTCTTCGTCTCTCGTCTCCGTCTTCGACTCCGTCTTCATCTGTCTTCATCTGACTTCATCTGTCTGGCCCACTGCGTCTCGCGTATTTATTCACTTTAGTTTACTGGAGGTGAACGACTTCACGGTCATTGCCTCGTCTGTCACGTTGCACAGCTTCTCGAAGAATCTTCTTAACGTCGGTCGTTGGCTCTTGGAATGTAGGTGAGGGCCTTTGATCACATGTGACGACTGAGAAACACGTGAGCCGGTCATTGCCTCTTCTGTCACGTTGAAAAGCTTCTCGAAGATTCTTCTTAACGTCGGTCATTGGCTCTTGGGATGTAGGCGAGGGCCTTTGCTCACATACGACAACTGAGAAACACGTGAGCCGGTCGGGCGATGCCCTGACGGCTGAATCGACAGCGCCCGCTTATGTGGAAGTTGCTGACTTCATGGTCATTGTTTCTTCTGTTCTGCTGTTCGGCCCGCTGTTTGCGAGTATGTAACTCTCTAAACTAAACCAAGTTTTTCATTTATATTCTAATTTCTAGTTCACTTTGATTTCACTAATTTATTTACTTAAGTACCACTCAACATTCCTCCACCCTTCGGAGAAATTCGCCCTCGAATTTACCACTCAACATTCCTCCACTCTTCACACGGCAAAAGTACAAGCAATGAAAACTCTCGACTTAGAAGATTACACACGCTTCACATTAAGTATGTTGAAAATACTTTATCACTTTACTAAAGCACTGTACGCTCATAAATCACATAGTTCACACATAAATGGTTGTAATAAGTGTAACAAATCTTTATGACAATGAATGAACAAAAATAGATTATTCACTTAGAAAGTAACATAGCAACACCTGTTTAATCAACCCTATATGAATGCAAGAATATTTATTCTACAGTATTGTTTACTTTAACATAAGACTGTTTAATAAAGAATGAAGTACAATAAACAAAATTAATACACTAATGCTCAAAAGTAACCACTGAAGTACACCAGTTAAGAATGTGGTATCCAGTTAACAGGGATTTGATGAAGTGGTATATTATGATTTGGCTTATTTTTCGTCTTAGATAAAAGAAAACTGTACAAAGCAGAAACACCAACACAAAGGTTCCAGATATACCCGTTCCTAGCATTATAATTTTAGTTTTGTGTTCACCTTTTAATTTTAAAACATGTTGCATCATAACATTGGCATCAATTTTGCCTTGCTGTGAGTTTATGGACATATGTAATGACTTCAGAAGGGAACTGTCAAGGGAGTCATTGAGGTAGGACAGGTTTTGTGTAGGAAATGCTTGCATGGCGTTTTCTGAAAAAAGCAAACAACATGGTTATGAACCTACCAATCTCGTAAAAACAAAAACAAAGAAAAGAAGGAATACATTGTTAACTACAAGATCTACATGTTTCTACGTTCAACTTTTCTTTCTTAAAAAAGAAACCATTATCATTTATTAATTATTTACATTTGTGTACTGTCCACAGTCTACTACGATTCAACTAGGACATTCGCACTCTTGGTCGAAGATTGTATGGTGCCATGTCTGTATGTTGTGCTGGCGTGGCCACTCTTTTTTCTTTACGGGAACTTCCTCCACCCTTCGGAAAAGCAGACACTATTGTTGAAGGAATTACATCTGGAGCGCCCTTAAAAGGTTTTAAACGACTTGCATGGACAATGGTAGTTCGGGTGGGCAGTTGCAATTTAACGTTGACTGGTGACGTGATCTCAATAATTTGATAAGGACCTCTGTAGTTTGTTACAAATTTCTTCGTTTTTCCTTTCGCAATATAAGGTGTTGAAAGCATAACCCACTGACCGATTTTGTAATTTGGATATTTAGCTTGGGTATTACCTAATCTTTCCTGTCGTTCCAAAGCCTTTGTATTAGATTTTTGAACCTTTTTCCATACATCCTTCATCATTCGACTGAAATCTCTTACTGTTTCTCCGACTTTTCCGTTTTTCTGCCTGATTACATCAAAAGGGGACGGCATTTTTCTCCCATAGACCACTTCATAAGGTGACATGCCAGTTGCTTCATGCGTTTTGGCGTTGTATACCGACACGATTATTGGTAAATACGTATCCCAATTGGAATGTTGTTCGTTAATATAATAACTAAGCATCTTGCCAATTGTCCGATGAACTCTTTCTGTGCGCCCGTTGCACTGAGGGTGTAACGGAGTTGTGCGTAATTTACGTATTTTTAGTAAGTGGCATAGCTGTTTCATTAGTTCAGACATAAAATTAGATCCCTGATCTGTGATAATAACTTCAGGTACGCCAAATTTAAGAATCCAGTTGTTAACTAAAGCTTGGGCAACTGTATTTGCTTGCTGATCTGGGAGACTCACCATAGCTAGATAGCGTGAAAAATGATCTATAATTGTAAGGACATACTTATTACCAGCAGGTGTTTTATGAAATGGCCCGTAGAGATCGATTCCACAGATTTGATATGGACATGAAGCCTCAGGGAGCCTCTGTAAGGGCATTTTTGAACGAGAAAGTTCAGCTCGTTGTGCGCACGCAATGCAATTACGAACGTACTGCGCAACATCCTGCTTTCTGGTTTGCCACCAAAATCGCTCTGCTACACGTCTTTCGGTTGTCCGCTGTCCACCGTGTCCTGCAAGGATATGATCGTGGGCCTCTGCCATTATTTCTTGTCTAAGGTGTTGGGGAACAACAATTCGCGGTCCAAGTTTTGTTTTACGGCATAACACACCATCTTCAAAGCAAAATTGTTTTTGAGTTGCGAATTTTTTGCATTCTGTATCCTCATCTTGTGCCTTTCTCCAGTCCTCAGTATCTCGGCCTGTTGCTTCCAAAAGTGCTATTTTCCGACTTAGGCAATCTGCATTCGTGTGTTTTTTGCCTGGTTTATGAATAACTTCGAAATCCATTTCGGAAAGACATAGGGCCCAACGGGTAAGACGACTAGATGGATCCTTTAATCCAAGCAACCATTTTAAAGCTGCGTGGTCTGTAATGACCTTGAATTTCCTACCATACAAGTAGCATTTAAAGTATTTGATACCATAAATAACACTTAACAATTCTTTCTCCGTTGTGGAATAATTTCTTTCTGCTGTTGTTAGTTGTCTCGAAGCGTAGGCTATGGGGTGTTCCGCGCCATTAATATTCTGACTCAAAACAACTCCTACTGAATGACCACTTGCGTCACAGAATAAAATAAATTCTTTATTATAATCTGGATAGGCTAATACTGGACTGTGTGTTAACTTATCTTTAAGGGTTTGAAATGCTGATTCACAATCTTCAGACCAATGAAATTTTGCACCCTTTTTCAATAATTGGGTTAAGGGTCGGGCAATTTCAGCAAAATTTTGAACATATTTTCGGTAGTACGATGCAAGACCAATGAAACTTTGTACCTCCTTAACGCGTTGTGGTGTTGGGAAGTCCTTAACTGCCGAAATTAATCGAGGATCTGTTTTAATTCCTTTTTCACTAATGACATGCCCTAGGTATGTAACCTCTGTCAATGCAAAACTACATTTTTCCATATTTAATGTTAATTTAGCTTTTCTAAGTCTCTGGAAAACATTACGCAGACGCACAGCATGTTCATTAATGTCTTTGGAAAATACAATAATATCGTCTAGATATACACAACATTGCTGAGTTTTGAGTCCTCGCAATACTCCATCGAGCAGTCTTTGAAAAGTTGCTGGTGCATTTTTCAAACCGAAAGGCATTCTTTTAAATTGCCAGTGGCCTCCAGGGGTAGAAAATGCTGTTTTATGCCTATCTTCAGGTGCAACTTCCAATTGATGATATCCGCTACGTAGATCGATTGTTGAAAAGTATTTACTGTTACCCAAACTGTCAATGATGTCTGTAATGTTTGGAAGAGGATAAACATCTGAGATAGTTTGTTTGTTAAGGTGTCTGTAGTCACAACAAAACCTATATCGTTTCGTACCGTCGGGAGACTTCTTTGGAATAATTACGATATTTGAATTATAAGGCGAATCAGAATATTCTATAATTCCATCTTTTAGATGCTGTTCTATAAATTCATGCAGTACTGGCTGTAAGTGATGCGCAACTCTATAAGGCTTCCTATAAACTGGGGGGCTATTTCCTGTTGGGATCCTATGCTGTGTGATATCTGTTGCTGGCAGTGGACCTTCTGCATTAAATAAATCTTGAAACTCAACTAAAACTGCTTCTATCGTGTCTCTATCATTTCCTTTCAAATGCTCGATCTTCTGGCGTAATGCGGTTTTATAGGCGTCTGGCTTCTGACCATCGTTAATATCTGACCAAATGAAATCTTCTTCTTCAAAAGTACTGACTGTAGCTACTAATATTCCCTTATGCAATTCTTTGTCCTCCACTCCAAAATTGTCAATATGTACCAGTACTTTTCTTTCTCCCTCAACGTCTTGAACCCGTACAACACTTCTACGTACAAAACACTGTGATACATCTAATTCCTCATTTTCCTCTAAAGGCTCTATTAGACACACTGTATCTGTAGGTACTTCGGGGTCAACGGTCATCCAGACAATTTTTCCTGAGCCAGATGGTATCTGATCCCGCGAATCAACCTTCAAGGACGTTGCACGCAGTATAGTTGATTTCGCCTTCCGGTTGGGGAAATCTTGCGGCAGAGGGCCCTTTGCAGCGGTGTCACCTAGCTGAAACACTATTCCGCTAAGTTCTACAGTTTGCTGTCTGAGGTCGATTTTAGCGTGATGTTTATTCAGGAAATCCAGTCCTAGGATCGCGTCGTACCCGTCAGTTACCTTTGTTACCACTTCTACATCTTCTTGAAATTGTACACCGTGAATATAGAAAATCAATGATGTACATCCTAATGACTTCACTGTACCTCCTCCTACTCCACTCAATCTATACCTTGGAGGGTCATATTTCTTTTCTCCAATACATTCATTACTTACTATTGATACGTTTGCGCCTGTATCCACTAGTATCTTTGCCTCTTTATCCTGTATGGTAGCAGATAACCAGCATTCCGCCTTCACATTCGCCTTAATGGCATGAAATTTTATTGGGAACGCCTGGCGGCGGCTCCGACATTCCCGTTTGAGTTTAACTGATTTCTATTTCCAAAAACTTTCTTAGACCTGCATTCCTTGAATGTGTGACCTATTCTTTGACAATTAGTGCATTGAGGTTGTCTGCAGTTTTTTGCTATATGGCCCTGTCGATCGCACCTAAAACATCGTACTCCTGCTGAAAATACATTTCGCTTCTCCTTGTATCTGGTGGCACTGTCAATTTCTTCAAAAGCTGTCGCCACAGATACAGCTTCTGCTAAATTTTTAGGAAACTCTGCCCTGACACGACGGGACGTTTCAGGAGGTAACCCACGTAAAAATGTATCCAGAGCTCTATTTTCTGCCTCTTGTAAAATAACTTTATTTGCTTCATCACTAGTTGTCAACTGATAGGTGTTAATATTAACTTTTCTAATCCTATCTACAAAGCTTTCTAACGACTCGTTTTGCCTCTGAGTGATAGTGTTTAATTGTTCCCTATAAAATCTACAGCTGTTCTGTTTTTGAAAACGTTTAAGCAATCCTTTCTTCAATTCCTCAAATGTTGGAGCATTCCGTAATTCTTCATGGTATAAGACGTGTGCTTTAGCCTCTCCTGTCAATCTTAACTTTGTCATTTGTAAGAGCTGTTCATCTGACCATGATCCTAATTTTGCAGCTGCTACTAAATCATCAAAAAAGGCTGTTATGTCCTCGCCAGGTTTACCTGAAAAGGGAGTTACTAAGGCTGCTGCTGAGGAATCTAGGGTGGGAGGGATTGAACTGGTTTGCCTAACCTCACTCAACTGTTTAAATAATGCGTTGTTATCATTTTTAAGCTGTGCTATCTGATTAACTAAGCTCTGAATAGCTTCATCAGTAGAAACCGCTTGTGGTGCTGACTCTGACTTTGTACGATTTCGTGTCATCATTTTACAAACTGTTAGTTACACAATCTTACCACACTGAATTCAAAAGATGTTTAAATATTTTCGACAAACTCTTAAAATTATGAGAGAAAATACACTTCTAAATAAAGAAAATATTACGACTGCTATGCAAACCTCTATCCTTTCACACATTAAACAGTACTAACTGTGGACCTTTAGTGACTGTCATTCACACCTCATATTGAGCCAAGGGTTTTTTCTCTGACACCAAATGTAACGACTATAACGGCTTCTGACATCAAATATAACAGTTGTGAAACTAAATGTGACACTTCTGTCACTAAATGTAACTGGGTTTTCTCTTTTGATGCAAGTCAATTGTCAGGATGAGCATTCTAAAGCATTCTGTCAGGGTGAAAATATTAAATAATTTAACTTTTCTCTCTTAACAACATGTGGGCAGGGTGGGTTCTTCCTTGGCTCGGGTATGAGGTCGAATGAAACATCATTTTTACATAAGATAACTTTTATTGAAGATTTGTACAACTGTATCTTACGGGATGTTCTGGTTCGGAGAGCGGCAGCTGTGTCGTTTGTGAAGTCTTCTGCTGCGGCAGCGGCGGCGGCGGCGTCTGATTACGCGTAGCGGTGTGTATCTCGTGTCGCTGTCTCGCCCAGCTGACGGGAGACGCACAGCGCGAGGTGGCCGGTTTAATTATTGCGAGCGAAGTCGTGCGTCGGATGATACCTTGGGAGTGGCGTCCCAGTGTTTCTCTTCTCTATGCGGCCGCGTGTGTTGTGCGTCGACCAGCGGAGCGGCGCGGCGGGGGAAGGCCAGTGTCCCGGACTCGAACCACGGACTCCCGCTTGCCAGTCTTCGACTGTCAGGTCTTCATCCCAGCTCACAGGTGACTACTGATGTGAGGCCGTCTCCTTCCCGTCCTCACGAGTCACCCGGGTATGTAAAAACCAGACTTCAAATACCTTTTAACTTCTGTCTTCTGGCGCTGCGGCTGCTGTTTGCTATTCCTCTTCTTACATGACGGTCTTCAGCACCGAAACTGACTGAAAACTACTGCTACGCTTCTTCGTCTTCTTCGTCTCTCGTCTCCGTCTTCGACTCCGTCTTCATCTGTCTTCATCTGACTTCATCTGTCTGGCCCACTGCGTCTCGCGTATTTATTCACTTTAGTTTACTGGAGGTGAACGACTTCACGGTCATTGCCTCGTCTGTCACGTTGCACAGCTTCTCGAAGAATCTTCTTAACGTCGGTCGTTGGCTCTTGGAATGTAGGTGAGGGCCTTTGATCACATGTGACGACTGAGAAACACGTGAGCCGGTCATTGCCTCTTCTGTCACGTTGAAAAGCTTCTCGAAGATTCTTCTTAACGTCGGTCATTGGCTCTTGGGATGTAGGCGAGGGCCTTTGCTCACATACGACAACTGAGAAACACGTGAGCCGGTCGGGCGATGCCCTGACGGCTGAATCGACAGCGCCCGCTTATGTGGAAGTTGCTGACTTCATGGTCATTGTTTCTTCTGTTCTGCTGTTCGGCCCGCTGTTTGCGAGTATGTAACTCTCTAAACTAAACCAAGTTTTTCATTTATATTCTAATTTCTAGTTCACTTTGATTTCACTAATTTATTTACTTAAGTACCACTCAACAGTATATCAGTTACACCCACACGATCTTGATCTGCATTTACTAATTTAACAGAACATTTCATCCAGGGCTCAAAGAGTGAGATGACCTTTACATTAGTATTACAAGCGTTCTCGGCGATGTGCTCAATGATGTCAGTTCTGTAATTGATGTTACAGTATAAACTGTTATCTCTTCTCCCCAGAATGCTCTTTACTGGCATCCTAAATCAAAGGTGATATCACTGAGCCCTACCCTTGCCTTATAAATACCACTTACCTGTTATTTATCACCAAGGGACTTCAGTATTAATTCAGCCATTCCCACAACTACTCTCTAGCAGAACTGTCTTCATGGACTTTTTAAGCCTCAGATCACTACTAACTTTATCTTGTACTTTTTTCCATGTCCTGCCAATGTTCTCGAACTCCTCGGGTTGTCTGCACACTTTGTCCACAGTTTTGAACTTTAGCGGATGTCAACAATGAAGCTAGCAAACTTGCAGCATCTGTTAAGCTACTTGCCCAAATTTGCGGGAGTGACCACATTAGAATATAGGGCACACCTCACCGCCTCTGCAGGAAGAGGAAGTGTAGGTGCACTTTGAGAATTTGGGATATTAATTAATTAATCCATTAATGCAGCATTGAAAGATGTTTCAAATTGGTGCGTGTTGTACTTTCCTTTACATCTCATAACCCCACTGTGAGAGTAAAGGACGATGTGTGACTGGGTGCGAGAACAGTAGAGAGTGATGAGACGCTGCACCAATCCTCCATGGAATTATGTGCCTCGGTATTCAACCGTGAAAAGATTGACAGTCCCTGAGAGTATGTCACTGTCCATTGACATGTAGTTTACTCCTCCAGGAAGAAGAGTGCTCATATATAAGCCTCATTTATTTTGTCAAAAGTGGTTACCTGCTTGTTTTCCCTCTATTTTAACTATCACCAAGCTAAATGGAGTACACACTTTTTATTTATTGTTTATAATTGATTATTGTCCAATTTTTCTAAATTTTTTGTGATTATGGCTTAGTGTGATACTTGTAAATGAGCAGCCAGTCACAAATTTACGGATTATTACTTTTAGTTTCTGTTCTATTAAGCTATTTTCAGTCTGATAAACTATAATAATCCTATGTTATATGTTAATACAATACATTTCATACCTTCTTTCCCACTGTAATAGGTTTGCAAATATATGTCTTTTTCAGGTTTCCACCTTTCAAGATATGTTAAAGACTGCAGGGAAGAATTCTGTGCGTGAGTTGGTCGTGTCAGAAGACACACTACTCCCATTTGAAGAACAATATAAATCAGCTCTGGGGCAACTGAAGCAGGATATGGAGGTGAGTGTTGATTCTGAATTATTTGTCAATGTTGTTTCTCGAGATAATGACACTGTACCCCTCACCACCAGGAAAAACTACACTAATAGCATGTAACACCAACTACAGCCTCAGGAAGAGTGTACACGCTATATACAGCTGAAGCCACTCTTTGATAATTAGATAATGTAAAGCTACAAGACTGTGGGGATAACGAGTACTGTGTTTCACACACTGTTCCAAACAGTCTTGACATTTTCTGTGGGATCGAGATCGGGTGACTTAGTAAGTCAGTCAAGGTGTACTGGGGGCCTCATGTGTTCATCAAACCAGGAATGTGTGTCTGCGACCCTGCAAACGTGGCTGTTATCATCTCGGAACACATTCTCATTATAAAGATGTACAAAAAAGGTCGACACTTGGTTGTTGATGTCAAAATAGACACTGTGGTTCATGGCTGCGGTAATCTTAACGAGTGGACACATGTTGTGCCATGTAGAATGCCACCGAGACATCTCGAAGCCATCTGTGACTGAACTACACCGTCCACACATTACATATTAAATGCCTCATTTGGGCATCTGTGCACTCAGTAAATTACATCATTTGAAAAGAGACAATATCGTGACTCGTCGCACTGTACTGCGTGGTTCAATCAGCTGGTGTTCAGTTTCTGTGCCATTTGACCCACTGAAGAGGTGAAGCTTTATGTGCTGCTGTCAGCAGTGGCCTTTTGTAAGGTACCTGACTCCAGATTTCCAGTGCATTCAGTTCCTTTTACAGTGATCACTCGGAAACTGATTTACATGGCTGTACATTCACTGGACAGTTTCAGTTCCTGTTAGGTTCAAAAGTCCTGGCAGTGTGATGCGAGACCTGTCTTCAGGCCCTGGCAGCTATGCTCTTTTAACATCCACCATTCTTGTGTTGTGTTATGTGGCTGAGAACGGTATTCTGTTCCTCGTAGACATGTCAGACTTGACACCGCCTGTATTTGAAGGCTCTTGAGGTGGACTGCCAAAAAATATATGTTACAATAAATGGATTACAGAATTTAAATTATCAGAACATATTTCGAATATTTCCCTCATAATGACAGCTGGCATTTTTAGAACTGTTAGTATCGACTTATTTCGAAAAGGTAGCAGTTATGGCTGAACCTTCAAGTGGTAGTCGAGCTCCATTTAGCAGAGATTTTGGAGTGTGGCTTCTACAGAGTACTGTTGCGGGGTCAGAAGATCAAACCTGGGACTCCAGATTGCTGAGATGAAGCCAGGACCCACCGCGCTGTATATTGTCAGGAGATCGAGCAAGTTCAAGAGAGTCAAGGGGCAGTGCAGAGTGATACAGCAGTATTCGGTAACATTTGTTTATTCAGGTAATTTACAGTACTCGATGGGTGGAGCGTAGTGTTGGCGTGCTGCCCGCGCCATGTCCCGCGAGTCCAGCCTGCTCGGCAGACTCCCGGTATGCCGACGCCACTGCTGCCGTCACCATGGCCGCCTGCTGATGGAAGTCAGCCACCGCTCTACCAGTCACCACCCGCCGATTCGTTGCGACTTGCGCTGTGCTGCTGCCCGCGATTCCGGAGACTGTTACAGTCCCTGGTCCTCGCCGCCCTCCAACCCGTTTGGCCTGCTCTGTCTGACCGTGGGACGAAGGTGGTTGTACTGGTCGCCAGTGGCCCTTGGGCCGCCCCTGCTCCCAGGAGAGGACCGGATTCAAACCTGTGCCCTCCTGGGTGCTGTGCCGCAACTTGCCCCTAGTGGTGCTTGCCGGATGGCAACAACCACCGCCGCCTCTGGCGCTGTTGCAGTGCTGCTGCGCCTCCTGCAGCTTACGCCTCGCCCGGACCCCGGTACGCCCGGTGGGAAGCGAACATGGCCCGTAGACTCGAGTGGAACCGAGCCCCTCCTGGACCCACGTCACTGCCCTCTTTCAGGCAGACCGTGCGATATCAAGTTCCAGGCTGCCATTCCGCCCCGCCCCGGTGTTGTGTTCATGGAGGTGGAATACAGCCCGAACAAGTACATAGAAACCAGAATACAAGTTTATGCAGAATACTTACAACATTGCTGCCAGAGTGGCCACTGTAAAAGAAGACCATCACAGGTCTGTCCCGATGCTCGACTAACCTGGCACACTCTGTCCCAAGCTAAAATTGCCCGTCTATTTATATTGGTTTCTCCCTCGCTTTTGACGTAGTGTCAGAGAGAGACAGGAACTATGGCAGGGATAAATTCCCACCCTCAACCACTTACAAATCGCCACTCTTGGATCTGGCATAGTGCCCCACCTCATACTTCACAATAGCTTAAAGCATCGCTGCAGTTTTGTGCCTTGTTGTTGCTCCACTCAAAACAAATCGTGCGTGCAATACTGCTGTCGCAGCTCCGTGCCTGCAAGTGCCATGTTTACCTTTCCTGCCCCACTGGCTGTCGACTGTTACTACACTCTGCCAACTGTCCCAGATTTCATGACCCAACTGCGCCTTCATTTAATTTTGATACAGTTTCCCTTTCCTGTGACTAGGACTGACACTAGCGCAGGAGTACAGCTCTTACGTATCTCCCAAAGACTCAGTTGGTTTAGTATACCCATTGTATACCTGTCTACATTGTGTATATGTCATGAGGAGAATTAGGCAGACTCAATATTAGCTTTAGTTGAAGCTCTTATTTTGTGGGTTTTATTTGTGGTTTTATATTATATTGTAATATTGTATGAATAAATGCTGTTTTAAA
The DNA here is from genome assembly GCF_023898315.1 of Schistocerca nitens. Lineage (NCBI taxonomy): Eukaryota > Metazoa > Arthropoda > Insecta > Orthoptera > Acrididae > Schistocerca > Schistocerca nitens. The sequence continues at coordinate 21,347,096 of NC_064618.1, read as the reverse complement.
GCACAAGCACATTCAGGACCTCTCGAAAATGCATCATATTTGGTGCAATTGTAAGAAAATGATGGGAAGCACCTTATTGGTGGTTAAAGAATTTTCATTGTTTTGATAGGATAGCTAGAATCTGTGTGTAATGAAAGTATCCCGTATCAAGGCAATGGTGCATTGAAGATGTATCAAGTATGCACCATTCTTGGTATGATTTGTTATAATTAACTGACAATTAATGACATATTGACAATTAAGCATCACAAAAAAACACCTAAGCTTGCAAGATCATGGTAGTGTAGTGGATGTACTCATAGTCTATGGAGTTATGAAAATAGAATTCATGAGTTTGCCTCCTGCTCTCTCCAAATTTTTGTTATTCACCTCTGCGTTTTCTGACATTTTCTGAAACTGGCTTGTTAATTTAATAGCAGTATATTCTTAATATTACATGTTACATATGTAGAAGAGCTCTCTCTCTCATGAGAGAGTTTGTTCCATTGTGTAAACATGCTAGAGAATAGGGCCAGTTTTCTATGTCACTATTTGATTCAATCACAATTCATTATTTATGTAGTCATCCAAAAAATACAGTCACAGCACAAGACCCATGACGTCATGGAAACATTGCTCTTTCATCTCATAAACTCATAGATGCTGTGCATTGAACATATGCAAAACATTAAATGTCTCGGGTTCAGAACTGAAAACATTAAACATGCAACAAAGCTAACTTACACAGCATTAAATATCTCTAAAAAATATGTCATGTAGTACAATTTGTTGTGATAAATTGTCAGGAAATGTGAAGTCAGATAAATATACTACTTGTGGAGTGTGTCTTGAAATTAATTTCATTGTTATTTAGTAGTTGAATGTCATGCTGCAGTGTAATATCGCCCCCCCCCCCTTTCTCCCCCACCCTCCAGCTCTCGTCATCTCGTACTGAAATTTTTATTCTGATGACAGACCAATGTGTAATGTAGCCTCGGATTTAGGTTACTTCTGATGGATAAATGTCGCAGCCTTCACATAACTGCCTGATAGCATCTACAGCATTCCAAAGTGGCCATTATGATCTTTTAACATTAGGCCACCCAGCCTTTCCATGCCCTGTCTGACACTTAGAGTGGTCATTTTGAGCCCTACCATATAACACAGGGCGTATATGCCTCGAGACAACCGTAAAATCCAGGGAATAGTTTTCGTCCAGGAGAAAACCGGGAAAAACCCAGGAATTTTTTAGAATTCTGGGAATTTTTCATTGTTTTAGTTTTCAGTTAAATTCTTGTAATTTTGAGTGGTAAGAACTGATACTCTATAAAGAATTTTACTGCATGCAGCCACTGCAGAACAATACTGTGTGTCAAAGGCTTTAGGAAAAAGACTATGCAATTCTTCATAACAACAAACTGCTTCCGACGAGCATGACGCCACAACTGTTCCCATTAAGTTCATTTGAACAGTTGCCAGTGCATGCACAGCTGAGTCGCGTATGAGCAGTACCTTCTCCTGCTTCTGGCTACTTAAAGTGTGGCTGTTAACTATATCAGCAGTAGCAACAAGCAGCCAGATGCTACCCGGAAAAATTTTTCTGGCACGCCCAAGCTGTCAGATTCGCACACGTGCACAGCAGTCTGAGTTGTTGTGAGGAGGGGGAGGAGTTTCCATGTGACCAGTTTTTACTTTTAGTGATTTTGCTGTTTCCTCTTGATTTACAGCTCTCACGTCAAATGAAAACAAAATGGAATTCTGTAGCCAGGAGCTATCAAGTGAAGTAAAATACATTCACATAGTTACGGAAGGCTAGAATACGTTATTACTTTCAGTTATTTGATTTTATTTTATTTCTACATTTTTGGCAGTTAATCGCCTCGCAGAACAATGAAGTTATTTGTATCATTTTGCTGAAAAAATTTGCCTTTTATTAATCTTTTTTGCAGAGGCACTTAATTTTTTTGAAAACAGTGTTTCATTCCCCACCATTGGCTAGTTTCAACTGTTTGCTGAATTTCAGATGCAGGTTTTAATCACCCAGTGCATATGACATTATGCCATAATAAAGAACCACACATGAGATTATACAGAACTGGTACTCATGTTACGTGTGAGAATGTTCTTTGAATTTCTTAAATCATAGAGCATTTGACTGTCATTTAAATCTTAACACTTTGAAGTCAAGCCACTTTAAAGAATCTCGAGCCCAGAAGACCAGAAGTTTACATCATTATTTAAAATTTTACTGGCACATTTGCGTGATGTATCTTAAAGAGTAAAACACGCAAAAAAGATCAATACTATATATGAAAGCTTAGCTTTTCTTGTAGCTACATTATGTATATTAATTTAAACTATTAATTTTTTTTTTTAATTTGTATGTTCGCACTTCTTAACATTGATGTTGCTATTGGCTGAATACCTGATGTGTCCTATGCTCTGAAGACCTGCTATCATCAGCTGGCGAGATGAGCTATGACTGGCGTACAAAAGCGCATCGCAGTCTCGCTTTCAATGCTTCGGAAACTAACTTGCTGTGTTTGGTGGATATGAAAATATGCAGCATATATGTTGGTGCAGATCGAAGATCTTCCCAAAACACATGGAAGTTTTTGTCCCCCCCCCCCCCCCACACACACACACACACACACACACACATCCCCCCCCCCCCCCTCCCAGGAGAAGTGAGGGTGTTCATTTTCTAAAGTGCCTACAAGTTCTACACTGTAACCGTTCAAAAGATTGATAAGTTTTACAGTTACAAGGGAAAGTGTACTGTCATTTAAAAATGGAAAAATTGTATTTTCGCTTGGGAAAAACTGTATTTTTTACCAGAAAATGTGGGAAATTTTTTTTCCCTTGTCCACATAATACACCTGTAACAGTAATGTTCTGCATTATTATTTCACAATTGTAATATATTTATATCAGTCTGTAATTGTACAGAGCTTTTAGACTTATCACCAAACCTCAGGAATCTCATAATTTCACAGAATCTATGTCAATTCATGGTTTCCACATAAAACAATAGGTGCCAGGAGTTTGACCATAAGCTGTGGATCTTTGTACTTCTGCAGCCACTCACACCATGAGCATAAATAATTGCAATGAAGGCTTCTATTTCTTCTGTGGTCATTGAAGAGTGTCATTTCCTAGTATTCTGTTTGCCTCTTATTATAGTACATTTCAAAATATGAGGAGCATTCAGTAAGTAATGCAAAACAATTCTGCCTGAAACCATTGTCGCATTTCCATTAGGCCATACTTTTCCCCACTTTTTTTGCTACAAAATCCTATTTTTCAACTTAATCTTCGTTCAATGTGATGGCCTTATGCCACGTTTCTGGGAGGGCCCGTATTACCGCATGGTACCACTTTACTCGTACTGCTTCCAACAGAGAGTGTCCTTCATTGGGCTAAACAGATGGAAGTCAGAAGGTGCCAGATCGTGAATGAGTAAGAACAGTTAAGTTGTGTGATATCCTCCAAATGCACAGACTTGTGTGAGACCTTGCGTTGTCACGGAGAAGGAGAAATTTGTTTTTGCATTTTTGTGGCAACAAACATGCTGAAGACATTTCTTCAATTTCCTGAGAGTAGATCGTTGCATTGTGAAGGAGGACATCAAACAGAATCACCCCTTCAGAAACCCAGAAGACTGTTGCAACGGCATTACTGTCCAAGGGTGCAGCTTTTGAGCTTTTTCTTCAAAGAAGAGGTGATGTAGGACACAACACGGATTGCCCGTTTTGTTTCCAGTTCGAAGTGATGAACCCGTGTTTCATTGCCCGTGATGATATTTGACAGAAAATTGTCACTATCAGCCTTGTAATGCACAAGCAATTCCACACAGATGGTCCCTCTTTGCTCTTTATGTTCTTCTGTTAGGCAGTGAGGAACCCAGCGGGCACACACCTCTGAATACCCCAACTGGTGGACGAGTATGTCAGCACTACCAACAGACGTGTCGAGTTGAGCAGAGGATGTTTGATTGTGATCTGTTGATCACCTCGAATGAGAGTGTCTTCACATTCTAACATTGCAGGAGTCACAGCTGTGTGCAGCCAGCCGGAATGCGGGAAATCAGATAGATTTGCTCGACTTTGTTGCGCTGATAATAGGTGCTTTGCCCAATGACTCACTGCACTTTTGTTCACTGTCAGGTCTCCGTAGGCATTCTGAAAGCAATTATGAATATCTGCACTGCTCTGGTTTCCCACCAAAAGAAACTCAATGATAACTATCTGCTTGGAGTGCACCTACATTACAAACAGCGTTTTGAAGGCTACACGTAGCACCACCGTCTAGCAGGACTTCGTGAAACTATAGAGGCTGATGCGGGAACATTCCACAATTTCCCACAACACATTCTGCTTTTCTTCTGAGGAAAAAGTGGTACATTACTTATTAAATAAACTTCATATGTTTGATTATATGGCTGTCATGAACGAGTACCAAGCTGTTGATATATGTTTATCACTTACATTTCTTTTTGCTTGTGGTGTAGATCCAGGAGAATCTCTCAAAATATTATGAAGATGTTCACTTTGTGATTTAGGCATTAAGTACTGTAAAATTATATTTAGATAAGGATATGATTACAATAAATTATCAGCAATAAGAACAGTAATAATAGTAATATACATCCTATGCTGTATATTTCGATTTTCAATATCTGAACAACCAGTATTATTATCTTTAGATCATTTGACTTCTCTGTTTCTATGTGGTTTGGTATAAACTTTTCTTGTGAGTCATCAGAAAAAAGTTCGCCATCGTCTGAATCATCCTCCAGAACTCTTTGTAACTCTGAAAGTAGTTCCTCTTCACATAAACAGTTTCTGGCACAGTTCAACCCTCACCTCACTATGAGGTTACTGTAAATGTTGGTGGTAAAATCAGTACAAAAATCCACAGAAATCAAAAGATGAAGGTGAGGAGGGACTTCAAACACCTACAAAAATTAACCTCTGCATAACCACTGAGCATAATACTTTACACAGACTATTTTATAGACCAGTCATACCTCTCAGATGGTTTGACGGCTTCTGCAATATCAATTTTTTTTACTTGCATAATTCAGAAACTCTGCACAGCACATTTCAAAGTTATAAGTACACTGCAAGTTGTTCTCAATTGTTAATACATCCAAACAATTCAATACCTGAGTCCATTGAGCTCCCATTAATGAAAAAATTCGCTTAACATTAGAATTAGGTGCTATAGTTGAAAACATATATTGGCATAGTTTTAGCAGTTCTCATTTCTGAATGCTGAACTCTGTATTTCTGAAAAAATTCTCACCATTTGTTCTGGGCAGGTAACAAAGACTTCCATTTATCCTCTGAAACTTTTGAAGCCAGAAAATTCTTCAAATTCACATACTGATCAAACATTACTGACTCACTAAACAAAGTAATTCCCTTTCTGTCTTCCCATTCCACTAATTTAATCAAATACATTCACTGATAAATGTCAAAACCAGATAGTTGATGAGTCAATTTTGTAATATAAAGTAATGGCATTTTTATAAAACTCTTTTATATCTCTGTGAAATTTTTTGATGGTTAATTCAGAGCAATGATCTCCCGCATTTTTTAAAGTTTCATTAGTTTTCATCCCCAAATAACAAGTTTTCTTTCTCTTGTAGTGAAATTATTGTATACTTAATAATGGTCTTTACTTCAATCACAGATGTGTCACTACTCTCAATTTTCTTTATTTCCTTACTAAAAAAAAATCTGCTGATGGTGAATATACCAAAGATAAGCCTCGTTTAAGGGAGCAGAGACGAGGTGTACCACATTCTTTGATAGTTTTTATTCTGGAAAGTGAAAAGATCTCAGTCTCCCACAGTAGTAAGATTCTCTCGACCCAGGCATTAATAACATTCATCTCGTTTTAGTGTGTGACAAAAGTTCTCTATACCAGTAATTCGCAAAAGTCAGCAAGTTTTGAGGTTCTGATTGTGTAGATGGAAAAGTAGTTAAGAAGTTTCGGCTCAGTCAACTCAATATCAACAGATCAAAAAGTCTGCAGCAGTTGAAACAGTGCTAAGCCAAATGCATGCTGGATAGCCCATTCCTTACAAGTTTGTCCTAAGTTTTGTTTTTAAGTGAGTGATTATATTGTTTTCGCCTCTACAATTCAACCCTCTGAATTAATTTTGAGATCTGTGAGTGCTGAAACGCGTAAGTTGGATAAAGACTCCAGTGTTTCATTTTTTACAGGATCCAACTTAATTAGTTTGCTTTTTTTTCCCTCTACCTGCATCAAAATACCGAACAACTATAGGAAATAATTTCACTGCTTTGTGATTGCTGCCATCAGTTTCTAGTGCATAAAATATAGTTTTTTCAAATCCAAGGTGCAAATAGATACAGAATGAGGAGCAATAATACAGTAGAGTCCCATTAATCCAAACTAATTGGGACCAGACCTTGTCTGGATTACCAATTTGTCCAGATTAGCCGGAATTACGGTGATGAGTTTGTAGAATGAAGTGTACCAAGCAGATAAGTAGGTACACCATGGTAACAAATGTGGGGAAAAATGGCTCACTCTCACTCACTGCCCTTGTTGTTGTGCATTGTTGAGACCTTTGTAGTGTCTGAGGTCAGTGCACTGCCAGTTGCCTTGCAAAGCGCTTGGTTATGTTAGTTATCGATCACTGGTGCGCATAACAGTTGTACTGTATTCGTTCAGATGTAGTGGTGTATGTATTTTCATCATGAGTAAACGGAAACATACAAAGTTAACTCTCAAAGAAAAACTGAATGCTTTGAACCGGATAGACAATGGTGAGAATGTATCTAAACTGGCAACGGAACAGGGTGTTGGTAAAGCAACCATTTGTGATTGGAAGGAGAATTGAGTGAAGCTTGAACAGTCCAGTGCAACGTCTTTGGGAAAAACACGCAAAATTCAGCAGACTTCGAAACAGTCCCAGTACAATAAAGTGGTTGAAGGTCTTTTCCTTTGGTTTACGCAGGGAAAGGAAAGGGAAACTCCTCTAAGTGGAGCACTGGTTCAGGAGAAGGCTGTTTACCTGAACAAGTTAATGACTGGTGATGAGTCTTTTAGTGCGAGTAGGGGTTGGTTGGACAGATTCAAAAAACGAATCCCTCAGCTAACAATTACTGGAGAGAAGCTTTCTTCTGACCATGATGCAGCGAAGGAATACTGGGATGAGTTTGAAAAATGATAAGATAGGGAAAATATTCTTCCCAACAAATTTATAATGCTGATGAGACTGGCCTTAATTTTAGGACATTGTCAACAAAAAGCCTGGCATCAAAAGCAGAAGACCGTGCTTCTGGTTTTAAAATGTGCAAAGATCGTGTGACTTTATTAGCATACAGCAATGCTGCTGGTAATCACAAGCTGTCTTTAATGCTGATCGATAAATCTGCTAGGCCCAGAGCTTTTAAAAACTGCAACATAAAGTCCTTGCCCGTATATTATTGCAACCAGAAAAAAGCATGGATGGATGGTAAGCTGTTCAAAGAATGGTTTCACAGCCAGTTTGTTCCCTCTGTTCAACAGTTTTCTAAGGAAAATCATTTGTCTCCCTGTGCACTCCTTTTGATTGATAACGCGCCATCTCACCCCAGTACTGAAGAATTATGTGATGGAGAAATTGTGGTGAAGTTTTTGCCACTTAATGTTACACCACTTCTACAGCCGATATACCAGGGCATACTGCAAACATTAAAACTGATTTAAAGAAAACAATTTTTAAGAATCCACATCCAAGATGATAGCATACCTTTAGTGGACAAAATAAAAAAGACCAGTGTGAAGGATGTTGTTTATTGGGCTGCTGAGGCATGGCAGAATATTTCAGATAATACTCCAGAAAATCGTGGAGAAAACTGTGGACATCTCTTGAATTTCAGGACAACCTAGTTGAAAATGAAGAGGAAAATCTACTGCAAATGATACAGATGTGAAGAAGCTAGTGAAGGAGACTTAGATGAGTGGATGGCAGCGGATGGGGCATGTGTGGAGAACCTTACTGATGCTAATTTAGTTGCTGCTGTGACTCAAGACCAGGAAGAAGTGGACTGCTGTGACAGAAGTGACAATGAGCCTGAAAGCGACAAAGGAGAGCAGGTGCCACACAGTGACACAGCAGAAGTCCTTGACCTCGCACTATGTTATTTGGAGCAACAGCCCAGTGCTACACATGTTGATTTGATGTTTCTGAGATGATGGCACAACTATGCGTCATATAACAGACTGTCTTCATTACGCCAAAAAATAGTGACTGAGTTTTTGTCATCTGAAAATAGGGATAAAATGTCTGCTGTATTTTAGTAAGTTTGTTAGCTTTTCTTTCATTGTTATGCCTTGTTTAAACCTAATGTTTTCTTACTAATCTTTTTAATACATGTTTACTGTACTGTGTAAATTAAAATAGTGTGTATGTACAGCAGTTTTCCACCCAGTTTTCCATTCTTAGACTAGCATTTTTCATGTTCAGATTAACCGAACGTTTGGATTACCAGAGTTCAAATTAGCGGTACTCTGCTGTTTGAATTTTGCTGTGGCTTTTGTTCTTGTGCCACTTTGATTTTTAGTAATTACAGAATCAGAATACATAACTGAACAGAATTTCATCGTGCAATCAGGTGACTTAAATGAATGGTGAAGTTTTACAGTTCTGTATTCTGTTGCCAATTCAGCGATAGCAATGAGCATTTCCTCGCCAGCATTTGGTTACACAAGAAAAAATTGTGAGTTATTTTGTGCTTTTGGGTTTCAATATGAAGACTTAACTTCAGATTTCCCACCATGCTCAGTTGAAAAATAACAGGAGTAAGGTTTGCAGGACAATTCTCCCTCTGCCTTGCCTTTTTTTGTATAAGAAGGCATATTTCTGTGTATCCATCACTGAAAAAGCACTTAGATTTCGCATTTGGTGTCACAAAACAATGAGAACTCAACACTATAACAAAACACACACACACACACACACACACACACACACACAAGTACTGCAACAGTGAATCTGGTGGTTGCTTATATGTTATATATTAATACATACATACTGAACCAGTAAAATATAAACCTTTGATTCTCTTACTTGAAAATCTTTATACCACAAAAATATTAATAAGGAAGTTAATTATTGCATCATAAAATAAAATAATTTCAATAATGGAGTGCATGAAATTAACTGATTTTTGCAAGGGAATGACAAACAAAGGTAAATGGTATTGAGTCCATTGTTTTCCATTCAAACCGCAGTAATATGAACAAAAATTAAATAAAATAGCTGATGTTTGGAAGTGCATGAAATAAATGTAAGGCATGCCAATAAACAATATTATCTTAAAAGGATCAGTATGACCACTCAGTGCATTAAGGGTGAAACCTTGAGACCTGTAAAGAATCATAATCAGTTTTTTCATTTTAATGAAAGTAAGTTTCAGATGAATAAAACTCATAAAAGGAATTGTTGTTCCAGTCATTCTGTGAAACTTAGCTATCACTTAACAAAAATTATTCTACAAAATTGTTAAGGCTTTCGTGGCCACTTGTTGACAAACTGCCTATTGGCTTCTGTCTCGGGTTCTTCGGCCGACGTTCATCTAATGAACGTCGGCCGAAGAACCCGAGACAGAAGCCAATAGGCAGTTTGTCAAAAATTATTCTGATCCATTTGGGCGTACTGATATTTAGGGCGTGAAAAAGTTTTTCTTTGGTGACTTCATTCATCAATGTAAAATCTAGGGCATAATATAACACATGTATGAGGACGGATCAATAAATACCTGCCAAAGAAAGACTGCTATGAACAGCAGACAGGAAACATAGATGGAAATCCCCACCTCAGAACTAACACATCCATTGTGATGTCTCAAGAAAAGACAGCAGAGCCTTTGTGTACCTTCTGTGGAGGACATTATGCAAAAATTAAGTGATTTTCCATTCCACTACATGCCCACTGGTCACTATTTGGTGAATTGTAGCCTATCCTCATATACGAGGGCATGCTGAAGAGTAATGCCTCCAATTTTTTTATTCTGTTCTCAGTATCAGTTGAGGCAATACTTGTCATTCATATTACTCAGTTGACTTTCCCACCTCGCTGACGTAAGTTGCAACCCTCTGCCGCTACAGGGCTCCGAATTATACTGTGTAACGTGGCGGTATGTTATGTAACCGTGTCGGTGTGTGAGAAACAGCGTGTTGTAAACGAGTTTCGATTTCAAAGAGCCTTTCCGCACGTGGAGCACCCTCTCCTTCAGCATGACAGTACCAGACCACATACTAGTGCTGCTGTACCTGCAGTAATCCGATGCCTCAGCTTCACTTTCATTGATAATCTTCTGTACAGTCGTGTCTTGGTCCCATCCAATTTTGCTCCCTTTCCAAAAATTAAAGAACACCATTGAGGACTTCACTTTGATAGTGATGAAGCAGTGCAAGCAGAGGTGGCATTGTGGCTCCATTAACAAAGTCAAACATTCTACAGTGACTATGTCAACGAACTGGTCTCTTGTTGGGAGAAATTTGTTTGGCATACAGTGTTGCTGTGTGGAGAAGTAAATATGTAGATGTGAAGAATAAAGATGTAGAATGGTAATAAAGTTAGTTTTATTTAAAAAAGCTCATAAGAATTCTCAAATTAAAAATTTGGAGGCATTACTTTTCATCGCACCCTCATACATATTATTTGATCAAGATAAAGATTTTAACCGAAATTCAGTTTTCTCCATTACAGTCAGTAAGGAAAAAACAGAACAGAACCCCAGGAATATTTTAAGTACATCATAATGTACTTTTGTCATTAGAAAAACATGAAAATAGATCTAAAAACAAAGATGATGTAACTTACCACACGAAAGCGTTGGTATGTTGATAGACACAAACAAAAACACACAAATTTCAAGGTTTCGCATCCCAAGGTTGCTTCATCAGGAAAGAGGGAAGGGGAGGGTAAGACAAAAGGATGTGGGTTTTAAGGGAGAGAGTAAGGAGTCATTCCAATCCCGGGAGCGGAAAGACTTACCTTACGGGGAAAAAAGGACAGGTGTACACTCGCGCACACACACACATATCCATCCGCACATATACAGACACAAGCAGACATATGTAAAGGCTCGACTGACATCTCTGCCCAAACTCTTTGCCTTTACATTTGTCTGCTTGTGTCTGTGCGGATGGATATGTGTGTGTGTGTGTGTGTGTGTGTGTGTGTGTGTGTGTGTGTGTGTGTGTGTGCGCGCGCGCGAGTGTACACCTGTCCTTTTTCCCCCTAAGGTAAGTCTTTCCGCTCCCGGGATTGGAATGACTCCTTACCCTCTCCCTTAAAACTCACATCCTTTCGTCTTTCCCTCTCCTTCCCTCTTTCCTGATGAAGCAACCATGGGTTGCGAAAGCTTGAATTTTGTGTGTGTGCTTGTGTTTGTGTGTCTATCAACATACCAACGCTTTCGTGTGGTAAGTTACATCATCTTTGTTTTTGGATATATTTTTCCCACGTGGAATGTTTCCCTCTATTATATTCATATCATTAAAGAAAAACATGAAAAAATAGACAAGAGTCAAGTGTCATGTTGACAGTTGACACAAGCAACATAAGAAACTTATGTATCCCATTGAACATACAAATTGCTATCTCAAAATTGTGCTGCTTGTTGTTGAATGGTAGTTATTCACCATGACAACATATACATCTCTGGCCTGTAGCCTTTACCATCCACAGCAAATATTTCACCAAATGGTCTTAAATTGGTAGTTGAATTTAATATTGTTTCATCATTAACTAAAAGTTATTATGAACATAAATTATGTAGTGCATATAAATGACTGGAAAGAGCCATTATTTTTTTTAATTTTTTTATTTTTATTTTTTATTGTGACTGATAACACAACCACAAATGTAAATATCTTGGATTATATGTCGAGAGAGATCTGAACTGGAATGATCATATAAAACTAACTGCTGGAAAAGCAGACGTCATATCAAGAGTCATTGGAAGAATCCGAAGGAAACGTAGTTGACCCACAAATGAGGTTTCTTACAAAAATATCCATTCTTGAATATTGCTCATCAATTGGGGTCCTTGTCAGATAGGATTAATAGAGGAGCTAAAAGAAGAGCATACAATTTTGTCAGGGATCATTTTATAATCAGAGCAGGGTTGCTCATCAAACACCACTGAAGATGTGTACTATAAAAATTCAATGTTTGTGAATTTCAGAAAGAGCCCCCACCTCTCCACACACACACACACACACACACACACACACACACACACACACACACACACCTTGCAAAATTGCAATGAGTGGAAAATCAAGGAATTTCAAGCTCATACAGAATCTTAACTGACAATCATTCTCCTTCTCACCATATACAAATGTAATAGGTAAGGAGAGATGTTAGTGGTACCTGAAGTACCCTCTGCCACACACCAAAGGGTGGCTTGTAAATTATAGATGTGTTAAAAATATCCCGTGTAACATCACTCTGTTTTAGGTGACATGAGTTTACTATTCTTGACTTTTTCAACATTTATTCTTTCTTGTAGGATGAGAGGAATAGTCTCCTGCAAAAAATGAAGGAGAAGAAAACAAAAAAAGTTACGGCACCGAGAAGAAAGAAGTTAAAACTCAAACAATTCAAACCAAAAAAGGTGATGACTACCAAGACCTAAGTATAATGATTGTTCATAATATGTTGTATGTTTGCATGTTATTACTATTAAATTTTATATTTTTTTTCTCTGTTGCTTTATTTCTTTTTTCCCTTAAATATGTTCATGAATTTTAGTTTTGTAGGATGTAACAAACTTATTGAAATTACAACAAGCCTGTTATCACTTTTTCATGAAGTTCAAAATTTTCAGCATTCAATATTAGGTTTCAGTCCATCTCTGTTTTATTCTACAGTAGTTAGACAAATTATCAATTTCTCTTTTGGCTTACTTGCGTTTAGACTCCATTTCAAGGTACTGGGAGAATTTCATTTAATATTCAGTGATCTCTTTTTCTTTTTATATAAAGTTCTCAACAGAAGGAAAATCACGCTGAAAGTTTCAAGAAATTATTGTAAATACCTGCTTTCCAAAAATTTAAGTGTTTTTAAAGTATTGTCCTTCATTCTGCATGTGCCAGTGCCACCTATCAAATCTGTTAGTGGAAGCTCAAAAATGTGATTTCTTGGGTAAGATACAGACACTTTAAAGAAATTAAAACAGTGTCCAATTATTGTTTCCTCCTGTCTTCAAAATAGAAGAAATTAAATACAGCCATATGTAGACTGCAAATTTGGACTTGGAACTCCACAAGATATCTTTTAGACAAAGCTGTAATCAGGTACGTAATTGTGGTGGAGATCCCTCAAAGTCACCCTTTCGACTGGTTCTCAGGCATCCTTTTTAAAAGTTTTGGAAAAGTAATCTCTGGTTGATTTCTTCATACACCTCTGCCTCTATTCCATAGATATTCATCTCCTTTTGTTTTCCAACTCTGGCAGATGAAATCAGTGGTTTCAACTTAATAATTTGGATTCCAGTCTCAACTTCGTTTTAAGTAATATCTTATTTCCCTATTTGTATGGTTTTATTGACCACACCTAGCTACGTCAATGCACGCACCTTGCTACACAAAGTTTCGTTAAACAGTGTGGAGGCTGGCCGTCTGGTCTCGCCCATTTGCCCTGTGAGTGAACAGTTGGCCACTGCTTCAGCAGGGTCCTACAAGCTATTGGGGGGGGGGGGGGGGGTGTGCTAGTTTCAGGAGCTCAAGTGGTAAGCACATTATGGAGTCCTTCAGCTGAATTGCGCCCAGGACCAGAAAGAAATCCAGTGTGCATTCAGAATGTCTGCTGGGTTGGGTCTCATCTGGGATATGCAGGAGCCCCTGCCTTCAGCTGTCGAGTGTACAGGGTGCAGTCATCTGCAAGTTGTGGCTCACATCAGTACCTGTGACATCTGTCATTTGGGAACTGGACCTGTCCTCAATTTTATGGGCGGGTGGCAGAAGCGGTGAAGACTGCTGGCCTCTTGTAGAAGATGCAAGTATAATTCTCAGTATGCAGCAAAGTTCCCAGAATTGATTGGAGTGCTTTCAGTTGGAGCCAAGTAAATGGTCTCAATCAATTCTGTGACAATCTTGGCTGTGGATTTATGAATCTTCCCATAACGTGGAGAACTGTAGGACTTCCATTGGCAGGTCAGGTGTGCAGTACATGAAAGAAGCTGCTTCTTGGGTAGCAGACTACTTGTTGAATGCTCACAGTGCTTTTTAGGCTAGGCAGTAGTTCAAGGTCCGCTGGTGAACGCTTACTAGTTGTTATGCAGAGAGCAAAATCAGATTGTGTACATAGTAAAGACACTTCAGCTGTCAAAATTCTAACAGTAAATTGCCAAAGTACTTGGAAGTTCCCGAATTTACTGCTCTTCGGGAAAGTTGCTGTGTTCAAATTATTGCAGGAACTGAGAGCCATCTGAAACCTGAAGTAGAGAGGTCTGAAATATCTGGTGAAGATATATCGAAAAGACAGATTAGACGCCATAGGAGTGGGAGTGTTCATTGCAGTTGACAAAAATATTCTGCCTATCGAAGCCCAGTTTGAGTCTTTGTCTGTGAAATTATCTGGACTCGTGTAACAGGTCTAGGTGAACTTATGTTCAATATCAGATGTTTTTACTGGCAGCCCAATTCTGCTGTGACAATTTTGGAATCATTCAAGCACAGAAATACCCAGCCAATGTAATATTAGTTGGAGGTGACTTTAACCTATCAAGTATAGACTGGAACACCTGTGGATTTATTGCAGGTATTATGAGCAGGCAGTCTTGTGGAGTGCTTTGGAACACATTTTCCAAAAACTGTCTCAAAACAGCTAGCTCAACAGCCCACACACAGTGGAAATATCAGGTCTGATCAGAAAATTTTGAAACTTTTTCCACAAAATTTTTCTACACTTACATTTTACTTCTTGTGCATAATCTCCAAAACACTCTCATTCACAATTGATACATTACTCCCAAGGTTGCTTCCACTTATGGTAGCAATCTTAGCACACCTCTTGCTGGATTGCACAAAGCGTTGTCTGCAGATTTTCTTTTATCTCATTTATTGTTGCAAATCTTGGTCCTTTCAAGGGGGTTTTCAACTTGGGGGGGGGGGGGGGCAGAAAAAAGTCAACAGGGCCCAGGTTTGATGAGTACGGAGGATGGGGCAGCACAGTGATTTTGTTTTTTGTGCAATAATCACACACCAACAGGGATGACTGTATGTTATCGTGATGCAAGAGCCATGAATTGTCTCACCACATTTCAGGCTGTTCCCTTCTCCCATTTTCTTGCAAGCATTGCAACACGTCCTAATAGTACCATTGATTAACAGTTTGGCCATTTGGCATGAATTCGTGATGAAGTAGTCCTTTAAAGTCAAAGAAAATTATCAGCATGACTTTGACATTTGACCTGACGTGACAAGCTTTTTCTGGCCTTGGAGAACCTTTCTCGTCCCATTGTGAAGATTGAACCTTGGTCTCAACATCGTAATCATAGATCCACGTCTCATCACGCATTATGATTCTCTTGAGGAACATCTCGTTATCATTTGTATGATCCAAAAGCTCTTCACAGATTACAAGGCAAAGATCTTTCTGGTCTTATCTCATGAGCTGTGGGATGAACTAGGCAGTAACATGGTGCATTCCAGGATGCTATGCCAGGATTTCATTACATGATCCAACTGAAATGTTACATTCTTTTACAATCTCTCAGTCAGTCAGTCAGTCTTCCATTGGCATGCACAATTTCATTGACGTTCCTGTCAAGAGCGTAGTCAGTAGACATCGAAGGCATCCTGAACGAGGATCATCTTTAACTTCTGTCAGGCCATTTTTAAACCATGTGAATCATTCTTAACCCCGAGAATGGCTTAAGAATTCATCACTGCTGGCGTCCTGCAACATTAGGTGTTTCTCTGTAAAGGTTTTCTTGAGTTTCATGCAAAATGTAATGCAGATGCTTTGCTCCTTGAACTCTGCCATTTCAAAATTCAAAAAGCGTGTAACACAACGTTCTACATACAACACAACGAAACTTCTGGCAGTTACACATTAAACACAGATGTGTCCAGGAATGCCAGCTGCATTTCGCTACAACACACCATTGGCACAAAAATATGAATGTTCTATAATTTTTTGAACAGACCTCATATTTAGACCTTGTGGCTTCAAACAGATCTGACATTATCAGTGGTGTCGATGTAGAGACAAGAATTAGTGGTCATAGTATCATAGCAACAGTGATTACTAAAGTTAATAAATCCATCAAACAGAGTGGGAGAGTGTTTTTGATAGCAAGATCAGATAAGTAGTTGTTAGCATCTCAGGATTAATTCCAGTATTATGTATATAGAGGAATTGTGGGCAAAACGTAAGCAGATTGTAAATCATGCCTTGGAGAAGTATATGCTGCATAAGTGAATTCAGGGTGGAAAAGACCCACATGGTTTTATAACAAAATTCAGAAACTGCTGAGGAAGCAGAGACTGTGGCACTCGTGGTTCAAGAAAGAATCCCTAAATGACAACAGGAAAAATTTTGTAAAAATTTGTGCATCTGTTAAAAGATCGAAGCATGAAACATACAGCTACCACTGTCATACATTAGCATAAGATCTTGTGAGAACCTGAGGAAATTGTGGTCCATAACATCAGTTGTTAAGCAGGTTGAAGGCTTCTATCGAGTCACTCCTTGACTAGTCTGGTGTGGCAATAGAAGAGAGTAAAAGGAAACCCGAAGTTTTAATCTTACATTTAAGAAAGCATTCATGCAAGAGGATCATACAAACATACCATTGTTTGACTATTGTACAGAGTCCCATAGGAGGACATAGTAATAAATATCGCTCGTATAGAGGAGAAACTCAGAGTTGAGAACAAATAGGTCCCCAGGCTCAGGTGGAATCCCAGTTTGGTTTTGCAGATATTACGCTATTACGTTGGCCCCTTACAGAGACAGAGGCAAATCTCTCACCCAATGCGAAGTCCCAAATGACTGGAAAAATTGCAGGTGACTTGTATATAAGAAGGGTAAGAGAATGGAACCTCAAAATTACAGACCAATGTGTTCATTCTGCGAAGTATGGCTCTTCCTGCATCAATAAGAAAGCAACCTCCCATCTGCATTTCCCCCTCCACCAAGATCAGTTTACTGCATAATTCTTTAACCTATTCTGAGTTGGAATATAAAAAATTTCCTTGAGACAGAAGAGCTTGTGTTTGCAGATCAGCACAGATTCAGAAAGGACTACTCATATGAAACTCAGTTAGTCGTGCAAACTGTGGGTGAAGGACAACAGGTGGGTACCATATTCCTAAATTTCCAGAAAGCCTTCGACAACTGGGCCACTGCACACTGTTAACATAGGGATGAGCATGCCAAATAGGTTCCCAGATATGTTAGTGGCTCAAAGACTTCTTAACCCTAGGACTCACTCTGCTAAAATTTCCCTAGTACTCCATCTGGGGTCATACATGACCCCAATCAATATATAATTGACTGTGTGTACTAATCATTCAGAGAACAACGTACTGTCATTTAATACTGTTTGTTTACATTTTATTTATTATTTAGACACATTTCACAGCTTTTTTAACAGGTATGTACATAGTAGAATTAAATTACATATGGCAGAGTAATTACATATCAGAAGTTACAATATTACTCTGAGTCATAATTTGTTTCACTCATAAATGTTTCACAATGGCTTCAAATTTACAGAAAATGTGATGAACAACTCAACAGGAAACATAATTCTAACCGGAATCCGTACCATAGTCATCTGCACATATTTTGCAAGTAGTAACTATTTCAGAATGTTCCTTGCAGACAAATTTGTTACACTTTTTGCATGTTGAACTGTATTTTGTGTCCTTTGATCGGGGGCAAATGGAGCATCTGCCTCGCTTTCTCTTCTGATTGTCGGGTATCACGTCTGGATGTCCATTGTCTAACAGATCATCAAATCCACACCGTTTGATACTGCTAATAATATCCTTGTTCCTTGCTTGTGGTAAACTCAAACGACGTTCCACTTGGGGCTATGCCATTTCTTTGGCCAACTTCATTAGAAAAAGACGTCTCTCTGTTTTTTCAACAGCAACACAGAAGAGTCTGTAGGCATTGAGTGCAGCTAGATCGACAAGATCATAAAATACTGTTAATGGCCAACGTTTTGTACCCTTTTTCACAGAATAGTAAGAGCTCATTTGATCTAGCGTATCAACACCTGATTTTGTTGAGTTGTAATACAAGACTACTTCTGGTTTTCGTTTCAAGTTGTTTTCTTTGGGCACTTCAAATGATTGATGTTGTGTTGACAGGAGTAGCACAGCCTTATTTCTTTTTGGAACATACGAAACTAATAGGGTTTTTCCACTGTATGCAAATCTGGTAGTGCATTCTTCCCTAGTTTTCGAAGGCAAAAACTCTTTTGGGACTTCTTTTCTTGTAGAACGTAGAGTACCTACAAGTGTCACCTTCATTTTCAACAATTCTTGGCCAAGGTCATAGCTCGTGAAAAAATTGTCAGTGGTAATATTCCTACCACTGCCAGCCAGATGACGCACTAAATCTAAGACCACTCTCTTGCCTTGATTCACTTCTCTCACATCACCACTCCTTCCAGTGTACATTTGAAGATTTGTCAGATAACCATGTTCACAGTCTACTGCACACCATATCTTGATGCCATACTTTCCTGGCTTTGAAGGAATGTAGACCTTGAAACTGCACCGACCTTTGTATACGCAAAGATGTTCATCAACAGTAATGTTGCTGGAAGGTATAAATGATGTTTGACATTGCACGGCAAACAAATCAAATATTTCCTGTACAGCTTCAGCCTTATTTCCAGTCCTCTCTTTCCTTTCAAGTCTTGTGATGCGGTCGTCAAAACGAAGTGAACGCAGAATGTCCTGATATCGTCTCCTCGACATAGTAGCACGGAATAGAGGAGTGCCATATTCAGAATCCCAAAATTCGTCAATAGGTTTCCCCCGGCTCTTCTGTACGCCATACAGAATCAGCAAGCCTAAAAATGAAACAAGCTCGCATCTGTCTGTATCACGCCAGTCAACTAATTTTCCAGACACTTTCAATTCATTTCCTCGTTGATTTGTGAACTAAACTATTATTTCCAGCAATTCATTAGTAATAAACTGCCTGAAACAGTCAACAGCTGAGCTAACACTAACTGTACTAGGAATACCTGCTGAAAATCGTTGTATGTTGCAGATTGGAAATCTACGAATTGATGGTTCTTTTGTACTCCATGCAATATCCCAACCCCTGTTTACCAGTACTGCACTTTCATCTTCTCCACTGTCATCATTTTCAGCAAGAATATCATTTGCTTCTAATTCATGTCAACTCATTTCATCACTTTGGTCTACCTGTGTCTCTGCTCCATCATCTTCGGCATCACTACCTTCTGAATCACTACTGCTACGAAATAAGTCTTCCATAGCTTGTTCTACACTATAGCCAGGAGCAAAACGTATTCCATCCATGCTGACATTACACTGCAACAACAAACGTACAAACGAACTTCCAGTTTGAGGTTAGTTCTGAGTAACACCTGAATTCAGTGTTACCAACTCAAAATACCTAAGAAAGAGATTGATAGTTGATAATCTATACCTTCTATGAATGTTCCATATAATCTATCTGGGGTCATAATTGACCCCAACAGTAGTTTTTGTTAATTATTGATTTAAATGTTGCGTCAAGCGCTCTAAACATTTTTGTGAGAGAACTACAATACTGTGTGGTAAAAGTCATAAAATTCTGGATTTTTACAAGAAATAGAAATATTATTTTATCCATAGTAAAGATGATTGGGGTCACCTACGACCCCAGAGTGAGTCCTAGGGTTAAGCTGTAGAACCCAGCACATTGTCCTCGACGGTGAGTGTTCATCAGAGACAAGAATATCATCAGAGGTGTCCAGGGCAAGTGTGGTAGGTCTGCTCTTGTTCTCTGTATACACAAATGTCTCATGGACAGGGTGAGCAGCAGTCTGCATCTGTTTGGTGATGTGCTGTGGTGTATGGAAAGGCATCATCATTGAGTGACTGTAGGTGTATAGAAGATGACTTGGAACAAATTTCTAGATGGTGTGATGAATTGCAGCTTGCTCTAAATGTAGAAAAATGTAAGATAATGTAGATAAGTAGGAAAAACAATCCTGTAATGTTCGAATATAGCATTAGTAGTGCATTACTTGACACGGTCACATTGATTAAATATCTAAGAGTAACACTGCAAAGCAGTACAAAATGGAATGAGCATTTAAGGACAGTAGTAGAGAGGGTGAATGGTCAACTTCAGTCTATTGGCAGAATTTTAGAAAAATGTGCTTCATGTGTGAAGCAGACCTCCTGTAGGATACTGGTGCGACCCATACTTCAATATTGTACAAGTGTTTGGGATTCCAACCTGTTCGAATTAAAGGAAGACATTGAAACAATACAGCGGCAGACTGCTAGATTTGTTACTGGTAGGTTTGATCAACATGCAGGTATTACAGAGATATTTCATGAACTCAAGTGGGAATCCCTTTTCACAGAACACTATTGAGAAAATTTAGAGAACCATCATTTGAAGCAGACTGCAGAACGATTCTGCAGCTGCCAGCGTATATTTCTTGCAAGGACCACAAAGATAAGAGAAATTGGGACTCATACAGAGGCAGTGATACAGATAGCTGTATCGTAGATGCAACCACAGTGGAGGGATTCTGTTGAGAGGGCAGACAAACATGTGGTCCCTGAAGAGAGGCAGCAGCCTTTTCAGTAGTTGCAGAGGCAACAGTCTGGAGATTAACTGATTTAGACTTGCAACACAACCAAAATGGCCTTACTGTGCTGAAAAAAAAAAAGGCAAAACAACAGCCATAATTTTTCCCGGTGATAGGGGCTATAAATTCGAAAATAGGAGTGCGAGTATGCTACTATGAATAGCACAGTAAGCAAATTATTGTAGCCAAGATAGACACTGGGCCCATGCCCACCACAGTTGTAAAAATGTGGCTGATGATAAAGAGAATGAATAAATGTATGATGGGATAAAAGAAATTATTCAGATAGTTAAGGGAGGTGAAAATTTAATAGTGGTGGGGTACTGGAATTCGATAATCAGAAAAGGAAGAGAAGGAAAAGTAGTACATGAATATGGATTGGAGGAAAGGAATGAAAGAGGGAGCTGCCTAGAAGACTTTTACTCAGAGCATAGTTTAATTATCACTAACACTGGATTGAAGAAACATGAATGAAGGTTGTGTACTTGAAAAGAGACCTGGAGACACTGAAAGGTTTAAGTTGATTATGTAATGGTAACACAGCGATTTCAGAACCAGATTTTAAATTTTAAGAAATTTATAGGTGCAAATGTGGACTCTGACCACAATTTGTTGGTTATAAACTGTAGATCAAAAGTGAAGCAATTGCAAAAAATCTAGGAAATTAAGGACATGGGACCTGGATAAGTTGAAAGAACCAGATGTTGTTGAGAGTTCCAGAGAGAATGTTAGGGAATGATCAACAAGAACAGAAGAAAGGAATGTCCATTATAATTATCCTGGCTGTTATGCCGTGGTCGGTTGATGAATTCTGTGTCAATTCCCAACATTTCATCCCCGTCGGTGGAGGACATCTTCAATATCTTGAAGATGTCCTCCACAGACGGGGACGAAACGTTGGGAATTGACACAGAATTCATCAACCGACCACAGCATAACAGCCCGGATAATTATAATGGACGACATTTCCGGCCATGAAAGTCTACATTTTAGTATCAGTAGAAAGGAATACAGTAGAAGAGGAATGGGTAGTTTTGAGAGATAAAATAGTGAAGGTAGCAGAGGTGAAAAGGCAAGACCTAATTGACATCTTGGCCAAGCGCTTCTATGCACTTCAGTCTGGAACCGCGCGACCGCTACGGTCGCAGATTCGAATCCTGCCTCGGGCGTGGATGTGTGTGATGTCCTTAGGTTTAAGTAGTTCTAAGTTCTAGGGGACTGATGACCTCAGATGCTAAGTCCCATGGTGCTCAGAGCCATTTGAACCATTTTAATTGACATCCCTGGACAACGCAGGAGATACTGAACAATGGAAAATCCAGGATGGAATGTACAATGTTATGAAAAGCAGTTTACCATCCCCCACCTTTACCGTGCTATCCCTCCCCCTCGCCATCCTAACCTCTTCCTTACCTCCACTCGGTTGCCCCTCTCATCACACGTTGCTGTTCATAGTTTGGCTTTAGCTGCCAAAGACTGTGGTTGTGTGTGTTAGTTGTGTTTCTGTGTGTGTGTGTGTGTGTGTGTGTGTGTGTGTGTGAGGGGGGGGGGGGGGGGTTGTTGTCTATTTTTGACAAAGGCCTTGTTGGTGGAAAGCTTATTTTGTGACAGTCTTTTTGTTGTGGCCATCTGCGACTCGGCATTTCTGCTATATGGTCAGTAGCAACGACAGGAGACACTGAAATTAACTGATGAAATGAGGGAATATAAAAACGCAGTAAATGAATCAGGCGAAATGAAACACAAATGTCTAAAAAATGAGATTGACAGGAAGGGCAAAATGACTAGAGGAAAAATGTAAGGATGTGGAAGCAAATATCAGTTGGGGAAAGATAGATACTGTCTACAGGAAAATTAAAGAAGCCTTTGGAGAAAAGAAAAAAGCAGCTATATGAGTATCAAGAGCTCAGATGGAAAACCAGTCCCAAGGAAAGAAAGGAAAGTTGAAAGATAGACGGAGTATATACTGGATCTGTAAAAGGCAGATGTATGTGGTGGCATTATTATAGAAACAGAAGAGGAGTTAGTTCAAGATGAGATGGGAAGTATGATACTATGACAAGAATTTGACAGAGCACTCGAAGGCCTAAGTCGAAACAAGGCCCCAGGAGTAGAGGACTTTCTGTCAGAACTACTGATAGTCTTGGGAGAGACAGCTGGTGTGCAATATATATGACAGGCAAAATACCCTCAGACTTCAAGAAGAATATAATAAATCTAACTCCAAAGAAAGCAAGTGCTAAAAGTTTAATAAACCAAGATTGCAAAATGCTAACACACATTCTTTACAGAAGGATGGAAAAATTGGTACAAAACAACCTCAGGGAAGATCAGTCTGCATTGCGGAGAAATGTAGGAACATACGAGGCATTACTAACTGTATAAATAAGGAGATAGGCAAACTTACATTTATAGCTTTTGTATGCTTAGGAAAGCAGTTGACGATGCTGACTGGCATAGTCTCTCTGATATTCTGAAGGTAGCAGAGATAAAATACAGGGATTGAAAGCCTATTTACAACTTGTATAGAAACCAGACTGCAGGTACATGTGTTGAGGGGCATGTATCCCCAACATTATTCAGCCTGTACATTGAGCAAACAGTAAAGCATACCAAAGCAAAATTTGAAGTAGGAATTAAAGTCCATGGAGAAGAAATAAAAAGTTTGAGGTTTGCCGGTGACGTTGTAATTCTGTCAAAGACAGACAGGGCTTGAAGAGCAGTTGACTATAAGGGACAGTGTTGTGAAATGAGGATATAAGATGAACATCAACAAAATCAAAACAAAGATTATGAAATGTAGTCAAATTAAATCAGTTGATTCTGAGAGAATTAGATTAGGGAACTAGGCACTCAAAGTAGTAGATGAGTTTTGCTATATGGGCAGCAAAATACCTAATGATGAATGAAGTAGAGAGGATATATTGGAAATGGTAAGAAAAGTGTTTCTGAGGAAGAGAAATTTGTTAACATTGAATATAGATTTAATTGTTAGCAAATCTTTTCAGGAAGTATTTGTATGGAGTGTACCCACGTATGGAAATGAAACATGGACAATAAACAGGTTAGACAAGAAGAAAATAGATGCTTTTGAAGTGTGATGCTACAAAAGAATGCTGATTATTAAATGTGTGTATCATTTAACTAATGTGGGGGTACTGAACAGAATTAGAGAGGAAAGAAATTTATGTACAGGCTGTCTAGAAGAAGAAATTGGTTGATAGGACATATTCTGAGACATCAAGGGATCACCAATTTAGTATTGGATGGAAGTGTTTGTGGTAAAAATCATGAAGGAGACACAGGTGAATATAATCAGATTTGGAAGGAAGCAGGTTGCAGTACTTATTCGGAGATGAAGAGGCTTGAACTGGATAGAGTAGCACGGAGTGCTGCATTAAACCAGTCTTGAGACTGAAGACCATAACAAAAAACAACAGTGGGGGCATATAGACAATTGTGAGTGGAACAGGAAAGGAAATGACTAGTACTGGCACAAGGTACCCTTCCCCATTCAACAAGTGGTGGTTTACCTATGATGTATGTTAGACATCATTGTAGTAACAAAGAGATAGAGGGGCTGGCCAGTACTTACCTCAGCTCAGTACAGCCGATAGATACACAAAAAACAGAACCAAAATTTACGTTCCTAGCTTTCGGAACAAATGTTCCTTCATCAGGGAGGACAGAGGGGAAAGAAAGGGAAGAAGGGAAAGTAGATTCAGTTACAACCCAGGTAATGAAGCAACAGGGAAAGGAAAACAGGGAGGGTAGCAAGGATGGAGGCATGGTTGTCAGAGGGAAGCCAAAGATATTCTACTGTAAGTACTGTGCCAGCTTCAAACCAAAGAGGATGCATACAGAAGTAAAGAGGTATATAGTATAAAGATAAACACAACTATGTAGGATGAAAAGATGCGTGAATGGCTAAAGAGGAAAGGGAAAGAGGAGAAGACTGAAAAGAGTAAACCTCGTTCCTTATCACACTTACCAACTTCAGCCTCACCCATAATTACTTCACTTTTGAAGGCCAGACCTACAAACAAATCAGGGGAACGGCCATGGGAACCAGGATGGCTCTGTCCTATGCCAACCTCTTCATGGGCCGCATGGAGGAGGCTTTCCTGAAGACCCAACAGCTGCTTCCCCTGGCCTGGTATAGGTTTATAGATGACATCTTTGTGGTCTGGACTCATGGTGAAGAAACACTCCTTAATTTCCTCCATAACCTCAACTCCTTTTCGAATCTGAATTTCACCTGGTCCTTCTCCAAAACCCAAGCCACCTTTCTGGATGTTGACCTTCATCTTGTTGAAGCTCACATCCACACCTCTGTCCATATCAAACCCACAAACAAACAACAGTACCTTCACTTTGATAGCTGCCATCCATTCCACATCAAACGCTCCCTTCCCTACAGCCTCGGTATTCGTGGCAAACGTATCTGCTCCAGTGACGAATCCCTCAACAATTACACCAATAACCTAACCAGTGCTTTCCTCTCCCGCAACTATCCTGCAGACCTTGTCCACAAACAGATCTCCCGAGCAATACATTCCTCCCCGTCCAACAACAATGTTCCTATCCCCAGACCACACAGAAGCATCCCCCTTGTCACCCAGTATTATCCTGGCCTCGAAAACATCAACAAATTACTCCGCCAGGGATATGACTTTCTCAAGTCAACCCCTGAAATGAGATCATCCCCTGACAAAATTCTCCCCACACCACCCAGAGTTGCCTTTCGTCGCCCCCCTAACCTCCGTAACATCCTTGTTAAACCCTACAATATTCCCAGACTACCTTCTCTACCCAGCGGTTCCTATCCCTGTAACCGACCCCGCTGCAAAACCTGCCCCATGCATCCCCCCACAACCACCTACTCCAGCCCCGCTACTGGTAAAACATACACAATTCAAGGCAGGGCCACATGTGAAACTACACATGTCATTTATCAACTGATATGCCTGCACTGCACAGCCTTTTACATCGGTATGACAACAACTAAACTGGCTGAGTGCATGAACGGACACAGACCAACTGTCCACCTAGGAGATGTCCAATACCCAGTAGCGGAGCATGCCCTCCAGCATAATTCTAGGGACCTAGGAACCTGCTACACCGTACGTGCCATTTGGCTTCTCCCGCCCAACACCAGTCCCTCTAAACTGCGGAGATGGGAACTTGCACTCCAACACATCCTTTCATCCCGCCATCCCCCTGGACTGAACCTACGTTAAACCACCTCACTCCCATTTACTCTTCAGTCTTCTCCTCTTTCCCTTTCCTCTTTAGCCATTCACGCATCTTTTCATTCTACATAGTTGTGTTTATCTTTATACTATATACCTCTTTACTTCTGTATGCATCCTCTTTGGTTTGAAGCTGGCACAGTACTTACAGTAGAATATCTTTGGCTTCCCTCTGACAACCATGCCTCCATCCTTGCTACCCTCCCTGTTTTCCTTTCCCTGTTGCTTCATAACCTGGGTTATGAGTAACTGAATCTACTTTCCCTTCTTCCCTTTCTTTCCCCTCTGTCCTCCCTGATGAAGGAACATTTGTTCCGAAAGCTAGGAACGTAAATTTTGGTTCTGTTTTTTGTGTATCTATCGGCTGTACTGAGCTGAGGTAAGTACTGGCCAGCCCCTCTATCTCTTTGTTAGTATTTGTTTCACATCTTTATATGAGATTTTCCATTAATCATTTAGACATCATTGTAGATATAACAATATGAATTTTGCACCCTTTACTACACTGAGTTTCAAAAATCTAGAATCCAAAATTAGCAACACAGACTCAGAGGAGGAATTACAAAGTAGTAATGGGAGACTTTAATGAAAAAGTAGCAGAAAAACTAAAAAATGATTCTTCCATAGGAATCTTCTGCTGCAACAGCAGTAATGACATATCAAATGTTAGTAGAATTTGCTGAGGGGAACGATAGATTTGTCTTAAAAATTCTTCCAGAAGAATAGCAAGAACCAAATGGAACTAAAAGTTTTGTGCTACATTGTATGAAACAGTAAAAAAATTATGCACGATGTGACAGACCAAAACCAGTTCAATATTTCAAGTGATCATTGGCTTAATAAGATACACAGCACAAATACATACAAGCAGATTTTTCGGACAAGAAGCAAATTAATGAAATTTGTTTAAGAATAGGCAGTTAAAATAGGTCAAATTATGCAAGAAGTTTATCATTTTAGATAGTGAGGATCGTACTTACTAGATGAAAGGAGCAATTATTTAAAAAAGATACGGTGTTTGCGATAACAGCAAATATTGCCAATATGAAGAGAGCAAGAGAAATGAAGGCAAGAGACAGTGTGAGTTTTACGTAAACGGTAATAGGAATGTGATAGATTATACCAAATTTTTCAAAATCATCCATAAATGTCACTGGTGTGAGACAACTTAGTGAAAACAAAGTATGAGAAACAACTGAAGATTTTAAAAAACAGAAACCTACTCATATCAAAGTAAAATTCAATCAAGAAAACTAATTACTTCAGGGACAGAATTGCTGACCAGGAGGTGAAATATGTGGTACTGCCAATAGACACACAGACCTTTATTTCCCCCTCCCGTCCCCACTGCCTGCTTCCTACTGGCAAGTCTTTCTCATGCTGGACTCTTGTGTGACCTGTCTTTCCTTTGGGTCTTTCTCATGCTGGACTCTGAGTGACCCGCCCCTCCTTTTTATACTCTCTGCTCCCTTATGTATGTTTTGCATGTATGTATTGGCCAGTAGCCCTAAAACACCACATATTATCAGTAACTAACGACAGGAGAAAAAAAACTGTGTGTGTTCCAAGATTCCTTTAAGAAGTTGACTAACTTAAGAAATGAATCAGAAACATAGATAATTTAAGGGGGAAAATAGAGACACAGACCTTGGCACTGCAAAGCAATGTGTGTGCCTTGACAATATGGGTAATGTGCTGTAGGTGCAACCACACCAGAAGGGTATCCCTAGAGAGGCCAGATTAATGTGTAGTCACTGAAAAGTGGCAGTTGCCTTGTAAGGAGTTGCAGGGGCAATGGTCTGAATGATTGAGTCATCTAGCATTGTGACACTGTGTTGATTCAGCACATGACCGAAAGCAGTGGGAAGCTATAACTGTTACAAACAGCTTTACTGTGTGGCTTTATGATGATGGTGAAACATTCAGGAGGTAAAATAGTCTCCCCTTTCAGATCTATGTGTGTGGACCACGTGGGTGTTCTGTGGGTCAGAGTGTGGAATGTTAGAGCCAGTGATAAGATAAATAGGCTCTTAATAAGATAAATAGATTAGAGAAAATAAAATAAGAAATAGATAGGTTTAAGTTAGAACTAATTCAAATTAATGTAGTGTGAATTGCGTAATGAATACCAACCTGGAATTCTGTCAACAAAATAACCCATTTATCAGTGTTACAACAGTTGAAATTTTGCATCAAGTTTTTGAATGAAACATCAGAGAAAGTGTAAAATTACCTCAGTCTGATTTGAGCTGCAGTAGCCATAGAATTTGGTTGTGTGTGTGTGTGTGTGTGTGTGTGTGTGTGTTTTCTATTTCAGAAGGAGGCCTTTTGGACCACAGGTTAAATGTATGTCTTTGTTGTGCCTGTCTGCAACTCAGAGTGCCTTTTGTATGATGGTTAGTAATTTATCCTTTCCATAATATTCTTATTATTCCTGCCTGGACTTTCCATTGTTTGATTTTGCAAAACAAGTACAAAGTCTTACATGTTCAGCAAACTAGATAGAGAGTGTCATATCTGAATGAGAAACCTGAGACATTAAGTTCTGTACAGGAGCATATAGAAGAACTGTAGTTCAAGTTTAAAAGAATAGTTGACCTTGTGCTTCATATATATGTACCTAGTGATGGGAGGGACCCTCCATAGTATGCAGCCACCATAAAGAACTGGCAAATTTTGCTTAATACATCTAAAATAGAGAATAGGGCTGTAAATAGAGAGTTGCAGAGTGAAACGTGTTTAGCTGTCAAGAGGGCTACGCATCAAGCCTCCAATGACAGCCGTAGCAGAATTTTATCGAAAGATCTCTGATAAATACCAAAGAAATTGTGCTTGCACATAAAGTCTGTTAGTGCACCAAATGTAGTGTCCAGACACTTGTGGATGAGACAAGAACTAAAATTGAAAGTAATAAAGCTAAAGCAGAAATCTTGAACTCCATTTTCAAATGGTGCTGTCCTAAGGAAAATACAGGAGTCAAGTATTGCCCTAGTTTAATTCTCGCACCACTGAAAACACAAGTGACATAGATATCTGCATTGTTGACATTGAGACACAGCTGAAACGGTTGAAATTGAACAAATCTCCAGAGAACAATGAAATCATTATCAGATTCTTTGTCAAATTTGCAGCTGAATTAGCCCCTCTTTTAACTATAACGTACTGTAGATCCTCAATATGAAAAGCTGTGTCCGCGGGTTAAATGAAAGCACACGTCACATCCATCTATAAGAAGGGTAGCAGAAATTATCCACAAAACTTGGCATTCACAATCCTTGGCATCCATTTCTCAAAGAATCTTTCAAACACGTTCCGAGTTCAAACTTACAGATATTTCGAACAGAATGATGTCCTCAATGCCAACTAGCAAGTATTCTAAGAATATCGATCGTGTGAAACCTAACACGCATTTTTCTCGTGTGATATCACGAAAGCCATCGATTGAGGAAATCAGTTAGATGCAGCATGTTCAGACTTTTTAAAAGCATTTAACTCCTTACCACACCTCCATTTTTTATTGTAAATATTATCATATAGGGTAAAGTAAAGCAGTCATCAATGCAAAGATAGTTTAGAACACCACAGCTTCTTACTAGGCACGGACGTGCCGGAGGTGGTACACTGTTGCCTTTCTCTGACAATCGAACTAACTCACACAGACATTTATACGGGGATCTACAGTTTAGAATGGTGCAACTCAGCATTTTTCGCATCGACAAATATTGACACTGGTGAAATACGTGCTAAGTAACACACAAGTATCTAGGATTGATTGAGGGGGAAAGGGGGGGACGTAGCAGATGGAATCTTCGATGGAACTGACGATTGCAAGATAGGGAGGACACAGTAAGTTATCTTGGACAGATAGTCATCAACAGACACAGAATAAATTTCAGGCATGCCCCGAGGAAGTGTTTTTGAACCCTTATTAATGACTGAGCAAACAATATTAATAAGAACCTCAGACTTTTCCCAGATGATGGAGTTATGTGTAATGAAGAATTTCAATGCTTCAAGTATGTATATACTAAATTTATTTTAAAAATGTAAGTTACAATATTACTACCAGGAGAGAAAAGGGCAGGAGATGCTGCTTAAAACAAATAACATTTGTTCACAGCATTGTTCATTAGCATTTTTCTTACCTGTTGTTAGTTTTAACATGTTTGTGAATGAATGGTGTGTTTTTCTCTTCCTTTTTCTGATGAAGGCTGTGGCCAAAAGCTAATGTGTAGGTGTCTTTTAATTGTGCCTAACTGCAACTTGAAGTGTCATCTGTACGGTAAGGTGCAGCGTGTGTCCTCTCCTTACACTGTTGATATTCCAGCCCTGAGTTCCCATTGCTTGTTCTTAATTTTAGCAATGCAAATGAGAACAAAAGTCTTTCAAGATTAAGCAAGATGAGTTGGAAATTACAGCCCACACTTTTGTGTCCAACTTTTTGAGCACTTTACTGTCCCCTGACATTATGGGTGTTGTTGCAAAAGAATTTCTAGCTTTCTTCATAGTGGATTAGAACTTTTGTTTTGGAGTTACATCATGGCTATGGGAGTGCGCATTTGGATGTCTGTGTGGTTGCGTGTGTGAATATGCGTACTTTTAGTAGTGGAAAAAGAGCAAGAGGTCAAAAGTTGTATTACGTTCATTGTAAGAATAAAACTGATACAAACATTACACCATGTATTTGGTGGAATCTCATTGGTTTTCATTTCACGTGAAGCGGAAGCCGAGTTATCTCGAGTACAGTCGAGTACGATAACGGGGATACATTTTGTGCAGTGCACGTTGACTGAGCAGTAATACGGGACGACAGCTTTACCGTCGTATTTAACTCGGATCCAATGGGTCAGCCAGCTGGTCTGACTGACTGGCTGTGGTGTGAGTGGTTGCAGTTAAGAAGTAAAAAGACGAGCAGAGAAACAATATAGCTTCGACTGTCATTTAATATTTAAATGGAATGAAATAATATTCGGCAAAATTGCAGCAGTACCACAAGCTTCTTAGGGGACAGACAGAAATTATAGTATGCTCTCAGGCTTAGCTGATGAATGAAAATTCCTAATTCAAACCCGGGGTCATTTTTCTGCATGAACTGGATATGACTTGAAAGCATATTGCAGGAATTTCATCATATAGTTAAATATTGAAACCACTGAAGATGTTACACTTAGTCAATCATATTCTTGTTTGAGTTTCAAAGTTTCAATTGACGTGCGACTTTGCTTTACCGATGTTCGGACCACTGCCGCTTCGTGTCACCATGCACCAGTGCAAAATAGAGAGATATTACTTGTCAATTTAAAAATGGAAACCACATGCAACAAAATGTGGACAGCAGGTTGGTGCAATGCACTGTAGCCTGTTCCTTCAAATTTGCCCATCACTTTCAGGTATTGTTGCTGCACATTGCAAAATTGAACATGATTTTCTGAATGCTTGAAAATATGATCATTGCAACTATGGTTAGCTTGAAGTCAGTTAGGGTAAACAGATTTTCTAAAAGCAAATTGAATGAGATCTATTCATATAATTGTTTATGCAAAATATCAGGTTTGAATTTTTTTGTAGAAATTTAGAAAGCAGTATGTAAATGGAGTTTTATATTGGAAAATCGTACATTGCTAAGTTGTTTTGCACAAAGATTCATGTTTACAATGCCCTTAATCAAAGAGATATGAGAAGCCAAAGTTAAAACTTTATTCACAGCACGATTTTTCTGGCTGGTTTGCTTCAATTTATGTAGCATTGTTAGTTCGTGTCATAAATTTAAACCAACTGTTCTAGCCTTCTTAAGACACATTTTCTCATGTCACACGTACCCCATTTTCACCCTTTCGCAAAAATCATCATCTTTTCGATGATTTTGTAGATTACTAAAAGATAATAGCTGAATGTAATTTTGTATTCCATATCCTTGTGCTAACAACCTGTTGTGTATTAAGTTCCATGTTCAGTGCTTGTTTACTGTACGAGATATAAGAATCTGAAATTTACATCTTTTTCGTACCACAATTTTCACACTAAAATTTGATTCAGATTAGCTGGCATTGTATCATCAAATACTTCTTCTTCTTCTTCTTCTTCTTCTTCTTCTTCTTCTTATTCTTTCATTTAAAGCCATGATCTTTGTAATAAGCCCAGTTTGGAAAGTTTTATAGAACACAGGATTTTGCAAAAATAGATTGAAAATACCACATTTTCTATGTTTTTGCAAAATCTTCAGCTTTGCTTTTCATTTATTAATTATTGAAAAGTCTCACATAAAAGAAACTTTATATATATTTGAGAATAGTGTGTTATTAGGTTACTACATGTAAAGTTTCATATTTTGTCATACCTTTAGTTCCTGTGACAGAAGAAGCCAAACTTCAAAATTCTCTATGGCACCAATTTGTTCTGACTATTCAGCCTAAATTTTTCTGCCTAAGTATGACTTGTAAAATTCTTTTCATTATTATTCATAAGAGAATGCATAAAGTTGTACAATATATTCAACTTGCATTTCTTCAACAAAATATTGCCCAGAATACAACAGTTCAAAGTCACCAGAAATCCACATTCGCTCTGTGCAAAGTCCCACGTGAGTCAAATCAGTGACTGTGTCTCACTCAGTACTGCTTCAACGAACGTTGAACTTAACCATGTTCATATAAAATTTGATTGAAATCCATGACGGTCAACCTTGAGTCTTAAGTGAGTTGATGTGGAATGACCCCTAACTGTTTTAAGAGTACCAGTACCTTTGTAAGCCCAAACCTGATGAATCTCTTAAAAGTACAAAGCCCAAAAAATGTTCACTAGTATATGTCATAAGTGTCAACGTCAGTAGAATTCACATTAACTGAATTCACTATAATTGTCATTTGCTCAACTCCAGAAATATCTGGTGTACAATCCAAAATTGTAGTATAATGTTTAAAAGCTTACAGCAAAGGCAATATTTTGTTTTTAATTTTTTGATGGCGTATGTGAATTTTTCGTTTTGTGACAATATTATGAAAAGGACACATTGCTACTCACCGTATAGTGGAAATGTTGAGTCACAGACAGGCACAACAAACAGACTGCTGAACAACTAAACTTTTGGCCAAAAAGCCTTCTTCTGAATTCGACAAAAGACAACATTTCCATTGTACAGTGAGTGGCACCCTATCCTTTTGGTAATATTGTCATCATTGCAGCCTGGATATTCCTTTATTTCATGTTGCATATTTTTCCCCAGATAGTGATGAGACTTACTTTCACCGCTAGTTATACTCATTATATGCACTTGTAGAATTGAATCAAATGTTCCAAATAATTCAACGAACTTTAAGGAATTTCCATTGTTGTGATTAAACAGTTCGTATGAAGATGCTGTCAAAGGAAGTCACTTTCTAACCGAAAAATGAATAATTTCTATAAGAGTTGTGATTACACCTTTCCAGTGTCAGTTTTCTGCATTTAATGTCTGCAGATTTCCTGCGTTGACAGTATTGCCAGATTTTAGTCCTATGGAGAGCTGTGCCGACTTTTGGTGTGATTAGAAGTGCTCTTAGGACCTACTGTGGCTAGCTAATGTCTCAGAAATGTGCTGCCAGTTACTGTAACCACCAAAAGTTAGAAATATTTTAATGTTAGAAATGATTTTGCAACAGAAACAAAAATAATCATCTGCACTTTTTAAATAGACTAATCATTTTCTCTAAGCAGTTTCACCATTGTCATTCGTCGAATTTAGTTATTTATTCTGTAGGTCTCTTTTTGACTAATTTTGTCCTAACAAAATCGTCTATTTAGTCACACCGTTTTGCGGTATCTGTATGAACTACATAACTTCTAATTTGACTGAGAGATATGTAATTGCCAAACTGAGCTGGAACAGTTTCACATTTATTGGAGAGTTTGTACACAATGTTCAGTTTACTGTGTGACGTTGAAGGTACATCTTGACCAGCCAAAGGCTTACTATGATTTATGTTTGCATCTGCGTTCTTGTATCTAAGCTTTCTTTAGGTCTAAAAAGTCATCTAATGGAAATTCCCACTTTTTATTTAAATTTTCTCTTTCAGTTCATCTTTTCCTACCTTAACTGCCTGAGAGATGCTTCCTACCATCAGGCATTGTAGGAGATTGTAGCATTCGCAATATAGCCTAATGAAAACATTCCATGATGCAGTGAGAAAGCCTTTTTACCGTATTTACTCGAATCTAAGCCACACTTTTTTTCCGGTTTTTGTAATCCAAAAAACCGCCTGCGGCATAGAATCGAGTGCAAAGTAAGCGGAAGTTCTGAAAAATGTTGGTAGGTGCCGCCACAACTAACTTCTGTCGTCGAATATATGTAGCGCTACGTAGGCATGCTTCGCAGGCACAAAGACAAATACTAGCACCAAAACCTCTGCGTCAGTAAATAAATAAAAAAAAAAAAGGTGGAAGATGAGCTTTTTTTTCTCCGCCCCGAGTTTCGACCACTGCATTTTCATACATTATCCAACGAAGTAAATACAAATTCCGTATTGTTCCTCTTCGAACGTAGCAGCATTTCAATGTACTACGAAAATCCGACTGGCAAGACTGTTTGGGATATTTGTCAATATGGCCAGCTCTGCTTTCTGAATTTTTTCCTAACTGTGAGAAGAAATGGTTGCTAATAGGAACTTTTATGAATTGTGAATCACATGCAGTATTCTCTTCACCATAAGAATAATACGAATATAAACATTTTGCCATGTATTCTTTCGTGTTTGCTGCTATCTCATTTAAATCCTGTCCGCCTAATAAACTACAAAACTAGAGTGAGACAACAGCAGACGCGGAAGAATATACATACCATGTCATGTTTATATTCGTATTATTCTTATGCCTAATAGTGATACAGTCAGAAATGAAGCACGGCAATTGATTAGATTTTTAAATCTACGACGACTCTAATTTCTGTGCATAATGTAATGTACTAAAGAGGCGTCTGCAAAGATTTTCAAACGGAAAAAATTTTCGCTAAATTCTCGTTCAGAACATCTTCTATCATACGCAGTCTATTATTTGGTTCTTGTTGATCATTATCAAAGAAAGCAGCAGTGTAAGTAGCAACGAATAGCAGTCTCTTGCCGATTCCT
The DNA here is from genome assembly GCF_023898315.1 of Schistocerca nitens. Taxonomy (NCBI): domain Eukaryota; kingdom Metazoa; phylum Arthropoda; class Insecta; order Orthoptera; family Acrididae; genus Schistocerca; species Schistocerca nitens. Next base: position 21,311,924 of record NC_064618.1, on the reverse strand, counting down.
CTCTTTGTTTTTTTTTTAATTGTAAGCGCCGGTAGTGTGCACAAAAGCAAGCCACGCCGCGAGCGGCGACAGGCCGTAAACCCTCATTTTCAGAATGCGACAAGCAATGCATGACACAGCACAGTAATACATTTTCAGCTCTCAGTGACGGAAACACCTATAACAAAGAGAACTGCACTTGTCAGATCAAAGAAAAATAAGCAATCAATTCAAACCAGACGAAGCACATGAAAAAGGAAGGGTACCCGTATAAATACGGACGGAGCGCCTGACGCATAACAACGGCTACCTGGTAAAACTTAACTGCTAAGCTTACGACTCGACAAACTACTACACCTGTATCGTCATTCATTCAACCTAAATTGTGTCTCATATTACAATGGACCAACTTTGTTTCGATTTGGAAGTGCGGCCTAAAACTTTTCTCTCCCCTTGAATTTCGAGTCTCAGATTTCAGGTGCGGCTTAGATTCGGGAAAATTTTTTTTCCTCGATTTCGAGTCTCATTTTTCAGGTGCAGCTTAGATTTGAGTGCGGCTTAAATTCGAGTAAATACGGTACATCAAACCATTAATCCCTGGACACTTTTAATACAATTGTTGCCGTCGTGTTTACTGGACAGCCTGCAACAAAAATGATAAGACCAGTGACAGAATCTTCTTCCCCTACATGATTCTTGTTTGATGTTAATAGACAAAAATAAATTAATTGTGGCAACAGAAATGCATTTCTAATGAACACAGCATGTACAGACCTATATCACCGACACAAACCACAGTTCGACCACTGTATCACACTCGCTGCTTAACTATTAGCTGTAGTCCATTAACAAACAAAGCAAATGAACACTGTTTCTCTACGATGAAACTGTCAACCGTTGGATGCTGGCAACTGGGAGAGGAGAGTTTGCAACAGTGCCAACGGAGATGGAGGGGCAGTACTGTGACACCAAAAAGAGCACAAGGCCTGTAGCAACCAGCAAAGCTAAATATTGCATTATTGACTGTATTGTCAGTGCTTCTGCTGTACAAAGTGGAAGGCCATAGGACAACGAGTGACTTACATATAAATGCTTTATTTTTTTTAAAAACAAGTGTGGAAATCACCATTCTGACATGGCGTGACCATGATTTATAGCTCGGAACAAACCACTTTGAAAGAAATTTTGTTTATTGTAGTGAAAAAGAAAAAAAAGTTTCTAAATAAAGCTTTCGGATGGCAACTATTTAAGGTATGACACAACTGGATAAACAGTTCATGTAGTGCAGTTTAGTTGCTTCAGCTCCAAAATAAGGTTTGCTAGTGGTTCCCCCCCCCCCCCTCCCCTCCCCCTGCACCCCTTTACTCCCATATGATCTGAATATCTATTGATTGTGGCGTCAACACTGAGAAAGAAAAGGAAGTTAGGGAAAACGTAAAATAAGGAGTGGTGGGGGAACGTTGGCATGCATTTCATCAAGTCTAAATGCTGCTTAATCACAATGTAGTGTCCAAAAGATTATGGCATGTGACGGGCTGTTCATGTTTTACTTATTCTTTATTTATTTTTTACAAATTGTTTTTCTCAATAGTATTGCTATCAGTGTTTTAAGGTTGTTGTATGGGAACTGTTATGCCACCATATGCTGACAGTTCTCTGTATTACTGTAGTATAAAGTTTCTCGCTTCTGTAGGGGTTTTCAAGCTGATGTAGGTAGATTTCAAGGGCTGCGTGGGCACGCGGTAAAAATTGGGGTGGCAGCAATACCACTCTTAAGATTTGCTATTTTGAAATAGATATGACCAACTCCAGTGCCTCATTGGGTCATCTGTTTCACAATGCCCTAGATAATTTCCAGTAAGACGATAGATTTTATGAATGTTTTGCATTTCCAGCTTATCGCCACGCCCCTCTATTTATGCAAAACTTTCATTATCTTTTCAGACGGGGGAAAATCCAGGATGGAATAGACAATTTTATGAAAAGGATAGATTGCTACTCACCATATAGCAGAGATGATGAGTTGCAAATGGGCACAACAAAAAGATGTCAACCAAGGAAGCTTTCGGTCATAAAGTCCTTAATCAGAATTAGAAAAAACATACACTCTCACACTTGTGCAAGCACAACACACACACACACACACACACACACACACACACACACACACACACACACATGACAACAATCTCTGGCTGCTGAGGCCAGATTCTGGCCTCGACAACCAGAGACTGTTGTCATGTAATTGTGATTTGCATTTGTGTGTGGGGGTGGGGGTTGTCTAATTTCGATGAAGGCCTTGTTGATCGACAGTCTTTTTGTTGTACCTATCTGTGACACAGCATCTCCATTAGATGGTGAGTAGCAATCTATCCTTTTCACAATATTTGCATTGTCTTGTTTAATTCATCCTTTTGGAGCCACATTAAAATTTAAGAATTTACTGCCCCCAAAAACCTGCCACTCTGGGCGATGGCATATTGGCCCCCCTAGCCCTCTCCCCTCACCCACCTGCCCTCTCTCCCCCTGGAGCCGGCCTTGTTCTGGCATAATACAACTCGTGTGTCTGGATTTGATGTCTGACATGCATAGGCCCTTCACGGCAACATCTATAGCAATAGCAAAAGTTAATCTATTATACTTACCTGTTCATTGTCACATTAATGAAATTTTGCAAATTCTTGATGGAATCAGGGTGAAGTTGACCATCTTTTCCCGAGCAACTCTTTTACGGACAAACATTCACAGTGCAGCAAGAATGTGACGTAAATGGTATGCAGCAACATTGTGACACAGTGCACGCAGCAGCAGTTATGTGCAACAGTCTAATGGGGAGTGAGGAAGTCATTGTTGCAAGTGTCTGTTTGCTAACCTATGAATTTGTGACATACTGCCTCACAGTTCTATTTGCTGCACCATACAGGTGAGATCGTAAAAGTAACCAGTGTGAAAATGTCGTGTATGTACAAATGTAAGTCAGGTGAATTGAGTAAGTATACCTGGTTGTTTTAGAACTGTGTCTCGCAGAAATTTTAGACGGGAAAACAAACGTTAATTAGGATAGCCAAGTATATAGAATTCACAAAGCAACCCTTACAAACAAGATTCGCAGTTGTTTGGGTAAAACACAAAGTGATTAGCCAGTTGTTAGTGCTAAAGAAGAGTGTTTTTAGTATATAAAGCAAATTTATGGTCACATTTTTTGTCCTCTGACCGAAAGTAGCATTAAAATTTAATTCTTATGTCAGATTTATTTTTCAATAACTGATAAAGTTTCAAAACAAGTAGAGTCCTTTAGAGTGATACACAAGCCACAATTATCATGTAACAGATAATGAGTGAACATCACCCCCAAGTGAAGACTAAAAATTTTATCACTACAGTTCAATGCTGATGCTATGAAAGAAAGACCCTTATATCAATTTTATTGGTTTCAGAAATATGTAAGTTTAAAGTCTGAAATTGGTCAGCTCCACTCCATTTGACGATATCATTTTAGGGGGACATTTTCATTTGTCACTGATGTGAGGACATCACTGTTTTTAAGGTGAAATCTTTATGCAGAATCTGAGTGTTAAAAGTAATAGTAGTAGTAAGTAGTAGTAGTAGTAGCAGCAGCAGCAGCAGCAGCAGCAGCAGTAGTAGTAGCAACTGAAAGTTTTGAGCCTAAAATATTTGAAGTTAAAAACAGGTAAAACTAAACCTGTTGCATCGAAATATTAGGTAACTAATTGTTTAGGTGAACAGCGACTGCATATCATGGGGATGTAATCTGTGTTTGTGAACATCAATACAAAAACTGTATGGAAATGCATTGTTGTTCCATTCTGGATTTTAAACATTGATACCCTTAGATTTTGCAGTGACTGTATCTTTAGACTTCAGAGTGAATGTAATAATTCGTATTCCAGAGAAGGCAAGTTGTGACAGATGCGGATATTATGTAGACAGTCAGCTTAAATAGTTGTGGTTGCAGTATACGTACAAGAAGAATAGAACAACTGGTAGAACCCCACCAGGGGGAAGATCAGCTTTGGCTCCAGAGAAAGACAGGAACACACAAGGCAATTCTGACCCCATGGCTTCTCTTAGAAGACAGACTGAAGAAAGGCAAACCTATGTTCATAGAACTTGTAGTTTTAGAGAATATGTTGATTTCAATAGACCTTTTTAAATTCTGAAGGTAGCACAGATAAAATGCAGAAACCTGAAAATTGTACAGAAACAATACTTGCAGTTATAAGAGTTGAGGGCATGGAAGGGAAGCAGTAGTTGAGGTGGGAGTGAGACAGGGTTGTAAGCCTCTCCCCATAGTTGTTGAGTCTGTACTTTAAACAAGCATTAAAGGCAACCAAGGGGGAATTTGGAAAGGAAATTAAAGTTTCAAAAACTTGGCAGTTTGCTGACAGCATTCTAATTCTGTCAGAGAATAAAAGGACTTGCACGGACAGTTGAACTGAATGGATAGTGCTTGAAAGAGCTTATGAGATTAATATTAGCAAAAGTAAACCAGAGAGAACGGAGTGTAGTCAAATTAAATGGAGTAATGCTGATAGAATTAAATTAGGAAATGAGACACTAAAGTGGTTGATGAATTTTGCTATACAGGCAACTAAATAACTGATGATGTTCAAAATACTGGGGATAGAAGGAGCAACACCAAGAAAAGTGTTTCTGAGAAAAACATATTAGCTAAAATTGAATACAAGTTATAAATGTTAAGAAATCTTCTCCAAAGGTATTGGTATGGAGTGTAGCCTTGAACAGAAGTGAAAGATGGACAGTAAGCAATTCATACGAGAAGAGAAGCTTTTGAAATGTAGTACAACAGAAGAATGTCGAAAAACAGATTGGTAGATTGATTAACTAATGAGGATGTACTGAATCGAACTGGGGAAAAAATAAATTTGGGCACAACTTGGCTGAAAGAAGGGATCAGTTGACAGGATGCATCCTGAGGCATCAATGGATTGGGCACGGGGTGGGGGTGAAAATGTTTTAAATGGAGACCAGAGCTTCAATACAGTAAGTGGTTTCAAATGGGTGTGGGTTGTAGAGATGAAGAGGTTTGTACAAGACAGACTAGTGTGGATACTGCTTCGAAACAGACTGAAGACCACAAATCTCTCTTAAATCATGTTGGTCAACACTGGACTAATAATAGAATGCATATTACAAATATAAAAAAAAATGTTTCAAAATTGCTAGAGTAATAAATAAAAGGGAATTGAGGAATTTGTAAAATAAAGACCTTAAAGATGTGCACAACAGCCCTGTTGCTAACGAAAAATATAAATGTACTAGTTGACAAATCTGCCATTGCCCAGGTATTCGTTTTGCCAATTTTCTATTGTAAACAAAAACTGGTTTGTAGTGTAAGATAAAAAAAGATTAGTTTCCATGTATTCATGAAAACACCTCTGAAATTATGAAACAATTGCACAAAGAAATATGCAAAATGTACAAATGTATAAGTACAAAATCAAACAATGGAACCTCCAGTTTGGTATATCGACAATGTAAGTTGTAGACATTCACAACTAATGCACATTTACACGTTAGCTTTTGACGACAGCCTTTATCAGAAAAAGAAATGCACGCACATCCATTCACAAGCAAGCACACCTGTGGCACACATGACCACCATGTTTGGCAGCTCAGACCAGAATGCAGCTGTCACATAGAATGGAACCAGCAGTTTGGAGGGCCAGGGAAGGGCAAGGAATAGTAGGACATGTGCGGGGGGAGAGAAGAGTGCTGTTGGCGAAGCGTGCAGGGACCAAACTGCCAATGGTAGCAGTGTCAGGAGGCAGTGGGGCAGGGAGTTGGGGTAGATGGCGAATAGGGGGCAAAAAAAGGAGGGGGGATGGGGAAATATGGGTGGGTGCATTGGCAGAGGGTGGCAATCAAAGAAGATGGGAGATAAGAATAGGAAGGAGGTGATAGGACAGAGGGAATGGAAACTATTGGGTGGAGAGTGTGGGGGCAGTATGTTAACGTAGGTTGAGGCTGGGGTAATTATGGGAGAGGAGAATGTGTTGTAAGGGTAACTCCTATCTGTGCAGCTCAGAAAAGCTGGTGCTGGTGGGTAGGGTCCAGATGTCTCAAGTAGTGAAGCAGCCATTGAAATCGAGCATTATATGTTCAGCCTCATATTGTGCCACAGGGTGATCTACTTTGCTATGTTATGTTATGCAGTGGCCATTCATACATTGTGGACAGGTGGTTAGTAGTCATAAGGATATAACCAATACAAAAAGCTGTTCAATGATTGCAGCAGAGCTGGTATATGATGTGGCAACTTTCACAGATGGCATGACCCATGGTGGTGTAAGATAAGCCTGTGACAGAACTGGAATAGTAAATGCAAGGTGGGTGGATTGGGCAGGTCTTGCACCTCTGTCTTCCATAGGGATATGATCCTTATGAGAACGGGCTGGGATTGGGAGTGTCATAAGAATGGACTAGGATGTTTTGGAGATTAGGTAGGTGACAGAAAACTACTTTATCAGGGGTGGGAAGGATCTTAGGTAGGATGTTCCTTGTTTCAGGGCATGATAATAAGTAGTTAAAGTCCTGGCGAGGAATGTGGTTCAGTTGTTCCAGCCTGGGGTGGCATTGGATGATGAAGAAGGCACTCTGTTGTGGTTGGCAGGAAAATTGGGGGTGTGAGAAGAAACTGCATGGGAGATCTGTTTTGAGGACTAGATCTGGGAGGGATAGCAACTATCTCTGAAGGCCTTGGTGAGATGCTCAGCATACTGGACAAGAGAGTACTTGTCATCGTCCTGAGATGGGTAGGTTGTATAGTAGTGATTTTTTGGTGTGTAGGGGATGACAGCTGCCAAAATGTAAGTACTGTTGGTGGCTGGTGGGTTTAATATGGACAGAGGTGTGGATGGAGGCATCAGAGAGGAGGAGATCATCTTCCAGAGAGGTGGCATGCTGTCTTGAGGAGGACTAGCTGAAGCGAATGGGAGAGATGTTGAGATTGTGAAGGAATGAAGATAGGGGGTCTTGGCCCTGAGTCCAGGTCATGAAGAGATCGTCATTGATGATATCATTGATTATGGGGTTGGTATCTGGTACCATACATCACATGTCTGAAATTGAAACCTTAGCTCTTCGGGACCTGGAGGAGCATTCTAGACACAACTTCTCTAACATGCTGACAGCCTACTGCCACCATAACACTGTTGTAAACCTTTCCACCAAAACCTTCAGCCCCAAAGGCCTTACCTTTAGCCCTACACTCATATATAACCATGTTGAATTTGTCAAAGACCGGCTCTCCTTCAGCCAATCCATGCAGCGGAAACACTTCTTTGCCACCAATCCCTCCAACATTGAACCCTGCCTCTCCCATTTCATGACACCATCCAGCTATGATTCCCCCCCCCCCCTGCCCCCCCCCCTCCACCACCACATACACACACACCTTGCCCTCTCCCACCTAATCACCTGCTGTTCACCTTCCAGGAATTCCTTACCTCCAACTTGGCCTCACCGTCCTTCCCCATGTCCCTTCCTCAAAACACCAACCTTCCAGCAGAAGAAAAGACAGTCATACACAACCTCAAAAAAAATTCTGAAGTAATCACCCTACCTCCAGACATTGTTGCTATGGATCATAGTGACTACCTAGCAGAAGGTCTTTGCCAATTATCTGACTCCACCTATGCCAGAGTGATCCCATCCCAGAAGTCCAACATAATCTCAATCCCTGCTTAAAGCCTTCGGCCCTTCCCAGAACCCCTGAACCCATTTCCGTCTTCACCCACATGGCATCTTGCACACCCACCTTGTACATGCTCCCCAAAATCCGCAAACCCAAACATTCTTGGATGCCCCATTGTGGCTTGTTATTGTGCCCGCACTAAAAGAACTGCCTCATTGACCAACACCTCCAACTAATTGCCCATAATCTAGCCTCCAATGTCACGATACCAACTACTTCCTTCACTGACTCTCCACCATCCCCATCCCTTTACCTCCTGGATCCATATTTGTCACTGTTGATGCCACCTCCCTATACATCAACATCGCTCATGGACATGGTATTTCTACTATTTCCAAATTTCCTTCAGACTCAATGCCCACTACCTCATTTTTCATATGCCTTACTAACTTTGTCCTAACTCACAATTACTTCTCCTTTCAAGGGAAGTTATGCAAACAAATCCCGCAGCCCTTGACACTTGTGTGGCATCTTCCTATGCTAACCTGTTTGTAGGTCATCTAGTGGAGACCTTCCTAGCCACCTAAAATGCAAAACCCCTAGTCTGGTTCAGGTCCGTTGATGATATCTTCATGATATGGACTCAGGCCTGAGGCACACTATCTTCATTCCTTCAAAACCTCTATATCTCTCCCACTTGCTTCACCTGCTCATCATAACTCAGCATGCCACCTTCCTGGACATTGACCTCCTCCTCCTCCTCCTCCTCCTCCTCCTCCTCCCTGATGGCCCCATCCACACCTCTGTCCACATTCTCCCTGATGGCCCCACCCACACCTCTGTCCACATTAAACCCCCAATCACCAACATTATCACACATTTTGATAGCTGTCATCCCCTCGACACCAAAAAGTCGCTGCAATACAGCCTAGCCACCCAGGGATGGTGTATCTGCAGTGACAAGAACTCCCTTGCCCAGTGCACTGAGGGTCCCACTCAGGCCTTCACCAACAGGTGCTACCCCCAGACTTATCCTGCCAACAGATCTCCCATGCCATTTCCCCCTCACACCCTCAATCATCCCCAAGAACCAGCCACAAAGGAGTGCTCCTTTCTCATCCGATACCACCCCAGACTGGAAAAACTGTACCACACCCTTCACCAGGGCTTTGATTGCCTATCATCATGTCCTGAGAAATGAGGAACATCCTACCTAAGATCCTTCCCACTCCTGAAGTGGTGTTCTGTCACCTACCCAACCTCCACAATATCATAGTCCACCCTAATGCCACTCCCGATGCCAACCCCTTGCCACAATGATCATATTCCTGTGGATGGACGGATGGATGGATGGTGTTCACTCTGTCTGCTTGCCGGGGGGTCTCATCCAAGATGTGGAGAAGGCCCTGCCGGCGGTGATAGAGAGAACTGGGTGCACCCGACTGCAAATTGTTGCTCATGTCGGCACCAATGACTCCTGCCGTCTGGGTTCTGAGGTCATCCTCAGTTCGTAGAGGCGGTTGGAGGAATTGGTGAAGGCAGAAAGCCTCGCTCGCAGGGTGGAATCAGAGCTAACTATTTGTAGTATCGTTCCAAGAACCGATCGCGGTCCTCTGGTTTGGAGTCGAGTGGAAGGCTTAAACCAGAGGCTCAGATGATTCTGCGGAGATCTGGGGTGCAAATTTCTCGACCTCCACTATCGGGTGGAGAAATGTAGGGTCCCCCTGAATAGGTAAGGCGTGCACTACACGTCGGAAGCGGCTACAAGGGTAGCGGAGTACATGTGGAGTGCACATGTGGGTTTTTTAGGTTAGAGAATTCCCTCCCTAGGCCCGACAAGACGCCTCCTGAGACGCAGCAAGGTAGGAGTAGGCAAAATGCAACAGGGAATAACAATATTAATGTGCTAATAGTAAACTGCAGGAGCGTCTATACAAAGGTCCCAGAACTGCTCTCATTAATAAACGGTCACAACGCCCATATAGTACTAGGGACAGAAAGTTGGCTGAAACCAGACGTAAACAGTAATGAAATCCTAAACTCAGATTGTAATGTATACCGCAGAGACAGGCTGGACAGTGAAGGGGGAGGCGTGTTTATAGCGATAAGAAGTGCAGTAGTATCGAAGGAAATTGACGGAGATCCGAAATGTGAAATAATTTGGGTGAAGGTCACGGTTAAAGCAGGCTCAGACATGGTAATTGGATGTCTCTATAGGCCCCCTGGCTCAGCAGCTGTTGTGGCTGAGCACCTGAAGGAAAATTTGGAAAATATTTCGAGTAGATTTCCCCACCATGTTATAGTTCTGGGTGGAGATTTTAATTTGCCGGATATAGACTGGGAGACTCAAACATTCATAACGAGTGGCAGGGACAAAGAATCCAGTGAAATTTTTTTTAAGTGCTTTATCTGAAAGCTACCTTGTGCAGTTAAACAGAAAACCGACTCATGGCGATAACATATTAGACCTTCTGGTGACAAACAGACCCGAACTATTTGAAACAGTTAGCGCAGAACAGGGAATCAGCGATCATAAAGCGGTTACTGCGTCGATGATTTGAGCCATAAATAGAAATATTAAAAAAGGTAGGAAGATTTTTCTGTTTAGCAAAAGTGACAAAAAGCAGATTACAGAATACCTGACGACTCAACACAAAACTTTTGTCTCAAGTACAGATACTGTTGAGGATCAGTGGACAAAGTTCAAAACCGTCGTACAATATGCGTTAGATGAGTATGTGCCAAGCAAGATAGTAAGAGGTGGAAAAGAGCCACCGTGGTACAACAACCGAGTTAGGAAACTGCTGCGGAAGCAAAGGGAACTTCACAGCAAACACAAACATAGCCAAAGCCTTGCAGACAAACAAAAATTACGCGAAGCGAAATGTAGTGTGAGGAGGGCTATGCGAGAGGCGTTCAATGAATTCGAAAGTAAAGTTCTATGTACTGACTTGGCAGAAAATCCTAAGAAATTTTGGTCTTATGTCAAAGCGGTAGGTGGCTCAAAACAAAATGTGACCAAAATGGTACTAAAACGGAGGATGACAGACTAAAGGCCGAAATACTAAATGTCTTTTTCCAAAGCTGTTTCACAGGGGAAGACTGCACTTTAGTTCCTTTTGTAGATTGTCGCACAGATGACAAAATGGTAGATATCGAAATAGACGACAGAGGGATTGAGAAACAATTAAAATCGCTCAAAAGAGGAAAGGCCGCTGGACCTGATGGGATACCAGTTCGATTTTACACAGACTATGCATAGGAACTTGCCCCCCTTCTTGCAGCGGTGTACTGTAGGTATCTCGAAGAGCGTAGCATTCCAAAGGATTGGAAAAGGGCACAGGTCATCCCCGTTCTGAAGAAGGGACGTCGAACAGATGTGCAGAACTATAGACCTATATCTCTAACGTCGATCAGTTGTAGAATTTTGGAGCACGTATTGGGTTCGAGTATAGTGACTTTTCTGGAGACTAGAAATCTACTCTGTAGGAATCAGCATGGGTTTCGAAAAATACGGTCGTGTGAAACCCAGCTCGCGCTATTCGTCCACGAGACTCAGAGGGCCATAGACACGGGTTCCCAGGTAGATGCCGTGTTCCTTCACTTCCGAAAGGCATTCGATACAGTTCCCCACAGTCGTTTAATGAACAAAGTAAGAGCATATGGACTATCAAACCAATTGTGTGATTGGATTGAAGAGTTCCTAGATAACAGAACGCAGCATGTCATTCTCAATGGAGAGAAGTCTTCTGAAGTAAGAGTGATTTCAGGTGTGCTGCAGGGGACTGTCATAGGACTGTTGCTATTCACAATATACGTAAATGACCTTGTGGATGACATCGGAAGTTCACTGAGGCTTTTTGCAGATGATGCTGTGGTGTATCGAGAGGTTGTAACAATGGAAAATTGTACTGAAATGCAGGAGGATCTGCAGCGAATTGACGCATGGTGCAGGGAATGGCAATTGAATCTCAATGTAGACAAGTGTAATGTGCTGCGAATGCATATCATTTAGCTACAAAATAGCAGGTCAGCAACTAGAAGCAGTTAATTCCATAAATTATCTGGAAGTACGCATCAGGAGTGATTTAAAATGGAATGATCATATAAAGTTGAGCGTCGGTAAAGCAGATGCCAGACTGAGATTCATTGGAAGAATCCTTAGGAAATGCAATCCGAAAACAAAGGAATGCTGCTCAGCAGTGTGGGATCCGTGCCAGATGGGGTTGATAGAGGAGATATAGAAGATCCAACGGAGAGCAGCGCGCTTCGTTACAGGATCATTTAGTAATTGCGAAAGCATTACGGAGATGAAGACAATGCAAGAGAGACGCTCCATGGCTCAGTACGGGCTTTTGTTGAAGTTTCGAGAACATACCTTCACCAAAGAGTCAAGCAGTATATTTCTCCCTCCTACGTATATCTCACGAAGAGACCATGAGGATAAAATCAGAGAGATTAGAGCCCACACAGAAGCATACCGATAATCCTTCTTTCCACGAACAATGTTGTTGTTGTGGTCTTCAGTCCTGAGACTGGTTCGATGCAGCTCTCCATGCTACTCTATCCTGTGCAAGCTTCATCATCTCCCAGTACCTACTGCAACCTACATCCTTCTGAATCTGCTTAGTGTATGCATCTCTTGGTCTCCCCCTACGATTTTTACCCTCCACGCTGCCCTCCAATACTAAATTGGTGATCCCTTGATGCCTCAGAACATGTCCTACCAACCGATCCCTTCTTCTGGTCAAGTTGTGCCACAAACTCCTCTTCTCCCCAATCCTATTCAGTACCTCCTCATTAGTTATGTGATCTACCCATCTAATCTTAAGCATTCTTCTGTAGCACCACATTTCGAAAGCTTCTATTCTCTTCTTGTCCAAAGTATTTATTGTCCATGTTTCACTTCCATACGTGGCTACACTCCATACAAATACTTTCAGAAAAGACTTCCTGACACTTAAATCTATACTCGATGTTAACAAATTTCTCTTCTTCAGAAACGCTTTCCTTGCCATTGCCAGTCTACATTTTATATCCTCTCTACTTCGACCATTATCAGTTATTTTGCTCCCCAAATAGCAAAACTCCTTTACTACTTTAAGTGTCTCATTTCCTAATCTAATACCCTCAACATCACCCGACTTAATTCGACTACATTCCATTATCCTCGTTTTGCTTTTGTTGATGTTCATCTTATATCCTCCCTTCAAGACACCATCCATTCCGTTCAACTGCTCTTCCAAGTCCTTTGCTGTCTCTGACAGAATTACAATGTCATCGGTGAACCTCAAAGTTTTTATTTCTTCTCCATGGATTTTAATACCTACTCCGAATTTTTCTTTTGTTTCCTTTACTGCTTGCTCAATATACAGATTGAATAACATCGGGGAGAGGCTACAACCCTGTCTTACTCCCTTCCCAACCACTGCTTCCCTTTCATGTCCCTCGACTCTTATAACTGCCATCTGGTTTCTGTACAAATTGTAAATAGCCTTTCGCTCCCTGTATTTTACCCCTGCCACCTTTAGAATTTGAAAGAGAGTATTCCAGTCAACATTGTCAAAAGCTTTCTCTAAGTCTACAAATGCTAGAAACGTAGGTTTGCCTTTCCTTAATCTTTCTTCTAAGATAAGTCGTAAGGTCAGTATTGCCTCACGTGTTCCAGTATTTCTACGGAATCCAAACTGATCTTCCCCGAGGTCGGCTTCTACTAGTTTTTCCATTCGTCTGTAAAGAATTTGTGTTAGTATTTTGCAGCTGTGGCTTATTAAACTGATTGTTCGGTAATTCTCACATCTGTCAACACCTGATTTATTTGGGATTGGAATTATTATATTCTTCTTGAAGTCTGAGGGTATTTCGCCTGTTTCATACATCTTGCTCACCAGATGGTAGTGTTTTGTCAGGACTGGCTCTCCCAAGGCCGTCAGTAGTTCCAATGGAGTGTTGTCTACTCCGGGGGCCTTGTTTCGACTCAGGTCTTTCAGTGCTCTGTCAAACTCTTCACGCAGTATCGTATCTCCCATTTCATCTTCATCTACATCCTCTTCCATTTCCATAATATTGTCCTCAAGTACATCGCCCTTGTATAGACCCTCTATATACTCCTTCCACCTTTCTGCTTTCCCTTCTTTGCTTAGAACTGGGTTTCCATCTGAGCTCTTGATGTTCATACAAGTGGTTCTCTTATCTCCAAAGGTCTCTTTAATTTTCCTGTAGGCAGTATCTATCTTACCCCTAGTGAGATAAGCCTCTACATCCTTACATTTGTCCTCTAGCCATCCCTGCTTAGCCATTTTGCACTTCCTGTCGATCTCATTTTTGAGACGTTTGTATTCCTTTTTGCCTGCTTCATTTACTGCATTTTTATATTTTCTCCTTTCATCAATTAAATTCAATATTTCTTCTGTTACCCAAGGATTTCTACTAGCCCTCGTCTTTTTACCTACTTGATCCTCTGCTGCCTTCACTACTTCATCCCTCAAAGCTACCCATTCTTCTTCTACTGTATTTCTTTCCCCCATTCCTGTCAATTGTTCCCTTATGCTCTCCCTGAAACTCTGTACAACCTCTGGTTCTTTCAGTTTATCCAGGTCCCATCTCCTTAAATTCCCACCTTTTTGCAGTTTCTTCAGTTTTAATCTACAGGTCATAACCAATAGATTGTGGTCAGAGTCCACATCTGCCCCTGGAAATGTCTTACAATTTAAAACCTGGTTCCTAAATCTCTGTCTTACCATTATATAATCTATCTGATACCTTTTAGTATCTCCAGGGTTCTTCCATGTATACAACCTCCTATCATGATTCTTAAACCAAGTGTTAGCTATGATTAAGTTGTGCTCTGTGCAAAATTCTACCAGGCGGCTTCCTCTTTCATTTCTTAACCCCAATCCATATTCACCTACTACGTTTCCTTCTCTCCCTTTTCCTACACTCGAATTCCAGTCACCCATGATTATTAAATTTTCGTCTCCCTTCACTATCTGAATAATTTTTTATTTCATCATACATTTCTTCAATTTCTTCGTCATCTGCAGAGCTAGTTGGCATATAAACTTGTACTACTGTAGTAGGTGTGGGCTTCGTATCTATCTTGGCCACAATAATGCGTTCACTAAGCTGTTTGTAGTAGCTTACCCGCGTTCCTATTTTCCTATTCATTATTAAACCTACTCCTGCATTACCCCTATTTGACCTTGTGTTTATAACCCTGTAGTCACCTGACCAGAAGTCTTGTTCCTCCTGCCACCGAACCTCACTAATTCTCACTATATCTAACTTTAACCTATCCATTTCCCTTTTCAAATTTTCTAACCTACCTGCCCGATTAAGGGACCTGACATTCCACGCTCCGATCCGTAGAACGCCAGTTTTCTTTCTCCTGATAACGACATCCTCTTGAGTAGTCCCCGCCCGGAGATCCGAATGGGGGACTATTTTACCTCCGGAATATTTTACCCAAGAGGACGCCATCATCATTTAATCATACAGTAAAGCTGCATGCCCTCGGGAAAAATTACGGCCGTAGTTTCCCCTTGCTTTCAGCCGTTCGCAGTACCAGCACAGCAAGGCCGTTTTGGTTATTGTTACAAGGCCAGATCAGTCAATCATCCAGACTGTTGCCCTTGCAACTACTGAAAAGGCTGCTGCCCCTGTTCAGGAACCACACGTTTGTCTGGCCTCTCAACAGATACCCCTCCGTTGTGGTTGTACCTATCTGTATTGCTGAGGCACGCAAGCCTCCCCACCAACGGCAAGGTCCATGGTTCATGAGACTGGAATAGAAGGGAGAACCGATAGAGGTACTCAAAGTACCCTCCGCCACACACTGTCAGGTGGCTTGCGGAGTATGGATGTAGATGTAGAAGGGTATGAGACGGATGCCATATTCCTTTACTTCCGTAAAGCGTTTGACTCGGTGCCCCACTGCAGACTCCTAACTAAGGTACGAGCATATGGGATTGGTTCCCAAATATGTGAGTGGTTCGAAGACTTCTTAAGTAATAGAAACCAGTACGTTGTCCTCGATGGTGAGTGTTCATCGGAGGTGAGGGTGTCATCTGGAGTGCCCCAGGGAAGTGTGGTAGGTCCACTGTTGTTTTCTCTCTACATAAATGATCTTTTCTAGGCGCTACAGTCTGGAACCACGCGACCGCTACGGTCGCAGGTTCGAATCCTGCCTCGGGCATGGATGTGTGTGATGTCCTCAGGTTAGTTAGGTGTAAGTAGTTCAGGGGACTGATGACCTTAGAAGTTAAGTCCCATAGTGCTCAGAGCCATTTGAACCATTTTTTAACCTACCCAACTGACCTGCCAAGCACTTTCTATTTCATTCCTGTCACTGGCTTATCCTACCTCGTCAGAAGCCAGGCTACCTGTAAAAGTAGCCATGTCATATACCAGGTTTGCTGCAATCATTGCACAGCTTTTATATTGGTTATATTCTTGTCACTAGCAACCATCTGTCCACAAGGGTGAATGGTCACTGCTAGACTGTGCTCAAGAGCAAAGTAGACCACTCTGTGGCACAACATGCAGCGGAACATACAATGCTTGATTTCAGTGACTGCTTCACTCCTGAGCCATCTGGATCCTCCCCGCTACCACCAACTTTTCTGAAATGTGTAGACGGCAGCTATCCTCACAACACATTCTCCACTCCCATAAATATTCCGACCTCAACCTGCGGTAACATTCTGTCCCCACACCGTCCACTCAATAGTTTCCAGCCCTTCTGTCTAATCACCTCCTCCGTAGTCTCATCTTCCACCCTCTTTGTGTGCCGTCCACTGCCAGTGTACCTACCTATATTTTACCACTCCTCTTCTTTTCTGGTCCCTGTTTCTTCCCCATCCCCACCCCCTACACTACAGCCTCCTGACACTGCTCCCATTGGCAGTCTGGTCCTGGATGTTCTGCTGGACAGCACTCTTTTTCTCCCCCAACCCCTACTCTGCTATTCCTTCCCATTCCTTGCCCCTCCAAATTGTTGGTTCCATTGTATGTGACAGTTGCTTTCCGTGTGTGTGTTTCTTTTTCTGACAAAGGCTGTGGCCAGAAGCTAATATTGAAGTGTGTTATAGTTGTGCCAGTCTGCAACTTCATGTACCATCTTTACGGTAAGTAGCAATCTCTCTTTTTCTTATGTTGTTAAAAAGTGTACATGCAGACACGTGGTTGCATTGGCAGAGGGCGACACACAAGGAGGGTGAGAGGATGAGAATACCGTGTAAGTTTCTTTTTCATTATGCCTGTCTGCAATTCAGTGTTCATCTTTATGGTGAGTAGCGATCTATTTTCTCCTGTATTGTTCAAGTTCCAACCTCTGGTTTCTATTGTTTGAACTTAGTAATATATTGAGTTACTTACATAATGAATCTTTTCACGATGGTAGTGTCCCAGAGGGACTTAAACATGCATTATGATAACTCATAATGTTCAAGCACAGTATACGTTCCAAAATCCTAGAGCAAATTGACAGTAGCGATATGGGCCTATAATCCAGCAGATTACGTGTATTACCTCTTTTGGATATTGATGTGACTTGAGTGTCATTCCAGCCTTTATGTGTGGATCTTTCGACAAGTGAGCAGTTGTATATGATTGCTAAGTATGGAGCTATTGTATCGGCATACTCTGAAAAGAACCTGGGTTGGATGGCCTTACCTTTATTAAATGATTTAAGCTGCTACACTACACCGAGTATATCTGCTTGTAAGTTAGTCCTTTTGGCAGTTGTTCTGGATTCGAATTCTGGAATATTTACTTTGTTGTCTTTGGTGAAGGAATATTGGAAAACTGTGATTAGTAATTCTGCTGTAATTGCATTGTCAACCACTATATCTGTGGATCTTCTGCCAGATTTGGAGACATAGTTACATTTTGTAAAGTATTAACTCTAGCATTACCACTGGCTTTCATAGGCCCACTGACAGTGTTCGTATGTTGTATCCACGTCCTTTGATATGTGAACTTGAAGGTCACTGCATTTAAAACTTGGTGATTATAATTAAAATTCATTTATTTGATTTTATTCTCCATGGGCCTTACAAGCCTGCCCACTCCCCCACCGTCGCTAATAGCCAAGGAATATTTCAGGTGGTTGAGACTTTCATTTGAAATATTTAAAACAAAACTAAGTTTTGCATTGTTGTCTTCAAACATATTTTTATGAATTCAACCGTTTGTAGTTCTATTGAAAGAGTTCTTGAAGAAGTCTAGAACAAGTCAGATTTAGATGAAAGTGAAGTGGATGATGATGTGGAAGAAATTGGACCTGATTCATTGTCTGAGAATGAAGACGAGGTTCAACTGAACCCACCAGTTGCTAATGATGATGATGATGATGATGATGAAGTCCCATACTCCATGACAGCGCGTAGGGGAATGATGTGGGAGACCCGCACTGCCGTACTAGGCAAGGTCCTAGTGGAGGTGATTTGCCATTGCCTTCCTCTGATTGCTGATACTATATATGATAAATTCATTGCCAAAAGTGGATGCAAGTATGTTACGGAGCCATCTCAAGGCTATCGACTTTCTGTACAATATATAGTGTGGGAAAGAGCAGGATAGAGAGAACAAGGAAAAATTGAATCTCAGAAAGAGGCCTTAGAGTTCTTTTTTAGACTTTATGTCATGACCCTAATAAAACTACACTCAAAGAGGCTTGTGATTAGGTATTCAGCACGCTGAAGAAGATGAGTTATTTTGTTATGTAAGGCTCTTACTAATCATTGGTTCAAACCATGACAATAAGATACGTGTTCAAGATTTATGGTCTGTGCTTCAGGGCCAAGAAGTGTACTATGAATCAATGAGCCGGGCATGATTTTTCAAATTGACTGGTCTACTCTTACTTAGTCAGATTGGAAGGAGTCGAGACTGTTTCTTAGGAAAACGTCGTTAATTTTTATCTGTTTTTTTAAACAACTATATTTTGCCTTTTTTGTGGGTTTCAATGTTACGGTATTTAGACCCACTACAGCAATCTTGTGGCCGCTAGTCCGTGTATCCGTCATGACGCTCCCTATTTGCTCAGGATTATTTGTTACAAAGAGGTAAATTATGTTTTTGTACCTACTTACATTTTGAGATGTCTCCTGAGCTAATTGTTCAAAATAATTTTCTGAGGAGGCATTCAGAATGATTTCAAATGTTTTATGCCTACCACTGACTGTAAAACATGTATTTTCACCAGCATTTGAAGGTAGAATGAAGTCACCACCAACTGCCATTTTAAGTGGGGTACCTTTTTGAAATGAAACTCAAGTTTTCTTTGAACTGTTCACCAACTAAATCATCTGAATCAGGGACTCAGTAAATGGAACCAATTATTAGTTTACTCTGGATGTCGAGTATAACCTGTTCCCACACTAACTTACAGAGACTGCCTACTTCAGTTTCACAACAATGTACATTACTTCACTACCAACTATAGTTAATGTATCCTGTCTGAACACAGTTAGGTAGCTTGCAAAACTTTTGGCTGAACTTATTTCTGGCTTTAGCCAGCTTTCTGTCCCTATAACGATTTGAGTTTCATTAGAACTTGGAGCTTTTTTCGTTTCCCAACACAGCTATGACAATTTACAACTACAATGCCAATTATTGCTAGGTCTCCCTCCTTGTGTATGCCTTGGACCCTCTTAGATTGACGCCCTTCCTATGTTTTTCCAAAGCCTTCTAACCTAAAAAACCGCCACATTATCCCTGGTACGCGTGTAATCGCTTCCTGTGGGTGACGGACCTCGGATCTTTTAAGAGGAACCCAGAAACCCACCACCTTAACGCGCAAGCTGAGGAGTCTGCAGCTTACACGGTCGCAGACCAGTCTGAGCTCCCGATATGTCCCTGTACCGAACGACTACAGTCAGCTATGTTGTTGCTGCTACAGATGGTGAGCTCTGCCTTCATGTTGCAAGCACGACTGGCACTCTCGACCATTTCAGCTAGCTGCCTGAAACCAGAGAGAATCTCTTCTGATCCAAAGCAACACACACCATTAATTCCAATGTGAGCCAGCACCTGCAGTTGGCTGCGCCCTGTGCTCTTCGTGGCATCCGGAAGCAGCCTTTCCGCTTCTGGAATGAATTCTCCCTTGTGCACATTTCGCCTCCTCGGCAGCCGTATCCTTACGTGTTCATCAGACGAACTGAGGAGGCCCTCCGACCAGCTTCCTGGAAAATCCGCTGCCTGACAACCAGGAGAAAACTCCCTCTCAACTGTGGGTGAGGAGTCAACTTGAGTGTGGGCAGTACCTGAGGTGGTCACAGTAAGAGAACAACTGGGGGACACACGGGACGTGCTGGACATCCCACGGATCACCTCCTCTGGTCCCACACACGGACGCCCATTGCCAACAGCCTCGAGCTGTGCGACCGAGGCCAACACCACCTGAGCTGTGTGCAACGTTTCACCTACTCAGCTCACAGCATTCACTGTCACGATCCTTACGAAACAAGCCAAAACTGCACACTGCACAGTTACTAGAAAGCTGTATTGTGCCTAGTAAGCATACAAATAAGCTATTCTACTAATCACAACGATAAATGAAAATAAGTCACTACTGTTTGAAGCTCATAACTATAATTCACAAACAAATGGTGTACTCACCTTTCTCTGTGGGAGCAACGAAAGATCCTACCTGACTGACTCTAGTAAAAAAATCACTGACTCATCTGATATTGCTAGTATTCCGAAAAATTTATGAAAAGCTCATGTTCATTAAACTTCATAAAAACTCAGTACAGGAAAAGTAGCAAACAGATTGGATATCTAAAACAACTGTCACTGAACTTGCTATATTTACGTCGAGGCATGATGCTGTTTACTACAATAACGTAAGCAGAAATTACTACATTTGTGAATATTTTGTGACTTGGTTGGGAATATTTTGTGACGTGGTTAATGGTTTTTGATTGTGCGAACCATCTGCATTACCAAATGCCTAAATCGGTAACCTGGCCCAGTTACAGGTACCTCCCCCCCTGCAGGTCTGGGGATTAGAATAGGCCCGAGGTATTCTTCCCTGTCGTAAGAGGCGACTAAAAGGAGTCCACACATTTCAGCCTTTATGTGATGGTCCCCTATAGGGTTTGACCTCCATTTTTCAAAATTTTTCCGAAGAGCGATCCAACTGGGGAAGGGCACCTTACATGGTGCGTGGTGTCCATTGTGCCTTGAGATCTGTTGCCCACTTTCTCATCGTTGCACTGCAGTCCAGCTCATTCTCCATCTCTTGGGTGAGACGCCTTCTTGGGTGTGTTTTCCACTATGCACTATGCAGTGTCGCTTTTTGCGCCAACTATGACCATGGACTTCCTTGCACCTCATATCCAGCAAGGTAGCCAGTCCATTGTGGTGGGGCTGCCATGTACCCTGTTGATTACAGCCCTCTGACAACACAGAGATCGCTCTGCTGATGCCTGCGCCATTAACTCCCCGTGTGTGCCAAGGAGTAGATACCCCTCATCCTGGTGCTTCGGACTCTCAGCAGTGGCCATCCTGCCAGGTGGCCTTTGCTGCAGCTGGGTGGCGCCCGTGAGGAGGGCCCCTAATCGTAGTGGGTGGCATCAGGCTGGATAACACGTGATGAAGCGTACCATGTCATCATGGTGATCAAACACCAGCAGTCTCTAACTGTTCCAAGTCTAAGTACAACCCTAAATCCTTCCCCTCCCTGGCCATACCCTGGGAGGAACACCAGGCTAAGGATGGCAGCAAACCTTACTCACCCCAGTACCTCGTATGTAGAAGAACTGATGGGGACTCCTTTGTTTTGATGAAGGCACAGTTTTTTTGTACAGCATTTCGAGGATAAGTTTGGGGAGGTGGAAGGCTTTTCCAAAATGCAACCTGGGTCATTCTTGATAAAAACAGCATCCTCTGCCCAGTCACGGACTTTACTCGCCCTAAACAAGTTGGGGGATGTTTCTGTGACCATCACGCCACATAAGAACTTAAATATGGTCCAGGGTATTATCTTCCGCAGGGACCTTCTTTTGCAGTCTGACGATGAGCTGCGCGCCACTTTAGAGTGGTGAGGTGTTCATTTAGTGCGGCATGTCCATCGGGGTCCAAGGGATAATCAGGTTGCCACTGGTGCCTTCATCTTGGCCTTCGAGGATGACACCTTACCCGAGAAGGTCAAGGTGATGGTCTACCATTGTGATGCCAAGCCATATATCCCTCCCCCGATGCAGTGCTTTAAGTGCTGGAAGTTCGGCTTTATGTCTTTCCGCTGTGCTTCCAGTGTTACATGACGAGATTGTCCATGTGCCCCACCTCCCATCTGTGTCAGCTGCAGAGAGCATCATTCACCTTGCTTGCCAGACTGCAGGATTTTACAGAAAGAGAGGAAAATCGTGGAATACAAGACCCTGGACTGGCTGACCTACATTTAGGGTAAGAGAAAATATGAGTGCCTACATCCTGTGGCTATGACCTCCTCATATGCTGCTGCTACGAAAACAGTTGTTGCCCCATCAGTTCCGCGAATTCCAGTCTGCTCTCTGAGCCAGAAGGCTACACCGGCCCCCTTGATGGTGGGGGGCCATTCCTTCCCCTGTTGCTCCCACACCACCTGCCTCAGGAGCACTGCCTCCCCAACCATCGGGGACACCAGTCCCCACTTCTCAGCTGGAGAAGTGTAAGTCTTCTTCGACTCCTCTCGCCAGGTAGGGGTCCCTTGGGTCACTCCCTACCCAGGTTTCTGATAATGGGAAAGATGACGCCCGCCAGTGGCTGAAGTGCCCAAAAGCAGCTGGTCGTAGGGCTTCACCATCATCCTCAGTCCCGGAGACCGAATCAGTGAAGCCCTCCCAGCCAAAGAAACCCAAGGAGCAGCGAGAAAAGTCCAAAAAGAAGACCCCTAAGACCAAGGAAATTGCAGTGGCACCCACACCACCGCTACATAAAGCTCTGTGTCTGGGGATAATGTGGAGATTCTGGCGTCCGCTGAGGACCTACATCTCGCCGGACCCTCAGATACAATGGATATAGAGTGCTCAGGCAATAAGGCGGTGGCAGCAGGTGACCTTGAGGCGTAAACTGCCTCATTGAATGTTCCATGCCTTCCCAGACTCACGATGATGTCATCCTCCAGTGGAATTGCGGCGCTTTTTTCCACCGCCTGGCTGAGCTGCGGCAACTGTTAAGCTTTACACCTGCTTTTTGCATTGCCCTCCAGGAAACCTGGTTGCCGGGAGTGCGGACCCCTGCCCTCTGCGGCTATAAGGGATATTAACAGGAACCGTACCGGCTATAATCGAGTGTCAGGTGGAGTTTGCGTTTGTGACCTACGTCTGTAGTGACATTGTGCCCCTTCAAAACCCTCTTGAAGTTGTGGCTGTCAGACGACACAGGAAATAACTGTCTACAATGTATATCTTCCTGCAGATGGTGCAGTACCCCTGAATTTATTAGCTGCACTGATTGATCAACTCCCTAAACCTTTCCTCTTTTTGGGAGATTTTAACGCCCATAACCCCGTATGGGATGGCACCGTGTTTACTGGCCGAGGCAGAGATGTCGAAACTTTACTGTCTCAGTTCGACCTCTGCCTCTTAAGTATTGGGGCTGCCACACATTTCAGTATGGCTCGTGGTAGTTACTCAGCCAAGCCATTGATTTATCAGTTTGCAGCCCAGGAATTCTCCCATCTATCCACTGGAGAGCACAAGACGACCCATCTTCCTGTCACTGCCCGGCGTCAGGACCACAGACGTCTGTCCAGATGGGCTTTAAACAAGGCAGACTGGGAAACTTTCACCTTTGCGGTCACCATTGACTCTCCACCACAAGGTAACATCGATGGATGGTTGAGCAGGTGACTACAACAATCGTTACTGCGGCGGAAAACGCGATCTTAGGGCGCCCCCAGCGAAAGGTGGTCCCTTGGTGGTCACCGGAATTCGCTGAGGAAATTAAGGAGTGTCGGCGAGCTCTACAGCGGCATAAGCAGCACCCTTCCCTGGAGCACCTCATAGCCTTTAAGCGGCTCCGTTCCCACGTTCGCCAGCTTACCAAAAGACGGAAGCTGGAGTGTTGGGTGCCATACGTCACCTTCCCAAGTCTGGATGAAGATCAGTCTTTTTGGGTACCAGGCCCCAACAGGTGTCCCTGGCATTAACATCAATGGCGTGTAATCTACCGACGCAATCGCGATTACTAAGCACTATGCTCGAGCCTCTGCGTCGGAGAACTACCCCCCCCCCCCCCCCCCCCCAGCCTTTCGCACCCTCAAACAGCGGATGGAAAGAAAAGTCCTCTCGTTCACTACACGCCGCAGTGAACCCTATGACGCCCTGTTTACAGAGTGGTGGGAGCTCCTCAGTGCCCTTGAATATTGCCCCGACACAGCTCCTGGGCCAGATCGCATCAATGGTCAGATGATTAAACATCTCTCATCTGACTACAAGCGACATCTCCTCATCATCTTCAACCGGTGCGATGGCGTCTTTCTATCGCAATGGCGGGAGAGCACCATCATTCCGGTGCTTAAACCCGTTAAAAACCGTCTTGATGTGGATTACTATCAGCCTCACCAACGTTCTTTGTAAGCTGCTGGAACGTATGGTGTGTCGGCGGTTGGGTAGGGTCCTGGAGTCATGTGGCCTACTGGCTCCATGTCAAGGCAGCTCCGCCAGGGTCGCTCTACCACTGATAACCTTGTGTCCCTCAAGTCTGCCATCCGAACAACCTTTTCCAGACGCCAACACCTGGTTGCCGTCTTTTTTTATTTGCTAAAAGCGTATGACACGACCTGGTGACATCATATCCTAGCCACATTATACGAGTTGGGTCTCTGAGTCCCACTCCCGATTTTTTTCCACAATTTCCTGTCGCGTCGTACTTTCCGTGTCCAAGTTGGTGCCTCCCACAGTTCCCCCCCCCCCCCCCCCCCATATCCAGGAGAATTGGGTCCCAGAGGGCTCCGTATTGAGTGTATCTCTATTTTTATTGGCCATTAATGGTCTAGCAGCAGCTGTCGGGCTCTCCGTCTCACCTTCTCTGTATGCAGACGACTTCTGCATTTCGTACTGCTCTGCCAGTACAGGTGTTGTTGAGCGGCGCCTACAGGGATCCATCCACAAGGTGCAGCTCACGTTTCCAGTTTTCGGCGGCAAAGTCGTGTGTACTTCTGTCGGCGTTGTACCGTTTATCCAGAACCAGAACTTTACCTTAATGACGATCCACTCACTGTAGTGGAGACATATCGATTCTTAGGACTGGTTTTCGACGCCCGATTGACTTGGCTTCCTCACTTTCGTCAGCTTAAGTGGAAGTGCTGGCAGCACCTCAATGCCCTCCGCTGCCTAAAGAATACCAACTGGGGTGCAGATCGCTCTACACTACTGCAGCTCTACAGAGCCCTTGTTCAATCCCGTCTTGACAATGGGAGTTTGGTTTATGGTTCGGCGGCACCCTCATCATTGCGTTTACTCGGCCCAGTGCAACGCTCTGGCGTTCGCCTAGCGACAGGAGCTTTCAAGACGAGTCCAATGACGATCGTCCTGGTGGAGTCCAGTGTCCCTCCATTCCAGGTTAGGTGTTCACAATTGCTCTGCAGTACATTGCACACGTTCGTAGTTCTCCTGTGCATCTGAATTACCGTCTCCTTTTCGCACCCACGGCGGTTCATCTCCCGCATCAGCGGGTCAGGTCAGGGCTTACAATTGCATTTCGTGTGCGATCCCTTCTCTCTGAACTCGAGTCCTTGCCTTTACAACCTATACTTGAGGTTAATTCACGAACACCTCCATGGTGTACACCTAGGCTGCGGCTTCACCTGGAACTTTCACGTGGCCCGAAGGACTCAGTTAACCCTGTGACTCACCACTGTGACTTCCTCTCGATTCTTGACGTGTGCCGGGACCATGAGTGTTTTACACCGATGGCTCGATGGCTGATGGTCATGTTGGCTTCGCTTATGTCCATGGAGGGCATATAGAACAGCACTACTTACCAGATGGCTGCAGTGTTTTCACTGCAGAGCTGGCGGCCATATCTCGTGCTCTTGAGCACATCCACTCATTCCCAAGTGAGTCATTTCTCTTGTGTATTGACTCCTTGAGCAGTCTACAAGCTATTGGCCACTGCTACCCTCATCATCCTTTGGTAGCAACCATCCAGGAGTCCATCTATGCCGTGGAACGGTCCAGTCTTTCAGGACACGTCAGAAACCCAGGCAACGAACTTGCCGACAGGCTGGCCAAACATGCTACGCCTAAACTGCTTATGGAGATTGGCAACTGACCTGGATAGACTATTATGCCGCAAGGCTTTGCGGCTTTGGTGGGGCGGAATGGCATAACCTCACTATGCACAACAAGCTGCCTGCCATTAAGGAAACTATGAATGTGTGGAAGACCTTGTGCGCCTCTCGCAGGGACTCTGTGGTTCTCTGTCGGCTCCACATTGGCCATACGTGGCTGTCGCACGGTTACCTCCTTCGTCGCAAGGACCCATATCAGTGTCGCTGTGGCTCAGGTATGACAGTCGCCCATCTCTTGCTGGACTGCCCACTTTTTACCGCTCTGTGACGGACTTTTAACTTTCCCAGCACTTTCGGTGTTGGGCGACAACGCCTCAACAAGAGCCTTAGTTTCACGTTTTATTCGTGAGGGTGAGTTTTATCATTTGCCATAAGTTTTAGCACATGTCCTTTGTCCCTGTGTGTTCTCCACCTTAGTTCTTTCACGGTGGAGGTTTTAATGTTTTGCAGAGTGGCTGGCTTTTCCTTTTTACCGCCATGGTCAGCCAGTCATGGTAACCTGTTTTCTTCTTTAACCTCATCTACCTCTTTCTTACGTCTTTGTGGTTTTCTTGTCCCAATTTGTCCATTTAAGTGTTTGTTGCCCCACAGTCTTTGTTGTGGATTTCCTTTCATTCTTTATTGTGTTGTAAGTCTCATTGTCTTAATCTCACCCTTGTGGCATTGTTTCCTTCGGAACAGCTGATCGATGACCTCGTAGTTTGGTCCCTGCCCCCCTCTTTTAAACCAGCCAACCAACAGGTTATCTATCTAATGAATTCCAGGGGCAAAAAAAATTTCAGTGTGTCATAGAATTAAAGGTCAAGTATGAAAATTAGAGGCTATGTATGTGTCAAGAGGCAGTGATACACACAATCATCACAAGAGCACAATCTCCGTCCGTGATACATCAACTTCAACAGTTACCCCGATCGTTTGTGGCGTTACCGATTTCGGAGCGAGTCGCATTACTCTCACTGTGAACATAACTACGTGATAATGAATCCTGCCGATATAGAAAGCATTATTGTTAGTCATTATAAACACAGAAGAAGATCCAGAGACATTACACTAAATGCTGCTGCATTCATAATCAACGGACTGATGCATAAGTGGCAAATAATAGTAATAATATATGGCAAGAAAATAGAACAGACTATATTGTGAATGTGAATAAGCAGCAGCAGAAGAGCTGTCTCAGTTTGCAGAACCTGTCAGTGAAGAGTTCTCAGGAAGAGATGGGAGCCCATCGTCCACTTACCGGCCAAGTCAGCTGAAGAGGAGGAAGAAGGGGGATGCTATTTGACTAGAAAGAACAAAGGAGATCATTACATTCCAGGATTCTGGGAAACCAAAAGACTGAGCGTCAATACAATTCACAAAGAAGGTCATATGATGCAAGACTTACGTCATCTGCATTATTTACATCACCTGGTAGGGAATTGAGGGAAATACCAGAGCTCATAGCTTCTTGTGCTTGATTATTATGTAGCTGAAAAATTCAGGTCAGCGAGAGTCATCTCTTCTTTTTTACAATCGACAGCTTGGTAAGTTCGTGTTCTCTTTCTTTTGAGAGCTGTGGTTGTGTATCTCATGTATTTTGGTGACTATACCTAGGTTTTCTTTGCCATGAATGAGGCATAATAATATATAACGGCTGCAAAAAGTCATCATTGCCAAATGTATGAATAGTGGCGTGCAGTGCTCCTTTCCTACTCGATCCGGTAATTCTGAGCCCCTTCTTTTACCGTAGTGAACAGCCATGGCACGGTGGACATACCGGTTCCCGTCATTTCACCGAAGTTAAACGATGTCTGGAGTGGTTGGCACTTGGACAGGTGACCAACCGAACCACCGTGTGCTGTTGACCTACTGGGATGTACTCAGCCTAATGGTGCCAATCGAGGTGCTACTTGACTGAGTAGAGCGGCTCCAGGTCGCGAAAACTGGCAACAGCGGAGACAGCTGTATTCTGACCTCCCCCCACTATCTGCATCTGATGATGCCAGTCGGCTGATGTCATGAAGGCAGGGGGGGGGGGAGTGTGGGGGGTAAAAATCGTAGAGAGAGATGGATAAAGTAACAAGCTCAAATGGGTGCTGGTTGCACCAGTTATGCAGAGATGTGGAGGCTTGCACAGCATCGAGTTGCAGGGATATCTGTGTCACACCAGTCTTTGGTTTGGAAAAGAAACCATACCAGAACAGTTGATTATGGCCATCTCTAGGTCGTTTTCAAAACTCACAAATAATTTTCAAAATTTTGTACTGATTAATTTGGACCTCATTGGTTTCTCTTATTTAACACTTAGTAATTGTGGAATATAACTATGATATTGACGCTATAGCATCACAAACGGCATGTTAAATACTAATCTTGCTACCTGTAGTGCACCTACTGTTGTTGTTGTTGTTGTTGTTGTTGTTGTGGTCTTCAGTCCTGAGACTGGTTTGATGCAGCTCTCCATGCTTCTCTATCCTGTGCAAGTCCATTGAGCGTAGGTGGAAGAACATGGGGCCCAATCAAGGCATAACCAACAATGCCTGCCCAAACGTTCACATAAAATCTGTGTTGATGACGTGATTGCACAATTGCGTGCGGATTCTCGTCAGCCCACACATGTTGGCTGTGAAAATTTACAATTTGATCACATTGGAATGAAGCCTCATCCGTAAAGAGAACATTTGCACTGAAATGAGGATTGACACATTGTTGGATGAAACATTCGCAGAAGTGTAACCGTGGAGGCCAATCAGCTGCTGATAGTGCCTGCACACGCTGTACATGGTACGGAAACAACTGGTTCTCCCGTAGCACTCTCCATACAGTGACGTGGTCAACGTTACCTTGTACAGAAGCATCTTCTCTGACGCTGACATTAGGGTTATCGTCAACTGCCCGAAGAATTGCCTCGTCCATTGCAGGTGTCCTCGTCTTTCTAGGTCTTCCCCTGTCGCGAGTCATAGACTGGAATGTTCCGTGCTCCCTAAGACGCCGATCAATTGCTTCGAACATCTTCCTGTCGGGACGCCTTCGTTCTGGAAATCTGTCTCGATACAAACGTACCGCGCCACGGCTATTGCCCCGTGCTAATCCATACATCAAATGGGCATCTGCCAACTCCGCATTTGTAAACATTGCACTGACTGCAAAACCACGCTCGTGATGAACACTAACCTGTTGATGCTACGTACTGATGTGCTTGATGCTAGTACTGTAGAGCAATGAGTCGCATGTCAACATAAGCACCGAAGTCAACATTACCTTCCTTCAATTGGGCCAACTGGCGGTGAATCGAGGAAGTACAGTACATACTGACGAAACTAAAATGAGCTCGAACATGGAAATTAAGCGTTTCCGGACACATGTCCACATAACATCTTTTCTTTGTTTGTGTGTGAGGAATGTTTCCTGAAAGTTTGGCCGTACCTTTTTGTAACACCCTGTATAGTCTTTTTCAAGTGATAATCCATCCGGTTAAACTGTTCTTCCAAATCCTTGTCTCTGACAGAATTTCAGTGTCAAACCTTCCCTGAACTTTAATTCCCTTCCCAAATTTTTCTTTGTTTTCCTTCACAACTTTCTCAATGCACACATTGAATAACACTGCGGATAGGCTACAACTTTCTCACTCCATTTTCCACCACTGCTTTCCTTTCATCCCCATCAACTCTTATAACTGCCGTCTTTATTTTATCCCTGCAACCTTTAGTTTTTTTTTTTCGGTCAAGATGAGTCGTAGGTTCAGCATGGACTCGCCTGTTTCTATGCAAGGTTGAAATTTACCAGTTTTTTCCCATTCTTCTGTAGATAGTTCTAGTCAGTATTTTCTTAATAAACTCGGTAGCACCTGCCATTTTTTTTGGAATTGTGATTATTATTACATTCTGCTTGAGTGTAAAGGTATTTTACCTGTTTCATACATCTTGCGTACTAGGCGGAATAGTTTGTCATGGAATTTACCCCCAGGATCTTAACAATTATGAGGAAATGTCGTCAACTCAAGATGCCTTCTGCCGACTTAGATCTTTCAATGCTCTATTAGAATTTTTTCCGCGCTATTATATCTCCCATCTCATCTTCATCTACATCCCTTTCTCTCTCCACAATGTTGTCTTCTAGTTTGTTTCCTTGGTTTTCCATAAATTTCTGTAATTATTGCAATACCTGACGGCTACTTAGCTTTTGTCTTTGTAACAAATAACGGTTATTATCCATCGACTTTCGGCCACATCATGCAGGGGAACTTGGTGGAGGGTACTTAGTGTTTAACAATTTTTTTAATATAGGGAAACACAAGAAAACACTTCCTAAAGATAGGAAAAAAATCACTTTGTTGTATAAGATAGTGTACCTGACTTCATAATCGCTCAAAACTGTATGTTGTGTATTTTTACATTTTTCTGAAGAAATGCTTCCATATTTGTCGTTCTGCTCCACTAAAAGGGCAGAATGGGGCACCGTAACTTTTTGTGAAATTACTGTACAAACGTTGAAATTATCAGGAATGTGATCTTAACAAACAGCTTAGAGTAAGGAATACGATATCTTCGAAAAAGACTTAAGCAATAAGAAAATATTTTTATGCCATTGTGAAAAATGTACAATTATTTTTAATGCTTAATAGCAAGTTCCTGTTACTTTATTGAATCCCATCGCTTGTGCACAAGATATATTGCCTGGCTTGCGAATAGGCAATTTAGGATGTCTAATAATAAATCGTATAACGCAGTCCTGTCGAGCTAGACAAGTTTCTTTGTCAGATCTGTGTATAGAGCCATTTCTATCTGCCAGTTGACAGGCTAATGATCGAACAATAAGACGTTTCATCGTTGGACTCCATTAACTTTAGTTATGTCACCAGTGAAGACATTTTTAAATTTCCCATTTGATTTGTCAAATCTGTCGTTGGGATAATTCCTATCTTAACGAAAGTATTTTTCCAACGGTGATTTGGAGAGGATAAACTCTTTAAATGCTTTTAGAACTCCAATTTGAGAAGATGAAATAGCTGAAACTGCCATTCCCATTGTTTTAATATCAGTCTTTCCAATGTAGGTTCACGACATTTGAGAATATTTTATATGAATTATACTCGCATTAAAAATAACTGGGTAGAAAGGTACACTATCCCTTTCGACCTACCTATTTATCTACCCACGCTGCCCCAAGGACACATTTCTGGTTGTCGACTTTCATTTAGCATAATAACTGACAGATTTAACTATATTATATACTGAAGAGTACATGTCATTTAAGAGCGTACACTCATCAGCCGGAACATTGTCACCACCGACCTACTATTGATATAAACCTGTCCAGACGATAGCAGCGTCACCTGCTGAGGAACGGCTGCTAGTAAGACACATACACAGCGCATGTAGTATCAGTGAGCGTGCTATCCGTGTGTAGAATGGGGGAGGCGCGTGATCTGTCTCAGTTTGACCGAGGGCAGAATGTGATGGCCTGGAGGCTCAGCACGAGCATTTCAGAAATGGCGCGACCAATCGGGTGTTCGAGGAGTGTTTTGGTGAGCGTCTTCAACACGTATCAAAACCAAGATGGAACCACGTCCAGAAGTTGTCTGGCTGGGTTGCCACCCGTCATTACCGATGTCGGACGTAAGGCTGGGTGGGCTGGTAAAACAGGACAGGCAGCGAACTGTGGCGGAACTGAAGTCAGCCTTTAATGCAGCGTAGAGTACAACACACAGTGCACCAAACACTCCTAATGATGGGCCTCCACAGCCAGCCACGACATCGGCAACTACAACTATGACAAGCTGGTGGCAGCTCCGTTCTGCTCTGTACACATTCACGTGGGCATTCAGTGGAGCTCGTGCACGCCACCGTGATGGCCAAGGAGTATCGTATGCTAGTTACAGACCATGACAATCATGTTTCCTGACTGCAGCGCACATTTCAACAAGGTATTGCGCCATTTCACAAGGCCAGGAGTGTGATGAACTGGTTCGAGGGACACAGTCTCGAGTTTCAGTTGATGTCCTGGCCCCCCAGCTCGCCAGGTCTGAATCAGGTCGAATACATGTAGGATGTGAATGAGCTCAGCGGCTCCCTCTCCGGAATGTGCGGCGACCAGGTGACTTTTGTGTGCGGACGCGGTGCCGGCTCCCTCCAGCCGTTTACGGAGGCCTCGCTGCTTCCGTGCCACAGTGCGTCGCCGCTGCTATCCGCGCCGACGGCGGAGGTAACCGCTATTAGGTAGGTGGTCGTAATGTTCTGGCTGATCAGTGTATATCGCATTGAAATTCTTCAAAAGTTATGAAAATACAACTGGAAACATGAACACGGCAACTCGCACTCCAAATCAAGTGGAAATAGGGTCGCACCTTCATTTTCATTCAGAGGCTACATGTCACTACACTAGGTTGGAGCACTCTCCATTCTTGGAAACATCATAGTCCCGCTGTGCCGCGCTATCTGTTGCTTCCCAACTTCCTCTATTTTTAGAGAATCTGCGTACCTTAAAACGGCTGAAGCTGTTGCCAACTCATGGGCAGTTAATCAATAATTAAAGAACAGTCTTAATCGCATTTATTATTGTTATAATACCGCCAACCGGTTTGAATCCGACCTAGGGGCATTTACACCATTGGTCGACTGCTGGTGCTGTCAGTCCTGTCTACATAACGGTAGAAGACTATGTCATGTAGACAGGAGTGAGACCACCAGCAGTCGACCAATGGTGTAAACGCCCAGAAGATGACCCCTCGTCGGGTTGAAACCGGTTGGCGGTATTATAACAATAATAAATGCGATTAAGACTGTTCTTGAATTATTGATTAATCATACTAATCGCTGCTTCTCTCCACAACCATGTTGTACAAAAATCATAGGCAGTTGACGGACAGAGACCTAGCTGGTACCACGTAGCAGGCCGTTTCGCGTTGGTGATGGGAGTGACGTATCGCAGAACCGACACGAACGAGATACCGAAAGCCCAGATTACACGACCGCTCAGTCCTATTTTCTCAGGGAAGCTACTGTTCGCCAACAGACAGATGCGGCTGATTGGTCAGTATGTTCCTATGGAGCGCAAAATGACGGTGATAATCTTCACAAATTTTCTGTTCTTCACTGGTATTTGTAGTAGTTGGGAATGGACAGTGGAGAACTGGCAGGAGACGGCGGTTTGCAGGTCTCGTCAGGGACGAGTGGTCGGCTTTAGTTTTGCGGAACTGACTGTTCCACACCGCTTCTTTATAACGACAATTCCGGGAGTTTTGGAGCTTTCTGGCGGTATTGCAAGGAGCCTGTTGGCGTTAACAAGAGACCGTACGAGTGTATGATTTTGAGAGCAGTTGTAGGATTACTGCAGTTGCTCTAGATACTCGTCTGTAACCCGCAGGGCACCTTGGGGTGTGTCCGGGAAGCAACGGTGACGCCTGTAGGGAAGGCGAGTTGTCGACTTGAGTATTTTTGGAAGAACATTTGAAACGACTCATTCTCGAGTACTGCTCGAGTGTTTGGAATTCCCACCGATTCGGAATAGTGGAAGACAAGGAAGCAATTGAGTGGTATGCTTATGGACTTGTCACCAGTAGGTTAGATCAGCAGCTGTTTATTGAAGAAATGCTCCATCATCTTCGATGGGAATCCTTCGACGGAAAAAGACTTTCTTTTCGGTAAACTCGATTGAAAGAATGTACAGAACCGGCGTTTGCAACACGCTGCAGAAAGAACTTACAGCCACCAACATACACTATTGGCCATTAAAATTGCTACACCAAGAAGAAATGCAGATGACAAACGGGTATTCATTGGACAAATATATTATACTAGAACTGACATGTGATTACATTTCCACGCAATTTGGGTGCATAGATCCTAAGAAATCAGTACCCAGAACAACTATCTCTGGCCGTAATAACGGCCTTGATACGCCTGGGCATTGCGTCAAACAGAGCTTGTATGGCGTGTACAGGTACAGCTGCCCATGCAGCTTCAACACAATACCACAGTTCATCAAGAGTAGTGACTGGCGTATTGTGACGAGCCAGTTGCTCGGCCACCATTGACCAGACGTTTTCAATTGGTTAGAGATCTGGAGAATGCGCTGTCCAGGGCAGCAGTCAAACATTTTCTGCATCCAGAAAGGCCCGTACAGGACCTGCAACATGCGGTCGTGCATTAACCTGCTAAAATGTAGGGTTTCGCAGGGATCGAATTAAGGGTAGAGTCATCCGCCGTAAACATCTGAAATGTAACGTCCACTGTTCAAAGTGCCGTGAATGCGAACAACAGGTGACCGAGACGTGTAACCAGTGGCACCCCATACCATCACGCCGGATGATACGCCAGTATGGCGATGATGAATACACGTTTCCAGTGTGCGTTCACCGCGATGTCACCAAACACAGATGCGACCATCACGATGCTATAAACAGAACCTGAATTCATCCGAAAAATGACGTTTTGCCATTCGTGCACGCAGGTTCGTCGTTGAGTACACTATAGCAGGCGCTCCTGTCTGTGATCCAGCGTCAAGGGTAACCGCAGCCATGGTCTCCGAACTAAAAAAAATGGCTCTGAGCACAATGGGACTTAACTTCTGAGGTCATCAGTCCCCTAGAACTTAGAACTACTTAAACCTAACTAACCTAAGGACATCACACACATCCATGCCCGAGGCAGGATTTGAACCTGCGACCGTAGCGGTCGCGCGACTCCAGACTGTAGCGCCTAGAACCGCTCGGCCACCCCGGCCGGCTGGTCTCCGAACTGATAGTCCATGATGCGGCAAACGTCGTCGAACTGTTCGTGCAGATGGTTGTTGTCTTGCAAACGTCCCCATCTGTTGACTCATGGATCGAGAGGTGGCTGCACGGTCCGTTACAGCCATGCGCATAAGATGCCCTTCATCTCGACTGCTAGTGATACGAGGCCGTTGGGATCCAGCACGACGTTCCTGAACCCACCGATTCCATATTCTGCTAACAGTCATTGGATCATGACCAACGCGAGCAGCAATCTCGCGATACGATAAACCGCAGTCACGATAGGCTACAATCCGACCTTTATCAAATTCGGAAACGTGATGGTTCGCATTTCTCCTCCTTACAAGAGGCATCATAACAACGTTTCACGAGGCAACGCCGGTCAACTGCTGTTTGTGTATGAGAAATCGGTTGGAAATTTTGCTCATGTCAGCACGTTGTAGATGTCGCCACCGGCTCCAACCTTGTGTGAATGCTCTGAAAAGCTAATCATTTCCATGTCACAGCATCTTCTTCCTGTCGGTTAAATTTCGCGTCTGAAGCACGTCATCTTCGTGGTGTAGCAATTTTAATGGCCAGTAGTGTATATGTCCCATAGCGCTGTGAAGGCAAGGTAAGAGAAATCAGGGCTTGCACAGACGCAAGACCGTCGTTTTTGCCTCGCTCTATTTGTCACTAGAACAGGAAATGTAAACACTAGTAGTGGTAGAAAGTACCGACCGTCATGCCCTGCGTAGTGGCTTGCGGAGTATGTACGTAGAGGTGGATGTACTTCCTGTACACGTGTCACTCCGTCCCTCCCAGTTGCGGGTGGTGCGCCGGAAGAACACTAGCTGTAAGCTTGCTCTCGAGCACAAACCTGCCCACGTGCTTTTCGCGAGATACACGTGTTCGCTCACGGAATCTTACAAGCGAACCACACCGTGATGCGCAACGATTCTCTCGTAACGTCTGTCAGCGGAGTTGACAGAACATCTGCGTGACGCTCTCACGCCTCCAAAACGAACCTGTGACGAAACGCTATGTCTTTCTTTGGATCTTCTCCATTTCGTGTATCAACAGGTTCCGGTAGAGGTCCGAGGCTGTCGAGCAGTATGAAAGTGTAGGTCGAACGAAAGTTTTGTAAGGTGGGTCTCAGTCCTCTGTTACTTCTGTGTGGTCGCCCAACTTTAAATAACTGCGAACGCATCTCCTAAATATTTTATGGATGTTACTGCTTCCAGTAATTTTTCTGCAATCGTGTATTCATACAATAATGGGTATTTCCACCCAATTTATGTGCGATAGTTTACATTTGTAACCCGCACTAAAGCGTGTCTTCCTGCACTTGGCTCCAGTTTTCTGACGTTTCCACTTCTCTGTATACAACAGAATGGCGT
The DNA here is from genome assembly GCF_023898315.1 of Schistocerca nitens. Lineage (NCBI taxonomy): Eukaryota > Metazoa > Arthropoda > Insecta > Orthoptera > Acrididae > Schistocerca > Schistocerca nitens. The sequence continues at coordinate 21,275,889 of NC_064618.1, read as the reverse complement.
CCAAATCTCCACAAGAGTGTTTGTAGATCATCCACTAGTTCACTTATGTATAATGTGAACAGTATGGTTCTATGGCGCCGCAAGTTACTTTTACGTCTGAAGATGTTTCTCCGTTAACAATGACGTCTTGTGTTCTATTCGCGAGAAACTTACATCACAAACTATTTTGTTCACACGGCGGCAATGCGGTTATCTGTACCGAACGTTTTCCGGACGTCAAGGAAAACGTCTTCTGGCTTTCGTGCACAAACAGAGCGATTTGTGTTTCGCGCGATCGTTGTCTGGGGAACCCTCGTCGATTCCCGCAGGGAGTATCAGTCTCCAGGATGACAGTGCGCCACCATAGTACGTGTTCAGGACGACGTCTAAGCAGACACCTACAGGCCCTGTAGCAGAATCGTCGGGGCTGAGACTATTTAAGCTCTTTTCTCGGGTCAGTGGTCCATTTGTGTCGTGAACACGCCAGTGTCACCGACAAACCGTCGTGCCGAAGACTCCGTGGGCAGCTCGTCTGCGGGCCGCCTGAGGCGTGAGCTGTCCTTCCGCCTCGCCCGCCGCGCCGCTCCGTCGTGTCCGGCCACGTCAGACATCCCGTGTGTGCGCGTGTAGCGGGAGTGTGACGACGGCGGCGTAACAGGGTGAGCCACGTAAGAAGCAACCCGCTTCTCGTTCCGTCAACGTTTCCAGGTATTGAAACGATTTCGTGCAAGGATTTAATGTAAATTTTCAGATTGATTCTCCAAAGAAAAGAATATAAATGGATTTATTTGAATCTTACAGCCTGGTGCACGCACGCAATTGTGTTAACACCCATGCCTCTTGAATGAACGGAAGTATTTAAACAAGTGCTTTTTTATGTGGGACGACATATTTATTCGACAGCATTCGAAATTTATTGAAAATACTACTCTGTTGATCGAGCGCTTGTTGTCGCCGGCGTTGAGACTTTCCGCCAAAGTATTATCGGCTATTGCTGTGTAAACACCGACGAGCAGTTCTGTCGTGCCGTGCCGGTGGCCACTATTAAAAACGCCCCACACAAACGACTTTCCGGTCAAAATAGACTGCTCGAAGCGCCGGAGCGCGTGCACCTTTCCTGCTTGCGTGCAAATCAGCAGCCGAGGAGGTTAGAATAAGCGGAGGTGGCGTTGCCCGAGGGACAGTCACTGGCCGAAGTCAGCGAGCAGGGTACTCCGGCACCTCGCCATCTTGTTGAGACCAAAACAAGGCTTTCCCTCTGAAACCCCTGTGTGAATTAACTGTCACATCTCAGCGTATACTTACATACGACATACGATGTACCAAAGTGCAGATTCGCGCAATCTTGTCATTTGTTAGTTTTGAACAGACAGCGACCATTCGTTTCAGACTAATTATAGTCGGTGACATGGTTAATGGCATCTGGCTGCGCAGCTCACCAGGAGTGCTGCGTTGTTAGCTCAGCCAAAAGTGCGTAGCGGCTACTACTCACAATGTTGCACTTCGGCAATTCTTGGACGTAAGTTAATGGGCAACAAACAGTACCTCGCATACTTATGGGATGAATACGAGAACGTAACACGTCATCCTAAATGCAGCCTTACATCTGCATATGAATTTTCTCTTGATTCCAATATGTAAAGCTTATGGCAGTATTTTGACATAAAACCTCACGGAAGAAAAAGAAGGGAGAAAAAGGGAAATGTAATGTGAATTCTACAAAAGTGTCATTTAAAAAATACCGTAACTCAATGGACACTTTCGTGCAGATTTCTGTACAAAATATTGAAATGTGTTAGTATTGTAATGTATATAATTATTTTTCAAACGATTTTATTTTCTATTATTGTGTGAATCTGTTAAATGCTGGAAAAAATAAATAAAAATTGTAGGTTTCCATCCCACTGGTTATAAATTTTATTTTTCCTCTTCGTGTTGTATTATATACAGAGACATTATTATTAAAGTTTCTTTCTGCAATATTCGTTGGAATTGATATGTAAGAGCGCGCTTTCTCAGTAATGAGTATCCTAGATTTTGTGACTTCTGTATGCATAAGAAATGAAAGATGACATTCCCACAGATGAAATTACTGTGCATGAAACTACTGATAGTGACATTTATATTTTTTCTTGTCACAAATAATTCACAATTTTTTCCGAATAGGTTGCCATTTCCGAGTGTATGCTTAGACAGGAATCTAAGAGCACAACTTGAAACTAGCAGCAATCATTTTTATACTCTTGCTTGTCACAAATATTTCTTTCTTTCTTTCTTTAGCTACTGCCTTTATCCCGCATTGTGCGCAAGGTCGGCAGGGTTAAGGACGGATTTGCCATGGTTAAGTGTTAAGGGGTGGCCGGATGCCCTTCCTGCCGCCACCCCATACCCCCCAGGACGGAATTTGTGTATCCCAGCTGTCTGCATCTAGTGTAAATCGTGAAATGGTGTGAATGTCTTTCAAATGTCAGCGAGTCATGTAACTGATGCAGGTCGTGGGGACCAACCCGGTATTCACCTAGTAGCATGTGGAAAACCGCCTAAAAACCATATCCAGGCTGGCCGGCACACCGGCCATCGTCGTTATTCCGCCGGGTGGATTCGATCCGGCGCCGGCGCGCCAACCCGAGTCCAGGAAGCAGTGCGTTGGCGCTCTCGGCTATCCTGGCGGGTCTTGTCACAGGTATTTATCCGTGATCAAATCCCTAACAACAGTAGACGGAGTTGGAAGATCATTGCCATTACATTTTTAGATTATACCACTGTGGTGTGCGTACTGTAAGACCTTCCAGACACACACCATCAGATTATTTGACTTGTCGCTCTAACGAAGTAGGCAAGTGTCAGCAATATGTCTCATGGTCTTATCGTGGCGTGTTATCTTCTGCTGTTAGGTCAGATGATAGAAATGCCACTTGCACGCTTAGAGTAGTCGATTGACGGTGACCATCTTTAAACAGAACTTGATTAATTTTCAAACACATTTATTAAAATAATAACAAGCATAAAAATAACTTAACTTGGTTCTGGATGCTATTTACAATTGACAATCTGAAGTTCCTTACAAATGCAGACTAATGCAGACTGACTGATCGAAGGTCTGTACACTCGTTATAATACCTCACACGTTAAGTTATCACTGCGCGAGTGTGATCCGCGAGGAGAAAAGGTTCTACATTAGCAGCAATCTCATTGGCTGCGTTACATATTAATACGCGGATCGGCGGAAGCAGAATTTGGTCCGTCTCTGAGACAGCGCCATCTCGTAGAGCGGAGACAGACGAGCGCTGCGCCTGCGCTTTTGTGCTTGGCGGGGTGCGCTCTATTGGGAAAGTTGTGTACGCACTGACTACGCGGAACTATGTACACAACAATCACCATATATGAAACATTTTGATTGATCAGATGTATGCTATAAATTCTGTTTTTAACACCGAAATCGTTGGTGTGTCATATAGGGAAGGAGGCTACTTAATCATTTCTATTTCTTAGAAGCGAGTTACAACCACATTCTATGCATCTTCTTATTCTTTGACATTCTCAGAAACAATTTTTTGGGTGTTTTTATAGATGCATTTGTACAATGTGGAACTACACACCATTCCTAACTCATTTTTCGAAACATAAAATGCATGATAAGATGTCAATGTGAATGAGGATAAAATGACAAAATACAGCATTTATGTAGTCAAATATCCTATCGTTTCTGTGCATGCTCGGAAACACATGGTCAGGGAAATTTGAGCAGTACTACATACACTAAACACACGTTTCGGTATTGCGAAGAATAGCGTGTACGTGTTGGCTGCTAGCCAGATTGGGTTCGCGGCGCTGTGCGCGCTGCAGTGTGTATGTGCAGATCTGTGGCCGCTTGCTTTGACGACAGTGCCTCGGTGCACTACAACCGTGTGGCATCTCTTCTGAAATGCTTGCAGAATAACACGGGGCTCTCCTTCGATAACCGAGCTGTTCGGTGCGCTCGCCTACCGAACCGATCGGCAGAACGGCTGCAAGTTACAGAATAGCGCCCCTGGAGGCCATTAAACGCTGTCTCGGACTATAGTTTACAGCTCAGGAGAGACTATAGTTTCCAGCTCAGCTGCCACCTGTGATACACAGAGCAGGGAACAAGTTATATATTTAGCTTTTTCTGCGTTTTTGTGTAGTTTAATTCATAAATTCTGTTCTGTGCATGTTTTTGTATTTAGGAGTAATCTGTCGTTTTAGTAAGTGCAAGTTGTAGATTCGGGGAATAATTTCTTTTGTACGGCCAGTTACACAGCTTAGTAAGGTGGCAGCTTCCATTGATGACATGTCAGGGAGATAGGAAGCTTTTTGTTTGTGCTTTTATAGTTAATACTTAAGCTAGTAGTATTAGGAGGGGTATGATGTGTGCATGCTGCGTGGAGATGCAGCAGAGGTGGCCGCAGTTCACAGACAGCTGAGGAAACTCCTGCATACTGTCAGCCATATTCAGCTCCCTGCATCGGGGCATAGCACTGACAGGGAATCTGGCACATTGTATGGGACGCCTCAGGTCTTTCTCGTTTTGGCCACGGGCTCTTCTGCTGAGGCACTGTGCAGTGACCCCATATGGTGGATCTGCCCTGACCGCAGTGTGAATAGTGGGTGGAAGCGACCACCTCATTGGAGGAAGAGAGGCGATACGGAACCTGACCTCTTCACCTTATGATTGGACAGATCTGAGCAGGCACACAGGCGAGAGTAATTTGCTAGTTATCGGGAACTCCAGTGTTAGGGAAATAGCATTCAGAGGCAAGAAGGAATCCAATGTGCACTCTTTATGTCTTCCTGGGAGCCTGCTCCACGGAGGCCCTGCCTGCAGCTATCGAGTGCACAGGGTGCAGTCATCTGCGACTTGTGTCACACGTCGGCACCAGTGACATGTCGCTTGTGTTCTGAGGGCATCCTCAGTCCACACGAACAGGTGTAAGTAGTGCAAACGCACGTGGGTTGCAAGCGGAATTCACTTGATCGGGGTTCTTTGGTTCGGTTCAGACTGGAGGCTCGCAACCAAAGGCTCTGTTGATTCTGTGACAGTCTTGGCTACAGTTTGAGTTCCTCTTAAAATTTTAACAGAAAACTGTTGAAGTATTCATAAAAAGTTCCTGAATTTACAGTCCTCCAGGAAATACGTTGTGCTCAAATTGCTCTCGGAACCGAGAGGCTGAAAACCAAATCATAAAGCTCTGACATATTTATCGAGACATGGAACATGTAGCGAAAATATAGGTTAGATGTCAAACGAGCGGGAGTGTTCATTGCACTCGAGAAAAATATTGCGACTGTCTAGTTCGAAATTGAGTCTCATTACGAAGTTGTCTGGATGCGTGTAATACCTCTGGGTGAACTTGTGTTAATTGTGGATGTTTTTACCAGCAACCCGACTCTGCTGTGACAGTTTTACAATCATTCAAACTAAGTCTATCCTCAGGACCGCGGAAATACCCAGATCATACAGTATCGGTTGGAGGCAACTTTAACTTACCGAGTGTAGACTCGACGTCCAGGGATTCATTGCAGGTGGTACAGACGGGCAGTCTTGTGCAGCACTTTTGAACACATTTTCCAAAAACTGCCCTGAGCATCTGGTTCGACAGCCCACACACAGTGTAAATATTTTAGAGCTTGTAGCTTCAGACAGGCGTGGCCTCATCGCTGGTGTCAGTGTAGAGACAGTAGTCGTGGTGTTACAACAGCGACGATCATTAGTAGAGTTAACAGGACCACGAGGAAGGCTTCTTAAAGTAAAGTTTCAATTTTAACGCGGGCAAGAAGTTACACTGTCATTCGGAATACCTTTCAACCAGTCTAAGCAAACAAAGAATTTTTCCTATATCTGATGCTCTGGGTAAACTTCCATCGTGCCAGGAGGAAATCAGGTGTTAATTAGAAGTCAAAACAAATAGTCTTAAGTCAGTACTGCAGGTTTACTTAGAAGTATCAAGATATTTGTGTTGACCTGGCGTTGGTCATCTTATATCTCTGTTGCCAGAAGCTCTCTACACAGCCAACGTAATTGAAGGATAATCACAAGCCGAAGACTTAGTATGAAGCTGGAAAGGCAATTGAAATATTAATTAGATGTCACAGAAGTAATAAGATTGTTACTGTTAGCACTAAATAATGCAGGTGGCTCGAGCAGCAGCCGTTTGAAACCAAAGTGGTGACGGGTACAAAGATACCTTCACTAGTAAAAAGATAACGTAGCCTTATTGACTGTATAGGCAATGTGTGAACAGACTGTAAATCGCACCCTGGTGAAGTATGTGCGGAGTAAGTTGATTAAGGATAGTAAAGGCCCACCGTGCTTAATAACAAAATCTGGAAATTGCTGAGAAAGCAGAAACTGTTGCACTTTCTGTTCAGACAAGGAAGTGCAAATGACGACAGGCAAAAGTTAGTAGAAATTCGTGCATCTGTAAAAAGACTGATGCGCGAAGCATACAACTACTACTACCATTTTACTTTAATAAAAGATCTTGTCGAGAACCCGAGAAAATTCAGGTCCTGAGCAGAATCGCTAAACGGATCTAAGACTTTTGACCAATCATTCGTGACCATCTATTGTGGCAAAACAGCAAAAGCCGCGTTCAAGAAATGATTCGCGCAGACGGATCGCACATAACATACCACCTTTTGACCGTCTTGCAGACCACCGCATAGTAACAGGCACCCCTGGCGTAGAAAGAGTTGAGATCACACGTGGCCAGGTCCAGACGCAGTCCCCACTTCAGTCTTGCAGAGAGTACTCTACGGCATTGGCCGCTTACTTCATTTGCATTTATCGCTAATCTCTCGCCCCGCGCTAAGTCCAAACCGAGTGGAAAAAAGCGCAGGTGACATCTGTATATGAGCAGTGTAAACGATCAGACCTGCTCAGTTATAAACCAATAGCCTCACATCGGTTTGCTGTAGAATTCTTCAGCATATTCTCAGTTCGAATACACTAAATTTCCATGAGTCAGAATAACGGATTTGGAAAGGACCACTCGTATGAAACTCAGCTAGCCCTAGTCTAGTGCGAACCGTGGCAGGTCCCGTATTCCTAAATTTCCGGGAAGCATTCACGGTGCCTTCCAGCAGACTGTTAACGAAGATCGAGCATACGGAATTTGTGGCGGAAAGATTTCTTGAGTGATAGAACTCAGTACGGTGTCCCCGCCAGTGAGTGAGAAGTGCGTCACAGGGGTGCGGTAGGACCACCCTTATTCTCTGTGTACACAAATGATCTGACGGACAGGGTGGGCAGCAGTCTGCAGTGTTTGATGGCGATGCTGAGGTATATGGGAAGGTGTCGTCACTGAGTGACTGTAGGAGGATGCACGATAACTTAGACTAAATTTCTAGTTGCTGTGATGAATGGGGGCTCGCTCTGAATGCAGAAAAATGTAAATTGACGCAGATGAGTAGGAAAAACCATTTGAATATTCCAGGGATTCCCAAAGTTTTCCACTGACGGACAACATTGAGAATCCTGGTACTTTCATGGAACACCTTATTTAATTTGATGGTTAATAAAATTCTAAAAAGAAGAAAAACTTGTTTCATTCAGCGATTATTTCAGTTTTAAATCATAACTAATGGCACAGAAATCATAATACAATTTAAAGGAATAACTAATATCGTCAAAATGTCGAAAAAAAACATATTATTAATAGTTTTTCGTGGAGCACTTACTGTCTTCCCACAGAACACCATTGACTTCGGTAGATGAGTGGTCAGCGCGACAGAATGTCAATCCTAAGGGACCGGGTTCGATTACCGGCTGGGTCGGAGATTTTCTCCGCTCAGGGACTGGATGTTGTGTTGTCCTAATCATCGTCATTTCATCCACATCGACGCTCAAGTCGCCGAAGTGGCGTCAAATGGAAAGACTTGCACCCGACGAACGGTCTACCCGACGGGAGGCCCTACTCACACGACGACCATTGTTCTGTAGAACAAAGTTTGGGAAACTCTGGAATACAGCATTTCTAGTGTTCTGCTTGACTCACAAGGGGAAGGCCTCAGACACGGCCAACCGATTCGGCTCAAATTTGGCAGGTCGCTTGTGTACAACCTAAAACGAAGGAATATAAGATATTTTGGGTCCACACCCCCTCGTTTTTGAGAAAATCACCCCTAAAGGTTATGACGAGCAATCGACTCAAAATTGGCGGGATCGATAGATAATTGTAAATAGAGCATTTTTCCTCATCAGGTATGGGGTCCGAAAACGCAAACTTTTTCAGAAATCGAGGTAAGAAAATTTTACAACTGCCACATCTGTACCCACATGGTAAACGCTTTTCGCCGAGAGCACAGATATCGCAACGGACAAGGTAACTTGCTGGGAGTCCGAGAACCCGGTTTCGAATCTCGAAGAAACCTAGCGGATGTTCTTATTTTCGTTTGTATTTTTCCATACCTCAATTGGTAGGGATAGGAGGGTTAATGAGGTAGGTAAATCAATGATAATAATAAGGTAGGCACATAAATTTTTCAAACACCTTGGGATAGTAAACAAGTAAAATGTTACTCCAGGTCACTTTACAATGGCTCTTCCAGTCACTGTTACGTGTCCTCACTTTTCTTCGAACAACTAGATGGATGGTACTTGTCACATAAGCATTCGAAACAAATATACTCACTGCACCAAGAACATCTAATGAATGCAATCTTTTGACAGCTACACTGTTCCTTCCGAAGAGTCGGCAGAAAACGAACTTGGTTTACATTTAAACATATGTCTTTTTCGGGAATTAATTTTGGTGCGTACCACGAATACTATATCATTGCCTCAAAAATCGGTGCTGATAGTTGGTTATGAATTATGTTGTGAATAGTTATTGTATCCTTGCGGTTGTGCAATTCCCGCTGGGTTTCCAGAAGCACACTGCAATTCTGAAGCCTGGAAATAAGGTTTTTAACCTGGCGATAGAAATAAACATCACGCGGCTGGCACACAGGTGTGCAGTTTGGCGGTATTACTTTTACTGTACACGTCGGCTGACCCTCGCCATCTATAAACACTGTGTTATATATTGTATTAATTTGTCCTCTCCAGGAATCCAATATTAGACAAAACGTGTTATGAGAAACGTATGGTTTTAAAACATTCTCAAGAAATGCTCTGTAAATCACATTCGTCAGTTTCCCGGATTTAAACATTTTTCAAAGACTCGGTTAAACGATTGAACTCGTCTATAACCCGAGGACCAAATGTAACATTCGTTTCTTGTAAACACAGGGGAACCTTAGGCAACACTTTTCCAGAGGCTGTGATGGCATATTGCGGCGTGTACGAATGTGTTAGTTTGTTTTTAATACCAACTGCGACAAGGGTTCGTGTTTCTCCCTTGTGCGATAACGTGCGTCGAATGTTCACCCGATACTCGCATCGTGTTTGATCGATGTTGATCACGTAATCACGATTAAAACCGGTCATAAGTGACGCCGTTTGCATGCTGAAAATACCCGCCACTTTCTGTATATCTTCTATATTTTGTACCTCCTTGTGAGAGACGTATTTAGTGACGTGCCGTTGACGAATTTTATACTCCGATTTGAAATTTCTTGCCCAAGATAATGATGCAGCAAACGTAAAATCCTTGTTGGTCGTATACTGAAGCGCTGCACCTGCAGCCCACTCCTGAAGTATTCTCGTTGTTACATTCTCGTTACGACAACGAGATTCGACAAATCGGTCGTATGGCCACTTATTTATCGCCTCGTATTTGGCATATCTTGTCCCTCCTTTAACGATATCACTTTCCCACAATTTCAAGTCCTTCTTCCTTTTCAGGGCTGTTGTTGCTCCATTCTTTTGCAGTGTTTGTAAGTTCCAATTTGGATGATTCCTGGCTAGCGAAACCGTCTTTAATTTTACTTCAAGGGGTATAGCGCCGTAGTTCAATCGTTTAGTAACCGGTTCCTAATACTCATCGGGAACAGATGAAGCACATATTCCCTGTGATGTGGAGATTTCCAAAGTGTTATGACCATTTTGCGATTTACTAGTCGGGATATCTTACACTGAATCACTTTCTGCTTCGTCTTCATGGTAGAGTACTTCGGTATCAACAAAAGTCATTTCGTTCATCAGCTCCAAAAATCGCTCGACGGTAGCCGCTCCTATCAATCTGGAACGCAGAGAAACAGAACTGCCTGCTTCCGGTAGTGCATTGATAATGCATCTGTCTTGCAACATTTTTACAAACCAAAACACAGCGTCGGTAACTTTCCGCTTGTCATCGTCTGTGACAGGCTCCCAACTACATATTACAGCGCTAGTCAAAGGGTGTACATCCTCCATTATTCAGATTATGCACCTGAAAAATGTGACATAGCAAACAATAACTAGTTACTACGGCATAAACAGACGAGCTAGTTACTACAAACTATATACAGTACTCGTCATATGTTACTTACAGAAGAATACTGTATTCATTCACAAAACGTATTTCATTCGGCGCATTGTTGTCGTTGTTGTGGTCTTCAGTCCTGAGACTGATTTGATGCAGCTCTCCATGCTACTCTATCCTGTGCAAGCTTCTTCATCTCCCAGTACCTACTGCAACCTACATCCTTCTGAATCTGCTTAGTGTATTCATCTCTTGGTCTCCCTCTACGATTTTTACCCTCCACGCTGCCCTCCAATGCTAAATTTGTGATCCCTTGATGCCTCAAAACATGTCCTACCAACCGGTCCCTTCTTCTAGTCAAGTTGTGCCACAAACTTCTCTTCTCCCCAATCCTATTCAATACCTCCTCATTAGTTACGTGATCGACCCACCTTATCTTTAGCATTCTTCTGTAGCACCACATTTCGAAAGCTTCTATTCTCTTCTTGTCCAAACTGGTTATCGTCCACGTTTCACTTCCATACATGGCTACACTCCATACAAATACTTTCAGAAACGACTTCCTGACACTTAAATCTATACTCGATGTTAACAAATTTCTCTTCTTCAGAAACGATTTCCTTGCCATTGCCAGTCTACATTTTATATCCTCTCTACTTCGACCATCATCAGTTATTTTACTCCCTAAATAGCAAAACTCCTTTACTACTTTAAGTGTCTCATTTCCTAATCTAATCCCCTCAGCATCACCCGATTTAATCTGACTACATTCCATTATCCTCGTTTTGCTTTTGTTGATGTTCATCTTATATCATCCTTTCAAGATACTGTCCATTCCGTTCAACTGCTCTTCCAAGTCCTTTGCTGTCTCTGACAGAATTACAATGTCATCGGCGAACCTCAAAGTTTTTACTTCTTTTCCATGAATTTTAATACCTACTCCGAATTGTTCTTTTGTTTCCTTTACTGCTTGCTCAATATACAGATTGAATAACATCGGGGAGAGGCTACAACCCTGTCTCACTCCTTTCCCAACCACTGCTTCCCTTTCATGCCCCTCGACTCTTATAACTGCCATCTGGTTTCTGTACAAATTGAAAATAGCCTTTCGCTCCCTGTATTTTACCCCTGCCACCTTCAGAATTTGAAAGAGAGTATTCCAGTTAACGTTGTCAAAAGCTTTCTCTAAGTCTACAAATGCTAGAAACGTAGGTTTGCCTTTTCTTAATCTTTCTTCTAAGATAAGTCGTAAGGTCAGTATTGCCTCACGTGTTCCAACATTTCTACGGAATCCAAACTGATCTTCCCCGAGGTCCGCTTCTACCAATTTCTCCATTCGTCTGTAAAGAATTCGCGTTAGTATTTTGCAGCTGTGACTTATTAAACTGATAGTTCGGTAATTTTCACATCTGTCAACACCTGCTTTCTTTGGTATTGGAATTATTATATTCTTCTTGAAGTCTGTGGGTATTTCGCCTGTCTCATACATCTTGCTCACCAGATGGTAGAGTTTTGTCATGACTGGCTCTCCCAAGGCCATCAGTAGTTCTAATGGAATGTTGTCTACTCCCGGGGCCTTGTTTCGACTCAGGTCTTTCAGTGCTCTGTCAAACTCTTCACGCAGTATCTTATCTCCCATTTCATCTTCATCTACATCCTCTTCCATTTCCATAATACTGTCCTCAAGTACATCGCCCTTGTATAAACCCTCTATATACTCCTTCCACCTTTCTGCCTTCCCTTCTTTGCTTAGAACTGGGTTTCCATCTGAGCTCTTGATATTCATACAAGTGGTTCTCTTCTCTCCAAAGGTCTCTTTAATTTTCCTGTAGGCAGTATCTATCTTACCCCTAGTGAGACAAGCCTCTACATCCTTACATTTGTCCTCTAGCCATCTCTGCTTAGCCATTTTGCACTTCCTGTCGATCTCATTTTTGAGACGTTTGTATTCCCTTTTGCCTGCTTCATTTACTGCATTTTTATATTTTCTCTTTTCATCAATTAAATTCAATATTTCTTCTGTTACCCAAGGATTTCTATTAGCCCTCGTCTTTTTACCTACTTGATCCTCTGCTGCCTTCACTACTTCATCCCTCAGAGCTACCCATTCTTCTCCTACTGTATTTCTTTCCACCATTCCTGTCAATTGTTCCCTTATGCTCTCCCTGAAACTCTGTACAACCTCTGGTTCTTTCAGTTTATCCAGGTCCCATCTCCTTAAATTCCCACCTTTTTGCAGTTTCTTCAGTTTCAATCTGCAGTTCATAACCAATAGATTGTGGTCAGAATCCACATCTGCCCCTGGAAATGTCTTACAATTTAAAACCTGGTTCCTAAATCTCTGTCTTGCCATTATATAATCTATCTGATACCTATTAGTATCTCCAGGATTCTTCCAGGTATACAACCTTCTTTTATGATTCTTGAACCAAGTGTTAGCTATGATTAAGTTATGCTCTGTGCAAAATTCTACAAGGCGGCTTCCTCTTTCATTTCTTCCCCCCACTCCCTATTCACCTACTATGTTTCCTTCTCTCCCTTTTCCTACTGACGAATTCCAGTCACCCATGACTATTAAATTTTCGTCTCCCTTCATTACCTGAATAATTTCTTTTATCTCGTCATACATTTCATCAATTTCTTCATCACCTGCAGAGCTAGTTGGCATATAAACTTGTACTACTGTAGTAGGCATGGGCTTTGTGTCTATCTTGGCCACAATAATGCGTTCACTATGCTGTTTGTAGTAGCTAACCCGCACTCCTATTTTTTTATTCATTATTAAACCTACTCCTGCATTACCCCTATTTGATTTTGTATTTATAACCCTGTAATCACCTGACCAAAAGTCTTGTTCCTCCTGCCACCGAACTTCACTAATTCCCACTATATCTAACTTTAACCTATCCATTTCCCTTTTTAAATTTTCTAACCTACCTGCGCGATTAAGGGATCTGACATTCCACGCTCCGATCCGTAGAATGCCAGTTTCCTTTCTCCTGATAACGACGTCCTCTTGAGTAGTCCCCGCCCGGAGATCCGAATTGGGGACTATTTTACCTCCGGAATATTTTACCCAAGAGGACGCCATCATCATTTAATCATACAGTAAAGCTGCATGTCCTCGGGAAAAATTACGGCTGTAGTTTCCCCTTGCTTTCAGCCGTTCGCAGTACCAGCACAGCAAGGCCGTTTTGGTTAATGTTACAAGGCCAGATCAGTCAATCATCCAGACTGTTGCCCCTGCAACTACTGAAAAGGCTGCTGCCCCTCTTCAGGAACCACATGTTTGTCTGGCCTCTCAACAGATACCCCTTCGTTGTGGTTACGGCCATCTGTATCGCTGAGGCACGCAAGCCTCCCCACCAACGGCAAGGTCCATGGTTCATGGGGGAAGTTCGGCGCATTAACGATTGAAAAATCACTACCTGTATCCCCGAGGTTCGCGGCAGCCTAATGACGACAAACAACTCTTTCCGATTGACTTCTGTAAGGTTCGTGCTGGACACCTTCACTCTTCCTTGTTCACAACTATGATATGACGAAGAGGCAACCTGGACAACATAACTCTCCCCTCGTGCATTCTGTCCCGTGCCTCGCTGTAAACAAGCGTCGCGAGGTTGGCTATCTGTGATCCCTCGTGAGGAATTCGCAGCACTCTTACTCGGAGTTGTGTTCATGTGACAAGGCTTAAAAGTGTAATACTTTACTAACGGCGTTTAGGAAATTAGTTTGCCTACCTTATTATTATCATTCCTTATTGATTGACTTACCTTATTAATCCTCCTATTCCTATCAATTGAAATACGGAAAAATACAAACGAAATGAAGAACATCCGCTTGGTTTTTTCGAGATTCGAACCCGGGTTTTCCGATTCCCAGCCAGCTACCTTGGCCGTTGCACTATCGGCGCTGTCGGCAAAAATCGTTTGAGGTAAAAGTTTCTTTCCTCGATTTCTGGAAAAGTTTGCGTTTGAGTATCCCTACCTGATGATGAGAAATGCTCTATTTACAATTATCTATCGATCCCACCGATTTTCAGTCGATTGCTCGTCATAACCTTTCGGGGTGAATTTCTCAAAATTGCGGGGGTGTTGACCCAAAATATCTTATATTCCTTCGTTTTAGGTTGTACACAAGCGAGCTGCCTAATTCGAGCCGAATCGGTTGGCCGTGTCTGAGGCCTTCCCCTTGTCAATCATCTCGATTAAATATCTAGACATAGCGTGCAGAGCGATATGAAATGACACGCACAAATAAGGACGGTAGTAGCCAAGGCGAGAAACACAACAATATTGCATAACAATTGTTGATTGCGCTTGGTGCAATTAAGCATTACCACTAAAATCAAAAACTTAAACTCATGTCAAGTAAGGTATGTCTTTGCCTCTTTCACATATTTTCGTTTTCTAAGACTTCACATTATCAGTTTCGTTTGGCAATTTTGCACAATCGAGAATTTATATTTCAGTGATTTTAGGTTTCCATTAGAATCAGTAGTGCACATATATTCAGTTCCGATGTTTGTAAAAAAGAATTCAACAACAAATGGGTTATACGCTAAAATAATCCATTTATATACAACAAAACAACACTCCTATGATTTGTGAAGTCAAATCTTTATTCCACTTTCACAAACAAAACAATCCTGCAACTTTTTCTACTTTATCACAGATTTATGATGGATTATCTCAAACGTGAACATTTAAGTAAAATTTATAGTGCGTAGACAGCTGCTGTGACATAAGCTGCCAAAACAAAAGGAAGTCATTTGTAACATCAAATGCTGTCAAATAAAGAAGTACCATACACCGAAATATTCCAATCATTTTTGGAAAATATCGTGCCACTTACATTCTGCATCTAGGAGAGAAACATTGAAAAATTCTAGGATCTGATGTGATCACAGTGTTAAAGTTCTATCAACCAGAGCTTCAAGGAAAACCTCTGAACGTATTACGCTATATTTGACTGGTATGCTATATTTCATCGTAAACCATTGATCCACAAGCTTTTCATTGTACTGCCTTTCGTCAACATTAACAACATTAAAGTCAATGAAAAAAAACATAGAAACGAGTAGTCCACGTTTAAACCAAAAATATTATTTTAGGTAAAGCATTTACCTACAGAGAGTAACAGCAGGTTTTCCACTTCTGTTCGCACCCACAGGTAACACTAGTAACCACTTTTACACAAATTACCGTCTGTATTTCGATGACGTCATCGATGAGTCGTGGGATTTCCCTGCCTCCTCCCCCCTCTGGCAAAGGTCGATGGTCTTACAGAAAAATGGGGGGAAATTCAAATTTTAGTCGTAAATTCAAACATATTCCAATTGCGCCAGTATATGTCCTGTGAAAGTAGGACTGTTGTCCTAAGTATAAATTTGCATCAAATTCTAGATTAGGCATTGTCATGCCGGCTGACTTGGAATAATGGCCCTGGCTGTATGATGTCATTGATGAGTAATTGATTTCCTCTACGCTCCTTCCTCCGACAAAGGCCACTTGTCCTATGTAGGAAATGGCTTGAGATTCAAATTTTCGTGGTAAATTCGAAATGGTGTATTATCATGATGGTTGACTTGGAATACTGGCCCTGACTCTGTGACGTCATAATCCGAGACTTTGAATACTGGCGCAGTCTTAGTACGACATCAGAATCCAGTTCAGACCTGTCAGGCTCTTTATAACAATGTAGAACTTGACAAACTGCCCAAGACTTCAGGTACTGGCACAGGTTCTATGATATCAGAATCCAAATTCTGGAATATTGGCACTATGACGTCAGAGATAAACGATGTTTGTGTAGGTTCAGGCCTGTCTGCTAACTCACTTGACACATTTTCCCCACCTACTACCCACTCAGTGGTGTATGCTTACTGCTTCTCCTAACTCTTGACTCTCTCCACATGTGTCTTTATGTAAGCAAACACCAGGAGGGATAGACTTTCTGGACACGCATTCCCTCTCGACTTATTCTCCTAAGTTAAAGTCCAAACCGTGCACCATTTAATAAGAACACTTGTGTCTTTTTTTAATCAAATACCTTTTCAAGAAGAGCTGCCTTTCCGCGCTCTAGATCCCCGCCAACGTGCACCACTGACTCTCCCTGGAGGATGGGCAGAGGTGTCAGCCGCCAGCGTCACTGTGTAGCCCACCATCTGTCGGGGACAGCCTCGGGCAGAGAGGGACACCACACGCATGCTACCAATTTCATAATCTAATCTCAAATGCAGTACTAAGGCTCGACTACATACATATGTCGCCTGCCGTGCACGTCTCTCCCCTGCGGAGGCAGAGCGCGCTCACTGGAGTGTTCTACAGTAGCCCCGCCGCACTCAGACAGAGGCGGCTTGCAGACCGCTGGACGACGACGCCCAGCAGCCCTCGCGCCGGTGCAGCTCCGACGTGCGGCCCATCCCGCGACAGCTACGACGCGTCCGTGCAGCGGAGGTTGGCAGCAGTTTCACAGAGGGCCAGTTAGCCGCCGACATCCATCACCAGAGGTCATCGTCGTGGGCGGTGGACTACAGGCGTTCTTATGCTCTGAATTACCACCTACTGTGCTACACATACCCAACAGTAAAGAGGATAAACAAGTGGAATATATGTTCATAGAAATCAAATCCTCTAACAGAAAGTGCCTGATATGCGTCCTCCACAAATCCTGTAAAGTAAGCACACTTGCCTGCTTCCAAACTGCTCCTTGAAGTCTCGAATCGATATACAAGCATATAATTACAGCTGTTGACACAGACATAAATTTTCTACACGGTAGCCCTTCCGGTGTGGATGCTTTCTTCTTGTTCTTTTTTTTCTCGTGTGTCAATACTTCAGCTTGCCCCTACCTATCATACGAGATATAGACACACTCTCATACATGTGTTGTTGTTGTGGCCTCTAATCCGAAGACTGGTTTGCTACAGCTCTCCATGTCACTCTATCCTGTGCAAGCCTCTTCATCTCTGAATAACACCACGGCCTACATCCTTATGAATCTGCTTCTGCATTCATCTCTTGGTCTTCCTCTACGATTTCTAACTCCCCGCCCCACAACACACCCAAACATCACACATTTCCCTCCTGTACTAAACTGGTGATCCCTTGATATCTCAGAATTTGTTCTTTCGACCGACCCCTTCTTCTAGTTGGGTTGTGTCACAAATTTCTTTCCTTCCCAGTTCTATTCACTACCTCATCATTAGTTGCGTGATCTACCCACTTAATCTTCAGCATTCTCGTGTAGCGCCACATTTTAAAAGCTATTCTCTTCTTGTCTAAACTGTTTCACTTTCGTACATGGCTACGTTCCATACAAATACTTTCGGAACAAACTTCCTAACACTTAAATATGTACTCAATGTAAACAAATTTCTCTTCTTCAGAAACTCTTTTTCTTACCATCGTCAGGCAACGTTTTATATACTCTTTACTCCAACCATCAGCAGTTATTTTGCTGCCTAAATAACAAAATTCAGCTACTAATTTAAGTGTCTCGTTTCCTAATGTAAATCCCTCAGCATTTCCTGATTTAATTCGACTATATTCCATTATAATATATAAGAAACTATCAGCCTCGATTGCGGTAATGAAACCAACCTTTACCTAGGTTTCAGCCCAAGTAATTGAGCCTTCTTCAGAAGATAAACCTGATGCTGTAATATGTCTACGAACGCATGGTGTAGAAATAAGTTTTATTTCTAGACCATGCCTGCCCTCTTAGACATATTATAGAATCAGGTTTATTTTCTGAAGAAGGCTCAATTACTTGGGCTGAAATCTAGGTAAAGGTTGGTTTCATTACTGCAATCGGGGCTGCTAGTTTTTTATATATCAGATTATCGCGATTGCTGACTGGGCTGCAGTGTTGAAAGCACTAAAATATTCCATTATACTTGTTTTCCTTTTTTTATGTCCATCTTGTATCTTTCATTCAAAATGCTTTACATTCCGTTAAACTGCTATTTCAAGTTCTTTCCTGTCTCTGACAGGATTACAATGTTAGTAGCAACCCTCAAAGTTTTTATTTCTTCTCCTTAGTCTTTAATTCGTACTCCGATTTTTTTTTTTTTCGTTTTCTTTACTGCTTGCTCAAAGTATAGATTGAATAACATTGGCAATATCCAACCACCCTGTCTCACTCCCTTCTCAACCATTGCTTCCCTTTCATGCCCCTTGACTCTTGTAACTGCCATCTAGTTTCTGTACAAGTTGTAAATACCCTCTTGCTCCCTGTATTGTACTCTTGCTAACTTCAGAATTTCAAAGAGGGTATTCGACACTCTCAAAAGCTTTCTCTGAATGTACAAATGCTGTAAACGTAAGTTTACCTTACCTTAACCTATCTTCCCAGAGAAGTCGTAGGATTAGTGTCACATGTGCCTACATTTCTCCAGATTCCAAACTGGTCTTCCCTGAGGTCGGCTTCTACCAGTTCTTTGATTTTTTTTGTAGAGAATTCGTGTTACTATTTTGCAACCATGACTTATTAAACTGAGAGTTCGGTACTTTTCATACCTGTCAGCACTTGCTTTTCTTTTGGTACTGGAATTATTATATTCTTCTAGAAGTCTGGCGGTATTTCGCGTGTCTCATACATCTTGCACACCAGATGTAAGAGTTTTGTCACTGCTGGTTCTCCAAGGCTATCAGTAGTTTTGAAAGATTGTTATCTGCTACTGAGGCCTTGTTTCGACTTAGGTCTTTCAGTGCTCTTTCAAGTTCTCCTCACAGTATCCTATCTCCCACCTCCTTTTCATCTACGTCCTCTTCCATTTCTAGGTCGTTTCCCTTTTGTAAGACCCTCTATATACACATTCCACATTTCAGCTTTCCCTTCTTTGCTTAGGACTGGTTTTCTATCTGACCTCTTCACATTCCTACAGCTGCTTCTCTTCTCTCCAAAGGCCTCTTTAATTTTCCTATAGGTGATATCTATCTTCCCCTAATTATTTATTCTTCTGTGTCATTACATTTGTCCTCTAGCCCTCCCACCCATTTTTCACTTCCTCTCATTCTCATTTATTTATATTTGTATTTCCTTTCGCCTGCTTCATTTATTGCATTTTTGTATTTTCTCTTTTTATCAGTTAAATTCAGTATCTGCTGTCGTATCCAAGGATTTCAGCTGGACCTTGTCCTCTTACCTATTTGATCCTCTGCTGCCTTCATTATTTTATCTCACTCAGCTACATCTCACTCGTCTTCTACTGTATCCCTTTCAGCTGCTCTAGTCAATCGTTGCCTGTTGCTCCCTCAGAAGATCTTAACACCCTCTGGTCTTTCAACTTATCCAGGTCCCATCTCCGTAATTTCCTACTTTTTGGCAATTTCTTAACTTTTAATCAACAGTTCATAACAAATAAATTCTGGTCAGATTCCACATTGTCCCCAGAAATGTCTTAAAATTTAAGATCTGGTTCCAAAATGTCTATCTAATCATTATATAATCAATCTGAAAACTACCAGTATTTACAGGTCTCTTCCACATATACAAAATTCTTTCCTCATTCTTAATCCCAGTGTCAGCGACGTTTAAATTATGCTCTGTGGAAACTTCTAGCAGGTAGTTTCATCTTTCATTCCTCCCCCTTCCCCCCATCCATATTCGCCTATAATTTTTTCTTCTCTCCCTTTTTCTACTATCGAATTCCAGTCCCCCATCACCATTAAATTTTCGTCTCCCTTAATTATCTGATTGATTTCGTGTATCTCATGATACATTTCCTCAATCTCTTCATCATCTGTGGAGCACATTGGCATATAACTTGTAGTACTATGGTAGATGTGGGCTTTGTGTCAGTCTTGCCTATGATAACGCGTCTACTGTGTTGTTCGTAGTAGCTTAACTGCAGTTATATTTTCACAAATTGAATTTGCATATCACAGGTGTGGAAATATGTAGGGTACACTCTTTATTTCGCCATCTTTGGAATAATACTGGCGTCTTCTAACTATGACGCCACAATCCGAGATGGCTGACCCAGCATACTGGCGCAGTTTACCTCACTTCCTCCTGTTTTCAGGAAATTCAGATACTGGCAGAAAAATTCAAATTTTTTTCCTCTGTCTGTGAAGCATGGGAGTTGTAACTCTACCTAGTCTCATCAGTAACTGCTGGATGCAGAGAGAATACTTTCGTTGTTAGTCTATAAATAGAGAGTTGCTCCAGCTGGGGCAGCCAATAGTCCTGTGTCGGAAGGCGGGGTAAGAATAACAGGGCAGCAAACTATCACTGAAGTTCAGGGGAGTAGCCTCCTCCAATCTACAAGTGAACAGCTGCTGCTGGTGGTGGGGAGAGCATAAGGATGGGTAGTAATATTAGAACAGTGACACACAGTTCGAGTGCTGCAATTTAATTTCATGCTCTTGCCCCATATGGGCAGGGCAGGGCTGGCAGTGGCACAGTCCACCGCTCTTCAGCCGAGTGGCTTTACAAAAATATAAAAAAGGGGGATATAAAAACACAGTAAATGGAGGTAATTTAAGTTAAAATATACATTCACTGGGTGACAGTTAAAAAGTCGACATAAAGTTAAAAGAACGCAGCTGGAAATTCGTGGGGCACTTAAAATAAACTGGAGTCACACACATGTTAAAAGTTGGCCACAGTATAAGAACACACAGAGCGAGAGAGGCTGAAAAAACCACTGCAAACGACGGAGCACATGCAAAGACTACAAACCACTGGTAGGGACCTGCTGAAGGACTGGAGGCCTGAGAGGAGGGAAAAGTGCGGGGGAAGGTGTAGTGGGGGGGGGGGGGAGGAAGAGGAAGAAGGGCGGCAGGGGGCACACCAAGAGATAGGAGACAGGTGGGTGCAGAGATGAAGAGGGAAGACAGGGCAGGAGGGAGTGTAAAGACAAAGAAAGGGGGCATGGGAAAGGGAGGGGGTGTAGGAGGGAGGAAAACCGCTCAGGGAAAGGGAAGGGAAGGGAAGGGGAGGGGAGTGGAGCCGTGAGGAGTAGGGGGAAGGTGAGATTAGCGCGGGTAGGACGGGTATATGTCAGGGCGAAGCTCACCATCTGGGAGGGGCGTTGCGAAAGGAGGTGGGCGGTGCCAGTGCTGCTATGAATCGATGCCCCCTGTGTACAGGAGTCCTGTAGCATCAGCATTATGGGAATGAAGAAGTGGCCATTTTGGAATGAAACGCAGTTATAACTATTTACAAGCCGCAAGGCGCATCGTAGCTAACGTGGACACTGGATATACATTTTACGGTGTTTTTTCGTCTGTAGTGCTCATTATCTTACTTGAACACGACGTCTCAAGACGTAAAATCTGGCCAGTCAGTCCTATGTAGTCCAGCGTCATCTACTGTGTGTATTATGTACCTGAAGAGCCCGAGCCTTTCTTTGTACCTGCTGATCGACCCACCCCCAGGCCCAGCCCTGTCACTGTCCACGGACCTGCTCGCTAACTCCTAGCATGCAGTGAGACACGTAGACGGGACTTCGGCATAGAGTCCTAACTGCAATTCCACCCACGACGTACACTCTCCAGTATAAAAAATCAACTTTACCTAATCCCAGACCGGGATGTTGTCCTTACACATCAAATTTCTCAAACAAAATATAGATTCCTCTCTTTTGTGTATGTTATTATCGAAGACAGAAGAATACGCACACTTTGATTCTTCGTGTGAAAATCCAGTACAACAGTGTGGCATAGGCTACGTCAGTTGTTATCAGCTTAATATCTGGTACGTCCTACATTACAAGACTAAAATATGAAATTCATTTTTGGCTCATGGTGTACTTAGAGCATGCTCTGCCACTGTGACAGGATGCCTCCTTACTGTTGAACTCTCTTAAGGTGATACGCAGACTATTACTTGGCATCTCCCAGGGAGTGGGGGGGGGGGGGGGGCTGCGGGGAGTGGGAAGTGAGCACTGGGTGCTGAGGGGAGAGGCGGGGTGAGGAGGGGAACAAGCCCCGCCTTCATGTACTGGAAGCGCGCAGTGCAGGCGACACAAACGTGTTCCTTAAACTACCACAAAAGCAGCTGTGTGTCAGACAAGAGTTTATCGTCAGTTACATAGTTCGCGCTATCGAAATTGACATATTAAATAAAGACATTAACGTCCTACGTTTTCAGTTACCTTATCAAAATAAATGCTGAATTAGAAGTAGGTAAAAGAACAATTTACGACACTAGGAATGGAAGATACTAACTTACAGTTTATTTTTTAAATTTTGAGGATGCCACACATTTCAGCAAAGCTATAACAACATTCAACACAAATGTATAATAAAACAAGAATGTAACAGGGCAACTTTGCCGAAGCTTCTGGTAATTCCGTTGCACTAACAACTTCACTTTCACACGCAATCGTTTTCTCTGATTCGTCACTGGTATCTGAAGTGCCGACGTCGACAATGAGGTTGTCAATGCCTATTTCCATCACACTGTCATGCCTCCAGTGCTCCTGCTCAAGTGTTGTACCTTTTTGCAGTAACCTTCCTCAGTAACAGCCTGAAAACAAGCGCTTGCAAGAGGCAACAGATTTTCAGATGACGTGTGACATGCATTGTTGCTCTCCCGAAAGAGTCGAATTGCATTCGAATATTTTCAGAAACAGGTTAAAATGTCTTTAATATAAGCATCTATCTTTCTGCTGGCTCTATCAGTAAAAGAGTACACAGATTAATTACAACCAAATGTGGAGCTATTTAAAAATATTGTCTAATATGATAATAACTGAAACTAATCTCTTTTTGCCATGAGTTCCTGCGGATACGTGATTCCTGGCAAATTATATTACTCCGTATATTACGTAGACTATGAGGGAAGACTGCCAAATCGGGTGTAGCAGTGATTTTTGTTTTGTTTCATCATCGCAGCACTTGACTACATATTCATCATCATTTTACGACAAGCGCTCCTTATAACCGGATTCTTTTACCGAACTGGAGTCGACGGTAACTCCTGCGATGGGCCAGCAACCGGATCATCACTCATTTTCGAAAGGGTGAAAACACAGCTACTACACACTGGCAGCAACAGCACAGCTAAGCGACCGACAAAGCAGGCAACAGAGCAGACACGACGAGTGCAGTCTACGCCGTACAGCCAGTAGTTTCCGATCCGGTGCTGGGGGGGGGGGGGGGGGGGGTCCGGGGCCGGCACGCCCAGTCACACAGTTCCCGTACAGTAGCCAAATGCCTCGTCACCTACCAAGTCCCTTCACGTAGCCAAACAGCAGCACAGAGGAGTTGTAAGTATCAGGTTAATACTACATATCACTTCATAAATTCGGTTAACATCGATAATTTTATTACGATGGCTATCGCTCGCAGTGTAGGTAGGAGATTGAAACTTCGTTAAAAGATCTCCCAGTACCAAAAAAACGCCTGATTATCGCTGCAACTCGCGAATCTTACCCGTGGTACTCTCGCCCTCGTTTCCATTCTCCCAGCAGCAGGTCACTGATATCAGATTGATTGAATAATTAATTAAATTGATCCTGAGAATCTCTTTGAAGGTTAGGCTCGTTCACGTAGAGGGGGAGAAGCTGTGGCAAACTGACATATACAGGGTGCGTCAAAAAAATGTATACACACTTTGAAGCGTCATATAAAATTTATTTCCCATTCTTCAATGTTAAATTTCTGGAAATTGAAAGCTTAAAGTCAAATTGGAAAAATAAATGTACTTTGAAAATGTGATTAATGTTGAAACATGTGGCCTTCAGCATCAATACATTTCTGAGTATGAGTCACCACTGATTCTCTACATTGTACCAAAGTGTCCAATGAGATTTCTGCACACACCGCCTGAATCTCATTCCAAAGTGTGTCCAGGTTACGTGGTTTACGTTTGTACACCTCATCTTTTACTGTGCCCCATAAGAAGAAATCCAGCGGCATGAGGTCTGGAGAGCGTGCAGGAAACTCGATTGGTCCCCTGCGTCCTATCCACTGGCCTGGCACATTGTCATCCAGGAATGCTCGTACGTCCCCTATGATAGTGCGGCGGGGCGCCATCTTGTTGGAAATAAAACTCATCATTACCGTATAATGCACGAATGGCAGGGAATATGGAGTCAGCAAGCATTGTTAGGTACGTTTCTCCAGTAACAGTACCTTCAAAGCGGAAAGGCCCAATGAGTCCCTTTGCAGACAAGCCACATCGCACATTTACACCAGGCAAATTCACAGCCTTTTCAACTGTAATGTGAGGATTATCTTCAGCCCAGTACACACAATTGCGCCTATTGACAGTTCCATTGAGTTTGAATTGGGCTTCATCCGACCAAATTATGCTACCCATAAAGCCCGGTTCACGTCTCACCATCTCCTGAACCCATTCACAAAATTCTAACCTTCGATCTGCATCGTCGTCACTTAGCTGTTGCACCAGCCTTGGAATGTACACATGAAACTTGCCTTTCTTCAGAATGCGTAGCACACTATTAGCACTTACATTACTCTCACGTGCCGCTTGCCTTGAAGAGTTTTGAGGCGAACGTTGAAACAGTTCCAAGACCGCAGTTGTGGAATCATCACTTGTAGCTGTACGAGGTCGCCCTCATCGACCTTTATGCACATCACACACTGTTCCATGAATTTGTCTCGTAGACGTGTAATTGTTGACCTTGAAAGTGGTTCTGTACCATACTCACTTCTCCACTGTCTTAGAACCGTAGCTACATTCTCAAACTTCCAGTACCACTTAATTATCTGCTTCCGCGCTTCAAAGCTCAAACGCACGTCCGCCATGTTGCAGTTACTGCCTTGCCACTGCCTTGCCTCTGTTGCCATCTGTTGAAGAAACATAACATTACTTTCTCACAGATATTTAACGTTGTAGAACGGGAAATAAACTGTCTATGACAGTTCAAAGTATGTATACATTTTTTTTTACGCACCCTGTGTATCGAGGGTGACGGTTAAGTACGACATTCTGTCTCGGAATTTCCGTCTCTGACAGCAGCAGTGTTAGTGCGTCGTTACTCATTGTGCTTGGTGTTCCTACGTTGAAATTAATAGTTCGAGAGCCGTCACAGAGCGTATTCCTAAGGCATCAAAATGTCATACACATACGTGGTCTGCAGGAAGCAGCATGTGCTGGAGTGGAGCGATAGCAGATCAGCGGTATTGTCTTCACAAAATAGTGGGACCATTGAGATGCAGCTGTGCTGTTTGTGATTTCGGTCACTCAGCCATTCTAAGATCAACGAAAGTTCAGTGTAAGGCAGTGTACCTACCACAACAGGTTTTGGATGCAATAAATGTAGAATTCAAAGCATACAAAGACAGTCATTTGCAAAATACTGTCGCACGGTCTCCAAACATAAGTCAGTGCTTTTTAAATATAGTGACACATAGAACCCCTCCTGAGATCGAAATATAATTTTCTTAGGAAGAAAAAAATACCCAGTAATCCAGAGGTGGGCGCATGTAACGTAGGTCCCAACCGACTCTCGAGGCTATTTAAGTACAGTGATGTTGTATTTGGTATACTATTCCATAATTATCAAATGTTCTATTAAAACTACAGTCTTTCGTGGCATATACATCCCATGCTGATTTCTGCAATGTGATTCCTTCCGTGTCTAGCATTTAGACAGGATCAAACTCGAACAGTCCATTTCCACACTTATAAATCGGAGATATCGCTCCTTAGCACAAGGGATGTCTGAGAGTATTGGGGAGATTGTCGGTGATTCCAAGTGTTTCTTTTTTACAATACTTGCAACCTGTGCAGAATGGAGAGACTCCCATAATCACGTCTTGAACCACCATCATTATGCAGTTCTATGTGTGGTGTGTATGAGATTAGGTCAGCTCGCCCAAATATAGAACGTAGGATGTGAGTTTGCCACTTTTCAAAGGTTGATCTTTTGCTATTAAGTAGCGTCCTGCCAAACTGAGCGAAGCTGAATTCTTTTATACCGGTGATGGAGATGAATCCATGTGTTTCCATAGTGGTGGAAGGTTGCAGTATTGGGATGAAACGAATAACCCATGGGTTGAAGATACTATATAGTTTCCCAGGTTCTTGTTTGTGCTTCTTTAGAGGTGCAAGGATTTTGTGGGTGATATTTGTCAGATCAGAAATGCAAAAATTACTGCGAAGGTTGTAGTTAATATTAAAACTCCCTCAAATCTTCTGAAAGTAGTATCAGAACACTGCGTGACTGTAAGAGCTTCTGACAGTGCTCATCTACACTCCTGGAAATGGAAAAAAGAACACATTGACACCGGTGTGTCAGACCCACCATACTTGCTCCGGACACTGCGAGAGGGCTGTACAAGCAATGATCACACGCACGGCACAGCGGACACACCAGGAACCGCGGTGTTGGCCGTCGAATGGCGCTAGCTGCGCAGCATTTGTGCACCGCCGCCGTCAGTGTCAGCCAGTTTGCCGTGGCATATGGAGCTCCATCGCAGTCTTTAACACTGGTAGCATGCCGCGACAGCGTGGACGTGAACCGTATGTGCAGTTGACGGACTTTGAGCGAGGGCGTATAGTGGGCATGCGGGAGGCCGGGTGGACGTACCGCCGAATTGCTCAACACGTGGGGCGTGAGGTCTCCACAGTACATCGATGTTGTCGCCAGTGGTCGGCGGAAGGTGCACGTGCCCGTCGACCTGGGACCGGACCGCAGCGACGCACGGATGCACGCCAAGACCGTAGGATCCTACGCAGTGCCGTAGGGGACCGCACCGCCTCTTCCCAGCAAATTAGGGACACTGTTGCTCCTGGGGTATCGGCGAGGACCATTCGCAACCGTCTTCATGAAGCTGGGCTACGGTCCCGCACACCGTTAGGCCGTCTTCCGCTCACGCCCCAACATCGTGCAGCCCGCCTCCAGTGGTGTCGCGACAGGCGTGAATGGAGGGACGAATGGAGACGTGTCGTTTTCAGCGATGAGAGTCGCTTCTGCCTTGGTGCCAATGATGGTCGTATGCGTGTTTGGCGCCGTGCAGGTGAGCGCCACAATCAGGACTGCATACGACCGAGGCACACAGGGCCAACACCCGACATCATGGTGTGGGGAGCGATCTCCTACACTGGCCGTACACCACTGGTGATCGTCGAGGGGACACTGAATAGTGCACGGTACATCCAAACCGTCATCGAACCCATCGTTCTACCATTCCTAGACCGGCAAGGGAACTTGCTGTTCCAACAGGACAATGCACGTCCGCATGTATCCCGTGCCACCCAACGTGCTCTAGAAGGTGTAAGTCAACTACCCTGGCCAGCAAGATCTCCGGATCTGTCCCCCATTGAGCATGTTTAGGACTGGATGAAGCGTCGTCTCACGCGGTCTGCACGTCCAGCACGAACGCTGGTCCAACTGAGGCGCCAGGTGGAAATGGCATGGCAAGCCGTTCCACAGGACTACATCCAGCATCTCTACGATCGTCTCCATGGGAGAATAGCAGCCTGCATTGCTGCGAAAGGTGTATATACACTGTACTAGTGCCGACATTGTGCATGCTCTGTTGCCTGTGTCTATGTGCCTGTGGTTCTGTCAGTGTGATCATGTGATGTATCTGACCCCAGGAATGTGTCAATAAAGTTTCCCCTTCCTGGGACAATGAATTCACGGTGTTCTTATTTCAATTTCCCGGAGTGTATATAAAATCTGCTTCCGGGGATAATTGGCAGTGCTATTCTTTCCCTGCAGACATATTGCTGCCTGGATTAAATGGGGACCCACCTTTTCCTCGTATGCTATGTGTCACCCACAGTAAGAGCATTTTTTGACAAAGAAACGATGTTGTTAGAGATACTATTATTTTATGATGTACTTTTTATACTTTGCTAATACATATTGTGAAGACTAAAACATTATCGTTAAAATATGTTCTTTTATGTTTTTTCGTACATTAGTCACACTTAGGTCTGCTCTTAATATTATTACACTGTGACTCATGTTGAAGAATCGTAATTTTTTTAGTATTGTAACAAGGAATTCACATGCAGTACCACCGTACTCTCGTCGAATGCAATCTTCCGCAGGCTTAAAAGAACATGTCGCTTCATCCCACATTAGAGTACTATTGTTATGATCTGTGCTACAAGTTCCATGTAGTCTGGTAATAACTGCTTTGCGCCATGTACGTCCCGGGATGTATTGCAGGGAGAAAAAGAAAATCTGAGTGCTGCCTATGGCTATGCATCATATTGCTATAAGACATTACACAGCACATATAATGGCAATTGCCAGATGAAGGTGCTTGGTTTCTTAATGTATGCTGGATGGAAGGATGATGTTATATATTAGTACTTTGATAGGAGGAAGTGTATGCACACAAGAGACAATATACCATACTTCATAGTTAGAAGTTTGGTGTATTTAAGGAGAAAGTGGCATGGATACAACGAGAATATAAAAAATCCATCTAAATCAGAGCTGGTTGATATTGGTTGTAGACCATCAGCCTGTACTATTGCAGTGACCTTCTACAGGTGAGTACTTGTTTATGGATTCGGATAATCAAAATGGATATATGCGACTATATGAAGATTGGGAGAAATGTTTACATCTTCCTTCGCAGAAAAGAATCGGTTTTTAATCTTTGAGTTATAACTAAGGAAAAATATATCAGTATGGGAGGTATTTGGTGTGAAACACTTGATAATTGTGAAAGGCTGTACCACACTTAACATCACTGTACTTAAATAGCCCTGAGAGTCATTTGGGACTTGTGTTACACACATCTCATTCCATTGCACCACTGGAGTACTGGATATTTTTTTCTTCCTAAGAAAATTGCATTTCGAAATCAGGACGGGTTCTGTATGGACGCATATGGCACATAAGACTGTAGTTTTAATTTAACATTTGTTAATGGTGAGAAGGAGTACCAGACACAGCACTGATGTACGTAAGTAACATTGACTTACATTTGGAGACTATGTGATAGTATTTTCCAAAACCGTTTACGTATCCTTGGAATTCTACTTTTATTGCGTCCAAACCCTGTTGGGGTAGGTGTACTACTTTACATTCAACTTCCGTTGATAGTATAATGATTGACCGACCCAAACCACAAACAACAAATCTCCATCTCCGTGCTCCTGTTATCTTCTTCTTGTTGTTGTGGCCTTCAGTCCAGGGACTGGTTTGATGCTGCTCTCCGTGGTACTCTATCCTGTGCAATGTTCTTCATCTCCCAGTACCTACTGCAGCCCACATCCTTCTGCATCTGTTTAGTGTATTCATCTCTTGGTCTTCCTCTACGATTTTTACCCTCCACGCTGCCCTCCAATACTAAATTTGTGATCCCTTGATGCCCCAGAATATGCCCTACCAACCGATCCCTTTGTCTAGTCGTGCCACAAATTTCTCTTCTCTCCAATTCTATTAAATACCTCCTCATTAGTTATGTGATCTACCCATCTAATCTTCAGCATTCTTCTGTAGCACCACATTTCGAAAGCGTCTATTCTCTTCTTGTCCAACTATTTATCGTCCACGTTTCACTTCCATACATGGCTACACTCTATACAAATACTTTCAGAAACGACTTCCTGACACTTAAATGTATACTCGATGTTAATAAATTTCTCTTCTTCAGAAACGATTTCCTTGCCAGTGCCAGTCTACATATTATATCCTCTCTACTTCGACCATCATCAGTTATTTTGCTCCCCAAATAGGAAAACACCTTTACTACCTTAAGTGTCTCATTTCCTAATCTAATTCCCGCAGTATCACCCTATTTAATTCTACTACATTCCATTATCCTCGTTTTGCTTTTGTTGATGTTCATCTTATATCTTCCTTTCAAGACACTGTCCATTCCGTTCAACTGCACTTCCATGTCCTTTGCTGTCTCTGGCAGAATTACAATGTCATCGGTGAACCTCACAGTTATTATTTCTTCTCCATAGATTTTAATTCCAACTCCGAATTTTTCTTTTGTTTCCTTTACTGCTTGCTCAATATACAGATTGAATAACATCGAGGATAGGCTACAACCCTGTCTCATTCCCTTCCCAACCACTGCTTCCCTTTCATACCCCTCGACTCTTATAACTGCCATCTGGTTTCTGTACAAATCGTAAATAGCCTTTCGCTCCCTGTATTTTATCCCTGCCACCTTCAGAATTTGAAAGAGAGTATTCCAGTCAACATTGTCAAAAGCTTTCTCTAAGTCTACAAATGCTAGAAACGTAGGTTTGCCTTTCCTTAATCTATTTTCTAAGATAAGTAGTAGGGTCAGTATTGCCTCACGTGTTCCATCATTTCTACGGAATCCAAACTGATGTTCCCTGAGGTCGGCTTCTACTAGTTTTTCCATTCGTCTGTAAAGAATCCGTGTTAGTATTCGTGGCTTACTAAACTGATAGTTCGATAATTTTCATATCTGTCAACACCTACTTTCTTTGGGATTGAAATTATTACATTCCTCGTTAAGTCTGAGGGTATTTCGCCTGTCTCATACATCTTGCTCACCAGAGAGTTTTGTTAGGCCTGGTTCTCCCAAGGCTGTCAGTAGTTCTAATGGAATGTTATCTACTCTCAGGGCCTTGTTTCGTCTTAGGTCTCTCAGTGCTCTGTCAAACTCTTCATGCAGTATCATATCTCCTATTTCATCTTCATCTACATTCTCTTCCATTTCTGTAATATTGTCCTCAAGAACATCGTCCTTGTATAGACCCTCTATATACTCCTTCCACCTTTCTGCTTTCCCTTGCTTAGAACTGGATTTCCATCTGAGCTCTTTATATTCATGCAATTGGTTCGCTTTTCTCTAATGGTCTCTTTAACTTTCCTATAGGCAGTATCTATCTTACACCTGGTGATATGTGCCTCTACATCCTTACATTTGCCCTCTAGCCATCCCTGCTTAGCCATTTTGCACTTCCTGTCGATCTCATTTTTGAGACGTTTGTATTCCTTTTTGCCTGCTTCATTTACTGCATTTTTATATTTTCTCCTTTCATCAATTAAATTCAATATCTCTTCTGTTACCCAATGATTTCTGTTAGCCCTCGTCTTTTTACTTACTTGATCCTCTGCTACCTCCACTATTTCATCTCTCAAAGCTACCCATTCTTCTTCTACTGTTTTTCTTTCCACCATTCTTGTCAATCGTTCCGTAATGCTCTCCCTAAAGCTCTCTACATCCTTTGGTTCTTTCAGTTTATCCAAGTCCCTTCTTCTTAAATTCCCACCTTTTTGCAGTTTCTTCAGTTTCAATCTGCAGTTCATAACCAATAGATTGTAGTCAGAGTCCAAATCTTCTCCTGGAAATGTCTTACAATTTAAAACCTGGTTCCTGAGTCTCTGTCTTACCATTATATAATCTATCTGATACCTTCTAGTGTCTCCAGGCTTCTTCCATGTAAACAATCTTCTTTCATGATTCTTGAACCAAGTGTTAGCTCTGATTAAGTTATGCTCTGTGCAAAATTCTACCAGGCGGCTTCCTCTTTCATTTCTCTCCCCCAATCCATATTCACCCACTATGTTTCCTTCTCTCCCTTTTCCTACTCTAGAATTCCAGTCACCCATGACTATTAAATTTCCGTCTCCTTTCACTATCTGAATAATTTATTTTATCTCATCATACATTTCATCAATTTCATCGTCATCTGCGGAGCTAGTTGTCATATAAACTTGTACTACTGTGGTAGCCGTGGGCTTCGTATCTATCTTGACCACAATAATGCATTCACTATGCAGTTTGTAGTAGCTTACCCGCACTCCTATTTTCCTATTCATTATTAAACCTACTCCTGCATTACCCCTATTTGATTTTGTATTTATAACCCTGTATTCACCTGACCAGAAGTCTTGTTCCTCCTGCCACCGAACTTCACTAATTCCCACTATATCTAACGTTAACATATTCATTTCCCCGTTTAAATTTTCTAAACAACCGCCCGATTAAGGGATCTGACATTTCACGCTCCGATCCGTGGAACGCCAGTTTTCTTTCTCCTGATAACAACGTCCTCCTGAGATCCAAATGGGGGACTGTTTTATCTCCGGAATATTTTACCCAAGAGGACGCCATCATCATTTAACCATACAGTAAAGCTGCATGCCCTCAGGAAAAATTACGGCTGTAGTTTCCCCTTGCTTTCAGCCGTTCGCAGTACCAGCACAGCAAGGCTGTTTTGGTTAGTGTTAGAAGGCCAGATCAGTCAATCATCCAGACTGTTGCCCTCGCAACTATTGAAAAGGCTGCTTCCCCTCTTCAGGAACCACACGTTTGTCTGGCCTCTCAACAGATACCCCTGCGTTGTGGTTGCACCTACGGTACAGCCATCTGTATCGCTGAGGCACGCAAGCCTCCCCACCAACGGCAAGGTCCACGCTTCATGTTATCTTAAGGAAGAAAATATCACAGAACCACTCTTGCTCCACTCCAGCATATACTGCTTCCTGCAGACCACGTATGTCCATGACACTTCGATGCTGTAGGAATTCATTCTGCGATGACTCTAGAGCTTTTAACTTTAACGTAGCAACACCAAGCACAATGAGGAATGATACACTAACACTGCTGCTGTCAGAGACGGGTATGCCGAGACAAAAAGTGTCGTACTTAACGATCAGCTGTTCCTCGATATACACTGAAGATCCAAAGAAGCTGGTACACCTGCCTAATATCGTGTAAGGCTCCCTCAAGTACGCTGAAGTGCCGCAGCACGACTTGAGATGGACTCGACTAATGTCTAAAGTAGTGCTGGAGGGAACTGGCAGCATGAATCCTGCAGGGTTGTCCATAAATCCGTAAGAGTATGAGGGATTTGAGATGTCTTCTGAACATGACGTTGCAAGGCATCCCAGATATGCTCAATAATGTTCACGTCTGGGGAGTTTAGTGGCCAGCAGAAGTGTTTAAGATGAGAAGAGTGTCCCTGGAGCCACTCTGTAACTGTCCTGGACATGTGGGGCGTCGCATTTTCCTGCTGGAATTGCCCAAGTCAGTCGGGATGCGCAGTGGATATGAATGGATGCAGGTGATTAGACAAGATGCTTATGTACGTGTCACCTGTCAGAGTCATATCTAGACGTGTCAGGGGCTCCATATCACTCCAACTGCAAATGCCCTACACCATTACAGAGCTTCTACCAGCTTGAACAGACCCCTGCTGACATGCAGGGGCCATGGATTCAGGAGAGTGTCTCCATACTCGTACACGTCCATCCACTCGATATAATTTGAATCGAGGCTGGTCCGACCAGGCAACAAGTTTCCAGTCATCGACAGTCCAATGTCGGTGTTGACGGGCCCAGGCGAAGCGTAAAGCTTTGTGTTGTGCAATCATCAAGGGTTCGTGAGTGGGCCTTCAGCTCCGAAAGCCGATATTGATGATGTTTCGTTGAATGGTTCACACGCTGACATTTGTTGATGGCTCAGCATTGAAATCTGCAGCAGTTTGCGGAAGGGTCGCACTTCTGTCACGTTGAACGATTCTCTGCAGTTGTCGTGGGTCACGTTTTTGCAGGATCTTTTTCCGGCCGCAGGGATGTCGGAGATTTAATGTTGTACCAGATTCCTGATATTCAGAGTACGCTCGTGAAATGGTCATACGGGAAAACCCCCACTTCATCAGAGATACTGTGTCCCATCGCTCGTGCGCCGACGTACAATCTCACTAAATTCTTGAGAACCTGCCATTGTAGCAGCAGTAACCGATCTAACAACTGCGCCATATACTTGTCTTACATTGACGTTGCCGACCTCGGCGCCGCATTCTGCCTGTTTACATATCTCTGTATTTGAATACGCATGCCTATACAAGTTTCTTTGGTGCTTCAGTGTATGTGCCAGTCTGCCGCACAGCTTCTCCCAACACTATTTGAAGGAGACTCATCTTCGTACCTCACCGTACATTCTCAACTTCCACTATAACTTTGAAGTCATTGTCAGCTGCTATGCTGACATTTACATGCATAAACCCATTTGTGGTTAGATGATACATATTGATGAACAGTAACATCGACTTGACATCTGAGCACTACATAGTCACTGTCCACCAATCGTGTGAGCCCACACCTGTTCTTGTTACATGGCTGATCCACGAAGCAAAAGCGTCATGTGGATGCTGCTAGGCATACTCCAGTCGTATATGTTTGTCGGAGGAGACCAGACAGCGAGGTCATCGGTCTCATTGGATTAGGGAAGGACGGGGAAGGAAGTCGGCCGTGCTCTTTCAAAGGAACCATCCTGCCATTTGCGTAGAGTGATTTACGGAAAACCTAAACGAGGATGGCCGGACGCGGGATTGAACCGCCATCCTCCCGAATGCGAATCCAGTACGCTACCCACTGCACCACCTGGCTCGGTCGCATAAGGGTGGATTAGGGTCTCTACGGAAGTATGTAGATAGTGTTTTTTTTTTTTTACTCAATCAGCACATGAGATTGGGATGGGAGGACAGTCGATACCACTGGTGCGATGTGTCCTCCATCATGCACTGCACAGTGGCTTTCTGCGTATTTGTGTTATATGTAGGCAGGAGGGAAGACCTATGGTGAGCCTGTTACTTGACCTGAACATAACTAAATGTACTGCACATTAGTAGGGCTAGAAATCCCTTAATTTCTCATCGGAAGTGTTCGCCACAGTGAAATGCTTAGCAGTAAGCATCTGGAGCGAGCTGAAGTAGATTGGACATTTTGGGGGCAGATTCATTTGCTGGAATCTTAATGGAGGAACCAAAACACTGAAGACTGACAGGTCAGTGAGCTAAAGCAGAAGAATGTGTCAGGCTACAATTCATTTGTATGGGTTTTTCGAAGGGTGTAATCCACCCAGTGAGAAGTGACAGTACACAAGGCGAATGGCCGTAATTCCTGTCGGCATGTCAGCTGGAGGCTGTGGCACTACAATTCTGATCGAAATGTAAGAGGCATTAAGGTGACTGCTGTTCATGGAGGAAACTCTGGCATTGATTTGTTCTGGTTTCTACTCGTAGGTTATTTAGCTCTCTATGTACAATAGTTGGGTAAGTATGTAGATACTGGGTTTGTTTCTAAATAAATAACTACATTACACACAGTGTGCGATTTGTAGGGGGGGATGGGGGGATTTCCCCCCCTCTGCACCAGACCATCCCCTTCTCTGGTTTTAGTTTATGCATCCCAACCTGGGATGTTTATTTCCCACTCACTGTAGTAAAACTTTCCATATAATTTAAATTTGTGGAGCCGAACACTGAAAGTTTTTAATAAGTCTTACTGTTAATACTATTAATATGTTTCAGTTTTCTATCATCAGAATAAGTACAGCTTTTCACAAATGTGCCCCTACTTTTTGAATTCCCCTTGTACACCTGCATGTAGACGATTTTGTAAATAAGCTTTACCTATAATGTACTTTTAAAGATATAACAAGGGATGGCTTTTCTGGTAGTGCATACGCGTGAATAGTGAGTTTCGGCATTAACATCTATTTATAAATAGCTGTTTAGCCATGCGCAACGCCACAGTCCAAGCTAGTAACATATATAATTCTACTAACCCCCTAAGACATCCCCCCCCCCTCCCCACTGGTAAAAGCACAAATCGCACCCTGATTACACATATGTGTACTATTATGTAGATAAACTCTGTTCTTGATGGAATATGGCACAATGTTTGGTTCACTGCCGAAGAGCTAGTGGCGGGGGGCGGGGGGGAAAGGGGGCTGAACAATGCTATGATTAAACCCCGAATCTTTCTCTACTCTTGCAGCAGCTCTGAACTGTGCGTGGAGATGTGAGGCTGTCGCACCAACATAAATGATTCAGTGGGTAGTGTGCGTGTTGGAAGCTCTGTGACACTGTCAGAATTGTGTTATGCTGTCAACGAAGACTCTAATGCCGACATGCCCTCGCATATGTAGCGTGATGATAAAGGAAATTAGGACACATACAGAGACATGTTCACAGACAACCATTCGATATTGATCAGTTCCAGATGTAACAGATTTTCTTTGTGCCATCCTTTTATAGTAAAGGTGCAGTGGTAAGTCGTCCTTGGCCATTAAAAAAAAACTTATATCTGGTCAAGCGACCACAGAGGAGATTAGGGTGTAATGAGGCACACAAACATTCATTTTTAGTCTATCATTATGCGTGTGACACGAAAAGAAACGAAGAAATCGGTAATACTGCTATGACATAATCCATGTCGTGCAGTGGTTTGCGGAAAAAGTATTTATATGTAGGTTCTTCTCTATATCAAAGTAGAGACACTGGTAAGGTACAGCAGTTTTTAGAGGAAGGACATTTGGTGGGAGTTGGTACTGAATGTAGATAAATGTAAGCATTGGGGCTAGGCTGGTACCACCCCAAAGTACTGTTATCCAAGATAGCGGCGATGACTTCATCCAAGATGGTTGCTGTGATGTGAATCAAGATGGCGGATAATGGTGGAAAGTTTGAATTTTCGCAGAAAAGTGCCACACCTCCCTCTTCAAGCAAAATGACGCGAAGTTCAAATTCCAACATGATAATGCATCACACCCCAGTTATCTCAACTAAGCAAAGAAAATGGCGGGAAAAAAGGACTTATCTTTATTATTTAACCAATTTCAAGCAGGTGTGTTCTGCACTGGGTCTGGACTCCAACTGGCTTAGTTCATATCGGTGCCACCAGAGGGTGCTCTCCTGATGTCAGCAGATGACGCAAGTACCGTCATTCAAGATGGCTGCACCCGATGTATCCACCATGAGCTCCACAGCCCAACTGGCTTAGTTCATATCACTGCCACCAGAGGACGCCACCGTCACATCAGGTGATGACACAAGTACCAGTATTCTAGATGGCCCTATACAGTGTGTTCACCGCGAGCTCCAGTATTCAACTGGCTTAGTTCATATTGTGGCCACCAGAGGATGCTACCGTGATGTCGGTTGATGACACAAGATCGACCACTCTCTCTCACGTCGCGCCACCTGCCCGCAGGTGTCCAACCGCTTACGTCAAACACCCTCGACCGACACCTCCATACATGCGCCGCACATAGTCTTCTGTAAATATGCTAACAAAACTAACACCCACATTGCGCATCTAACCTACACTACTGGCCATTAAAATTGCACACCAAGAAGAAATGCAAATGATAAACGGGTATTCATTGGACAAATATATTATACTAGAACTGACATGTGATTACATTTTCACGCAATTTGTGTGCATACATCCTGAGAAATCAGTACCCAGAACAACCACCTCTGGCTATAATAACGGCCTTGATACGCCTGGGAATTGAGTCAAACAGAGCTTGGTGGCCTGTACAGGTACAGTTGCCCATGCAGCTTCAACACGATACCACAGTTCATC
Source organism: Schistocerca nitens (assembly GCF_023898315.1). Taxonomy (NCBI): domain Eukaryota; kingdom Metazoa; phylum Arthropoda; class Insecta; order Orthoptera; family Acrididae; genus Schistocerca; species Schistocerca nitens. Next base: position 21,238,284 of record NC_064618.1, on the reverse strand, counting down.
AGGAGTAGTGACTGGCGTATTGTGACGAGCCAGTTGCTCGGCAACCATTGACCAGACGTTTTCAATTGGTGAGAGATCTGGAGAATGTGCTGGCCAGGGCAGCAGTCAAACATTTTCTGTATCCAGAAAGACCCATACAGGACCTGCAACATGCGGTCGTGCATTATACTGCTGAAACGCAGGGTTTCGCAAGGATCGAATGAAGGGTAGAGCCACGGGTCGTAACACATCTGAAATGTAACGTCCACTGTTCAGAGGGCCGTCAATGCAAACAAGAGGTGACCGAGGCGTGTAACCAATGACACCCCATACCATCACGCTGGGTGATACGACAGTATGGTGATGACGAATACACACTTCCAATGTGTGTTCACCGCGATGTCGCCAAACACGGATGCGACCATCATGATGCTGTAAGCAGAACCTGGATTCATCCGAAAAAAATGACGTTTTGCCATTCGTACACCCAGGTTCGTCGTTGAGTACACCATCGCAGGCGCTCCTGTCTATGGTGCAGCGTCAAGGATAACCGCAGCCATGGTCTCCGAGCTGATAGTCCATGCTGCTGCAAACGTCGTCGAACTGTTCGTGCAGATGGTTGTTGTCTTGCAAACGTCCCCATCTCTTGACTCAGGGATCGAGACGTGGCTGCACGATCCGTTATAGACATGCGGATAAGATGCCTTTCATTTCGACTGCTAGTGATACGAGGCCGTTGGGAACCAGCACGGCGTTCCGTATTAACCTCCTGAACCCACCGATTCCATATTCTGCTAACAGTCATTGGATCTCGACCAACGCGAGCAGCAATGTCGCGATACGATAAACCGCAATCGCGATAGGCTACAATCCGACCTTTATCAAAATCGGAAACATGATGGTACGCATTGCTTCTTCTTACAGGAGGCATAACAACGTTTCACCAGGCAACGCCGGTCAACTGCTGTTGGTGTATGATAAATCGGTTGGAAACTTTCCTGATGTCAGCACGTTGTAGGTGTCGCCACCGACGTCAACCTTGTGTGAATGCTCTGAAAAGCTAATCATTTGCATATCACAGCATCTTTTTCCTGTTGGTTAAATTATGCGTCTGTAGCATGTCATCTTCATGGTGTAGCAATTTTAATGGCCAGTAGTGTATCAGTTACCTAAGTACCTAATGCCATTTCAATTTTAATCATATTCAATAAGTCAATTTAAAATTTCAATATTCAATTCACCAATGTCACACCCACCTGGACTTGGAATCAAATAGTTAAAGTCACCACCACGATCCTCAACCAAGCACCACGCCCCATTACCGACCCATGTTGATGTGCTGACGTGTACTAATCTACACTAATGTGCACTAACCTGTACTAACGTGCACAGCACATGACTTCATCCAAGATGGTGGGGCGAAATGACTGGAAAACAGATTTGAACACAAGTCTTTATTTGCAGGCCGTGTCTCTACCACAAGGTTTACTGTCCAACTGACATAGTACACATTACTGCAATCAGATCGTACTGTCATCCATCCTACGATCTAATCCCAGATGGTGGTCTGTAGGGGCGAGAATTATGCTAAAATTACTCAGGCTGCGCTTCATTGCTGGGGAGAGTAAGGAAGGAGTCCACTCTATTTACCTTCGAACTTTTTATTTAGAGATCTAATATACTTATCACACTGAGGCAAAACACTCTCCATCTTATACTTGCACTCACAATACACAGTCTGCAGACACGCAAACAACTCCTAACTTACGCCAATAATTTCATTACAGACATTCACACTCCTCCTAAATAATTCAGCACAATTATGTCTATACATGCTGAGTACTCGTACACTGTCCAAATAACTCATTCCACAGCCTACACACCTGCTCGCAGAGTAATTCAACACCTGCAAGCACCCTCCGCCAACCCCTCTCCAGTAGAGTGCACAGACAGCCCCAACGACGTGGCGCAGCTGTCAACTGTCGAGCCACGCACAGGCGCCCACCCACGTCCCGCAAGCGGCCACATCCCATTCATACTTCATTTCTGAGAAATTCCTATCCAAATACGTGTTCACCTAGACGCACTGAACTTTGAAAGTGATTCGGCTAAGGAACGTGGTTTAAATAAAAACCCATTTACAACATAACGAAAGTAGAAGACTTTTACGGCACTGGTGCAGGTCTCCAAACTGATGTCTGAAAGCGAATGACAACCCATACATTTAGACTCGTCTCTGACAAAGGTGGAATAGCTGACGACTATGTCGACTTTCAAAGTTCAGTGAGTTTATCCTGAGGTTGCATCGTTGACTGTTAATACACACATTTCTACGATCACCGTCACAGTATTTGTCCGGAAACACCACCTATTTCAGAGGTAATGTCGTGCCTCGATTCGTAAAGCGGTTATAGGTTTTAACATAGATACTTGGGTGCACCTGTAGAAACAAGAGCGCTTGTGAGAGTAACATGCAGTAGTTGTTCGGATCGGGATTTTTTCTTTAACAACTGCTCGATTACGTCTATGACAGGGTGGTAGGTTTCGGAAGAAGAACTTATGAGACACGCACACTCATGGTCTATTTTCGATCAGTATTATTTGGTATCGTATGCATCCAGTTATTGATGAGGTAATATTATACTAAGTACTAGTGGTGGGTGTGCGATATGTTCGCATTTGAGGATTAGGTTTATAAAATATATCTGTTTGTGTAAAGGAATTGTCGATGTGCTTTTGCAGGGAGGATATGGATTTGACTTGGAGTACTGATAGCGAAGGGAAGAGTATGTCTAGTCGTAAGGGAGGTACAGATTTTTCAATTTCCAGAGCCACCACCTTCGGTAGGGTGTATTTACGATACTTCGCTCATTGAGTGTTTTCTTTAACATCTGCTCCATTACGCCTCTCTTTCTATGACATTGTGCTAGGACCCACAAGAAGAACCTAAGGGACATGCACAACCATCGTTGATTTTGGGTCAGTATTATTTAGTATCGTAGGCAATGATTTATTGACGAACTTTTATACTTAGTAGTAGTAGTGGTGGGTGTGTGATATGTACGTATTTGAGAATTAGGTTTATAAAGTAGGTGTTTGTGGAAAGGGGATGACTATGTGCCGTTGTAGGGAAGGTATGGATTTGACTTGGAGTACTGTAATAGCGAATGGAATAGTATGTGCAGTCGTAAGGCATGTGTAGATATTTCAATTTCCAGGGCAACCGCCTTTGGTAGGCGCTCCTTGAGGTCGCGATCGTAAGTTGGGGGGGGGGGGGGGGGGGGGCTTTCGTGATCAAGAGGAAATTTGAGAACATTGTGAATGGAGGTGGGTTTGCACTGGACGGTTATTCCCCCCCACTTAAATTGTTTGGTTGACTGCTTCTGAACATTTAGCGCGTTTATTTAGTTGAGACAACATCGAATGTGTTGTGTGGAAGATAAGTTTGCCTGTTCTCTAGACATGGGAAAGACCTTTGTTGGCGTTTAAATTATAGGGATGCGTTGGAATTTGTTAGATGAGCGAGATCAGTATTCGTGGTTGGAGATATCATTTTTCATGTGTTTGTTTCTAGTTACTCAGTGGTATACAGCACGCTCGACCTATCTATATGCAAAGAGTGTTTATGGATTGAATTTTTTCTCTCCATGTGCTGTTTAAGGGGCTCCGGAAAGGCTCAAAATCATGAAAAGTTCAATTTTTACTTTTTTGCGTTTTCTGAATCTGCAGACTATTACCTTTTAATAGATATATAATTTATTCAATTCCGAAGACTACAACTATTTTTAAATTTTTTTTGAAATGTGTTCTACATGGGCGTGACCCACTGTGGCGCTGTTAAACTGCTGTCAAATGGTGTTATTATTAACATCCGTGTTCATCAGGTACATTTTAGGGATGTGAGATAAAGTATGTGTTGTGGCTAACCTGTGATGGTTCAATATATATCGCTGGTGTGATTGTCGATTGTTTCATGTTTATTTACTCTGTCGTTATCTCGAAAATATTCGTAATTAATTCTGTTTCTTGAGTCTCTGTTTTGTTGAAGTATAATAATGAGTAAAAGTAAAGTTATTAGAAATCCTCTGAAGGCTTTTAAGAAAAGGAGAAATGTTGGAAAGCCAAAGGTATGTGTTATTACTGTAAACAATAAAGACGATGAAAATTCCCAACATAGCTTGTGTCCCAAAGAAGAAGACAGTTGGTGTAAATATAACAAAGGATTGGTAACTGGTGGAGTGTACACTCATAAGCATAGTCTGCCTCATGCAATAATGGAGGTGATAAAACCTATTTTCAGAGACTTAGCAGCACCTGAACTGTTGGAAAAGTATATTCACGGAAAAACTCAAAACCCCAATGAAAGTGAATATATTGTTATATGGTCGAGAATCCCCAATACTGTATTTGTTGGAATAGAAACACTTCACTTTGGTGTGTATGATGCTGTTGCGACTTTCAATGATGGCAACATTGTAAGGTGCAAGGTATTTAGAAATATGGGAATGAAGATAGGTTCTAACATGGTACGAGCGATGCTTGCTTTAGACAAGGAACGCCTTCGGGCTGCAGACAGGGCTGTAAAGAGTCTAGAAATACAAGCAAGAGTAAACAGGAGGAGGAACAAGAGGAAGCTGGAGGAGGAGTTTGCAGAGGATGAAGATAATCCATCCTATGGACCTGGAATGCACTAAAAAGTTAATCCAATCTTTGTCGCTCAATTCCCAAAACTTTTATTTTCTCATACTAATTACATGTTTTCTAAGGATCTTCCAAACATATTTGTTTCAAACTTTCAGTAAATGTTACACAGTACCTTCTGCATAATTTAACACAGCCTTTTTCCAAAAAACTGTATATTTTTGAATATATAAATAAAAAATTGCAAAAAAATGTTGTGAATTTTCATTACAATTGAAAAAAAATCATCTTTAATAACTGAACTAAAATTTTGTAAAATCCCTGTGTTAAGTTGTAGCCCATATTCCAATAAATAATCTGTAAAAAGTTCAACTTCCTACCTCAAATACTTTGTGAGGAAAGATGTAATTTATAAGCGTTATTTTAACATTGCAAGTATAGGGCGTTCCGGAGCCCCTTAAGGTTTGTGAGTGTTAGAGATGAAATATTTTGATGATTTAGTATTTGTTTAGTTTGTTACTGCATTCAGAACTGTAATATTCAAGCTCATGTCCTCAGTGGTAACGCAGTGTTACTGAGTAAGAGTGTTTAAGTGTTGTTGTTGTTGTGGTCTTCAGTCCTGAGACTGGTTTGATGCAGCTCTCCATGCTACTCTATACTGTGCAAGCTGCTTCATCTCCCAGTACCTACTGCAACCTACATCCTTCTGAATCTGCTTGGTGTATTCATCTCTTGGTCTCCCTCTACGATTTTTACCCTCCACGCTGCCCTCCAATACTAAATTGGTGATGCCTTGATGCCTCAGAACATGTCCTACCAACCGAGCCCTTCTGCCAGTCAAGCTGTGCCACAAACTTCTCTTCTCCCCAATTCTATTCAATACCTCCTCATTAGTTATGTTATCTACCCATCGAATCTTCAGCATTCTTCTGTAGCACCACATTTCGAAAGTTTCTATTCTCTTCTTATCTAAACTATTTATCGTCCATGTTTCACTTCCATACATGGCTACACTCCATACAAATACTTTCAGAAACGACTTCCTGACTATACTCAATGTTAACAAATTTCTCTTCTTCAGAAACGCTTTCCTTCCCATTGCCAGTCTACATTTTATATTCTCTGTACTTCGACCATCATCAGTTATTTTGCTCCCCAAATTGTTGTTTAAGCATTTGACGATATGTTTGGCAATTGGCTATGTTTAGTTGCCAGTGCAATATAGTGATCAGTGTAAATTGTTTGTTTGCTGTTAAAAGTCAGGTGTGGAGAAAGAAACAAGTGGGGGGTGCTATATCATGAATGAACATTGCACTGGTAGTGGGAAAATCTCGAACCTCTCATTTGATAATCGAATATTGAAATTTTAAATTGACTTGTTCAATATGATTAAAATTGAAATGGAATTAAGTACTTAGGTAACTGATAGGTTAGATGCGTGACGTGGGTGTTAGTTTTGTTAGCATATTTACATAAGACTATGTACAGCGTGTGTATGGAGGTGGCGGCCGAGCGTGTTTGACGTAAGTGGTCTGACGCCCGCTGGCCAGTGGAGCAGCACGAGTGAGACTGGACGATCTTGCGTCATCAACCGACGTCACGGTAGCGTCCTCTGGTGGTCACGATATGAACTAAGCCAGTTGGGCTGTGGAGCTCGCAGTGAACACACTGTATACAGCCATCTAGAGTACCAGTGCTTGTGCCGTCACCCGACGTTGCGGTGGCGCCTCTGGTGGCAGTGATTTGAACTAAGCCAGTTGGGCTGTGGAGCTCGCAGTGAACACACTGTATACAGCCATCTAGAGTACCAGTGCTTGTGCCGTCACCCGACGTTGCGGTGGCGCCTCTGGTAGCAGTGATTTGAACTAAGCCAGTTGGGCTGTGGAGCTCGTGTTGGATACATTGGGTGCAGCCATCTTGAATGACGATACATGCATCATCAGCTGACGTCAGGAGAGCGCCCTCTGGTGGGACCGATCTGAACTAACCCAGTTGGAGTCCAGACCCAGTGGAGAACACACCTGCTTTAAGTTGCTCAAATAATAAAGATAAGTCCATTTTTCCCGCCATTTTCTTTGCCTAGTAGAGATACCTGGGGTGTCACGCATTATCATGTTGGAATTTGAACTATGCGCCATTTTTCGGGGCGAGGGAGGCGTGGCACTTTTCCTCCAAAATTCAAACTTCCCGAAAAAATCCGCCATCTTGATTGAAGTCACATCATCCATCTTGGATGACGTAATCGCCACCGTCTTGGATAACGGTACTTGAGGGTGATACCAGCCTAGCCCCAATACTAATGTAACTACTGAATGTAAAATAGCTGAAGAGACTTGCTACCGTTCTATTATGTCATTGGTATAAATCACTAGAAACAGTACTAATCGCAAAAAATATGTGGATGCGAGCACCCGCGAGGTGGTGAATGCCTCCCTGAATGTTGATGTGTTATTTTTTCTCATTGTGATAGCTCTCTACATAGCCAGTGATGAGTAGAGGGCCAGACAGTCTTCTAACTAACGGAACAGTGCTGTCGCAGCGTGATCTGATTTCAGGAGAAGTAGCAGGCGTCTGTGACTTGGCTGGGGGTATATATCTGTATGTACTGAAGACTGGGAGATTCGGATAAGCAATACTCTGAAAAAAGGGAGCTGAGAGATTATCTATTTACCGCTTCTTCTAAAATTTGTGAGCAAACATATTAGACCCTGCCACATATGTCTCACGATTAATGACTGGAAGACTCTTGCGAATATATACCGTAACAATACTCTGACAAAAGGAAGGCTGTGAGGTGATCTTATCTGCCAGTTCTTCTAAACGTTGTGAGCAAACATATTACTCACTCCCACATACATCTCGTGAAATGACTGCAGTGAGAAAATAAGTGGCTAAATCTCATGCGCACGACACATTGAAGTTGGTATAAACACGCCGGGTACACGGCTTTTCCTTCGGGCAACGAAAAATCCACACGCAAATCAACAAGTACCACTTCATCCTGAAAAGGCCACTGTGTGGTATGGGTTTACGGCCATATTTTTTACAAGAGACAGGTGCTTCTGGTCCTGTTACCTGTACCGTCACTGGTAAACGCTATGAGTGTTTTTTTTGCACAACCACGTCGTTCCGGCTCTCCAGCAGCGTGGATGTGTGGATGGGATCATTTTTATGGGAGATGGCACACCTCCGCACATCGCAAATCCAGCTAAGCAACTGCTGAAGCGCCATTTCGGAAATGCTAGAATTATTGGCCGCCATTTCCTTACAGCCTGGCTGTCCCGATCACCTGATCTTCATCTGTGTGACTTCTGGCTGTGGGCCTATCTGAAAGATGTTGTGTTTACTGTTCGAATTGCAAACGTAACTGCATTGAAGGCACGCATTGCCCAACACATTCTGAACGTGACCCCGGAAACACTTCGATGAGTTGTGAAACATGCTGTTTCTCGATTTCAACTTGTTACGGAAAATGGTGGACAGCGTATTGAACATGTGTTGCGTCAGTCACGTGGAAATTAATAATCCAATTTGATTTTGATTGATGCTTTTTACGCGGTTTTAGGCCCCAGGAAATTAAAAACTGACGTGAGCAATGCTTTTTAAGCGGTTTTTGGCCTCAGGACGAATAAAAACCGATGTGAGTAATGCTTTTTATGCGGTTTTTGGCCTCAGGACAGTTAAAATCCGATTTTTCCGATGTGATATGACCTTGCCGTGGTAGATGGGTTTACGTAACTAGCAGTATCACACTTATACACCCATGCACACTGAGTAGCACAGTTTGTTTAACACCTGGACACTTCCTTTGTTGAGAGACCTTCCTGGCACAAAGTAACAATGCGGACGCTATCAAACCGCGGTATTAACCGTCTAGGCATGGTTGAGCTAGAGACGAGCCGAAGCTGTAGCTGACAACACGAGCTGTGTACCTCTTTCCTGGTGGAATGACTGGAACTGGTTGGCTGTTGGACCCCCTCCATCGAATAGGCACTCCTTATGCATGGTTTATTACATCTTTGGGCAGGTTTAATGACATCTCTGAACAGTCAAAGGGACTGTGTTTGTAATACAGTGTCCACAGTGAACGTCTACCTTCAGGAGTTTTGGGAACCAGGGTGATGCAAAACTTTTTCTCATGTGTCTAATTACCAAACAAAGGGACTCTCATGATGAATTTAATTAATTAGTAGATCAATTTTATATCAATGACCTGCCACTGGGCAGTTGGAAGCGAGGGCAAAATTGCCACGGATATGATTCGCAAGTTGCAGTGAGATCTTTTAAAGAAATTCAGTCTCCCACCCACACTACGGGAGATGGCCACCGTAATAAAATCACCTACATCACCAAACTTATAAAGTGATACATAATATTAACCTGTGTAGTGGCAACTTCTGCCACCGAATGTATCAGGATGACCAAATGTAATGGGAAGAGGTAGAAGGTACCGTATGAAGACTCGTCCGAGCTTTCCAAGTGATTTATTGTTTCCAACTACAGTGCCGTGTTCCCCTCGGTCTGCGTCACTGGGTCCTGCAATGCTGAGGACACCAAATCATTGTCTGCCAAACAGCTTGGCGTGGAATGGCTGCCTCAGTGACCCGTGCACACCCTGTGTGTTGGCCTTGTGCGCCAGCGGAGTTGCGACGTCGTCAGGATGCTGCGGTTGACTCGGCGGTCTGCGTCCCTGCCGACTCAGCACCACTTGGAGTGAGCCGCAGGGGGCCAGCTGCGTCCTTCTCGCTGGCGTGGTTGAGATTGTGGCGACAATGAGCACCCACGATCCACGTTTGTGGCCCTCGCCTTGGGATGCCTCTGGTGTGTGTTGGAGGCCAGGATGACTGCCCGTGTTACCCTTGGCCCTAACTTCGTTTCCCTTCACAGAAGACCATCGTACATATTAAATTGTGGCTGTATCCGATACAATTTACAATCGCTTTCCCCGTCCTGTAATTCTTGCCATACTGCTAGGTCATAACTTATGACTTCTACTTTTCCCACCTTCCTACTTAGTGCATTCACATTACTGTGCTTCTTCCCAGGCTTGTGCACCACCTTGTAGTCGAATTCACTGAGCCTCACAGCCCATCTAGCGAGTCTAGTGGACGGATCCGTCAGCCCCAACAACCACTTCAATGCAGCATGATCTGTCACTACCCGAAATCTTCTCCCATATAAATAACATTTAAAATATGTGATTCCATAGATTACGCTAAGCATCTCCCTCTCTGCTGACGCTAAGCATCTCCCTCTCTGCTGTGTTCAACTGCCTAGATGCATAGGCTATGGGATGTTCTTTCCCATCAATTTCCTGACTAAGAACACACCCTAATGCTTGATTTGATGCATCACATGCTAGTATAAACTCGTTTTCAAAATATTGAAACACAAGAACCAGACTTGATGTTAACACTTCTTTCAGTTTGTCAAACGCTTTCTGACACTCTTCTGTCCACTTAAATTTCACACCCTTCAGTAACAATCGCGTCAATGGCTCTGGTAAACATGCAAAACCCTTCATGAACTAACGAAAGAAATTGCAAATTCCGATGAATGACTGCACTTCCTTAACTGTTTTCAGTTCCCGAAAATCCCTTACAGCCTGTACCAACCTCGGATCTGATTGTACTCTGTCCTTACTGATAATATGATCCAAATATTTTACTTCTTCTAATGCGAAATGACACTTCTCCAGGCTCAACGTCAAACGAGCTGCTCTTGACCTCATAAAGACTTCCCTTAACCACTGTCTATGTTGCTCCATACTACTTGCAAACACTATAATGTTATCCAAATAGACCAGACACTGCCGTAGTTTGAAATCCCTCAAGACACTCTCTAGCAACCTCTGAAACGCTGCCAGAGCGTTTCTCAAACCGAATGGCATTCTAATGTACTGGTAATGGCCTCCAGGAGTAGAGAATGCAGTTTTTGGACGGTCCTCAGGAGCCACCTCTAACTGATGATAACCACTTATCAAATCCATTGTAGAAAAGTACTGGCACTGTCCTAAATGATCCAAAGTCTCAGATATGTTTGGAATGGGGTATGCGTCCATTACAGTCTTATTATGGAGGTTTCGGTAGTCTCAACAGAACTTGTACTTCTTAGTTCCATCCATAGATTTTTTAGGCACAACGAGAATGCCTGCTCCCCAGCAACTATTACTATGCTCTATAATACCGTCAGCAAGCTGCTGATCAATGAAATCTTCCACAATCTGCCGCAAATACCTCGGTATTGTGTATGGTTTTACGGTAAACAGGTGCTTCATTCCCTGTTGGTATCCTATGTTGAACTAATGCAGTTTCTGGTAACAGCCCTTGTGAAAAAAAACAAATCCTTAAATTCCCACAATAATTCTTTCAATTGCTCTCTTTTCCCTGCTTCCAAATGCTTAATTTTGTCACACAATGCTGTTCTACCGGCAGTTAGTGGTTGATCGCGTCGTCTACCTCTCGAACACCAGTCTTCGTCATCTGGCACATCCAAATTTGCTACTAAAACTACTTTCCTCAAATTCGGAAGTCTCAACAGAACTTGTACTTCTTAGTTCCATCCATAGATGGAGCTAAAATTATCCTCGTTCTCGGGAACTACTCGCCTATCATTCCCCTCCTGTATGCGTACAACACTACATTTCACAAAACAACCCAATGGACCAAAAACTTAATTATCCTGCAATGGTTCAATAACACATATTGTACCCACAGGTAGATTTGACTCCACACTTACCCAAAGCGACTTCCTGGTGACACTAGACACACACTCATACGAATTAAACCTTAATGCTAATGTGTGCAATTCAGTTGGTTTGTTCATTACGTTGAACACCCCTCGCGACACTCTGCATTGACAAGTTTCCCCTAGCTGAAATAACAGTCCACCAAGTTCCACAGTTCGGAGTCCAAGGTCAATTTTGGCATTATGTTGATGCAAGCTATCTACTCCTAGGATCATGTCGTGGCCCTCACTTACCCATGGTACCAGCTCCATGCATGCATTAAATCGGACTTTCTCTATTCGAAAGTCAACTGCCACTGACCCCAAAGGTGTGACCTCATTATCCCCCACTCCACGCAACCTATAACATGATGGGTGTAGCTTCCTTCATCCCATTATATTCCTAGTAGCCACTGACACTTGCGCCCCTGTGTCCAACAAAGTTTTAAACTTTTTACTTCCTATGGATCCTACCACTGAACATTCTACCTCTGCGTAAGTATTCGTCTTGGGCCCCCTCTGTCATTTAACGCTTGTCCACCTCTCCTATATCCACTTCTCCATCCTCCCTGCTGCCCATTTCCACCCCTTACTTTATTCCTTGGTGACTGGGTACATTGCCTTTGCACATGTCCCATACGACCACACTTAAAACATTTCACACCCACTGTAAATGCTGTTTACCTCTTGCGTACCCCTGTTGCCACATCTATTTCCTCACGTTGAATTGCCAGCTGAATGGCCGAATACAAATGTTTTGGAGTCCTTTCATGCACTTTCCGTGACATATGCGCCGGTAACTCTTTCAAAAAAACATCAAGTGCCCTTTGCTCGGCCTCCTGCAACTGAAAACTATTCGCATCCTCACTCTGACCCAACTCGTAAGTAAACTCATTAATTTCCCTTATCCTGTCCACAAATTTCTCCATCGTCTCCCGCTGTCTCTTTGACATTGTGCTTAATCTCTCTAAAGTACCGAGAGCTATTCTGTTTTTTGTACCTTTGTAAAAGCCCTTCCTTTAACTGCTTAAACCATCCTGCCTTCCTTAAGGCATCAGAGCACCGTATGTATGTTTTCGCTTCACCCGTTAATCTAATCTTGGCTATATGTGACAACTGCTCATCAGACCAACCATTCATCACCGCTGAAGTCTCCAAGTCCTCCACAAACGAACACACATCGTCAGATGTCTTGCCAGAAAACGGAATAATTAGACTCGCGGCAGCTTTATCAACCTCCTGCACCCTAGGCAAGAACGACTGATCAGATGCGGTTTCCCGCTCACTTCTAGATGTTAATTCATTTCTCAACTGCGTATTGTCTGCTGTCAATTGTGCTACTTTTGCCAACGAAATCCATACCGTTTCTGGTTCCGACACACCTTGCATCCCTGACTCTTACCTTTGTGTTGCTTTCCTTCCCTGTTAGTCCTGAAACAAAAGATTTAAGTACCAGAATAACCCGACTTCCTACACCTCAGTATCATCATACTCAAACTAATAGAAAAGTAATTAAACGCCACAAAAAAATTAATCTAATTGCCCCAAATACACTAACACTTATTCTGACAAAAAAATTGCCTATGCAAAATATCTAAAATGGCCTGCCATGAGCCGTACCCAAAAACACAAAAAGGCAAGAAAACGCCCAATACTCAAAAGAAAACCAATCAAAACGTACCACATCTTGTGAATGTAATGCAGGCAGTGGGCTCAAATGTCATACTGCACACATGACATCTGCTATCCTGACACCAAATGTAGTGGCAACTTCTGCCTCTATATGTATCAGGATGAACAAATGTAGTGGAAAGAGGTAGAAGGCACCAGATTATTGTTTCCAACCGCAGGGCTGTGTTCCCCTCAGTCTGCGTCACCGGGTCCTGCAATGCTGAGGACACCACTTCGCTGTCTGCGAAAGAGCCTCAGTGCGGAATGGCTGCCTCAGCGACCCGTGCACGCCGTGTGTCAGCCTCGTAGACCAGCTTAGTTGCGGTGGCGTCAGGACGCCGGTAGTCGACTCTGCTGACTGTGTCCCTGCCGACTCAGCGCCGCTCGGTGTGAGCCACAGGCGGCCAGCTGCGTCCTCCTTGCTGACGTGGCTGAGATTGCAGCGACTACGAGCGCCCACAATCCGACATCTGACTCTGTGGCCCTCACCTCGGGATGCCTCTGGCGTGTGTCGGACGCCAGGACAACTGCCCGCGATAGCGAGCTGTGGAGTGGCCCGCCGCTGGCTGTCTACAGACCCCACATCGGCCTCAGAGGGTCGAACCAGCGACACGCTGTGGACTGGAACACTGGTGCCCCATATGCTGCTGCATGTAGCTGCTGGTGTGACACGCACGCCGTCCAGGAGAGCTGCCACACTCGAATGAATCTCATTAGAAACCCGCATCTGTTTATAGGCAGCTGTGTACCTGTTTTGCCATACATGCTGCTTCGCGTCACGTACTCGTGACATGCCATGTTGGCCAGTGGTCCCTTTCTGCCTGTGATTTGCGACATGCAAAACTGCTACGTATACTCTTTCAGCAATTTGACGGCCCTGTGGCCTCTATTCTACTTTGCAACTGATGGTATGCCTAACTCCCTACCGAGCGAGGTGGCGCAGTGGTTAGCACACTGGGCTCGCATTTGGGAGGACGACGGTTCAATCCCGTCTCCAGTCATCCTGATTTAGGTTTTCCGTGATTTCCCTAAATCGTTTCAGGCAAATGCCGGGATGGTTCCTTTGAAAGAGCACGGCCGATTTCCTTCCCACTCCTTCCCTAACCCGAGCTTGTGCTCCGTCTCTAATGACCTCGTTGTCGACGGGACGTTAAACACTACCCACCACCACCACCTAACTTCCTGCAATCTGGCCCACACCTGGCTGTAAATTATGCTCAGAATATTGCACAGAACTACCTTTCCCTATCCTAAACGGTGGTGCCGCTACACTTGATATTTACAACTCCCCTGTGCTGTTATTTGGCTACCTGAAGAAACTGCGTAGGTGACAAGAATGTGACTACTTTAAGAGACTTAGAAAGTAAAGAGGCATCCTGTGACAAGGCAGATGAGCCAAAAATGAATTTAATATTTTAGTCCTGTGATGTATGATGTAACAGATGTTAAGGTGATAAGAACTGATTCTTTTACATCATGAGAGAATACTTAGAGAAAATGAAGCCCATGGCACACTGTTGTACTGTATTTTCACACTAAGAATCAAAAAGTAACGATACTTTAGCGATGTCAAATGGTGTGTATTCTTCTGTCTTCGAAAATAACATACATAAAAGAGAGGAATCTACATTTCGTTTGAGAAATTTGACGTGCAACCACAACATCCTCATCAGGGATTTTTTTATACTGGAGAGTCTATGTCGGGGTGGAATTGCAGTTAGAACTCTACGGCCAAGCCGTGCCTACGTGTCTCACTGTACGCCAGGAGTTAGCAAGCAGGTCCACGGACAGTGACAGGCCTGGTCATGAGGGGGGGGGGGGGGGTCGATCAGCAGGTACAAAGAAAGGCTCGGGCTCTTCAGGTACATAATACACGCGGCAGATGACGCTGGACTGGTCAGTTGTGTTCGACTATCGACGAGACACGAAAACGTCTGTTAATGAGTTTCTTAGTTTTGAGTACACTTACGAAAGAAATATAAAAACAACTATGAGAGCTACTGATTTATGATGCTTAGTTTGCAGTCAGTTCTGAGTATTATTAGTAACTACTATCCAGTCCCTAAACCTAGTTACAGAAATGCGAATCAGACGCATTACGTATTCCAGGTCGTAGCAGCCGCGTCTCTGAGACGCCAGCTACGGTCACTTCCCAACCTGCTGTAGGATCACTGGTACTGCAACTGAGATTTGGCAACAAGGCAAGGTATGTTTGGCAACTCTGTGATCGACGAGTTACTTCCTGGTGTGCACGGAATTAAGCCTCAAAGTTCACTTGATTTTTCCTGTCATTTCGATTGAATAGTCTGAGTTATTATCGCTTGAAGTGTAACAGAAGATTGTAAATTTACAATTTTCAGCCCAGGAAAGTCGATGCACGTGGAAATCGCAACTAATCTCGTCCTTTAAATAGGGGTTTACCAGCCCTAACCACTATTGTCCTCCTAAGAGGAAGCCTAGACACATACCTTTACCCAAGCTCTGTGGTGACGCGTTGACCTCTGAAAAAGCGTCTCTTGTGGCTTCCAGTTCCAGTGATGTTGAGTAGGAATTCGCGCCCCTTAAAAATGTTTACGTTATGTAATTTAAAGTTGATATTTGCTAACTGATACTGTCTAAAATCGAGGTATGTCACTTTGTGAATACCTAGTTAGGAATAACTGCTAGTTTCCGTCAGTCACGAAATCTTTGTTTAGTCTGCATGTCCTGAGTTTGAATCCGTATGCAGAAAGAGACGGTTCGTCGTGTCATTTGAAGTTCATACATATTCTCAACTAGCTGCTCGTGAATAACTTAAATTTTTAATGTCATTTTGTGTTGAATAATAAGTACGCTATGTTATTTTGAGAAGAAATCATGAATACGACGAACTTACTACGTGCATTACCTAACTGACGTAATAATGAGAGTGGTAACATTTCAGGTATGTCATTTATTGTAATAAATGTGAGCTTACAAGCCTTAAGGACAGTCTTATCTGTGATAAGGTGTTCCCTGATATTTGTAGTATCGTGGTATTACTTCGCATCTTGAGTTATTGCGATACAGAGCAGTGTTTTCTAGTTGTGACTTGTTGGAACCATTTTCAATAGTCAAACGACTGTACCGAGGAGCGATTAGAGGACCTGCTAGACAGCTACTTTATGTGGGTTGCATGCGAACCAGGCGAAATGCAATTCAGGTCGTTCTGATACTTTTGAGCACGACTGTACATGTGGTCACCAAAGTGTTTTTAATAGGATGTTTAGTTTAACGAATGTATCGCAAGTAGAGACAGTTGGCCAACAGCATGTACTTTACCTCTAAGAACCACACAGCAACGTACAGAAAAAGAGGGGTCAAATCTTCCTTCTAACATTTAGATATTTAATACTGTAGTTTCTTTTTGCAGCGTATTAGATCTCCTTATTTTTGAAGAGTGAATAGTTGATTACTCTGTTTCAGGTCACGTACATCTAGGAGGGTACACAAATGTGAAATAACTTTCCTAAGCCTTTTGTTATACGCATGTACAACACTCATAGATGAACCTGCTCCTACGTCGTAAGTAGGTTCGAGGGGAAATAAAGCTTTATTCTCGTAGCGTACGCCTACCTTCCGGTATACAACTACGCAACCTGGTCCGTGACGCCTGCTGGGTAGTGTTTGCACCGATAATGCCGTTTCCGGCCACCGTACTCTCACATTCTAGGACATATCTCGAATTTTTTTACGACATGTTTCATCGTCAACATTAACAAACGCTACATCACTGTAATTTTCTTCTCAAGAGCTATCGAATGAAATTATAAAAATTATACAGTTCCATTTAAAATAACGTACTTACATCAATATCTCAGTTGATACCAGCGCTAAAAACATTAACCAAACGAAAACATACGTGCCCTTCGAGGCTCTCAGATTTGCGGAAAACCGCGTTACGATATGCGTAATCCTGTGTGTGTGTGTGTGTGTGTGTGTGTGTGTGTGTGTGTTACGTCTTACGTGACTCAAATGAATTGATAAGTTCGGTTTTTCAGTGTGTAGCTGCAGTCAGCGCAGACAAATACTGCCCACCATATTTTCTATACAACGCGGGGTACAGTTTATATGGAAAAGTGTCGGTTTGTTTCCCATTACAAGCAGAAGTATTTTTAAAGCACGATTTGACGTTCCCATACGATAGAAAAGTACCAAATTAGGCTAGCGAGACATTCGTTTTATCGATATGTATTAGCAGTGATAGTGAAACACGAAGAATATCCGGTACTGACGGAACGACGGAGCCGCCCTGTCCTGCACTAATCGGCAGCGCCATTCAGCGGTACCGCTTAATCGTTGCTGGTGTACTGTACCTCGCGATACATATCGATAAAACGTCAGACTAGAATAATATGCGATCACTGCCAGTATTTGTTTGGGCTGACTCCATCTACACATTGCAAAAACGATGTAGCAAATATATTGTCCGGTATTTCCGTTTTACAATGTGTAGCTAGTGTCAGCACAAACAAATACTGCTAAGGTTTTCCTGTCTTAGCGTCCTGTTTAGTTGTTGTTACTATAGTGGAACTATCTGACACAATTTCGTACAACGGATGTCGTTCTCCTCATTTTTTTCATTTTTTTCTGTTTTCTGTTTTCCGTCTTTGCATTAGTTGCTATAAATACGGGGGGGGGGGATGTTCCGTCTATGTTATTTGTTTACGTATATGTATTAAGGTTGTCAGGGAGGCAGCTTGGATGTACACAGAAAGGTATCTGGAGCGGGAAAGGAGTCATCGTTGTGCAGACACTTTTCGGGCCGTAGTACAAAGAGTTTGAGACTCAGTGGATTTGCACCTAGCGAAACGCCAGCGAATCAGGCCTGTGCGATATCGACACAGTACCATTGGATTGGATGTCGCACACACGTATCCACACAGGAAAACACTCCTCGGCCTTCTGCGAACCCCAATGGTTGCGTGAGGCAGGTCATCAACACCGATGGACCATCCATTACTGGGGTGGAATTACTGAAAAAAATGTTCAAATGTGTGTGAAATCTTATGGGACTTAGCTGCTAAGGTCATCAATCCCTAAGCCTACACACTACTTAACCTAAATTATCCTAACGACAAACACACACGCCCATGCCCGAGGGAGGACTCAAACCTCCGCCGGGACCAGCCGCACATGGAATTACTGGTAAGCGTGTGTTGGTCCACATTTTTTTTTAAAGACAGGTTGAATAGGAGATCGTAGACCTATTTCCTTCGGAACGAAATGCCTGACGATATTGATGTAAGAACGTGTCGAGTGGTGTGGACGTGAGAGGACAGTGCAGCCGTACCCTGCGCCGCTCCTGCCCGGCGAGCAGCACGGGACCGTGGTTTCCTGACAAAACACTGGGCAGACGCGCAAGTGGAAGGCCCGGCTAGGTCACCCAGCCTGTCTGTCGTCGATTTAAATAACAGATATGGTGTACAGCGACGAGACGAAAAATCGCGCCAGGCTGGCCTTCTGTGCACTTTGCGGCCCACTGTGTATGATGTAACGAGTGCTACAGCTGGCATCCTTTCTAGACTTGTACTGTGTAGAGAAAGAGATGGCAGTTTGTTTGAATACCTACAAAAATAGACTGACCCAACTAAATAGTGATTAAGTTTGGTATCGACTTTTTCTGTTTTCTTCTTTTTTACATGATTTTACTCTAAGCATTTGATGGCTACTTTACTTTGACTAGACTTTAGGATTCTTTTTTCTTTTTATTATGTTGATTGTTACTGGATCACGTACCAACAACGAAGAAGCAATGATAAAGTATCGAAATAAGCTCACTGTTGATTACGGAATTCAAATCAGTTGCAGAAAACTACTTTAGTAGCAATCAAGTAATTTTTTGACTGTTTAGTTGGTCAGGAACTGCTTTGTAAATGTACTGTCTTGCCACCCATTAAGTACAATGACTAAGCTAAATGAAAGGTGTCTCGTCTATTTTGTACTCTGTTTTATTAAGCTGAAACCTTCGTAAAATTCACTTTATGTTATCGTGTTAGGAATGTGTGGGCTCACGGGTTTACTTCAAACTCCGTACACCTCTAGCAGGCCATTACAACACCACAATGCGCGAGTAGTGAGGTGCACCACTGTGGCAGTTCCGAGAAAACCGCCAGAGAAGTTTTACGCGTCCGTTATGTAACTGATGTGTATCTGCGTTGGTGCCGGATGTCGGAGTTCATTGCGGTCAAGTGGTTGAGTTGGCCGTCAGCGACGGAGTGGCGAGGACTCCTGCTCTCTGTCTCCGACGGTCTGGTGGCGTACGCGAGATTGTTTACCTCCAGCGAGCGCAGGTCGCTTACCACAAGCTCACTGAACCGACATGGCGTACTCATATAGCAAGAGTACTGTCCACATTACGTTCCAAGCCGAATATCCGAGACGGCGAGCGTACGAAGTGAGCCACAGGACACGGTTGGTATTCACTTTTCGATCACGGCCAGTGTAGTCAGTGTTAAGATTATTAACGAAGAAGCGTGCTCAAAGGCCGGCAGACTCCAGTTTGAGCACCATTGAACATGCATGTCTAGGCACGAGGGCCGTCTGGATATTCGAACTAGCTTTTGAGGCAGCCTACTCGCCGAGTCGGTTGTCTCCGGTCTTAAGCCACGTCATTAACCACGTGACTGAGTTGTGGCACACTTTTACAACGTTCAACGTGTAAGACAGATCAAAATTGAACTCACGAATCACGTTACTTCATACTTAAACATTCTACCCATTACTCACGCACAAATGACGGCACCTGCGACGTCGGGTGGCGGGGATCGGGATAGGTTACAACGGCAGACAGGCGGACACGTTATTGATGACGCAGAAAGCGTAGCCAGATAAACCCGAACAGCAACTTTTTTTTTTATTCGTGTCAGAAGCACCATGGATACAGGAATATAAAAAAATGAATAGCACACAGAAAAAAAATTAATTACAGGCATATGAAAATATATATAAATATATATACAAATATGTGTGCACAGAAACAAAATGTTATAGGCATTTGGCCCATAAGCGGGCTACGTCGACAGAATTTGGGGTTGCCAACATCAGATCCTCTAAAGTGCAGTGTGAAGGACATTCAGGGCAGTTATACATGTGCTGGGTCGTCTGCACCTCTCCACAGTCGCAGAGATTAGATGTAGTAGAATATCCCCACTTCAGAAGGTTATCTCTTGACCGTGCAGTGTTGGTGCGTAGCCTGTTTAGTGATCTCCAGACCACCCAGTCCTCATCGTAACCTGGTGCCAATTCTTCATTTGGTTCCATCCAGTGCCCTTCTCCCGACCGCTTCCGTCTCTCCACCCTATATCCAGGTTTGTCGCTAAAATCTTCGGTTGCTCTGAGAAAACTGCGTCTAGATTTCAAGCGTTTGGTGGCTGGCTGAGTTTTGTGGAGGGGGTGGCTCTGTGCCATCTCAGCCCTCGCTCTTTCACTATAGGCTTTCACTGCAGGAGGTGCAATCCCAGCAAGATGGTAGAGCTTGTCTGTTGGCGTCGGTTTCAGACATCCAGTGACGAGCCTGCAGGTCTCGTTCAGAGCAATGTCGACCTGTTTAGCGTGGGTAGAGTTGTACCAGACACTGCTTGCATATTCGCCTGCTGGGAAGCAAACTGCTAGTGCTGTGATCCTCACTATCTCTGGCTTTGCGCCCCAGGAGGAGTTCGTTATTTTCCGAAGCATATTATTTCTGCCGCTCACCTTCATTTTGGTGTTAATACAGTGCTGTTTATACGTCAGAGCCCTGTCTAGGGTTACTCCTAGGTATTTGGGGTTAACGCAGTGTTCGAGGAGTGTCCTTCCAGAAGACACGCAGCTTACGGGATGCCTGCTTGTTACGGAGATGGAAGGCGCAAACTTGTGTTTTGCTAGGGTTCGGCTCGAGTTGATTGTCGGCGTAGTACTGACAGAGCATGTCTAGCGCATCCGTGAGCTTTGTCTCAACATCCTCAAAGGAGTCACCCTGTATGGCCATAGCACGGTCATCGGCGTAGATATAGTTTTCCGTACCAGCTGGCAGTGGTTGATCGTTGGTGTATATGTTAAAAAGTAAGGGTGCCAGTACGCTGCCCTGAGGGAGACCATTTTTCTGGGCCCCTCCACCTGCTATGCATCCCATGGAATTCCACAGAGAACCTACGGTTCTCTAACAGACTTCTAACTGTGGATGTGAATTTAAAGTCCCTGGTAATGGCATACAGCTTCCTCATTAGCAGACGTAAGTTGACGGTGTCATATGCGGCTGTCAAGTCTATAAAGGCGACACCCGTTATTTTTCGGTTCTCATAGCCGTCTTCAATCAGCTGCGTGAGGTTAATTACCTGAGATGTAGTGCTTTTCCCTGGGCGGAAACCTGCTTGTTGGGGGATTAGGTAGGGTTCTATGGCACTGGAGAGGCGATCCTGGAGTATTCTTTCAAAGATTTTAAAGATATGGCAGAGAAGTGATACGGGTCGGAAATTTCTGGGGTCATCAGCATTTTTGCCTGGTTTTAAAATGGCAATAACTTTAGCCTTCCTCCAGATTGTGGGAATCTGACCTGTTTCCATGCAATTGTTAAACAGTTTCAGTAGCCATTGTTTAACGTTGAGACCAAAGTGTTTAATCTGTTCAACAAAAATCCCGTCCAGGCCCGGGGCCTTCCTTAGCTTGCATTTCGCTATGGCTTTGTCCAGATCTGCCATTGTGAGAGGGGTGGCCAGAGTTGAATTTTCTTGGTGTTCAATCCTGTCTATTTTGGTCTCCGACTTCCTGATTTTGGTGTCAGGTTTCCCATTCTTGAGAAGCTGGTGGGCTATTTGGTCGGCTGTGACGGGAGCATGTCCTGGAGAGAAATTCGGGTCATTGTTGAGACGTTTAAGGAGTGTCCAGGCTTTCTGACTACTCCTTTTCATGTCCAATTCCTCTATTGTCCTCAGCCATTTCTCTCTCCTGGTTTTAGCTAGTGACTCGGTTAGCTGCTCGCCCGCAGTGATAGTTTCCGCGGATAGAGGGTTTGCGTCAAACAGTGTCAGGTATTGCTGCAACTGATCCTCTAATTCTGGCGTAAGGCCTTCAACATAATTGCTTCTGCATTCTCTAGGGATCGATTGCTTGGAGCACCACTGCACAGCCTTCACGAAATTGTCATAGAATCTTGCTTCAGGTGGTAGGTTGTTTACAGAATCTTCCATGAGGTTTTGAAAGGTTGACCATTCTGCTTTCTTAAAATTGTACCTACGGCAAAAAGGTACGCTATGGGGTTTAACAACAGATGTGATCTGGCACATTATTGGACGGTGCTGGGTGTTTGGTATTGGTGAGCAAACTCCTTTTGAGCATTGGGACGTTACTTGATGGCTAACGAAGATGAGGTCCGGATTAAAACCTCTCCCCCATCTGCCACTGTTGTAGGAAGCAGGCAGTTTATTGTCATGTATCAGTTTTATGTTGTTTAGCTCGGCCCAGCAGATCACAGCCGTGCCATTGTCGTCATCTTCTTGGTAGCCCCACTGCGTACTGTGGCTGTTGAAATCACCGATTACAAAATTAATTCAGTCTTTATTAAAATTGTTTACGTTGGAGCTGGAAAAGTCCACAGTTGGTGGTTTGTACACTGATGTAACAGTGCAGTCACTAAGTTCAATGGTTAGCACTTCAGTATCATTGATGTCGTTTATACTGCTTGAAAGGACCTGTATGTTTGGCCTGGTAAAGATTGCGCTGCCATACTGTCGGTGTGGCCTTTCAGCTACTAGTCGCATGCCGTTTATCTTGGGTCTTTTGAGTGTGCTATCTCTGTGAGTTTCTTGTAGACACAGGACGTCACATTTCTCTTTCTGACAGAGGTCTTGTAGTAGACGTTCTTTGCATGCAGACAGGCCTTCAATATTTACAGAGATAATCGTCAGTGCTGGGCCTGATAAGGTCCTTTTCTGTAGGATTGTCATGTTGCTTCTGGAGTGAAAGGATCAGCCGGTATACAACCGCCCAGGGGACGCCCGAGTATGTGTATTGCATTCACATACTCTTCGTGGAGGCTCCTTTCCTGTCCCTCGAACAGCAACTGCCAGCGCACAACGAGCGGATGGATGTCGATCCACGAATCGTACCGACCCGAGCTTTCCTCTCGGAGGGTGCAGAGGAGTCGGATCTACATTCACAATGTGACTCGAGACGCACGTCCGGAAGAAGCGTTCTCCCCACAAGCACCAGAAACGCCGACGGACGCCGTCTGACGACTGTTTCTTGCAAACAGATACAAACGATCGTACTGATTTCGACAGTGTCGTGGCTGCCCGTGCCTCGAACGCGTCGACCGATACTTCCCACTCTTTAGGGACTGAGACGATGGACTTTTCTTCTGCTGGACACCCGTGCGGAGATGGAGGGGACGATGGAACACCGTCGCGGCTGCGAATAGTGACAAGAAGGGCCTGTTTGATAGCCGACGAACCACACAGGCGGCCTCTCACCAGTGGACGACCCTTCGGCGGACACATCACCTGCAGAAGAGGAGCAGTCACTCAGTCGTCCCCGTGTCCTGCGGACCGCATCGTGACAGAGGCGACAGTGCCGTGGGGGGTGACCAAACCCTCCGCCACTGCGTACACCTTTGTGGGCGAACGACAGTCGTATCCATTGCCTACGATTAACATCAATACCATCCAGTGTCCACGATACACTTTATGCGGCCGACATTGATGTAGCCTTATTGCAAGGGGTATACGTTCTTGGCTTCCCCAGAACATCTGCGGATACACGACCAGCAAGTGGCGTGAACGTTCGCTATTCTTAATTGAAGAATTAACACAATTATGTCACGGCAGGATAGACGATATGGTGATTTTAATTGTACACAATCCCCCAAGGACCAAGTTCCTCAGCATTCGTGATGCCCAGCACTCGGCGCTGTCATTCGCGCAGTCGGTTTGATAGACGCTTGGGAAGTCGTCTATGCCGATAGAGAGGGTTTGCACGCACTTTACAGAACATTCGTCCAGCACAACTGATAGGCTGTATACCTGCTGCTCTCTCAGGGACACGGTCTTGGCATCCCAGTTGGGGCCAGCATTTACTGACCACACTGCTTACATCTGTCCCATCACGTTCCATCTGTGAACTACGGAGACCCTTTCCGCAACACCTGAATTGATAAGTCTCGTAGATTATATGTATACGGGAATGAAACACATTGCAATTAATAAGAAACTACGTGTTGGATTAAAATACGGAGAAAGATATGTTCCATATTCAATGTCAGCCGTCAATACCAATGTTGACTTCCCTGCCCCACCCACAGGGAATGGGGCGGGGGGCAACTTTAAGGGGACATTATATGTCGACAAATTGTTCACGTCAAGCAGAGTTAATGAGTTAACGACGGGCCTTTAGCCAGCTGGATGCTATCGAATAAGTCCATGAGACGGAGTTCGCTCGGGTTATCGTGATCAAAAATTTCACCGTTTGCTGTGCAAATCTGAGAACGGTGTTTTTTTTAGTGACCTTTTTCCTGTTGACATTGATCTGTGTGCCCAACTCCTTGTTAGGGTAAAGGCAATTCGTAACAGCGAGTCGAAGGCGATTTATTGACCTGTTAGAGGTGAATTTTGCAATCTATGAATCTTCCACGAAAGTAGCTAGATAACAATGTAGCTTTTAATTACTGATTGCGGAGTTGAAAGAAATATAACACTGGCATGCAGCACAGAGCCAGGCTGGCGACCCTTATTTAATCTCACTGGATAGTGTGCCACAGTAGACAAACTAGCTCCACCAAAGACGTTTCCGATTAAACCGCGGTGTAGTACGTCGCATTATTTGCCTCGCCCGTCATACGTCGCCAAGGTTGTGTAGATTCTGGTGTGTGATTTCGCGCGACGGCACGGAATCTTCCAGGAAAGACGAGAAGCAATAGTGTAGTACGCGCTAGTGTGATCAGTTCTATAGGTTTGTTTGGAGTGACAACACAAATCGAAACGAAATCAGAATGTCCTGCTAGGAATATAAGAGGTGCGTGTAGCTCAGGCGGCAGTCTAACAGCAGGGGGCGGGTTTGACGCGAAGTTCATTGATTCCGGTACAGTATCGTAGTACAATTGTTGTTTGACGCGACTGTGTAGTTACACCTTGCAGAAGACGTATCAGACCATTCAGCAGTAGTACTGTAGCGAGGGCGAGACTATGTGGTTCTGCACGAGTCCTGATTTCTCCAGCTTTCGAGCTCCTTACTTGAGATGTGCTTTCGTGGGTGTCATTCATTCTACAGCCTGCCGAAAATGTATGTTCTCAAACCTTTCTCAGTAATGTCTTGCGAGGGAAACGCCTCTGAACTGTTTCGACGCCTTCCTAAGCTGCCGCAGTGACTGCGAGGTTGGCTGGAGAGACGCCCCGCCCCGCCCCGCCCCGCCCCGCCGGTCTGCCGACCAGTTGGACGGGCGCGCCACGGCGCTGCCCGGCCTGTGCCGAGGCGAGGCGAGGCGGCACGGCAGTTTGTTTACCAGCTCAGCTCGTCACGTGCTACTGCCAGCCAGTGGACCACTCCATTCAGTATCCACTCATTAGACGAGGCTGCACGCTGCCGCTGGAAAAAACAGATTTTTTGCTCCCCGGAAATGTGTCGAGCAACTAGCTTACCGCGCTCTACACTTGTAAAAATGTCAAAGTTTACACGTCTGTATTTCTAGCACTGGAATACTCTCTTTCAAATTCTGAAGGTGGCGGGGTAAAATACAGGGAGCAAAATGGTATTTACAACTTGTACAGAAACCAGATGGCAGTTATAAGAGTCGAGGGACATGAAAGGGAAGCAGTGGTTGGGAAGGGAGTGAGACAGGGTTGTAGCCTCTCCCCGATGCTATTCATGCTGTATATTGACCAAGCAGTAAAGGAAACAAAAGAAAAGTTCGGAGTAGGTATTAAAATCCATGGAGAAGAAATAAAAACTTTGAGGTTCGCCGATGACATTGTAATTCTGTCAGAGACAACAAAGGACTTGGAAGAGCAGTTGAACGGAATGGACAGTGTCTTGAAAGGAGGGTATAAGATGAACAGCAACAAAAGCAAAACGAGGATAATGGAATGTAGTCGAATTAAATCGGGTGATGCTGAGGGAATTAGATTAGGAAATGAGACACTTAAAGCAGTAAAGGAGTTTTGCTATTTGGGGAGCAAAATAACTGATGATGGTCGAAGTACAGAGGATATAAAATGTAGACTGGCAATGGCAAGGAAAGCGTTCCTGAAGAAGAGAAATTTGTTAACATCGAGTATAGATTTAAGTGTCAGGAAGTCGTTTCTGAAAGTATTTGTATGGAGTGTAGCCATGTATGGAAGTGAAACATGGACGCTAAATAGTTTGGACAAGAAGAGAATAGAAGCTTTCGAAATGTGGTGCTACAGAAGAATGCTGAAGATTAAATGGGTAGATCACATAACTAAAGAGGAGGTATTCAATAGAATTGGGGAGAAGATGAGCTTGTGGCACAACTTGACTAGAAGAAGGGATCGGTTGGTAGGACATGTTCTGAGGCATCAAGGGATCACCAATTTGGTACTGGAGGGCAGCGTGGAGGGTAAAAATCGTAGAGGGAGACCAAGAGATGAATACACTAAGCAGATTCAGAAGGATGTAGGCTGCAGTAGGTACTGGGAGCTGAAGAAGCTTGCACAGGATAGAGTAGCATGGAGAGCTGCTTCAAACCAGTCTCAGGACTGAAGACCACAACAACAACAGCATGTATGATGAGATAAAATAAATTATTCAGAAAGTTAAGGGACACAGAAATTTAACTGAGACGGTTGACTGGAATTCGATAGCAGGAAAAGCAAGAGAATGATAAGTTATAGGTGAATATGGACCGGGGGAAATGAGTTAAAGAGGAAGCATCATGCCAGAATTGTGCACAGAACATAATTTAATCATAACTAACACTTGGTTTAAGAATCATGAAAGGAGGTTGCATTGATGAAGAAGACCTGGAGACACTGGAGGATTTCAAATTGATTATATAATGGAAAGACAGAGATTTCGGCACCAGTTTTTAAATTAAATGAAATTAAATTGTAAGATATTTCCAGGAGTGGACGCAGGCTTTGACCACAAATTATTGCTTATGAACTGTGGATTAAAATTTTAAAAAATTCCAAAAGGTAGGAAATTAAGGAGACGACAAATGGATAACTTGAAAGAATCAGAGGTTGTCGAGAGTCTCGGAGGGAGCATTAGGCAACGGTTGACCAGAAAATGGGAAAAGGATATGGTAGAAGAAGAATGGGTAGCCTCGAGATATGAAATAGTGAAGACAGAAGAAGATGAAATACGTACAAAGACAAGGCCCAGTAGAAACCCTTGGGTAACACAAGAAATACTCAATTTAAAAGATGAAAAGAGATGATATAAAAATGCAGTAAATGAAGCAGGCGAAAGGAAATACAAACGTCTAAAAAATGAGATCGGCAGGAAGTGCAAAATGGCTAAGCAGGAAATGGCTAGAGTACAAATGTAAGAATTTTGAAGCATATATCACTAGGGCAAAGATAGATACCGTCTACAGGAAAACTGAAGAGGCCCTTGGAGAAAAGAGAGCTCAGATGGGAACCTAGTCCTAAGCAAAGAAGGGAAAACTGAAAGATGGAAGGAGTATATTGAGAGTCCATACAAAGAAGACGAACTTGAAGGCAATATTATAGGAATGTAAGAGGACGTAGTTGAAGAGCAGATGGGAGATAAGATACAGCGGGAAGAACCTGACTGAGCACTGAAGACCTAAGTCCAAACCAAGCCCGGGGAGTAGACGGCATTCCGTCAAAACTACTGCTAGCCTTGGGAGAACCAGCCATGAAACAACTATTTCACCTGATGTGCAAAATGTATGAGACAGGCGAAATACCCTCAGACTTGAAGAATATAATAATTTTAGTTTCAAATAAAGCAGGTGCTGACTGGTGTGAATATTATCGTACTATCAGTTTAATAAGTCATCGTTGCAAAATACTAACACGATTTCTTTGCAGAAGAATCGAAAAACTGGGCGAAACCAACTAGAGAGATCAGTTTAGATTCTGAAGTTATATAGGAATACCTGAAGCACTACTGACCTTGCGACTTATCTTAGAGAGTAGGTTAAGGAAAAGCAAACCTACATTATTATTTGTAGACTTAGACAAAGCTTACGACAATGTTGACTGGAATACTCTCTTTGAAATTCTGAAGTTAGCAGCGGTAAAATACAGAGAGTGAAAGGATGTTTACAACTTGTACAAAAACGAAACGGCTATTACAAAGACTATTGGGTACGAAAGGGAAGCAGTGGTTGAGAAGGAAGTGAGAGAGAGTTGCACCGTATCCCAGTGTTATTCATTGTGGACACTGAACAAGCAGTAAAGGAAACCAAAGAAAAATTTGAAGTAGGAATTAAAGCTCAGGGAACATAAATAATAACTTTGAGGTTTGCCGATGACATAGCAATTCTATCAGAGACAGTAAACGAGTTGGAAGAGCACCTGAACGGAACGGGCAGTATCTTCAGAGGAAGAAATACGATGAACATCAATGAGAGCAAAACAAGGATATGAAATGTAGTCGAATTAAATCAAGTGATGCTAAATAATTTACATTAGGAAAAGAGACACTTGATTTAATAGATGACTTTTGTAATTTGGGTAGCAAAATAACTGATGATGGCCAAAGGAGGGTGGATGTAAAATCTCGATTGGCAATAGCGAGAAAAGAGTTTCTGAAGAAGACAAACTGGTTAACATCGAGTCTATATTGAAGTATTAAGAAGTCTTTTCTGAAAGTATTTGTATGTAGTGTAGCAATGTATGGAGGTGAAACATGGACGATAAACAATTTAGACCAGAAGGAGAACAGAAGCTTTTGAAATGTGGTGCTACAGAAGAAGGCTGAGAATTAGATGGGACTCACATAACTAATAAGAAGTTACTAAATAGAGCAGGGGAGAAAAGAAATTCGTGGTACAACGTGACTAGAAGAAGCGTTCTCTTGGCTGGACACATTCTGCGACGTCAGGGGATCAGCAATTTAGTATTGGAAGGAAGTGTGGGAGGTAAAAGTCGTACAGGGCGATCAAGAGATGAATACAATAAGCCGATTCAGAAGGATGTAGGTTGCAGCAGCTATTCAGAGATGAAGAGGCTTGCACAGGATAGAGCAGCAGGGAGAGCTGCATCAAATAAGTGTTCGGAGTGGAGACCTCTACAACAACAACATTTGCCATGTATCGACTTGTCACTTCGTATAAACGTGTTTCGTTCTCAGAGCGCACGGACTGCGTGCACCCGCAATTTCAGCGGTCGCGGCGGCCACGCGTGCGCTCTCGGACTGATACGACGCCGGCCGCAGCTGACTCCGAGATCAGTACGTGCTAAGCAAATATGGTGGCAGCTTCCAGACTATTACGAGCGATCTAAAAGCCAGTCTGCACCAACGAGAACTGGCACTGGAATCCAGCTGGAGTGTCGGTCCTACTGCCTCGGTGTCAAGCCAACTTTACTGGGGAGGTTGCGTTCTCCCCTTTTGCAGCTTTTTAGGCACCTTTACAGATTTTCAGGTGGTGAGGCTGCGGTGTGTCCCTGGCCATTCTGAAGTGGCACCACTCGGATAGCTGCGTGAAAAAGTTCTTCCTCTGTGGCAGCATAGCTGTGAAACCAATTTGAACTACTTTTATTCAGCGATTTATCTCATCTTGGGACATTCGTAAGCAACATGCTTAGTAGGTAAAAATATTATTTTGAGGTCTCCATTCCGTGGTCTTGTACCTCAGCAAAAGATCGGTAGGTCCAGAATACAGAGAAAATTCGTATTACAGTGGAAACTTGCGTATCATTCTCCTAAAGTATTAAAT
Source organism: Schistocerca nitens (assembly GCF_023898315.1). NCBI lineage: Eukaryota > Metazoa > Arthropoda > Insecta > Orthoptera > Acrididae > Schistocerca > Schistocerca nitens. Next base: position 21,208,409 of record NC_064618.1, on the reverse strand, counting down.
ATGCATGCAACTGATCTGCAATCTTTGTCACCGGATTTGTAAATTTTTCTCCTGTTATTTGTTATTTGATCTTATATTAATTGACTAATTCGGTACTCCTTCATTGTATAGGCTGAATAAAACGGACATAAAGGCCTCTCCACGTGTGCGTGAAACAGCAAGGAAAAGTCTGATTTGTACAACCCTGTAAGAGTGTCGCGTGCGATGGGCAAGATTTTGTGTTAGTATCATGATCCGGCACATAGCTTCGAAATAGCGCACATTCTGCTGCCGAGTATAAGGTGCATTCCGGAATGGGAGAAGCACTCTGAAAGTCCGCTAGACCGAGAAGAACTGCCCCAAAGCGTGCTAGGCAAAGAGAAGAAAAGTAATGAAGATATAGGTGATCCAGCCGTGTGATAAGAGTCTGACATCACTGAATGGTCTCAGTGCTAACACGTAAGGGGAAGCCACTGCACTTACACGAGTGGGAGATGTAAGAACTAGGAGGCTATTTAGATTGCCGTGAAAATATATCATGAAGATGTCTTACCGACAGATTTCCATAAAAGTATAATCATTACCTTACTGGAGAAGGCTCAAGCAAATAACCAAGAAAACTATGTACAATCAGCCTAATTTAACATATTCGTAAAATGCTGATGAAAATGATGTACAGGAGAACAGGTAGCAAAACTAAAGAAGAACTGAATAAACGTCAATCTGATTCCATATTAGGGATTTCAAATTTTAGTGAAGGAAAGAAGATTAAACAGCTTCCCAGCCTATGTGGGCCTAAACAATGTCGTCGACAGTGAAAGGTGGAATAACGTGCTTGTCAACTTGAAACGAGTCGGACTAATGTAGTGATAATGGTAGTAGTGATACCAACAGTAGTATTTATTCTTCCACGCAATGCTTTTCCAAGGATAATGGATATGTCGTTATGTTGCAGTTAAAAATTAATAGAACATAGTTCCTATGTTCTACCATTTACAGTCGTACTGGCCCAATTTGACAAGGATTCGGCATGTAGTCAGCCACGGCCGTATAATAGGAACCATCCCAGCAACGCCTGAAGTAATTAAGGGAAATCACGTAAAACTTAAATCAGGACCAGATCCTCCAACTGCCCTAATATAAGGGCAGTCTGTTTAAAACAACCACATCTATTGGGGTTTATTCATACTCGGAAGTTATTTCGTAATGTAGACAGCTAGTGCTAAGCTCCTCATCTGTTCTTCCGTACCATCATTGCAGACACTACAGGCACTATCACATGAATATGTTTACTTATTTTGTATAGTGCAACTTCTCAGTTGCTTAGCTGGAAAATCGAAGCAGCATCACTCCACAGTGCGTGAGATATTGAGCTCAGACAGAGGATAATATTATCCATTGCAGGGCTTTTGTGTAAGGTACATAGGAAAAAATATAGTGCAAATGTGTTCTTGAAATGGCAAAGGTGTTATTTATTTTCTAGTTGTATGTTTTACGTTTTATATGAAACTGCTGCCCTGTATCGTATGAGTAATCATTCATTCTATAGAATGAAACGGTATTGGAGAAGGAAAGTTGCTACTCACCATAGAGCGAAGATGCTGAGTCGCAGATAGGCACAACAGAAAGATTCACAATGGTTTCAGTTGCCTGAGACTGCATTCGTGTGTGCGAGTCGCATTTGCTTTATTGTGTGGAAAGTGTGTGTATGTGTGTCTTTTGTTGACAAAGGCCTTAATGGCCGAAAGCAATAACTGTGTGAATCTTTTTGTTGTGCCTATCTACAACTCAGCATCTCTGCTATATGGTGAGTAGCAACTTTACTTCTCTAATATTGTTACATTCCATCCTAGATATTCCATTGTTTGATTGTATAGAATGAACTGCTTAACACCCCTTTCAAATAAATTTACTTCAGTAGTGTCTTTAATCTCTGTTGCTAGTTGGTTGCAAATTTATTCATAGATAGAAAATGCTGTTTTGAGTTTTACGTTTATTCTTCCTTGGCAAATGTAAGTTCAGTCTGTATCATGTTTCATGAGAAAACAATGTCATAGCTACGAACTGCATGCAAGTACGAATTACCTGTATTACTAAATAACTAAAACGGCGCGCAATCCCAGTTCCGGGTTCCCTATCTATCGGATTCCAGTCGCTTCAAACATTTGATTTTCAGTATTTCATACAAATATTGAACGAATTTAAACATTTAAAAAGCTGTCGTAATTTTACGCATCAAGAGGTATAATATTACGTTAAACCTTAAACATGATAACTCAAATATTAAAGACAGTAATTGTGCATATGTCTTGACTCATGGTGCAGAAGTTACGTAGATTAAATTCATTCAGTATTTGTGAATGAGAACACTTAGCGACTTCCAACAAACACTGTACATAATTTCAAGCCTTTTCGAAACTTTTTTTCGCTTTCGGCCCTTACAAAGTAACGAACGAAATAAAGTATATCGCTCACTACTCATTTTCTATCCAGCAATAAGATTTTAGCATCATGCATGGCGTTTTATTACTTCTTTACCGCTTACTCTACTCGCAAAAAATTTTCTCGAGAGTAACCACATGAACCACTGAATGTACATAGAAAGTTATTTTGTATGACACAAGGTTTAGAAGATATGACATTTAATACAGAGAAGTTCGATTCTTTAAAGAACCGGAGTGTTAGGTTTATTAGTATTTAATTAAATGCAATGAGTGTTAAACACTGATGGCAGGTCTCTAAATGCAAAACATCTTGACGACATTCTGTTTGAAGGCATGTTGTGTGTCTTTGCACCACTTCAACTGACAATCAGTATTCATTCTTAGAAATTTTGCGTTTGTTAAATTACCTATAGAGACCCATCAACGTATAGTTCAGCAGCGTGATTTTTCCATATCAAACTGAAAATCATGATATTTGCTTTCTCTATTTTCAATCTAATTTTATTGCATATTGACCAATTTTGAATTTCGTTGTGGGTTTTGATTGCTTTTTCTGCAAGAAATATTTTCATTACGTCTACAGCTATACTTTGCAAACCATTGTTAACTTCATGGCAACTGATACTGCCCACTGTGCCAGTTTTTCATTTCATTCACTTAGGGAATGTCTGATATGACTTCACAATCGATTGTCGATTATTGAAGCTAAATCTATCCTAGCAGCTGGTAACAGCCTCTTTGACTCAAACCTAATTTGATATTACATAAACCCTATATATATATACTGTATATGACATGTTTATAACATCAGAACAACATTGCTGAATGCTTTCTGGATCCATAGGTATTACACAGTCCTCCTGAAACTTTATTTCAGAATTCATATAAGAAATCTTTATTTCGAATGTTGAAACTAGTTAAATTGATCACCTCATACTTTACTACCATGAACTGAGGATCTCTAACAACTAAAGATCGTGACAGGATAATAGGTTTTGAGGGGGACCCACTCATTTGACTAACTCCAAAATTGTGTCACATCATAAAAGGAGAAGTTGTGATGCAATACTCAAATTCAACTAAAATAATATTTTAAAAGTAACATTCATCCATTGGATGCCAGACGATAAAGATCATAGAACTGCAACCCAAATGCATCACACAAATTAATGTTACTAAAATAGTAGTCATTATGTGTAAACTAATATGAATTAAAATAGTGATGGGTATAAGTCAGCTTAATTCCACTATGAAGCACATATTTATACTTCGTATTTGTGACCTCACATCCCTCAAGCTATTGGGGAGAGAATGTTTATACACTCCTGGAAATGGAAAAAAGAACACATTGACACCGGTGTGTCAGACCCACCATACTTGCTCTGGACACTGCGAGAGGGCTGTACAAGCAATGATCACACGCACGGCACAGCGGACGCACCAGGAACCGCGGTGTTGGCCGTCGAATGGCGCTAGCTGCGCAGCATTTGTGCACCGCCGCCGTCAGTGTCAGCCAGTTTGCCGTGGCATACGGAGCTCCATCGCAGTCTTTAACACTGGTAGCATGCCGCGACAGCGTGGACGTGAACCGTATGTGCAGTTGACGGACTTTGAGCGAGGGCGTATAGTGGGCATGCGGGAGGCCGGATGGACTTACCGCCGAATTGCTCAACACGTGGGGCGTGAGGTCTCCACAGTACATCGATGTTGTCGCCAGTGGTCGGCGGAAGGTGCACGTGCCCGTCGACCTGGGACCGGACCGCAGCGACGCACGGATGCACGCCAAGACCGTAGGATCCTACGCAGTGCCGTAGGGGACCGCACCGCCACTTCCCAGCAAATTAGGGACACTGTTGCTCCTGGGGTATCGGCGAGGACCATTCGCAACCGTCTCCATGAAGCTGGGCTACGATCCCGCACACCGTTAGGCCGTCTTCCGCTCACGCCCCAACATCGTGCAGCCGCCTCCAGTGGTGTCGCGATAGGCGTGAATGGAGGGACGAATGGAGACGTGTCGTCTTCAGCGATGAGAGTCGCTTCTGCCTTGGTGCCAATGATGGTCGTATGCGTGTTTGGCGCCGTGCAGGTGAGCGCCACAATCAGGACTGCATACGACCGAGGCACACAGGGCCAACACCCGGCATCATGGTGTGGGGAGCGATCTCCTACACTGGCCGTACACCACTGGTGATCGTCGAGGGGACACTGAATAGTGCACGGTACATCCAAACCGTCATCGAACCTATCGTTCTACCATTCCTAGACCGGCAAGGGAACTTGGTGTTCCAACAGGACAATGCACGTCCGCATGTATCCCGTGCCACCCAACGTGCTCTAGAAGGTGTAAGTCAACTACCCTGGCCAGCAAGATCTCCGGATCTGTCCCCCATTGAGCATGTTTGGGACTGGATGAAGCGTCGTCTCACGCGGTCTGCACGTCCAGCACGAACGCTGGTCCAACTGAGGCGCCAGGTGGAAATGGCATGGCAAGCCGTTCCACAGGACTACATCCAGCATCTCTACGATCGTCTCCATGGGAGAATAGCAGCCTGCATTGCTGCGAAAGGTGGATATACACTGTACTAGTGCCGACATTGTGCATGCTCTGTTGCCTGTGTCTATGTGCCTGTGGTTCTGTCAGTGTGATCATGTGATGTATCTGACCCCAGGAATGTGTCAATAAAGTTTCCCCTTCCTGGGACAATGAATTCACGGTGTTCTTATTTCAATTTCCAGGAGTGTATATACACTTTTAAGAGGTGCCAGAAGCCAGATCATTGTGATGTGGTGCTGAGATAGGTCGTTCTTATTGGCAGTATATACAGGGCTATTACTAATGATTGAAGCGATTTCATAAATTCACTGTAGCTCCATTCACTGGCATATGGTCACGACACACTACAGATATGTAGAAAAACTCATAAAGTTTTGTTCGGCTGAAGCCGCACTTCAGGTTTCTGCCGCCAGAGTGCTCGAGAGAGCAGTGAGAGAAAATGGCGACGGGAGCCGAGAAAGTGTGTGTCGTGCTTGAAATGCACTCACATCAGTCAGTCATAACAGTGCAACGACACTTCAGGACGAAGTTCAACAAAGATCCACCAACTGCTAGCTCCATTCGGTGATGGTATGCGCAGTTTAAAGCTTCTGGATGCCTCTGTAAGGGGAAATCAACGGGTCGGCCTGCAGTGAGCGAGAAACGGTTGAAAGCATGCGGGCAAGTTTAACGCGTAGCCTGCGGAAGTCGACGAATAACGCAAGCAGGGAGCTAAACGTACCACAGCCGACGGTTTGGAAAATCTTACGGAAAAGGCTAAAGCACTAGCCTTACCGTTTACAATTGCTACAAGCCTGACACCCGATGACAAAGTCAAACGCTTTGAATTTTCGGTGCGGTTGCAACAGCTCATGGAAGAGGATGCGTTCAGTGCGAAACTTGTTTTCAGTGATGAAGCAACATTTTTTCTTAATGGTGAAGTGAACAGACACAATGTGCGAATCTGGGCGGTAGAGAATCCTCACGCATTCGTGCAGCAAATTCGCAATTCACCAAAAGTTAACGTGTTTTGTGCAATCTCACGGTTTAAAGTTTACGGCCCCTTTTTCTTCTGCGAAAAAAACGTTACAGGACACGTGTAGCTGGACATGCTAAAAAATTGGCTCATGCCACAACTGGAGACCGACAGCGCCGACTTCATCTTTCAACAGGATGGTGCTCCACCGCACTTCCATCATGATGTTCGGCATTTCTTAAACAGGAGATTGGAAAACCGATGGATCGGTCGTGGTGGAGATCATGATCAGCAATTCATGTCATGGCCTCCACGCTCTCCCGACTTAACCCCATGCGATTTCTTTCTGTGGGGTTATGTGAAAGATTCAGTGTTTAAACCTCCTCTACCAAGAAACGTGCCAGAACTGCGAGCTCGCATCAACGATGCTTTCGAACTCATTGATGGGGACATGCTGCGCCGAGTGTGGGAGGAACTTGATTATCGGCTTGATGTCTGCCGAATCACTAAAGGGGCACATATCGAACATTTGTGAATGCCTAAAAAAACTTTTTGAGTTTTTGTATGTGGGTGCAAAGCATTGTGAAAATATCTCAAATAATAAAGTTATTGTAGAGCTGTGAAATCGCTTCAATCATTTGTAATAACCCTGTATATTTATATGAATGCCTTCCAGATGTGGGGAGGCAATCTGGAAAAATGTGGTCAGTGGCTGTTGTTACTGTGAACTTGTATTGTGAACTGTATTTATAAATAAATATTTCAAATTTTGTTTACAAAATAAATATGTAGTATTAATACATGATTCTGACCTATTAATATTTACCTAGCACATGTGAACTCTGGGACTAGACACTTACAAACGGTTGCAGCAGTTTAATTCATCATGTCGTTGATGAAATCCAGATGTTGGATTTCTGGTGTCAATTGAATGGGAGCTCAGAATTTAATTTTGTCATTGACTTCAAGCTTAGAAAACACCAGCAGCATGGGAAGAATGAGTGTCTAAGCACCTCTGTGTGCACTGTAACTAGCGTAATCTTGTCTTTGAGATCCCTGTGGGGGCAGCACATAGCACAGTGTTGTACATTCCAATATTCATCACTTAAAGTTGGTTCTAAAAACTTTCTAAGGAGGCTCCAGTTGGATAGTTTTCCTCCACCATGAAGAGTCTGCCAGTTCAGTTCTTGTAGCATCTATGTCATACACTCCCATTGATCAAATAAGTAGAGGAGAACTGAGAGGACGACAGCAGCCTTTGTCTCATCTATGCCAGTGTTATTAGTGTTTCAAGGCCACACCCCCACCCTTCCCCCCACGTTCAGAAGTTATGGTGTCGACTCTCGTCGTGAGTAATTTTATTAAAATTCTTTTTCCACGAATTTCGACACACACAGTGACACCTCTCTTGGTGTAGGAACTAGAAGCTTCTGGATTCGAATCTTGGCTTGTCACGAATTTTAACACTCCACTGACACCCATCTCACCCAGTTTTCACTACCACATCCACTGCCACCAAAACTATACAAGTAGCTTCATGCATATATTGTATACGAATTACGCAGACGGAAAAAGAATCGCAAAACCAAGAAGGAGTTGTGCAACATAACCGAATGTTGGTAGGCATGTTTCTACATATGAAAGGTGATGCCTGTTCAAATTTCGCGCCAGTCGCATAAGAGTGGCGGTAGCAACGCCATGAGGATGCAAATCAGCTTTGTTTTAAATACACGCTGTAACGGTCGTGACCGTTAGTTATCTTTGGGATTGGGCGTGATGAGTTGATGTTAGTCAAGAATGCCTTAAAGGCAACAAAGATGCCATTATCAGCACCTCACTGAGCTTGAACGAGATTGTGTAATAGGAGTACGAGAAGCTGAATGGCCGGCCGCGGTGGTCTAGCGGTTCTGGCGCTGCAGTCCGGAACCGCGGGACTGCTACGGTCGCAGGTTCGAATCCTGCCTCGGGCATGGGTGTGTCTGATGTCCTTAGGTTAGTTAGGTTTAAGTAGTTCTAAGTTCTAGGGGACTTATGACCTAAGATGTTGAGTCCCATAGTGCTCAGAGCCATTTGAACCATTTGAAGCTTAATGTGTCTTCTGCAGAAAGACTTGGCAAGAATTTAGCCACTGTAAATCAGTGCTGGCAGCAGTAGTCACGTGAATGTATGACCACAAGATGATCAGGCTGCAGACAGCCACGTGGCACTACCGAACGGGAAAACCATCGTGTTTGGCATATGGCTCTGGCGCATTGTACTGCATCTGCAGTGACAACCTGAACAGTGACAATGACCTGCCACAAATCAGTTGCTTCAAGGGCAGCTCCGAGCGAGACACCATGTAGCATGCATTCCAATGACCCCAAACCACTGCAATTTGCAAATTCAGCCGTGTCAAGCTCAGTGGAAGGCAGGGTGAAGGTCAGTTGCGCTTTCTGGTGACAGCCAGTTCCGCCTTGGTGCCAGTGACGACCGTGTACAGGTTAGGAGGACGCCAGTTGAGGACCTGCAACAATCTGTCTACGTGCTAGACGCATTGGACATGCATTTGGATTCGTGATCTGGGATGCAATCTCATATGACAGCACAAGCATTCTCGCAATTATCCCATGCACCCTGACTGCAAATTTGTACTTCAGTATGCTGATTCGACCTGTTGTGCAGCCATTCATGAACAGCATTCAGAGGGTGTTTCCCAACAGGATAAAGGTCGCCCACATGCCACTGTTGTAACCCAATATGCTCTCTCCATGGCGTCGATATTCATGAACAGCATTCCAGGGGGTGTTTCCCAACAGGATAAAGCTCAGCCATCTGTGGTGGCCGAGCGGTTCTAGGCGCTTCAGTTCGGAACCACGCGACTGCTACAGTTTGTGAGACAAGGAACTTTCTGATGGTAAAACCATAAGAGGCAGGCTGACAGACAAAATGATTGATGAACCACAGCAGTATTATGGGATGGCCATTAGAAATAATACTGAGGATTTGTTGAAAATGAAGCAGGCAGTATGGGCTACCTTCTTCCACAGACTGTCAACTTATGAAAAACCAATACACCACCTTTGCCCTCCTGTACCTGATTCATGGTGCATTTACCACAATGCCCAGTACTCAAACAGTTCACACAGCCATAAACATTCCATCCCAGCAGCAGTCATGCATATTATTAAACTTATTTACAGAGACCTCGCAAATCCTGAATTACTGAAGAAGTGTCTGCACGGTCAGGTTAAAAATCACAATGAGTCATTCAATAATCTTACATGGACTCGCTTACGAAAAAATGTTTTTGCTGGAATGAAGACACTAAAGTGGGGAGTCAGTGATGCTGTTATTGCTTTTTACTATGGCAACATTGGTAGGGTGAAAGTGCTACAGAGGAGCAAACTGCATCAGAGAATTTGAACGGATGGACAAGGTTCGCATTGATAACGCAGAGTATGCAGCACAGTTATCCACTAAGGAGTCCAGAAAGAAGAAAAGAAGAGAAAAGCTTGGGAAAAGATCAAGAAGATGATATACAGTATGGTGCAAAGTGCTTCTGAGTGACTAAAAATTAAAAAAATTAAGCATATATTATGTGAGTTGCAAACTTTAGAAGCCGATCCTGAAAATTTACATTTTCTGCTGCATTTTCCCCTAAATCTCAGGAACCCTTTGAGTAGAGTATTCAAATTTTCAGGGAGTAATAACATACATATCCTGAGTCAACTGCACTAAAAGAAGTACATAATGTTGTTGTTGTTGTGGTCTTCAGTCCTGAGACTGGTTTGAGGCAGCTCTCCATGCTACCCTATCCTGTGCAAGCTTCTCCATCTCCCAGTACTTACTGCAACCCACATCCTTCTGAATCTGCTTAGTGTTTTCATCTCTTGGTCTCCCTCTACGATTTTTACCCACCGTGCTGCCCTCCAATGGTAAATTTGTGATCCCTTGATGCCTCAGAACATGTCCTACCAACCGATCCCTTCTTCTGGTCAAGTTGTGCCACATACTCCTCTTCTCCCCAATTCTATTCAATACTTCATCATTAGTTACATGATCTACCAACCTTATCTTCAGCATTCTTCTGTAGCACCACATTACGAAAGCTTCTATTCTCTTCTTGTCCAAACTATTTATCGCCCATGTTTCACTTCCATACATGGCTACACTCCATACAAATACTTTCAGAAAAGACTTCCTGACACTTAAATCTATACTCGATGTTAACAAATTCCTCTTCTTCAGAAACGTTTTCCTTGCCATTGCCAGTCTACATTTTATATCTTTTCTACTTCGACCATCATCAGTTATGTTGCTCCCAAAAAGCAAAACTCCTTTACTACTTTAAGTGTCTCATTTCCTAATCTAATTCCCTCAGCATCACCCGACTTAATTCGACCATATTCCATTATCCTCGTTTTGCTTTTGTTGATGTTCATCTTATATCCTCCTTTCAAGACACTGTCCATTCCGTTCACTCTGATAGAATTACAATGTCATCGGCGACCCTCAAAGTTTTTCTTCTCCATGGATTTTAGTACCCACTTTGAATTTTTCTTTTGTTTCCTTTACTGCTTGCTCAGTATACAGATTGAATAACATCGGGGAGAGGCTACAACCCTGTCTCATTCCCTTCCCAACCACTGCTTCCCTTTCATGCCCCTCGACTCTTATAACTGCCATCTGGTTTCTGTACAAATTATAAATAGCCTTTCGCTCCCTGTATTTTACCCCTGCCACCTTTGGAATTTGAAAGAGAGTGTTCCAGTCAACATTATCAAAAGCTTTCTCTAAGTCTACAAATGCTAGAAACGTAGGTTTGCCTTTCCTTAGTCTTTCTTCTAAGATAAGTCATAGGGTCAGTATTGCCTCATGTGTTCCAACATTTCTACAGAATCCAAACTGATCTTCCCCGAGGTCGGCTTCTACCAGTTTTTCCATTCGTCTGTAAAGAATTCGCGTTAGTATTTTGCGGCTGTGACTTATTAAACTGATAGTTTGGTAATTTTCACATCTGTCAACACCAGCTTTCTTTGGGATTGGAATTATTATATTCTTCTTGAAGTCTGAGGGTATTTGGCCTGTTTCATACATCTTGCTCACCAGGTGGTAGAGTTTTGTCAGGACTGGCTCTCCCAAGGCCGTCAGTAGTTCTAATGGAATGTTGTCTACTCCCAGGGCTTTGTTTCGACTCAGGTCTTTCAGTGCTCTGTCAAACTCTTCACGCAGTATCCTATCTCCCATTTCATCTTCATCTACGTCCTCTTCCATTTCCATAATATTGTCCTCAAGTACATCGCCCTTGTATAGACCCTCTATATACTCCTTCCACCTTTCTGCTTTCCCTTCTTTGCTTAGAACTGGGTTTCCATCTCAGCTCTTGATATTCATACAAGTGGTTCTCTTTTCTGCAAAGGTCTCTTTAACTTTCCTGTAGGCAGTATCTATCTTACCCCTAGTGAGATAAGCCTCTACACCCTTACATTTGTCCTCTAGCCATCCCTGCTTAGCCATTTTGCACTTCCTGTCGATCTCATTTTTGAGACGTCTGTATTCCTTTTTGCCTGCTTCATTTACTGCATTTTTATATTTTCTCCTTTCATCAATTAAGTTCAATATTTCTTCTGTTACCCAAGGAGTTCTTCTAGCCCTCGTCATTTTACCTACTTGATCCTCTGCTGCCTTCACTACTTCAACCCTCAAAGCTACCCATTCTTCTTCTACTGTACCTCTTTCTCCCATTCCTGTCGATTGTTCCCTTATGCTGTCCCTGAAACTCTGTACAACCTCTGGTTCTTTCAGTTTATCCAGGTCCCATCTCCTTAAATTCCCACCTTTTTGCAGTTTCTTCAGTTTTAATCTACAGTTCATAACCAATAATTGTGGTCAGAGTCCACATCTGCCCCTGGAAATGTCTTACAATTTACAACCTGGTTCCTAAATCTCTGTCTTACCATTATATAATCTATCTGATACCTTCTAGTACCTCCAGGCTTCTTCCATGTATACAACCTTCTTTCATGATTCTTGAACCAAGTGTTGGCTATGATTAAGTTATGTTCTGCGCAAAATTCTACCAGGCGGCTTCCTCTTTCATTTCTTAGCCCCAATCCGTATTCACCTAACACGTTTCCTTCTCTCCCTTTTCCTACTATCGAATTACACCCATGACTATTAAATTTTCGTCTCCCTTCACTATCCGAATAATTTCTTTTATCTCATCATACATTTCATCAATGTCTTCGTCATCTGCGGAGCTAGTTGGCATATAAACTTGTACTACTGTGGTAGGCGTGGGCTTCATAACTTGGCCACAATAATGTGTTCACTATGCTGTTTGTAGTAGCTTACCCACAGTCCTATTTTTTTTATTCATTATTAAACCTACTCCTGCATTACCCCTATTTGATTTTGTGTTTATAACCCTGTATTCACCTGACTAAAAGTCTTGTTCCTCCTGCCACTGAACTTCACTAAGTCCTACTATATCTAACTTTAACCTATCCATTTCCATTTTTAAATTTTCTAATTTACCTACCCGGTTAAGGGATCTGACGTTCCACGCTCCGATCCGTAGAACGTCAATTTTCTTTTTTCTGATAACGATGTCCTCTTGAGTAGTCCCCTCCCGGAGATCCGAATGGGGGACTATTTTACTTCCGGAATATTTTACCCAAAAGGACGCCATCATCATTTATCCTTACAGTAAAGCTGCATGCCCTCGGGAAAAATTACATCCGTAGTTTCCCCTTGCTTTCAGCCGTTCACAGTACCAGCACAGCAAGGCCGTTTTGGTTAATGTTGCAAGGCCAGGTCAGTCAATCATCCAGACTGTTGCCCCTGCAACTACTGAAAAGGCTGCTGCCCCTCTTCAGGAACCACACATCTGTCTGGCCTCTCTACAGATACCCCTCCGTTGTGGTTGCACCTACGGTACGGCCATCTGTATCGCTGAGGCACGCAAGCCTCCCCACCAATGGCAAGGTCCATGGTTCATGGGGAAGGACATAATGTTATGTATAATTAAAGTTATTTAGGATAATGTACAAAAAAGTACACAAAATTTTAACTCTGTAATTAAAAAATAGTATTTCTCAAAGCAATGGCTGAAATGCAATTATTGTAGTTCAGTAGACTCAGAATGTAAAACTTTCATGTCAATGTCTACAGTCGTTCCTGAGATACAGGGAAGCCAAATCACTAAATTTTACATTGCCAGGACTGGGCGTTCCAACTCCCCTTAAACATGTTACCTAGACAAATGTCCAGCCAGAGTGGTTCTAGGCTTTACAGTCTGGAACCGCCCGACCGCTACGGTCGCAGGTTCGAATTCTGCTGTGGGCATGGATTTGTGTGATGTCCTTAGGTTGGTTAGGTTTAAGTAGTTCTAAGTTCTAGGGGACTGACGACGTCAGCAGTTAAGTTCCATAGTGCTCAGAGCCATTTGAATTTTCTAGACAAATGTTGTTGTTGTTGTATTCATCAGCCCAGGGACTGGTTTGTTTCAGCTCTCCGTACTACTCTATCTTGTGCAAGCCGCTTTGTCTCTGGATAACTACTGCAACCTACATCCTTTTGAATCTGCTTACCTCTTGGTCTCTCTTTACGATTTTTACCCTCCACAGTTCCCTCCAGTACTAAATTTGTGATCCCTTGATGCCTCAGAACATGTCCTACTAACCGGTCCCTTCTTTTTGTCAAGTTGTGCCACATACTCCTCTTCTCCCCAATTCTATTCAATACTTCATAATTAGTTACATGATCTACCCATCTAATCTTTAGCATTCTTCTGTAGCACCACATTTCGAAAGCTTCTGCTCTTTTTTTGTCTAAACTGTTTATCGTCCATGTTTCACTTTCATAGATGGCTACACTCCATACAAATGCTTTCAGATAAGACTTCCTGACACTTAAATCTATACTCGATGTTAACAAATATCTTTTCTTCAAAAACGCTTTCCTTGCCAGTGCCAGTCTACATTTTATATCCTCTCTACTCCGGCCATCATCAGTTATTTTGCTGCCAAAATAGCAAAGCTCATTTACTACTTCAAGTATTTCATTTACTAATCTAATACCCTCAACATCACCTAGACAAATATATTCCTGTACATTAATTATTTCTTGACATTGTGATTTTTTTCCGTCAGTGTATACAGGGTGAACATTAATAAAACCATCAAGCTCCAGGGACGGATTCCTAACTGGAAAATCCGGAAATGGACGATGTGTACAACAACAACAAATCGCCCCACAACACAATACGAAGCTGCGTCGTATCGATGTCACAACAAATGTTGAATCTATTCATAAGAATAAAACAAATACAGTTACTTCTTGAAAATAGTGATCAATTTGTACTTCACAGAACACTTCCACGAAGGGAGAAATAGGAACATTATAGATAACGGTATAAGTACTACCATAGTATGTTGAAAAATAAAACCCAATGTGGATCATAAAACAAAAACATAATTTAGTTTCCAACTGCCTTTAACTGAACAGAATTGTCATTTGTTATTTACACATTTAAAACATACCTACAATATAAACATATCACTGAACTTCATCAAGAAAACGCAAATGCCCATAAGCAATATATTTCGTCATATCACATTAATTTTTTTCAGAACATTTGTTATCACCATTTTTAGGACATAGCTTAACAACAAACTTATCTCTTTTACTTCCTTGGAATACAATGAATTCATATATGTGTCCTTAATACGCGATTACTACTGGTTTGGCGAGTGGGAAGATCAGAAACGTTTGATTTTAATTGCACTCCTCTCGACCAATCCATTGGCCAGCCACCAAGACTCCTGCGACACTTTGATGAAGTTTCAGCACTAGATGATTTATAAGCATTTACTGTTTCAAACTATTAAATAAACCTCTGGCGGCAACAGAAAAGAACAAGGCAGCTAAGTCATCTATAATCTAAGGCCTACATCTGTACGGACTGCATGTCACTAGTCTTCCATTGTTATTACTGATGTTTGAATGACGAGAAAGTGGACTGTTTCATTTCATTAATTTATTATACCCTTTTTCACTGATAATGTCAAATACCTTCATGTGTACAACTGTCTTGTTGTTCTTGCATGTACAACTTTTTTGTTTATGTAATTTTATTCCTTAATATCATTGGTGTATCTTACTTAAGTAAATGTGTAGTATTACTGCTACCCAGGGTGAGGTCCGCTAAGCTATCTCTTAATCAACTTACTAGCAACCGATTCATTCATATCGTTCTCACCTCTAAGTTCTGCGGAACCTTCTTATAATATTCATTATGCTTCTGAGACCTCTGCTCATTCAAATACACAATCACACTCAGTGTACACATATCTATGTCAGTGTGGCCCAGCTATGGTACCAGCACTGAATTACTTTTGAAATCTATTACTAATTATCATTTTCAAATCTCTTTCTTTAAGGACATGTTTCTACATCATTCCTTAATATTCCTAATTGTTTAAAACGTAATTCCCGTAGGATATTCAGCCACATTCACCCTATAGCTTTTCTCAGTACATATGACTTTGGCTTGGCTCTTAGCTTTCATATTATCTGAAACCATATTCGCCATTTTAGCACCTATACACTATTTCTATCCTTTACAGTAGTTTTACTGCATTCTTTGTAAATATCCTTTTTCGTTGTACATACCTAGTTTTTACATATATGTTTTACCTTAGTAGCATTTTCTTTTCTATTCGTTTTTCTTGGGGTAGTATGAATAGAATAAAATAAGCTTACTTCTCTAGTCCAGTTTGTCCCCTGTTGATGGGTCCTCCTTCACTAACTTGACTCAAAGTTCTAAACATTGACCATACACCAAACTCACTAGAGCTAAATTGTCGCTTTTTATTCCGATCCTCCCCCTCCTGAATATTTAATCCCTGACCTGAAAATACTTTTTCAAATCTGTATGGGAATGCAACCCTCATATCTATCCAGTGTTACGATAACCAAGCAAGCAATATCCCAGCTATGGAATATCCATAATCACATACAGCCTGGTGTACAGTAATTGCCACTTCCTGTTCATTTTCCTTATCTTCGCTGCTTTGGTGTGGGTTCATAAAAGGACTTCCTCCCTTATCGTACATCAGCAAATTCGACTGAGTTCTTTTGTCAAATGACCTCTTTCTCTTTTCAGCATTGTCACTTGATGCAACTACTGCTCTCCGAATTTTTCATTAAATGTTTATTCATTGTTAGGTACATATGGTAAAGGCTTTAGACATTCATTAGTTTCTTGTTTACCATATATCAACTCATTGGGAATGAAACCTGTGGTCGAATGAGGCAGATTGTTTACAATTTCCTCAAACATTGTTAAGTATTCTATCCATTTGGATTGCTTCGTCAGCACATGTATTCACATAACAATGGGGTACTACTGGGTGCTTTATTCTTTGATTCTCGAGAAAATTTCTCCACTTTTTACAGGTGAAATTCGACGCAAGTAGTAAGTGGGTAGGTTGGGTGTACTCGGGGATAATTTACTGAGCAAACCTAACCCACCCATAAAAAAAAGATATAAAAAATAAGATAAGAGAAGATTTAAAAAATTAAATCAATAAAAATAAATCAAAAATTAACTCTAGATCGTCAAATATGTAATCATTATTTTTATCTCTCTTCAATCCATTGTAATTTAGTTTAATATCACCATCTTCAAAACATTCAAAGTCTGAGTCACTTATTGCTTTATTAAACCAGTCCAGCAAAATAATTTTAAATTTATTATCAAGATCCATACAAATTTTCTTTCCATATTTAGTACTTAAATATTCATATCCTGTAATGTAATACAATTTATTTAGTACTAGCTCACCAATCTTTATAAACAAATCAGAATTGCTTGCATTGCTTATCCTCTTCACTAAAGTATCCATTTATATAGAATAAAAAATAACAATATTAAAAATTTTCACTCAAAATTCTATCCTGAGCATCACATGTTATGCATCTTTCGAAATTTTATCATTAAAAGTGGCAACTATTGTCATTGTAGTTTTCTATGTGGCTAACTTATACATTCTCCTAGATATATTTATAACAAAAATAGGATAATTCTCAATAAAACTGGAGGGATATACATTGACATCATTATTAAATTGAGTGACTCTTAAAATCGAGGAAAGCATCATATGTTTTCAAATAATTATTTCCTGGACAAGATTCCAAAATTATTGAGGAAAAACTTCATTTCTTCCATTTTTCTCATATATGTTTTGTAATTTAACATGTTTTAATAAAGAAGAATCAAATTAGTTGATAAAGATTTCGATTAGTTTGGAAAACAATGAAAATAAAGTAAGGCATATCAAATTCTGAAGAATTATAATAATTAGTAATATCTAGTTCAAAATTTCTTTTTCCTTCTAATCCAGTTATTTCAAATGTTTGTGAGTCAAAAAAGAAATTGGAATTTTTGGATATTTTAATCTTTCTTTTTCTAGCTCTAGTGAATATTCTGGTTCGTACTATAAGACAGGAATACGAATTTCAATAGATTCTACTACAATTTTACCTTCTTTTGGAAGTGTATATTTTATTTCAATTTCAGCATCGTTTTTATCAGCCTATTTAAGAATAGTATCTCCAGCACTTGAACTCCAAGTAAAAACTACTGTTAAATTTCCCTCCCACATCACTTCTCTATAATCTTTGAAAAATCCACCAAACAAATCTAGTGGAAAAGTACCTCATTTTTCGTACTTTTTATCTTACCATTATTAAGCATATGACCTTCCATAATTGACTCATGAGCTATTGTCGAAGTTAATCTCATAAGGACAGATGAAGAAATGAATGGATGTTCCATTCTAGACAAAATATTGTTTCCTTTCTTTGTAGTGATGACCTTGAACAACTTTGCCTCATAGTTATCAATTAATTTTTTTATTTGATTTTCCATCATATGATGGAAAATGTGTACCATCAGCTCCAACAATACTAAAACTCATATATAATTGCACATGATTTGGATGAACCCATCCATCTCCAATATTTATATTAATCTCTGTGTTCTTATTGTGGACATTTAGATTATTTTTAGTCTTCTCATTCACAGGGAATGAGTAAAACTGATAACTCTCGATTTTATTCATGATTTATTAAGGAAAAATTTTTATTAAGGCATTTCTAAAACAACTGTTACATAAGCACCATTAAAGCCAATCAAATCGTAGGTTTCATCAGTTATATTATTTCTAAATTTTGAGTAGGTTAAAAAATCGGAATATAAACAGCATAATGTGGTTCATGAATTATTGGTCCAAGAAATGCTGCATTAGGCTTGAATGACGCACTAATTCTAGTTTCTCAATGAAAATGATCAGTATGTTTTACAAACATTCCATCCCCCAAATTAAAATTTGTATTTATTTATTCAAATGGAATAATTTTAGGAACATTGTTAGTAGAAGTCTTTTCATTAGCCTCAACAATTTAGTTACTAAAACCAAACACATTTCCGATACTATCTTTTATAGCCATATATAACTTAATATCACTCTCAATGACAAATCTGTTTAAAATTTGATCTGCTTTAATGTGAATATTCGGCTGTTGTAGGAATTTTTTGATGTAATATTTGGAGTTAAAAAAGATGAATGAAACTAACCAATGCAACCTTACTAAAGCTGTCTTGTATAAGAACAGTTAATCTTTTTTTGAGAACAGATGACTTTCCACTCAGTTTAAATAATCTGCTCATTTATACTGAAAAAATTATTTAATTAAATGAATACTGACTGTGAACCAAAAGTAAGAATCCCAGAAAAAAATCAAAAAATAAACATTGTAAACTTTTACCAAATTCTATTCAATGTGCAAGTTTAGGACCAAGTGCTTGCAGAAAAACGGCATTAATGATCGATGATTATATTCTAGCAACTTGATGGCTGAACTGGAGTGAAATTAATCATTTTTACACTTATTCTAAAAGTTTAGATCAACCGAAATATCGAGAATTTATAAAAAGATGTGAAATAATTGAAGATAAGTATAAGAAAAGAATTACTACTTTTATTGACAATAATGAAGAAATTATTCCATTAGAACAGTGCCCAAAAAATTCAGTAGTAGTATTTGATGACTCCATTCTTTAAAATCAAGACATCGTTACAGAATATTTTACTAGAGGAAGACGTAAAAGACTCTATTGCTTTCATTTGGCTCAAACTTACTCAAAAATACCGAAAAAATTACTCCCAGATAATCTTAATTTTATTAAATCTTTTTAGACAAGAGACACAAATTTAAATCATATTTACTATGAGTTTGTTGGTGGCGATTTGAAGTTTGATTGTTTTAAAGATATGTGTAGCTAATTTTGAATGATCAATTTGGGTTTTTTACGAAATACATGACTAGAAAACCGAATGAAGGTAAGTTCAGAAAAAAAATACAACATTTCATAACAACATAAATGTTAAATATAAACGTTAAAGGTTCTTTCATGTATAATAAATGTTTGCAAATTATGATCCAGAAGTTGTTAAAAAAGATAGACAAAATAGAAGAGTAAAAGAACAGTTAAAAGAGGAGTTTTAAAAATAGAAGAAACAACCAAGAACAGAGTATGAAAAATATAAAAAAGGAAGGCCAACCAGTTATCGATGCAATTAAAATAGTTAAACAACATATCAAAGGATTAGGTGATAATATTTTGAAAGCTATTGAAGAAAATAGAGAAGTTGAAAAACAAATGGTTAGCTGTTTGGTCCTCACAATCGGTCTTCTGGTCGATCTTCCTCTGCTTGTACACTATCTCAGTATACATTTAAATTTAAAAAAAATCATTCCAGTCATAATTAATGCAATAAATGATATACGAAGAATGTAAATATTTTACATATTCAATAGATGAGAAAGCCTAATTACTAATGTCCAGAAGGGAAATAATAACCGTTGCATATTATTATTTTCAACAAACAGTTACTCATTGCATTGTAGAACAAAATAAACACTATGCTATATCACTAGAAATTAATGTAAAACTATGAAGAAAGAAAGAAAGAAAGCAAGAAAGAAAACAGAAAAATACCTCTTATATAGGTCACAACTACCGATGTCTTCACAATGTCTCACGTTGTTATGTATACGAAAGCAAAGAAAACTAGGAATGTAGGACCTCAAAGTAGGGGATCGCTACCCTTTCAACTCAAGTTTCAGCTACTTCTCGAGGTCATACTGCTATCCACATCACACACACATAGACGTCCCCCAGGGCAACATTTTTTATCTAACACATATATATTTCTGTAGTGATAAACTTATTTGCATTAGTTTTTCGACATATAAATTTAGAGCTACATTCTCAGATGTCAGCTATTATTAGGCATATAAATCTGGCATTGGGGGAGGGGGGGAAGGGGGGGGGGGTTTCATACATTATGGACACAAATTTGGCGAATATGTGTATATGGGAAAATTAATTCACTCTTTTACTTTGCAGACATATTTCTGCAATATTGTGATGTAACATTAATTGGTTTGAGTCCTACAGCGTTTTTCCGTATATTAATCTCATCTAGCAATGTAATCATCGCACTTTCCGCGCTACTGACGTATTTTGCAGACTTTCTAGAATACTGCAACATGTCAGCTGTGGAAAATAATTAATTTGCTGCTCTGTTGTGTTTTTACTGTAGAGAAAACTACTTATTCATGGTGCAATCGATGAACCAATGACGATTTTAACAGCAGTGCCACCTGTTGGTGTGGTACAAAGACCGAACTCAACTCGATTTTTCAGTATAGCCATCTACTGGAGACAAGAAGAACTGGGATGGGAAATATGATTTGCCTTTACTTCGCGTTTTCTTGGTTTGTGTATAGCGTTTGGCATGATGTATACCGTGCGGTTAAAGGCGCTGCAGTCTGGAACCGCAAGACCGCTACGGTCGCCGGTTCGAATCCTGCCTCGGGCATGGATGTTTGTGATGTCCTTAGGTTAGTTAGGTTTAACTAGTTCTAAGTTCTAGGGGACTAATGACCACAGCAGTTGAGTCCCATAGTGCTCAGAGCCATTTGAACCATTTGAACCATGATGTATATGTAAGTCATGCAAATACGTTATCCTGTGACATCTATCACAATTTTATGTTGATAAGAGCTTCTACCTGTGGGCATTTACTAGTGAGCACTCATTCATAAGTAAAGTATGTGTAATCTGGGTGCTACCTAAAGCCATTGCATGGGATAATTCTTGTTTTTCAATTTATTTTTGCTAATATCGAAACCTGGATCAAAAGCCAACAAACCTTTGTTTGCAACTGGTTGCCTGATTTTTCAACCTCTCCCAGCAATTTTTTTGGCAGTTCTGACACTTTAGCTTCAGAACAGGGTCACTCGGGACGGGGGAAGCAAACTGCAGGATCGCACTGAGGGCGGCAAGTATGTCCCCTCCCTTGCCCTCCCCTCCGCTTTGGCACATCGCAGGATGTCATGATTCCTGGTGTGACCTTGGAGATAAAGAGGTGCTGATCTGCCGTCAGCGAAACATGGTATGCACAATTTTCTCAGCTGTAACATGTCACTGCTCATAAGAAAGTGGTGTCAGCGAATTTCGCATCAGAACATACACTGACCTGCTACACTTTTACATCTACATCTATACTCTGCAAGCCACCTCACAGCTCGTTATGGAGTGTACTTTGTATGCCACTGACAATTTTCCCTTTTCTTTTTGCAGCCGCATAATGTTTGCAGAGAGAACTATGGCTGGTAAGCCTCTGTGTGGACTCAGATCTGTTTAATTTTACTTTCATAGTTTTTTTTCGCGAGGTATACTGTACTCGTATGTAGGAAGAAACAATATAGTGTTTGACTGTTCTAGGAACGTACACGTTCGAAATTTTAACATTCAACCATGCCGTGATGCAGAATTTCTCTTTAGCAGCGTCGCCTGTGCAGTTAGCTGAGCATCTTTGAGATGCTTTCTTGCACACCAAATGAACATGAAATAGAATGTGGTGCTCTTCTTAGGATATTCTCTATTTTCTATATTAGTCTTATATGGTACAGAGTCCAGACCAATGAGCAATATTCAGTATTATCTGCCATGGCAAATACAGGGTGTTTAAAAAATGACCGGTATATTTGAAACGGCAATAAAAACTAAACGAACAGCGATAGAAGTACACCGTTTGTTGCAATATGCTTGGGACAACAGTACATTTTCAGGCAGACAAACTTTCGAAATTACAGTAGTTACAATTTTCAACAACAGATGGCGCTGCGGTCTGGGAAACTCTATGGTACGATATTTTCCACATATCCACCATGCGTAGCAATAATATGGCGTAGTCTCTGAATGAAATTACCCGAAACCTTTGACAACGTGTCTGGCGGAATGGCTTCACATGCAGATGAGATGTACTGCTTCAGCTGTTCAATTGTTTCTGGATTCTGGCGGTACACCTGGTCTTTCAAGTGTCCCCACAGAAAGAAGTCACAGGGGTTCATGTCTGGCGAATAGGGAGGCCAATCCACGCCGCCTCCTGTATGTTTCGGATAGCCCAAAGCAATCACACGATCATCGAAATATTCATTCAGGAAATTAAAGACGTCGGCCGTGCGATGTGGCCGGGCACCATCTTGCATAAACCACGACGTGTTCGCAGTGTCGTCTAAGGCAGTTTGTACCGCCACAAATTCACGAAGAATGTCCAGATAGCGTGATGCAGTAATCGTTTTGGATCTGAAAAATGGGCCAATGATTCCTTTGGATGACATGGCGGCCCAGACCAGTACTTTTTGAGGATGCAGGGACGATGGGACTGCAACATGGGGCTTTCCGGTTCCCCATATCCGCCATTTCTGTTTATTGACGAAGCCGTCCAGGTAAAAATAAGGTTCGTCAGTAAACCAAATGCTGCCCACATGCATATCGCCGTCGTCAATCCTGTGCACTATATCGTTAGCGAATGTCTCTCGTGCAGCAATGGTAGCGGCGCTGAGGGGTTGCCGCGTTTGAATTTTGTATGGATAGAGGTGTAAACTCTGGCGCATGAGACGATACGTGGACGTTGGCGTCATTTGGACCGCAGCTGCAACACGGCGAACGGAAACCCGAGGCCGCTGTTGGATCACCTGCTGCACTAGCTGCGCGTTGCCCTCTGTGGTTGCCGTACGCGGTCGCCCTACCTTTCCAGCACGTTCATCCGTCACGTTCCCAGTCCGTTGAAATTTTTCAAACAGATCCTTTATTGTATCGCTTTTCGGTCCTTTGGTTACATTAAACCTCCGTTGAAAACTTCGTCTTGTTGCAACAACACTGTGTTCTAGGCGGTGGAATTCCAACACCAGCAAAATCCTCTGTTCTAAGGAATAAACCATGTTGTCTACAGCACACTTCCACGTTGTGAACAGCACACGCCTACAGCAGAAAGACGACGTACAGAATGGCGCACCCACAGACTGCGTTGTCTTCTATATCTTTCACATCACGTGCAGCGCCATCTGTTGTTGAAAATTGTAACTACTGTAATTTCGAAAGTTTGTCCGCCTGAAAATGTACTGTTGTCCCAAGCATATTGCAACAAACGGTGTATTTCTATCGCTGCTCGTTTAGTTTTTATTGCCGTTTCAAATATACTGGTCATTTTTGAAACACCCTGTAGTACTGGTCTGGACTTGAAAAATTGTAGTGTGGCTGCTGTCTTTAATTTCAAGTCTGCTTTGTAGGGTTTGCGGTGCCTCAGCCAGATTGGACAAGAGATTCATGATCCTAGCATATTTTCTTCTCGGCTTCTGTAAAGCTACACTCCTGGAAATGGAAAAAAGAACACATTGACACCGGTGTGTCAGACCCACCATACTTGCTCCGGACACTGCGAGAGGGCTGTACAAGCAATGATCACACGCACGGCACAGCGGACACACCAGGAACCGCGGTGTTGGCCGTCGAATGGCGCTAGCTGCGCAGCATTTGTGCACCGCCGCCGTCAGTGTCAGCCAGTTTGCCGTGGCATACGGAGCTCCATCGCAGTCTTTAACACTGGTAGCATGCCGCGACAGCGTGGACGTGAACCGTATGTGCAGTTGACGGACTCTGAGCGAGGGCGTATAGTGGGCATGCGGGAGGCCGGGTGGACGTACCGCCGAATTGCTCAACACGTGGGGCGTGAGGTCTCCACAGTACATCGATGTTGTCGCCAGTGGCCGGCGGAAGGTGCACGTGCCCGTCGACCTGGGACCGGACCGCAGCGACGCACGGATGCACGCCAAGACCGTAGGATCCTACGCAGTGCCGTAGGGGACCGCACCGCCACTTCCCAGCAAATTAGGGACACTGTTGCTCCTGGGGTATCGGCGAGGACCATTCGCAACCGTCTCCATGAAGCTGGGCTACGGTCCCGCACACCGTTAGGCCGTCTTCCGCTCGCGCCCCAACATCGTGCAGCCCGCCTCCAGTGGTGTCGCGACAGGCGTGAATGGAGGGACGAATGGAGACGTGTCGTCTTCAGCGATGAGAGTCGCTTCTGCCTTGGTGCCAATGATGGTCGTATGCGTGTTTGGCGCCGTGCAGGTGAGCGCCACAATCAGGACTGCATACGACCGAGGCACACAGGGCCAACACCCGGCATCATGGTGTGGGGAGCGATCTCCTACACTGGCCGTACACCACTGGTGATCGTCGAGGGGACACTGAATAGTGCACGGTACATCCAAACCGTCATCGAACCCATCGTTCTACCATTCCTAGACCGGCAAGGGAACTTGCTGTTCCAACAGGACAATGCACGTCCGCATGTATCGCGTGCCACCCAACGTGCTCTAGAAGGTGTAAGTCAACTACCCTGGCCAGCAAGATCTCCGGATCTGTCCCCCATTGAGCATGTTTGGGACTGGATGAAGCGTCGTCTCGCGCGGTCTGCACGTCCAGCACGAACGCTGGTCCAACTGAGGCGCCAGGTGGAAATGGCATGGCAAGCCGTTCCACAGGACTACATCCAGCATCTCTACGATCGTCTCCATGGGAGAATAGCAGCCTGCATTGCTGCGAAAGGTGGATATACACTGTACTAGTGCCGACATTGTGCATGCTCTGTTGCCTGTGTCTATGTGCCTGTGGTTCTGTCAGTGTGATCATGTAATGTATCTGACCCCAGGAATGTGTCAATAAAGTTTCCCCTTCCTGGGACAATGAATTCACGGTGTTCTTATTTCAGTTTCCAGGAGTGTATTTTGGTCCACTGAGTTTCCCATCAGTGATTTATTTAAGCTGATATTTAAGTTGAAGGCACTGAACTAGTTCACGGCAAAGAGAGTGAAATTTTTTCTTGAACTGACAAAAAGCAATTGAACATTTTGATTGTTCCATTGTATTTGACCACTTCCCTTTAGGACAACCTGGGCTCCATTGAGTGTTTTCATTCCACAAGTTGAGTGGAAGTATTTTGGTGGTGCAAGCAGGAATTTAATTGTGCAGTCATCGATTTCCTGTGATATCTTAGTTTTTCCTGCATCTTCACTGCTCATGTTATCAACGTTCCTGACTTTTTCAGCGGATGCTACTCCAGTCGCTCTCATTCTGTGCATTCCTAGTCCAACAGTTTGAATGTTGATATCTGTTAGCAGTAAATGAAGGATGGGAACACAAACAATGGATATGGGCCAGTCTTCTTGCTAATGTTGCACGCAGCATTCCTCAAGTAGCATTTATTCCAACTTCACATTCTGGTCGAGAATCAAATATTTTTACTTGACGGGGTTCATTTTTTTAATGAGCTTTGAATGTATCCTTCTGGATTTGTAGTGGTTGCTCATTTGAAAATTAAAAAATTGCAGGTGAATCTTCCGTATTTCCACCTTTGTTTTTTTCACAGTTCGTTGAGTAGCGTTATACCCGTCAGCAATCATTAAAACTTCAGCCAATGATGTCGCTCCGTACTAAAGGACCGAATCCCGCACTATTATCGCTGTGAGCCACAATGACGTCCCTGATCTATCTGTCAGTATAAGCGGCCTCCCTTTTTTGTGCCGAGAAGTTTGTAAGTGACCGCCAGAACATGTGTTTTCGCTTTAAAATGTGATGTAGCTTAATTAGCTCGAAATATTTTCCTTTTAACGTCCCTTAGTCCAAAGAGCTCCGCCGGCAGGTCGAACGTGTCAGTGCCGACACGAGATAGGATGTACGACCGTTTCTGGTCGTCGTGTGCCATCAGGTGTGCCTCGAAATGTCGCTCTAGACACGGACGTGTCCAGTCTTTCCTCTGTTCTACGCTGGCACCTTTGACTGTCGATCTAGCGACATAGTGCTTCGTTTTGTGAGCAGTTTTGACAATTCCTGTTATTGTTCCATAAATAGTCGCCGTCGGAACGTCGACATTTTGATGAGCTCTGCCTTTTCCATTCTGTAATTCTGGAAATAGTTGGTAGACTAATGTATGTGTGTATTAAAGTACAACACAAAGCAGTAAGTTTGAACAATCATATTGTAACATACGCGAACGTGACAGTTTAAAAATTGAGTAATTAACTGGCAGTCATGGTACTTCTATATCTGTGTAGAAATTCCGTTAAAATATGTAAAATTTTATGAGGTTGAGGCTCTTTTGTCTGTGTATGCTTACAAATAGTTTTATTTCTGGAGAGGACCCGCCTTGAGCATAAATACATTTTTTTTTCTCCAGACATGTTTCGCTAAAGTTTCAGCATCATCAGTGAGGTGTTTTGCTATCTTCTACAAAACGGGAAAAATGCTTTTTTTTTGTCATCAGTCTTCTGACTGGTTTGATGTGGCCCGACACAAATTCCTCTCCTGTAGTAATCTCTTCATCTTGGAGTAGCACTGCAACCTACAGTCTCAATTATTTGCTGGATGTATTCTAATCTCTTTCTTCCTCTACAGTTTTTGCCCTCTACAGCTCCCTCTAGGACCATGGGAGTCAGTCCCTCATGTCTTAACAGACGTCCATCATCCTCCTTCTTATCGGGGTTTTCACCATATACCTTTCTTCTCCGATTCTGTTCAGGATCTCCTCAATCCTTACCTTATCAGTCCACCTAATTTTCAACATTTGTCTGGCACCACATCTCAAATGCTTCGATTCTCTTCTGTTCCGGTTTTCCCACAGTCCATGTTTCACTACCATACAATGCTATACTCCAGACGTACATTCTCAGAAATTTCTTCCCCAAATTAAGGCCGATATTGATATTAGTAGAATTCTCTGGGCCAGGAATGCCCTTTTTGCCATTGCTAGACTTCTTTTGATGTCCTCCGTGCTCCGTCCGTCTTTGGTTATTTTACTGCCTAGGTAGCAGAATTCCTTAACTTCATCTACCCCATGACCATCAATTCTGATGTTAAGTTTCTCCCTGTTCTCATTTCTACTAATTCTCATTACCTTCGTCTTTCTTCGAGTTATTCTCAATCCATACTCTGTACTCATTAGACTGTTCATTCCGTTTAGCAGATGTAATTCTTCTTCACTTTCACTCAGGATAGCAATGTCATCAGCAAATCGTATCATTGATATACTTTCACCGGCCTTATTTGATCTTAAGTTCTCCAAAGCTCTTTTAAATTCTGATTCTAATACTGGATCCCCTTTCTCTTCTAAATCGACTCCTGTTTCTTCTTCTATCACATCAGACAAATCTCCCGCCCCCCCCCCCCCGCCCCTATCGCCCCCCCCCCCCCCCCATAGAGACTTTCAATGTATTCTTTCCACCTATCTGCTCTCTCCACTGCATTTAGCAGTGGAATTCCCGTTGCACTCGTAATATTATCATCCTTGCTTTTAATGTCACCGAAGGCTGTTTTGACTTTCCTGTATGCTGAGTCCATCCTTCCGACAGTCACTTCTTTCTCGATGTCTTCACATTTTTCTTGCAGCCATTTCGTCCTAATTTCCCTGCACTTCCTATTTATTTTATTCCTCAGCGAGTTGTATTTCTCTATTCCTCAGTTTCCCGTAACATTTTTGTACTTCCTCCTTTCATTCCTTGTACCTAAGTTTCCCTTCCAAACTTCTGTGATGGCCCTTTTTAGAGATGTCCATTGCTCTTCAACTGTACAGTCTACTGAGCTATTCCTTATTCCTGTATCTATAGCCTCAGAAAACATCTTAAACTTCAGCCTACTCTTCATCACTACTACCTATGTCTGCTCCTGGGTACGCCTTACAATCCAGTATCTGACTTCGGAATCTCTGTCTGACCATGATGTATCTAACTGAAATCTTTCCGTATCATCCGACCTTTTCCAAGTATACCTCCTTCTCTTGTGATTCTTGAACAGAGTATTCGCTATTCCTAGCTGAAACTTGTTACAGAACTCAATTACCCTTTCCTCTCTCATTCCTTGTTCCAAGCCTATATTCTCCTGTAACCCTTTCTTCTAGGCCTTCCCCTACAACTGCATTCCAGTCTCCCATGACTATTAGATTTTCATATCTCTTTACATACTGTATTACCCTTTCAATATCCTCATGCACTTTCTCTATCTGTTCATCTTCAGCTTGCGACGTCGGCATGTATACCTGAACTATCGTTGTCGGTGTTGGTTTCGTGTCGATTCTGATAAGAACAACTCTATCACTGAACTGTTCACGATAACACACTACCTGCCCTACCTTTCTATTCATAACGAATCCTACTCCCGTTTTACCATTTTCTGCTCCTGTTGATATTACCCCACACACATCTGGGCAGAAATCCTTGTCTTCTTTCCACTTCACTTCACTGACCTCTACTATATCTAGATTGAACCTTTGCATTTCCCTTTTGAGATTTTCTTGTTTCCCTACCACGTTCATGCTTCTGACATTCTAAACCCCGACTCGTAGAATGTTATTATTTCGTTGATTATTCAATCTTTTACTGATGGTAACCTCCCCCTTGGCAGTCCCCTCCCGGAGATCCGAATGGGGGACTATTCGGGAATCTTTTGCCAATGGAGAGATCATCATGACACTTCTTCAATTACAGGTCACATGTCCTGTGGATAGACGTTACGTGACTTCCATTGCCTTCTGCATCCTAATGCTTTGCACTACATATAAATTTGAGTTTTTAAGACAGTATTTACATATTTGAAAACAGACAAAGTTTTGTGCGTATGTAACTTGTTACCACATGCTGTGGACTTCCTTTATTTTATAAAATTTTAATACAGTTGTTTTGTTTCACGGTTTTTCATCCGCAATCATACAGAACTTAATGTAGAACAGTTATTTACTTCGAAAATTTACGATTGGGGATGTTATGGATATGCCCACCACTAACTAATACTATGTGAAAGATTGTGTGTTTGTGTGTGTGGTTAACAAGATATATGTACGTAAATACTGTCTTAAAAAGTCAAATTGATATGTGTACAAGTAGTACAAAGAATTTGTCCTGCTTTATAGAAGATAAAGAACCCACTGCTGATGCTGATACTTCAGTGAAACAAGTCCGGGGAATAAAAATAAAAATTGTGTTTTGCTCAAGGTGGTCCCTCTCCAGAAACAAAGCTACACTAAATTATTTTTAAAAGATAATTACTATTATCACTATTTCATAAGGCTGTTATACTGATTGCACCAATCATTACATTCTTTTCCAAACAGTAGCATTAATGTGTGACACGGTGTAGTGAAGGTCACAGATTCTGAAACGAATATATGAAAAACACTTTTCTCAAATTGTCCATCAGCTACACGTATACTTCGTACCACGCATCCGTACAGTAGCATTGTGACAAAAGACATGGGACGGCGATATGCGCCTACACAGATGGCGGTGCACAAGGTGTAAAGGAGCGGTACATTGGCGGAGATGTCATTTGTACTCACTCAAGTGATTCACGCGAGAAGGTTTCCGACGTGATTATGGCCACAGATTTCGAACGTGGAGTGGTAGTTGGAGCTAGGGGCATGGGACAAACCATTCGGAAGCCGTTAGGGAATTCAGTATTCCGAGATCCACAGTGTGAAGAGTATGCCTAAAATACCAAATTTCAGGCATAACCTCTCACCCCCGACAACGCAGTGTCCGACAGTCTTCACTCGACGACCGAGAGCACCAGCATTTGCGTAGCGTTGCCAGTGCCAACAGACAACCAACATTGTGTGGAATGACTGCAGAAATCAATGTGGGACGTACAACAGACGTATCCGTTAGGAGAGCGCGGCGAAATTTGGCGTTAATGGGCTGTGGTAGCAGGTGACCGACTCGAGTGCCTTTGCTAACAAAACGACATCGCCTGAAGCGCCGCTCCTGGACTTGTGACCGTGTTGGTGGGACCTCAGACGATTGGGAAACTGTGACCTGGACGGATGAGTGCCGATTTCAGTTGGTAAGAGCTGATGGTGGCGCAGATCGCGTGAAGCCGTGGATCCAAGCTGTCAACAAGGCGCTGTGCCCGCCGGTGGTGGCTCCATAACGGTTTAGGCTGTGTTTGTAGGGATTGGACTGGGTCTTCTAGTCCAATTGAACCAACCGTTGAGAGGAACTGTTTATGTTCGGTTTCTTGGAGACCACTTGCAGCCGTTCATGCGCTTCATGATCCCAAACAACGTGGATGACAATGCGCCGTTCACCTGGTAGAACTGTTCGTGATTGGTTTGAAGAACATTCTGGACAATTAGAGCGAAAGATCTGGCCACCCAGATCGCCCGACATGAATCCTATCGAAAATTTATGGGACATAATGGAGAGCCGGCCAGGGTGGCCGAGCGCTTCTAGGCGCTACAGTTTGGAACCGCGCAACCGCTACGGTCGCAGGTTCGAATCCTGGCTCGGGCATGGATGTGTGTGATGTCCTTAGGTTAGTTATGTTTAAGTTCTAGGGGACTGATGATCTCAGAAGTTAAGTCCCATAGTGCTCAGAGCCATTTGAACCATAATCGAGAGGTCAGCTGGTGCACAGAATCCTGCACCGGGAACACTTTCGAAGTTTTGGACGATTATGAAGGCAGCGTGACTCCGCATTTCTGCAGGGGACTTCCGACGACTTGTTGAATCTGTACCACGTGTAGCTGCTGCACTAGGCCGGGCAAAAGGGGGACGCGTGGTTAAACATCTCATGAAAACGGCATCTCCGAGTTGTATGGATCAGAAATTCCTTCGTAACAAACGGATAAAGCAATCGACAACAAAACACAATAGCAACTACGTCATGCAATGATTCCCAATCTGTGCGTAATTTCTCCGCTGAGGGACAAAATAAATTTTCCTAGGGGTAAAACCAGAAGTGTTCAGTTATGTTTCGTTCGCAAAAATAAATTATTGTTAATACATCATTACTCTCCCACTAGTTCTTTTTTTTTTTTCAAATACAAGCAGACACAGTGTGGTGGACGTTATAGCTCGTTAAACGAACGCACAAACATCATCTTCTTCCGTAGTCCACGTGCTGTACACACACTTTGTCCTTTGTACAACGCCTCTATGAAAGTAAAATTGAGAAATATACAGGGAGTTGGCAGAAATACCGAAAGAGGAAAAATATAACACATTACCATGCCTAACATTGTGTAAGAAAACTGTCGGCATTCAAAACAGCTTCAAATCGTTTTCCAATTGATAAATATAGGTCCTGTGTGGTTTTAAATGGAGACTTATACCATTCTTCCTGTAAAGTAGTGGCACGTTCTGACAACGATGACGAGTGTGGACAGCAATCGTGCACCTTTGTCTGGAAAGTAGACGAGAAAGATTCTACAATACTGACCCGAGAAAGATGTGACAATTCATCATTGTGCTCACAAAACCAGTTCCGGATGATTCAAGCTGTGTGAACAGCAGGCCGTGTCGTCTTGGAACACTGTATCAGTATTGGGGAACAAATTTTGTAATATGGAATGGACCTAATCAGCCGCAATGACCAGGTAATCCTTGGCAGTAATGCGACCTTACATATTAAACACGGGGCCCATGGAATATCCCGATAGTAGTAGGACAAAGTTCACGTCACCCCAATCTCTGTTGTTGCCAGATGTGTTCGAGATGGCGGCGATGATGCCATTCAAGATAGTGGCCTGTGGACTTCACGACAACATATGAAGTCAGCCAAGATAGCGTCGATGACGTCATCCAAGATGGCGGATTTTGGCGGGAAGATAGGTCAATTGGGCTACCTCCACTAACCTAACCTTCTTCCCCTCCCCCAGAAAATGGTGGAAGTTCAAATTCCATCAGGGCAATACAACACACCTCTACTAACCTAAGAAAATGGCAGGAAAGAAAGGGCAGTTGGGCTACCTCCACTAATCCAAGTCATCCGACCACCACCTCATCCTAGGAAATGGTGGGAAGAGGACTCGAACTGTGTTGGACATAAGTCTTTATTTTGCATAGACTATTTATTTACACAATTAGAGGCAGTACCACTATCAAGTGTAGCCGCCATGGGGTCTGGAGTCCAACTGACCTAGTACACAGTACTGCCACCAGAGGGCGTTGTTGTCCATTCCATGACGTAATCCAAGATGGAGGTCTGGAGTGGGGGGGGGGGTAATGGCGGGAAACAGTGTGGTCGCTATGGGGTCTGGAGTCTAGCTGACCTAGTACACAATACTACCACCAGAGGGCGCTGTCGTCCATTCCATGATGTAATCCAAGTTGGCGAGAGAAAATGGATGGAAACTGTGTGGTCGCCATGGGGTCTGGAGTCCAACTCATCTAGTGCATATTACTGGCACCAGAGGGAACTGTCGTCTGTTCCATGTCATAACCTAAGATGGCTGTCTGGAGGGGAAAATGCCTCAGCCTGTGCTGGGCTGCTGGAGAGAGAAAGGAGAGTACTTTGTTTATTTTGGAACAATTTATTTAGGGATGGCTTTTGAGAGATAGTATATTTATTACAATGATACAAAATACACGCTCTGACATGCTTTGGGTCATGCCACACAGCCTACAGACCTGTAAACTACTCCTAAATAACTGAAATAATGCTCTGCAGACACGCAAACAACCCCTAAATTACCGAAATAATTTTCGTACACAGTACACAGAGATGCAAACTCCTCCTAAATAATGCAGAACACTGATGTGCATACACGAAATCAACTCGTAAACTGTCCAAATAACACATAGCACAGCCTACAGACTTGCTCACAAAATAACACAACAGCCGCACAAACAATCTCCGCAGGGAACTGCACGCCACCCCCTGTCCACAGGACCACACAGGAAGCTACCGCACACGCTCCCAGAAATCGGGATGCACCAGCAGCTGCCGAGCCGTGCGCAGGTGCCAGTTCGTGTCCCTCGAGCGTGAGGCGGTGGCATCCCTTTCGTACTTGACACCTGAGAAATTCCTCTCGAGATACGTGATCACCTAGTCACTGTTGCTGACACGTCCAGACGGGAGCGGAGATCTATTTGCAGAGTGCTGACGCTCCAAGGGCGCACGCGCGTCGACGCCGGCGTCAGCCACTGCCAGGCGCAGGCCAGCTCTAGCCATCACTCTCACGCCGCTGCTGCTTACAGTGAGCAGGTGCGGGTATACAGTTAGAGTTCTTC
The DNA here is from genome assembly GCF_023898315.1 of Schistocerca nitens. Taxonomy (NCBI): domain Eukaryota; kingdom Metazoa; phylum Arthropoda; class Insecta; order Orthoptera; family Acrididae; genus Schistocerca; species Schistocerca nitens. The sequence continues at coordinate 21,175,009 of NC_064618.1, read as the reverse complement.
GAGTGTTATACTGACGTCACAGAACTCCGAGGCGTGCTCACACCGGTCCCATATGTGAGACACCTATGGGCAACACGTGTGTTTACCATCGCTTATGCAATATCTGCGGATACTGACGTCACAGAATAGCACAGGGTGCATTGCTCCTATCGATGCTAATAGGACATGTGAGCTGCATCTACCTGTGCACGGGTACCCACCATGCCTGGGCATCGTGTGAAATGTTCGTCCTGCTGTCAATATACGTCTCAGAAATGTTAAAAGATCTCACCACTGAAAGCCAGTGCATGCTTGCTAAAACACCGTTAATCATAAAAGCATTCTTGTAGTTTGGAAAGAGAGCACTCGCTAAGCACAGATGGGTGGGAAATCAGAACAATTATACAAACAAAATTCAAAGCACTACCTTAACATAAGAGAGAGAAAATGACCAGAATTTTCGGTATCCTACGGCTACAGGTCTGGAGATGTCCTAATACCACAGTGGAGGATAAGTGACTGTATCCCCACCAGAGAAGGATGGTCTGCTTCAACTCATCTGGGACTTTCCGTACATATGTTGACTCCATCTTGTTTGAATCAGTTTGTAGACGCTCCTATGTCCCGGCACAAAGGATGTCTTGTGAATGAATAGAGCATTATAATTATATTTTGTACAGATCACCATAATGCACTAACAATTAAACCCTGCAAAGTCACCTACAAATCGTCAAATACGTAAACACTCTTATTCAATTACACTGCTCTCCCAATGAGGACAGGAGCTCGTATATTAGAGTGCGAAACAGATCTCCAACCCAGCAATATATCACCGTGTACCGTGTCTATGTAGTAAACGTAAAATTTATATCCTGCGCCATACAACATCGACCCTTTTACATCATTCGTACATATACCCTGAAGACAAACAGCGCCGTATACACTCCTCGCAGCACTAGATATTTCCCTGCGAGCTCGGCGGCCATCCACCCCCGATGGGTGACCAGAGTGCCCTCAGTGGACCAAAGTCACTCTCAGAACTGTTCTACAAATTTGGGCTAGTACCCCATCAGCACAAACGGGTTAATGTTTCTGGTCCTGACCTTCTTGCTTGCTTTTTCTACACCCATCTCCAGACTCTGAGACTACAAGAACACTTGTAATTTCACGTGGTTTGTCATAACAATATACCATTTCCGTGGTACTTCTCAATATCAAGCACACAGCAGTAGCCTACCAAATGCTCACACAACATAATTCCAAAGGTATAGACTTGAAATTATTTCTCTACAAACCAGAAACTTTAGCTAAGTGGGGGGGGGGGGAGTATGCTGTAAACCACTGACTAATTAGAAACTTGTCATGTCTGCATACACATTTACGTGGAAACTTGAAAAAAATAAGGAAAACTGATAGTTCCACTCGCGAATACCGATGTCGTTAATGTAGCTTATTCCAAATCATCCCTATAATCTACAAGGTCTTATGTCTAGAGAACCGGCAAACGTGTGTTCCACATGCTAGATGCACACATCACAATCGATCTTCTCTCAACTAAATAAAGGAGTGAAATGTGCAGAAGTAGTCAACTGAATAATTTACATGGGAGGGAATAATGGTGCAACGCAAACACACCTCCATATTCAATATTCTCAAGTTTCCACCTGATCATGAGAGCTATCCAACACAGATTAAGTATTACTTCGATATTCGGTCGTCTAAAGGACTAGACGGTTAATTCAACTACATTCCTACACTCCAACAGGCCTCTCCATTCGGACAGCCCCTACCATTAACAGGAAACATGAATCATCCCCACAAGGTCACCAGCGCTGCACGCCAAGCACACACAGGTAGAATCATTATCCTAATAAATCAGTCACATATATATTTTATCCCTGTACTTACAACTAAATGTTACGGTCGCAGTCTCAGTTCAACAATATTCTACAGTGAGCGAAGTATTGGAAATACACCCTGTTAACGACTGTGGCTCTGGAAATAGAAATATCGGTACCATTCTTATGACTTGACATGCTCTTCCCTTTGCTATCACAGTACTCCAACTCAAATCCATACCCTCCTTACGAATGGACATAGTCATTTCCTTTGCACACGTCAGAACACAAATACATACTTCATAAGCCTGATGCTCGAGGCAAACCTATCACACATCCCCTACTGCTAAGTATAATACTTTGTCAATAACTAATCGTTGGCAATACTAAATAAGTCAATGATGAGTGGACATGTCTCATAAGTTTTTCTTGTGAGTGCTACCACCGTGTCTTAGAAAGAGAGGTTTAATCATCTTACAAACTGCCAGATGTTAAAAAAACCCGATCGCAATAACTACAGTATGTTACTGTGACAAATGGTCTTGGTTCTATGTGGGCACACAAGTATCCATGTTAAAAGCTACACTCCTGGAAATGGAAAAAAGAACACATTGACACCGGTGTGTCAGACCCACCATACTTGCTCCGGACACTACGAGAGGGCTGTACAAGCAATGATCACACGCACGGCACAGCGGACACACCAGGAACCGCGGTGTTGGCCGTCGAATGGCGCTAGCTGCGCAGCATTTGTGCACCGCCGCCGTCAGTGTCAGCCAGTTTGCCGTGGCATACGGAGCTCCATCGCAGTCTTTAACACTGGTAGCATGCCGCGACAGCGTGGACGTGAACCGTATGTGCAGCTGACGGACTTTGAGCGAGGGCGTATAGTGGGCATGCGGGAGGCCGGGTGGACGTACCGCCGAATTGCTCAACACGTGGGGCGTGAGGTCTCCACAGTACATCGATGTTGTCGCCAGTGGTCGGCGGAAGGTGCACGTGCCCGTCGACGTGGGACCGGACCGCAGCGACGCACGGATGCACGCCAAGACCGTAGGATCCTACGCAGTGCCGTAGGGGACCGCACCGCCACTTCCCAGCAAATTAGGGACACTGTTGCTCCTGGGGTATCGGCGAGGACCATTCGCAACCGTCTCCATGAAGCTGGGCTACGGTCCCGCACACCGTTAGGCCGTCTTCCGCTCACGCCCCAACATCGTGCAGCCCGCCTCCAGTGGTGTCGCGACAGGCGTGAATGGAGGGACGAATGGAGACGTGTCGTCTTCAGCGATGAGAGTCGCTTCTGCCTTGGTGCCAATGATGGTCGTATGCGTGTTTGGCGCCGTGCAGGTGAGCGCCACAATCAGGACTGCATACGACCGAGGCACACAGGGCCAACACCCGGCATCATGGTGTGGGGAGCGATCTCCTACACTGGCCGTACACCACTGGTGATCGTCGAGGGGACACTGAATAGTGGACAGTACATCCAAACCGTCATCGAACCCATCGTTCTACCATTCCTAGACCGGCAAGGGAACTTGCTGTTCCAACAGGACAATGCACGTCCCCATGTATCCCGTGCCACCCAACGTGCTCTAGAAGGTGTAAGTCAACTACCCTGGCCAGCAAGATCTCCGGATCTGTCCCCCATTGAGCATGTTTGGGACTGGATGAAGCGTCGTCTCACGCGGTCTGCACGTCCAGCACGAACGCTGGTCCAACTGAGGCGCCAGGTGGAAATGGCATGGCAAGCCGTTCCACAGGACCACATCCAGCATCTCTACGATCGTCTCCATGGGAGAATAGCAGCCTGCATTGCTGCGAAAGGTGGATATACACTATACTAGTGCCGACATTGTGCATGCTCTGTTGCCTGTGTCTATGTGCCTGTGGTTCTGTCAGTATGATCATGTGATGTATGTGACCCCAGGAATGTGTCAATAAAGTTTCCCCTTCCTGGGACAATGAATTCACGGTGTTCTTATTTCAATTTCCAGGAGTGTATATTGGCTTTATAAATCCATGTATGGCATTACCTACAAATCACATGGTATTTCCAGACAAATACCGAGACGGTGTTCGTTGGATTGTATATTATCAGAGCATCAATCCAGTTGACTGCACGGATTGTTTGTGCATCCGTTACATTATTTTGCGAGCACGTCTGTTGGCTGTGCTATGTGTTATTTGGACAGTTTATGAGTTGATTTCGTGTCTGCACATCAGTGTTCTGCATTGTTTAGGAGAAGTTTGCATGTCTGTGTGCTGTGTACTGAAATTATTTCGGTAATTTAGGAGTTGTTTGCGTGTCTGCAGAGCTTTTTTTCAGTAATTTAGGAGTACTTTACAGGTCTGTAGGCTGTGTGGCATGACCCAAAGCATGTCAGAGTGTGTGTTTTGTATGAGTGTAATAAATATACTATCTCTCAAAATCCATCCCTAAATAAGTTGTTCCAAAATAAATAAAGTACACTCCTTCCTCTCTCCAGCAGCCTAGCATAGGCTGAGTAATTTGCCCCTCCAGACAGCCATCTTGGGTTACATCATGGAACAGATGACAGCGCTCTCTGGTGGCAGTACTGTGTACTAGGCCACTTGGACTCCGTGGCGACCACACTGTTTCCCTCCATTTTCCCCGCCATCTTGGATTACATCATGGAATGGATGACAGCGCTCTCTGGTGGCAGTACTGTGTACTAGATCAGTTGGACTCCAGACCCCATGGCGGTTACACGTGATGGTGGTACTGCCTCTAATTGATTAAATAAATAGTGCATGCAAAATAAAGACTTATGTCCAACACAGTTCGAGTCCTCCTCCCACCATTTCCTAGGATGAGGTGGTGGTCAGATGACTTGGATTAGTGGAGGTAGCCCAACTGCCCTTTCTTTCCAGCCATTTTCTTAGTTTAGTAGAGAGAGACCAAATGACCTATCTTCCGTCCAAAATTCAAACTTCCTGCCTGTTCCTAGGAAGAGGTGGCGGTTTGATGACTTAGGTTAGTGGAGGTAACCCAAGTGACCAATTTTCCCACCATTTTCTTAGGTTAGCAGAGTTGTGTTGGATTGTCCTGATGGAAATTGAACTTCCCGCCATTTTTGGTGGAGGGGAGGGGGGTTACGTTAGTGTAGGGGTCGGGTTGGGGTTAGTTGGGGAAGGAGACCAGACAGTGAGGTCATCGGTCTCATTGGATTAGAGAAGGATGGGGAAGGAAGTCAGCCGTGCCCTTCAAAAGGAACGATTCTGGCATTTACCTACAGCGATTTAGGGAAATCACAGAAAACCTAAATCGGGATGGCCGGACGAAGGATTGAACCGTCGTCCTCCCGAATGCAAGTCGAGTGTCTAACCACTGCGCCACCTCGCTCAGTTAAGTTAGTGGAGACAGCCCAATTAACCTATCTCCCCACCAAAATCCGCCATCTCGGATGACGTCATGTGTTGTTGCCGAGTCTACAGGCTGCCATCTCAGATGACATCATACACTGTTGCCGAGTCTAGGGCCGCCATTTCGGATGGCGTCATCGCCGCCATTTCGGATACGTTTGGCAACAATGGAGAGTGGAGAGAGGCGAACTTTGTCCCACTACTCACTATACGGGTGCCCAAATCGACACCGAACCCCCACCTCGTTTCACTATTGGCAGCAAGCAGTCCGCACTGTAGGCTGGGGACAGCTTATGCCAGACATAAACTTGGAGCGCAGTCGAAAATGGTGTGAAAGAAGACAAAAGCGACGTAACGACTTTCTTCCACCACTCCACAGTGCAGCTCCTACGGCTTCGGCACAACGTTTACGCATTACGGGCATTTGTGACACTAATGTACGGTTTTGGAATTCCAGTCCCCACTTCGATTCCCTGCTTCCCTGCCGTCGCGTTTTGTTACCGACTGGGTTTGTGAGTGCGACACTGAGTTATGTAGTGCCTTTTGGAGCTGTCGTTCTCTTATTTTTCGTAGCTATCGTCTTCAGTGAGCTATCACTCAGCACACTCTTTCGTCCGCGTTTTGACTTAGCGGATGAGGTTTCTCCGCTTTGCCGATATGCAGTATACACTTTCGATAACGTGCCTCTCGAAACGCTAAACACTCGGGCTGTCTCGCTCGCGGAAGCACCCACCGTGCGAGCGCCAACACTTTGCTCTCCCCCGAACCCTCTCGGCTGCAACACAGCGCCCTCACAGCCGGACAGAACGCTGTCCTGACCGCGACTGGCAGGCACTTTGGACGTGCCGAGGGCATCACACGAGGGCTGTTCCTGGTCAAATGCCAGAGCGCCACTTGCAGCCTTGGCTAGTAATTGCATTTACGCTCTAACATAATAAAAACGGCGCGTGACGAAGGAGCTATGCAAATTGGTCTGAAATTGATATTCGTACAAGTATCGATGAAAAATGGAAAATTGTAAACTCTGGCGGTACACCACAATTTCACCGCGCAGCTGGCGAGGATAGTAATAAGGGGACGTGCCGATATCAGGTTCAAATGGCTCTGAGCGCTATGGGACATAACGTCTGAGGTCATCAGTCCCCTAGAACTTAGAACTACTTAAACCTAACTAACCTAAGGACATCACACACATCCATGCCCGAGGCAGGATTCGAACCTGCGACCGTAGCGGTCGCGCGGTTGCAGCCTGTAGCGCCTAGAACCGCTCGGCCACTCCGGCCGGCCCGATATCAGGGCACGGTGTCTTTGCGAATATCATTCTGCGTATTCAGTTGAACAATAACTATGTCTGGCAGACAGGTGTACGAACAACGTGCGCAGATGTCATCCATTTGAGAGAGAACGTGTATTTGGGCTCAAAGAAGCCGGTTGTAGTAATTAGCGAATCGCTCGACACTCGAATAGGAGCGTTGACACTATTCGACGATATTGGTGGCAGGAATTGGTGACGGTGGCGGGACACAGCATCGAGACGGAAACGGTCGGCGTAGAGAGGCGACAACGCGTAAAGACCGAGCAATCGTCAAAGAGGCACTCAGAGCCCCAGATGCATTGTCATCAATCCGACGTGCACTCGGTGTTTCAGTGACCACAGGGACCGTTATTATTGCGGGCAATGACAGTGGTCACACACAAAGCCCTCGCAGCGTTAAGTCCTCCAGTTTTCGTCAGTTCAGGTGTAAAGAGTCCAGCAAACAGTAAGTACAGCACACGCATTTTAACTTGGCTGATTTTAAATGGGCGGTGCAGGATGCGGGTGAAGCAAGTGTCACTACGATGATGAGTGGTATATAGGATGCATGTTTTGTAGAATGTATCTCGAATGAATGAATGAATTTGTGGTTAGGTCTTATGGGACCAAACTGATGAGGTCATCGGTCCCTAAGCCTACACACTACTTAAACTAACTTAAACTAACATACGCTATGGACAACAAACACACCCGTGCCCGAGGGAGGACTCGAACCACCGCCGGGCGGGGGGGGGGGGGGGGGGGGGGAGCAGCACGGACCGTGAAAGGCGCCTGAGACCGCACCGCGCGGCTACCCCGCGTTGCAATGTGTCTTCAAGTGTCTACCATCAGTGTGGATAATTAAGTTTTCTTTTCTGAGAAATAGCTGTCGTTATCACTCGCTAAGTACTGAGAATTGTTGCACCATTGTAAAAGAAAAGGTTGTTAGAAATAAGCTGTACCAACTGCCACATTATCTTTTTTGTTTGTGGTTCAATGAAACACTTATAAAAACTAAATATCATTTACCTTTAATCATTTTAAAAATAAAAGTAATGACAGACAATTCTTGTTCATTGTAAAGTTTATTTAGGTGCTAGTGTCGTATACTGGGGGTAACTGATATCTGGGTATAGTCAGGGGTAAGGCTGGGAAGCCCTGCAGTATTCTCTGATTTGTTAAAACATGTCCCATCATTTTGTCCTTTCTTCCCGTCAGTGTCCTCCATATGTTCCTTTCCTCGCCGATTCTGCGGAGAAACTCCATACGCCGTTCACCTGATTTATAAAGTTCTTCTATAGCGCAACAATTCTTTTCTTTTCCCCGTTTCCCACGATTCGATTCCACAAAATACCGTGTTCCACACGTACATACCAACTTCTTTGTCAAATTAAGGTCCATGTTTGATACTGGAGTATATTTATTTTGGCCCTCATCACCAGCGCTAATCTGATTTGCATGTCTTCCATCCTCCGTTCGTGGATACCCCTTATACTTTATATACACCCTACGTGGGATTACTTCCGCAGTGCCACTATTTTAGTAATTAACCATCTGCGTTTCTTTTCCTGTCTGCTTACGACTGTTTGGATTCGTAGTCCCAGCAGAAATGGAATCCCTTTCAGCTGGGTGCAAAGACTACATGCATGTCTAAGCTAACGGGGCTCACTTGTTCCCTCAATGTTATACAGAATTCTCTAGCCAGTTGAAGCATTTCATCGTGTTGTTAGTTTTGAGATCAAAACATAACTGAACATCTTTATTTTTACTCTTCAAAAAAAAAAAAAATCGTTTTACCCGCCAAGTTGGGAACTACTGTACTTGAGGGAGTTGTAGAGGGTAAAAACTGTAAGGGAAGAGAGAGATTGGAATACATCCAGCAGATAACTGAGCAAGGTCTGCTTTGTGATGAAGGGACAAGCGGTGGCGAGCCAAATCAAACACTGATAGGAGAGACTGATGATCGAATAGAAAAAGGAAAAGAAATGAAGAAGTGGAAGGCGCCGGGACATTATGGTGTTGCCACACAACGAGGAGGACCTATCAAAATTATTTGTATTTACATAATGTTTGTGAAGGTAGCCATTTACCTAAATGGGACATAATTATTTTCCTTCGCATAAAATAAGTCAGACAGAAAAACACGTAGACTGCTAAGAATGGATGTAGCGTCTGCAGTTAGGCAAAGATGAAGATACTGCGACTTGTACAAGATGGACCAGTGTGGACAGCTGCATCGAAATGACGACACACGAGACCTATCAGCCTCGCGTCCATAAAATACGAGGTATTGACTAAAATATCGGATCGGAATAAAGATTACGAACTAACACCTTACCTTGGATTCTTTGATTTTTAGAAAGTTGTTGACCTAATTCCTACAAAATTTGTACCGACAGCCCTCGAGGGACGAGGGACCGACTGAATCTACGTTAGTGGGCGAAAGAATATGTACAGCACGTCAGTGTTTCCGCTTGTATTATTCTTCTTCGGGATAGAAGGGTCATGCAAAGAGATTTCGCACCATCAAAATGATAGCAGTCGCAGTGGAAATTTTCAGCTTCTAAAACTGGGGTACATGTTAATGGATTATAATTTTTTATACACGTCCTTTTTACTGATGACACTGCATTGTTTGAGTCTAGTTCATTTAAGCTATAACGACGAATGGATTAACTTTTAGAAAACTTTGTAAACTTACCTCAGCATCATTTACAACAAACACTAAAAAAAGTATCCAACATATCCAAAATACAGCTGTATATGAAGACATAGAACCAGTTGATGAATTTCTAGACCTGCTGTTTGCGTACATTTTGCACTAAGAACCGAAACTCTAACATCACTCGTATTTGTTATTTAACGCATTTATTTGTTATTAAGAACAATGGTGAATAATAGTTGAATCTATATATGCAAATCGTATTGCGTGAAAGCAGGAGTATTTATTTTTTATAGGTTTAGTACTACAAAATCAAGGCACTTTGAAAAATTGTGTTATGCATATCTAAGTGGTATTCTCACAGTACTCCACATTTATTAACGCCGCTACCTGTGTGGCGGTAGATCGTAACAATAAAAGAGCAAAAAAATTAGTTGAAGAACAACAAATCTAACAGACTGAACTTCAATAGTCATCTTTCTCAGGGATATTACGTTTAATATGTAAGGAACCATTCGAAATATGATAGTGCGAGCTGTTCAGAAGTTGGTGTAACTTCAAATGTTTTTCAAATCGTCAGTAACTATGAGTTACTCCTGGAGAGATACAAAATGTTTACATTAGATGAATTCGATTTATGTTTATTTATGTTTGATATTACGTCTTTTGCTGTCTGGGATTATTCGTTCCGAAGAGTTTTGACTCCCAGTGTGTAACTATCACTGGAACACGAGTGATGAAACAAATGCACCACTTTTTGAGGTAACATCTGTAAGAATACGTGTCATTTGAAGAGAATATTAAGTAATCGGATTTTATGCATTTAGCTTGTCTTGATGCAAATCAAAAATATTTTCGTATTGATTTCCTCATATTTCAGTATGAGAATATATAATAAACGTGAGAAAAACAGACTATGAGACTCTGTAAAGGACGCCTATTATCATTTGGATAATGGTACGATTCCAGTGCTTCACATTATTGATATAATGCAGCACACTGTCTTTTTTCCCCGTTTAAGATAACAAAATAATTTTGGTTAAATTGCTAATTTTGCATGTATCAAATATCTTTGTAATTGTTTGTTTAATTATTTCGTTTTGTTGAAGCTTGATGAGGTTGCGCCTCGCGGAACTTTTAGTATAGTAGGTGATTATTATTCATGTGCAATTGTTTTACGACTAAACATTCTGAGAAACTCTGTACTAGTACGCTGCAAATGGGATGACTGTACCGCATTACCTAGAAGTGTGTGTTGGCAGTCATACGTAAGCGATGCCCGCAGAAACATGTTTCAAATAATCCCGCGCTTACGTCAGCCTATGGCTCGGGTGTAAGTACGTCCAGCCAATAAGCTTTCTGCTGCGTCCAAGAAGTCACCATCGGTTCGGGGAGAAACGCGCCTGCGCGAATCAAAGGAAGCCATGTTCCGTCTGCTCCATCATGGCGTTCAGCCAGGGTGGTAGTAACTGTGCACGCGCGAAGAAAAAGCTATAGTGAATAAGTTCTGTGTGAAGTTGTTGGTGTTGTGTTGTGTATGGTGTTCCAAATATCTCAATTTTTTTGGAAATGGCGTTGGAATTAAGACTTCATAGCCCTGCTGGAGCAGAAGCCGTTGTTTATCAGTGGCCACTTTCCTCAGGAACGGGCTCTGTAAGTTTGTCTTGTTTATATGAGATTTTTTAAAATTTTTGGGTATTTATTTTAATACTAAGTTACCTTTCGTGTTGGAATCAGTGCCATAACGATTTACTGTAACTCGTTATTGCGGTAGTAGAGGCTTATTTTCATTGAATATTTCTCGTATTTACCCATTGTAAAGATCGGCCAGCATAGCACGCGCGTCAATATTTGCATCATACGTGAGTTCGTATTGGACCATAGCCACGAAGGCACGTTTAAACACACGTTTAAGCCAGGTTAAATATCTTAATACAACGTAAAAGTAAGTTTTATTGCATTGTTGTAGAAGTAATTGGTTCAAGTCGATAGGTTAGAACACTCATCACGTTCAAAGTAGGTCAAATATTAAGTGTAGTTTTATAACGCTTTCTTCTTGAACATTTGTAACGCAAATGCAATATATATTCCCATTTTGACGATATACATTTTATTTTCCAAATTTCTGTTTTAGGAAGCGCAGCTTTAAAAAACAGTTAAGATCTAAATCTGCAGGGAAAAACTTTCTTGTATTCTTTGTAACTATAATTATGGGGAAAGATTGATAGTCCCAGCAAAGAATTGGCATTTCTTGCTGAGCTGGTCGTAACTAGAACAGTTTATGGAATCCTAAGTGCAAGAAAGTAAAAATAATACATGGGCTATTTTCAGTATTCATTTTACTTTCCTTCCTTAATGGTTTGAGTACACACAATTCATGTTGTTGGATAGTTTTCATTGAGAACCTTCTTAAATTTTTTTACATTTAATTTAAAGTTTAAATAAAACAAGTATTTCAGACAGTCATTGCTTTAATTTATGCTGTCTCTTATCTGTCTAGAATTTGAACCTCCGGTTTCGCTAAACAGTGCAACTTCATGCTATTTTCGCGCGCTTGTAAGTTTTGTTCATATTGAGAATAGCGTTAGTGTTTACAATGGAATAGATAACAGAAATATTACACGGTGAACCTAGTTTATTATTAGCTTACTGTGTAATTTAACCGTGTCGTATGTTACGAATATATGAAATAAAATAAAGGTGTTTTCCGTAATGAGACGTTTAAGTTTGCAACTGTGAGCCGTGCATACTCCTTCCGTGACTTGTACAGAAAGATGATCACATTTGCTTGAAGGAAACACTTTTCGGTTTCTCATTTCAGGCTTAGGTGCGCATGGGATTAGTAGTACACTCAAGTTTAACACTTGAGTTTTAGTTCTATATAATTATTGCCAGGTTAAAAAAGATGCTTGCCTGTGTTTTGCTGGGAAATACATCTCGTGCATTATGACATTCGTTAGAAATCAAATGCTCCATATCCGAGTAGTATGTGTTGTAATTTTATTCGTGATTAGTAGTATTTTAATGACATAAAATCTCATGTTTTGAACATTTATTATAGGTTGTGATTGACGAACACGTGTTTCTAATTACTCGTTTTCTTTTCTTTACAGGATAAACATGACGGTGCGCTTGAGATAGTGGAAACCATAAGGTAAATTAACCGTGTACACTTGACAAATAAGTTTTTACTTGCAAAACAAATGTGTGCTCTTTGACCTCGGTATAGTGTTCTTACGCAACATACTTCCCTTTTGTCGATTAGGCGCTCAGAATGTGATTCATTGGTTCAAGGTCTGTGACAGTGCTTCGCATTCAGATAGATTCGTGTAGTATGCGGATCTTACCGCCGTAACTTTTTTAAATATTTAATGACGACGTTAGAAGCGCCGAAAAAGGACTTTCAGTAATGACGTTTAGTTTAGCGTAGGAACTTAGTTCTCGTGCTGTGGTGAGGGTTGAGACTATAGTCACAGTGACTAGATGCAAATTCAGTATTTTGTAGCGAGAGTGGCTTGAGTGGCGCGAGAGCAAGCGAACTACTAGGAGCTGCATAGCGAAAGAGTAGGAGGTGGAGGTGCCTGGCGGACCTGCGAATAATTTGGTGACCTTGGAGCAGCCGGGTGAACAACCAGCCGTGACTGACGGAGTGACCTCGCGGTCTACGACCCTCCGGTCTGATCAAGGCGTGCACGCCGAAGTATCGCACCATCAGACCCGAATCCAGCAAGAGTTACTACCGTTGCTCCCGTGGAAAGTCAATCTGCCAAACAGATGCACTTAACTCTCCTTGCGGGGTCGAGAGATCGGAATTTCTCGAAATTTTACTGACGCCTCTTGGGATAATGAATTAAATAGTCTACCTACTCACAAGAACACATTTCTTCCTCTTTTAACCCCCAAACCTGTTTCACCATAGCTGTGGTATCTATTGTGTGGTTTTTCTTTTATATATTGTGTGTTCCCTTTGCCTGCCAACAGAAATCAGTGACATGTCATCATTGCTGTCTGTAGTTGATCTGTCCTGTGCTGTACTTGGTTATTATCTAATTGCTAAACGTGTTATTTTGATGTTTGGAGTGACGCTTCCTGATGCCCATTGACGAATTCTGGATGTTGCCATATTGCTGTGGCTTACACGTACTTATCTCTGCACATTGTTTCATGCCACTGTGACGAGTGCATGTAAGCCACAGCAACATGGTAACATCCAGAATTCGCCAGTAAACACCAGGATAAAGTCATTTTAAGCATAAAAACAACAACATATTTCGCATAGTAAAAGTATGATACTCAAAGCACAGCTCAGCTAAAATACAGCAGTGAGATGTTGTTTAATTGTACTTGTGGTGTGCTGCTGTTGACACCAACACGAGACACATAAAGTAAAAACAGAAACAATAAAAGAAGAAAAAAACTCACATAAGATGCCACAACGATGGCGAAAAATGTTTGGAGATTAAATAAAACTAGAATTTGTGTTCTTGTGAGGAGACTTACACACTTTAATCCGTTATTTTCTGCAAACGTGAGAACAGATGAGCTTAAAAGTCTGTAGTAATTTTCTCAGGGTCTGTGAGGCATTTAGTTCAGTTGTTTCAAATGTATTACTGTCAGTGCGAAACAACCGGTTTGGCATATCACGTTTCAGAATGTTTAAAGAAATATTTCTTAGTGTTACTTCATAAGCAAAGCATTGCACTCATCATGTTGAACCCCATAATTTAATGTATAAGAGCACATACCAAATTCTGTCCTAGAAACGGTTGTGCTATGAACTGTTTCATAATTTACGGGTCTTAATGTAAATGGGAATATAACAGTTTTGGTATTTCTTGGTTGGGTGCGTTATTCGTTGTTTACATCACAGTCCGACATTCGGTGTATCAGAAACCTTCTCTGCATCGTTTGGTTCTCATTAGACCTGCCATTTGGACGTGTCGTGTATACTGGAAGAACATTGTTAATGTTAGGCTCGAATTCAATCAGTTTCCGCACATGTCATGCCTTATTCGTCCCTTTTGCTTGCGTTGATTTGAAAGACAAGTTCAGAATTACACCGTCTGCAGAAGTCGCAGGATGGTCGTGGCAGAATGGATTGTTCAGTCCATTCGTTTTCTATTACCGGAAGTTCCTCTTGTTGCCAAGGAAAACACAGTTCTTCAGCAGAGAAATGTAGTAAGTTACCGACCTTAACTTCCCAGTAAAGTCAGATACGTTTTATCGCGCTCATCCAGCTCTTCATCTGTGCATTTCGTGCTGGGCAGCGAGAAGATAACTCTTAACATTCAACTGTATTAAGTATAAAAGACGTTCCCTTTGCATTTTCTAGGGTAAAGTAGCCACTGTGCATATCTGTAAAATGCAAAAAAAAGGTGGTTTTGCGTGTGCAAGTGATAATAAGAAAGCCTATTCCCGAAAGAATGTGAAGTACGGTATTTGTTGCTATTATTTGGAACAGAGAGGGAACGGTTTAAGGGAGGATTTATGTAACTTTCTCGGTTTTGTTTCCATTTTCTTCCAGACTAGTATTTTTGACATTTTGACTTCAGGATAGTGTCGCTTGCTACTGAATTTGGTTTTACGAAGCGTGTGCGCCGTAGATGCCCGCCAGAGGAGAAAACGGCAGCTGAATGAGTGGGAGAACTCAAGAGCTGTTGCAGTTGGCCAGCCAGCGCGCTTGTGTAGCTAGCTGTCTCGCCGTCAGTGGGCCGGACCGTTACTGCGGGAAGGCTGAGCAAGTGTTGGCGGAGTCGGTCTGTGCGTTCATTTCAGTGGCCGCCCGTAGGCTATACACTTCAGCAACCCATCCGGTTTGAAAGTTAAAAAATGATATATTTAACCGTCGCGCTGTCGTAACTTTTTAGCTGTTATCACGGAAACCAGTCGGGACTGCGAGCACATATTATGACATTGTAATCGTAATAGGACATACATGTATCTGGAGAAATCTGCTTGTTCGTGTTTTTCTTACTCGGCAGAATGCTGCGGATAATGTGTCAGGTAGAGGCATAGCCTGAATTGCAACCGGAAACGACGCCAACAGTTCGCAAGCGGTCATTTAAGGTTGTTCATTCCGGGATCTGTGTCAGTATGACGTTATTGTTCCAGTTAATAAGTCCATGTGTTGTTTACTGCTGATTTTAGTCTACACCGTTTCCATTTTTCAGCAGCGCGATTCGTTTAAATGTTTCTTTTGTGCTAATTAATTGGATGTTACTTTTCCCGTCGTTGTTCAGTGTGTAATAGAACTGTGGAGAATTTGTTCAAATTTGTAACGACAAATTCGTTCCTCAAAATATAAAAATTAAAATGTTTAATTAGAGTTAAGCATCATGGACATGAAGGAGTACACCTATTGGCCAGCCCCACGTGCCACAACGGTTCACACCATCATTCTAATAAGCTGGCGAATATTTCAGTTTTATTCTGGAATTATACTGCAGAATAGTTTTAGTGTTTCTGCTAAGTTCCACAGTACATAGTGTTCCCGTCTAATGTCAGTATTCTTTGTTTTCGCATTGCCGTGTAGAAATCTGTCAGTAACCTCTGTCCAGTAAAATAATATTTATCCCACACTGGTTCTGATTTAAGTATGCCTACTCCAAACAAATTAATGTGGTTATTGATGAGTCTGCACAGTGAAAGCCTAGGGACTTTATCCATAATTTATGGTACTAGGGAAGACCAGCAAAATTTAATATCAGGTAGTCTAAGTGGAATGAATTATAACCCACATAAGAACATGCTGAGGTTGCAACATATGTCCAAAATGTGACATGCTGCAGTATAGAAAATGTCAACTCAGAATATTTTTTTTCTTCTCACATGAAGCAGATTTAATGTTTGTTACATTTTACATACCCAGAATATGAGACAATTTGGCATAATTCTTTTCTTATGATCATTTATCCGAGGCATGTCATTGAATCCTAATAGCTGGACCTGTCATACGTTTCTTTAAGGCCAGAATAGAAAGAACTCGTTTCTGTATGGCCAATATTCAGGACATCGCTTCTCTTTAATAAGACTCTTTGCCTAAAGTATTTCATACCGATTGTTGAGTCCATGAGCTGCAGCATTTACTGAACTATATAGTTTGCAGAATCCGTGTTTTAGTTCTGGTCTAGCATTAATTTCGAAGAACAGATTGTACAAATTTATCTGCTTTTTTGCATTTTATGTCTTGACAGCATATCACGTTTTGATCATATTTTGCACCATTGGTGTGGTTCTTATGTGGGCTGTAATTTAACACTGTCATCACTATATTGTAATGGGATAGGCAAGACACACATAATGAAGTTTAGAAAAAACACTCGCCACTATATTTGTGAAAAGATTTTGCAGTACTGTCGCTGCCCACTTGTTTGTTGTAAGCAGCTTTTAATCAAAAAAGCTGATTAAAGATTAGTTTTGTAGAACCCGTGTAGCCTGTTTCCTCTGCACTGTTCAACATGACATTGTCGTGAACTAACCTCAACGAGGTGTTGAAAGTTTCTGATTTCTTATGCTGCTTCTAGTTTTGAGCTAATGCCCATCATCTGGCAGCAGGACATGAAAAAAAATTTCTGGTCAGTGCCACACAGAAATCATTTTAAAATTTAATCTGTGACTGTGTAATCACTGTGAGAATATTCCATGTAATTCCGGTGGCATCATGCTTCCACTGAAAAATTCTACTATGATTATAAATGGGTTTGTTCTGTATCACATTCGTGATCCACAAAACGTATGTATAACGTTTTGTGCCCCATGTGCAGATGTTGTAAGTCACCTGCATAAATTTGCACTAAGTTATTTACAAAAGGAGCTGCTTCTTCACTCGAGTTGTTGTGAATATACTGTATTTTGAAGTGAATAATGCTTCCTACTATTGATTTTTAATATTCATTTCAATCTTAGGTACGTTCTGTATGTCAAAAATGTTAGGTGGAAATATCTTCTAAACTCTTGTTACTTTTTGTTCCATCAGTTTATTGAGATTATTATGTTGTTTGGAGGTTTTTTGCTTTTGTGACAATCTTGACTTGCAGTAGCTTTGTGAGATCTGCAAGTAGTGTTCAGTGACATTGTAGAAAATGTTTTGTTAATTAGTTTGGCTGAAAACTCACTTGATATTTGTCATGTGGTAATTAATGTGGCATTATTACGATTTAACATTGTAATTGCCTTAAAAAATGTTACGGTAGTTTCTTTGAAAGCACGTGTCATTCATAATTACTAGTGTTTAAGGCTCAGTTCGAAACTCGTAAAAGTCATTGACAGTACATGTTTCACAACTTTTACCAAGGTCCAAAACTGTATTTCCTAAAAAAAATTGTTTACTGAAAGCAGCCTTCTATTGCACATAAAGATTACACATTAGGAACACAGTTATATATAACTGATTGCACGAATTGATATTGATGACCAAAATGTGCTAATGAGCCAGTCTTCTGGGAAGATCTTCCATATTATTTTTACTGTCGGGTGATTGCTGTGAATATGTACAGCAGTTGGCTAGAAATTCTCCCAAACTTTTACATTTAATGCCCTTTTTAGGAATTTTTTGCTGAATAGACTTAATGTGGCCACCAGTGTGTTGTTGTTATTTTTATTGATATCATCGTTGCGATAACTTTCAGAGATCATCTTTTGAAGTTTTTTGGCAAGTATATCTTTTGTTATGTATTAAGTAAATAACTGATGATGGTCGAAGTAGAGAGGATATAAAATGTAGACTGGCAATGTCAAGGAAAACGTTTCTGAAGAAGAGAAATTTGTTAACATCGAGTATAGATTTAAATGTCAGGAAGTCGTTTCTGAAAGTATTTGTATGGAGTGTAGCCATGTATGGAAAGAGAAACATGGACGATAAATAGTTTGGACAAGAAGAGAATAGAAGCTTTCGAAATGTGGTGCTACAGAAGAATGCTAAAGATTAGATGGGTAGATCACATAACTAATGAGGAAGTATTGAATAGGATTGGGGAGAAGAGAAGTTTGTGGCACAACTTGACCAGAAGAAGGGATCGGTTGGTAGGACATGTTCTGAGGCATCAAGGGATCACCAATTTGGTATTGGAGGGCAGCGTGGAGGGTAGAAATCGTCGGGGGAGACCAAGCGATGAATACACTAAGCAGATTCAGAAGGATGTAGGTTGCAGTAGGTACTGGGAGATGAAGAAGCTTGAACAGGATAGAGTAGCGTGGAGAGCTGCATCAAACCAGTCTCAGGACTGAAGACCACAACAACAATAACATGTATTAAGTATTTTCGTTCTTCAAGTACTTCCACGACGCTTAGAGTTATGTAAACATTGGTGTGTTGAGACGAAAATAGCACGTATCGCCAACATGGATCAAAGGTTCCTTTTAATTTTCCACTAGTACCTTCAGCGAACCTTTTGAAAATGTCGCTCTATATACGTAAAAGCTCTTGCATGTTTCGTATGTCCTCTTTCTCGTAGAAATCTATTCGCAACTCGCAGTGATGTGTGAGCTATATTTGAAGCGCTGCGTATAGTCTAACCATCGGTAGTTGAGCCAGTACAGTCCGGGACCGGTAATCCCATAAAGAAGCCGCAAAGCTACCGGTTGCGCTAGCCGTTTCAGTTCGGCCGGTGAGGTGTCTTTGAATTAGGGGGAGCAGGGAATGTTGCTGGCTATTGATCCTGCCCTGTCCGGCCGGCGGCCACGGCGTGTGCCAACTCCGGCATTCCGGCACCCAGGCCTGCCAATCACCGCGCCCGAAATACACCGCCGCGGCTTCCAGTAGGACGCAGCCGTCAGCGACCAGCAGTTTCCGCCGGGTCTATTTTGTGTCGTAGCAGGAGGGCAGAAGCTGGGTTAGTAGCAGAAATGCCGTCAGTTTGATGTGACGATATGGAAGAGACGACTGTTTAAATATTTTCGGTTTTCTGACGCGTCTAAACAGTTGAGTGTAAGTGATCAACCAACCGTTTATTAAAGGACTCTGTTTCGTGTCTCTTCTAGCGTGGTAGTAGTGTTTGAATAATACACCGTAAGAGACAAGCTGTGTTAACCATTTTCAAAATTGTTAAGGCTTTCGTGGCCACTTGTAGACAAACTGCCAGCACGAGTGGCTGGCGAAATCATTAGATGAACGTCGGCCGAAGAACGCGATACAGAAGCCAATAGGCAGTTTGTTAACCATTTTCCATCCTGTACTCTCGACTTGCCAATGGCCTTGCCGTCTAGTTCCCTTCAGGTCACCGAAGTTAGGCGCTGTCGGGCTTTGTTGGCAAGTGGGGTGCACTCAGTCCTTGTGAGGCCAATTGAGGAGCTACTCGATTGAGAAGTAGCAGCACTGCTCACGAAGACTGACAACGGTTGGGGGGGGGGGAGCGGTGTGCTGACCACGTGCCCCTCCGGTGGCGCCTAAGGGCACTGTATACTGACGTGAGAATGAGTGGCTGGGGGCAAACGTGATGTCGAAACCTGGCAGATTAAAACTGCCTGCCGAGCCGAGACTCGAACCCGGATCCTTTGCCTTTCACGGGAAAGTGCTATACCGACCGAGTTACACGAGCACGACCCGGTGACCCTTCCTCACAGCGTCACTCTCGCCAGTACCTCATCTCCGGCCTGTCTTCCAGGAGTAGTAGTGGCGCAAGTTTCGCAAAATTGTCAGGCTTCGGGCAGAGATGTACGGGCAGAAGTAAGGCTGTGAAGACAGGATGTGCGTCGTGCTCGGGTAACTCAGCTGGCTGAGCACCTGCCCGCAGAAGGCGAAGGTCCCAGATCCGAGTCCCGGTGCGGCACACTGTTTTAATCTGCCTGGAAGTTTCATATCGGCGCACAGTCGGCTGCAGAATGAAAATTCGTTATATAAACGTTATTTAACGTTTTGGCATGTGCACGTTTTATGTACCTTAACGGCGTTCCTTTCATAACGTATTTGAAAGATTGCTGACAAATGCGGTACTGAACGCAATGGGGATGTTGCGCTCTGCTCAGTTGCAGTAGGTGTGAGGTGTCAGTCCGGATGTTGACACCCGGCAGGGAATCGATCCCGGCCCGCTGTGTGGCAGTCAGACGCACTGACCACTGAGTGGACGCAATTAATGAAAATAAGGGAATGGAAGAGAGAAAGAAGCGCAAGTTGGAAACCGTGGGAGAATTTACTGTACGGTTTGGCACAGGGGGAGAACACAGCATACGTTAGATCTGAAACGCGCTTTACAGTTGAGAGAAAGCTGTGGCTTGTTATCGATAGTAGGATACCGATCAGCCCACTAGCCTCTTGCTTTAATTGCGGCTTCGTTTTAACGACCCGTCCACATCGAGGTCATCAAAGACGGAGCGCAAGGTCGGATGGTGTCAAGGTTAAGGAAGGAAATCGGCCGTGACCTTGCAAAGGAATCAGCACGGCATTTGCCTCGAACGGTTTAGGGAAATCACGGAAAATCAAAGTCGGGGTGGCCGGACGCGGGTCTGAACCGTCGCCCTCCCGAATGGGGGGTCCAGTGTGCTAACCACTGCGCCACCTCGCTCGGTGTGACTGCGACTCCCGGGCAAACTTTTTTCTACTGTGTTTCTAGTAAAGAAAAAATAATCGATAGATTAAAAAAAATCAAATTTCTCCTGTTTCGAAGCGGATAGTTTGAGTAATGACGGCTAATTAATTAATCTGATAACGAGAGTCCAACGCTCGTCGTCTTGTTGCACGGCCACTCTTAGTTTTATGCTCTCGCTGACGAATTAACGTGAAAAACCTGACTAGTACTGCAGAGAATTACGTATCGCTTTCCACCAGAACGAGGCACAGTCGATTAACCCATTACTCAACATTTAGCAGGCGCTGTTTGAGCACTGATGTGTGTTAGCATAGTCGTGGGCTCGAATGACTTCGTATTTGCGTTTCTGAGAAGGGGTGTTCCGTCGGGAGTCGCTCACCCTTCCCGGCCAGTGGCGGGGTCGCACGCTGATCCAGAAATTTGGCACAGTTGCGCGCAGCTGTGCGCGACCTGGCAACTGCGCATGCGCGGGGCTCTAGAGGCGGTGAATCTTTGCCCATTGTCCGGCTGGCGGCGGCACTGGCCGCCTGCTGACGTAACGCAGGAATGCTGCCGGCCGGCCGTCGCGCTTGCGCTAGCGTTAGCTTAGCTCTGCTGCTGCTAGCCTTTTGTTCGCCGCTCGGCCGGGTCGCGTTCTATATACAGCTGTGCATGCTTTCTCGGGTCCACGTCCTGCGCTCGGGCCCGGTCAAGCCGAAATGCACTGTTTCGTTCCTCCTGGAAATCGATAAGTAGTGGCCATCAATGGGCATCGTTAATAGTGCTCTCGGAGACTGTAGACGTGAGGTTTCTATCTGTCGTTCACTCAGTGTCAGAGACAGCATCGTGGCAGGCAACGACACAGTTTTGTGAGTCATTATGTACAACGTTGCACCTTCAGCATTTCGCAACATTTTGATACAGTGCATGCATATCAAAGGCATGTAGTTACGCAGGTTTTCTAAGTAGCAATAGCTGAAGGCTGCACCTAAATGTACATTATTTGTTGGTATACAGAATTTATGACGAAACAGCGTGTGAAAACTATTTGTTCGTTTGTTATCGTTAAGTGAAGATTTTGAAGCTTAGAACGTGCAAATCTTTATCTCCCAAACGTACATTATAGCATGCGTGAAAGTTCATTGACGATGCTGTCCGCCACTGCTTCATTGGTAGTTTAGTCTTCAGTATTTGTAGCGTATTTGAGCTGCCTACTCAGTACAACACATAATCCAAAATGGCTAAAAAGCGAGGCTGTATTCCATTTATTGTCTCGAATAGCGAATCGCAGATTTCATTTTGATTTCTTGATGTATTGTTAATTACAGCTGAGCTCTTGCTGGCGGAGTATAAGCCTTTTGCCCCGTATCGAGACTTGCCCTTTAAAGTGTGAATAATTTATCTTCGCAAATCAATAATTGTTAAGCATCACAAAATCAGGAGGCAATATAGCCAACAGTTATCATTAAATAGAAGTATACCTTTAGTGAAATAATATCCGTAACCCGTCCTCATCTGTCTGGTCTTTGACCCCTGCCTAGTATTTCCTTTTGCGGTTTTGAGATTCCAACCTCGTAATCCTGAGGCCGAGGCCCGTTGTGAGGGAGGGGCCGTCACAACACGCTCCACAGGCTATTGAGCCTTTGAGGGTGGTGGTGCGCGCCGGCTGACGTAACTAACGCCCACCTGCAAGGACATACGCGCCGCCTCGCCAATTGTCCGCACTGTTGACACACTCTGCTCCCAAACTACACGCTAGTCCAGTGCTTCTGTTTTCGAGCCACTGTCATCTAGGCCTACCGTCTGCTGGGAACGACGTGGAATAGGAGAGCACAGATGTGCCGAATCTGCGCGCGTGCGGGAGATTTCTGGTTGCTTATGTTTCCCTCGCCATCCCGCTATGGAAGCTAGTCTCGAGGTATATCTGCGTTATGCAAAGCTCCCTTCTTATCTCCGTCTCTGCTTCGACAAATATAAATAAGGATTTGGCCCAGAGTAAGCGCAGGTTTCTTGTCTTAATCAGTCATAACATTTTCATAGATGTGTGTAATACGTAGAATCCGACAAAGACAGTAATTAACTTTTCGATACATTATATTGACTGGTTTGTGACTCACTAGGATTTTCTCTCCTGTGCCGACCACCTCATCTCAGAGCAATGCGTAACACTGTACGCCATTTCTTATCAATTCACTTAATTACGGAGTGAAGACTACATTTTAGTATAGATGTAATAAATCTGTACAAAGACGTTACCTACACCACCGGGATACAGTACTGAAATAATGCTACATTTCGTTAGATGAGTATCTGCTGAAATTTCTTTCCTACCCCGGAGCATAGACAAAGCAACATTTACTTGCTTTATCATCGTAGCGTTTCGAGGATTGTATTTACCGCATATTGAAATCGACACTGATGGGTTGCGTCTTTGGTGATGTGATAGACTCCCCTGGTCCCTGCTATAACAACATGGGTTTTGACCCAAGTGATGGATACGGATATTAAAAGTGCACGGCCCCGCTAATATCGGGTTTGCCCTTCGATTTTTTCGAAAAAGAGGTCCCGGATGACCGAACTGGCGGGCGTTATTATTTAAGAATTGCATGTCACCGCAGTTTCCACAAAAACAAGTGTGTCAGCAATTTCACGACTGCATTACACTTAGAATATTGTGTAGGAGGAAAGGTGAAGCTCTTTTTTGGTGAAATTTTGGCTAAATAGCCTGTCTAAAATATTCCCTCGCTCTCCTGGTGTTAAAAATTAGCATAACTTAATGATTCAGAGCAGGTAAATTATGCGTATTGCGTAATTTTGGCATTTACGGTTATGCCTACAGGTCCACTCATCACCTGATAGTACGGGCTCCCTTCTCGTGACCGTAAGACCGCGTTGACCTCGGTTGCATTTATTTTGGGAGTAGTGTGCACGGGCTGTGCACCATTCCAGGAGTTTGTTACATGCCACGTACAGGAGTTCCCATTATGTTATCGAGCGATTGGAGCCGGCAGTGCAGTATGACTAAAGTAGACGGCACGATGCGTGGCGAGGAGTAAACGCTGTCAAAATTCGCGCTATCCCCGCTTTTGCTGTAGTAGCCTGAAGTAGGCCTTGTAGATTAACTTCTTGGTGTGTTATCTTCGTAAGGACGCCAGTTTATGTTGTCTCTTCTCCCTGCCTTTTTTTTGCGTTCCGTTGTGGACGTTCCTTTTTCTGCTCCCACTCGTTTAATAGTAGTTTATTTTATAAATTCTTTCACACGAAGTTTTTAGTGTAGATTTGCGATAGATATGTTATTAAATTATGGAACAACCAGCTATTTCCCGCAGCTGCGTTGGCATATCAATGAAATGAAATGTGTATATCGCTTTATTCGCCGGGAGACCGCGTTCGGGAAGTTCGTGCACTTGGTACAAGTCTTTTTACATGACGCGACGGCGACTTGCGCGTCGATGACCCCACGGACGAAGTTCAAATACGCAAACCACAAGACCAGCAACAAGTGATGCATGTCAGTGAGTGTCTTTAAGCTACCTGACGCGAGAGACTCAGTTTGTGACTGATATTAGTATGGAAGCATGGAGTAAACACGTACAGGATTGTATAAACATTGAATCGTATTGTATGTAATGTAGAAGCCCTTGATACCTGTGTCATTTGTGATTTCATGCTGGAGAGCCTTGTTTAAATGGTGACATGGTAGTTTTGTAGTTTTTGTACATGTATTGCCATACCGATAAAAAATAAATGAAAAATAATTGTATTATGTAGGCCATACAAGCTTTTTCGAAGAGTAATTATTGTTCTATATTTCGCGTTACGATCTTCAAATCAATAAATATGTTTTACTACATGCTTTCTAAAGTAGCGTTTGTTCTTCCCCGGCGCTCAAAGTATCTCCGTATCAGATTTAACCAAAATTGGTTCGGCATTTTAGTCGTGAAAGCGTAACAGACAGTTACTTTCGCACTTACAATAGTATGGATTACTGTTTCGCCTCACTACAAAACAAATTACATGCTCGTCCAGCTGGGTGACGTGGCTTTCGGGTCATTAAAGAAGAGCAGTCGCTCGGAGGGGAGTGGGGAGATTGTGTCGTTGCAAGTGTTTCGAAACACACGTTCCACTGTTGGCTGCGTAGCAGTTTAAAGCGTGACTCTCATGTGCAGACAGGAGAAATAGAATAATTGTTTACCAAGTTACATACATTCGTACGATACTGGACATACGTGTTAGTCAATATCAGAATAAGATCTTCTGCCTCTTGTCTTGTACGGTCATCACGTTGTGTCGTTGTTTCAAGAGAAGTACGCACTGTGCCGAGGCGAAGCAAAATCCGTCAAATGAAACTCAACAGCATCACATTTTGTTGCAATCTGCGTGCTGTGTGCTTGAGGAAACGCTCTCGCATTATGCGAAGTTTGCTGAGTAATCTGCCCGATGCCTCACTGACAGTGCCAACTCGAGCGGCCGCTTGCGTCACTTCCTCATTAAGCGCCGATGTGGCGTCAGCGGTGACGACGTCGCGCTCCGACGTGTGTGGCAATGGCGCCTCGCGTCATAATATTAATTTGCGGCGGTGGTCTGAACGCAAATGAGACCAGAACCGATCCAGTATGCGTCGTGCGGTATCAACTGTTAATTGGTGTCTAAGGTAATAAAACGTGTAGGCTCAGCGTAAGCGTAAATGCCCCACATCCTTTGGCTTCAGTCACTTAAGTCAAATGTCTGTAAAGATATGTTTTTTGGAAAAATACCAAGCAAGTGTGCTTTAAATAGAAGATCGCCTAGGAAACCCTCGCTGGACAAATCCGTAAGAGCTGGAACAATAGCGGCTCTCGCAGCTGCCGCCGTGGAGGGGCGGACAGTCGGCGAGGTCCCGTTTGAAACCCGGCAGCTTTCACTAAGAGCGTGTCCGCTGGCGTACTGCGCTGCCGTGACCTTGCTGCTGCTGCCATCTCTGCTTGTATAATTCATTCGCCGTTCCATTCGCTATATTTGGTAGATCCTGCCTTTTGCCCTGTTTCGAACTCGACAGAGAAAATTTTTTTTTCTTTCTTTTGGGAAAGAATTATCATCTTGTACCTTTGCGTTTAATCACAGCTTACTGACTAATTTGTCATTTCTACAACACTCAAAGAGGCTACTAACAAAGCGAAACGTGTGTGTGTGTGTGTGTGTGTGTGTGTGTGTGTGTGTGTGTGTGTGTGTGTCCGGCGCGCAGGCCAAACGAACACTTGGAAGTAACACACACCCAAGGCCGGCCAGGAACGCAGCTCTTATGTAATAGGTGATCGCCTTTATCGATAGCTTATGCAGCTCTTCGGTTTGCGTAAACGCACCCCCTCCCTGGACCGCTTCTCACAGCTTTCGCAATCACGGTGGCGGCTTCGTGGCAGAGATTATATGGGGTTCGCTGATCCGCTGACACTACTTTGCATTTGTGCTCACTGCCTCGCCTTTTAATCCGTCACCGGGGGGAGAAACAAAACACGCCGCATGGGCCCTCGCGCATCGTCTCCAGGCTGTGGCAAGGGGAGACCCATCGCGTCAGTTACGGTGCCTGCTCCAGGCAAGATACAAAACAAATTAGTGCTTTCAGATAAATGTGAAGCATAGTTAGGATGACATGGGATGTAATGGGGAGGTATAAACGCGTATGGCAATTGCCGAAAAGGCATTCAATCGAGAGGAGGCTTCTATGTGGGAACATGGACAGGGACCACAGGAAGAGACTGGCGAAGTGCTTTATGTGGAGGTTGGCATTATATAGAGCTGAGCCACGGGCGCTGAGGAAACAGGAAGAGAGAACCATAGAAGCATTTGTGAGGGTTTGGAGGAGGTTGGAAGGAATAAAATGTGTAGACAAAGTGAGAAATTAGATGCTGAGAAGAGTAAGGGAAGAGAGAAATTTTAAAGATGATCAGGAAGAGGAAACACAATTGGCTCTGACATTAGTGGAGAAGAGATTGCTTGCTTATGGATGCTATGGAGGGAATGGTGAATGACAGAAGACGACGACGCAGAACACAGCAGACGATGGACAGTATAAGGATAGGAAACAATTACGAGAAAAACGAAGAGGGTAGCAAATGATAGGTGAGTGCAAGGTGAACTACATGTAAAGACCCGCGCTAAGGCAGGATGATGATGATGATGATGATGATGACTGTCCAAGCACCGGCCTTCAGTTTCGTCACGACACGCTTTCTGGAAAATCGCAGAAAATAGGCTGCCGAATGCCAAGCGGTGTCAACACCTTTTTTTCCCTGCATTATCCCGCCCATTGTTTGTACGAAACATCTGGGAGAAACACGAGGGTCGCAGTGATCAGGAAGACGGCAGTGTAAAAGACTTTGCGACCTGTAGAATCCTTTTGCGCGATAGACTTTCTTGTCTCAATCGAGCATTCGAGACGAGTAAGTCTACTGCGGCGCCCCTGTCATTTTATTCCTGTACGGAATCTCGTCTGTTTAGAGTGCTCATTTTTGTTTAGACGTAAGCACCAAAATTGCGTGTGTTGTCAGCTACGGAATTTGGCGTCTTCGTGGTAAACCCCCCCCTGTGGGCCCGGGGGTTAGAATAGGCCCGACGTATTCGTGCCTGTCGTAAGAGGTGACTAGAAGGGGTCTCTCACCTTTTGGCCTTCATGTGATGGTCTCCTGTAGGGATTGACCTCCATTTGTCAAAATTTTCCCGAAGAGCGAGCCAATTGGGGAAGGACGCCTTACATGGTGCATCGAGTCCATCGTGCATTGAGATATTTAGCCCACTTTCTCGTCGTGGCATTGCAGTCCCACTCATTCTCCATCTCTCGAGCGAGGCCACCTTTCTGGATGTATTTTCCTCCTTCCACTATGCAGTGTCATTTTCTGCGCTGACGAGGACCATGGAATTCTTTGCACCTCATCCAGCATGGTAGCCAGTCCATTGTGGTGGTGCCGCCATCTACCCTGTTTGTTTGTAGCCCCTGACCACACAGGGATCGCTCTGCTGATGGTTGCGCTGTTAACTCCCCATGTATGCCATGAAGTAGATGCCCATCTCCCTGGGGCCGGTGCAATGGTCATCCTGCCAGGTGGTCCTTGCTCAGAGGCTGGGTGGCGCCCGAGGAGAGGGGCCTCTGGTCGGCGTGGATGGCATCATGTTGGATGACATGTCATGCAGCGTAGTACGTCGTCTCTTGCTGGTGGTCCGCCGCCAGCAGTCTCTAAGTGGGCAAAGAAATATGACCCAAGTCATTTCCCTTCCTGGCCACACCATGGGAGGAACACCAGGCTAAGGATGGCAGTGAACCTTATTCAGCCCGGTACCTCATAACTACAAGAGTTGATGGGGGAATCTTTCATGTCCATGAAGCCTCAGTTTTTTGTGGAGTATTTGGACAAGTTTGGTGAGGTGGAGGGCTTGTCCAAAATGCGCTCTTGGTCAGTTTTGATAAAAAAAAATCCTCTATTCCTCTGCCCAGTTACAGGCATCACTCGCTTGTTGCAAGTTGGGGGATGTTTCTGTTACAATCACTCCTCATAAGAGGTTAAATATGGTCCAGGGTAGTATAGTCAACAGGGTCCTTCTTTTGCAGTCTCACAATGAGCTGCGTTTCAGTTTAGAGTGGCGAGGTGTTCATTTCGTCTGGCGCGTCCATCGCGGTCTGAGGGATAACCAGGTTGCCACCAGTGCCTTCATCTTGGCCTTTTAGGGTGATACATTGCCCGAGAAGGTCAAGGTGATGGTCTACCGCTGTGACATCAAGCCATATATCCCTGCTCCAACGCGGTGCTTTAAGTGTTGGAAGTTCGGCCATATGTCTTCCCACTGTACTTCCAGCCCCACCTGTCGAGATTGTGGACGTCCATCACATCCCAATACTCCATGTGCCCGCCTCCCATTTGTGTCAACTGCGGAGAACATCATTCACCTTGGTTGCCAGACTGCAGGATTTTACAAAAAGAGGGAAAATCATGGAATACAAGACCCTTGACCATCTGACTACACTGAGGCTGAGAGGAAATTTGAGCGCCTACATCCTGTGGCTGTGACCACCTCATATGCCACCACTACAACAGTTGTCGCCCTCATCAGTTCCTCACATCCCTGTTGCCTCTCCGAACCGGATGACTACACCAGCCCCCTTGATGGGGAGGGGCGGGGGGTCACTTCCCTCCTTGTCGCTCCTGCACCACCTACTTCGGGAGCAAACCCCCCAACCACTTCTGAGCCAGAGAAGCGTAAGGCTTCTTTGGCTCCTCTCGCTAGGAAGGCGTCGCTTGGGCCACTGCCTTCCCAGGTTCATGCTAGTGGGAAAGATGACCCCTGCCAGTGGCCGAAGAGTCCAAAAGCAGCTAGTCGTAGGCCTCACGCTCATCCTCAGTCCCGGAGACTGATTCAGTGAAGTCCTCTCTGCTATGGAAACTCAAGGAACAGCGCGAGAAAAGAAAAAGACAATCCCCAAGAACAAGGAACTTTTGGTGCACCCACACCACCGTTACCTAAAAGCTCTGCGTCTGAGTGTGGCAGCAGGTGACTCTGAGGTGTTAACTGCCTCATTAGATGTTCCATGCCTTCCCAGTCTCACGATGATGTCATCCTCCAGTGGAATTGCGACGGTTTTTTCCACCGCCTTGCTGAGCTACAGCAACTGTTAAGCTTTACACCTGCTTTCTGCATTGCCATCCAGGGAACGTGGTTCCCGGAAATGCGGACCCTTGCCCTCCGCGGCTATAAGGGATATCATGGGAACCGTAGCGACTATAATCGACTGTCAGGTGGAGTCTACGTTTATGTCCTAAATTCAGTCTGTAGTGAAACTGTGCCCCTTCAAGCCCCTCTTGAAGCCGTGGCTGTCAGAATACGGACCGCGCGGGAAATAGCTGTCTGCAATGTATATCTTCCACCAGATGATGCAGCAGTACCCCTGAACGTATTGGCTGCACTGATTGATCAACTCCCTAAACCTTTCCTACTTCTGGGAGATTTTAATGCCCATAACCCCTTGTGGGGTGACACCGTGCTTACTGGCAGAGGCAGAGATGTCGAAACTTTACTGCCTTAGTTCGTCCCCTGCCTCTTAAATACTGAGGCCACCACATATTTTAGTGTGGCTCGAGGTAGTTACTCGGCTATTGATTTATCAGTTTGCAGCCCAGGACCTATCCCATCTATCCACCGGAGAGCACATGACGACCTGTGCGGTAGTGACCACTTCCCATTTTCCTGTCACTGCCCCAGTTTCAGGCCCACGGACGCCTGTCCAGATGGGTTTTAAACAAGGCGGACTCTGAAACTTCCGCCTCTGATGTCACC
Organism: Schistocerca nitens; assembly: GCF_023898315.1. NCBI lineage: Eukaryota > Metazoa > Arthropoda > Insecta > Orthoptera > Acrididae > Schistocerca > Schistocerca nitens. The sequence continues at coordinate 21,145,042 of NC_064618.1, read as the reverse complement.
GTTGACTCTCCCACAGAGGTAACATTGATATGATGGTTGAGCAGGTGACAACCACAATCGTTTCTGCGGCAGAAAACGCGATCCCTCGCTCTTTAGAGTGCCCCCGGCGAAAGACAGTCCCTTGGTCGTCGCCGGAAGTCGCTGAGGAGGCAATTACAGAGCGTCGGCGAGTTCTACAGCGACATCAGCGGAACGCTTACCTGGAGCACCTCATAGCCTTTAAACGGCTCCGTGCCCGCGTACACCACCTTATCAAACGACAGAAGCAGGGGTGTTGGGAGAGATATGTCTAAACTATTGGGTGCCATACGTCACCTTCCCAAGTCTAGGCAAAGATCAAACGTGTTTTCGGGTGCTAGACCCCAACAGGTGTTAGCGTAAATGGCGTGTTATCTACCGACGCAAACGCGATTGCAGAGCTCTTTGCTGAACACTACCCTCGAGCCTCTGTGTCGGAGAATTACACCCCAGCCTTTCGCATCCTCAAATGGCGGCTGGAAGGGAAAGTCCTCTCGTTTACTACGTGCCACAGTGAATCCTATAACGCCCCATTTACAGAGTGGGAGCTCCTCAGTGCCCTTGCACATTGCCCCGTCACAGCTTCTGGGCCTGATCGCATCCACAGCCGTATGATTAAACATCTCTCATCTGACTACAAGCGACATCCCCTCGTCATCTTCAACCGGATCTGGTGCGATGGCGTCTTTCCATCGCAATGGCTGGATAGCACCATCATTCCGGTGCTCAAACCCAGTAAAAACCTTGATGTGGATAGCTATCCAACGTTCTTTGTAAGCTGCTGGAACGTATGGTGTGTCGTCGGTGGGGTTGGATCCTGGAGTAAAGTGGCCTACTGGCTCCATGTCAGGGCGGCTTCCGCCAGGGTCGCTCTACCACTGATAGTTTGATCCCTCGAGTCTGCCATCCGAACACCAGACGCCGACACCTGGTTGCCGTATGTTTTGATTTACGAAAAGTGTGTGACACCCCCTGGCGACATCATATCCTTGCCACATTATACGAGTGGGTCTCCGAGGCCCACTCCCGATTTTTATCCATAATTTCCTGTCGCTTCGTACTGTCCAAGTTGGTACCTCCCATAGCGCCCCACCCCCTCCCACCACATATCCAGGAAAATGGGGTCCCGCAGGGCTTTGTATTGAGTGTCCGTCTATTTTTAGTGGCCATTAATGGTCTAGCAGTAGCTGTAGGACCGGCCGTCTCACCCTCTGTGTATGCAGACGACTTCTGCATTTCGTACTGCTCCACCAGTACTGGTGTTGCTGAGCGGCGCCTGTAGGGAGACATCCGCAAGGCCTAAAAGTCGTGTGTTATGCACTTCCGTCTGCGTCGAACCGTTCATCCAGAACCAGAACTTTACCTTAATGACGATCCACTCACTGTAGTGGAGACATATCGATTCTTAGGACTGGTTTTCTACGCCCGATTGACTTGTATACCTCACCTTCGTCAGCTTAAGCGGAATTGCTGGCAGCACCTCAATGCCCTCCGCTGCCTGAGAAACACCAACTGGGGTGCAGATCGCTCTACCCTCTACTCAATCCCGCCTTGACCATGGGAGTCTGGTTTGAGTCGGCGGCGCCCTCAGGTTACGCAGTGCACCACTGTGGCGCTCTTCTAGCGACAGGAGCTTTCGGACGAGTCCAGTGAGCAGCGTCCGGTGGAGGCCGGAATCCCTACATTGCAGGTTAGACGTGCACAACTGCTGGCCAGTTGAGATGCACACGTTCGTAGTTGTCCTGCGCATGCGGATCAGCGTCTCCTTTTCCCACCCACGGAGGTTCATCTCCTGCATCGGCGGCCCAGGTCAGGGCTTCAAATTGCAGTTCGTGTCCGCTCCCTTCTTTTCGAACTGGAGTCCTTGCCTTTACCACATGTACTTCAGGTCCATTCACATACATCTCCATGGTGTACACCTAGGCCGCGGCTTCGCCTGGACCTTTCACATGTGCCGTAAGGACTCAGTTAATCCCGCAGCTCACTGCTGCCACTTCCTCAAGATTCTTGACATGTACGGAAGCCACGAAGTGGTTTACACCGACGTCTCGATAGCTGATGCTCACGTCGGCTTCGCGTATATCCATGGAAGACATATTGAACAGCATTCCTTGCCCGATGGCTGCAGTGTTTTCACGGCCGAGCTGGTGGCTATATCTGGTGCTCTTGAGCACATCCGTTAATGCCCTGGCTCTCCTTGAGTAGCCTACAAGCTATCGACCAGTGCTACTCTGGTAGCGACCATCCAGGAATCCATCTGTGCCCTGGAACGGTCCAATGGTTCAGTGGTGTTTGCCTGGACCCCAGGTCACGTCGGAATCCCAGGCAACGAACTTGCCGACAGGCTACGCGGAAACCGCTTATGGAGATCGGCTTCTCTGCAACTGACCTGCGTTCAGTACTAAGCCGCACGGTTTTGCGGCTTTGGGAGAGGGAATGACATAACCTCAGCACGCACAACAAACTGCGCGGCATTAAGGAGACTACAAATGTGTGGCAGTCCTCCATGCGGGCCTCTCGCAGGGACCCTGTGGTTCTCTGTCGGCTCCGCATTGGCCACGCTTGGGTGGTGACACACCTCCTGCGCCGTAATGACCCACCTCAGTGTCGGTGCGGCGCTCGGCTAACGGTGGCCCATGTCTTGGTGGGCGGTCCTTCTTTGATTGCCCTGCGACGGACTCTTCTGTTACCGGACTCGTTGCCATTAATTTTATTTTAGAACGCCTCATCGGCTAATTTAGTTTTACACGTGACGGTGGGTTTTATCATTCTGTATAAGCTTTGTGTTCTGCATTCTAATGCTTTTAGGGTGGATGTTCTAATGTGTCGCAGAGTGGTCGGCTTTTCCTTTTTATTCACGTGCTCGGCCACCAGCCACGGTCATCTGCTGTCTTTTTACCTCTTCTACCTGTTTCTTGCTTATCTCTATGGTTTTCTTTTCCTGTTTTGTCCATAGTAGTGTTGGTTGTCCTTCTGTCGTTCTTCTTTCTTTTCTTCTTTCCCTTGTGTAAAAATATTTTACCGGGAACGAGGGACCGATGACCTTGCAGTTTGGTCCCCCGCCCCCTCTTTTAAACCAACCAACCTTAATGCTGAAAGTGAGGGCTATGACGGACTATCCTTTTTAAGAAAAAAATTGTAGTAGAAAAATATTGGAGCAAGCAATGCTTACAGAGTTTATCAGAATTCGTAGTGGGAGTATGAGGATCAGATGGATGGGAGACATTTAGTATTATGTAGGTACAACCAAGATATTGGGTTTGTCCAATCTAGTATTGCAGTTATGTGTGTGTGTGTGTGTGTGTGTGTGTGTGTGTGTGTGTGTGTGTCGACTGCGCCCCCCCCCCCCCCCCCCCCCCCCCCCCAGGGAGGACTCTAACCTCCGCTGGGACCGCGCGGCAGTTTAGTGTATTGACGCGTCTCCAAAGAAAAACTGTATCACGAAGCAGACCACTTTTACCTTTGGACTGTCGCGCACAATTCTCATGTTAAAATGGGGGAAAGGGGGGGGGGGGTGCTCTCAGAGCCTCACATTGTCGGTTTACCTTACTGGATTTATGAAAGCAAGCTCTGCCCCTGCACATTACCTTTTTCAGATTGACTGAGTCAACGTCTATGTTGCACAGAATCTCAGCTGCAAGTGATTTGCGCTTTGGCCTGCCTTCAGATTGAAGACATGTGGTATCTTGCAGACGTGAAGCTTTAGTTATGGTTGGTGGTAGCTGCAACTTTAGAGACCCTTGAGGGATTGATTTGGTTGGTGTCCAGATAAAAGCCTGTTGCAGCCGTCACAAGTGTGCAGTCTTATGAAACACTTGTGCTCAGACGCCCGAACTCGGTCTCTTCGTGACACTTCCGGTTTCCCCTGAACCTCATGTTCCACTCTATGATGGTTGGTCTGTATCAGTCGTTCCACAAACTTTGCCAACTGAAAAATAAAAATACGTCTAGTGTATTTGAATATTATAAGGCAAACTGCACCTTGCTACCTATCCCTATTTCAGAAATATGCGCAATCAAAGTTGTAAAGATCATCTTGGAGCACCCTCTACTCGATTACTTGCGAGTCTCATTTCGGGACTAGAAATGTAAAATTATTGAAACTTTCTTCGTGTGATGAAAGTCGCCACCTGTACAATCTTTGAGATAAGCAAACAAATACAAACGATAAATGAGATAAATACAAAGCAGTCATTTCACTCCGTCAACTAATCGCTGGACGTGCCGAGTGCCAGTTGGCATTGTCACGATTCGTCATCAGTTGTTCATGGATCCTCGAAAGCGTCGGGGGGGGGGGGGGGGGGGAGGGAGGGGAGGCGTGTTTCAAACTTTTCCTCTGACGTAACACTTTGATCCTTGTAGTTTGATGGAATTAAAATATGAAAAACTTATTATATTCGGCGATTACTTCGGCTTTAAATCATAACTAATAACACAGAAACCACAGCGAAATTAAAAAAAATATATTAATATGTAAAAAATGTCAAAAAAAACTGCTTTGTTATTAATAGGTTTTCGAGGAGCCCATATTCTCTTCTCGGGGAACACAGTCTGGGAAAACTGCTCAAAAGAAGTGGTTGCAACAAACTAGTGAAATCATTTTGTTGGATGTGCTGAAAGAGTAAATTAGTTTTGTTGATTTTGTTCGTCTTGGAACAGTTATACAGTTAGTTTCTGCTTAAGTTCTAGATGTTACGAAAATAAATAAGTTTTGCATCCTGTTACGTTATACAAGCGGAATCTCCATTTCCTCGGTGGAAATTTTTCTTAGAGTATTTCCGTACACTGAGTGACACGATCAAACGAAATCCATCGGGAAGTGATCTTATTCACAACAAAGTAATGCCCGTGCAGTCTTTAGCACGACCGCGGAAAAATTCCTCTGCAGAAAACAAATGAGAAGGATATTTTGTGTGATTGATTACCGAACGTTATTTGAGGCATTGTTGAAATAGGATTTTATGAAAATAGTAAAAAAATAATGCAAATAAAACCTTCGCCTGAAATTACCATTTATCCACAAAACTGTCTCTTTATAAACGCTCACAAGTGTAAACAAACTATTATACCAGTTTGTGAGCTGCTGTTTTTTAACATTAACACTCGACAAATTTTGAACAATATAATCTCATTAGGAGACGGTAGTTGTAATAAAAGGAGACCTTGGACTGTGTCCCTGTACTCGGCTCTCCTCCCCCACCGCCTGTAATACATCGCACGGTCACAGTAAAACTGCGCCCCCTCTGAGATAATGGTGGTCCCGGCGTCCTTCTGGCCCGCTTTAACTGAAACGGCCCTGTTGTCTCCGTTAGCAGCCTTGACGAGGTGCCAGTGTGTTCGCACCCCGCCGCGTTACCTCCCGAGCGTGTTGACGCCTCTGGTTGCCACTTCGCACTTAACACATTTATTGCACAGTCGCTTCTGTGCTCAGTGAAGCACCCCACATGTAACACTCTAAAAATATGTTGCCCACGAAAAGACGAAGATAAACGTGTTAGATGTCCGTTAGAGTGTACGAAAATGACCGTCAACGTCCCGTCGAGGCGCTGTCATTAGAGAGGTGTAAAAGTTCAGACGAGGAAGGAGTGGGGGCGGGCAACTGCTCGTTTGCGACCCCCATTTCCCTAAAAACCAAATTTGCTTACAACCCAAGTGTTTGGCAGCTAATAAAACACTGACCTGTACAGCAACAGACACAAGTCCGGTACTACGGTTCTAACTCTCATGTAACACCATTCTGCGTGGTACAAATTGATTGAAAATGAGTACGTGTTCTTGGTTACCTTCTTTGTGCTGGTTTCAACTGTTCTTAGTTTTATGTTATAACGTACGAGCTGGGTACTCGAATATGCACTGGTTTTTATGAGAGTGGGGTAGGTCAACAAAGCAGAAGTATTGGCGTGAAAATGGTTTGATCACATAGGAGGCATTTTTTGTATGGGACGGAAACATTGTGCATATATGGCTTGTAGACCACACACAAAATGTTTGCAGTACTCTATACATCAAATAGGGTTTAGTTACCAATTCAGTGAATTTCCCTTCATGGGCTAAGAAAAACTGAAAGCAAGAATTGTTGTTGGAGAGAGCGTTGAGGAGATTGAGAACAGCTGCCAGGAATGATGGAATGAAAATATGATAGACTATTGCTCAGTGTTGAAGAGGGGCAGTAAAGATGTACACGTAAATGCTGTGAGGAAACCAAAAACTAGAAACTTTGAAAATTAAATGTAACAGAGATTATGTTGCAGATCCTATCGGGTCAAGTAGGCAAAGCAGTATGTTTTTGACGAACAAAAAAATCAGTGTGTCTAATTTGCAACAAAACTTGTTTAGTTCACTAGTAAAGTATCAAGCGACGGTCAGTTCCAGGTTTGAACATTATCTTTGCGAAACTAACTACTTTTTAAGAACATTTCCTGACATTCCGACTCACTCGTCAAGCGATTTACGTCGTTGCGGAATTTATTGCAAAGAAATCAAGATCATTTTCAGATAGCAAGTTTGTCAAAGAATACCTTGAAAGGGCTACTGATACTTAATGCCCTGACGAGAAAGCGCAGTTTGCTAAATCAAGCGTATCGCGACAGGCTACTGTAGCTCGCCATATTTTCGATTTATCAACCAGTTTTGATGTTAGCAGGTTTTGTGAGGAGAATCGATAAAGATTTCAATGTTACTGAAGATGTCGGTGCCATAGTTAATCGTAAAGGCAATACAGAAGCCAGTGATTCACAAACATGTCAGCAGCAACAACAAACGGAGCTTCTTCACTTGCGTTAAATCGTGAAGTATTAGTTAAATTTCTCCATACAGAGGCGACTGAGGCGGGAAATAGTTCTGTAATGCTTGTGATTGTTTTATTTACCAACATAACTTGCGGTGTTAAATGTTTAAACATAGTGTGTGTCTTTGTCACGTGAGTTGTCAGTTACGGTAAGCTCAGAGATAATTTCTGAACTTTTACTGACTGTCGATTCAAAGGGGACTTAATTGGTTTGGAATCAACTGCCGCTTTGTGAAACACCCGTACGTCATAAGTGAAACAAAGTTCTGTGCGTGAAGGTCTTAATCGTGATAATGATCATGTCGGAAAGTTTATACCAGTTAGTGACGTGATCTCCGTGGCACAGGGGAGGTTCGAGGTTAGATTCTCGCAGGACACCTCATAGAAATATATGATGAGTGAGGTCCACTGTGTCGTCACAGGAATAGTCTTGCCGAATAATGGCGATAGGTGTGGAATAAGTAATGTGCTTATGAAAATAAGTGCTTACAGTGATGCGGTAGACCTCTGGATGTTGCATTTGTTTAGTAAGCCATTTCGTTAGTCTATGAAATACATTTACTTACAGTTTTTCATTGACTCTGTCCGGCATTTACTTTTCCAACAAACTCTTTTCTGTATTCGTTCCATTATACATGTAGAACTTTTAAGGTTGTTAGTGTTTAAAGTGATTTAGTGTAATCAAACACTATTGCGTATTACGTTACATTTATTTACCTCCGAGATATGTCACTCCCTGCACCGAGCGCCTGTCCTCTGTACGTCTTATTTAGGTCTAAGGTCAGACCATAGAATCCAAAAAGCGTCTCAGCTGTGCATGCTGAAATGCGTAGCACAGATGTTTTTTTGAATGAGATGGATTTTGGGCTCGATGATGGTTTTGTCCTAGACCGAAGTCGACCGTCTCTAATAAAATATGCCGTTATAGCTGTGTATTGCATAATGCAGTTGTTAACGTCCTCAAAAAATTGCGTAGTATAGATGTTTATTTCGTTCCTTTTTTATCAGACCGTTAAAGGAAAGTGCAATAATACAATTGGGGCACGATGCATTACAAATTCCTGCATTTGTCTTGCAAACGAGAGAGAGAGATTCGTGAGAATGTGAAAGCGGTGTTTGTGAATGAGATCTAAGTGCAAGGTACAGTTGCAAGCTGGACATGCGATCACGTAGACGATGTCTCCGTATTGGGTAGGGGATGTTTTCACCCGTTATGTTATTGGTGGAGAAAGTGAAGTTTGCTCACCGAGGGAGGATAGCCGTTAGCGACGTGTATCTTGCATTAGCAGTCGATCACAACTTTCAGGAAACATTAGCGCAATGAATTCGTCTCAGAAGTTGACTAAGGAGGTAGGAACGACAGAGGTGTTGTTCACCCAACTATACAAACTCATTGTAAACGCTGATCCGGGAACAAACGTGAGAAACACAACACTCTGTATCGTCCCTCTGATTCTTCAAGCTCAACGTCTAAGGTGAACCTTCTCACGTGCGTACTCATGGATTGTTTTTATTCAGAGAGGTCACCTTTATTAGTACAGAGTGAGTAGCATAATTCTTGGGATTGCCATCTTTCATATTTGAATACAGTGGCGTACAAAAGTGGAGGTAACTAAAGTCAGATGAAAAGAGTTGTCAGAAATATGTGACTATAAGATTACTAGGCCAGGTGACCGCATCATTATTCCTTACGGTTTATACGTACAGAATATTGCTTGAAAAATACTTGTACCAACTTTAGGGGCAGATTTGATTCGTCGCTGTGTGAAAAGGAAGAACTATCTATTTTAGCATCCATCCGTAAGTCCTTCAATTTTGAGTTATTTATGGAAGCACGTAGGCGGATGAAATTCCTCAGTCTGTACACGGGCATCTGCTGGTGGACTGAAATTGTAAGAGACTGGCCATATATTGTCTGTCTGCAGGGCTGTGTCCCCTGGTCAGTGTTAGACAGGCGCTGGGGCGGACCTGCCACTACCCCACCGACACTTTGTAAGCAAGTGGCTTACGCAGCAGATTTTCAGAATGCATCAAAGTGTCACGGAAGCCTTTGCAACCACATCGTCTTGGGGCGATGCGGCAGTTCATGATCAAACAAGCAAGTAGGTGTGAACAATTTAAACACTTGCCGGTCTCTGACTTGATAATGGAGTAAAATATTGTGTCATTAATAATTTGAAGTCGAAGGATTTTTGTATATTAGTCATATGTTTTTTATAGTACTTATGATACACTGTGTATGTACCCACGTCACTATGCCCACTAGCACCTGTCCCGACCAAACAACATCCACGTGCGTGGAAGACGTAACTTCCGTGATACGACCTCTGAAATTAATATGCGCTGTTCACTTACAGTGTTGGTTACAGGGCCAGAACTAAATCTGGAGTATGTTGCCGATTTTAAATCTTATTGCTTAGTCTATAAATGGCAGATGGGATCTGACATCTTGCGGTTAGTGCCGCGGTGTGTAGTGCTTTGCTGTTGAATTGCAGGAAATTCTAGAAATACATTCAGGTGCACCGGCGATGAAGTGGAAAAATGCATTGCCAACAAAAATTTTAAGCATTGTGTAAGCAAACTGCGACGGGTAGCGGGCATGGTAAAACGTATTTATTAATTTTAACGCTCTTGGCTTTGCGAGTCATCCTTTCAATTTGCTGTTTCTTTTCTCATCGAAAACTAGTTTCTTAGTAATCCATTGTATTTTTGTCACTGCCAGTGCTGTCGTTACAGTAACATCTGCGGCCTTGATTAATGAATCTTCATCGCGGTACACTCACCATACTAAACATTCTACATAGTTTCCTGCTAGTGCAACTGTCACTTTCTTGAGAACTAGAAATTATTCCTTCTGTACAGGCATTGCCAATTTAAAGACCATTCCATTGAATGTACGTCAAGTATACATATATATGTTGGTCCTCTTTGTTTTGTGTTATGTACCCACGATGAATTAGGCCGTCTAGGTCTTTTCTCGTTCTCCAACGTAGAATCCACCTTGCCCATGCATCAGCAAATCGCCTGCCTCCACGCCTGCTCACCTCCGTTTAATTTCTGTTAGATTCATTATTGGGGATTCCTCTTAGGTTTATTCTCTGATCCGTTTTTTAGCTTCTGCTAATGATTCCCACAGTGCGTCTCTCCCCTGCTCAATGAACACCCTCTGTCAGTTTTGAGTTGTTTTCGTGTAAAGATCTCACGGTCATAAGTCATTACAGGGGATATACACAGATTCCTTTTCAAACTCACAGGAAACTTGATTTTGAAAAATTAAGCTTACGAAAAGCACTTAAGGCTTTTTTCAATCTCCAGCTTCTTTTAGAAGCCGTCCATGAGATCCTTCTACCACTGTAAATATGTAAAACTTGTCAAGTTGTTTTAGGACATCATTGTTAATGTTTACAGTTTATTTTTTCTGGGCATTGAATACGCATTATTGCGTCATTGTAACTGTTTTCCGGGCCATCTTTCATACTCACTTCGTTGTAATTTATCAGCACTATAGGCGAACAATACCGCAGAGGGAGGTCGAAGGTCGTTCAGGTGTGATCCATTACCAAGTATTTCTACATAGTTTTCTCAGTCGCGGGCTTTGAAAACTTGGTCTAGGGCTACTATGGTGACGAAATCACCCTGCATAGAGCTCCTACGTAACAGGCGGAATCGTCCGTCATGTTTTCTCCAACTCAGAGTATTTGGTAATGTTTACCTTGTTGGTGGTTAACATATTCACGCAATTTTTTTTACTGCGTTTCTTGCAAAATATTTGATGTTGCACAAAACAGTAATTCATGCCTATAGAGATTCTTAGAGTGCCCATTTGATACAACAGAAAAATTGAAATGTAGTATTACAGGGCTATACAAATGTAGGAACTTGGGTGGTCGTCTGTAAATATTAAATGTAATGAGTTACGAACTCGGTACCAGTGTCTTCAAGTAAGCAACCTGTGTCTATTAGTATGTGCCCGTATACAGGCACTTACAGAAGTGTTTATTTTTTAATTATAGGTAGGTATTTTAAGAAATTCGGCACTATGAAAGCCCCCCTTCAATTGTACCATGCATGAACTTAACCCAGTTGTTTAATCATATAGCCCCATTATGCTAAACTAAAGTTTTCCTTTTTGTTCCTTAGATTAAATTAGTTCTTTCCCATGAAGGTGGTATGAATAACCTCCCCCCCCCCCCCCCCCCAACCCCATTCCAAATATAAAATTTGTGTATGTGGAATTCAGGCTGTTATTGCCTTCTTCAGTAACACAAAAATAAGACAGTTGTGGTAGTAACTTTATTCTTTGAAGGTTGTTACTGGTTCAGTTTCCTTCACCGTGACTAATCCGCCTTAAAACTATCATAACCACATGACCTACATACCTACCTACACTATGTGATCAAAAGTATCCGGACACCTGGCTGAAAATGACTCCATCGGTAACACTGTAATTCAGTATGATGTTGGCCCACCGTTAGTCTTGATGACAGCTTCCACTCTCACAGACATACGTTCAGTCAGGTGCTGGAAGATTTCTTGGGGAATGGCTACCAATTCCTCACGGAATGCTGCATTGAGGAGAGGTATCGATGTCGGTCGGTGAGGCCTGGCACGAAGGATTCAGATGAGGACACTGTGCAGGCCAGTCCATTACACGGATGTTATTGTCCTGTAACCACTCCGCCACAGATCGTGCATTATGAACAGGTGCACGATCGTGCTGAAAGATGCAATCGCCATCCCCGAATTGCTCTTAAACAGTGGGAAGCAAGAAGGTGCTTAAACATCAATGTAGACCTGTGCTAAGATAGTGCCACGCTAAACAAGGGGTGCGAGCCTCCTCCATGAAAAACGCGACCACACTATGACAGCACCGCCTCCGAATTGTACTGTTGGCACTACGCACTCTGGCAGATGACATTCGTCGTACACATACCCTGCCATCGGATCGCCACATCGTGTACCGTTATTCATCACTCCACACAACGTTTTTCCACTGTTCAGTCGTCCAGTGTTTACGCTTCTTATACCAAGCAAGGCGTCGTTTTGCACTACGGGTGTGATGTTGCTTATGAGCAGCTGCTCGACCATGAAATAAGTTTTCTCACCTGCCCCCTAAGTATCATAGTACTTGAAGTGGATCCTGATGCAGTTTGGAATTCCTGTGCGATGGTCTGGATAGATGTCTGCCTATTACACATTATGACCCTCTTCAACTGTCGACGGTCTCTGTCCATCAACAGACGAGGTCGGCCTGTACACTTTTGTGCTGTACTTGTCCCTTCACGTTTCCACTTCTGTATCACATCGGAAACAGTGGATCGAGGGATGTTTTGAGTGTGGATGACACAAGTGATAACCAATCACCTGACCACTTCCGAAGGTCGTGAGTCCCGCGGAGCGCCCTATTCTGGTCTCTCACGATGTGTAATGACTGCCGAGGTCGCTGATATGGAGTACCTGACAGCACAATGCACCTAACATGAAAAACGTGTGTTTGGGGGGGTGTCCGAATACTTTTGATCACATAATCTATGTAAGATATGGGGTTAAGTATTATTCGGTTTGGCCGGCCGGAGTGGCCGAGCGGTTCTAGGCGCTTCTGTCTGGAACCGCGCGACCGCTACGGTCGCAGGTTCGAATCCTGCCTAGGGCATGGATGTGATGTCCTTAGGTTAGTTAGGTTTAAGTAGTTCTAAGTTCTAGGGGACTGATGACCTCAGAAGTTAAGCCCCATAGTGCTCAGAGCCATTTGAACCATTATTGAGTTTGTGTACGTATGGTCATGATAAAGACGTATAAATACATTACATTAAATATTGCTGTCCATTTTTGCCAGTTGCGAAAATACGTCAGCAATCGAAAAATTATGAGATGAGCTGCTGTTCAGTATAGTTTTCGACTTGGGAAAGAATTGTATGCAGTTGGTGTGATGTTTGTAACTACCTTTATTAACTCGCGCTTACAATATACAATTGAACGCCAGGTCGTGATCCTAGTTGTCTGCTTCTCTACGATCGGGATCACTTGGATATCCGAACATATGAAAATCGTTTTTGCGATGGGTAATTGAGCTCACAGCTGAGCAACCACCCATATCTACGACGAAGTCTTCGATGTTTTAAATAGAAATCTCCACTCGTATGTTAACAAGTATACGCATCTTATACTTAGGGGAAAACGTGGCAGTTCAGCTCCAGTTACAGGAGTCTTAACCCGTGAATTCTGTGTATCCCATCGTGAGGATGATGACTGATGAAAACTAGAGCACGGAATATTCTAGAAACCGTCCTCGGTTTTAATGGGCTTTGAGCGGTAGTTAAATACCGAAAGCGAATGGCAGCAGTGTGGACAGTGTTTAGGAAAATAAATAGTGGCCGGTGGGTTCGCCCGTTGGCAACGTGCGGCACAATTTACGGCGCATGGCGGCCGGTGGCGCGAACGGAAACGCTGGCGAGCTGGGGGCTGGGCCGAGAGCCTCGTGCCGGCTGGCGCGGCGCGGCGCCGCGTTGCCACGTCGCCGTGGACATCGACCTTGCGCCGGCGTGGCAACGCCGCCCGAGCGCGCGGACGCCGAGCCTCTGCCAGCGGCGCGCCGAGCAGGCCACAGCAGGTAGGAGGCGGTCGCACCGACTTCGTTATAACGGATCAGCTGACGCGCGGCCGCGCGCCACACACCGGCCGCCCGCCCGCCAGAAAAAAAACCTAATGCCGCAACTGCAACCAGTCCCTACACACAGATCGCATCCATTCATATCCTTTCGCCTCATCTGTGCCGAAGGAACGACAAGTTTAGAGTGACCCCTCTTCCCTGCCCCCCCCCCCCCCCCAACCAATTCAGTTCCGCATCGGACACTTGAATTCGCTACCTCCCCTCCCCCGCACACACACCGTTACGTTTACATGGGGCCCTAAAATGAAGTGTTCGTAACACTATCTCGCAATAAACACTTATGGTTGCCCATATAAACATTCCAACATCGATCCTAAAAATTTGATTCTAGCTACCAAATTCACTCTTCTACAATCGGAACTTTTTAGAGGTAAAAGTAATTGCGGACGTATCCCAAGCGAGTGAATTATCAAAGCGTAAAACGTCCGAAACTATATTGTGTTTCTTATGGATGTGCTGACGTACCTGGGAGACGTCGCAAGGCCGGAAAATTGTAGCGGTAGACCTGCAGAAGATCAGAGCTTGGTGCAGAGGTTGACCCTCAACGTAAACAAATATAACGTGACAGGGGTCAGGCTCGGCACTCCGAACAGTCACTTCCATTAAGTATGTGGGAGTATGCATGTCGAGCGATTTAAAGGCGACCTATCTCGTAAACTAACAGTACAGAAAGGCAACGTGAGAATGAAGATCATTGGAAGGATTCATAAGAAAGTGTAGATGACCTACAGAGAAAGTAGCTTCGTGTAATAGTTGAATGTTGCTCGTCAATGTCTAATACCAAAAAGGAATTGATGCAGTAAATAGAGAAGATCCGAAGAAGTGATAGCGCGTTTCGTCATAGATTCGTTTACTAAACGAGGGTTGTTACTCAACGTACTCTAAATTAACTTTTCATAACTGGGATTCACAGTCATGGTTTTTTTAAAGACTCCATGTTTACGCCACTAACTTAAACTTTTTATTTCCACTATTGCAATTTCGGCCTTAGGCCATTATCGAGAGCAGATGTTTTGGCTTTAAGCCATGTCAACTTTATACACGCTGACACATTTATATGTCGTTGTCATTTGCTGTTATATACATTCTGATAAGTAGTGCGAGCACACATGTCCATATATTCTAAAACAGCATAGTCTCTACGTACACATGTTTGTTCCACCATCACTAGTAACTTTTACACTAAACCACAGCAGTGAACGACTGTTTACAGGCCTGCGACACTTGACAGAACATGGTGTTTCTAGTGCGAGCCACTTAGTTCAGAAAAGGAAGGTCCAGAATCTCCGAGATCGGAAAAAAGAGCGCGTGCAGAAAAGCCGTGTCAGGACACTGCTGACTATTTTAATTCTGAAGGAAGTGTCTTTTAATAATTCGCTCCAGAAGATCAAATGGCGTTTTAAATCATGTTGTACCGGCAACAAGGAACATGTCTATTGCATGACAATCCACTGACCCACAAAAGCAAGATCGTACTCGATTTTGTGGCTCAAAAATGTGTCCTGGTGTTCGAACACCCTCCTTTTTCGTCTGATTTGCATCCGTGCAACTTCTTATTATTTCCAAAACTGAAAATAGCAATGAAAGGAAAGCTTTTCGACAATATTTCAAACATCCAGAAGGCTACGATTATGGAACTGCAGGAAGTTTCAAAGGATCAGTATTAAAATTGTTTCGATCAATTTTCCCGACGCATCCAATTGTATATCAACTCACAAGGAACCAGATTCGTATTAACATTCGTGGAAAACTAAGAAGAAAACTAGTTGTATTTTATTTCACGTCAGTTACCTTTCCTGTGGGATGGACTGTGTATTTGTTCGTACAGTGAAATTGGACTACTGCAGTTACGTAGCATTATACCCATAACAGACGTAAAGTCAGTCATTACTTATACGAGTGCGTGGTATCTGTTGTTTCGGACCACGCGGAATCCGCAGCTCTCATACATTATGTGTAAATTGAAGGTGGGGGTGGAGAGAAATGGGTCACTGACGTCAGGTGCATCGGGACATCACGCAGAATCAGCGATGACGAGTGAATGTGTACCGGATCGGGATTCGAACCCGGGATCTCCTGCTTACTAGGCAGGTATGTTAACCACCGCGCCATCCGGGACACTTACCGTAACTGCGGGAACCGTATCGCCACACTCCCACCGAGCGCTACCTGTCCGCAGTCCCTGTCCATTTTCTTTTCCTACTCTTAGATTCCCACAGGAGGTCGGACGTACTTGGGCTTCTGCACTGAAGAAAGTTGATCCACTAGCCATCTAGGCGAATTAATTATGTGAATGCGTCCTATCTGCTCTTTTGGACATGTCCAAAAGAACAGGCAACACATTATACGTAAATTGAAGGTGAGGTGGAAGGAAAATTAAAGATGTTCCGTCTTAATAGGCTGTATTTCGCGATCGTATGTGAAAGCCGGGGGAAAGGAGAATGATTTTTGGAGGACATTTTTCAGCTGATTACACTTACCCATATTTGTATTGCGTTCCGTAATATAAGTACTGAGTGGTAATTGTGGAAGTAGAATGGGTTGCCTTACGAGGTAGTGGATAGAATGATTCTCAATGTGCTTCTGGGCAGTTCCTGGATTTGTTTGTTTCTTGTATCTCCGACGCTCACCACAAAAACATTTCATGTTTCCTAGCTGGCGATGATAGCGATGTCTCTACTGTTTTGTTAGAATGCATAAAATGAGGCGAGACCACTTTTCGTTATTCTGGAATCGTTGACACACGGTTTCCTGTAAGCGCTTGCGAAAAGCAGTTGTGTTCTCGTAGTGTTATCAGGACCTCAGATATTATTTATATAGTCCATCCTGACTTCAGTTGGTTTGCGCGCGTGTCCAAATTCCTGTATGATGCTTTTGTTTCAAAATTAACTACACATATTCATACAGCATTAATTACCAATAAAAATGCATTTTAGCAATGATCGAATAAATTTACCAAACGTTGTTGAAATAACTGCTTTTCGAATTATTGCGGGGAGAAAGTGACATGTACACAACATAGAGCAGTAGACCTCGTAACTCAGCACTGTGCAGGAACTAATTGAGTACTAGGCCGGCCCCTGCCAAAAACAAGTGAAGCGAGTAACTAGCCGAGAGGCGACGCGGCACACGCAGTGAAATGTAGCAGCAGCAGCAGCAGCAGTAGTAGTAGTAGTAGTGTCTGTCCTTGGCCTGGCACTGGTGCAGCGATTTTTGCCGTGCTACCGAGTTGGTGTGCAGCACAAGGTGTGGGATACTAGGGAATAACTACCTTAACTCCCTAAGCGCCATATTTTGTCCGTCGTGTGCACAGCGCGAAGTATAGGCCGCGAAATATCTTGCTGGACGCTAAAGATGATATTCGCTAAATGGCAACACGTGCTAATCACGAGTAACACTATTTTCTAAATGGTTGTTTCCATCGTACATAGGACTGAAATGTTACCTCGTTTCACCTTAAAGTCGGAGGAAGCTAAATGCCACCAAGTAACAAAGTTAAAGTAGACCTCGATTTGCCTTGGAGCGGACTCATCACTTGTCTAAGAGCGAACTGTTCTGACAAATAGAAGCCTCATATACACATGAGAAACAAAAGTGAGCTCCTTCAAATAAGAAAAAGATATCTGGCTTTGTAAGTCAGTCAGACCACAAATTCTAAGGTCCAAAGTTCAATCCCCAGTTGATCAAAAGATATTTGTAGTCCTTTATTTCATCTCAAGTAGTGATTTTGTATATGTGGAAAAAAAATGCGGAATAGCACTCTCTCTCTTCCCATAAGGACTAAGTCGGTTTAAAGGACCGAGGTAGGCGACGGCACACCACGTTTAGTAGGGCCGTGCCTAGTAAAACAAGGCGGTTCTCAAAGCGGCGTTTGAGTGATGTTTGGTGCAGGTTGTCTAAACACGTAACTTGGGCTATATTGGACTTCCAGGTGTAGTCCGTTTACCACAGGACGTCAGCTAGGATATTCACGTATGCCGACGTTGTCACCGGAGGTAGGGAGGTAGCGGTGACACTAGTTGAACATGTAACCGTTGACACAGAACAGGCTCTGATGGTGACAGCCCACAAGTACCCCCTCCCCCCCCCCCCTCTAGGAAATAACTGTCTGCAACGTATATCTCCGTCCAGATGGTGCGGTGGTACCCCTGAATGTATTGGCTGCACTGATTGATCAACTCCCTAAACCTTTCCTACTTCTGGGAGATTTTAATGCCCATAACCCCTTATGGGGTGGTACCATGCTTACTGGCCGAGGCAGAGATGTCGAAACTTTACTGACGCAATTCGACCTGTGCCTCTTAAATACTGGGGCTGCCAGACATTTCAGTGTGGCTCATGGTAGTTACTCGGCCATTGATTTATCGATTTGCAGCCCAGGACTTCTCCCATCTGTCCACTGGATAGCACATGACGACCTATGTGCTAGTGACCACTTCCGCAACTTCCTGTCACTTCCCCAGCGCCAGCCGCAAGGACGCCTGCCCAGATGGGTTTTGAACAAGGCGGACTGGGGAACTTTCACCTCTGCTGTCACCGCTGAATCTCCCCCACACGGTAACATCGATGTGATGGTTGAGCAGGTGACTAGCACAATTGTTTCTGCAGCAGAAAACACGGTCCCTCATTCTGTAGAGTGCGCAAGGCGTAAGGCAGTCCCTTGGTCGTCGCCGGAAGTCGCTGAAGCAATTAAGGAGCGTCGGCGAGCTCTACGGCGGCTTAAGCTGCACCCTTCCCTGGAGCACCTCGTAGCCTTTAAGCGGCTCCGTGCCCGTGTACGCTACCTTATCAAACAACGGAAGCAGGAGTGTTGGGAGAGGTACGTCTCCACCATTGGGTGCCACACGTCACCTTCCCAAGTCTGGGCAAGATCAAACGTCTTTTCGGGTACCAGGCCCCAACAGCTGTCCCCGGTGTTACCATAAATGACGAGTTATGTAGCGACGCAAACTCGATTGCCGAGCACTTTGCTGAGCCTCTGCGTCGGAGAATTACCCACCAGCCTTTCGCTGAAAGGGAACGTCCTCTCATTCACTACACGCTGCAACGAATCCTATAACGCGCCATTTACAGAGATGATTAAACATCTCTCATCTGACTACAAACAACATCTTCTCGTCATCTTGAACCGGATCTGGTGCGATGGCGTCTGTCGGTCGCAATGGCGGGAGAGCACCATCATTCCGGTGCTCAAACCCGCTAAAAACCCGCTTGATGTGGATAGCTATCGGCCCGTCAGCCTCACCAACGTTCTTTGTAAGGTGCTGGAACGTATAGTATCTCGGCGGTTGGGTTGGGTCCTGGAGTCACGTGGCTTGCTGGCTCCATGTCAGGGCGCCGCCAGGGTCGCTCTACCACTGATAATCTTGTGTCCATAGAGTCTGCCATCCGAGCAGCCTTTTCCAGACGGCAAGACCTTGCCACATTGTATGAGTGGTATCTCTTTCACTCCGTACTTCGCGTGTCCAAGATGGTCACTCCCATAATTGCATCCGTATCCAGGAGAATGGAGTCCCGCAGGGCTCCGTATTGAGTCTCTCTCTATTTTTAGTGGTCAATGACGGTCTAGCAGCAGCTGTCGGGCCCTCGGTCTCACCTTATCTGTAAGCAGACGGCTTCTGCATTTCGTACTGCTGCTCCAGTACTGTTGTTGCTGAGCGGCGCCTCCAGGGAGCCATCCATAAGGCGCAGTCATGGGCTCTAGCCCACGGCTTCCGGTTTTCAGCCACAAAGTCATGTGTCGTGCGCTTCTTTCGGCGTCGTACCGTTCATCCGGAACCCGCACTTTATCTTAATGACGATCCACTCACTGTAGTGGAGGCATATCAGTTCCTAGGACTGGTTTCCGACACTCGATTGACTTGGCTCCCTCATCTTCGTCAGCTTCAGCAGAAGTGCTGGCAGCACCTCAATGCCTGAGCAACACCAGTTGGGGTGCAGATAGCTGTACGCTGCTGCAGCTCTACAGAGCCCTCGTCCAATCCCGAATTGACTATTGGAGTGTGGTTTATGGTTCGGCAGCGCCTTCAGCATTGCATTACCATATGCACCACTGTGGGGTTCGATTAGCGACAGGAGCTTTTAGGACGAGTCCGGTGAGCAACGTACTGGTGGAGGCTGGTGGCCCTCCACTGCAGATCAGACGTGCGCAGCTGCTCGCCAGTTACGCAGCACATATTCATAGTTCCCCTGAGCATCCGAATTACCGTCTCCTTTTCCCGCCCGCGACAGTCCATCTCCCGCATCGGTCGCCCAGATCGGGGCTAACGATTTCGGTTCGCTTGCGGTCCCTTCTCTCCGAACTGGGGTTGTTCCCTTTACCACCTCTACTTGCAATCCGTTCACGTGTGCCTCCACGGTGTATGCCTCAGCCGCAGCTTCGTCTGGACCTTTTGCATGGCCCTAAGGACTCGGTTAACCCCGCCTCTCTCCGCTGTCGCTTCCTCTCGCTTCTTGACGTGTTCCGGGGCTCTGAAGCGGTTTACACCGACGGCTCAATGGCTGATGTTCACATAGGCTTCGCATACGTTGATGGAGGACATACTGAGCAGCACTGCTTGCCAATTGGCTGCAGTGTTTTCACTGCAGAGCTGGCGGCCATATCTCGTGCCCTTGAGTATATCCGCTCATGCCCTGGCGAGTCATTTCTCCTGTGTACTGACTCATAGAGCAGCCTACAGACTATCGACCAGTGCTACCCTCGCCACCCTCTGGTAGCTTCTATTCAGGAGTCCATATATGCCCTGGAACAGTCCCGCCGTTCCGTGGTGTTTGTGTGGACCCCAGGACACGTCGGAATCCCCGGAATCGAACTTGCCGACAGGCTGGGCAAATAGGCGGCGCGGAAACCGCTTCTGGAGATAGGCATCTCCGAAGCTGACCTGCGTTCTGTCTTACACCGCAGGGTTTTCCGGCTTTGGGAGACTGAATGGCATAAGGGCACTCACAACTGCGTGTCATTGAGGAGACTATGAATGTGTGGAAGTCTTCCACGCAGGCCTCTCGCAGGGAATCAGTTGCCCTCTGCCGCCTCCGCATTGGCTATACGTGGCTAACGCATGGTTACCTACTCCGTCGCGAGGACTCACCTCAGTGTCGCTGTGGCTTCCAAATGACAGTCGTCCACCTCTTGCTGGACTGCCCACTTTTAGCCGCTCTGCGACAGCTGCGACAGACTTTTAACTTTCCCAGCACCCTGCCTTCAGTGTTGGCCGACAATGCCACCACAGCAGCTTTAGTTTTACGTTTTATCCGTGAGAGTGGGTTTTACACTTCTCTGTAGTTTTTAGCGCATGTCCTTTGCCCCTCTGTGTTCTCCACCCTAGTGCTTTTAGGGTGTAGGTTTTAATGTGTTGCACAGTAGCTGGCCTTCCCTTTTTACTCTCTTGGTTGGCCAGCCACTGTAATCTGCTTTCATGTTTTACTCTCTTCAGTTTCTAGCCCCTCTCTGTTGTTTTCTTGTCCTCTTTTGTTCCTTTTAGTGTTCGTTGCGTTCCCTTCGTTTTTGTGGCTTTTCTTTTCTTTCCGTTTTGTGTTGTGTGTTTCGTCCGTTTTATTTTCACACTTACGGCATTGTTTTATTAGGAACAAGGGACAGATGACCTCGTAGTTTGGTCCCTTCCCCCGCCTTTAAACCAGCCCCTCCCTCCATCCATTCATCCATCCATCCCCCCCACCACCCCCTTCGGTCCCGGATGTTGCAGAAGCTGGCTCTGATTCTGTGCCCTCATCCTCTGAAAGAAAAGAAACATGAGTCCTAGGACAATGTCTCCCCGGTGCCCCCAGAGGTGCCATCTCGCACCCCACAACCTGACATTTTTATGGATGTCACACCGCCCTTGTCGGTGACGACCACTGATCAGGTGATGTGATCTCCACTTGGCTTCTTTATGCTTAACCCGGACTCTCGCCACACTCTAATCCAGTGGAATTGCAACGGATATTATCGTCACCTACCGTAAATACAATACCTTGTTCCATCCTCTTCTGCATTGTGTTGCTCTTCAAGAAATACACTTTCATGATGACCACTCTCCAAACTTTCGTGATTTTCGGGCGTTCTGTTGGAATTGTGCCGGCCCCGGGATAGCACCTGGAAAGTCTCTATTTTGGTTCGCATCGATGTCATTAGTGACTGGATCCCCCTTCGTACCAACCTGGAAGCTATAATAGAGTGCAAATGACCCCAGCAATCACCGTTTGCAGTGTCTACCTCCTTCCAGGTAAGTCACTTCCTTATGTTGAACTGTCTAATACAGCAACTCCCGCCTCCGTATGTCCTCTTCTAATTGACAACTCATTTCAGACTTTGATTTGTGCCTCGTCAAGGGCGGTTCCCCTACCCACTTTAGTGCCGCTCATGGCACCTTTTCTGCTATCTATCTCACGGTCTCCTCCCCTGCTCTCGTGGCTTCCTTATACTGGTCACCCCATGATGATCTTCGTGACAGTGATCACATTCCGGTGATATTGTCGTTTCCCTGCCGCAGACAGGTCCTCACGTTGGGTATTCTGCAGAGCCAATTGGCCTTTATATACATTTGCTGTGCACTTCGACACCTCTCGGAGTGCAGTGGTGCGGTCGTGCAAGGAGCCTTTGCCACTATTCTTCATGCTGTTGACACTGCTGTCCCCCTATCCACAGGTCCTCATCGTCGACAGATACCGTGGCGGACCGACGACGTAGCAGTTGCTATCGAGGACCGCCGACGGGTCGCTACAGCAATGTAAACGACACCCTTCACAGTCCAACCTTATCCTTTTAGGTGTCTACATGCTAAGGCTCGCTGCCTGATTAATCAGAGTAAAAAGAAATGCTATGTTTCCTCCCAGGGGACGTACGCCTCATTTCCGTGTTCAAAGTTCCAGAGCCTTCCTGGCCGCTAGCGACAATTAACTGCCCAGGGTCTTATCCTCCAGAGTGCTCTGGTACTGATCCATCGGTCCTTGCAGAACACCTTGCAACACACTTTGCTACAGCGTCAGCGTCCTCTTCCTATATTGCTACCTTCCTCCGACGGAAACGCCAGGTTTAACAGAATCCCCTGTGTTTCAAGCTGAAACATATAATGAGCCCTTCACTGAATGGGAATTCTTGCAGGCTCTTACCTCTTCACATGACACGGCTCCAGGCCAGGATTCCATCCACAGCAAGATGATCCAACACTTGGACGTTATCTAGAGGCAACATTTCCTCAAGGTCTTCAACCGCATTTGGCTCACGGGTACCCCTCTCTCGCAATGGTGAGGCAGCGTAGTTATCATAAGCCAGAGAAGAACCCAACGTCCCTCGACAGCTACCACATGCTTAGTCTGACCAACGTGTTTAGTAAACTGCTCGAGAGGAT
Source organism: Schistocerca nitens (assembly GCF_023898315.1). Classification (NCBI taxonomy): domain Eukaryota; kingdom Metazoa; phylum Arthropoda; class Insecta; order Orthoptera; family Acrididae; genus Schistocerca; species Schistocerca nitens. The sequence goes on along the minus strand of NC_064618.1, from coordinate 21,122,220 downwards.
GGTTAGCTTCCGAGTATGTTGCGTACTCGAATCTCGGGGCCTTTGGTCCCCGTATGAGTGTGGCTTCCGGGAAGGACGATCTCCGGCTGATAATTTTCTCAGATTGGAAACGGCACTCCGACAGGCCTTTAGTAACCGTTGGCGTCTTCGAACTACATAAGGCATACGACACGGCATGGTGCCATCGCATTTTTGTTACTCTCCATGACTGGGACTTTCGCCGCCTCCTTCCGATTTTTATCCACGGGTTTTTATCCTACCGGCTCTTCCGGGTTCGAGTTGGCATTTCACTCATTACCCATCGGCTTCAGGAGAACAGTGTCCGACAAGGTTCTGTGTAGGGTATTACACTCTTCCTCCCTCTTAGCCTTAAATGGGCTTGTAACCTCTGTTGGGCCTTGTAACGAGGCATTCTTCTCTAGAATTACTTTCCCTCAACACTGGTTGTCGATACCAGTATTATTTTTTTGAAGTTTGGACAGTTCAATATTATCTCAGTTGCCTTTCTGAAAACTTTCATATAATTTTATACACAATATTTTATTTATCAAACTAAAATTTATGAAAAGGAATTATTTTATAAAATAGTTTAGTTTAGGGATTATTTTATAAAACAGTTTAGTTTCGATGCTATAATCGATAAGTACTAGTTCTGAATGTAAAGTTAAAATTATTTTTTTAAAGAAACATTTGAAATTACGAATTATTTGCACACTTAAAATTTCTATTATTAATCACACAATCCTGTGTTGTTTACTAGGTTTATTTATGGATTCTTTTATGAAATAATAATCGAAATTAATGATGTAACGAAAACTAGTAGGAATTTTTTAAGAATGAATTGTAAACCCTTTGGAATATTGTTGTTTTCGCAAAGTGTGGGCATCGTAAACTTGCCTCTGATGTGATCAGACGTATTTTTATATAATAGTTGCGAACAATGAAATTTATGCTTTGTTAATGTGAAAAATCAAAATACTGTGTGATATACTAAAATGTGAGAAAATCAGTGAAAAATATATTTACGTAAATTCTGCAACAACAGTCTTCAAATTTATTTAGTTCAAACCAACCCTGAGGACCTGATGTTAGTTTTTTACCTTCAAGAATCAGACCCCTAAACAAGAAGAACTGGACCCATCTCAACATGATAACCTAAGTAAATTCGAAAGTTTATTGCAATCTTCGCTCTTCTCAAATGTTCGCTCCTCTCAAATGTTCATAAGACTTTGCTTATTAATTACTTGGTCTGGGCATTGTTTAATGTGGACAATAGATGGAAGAAGGAAGGAGGGAGAGATTACAGCCTCTGGTTACCGCGGCGTTGTATGTCGACGATCTTTGCATCTGGGGTAGCGCCCACTCGGTAGCGTCTGCTGAACGCCGGCTCCAAGACACCATCCGACGGGCCTCTGCGCGGGCGCTCTCCCATGGCTTCAAGTTTTCTCCCTCCAAAACGCCGTCGACTTACAGTACACCCCGATGATTTAGGCGACCAACGCATGGATGTTGTAGCTCAGTCCCGTTTCTTGGGCCTTATTTTTGATAAAAAGCTAATGTGGCTTCCCTATATTCGCCACCTGAAGACTACATGCATGTGGAAGCGTAACGGTCTCCACCTCCTGGCCTGCAGACCGTGCTGCTTTTCTCCATCTTTACTATGCTCTGGTTTAGTCCACACTAGGTTATGGTAGTCAAGTTTATGGCTCAGTGGCTCCTTCCACTCTGAAACTACGTGACACTGTTCATCATTGTGGGTTGCGTCTCGCTGTTGGTGCCTTTCGCACTAGTCCCGTCTACAATCTCCTCGCAGAAGCGGTGATTCTCCCTCTACAAATACGACGAAGCCAGTTCGTGATTACTTACGCAATCGCTTGTTCTTACCTTTCGCCGATAAAGTGGTTTTTGCTCTTATATCTAACGTTTGAAACTGCTTTCAGCGTGTATGGCAGAGCGCTTCCCCCTCCACCCTACCTCCCACACCAGTCGCTTGTTTTTATCCAGTTATTTTACTAGCATATCTTCATATAGGAGTCTGATGATTGCAAGACCTTACCCTGGGTAATACGTCGAGACGGAGGAACAGTTGAAGAGAGTTTTACGTTACTACCTAGAGAGTCAGTTGTATTTCCGTGCGATGTGCGGTGGGAGGGCCCACCTCCCTATCTGACTAATCCTCTCACCTCGGTGTACTGTTACTGTTCGTCTACACTATTGGTGCTCAATACGCCCTTATGGGCCGCCACCCCACCCGGCTATGGATTGTTTATTCCGTTACTCCGGAAGGTCGCCGGGGGTCAAATACTGAAGAGGTACCTCCAGCCCTGGACGCCTCGTCTGCTCTCTGGTCTGCACCCGGGTACTTTCATCTTCCCTGCAGTTTCTCGATTTTACCACCCCAACTTACAGTCAATTCCATTAGGTTTCTGGTTGATGCCACTAACACAAGTTGGACCACCGCATCAACGTGGGACAAATGACCTTGCTATTTTTTTCCTTAATCCCAACCAAGCACCACGCGCTGTTGAGGCCTATCAGGTGCATTCTCCGAACACTACTCATGCCCCTCTCTTTTGGGCATTGTAGAATGGATAAGGACTCGGTACTACAAGAATTTCATAGAACGAGGGTGTTCTAAATAAAAAGAAATCGCAGCGGACATGATCCTTGATATTAGTAATATATCCGTGAACCGCCATGTAAGGAACAGAGCTGTGTACGGGGAGAAACTTGTACAGCGGTGGAGGGATTGAGTGAAAGGTTAGAGGGCGTAGTTCGAACGATTGAGAGCCTTTGAGATACGGTGCTACAGGAGAGCTGAAGTTGAGATGCGTTGGTAGAGTGAAGACCTCCAGCAACTATTCGACGGAAAACAGAGTTGCAGAGAGCACTCACTTTAATTGCGAAGTTCTGTGATAACAGCATAGTGAACGCACTATCGTAGCTGAGTTAGATATGACACCAACAATCAATAAGTTTATAAGCCAGGTAGCTCCACAAATGGCTACGGGACTGTAAGGATGTATGATGACATAAAGCAAATTATCCAGATAGCTAAGGTAGACGAAAATTCGCGATGGTAGTCTGGGATCCAATAATAGAAAAAGGAAGAAAAGGAAAAAAAACGAGTTGGGGAAAAGAATGAAACGGGAAGCCGCCTCGTAGAATTTCGGGACCGATAACACATGGTGTTGAAAGTTGTGAAAAATTTTCTCATACGAGGAAGAGGCGTGGAAACGATTTATTACATAATCTTAAGACAGACTTCGAAACCAGATTTCCAGTGTCAGATGCTTGGTGTAACAATAATTTACTGGTTATGAACTGTAGATTAAAACTGAAGAAATTGCGGAAAGTTAGGAAATTAAGTAGATGGCACCAGGATAAATTGAAAGAAGCTGAGGTTGTTCAGTATTTCAAAGGGAGCATTAGGCAACGATTGACGGAAATAGGGGAAAGGAATACGTTAGAAGTAAATGGGTAGCGTTGAGAGATGAAATTGTGAAAGAAACAGATAATCAGATAGTTAAAAAGACAAGGCCTAGTAGAAATCCGTGAGCAACTCGCGAAATACTGAATTTGATTGATGAAAGGAGAAAATAGGCAGCAAGGGAAGCAGTCAAAAGGGAATGCACAATGAAGTTGACGGAAAATGCAAAATGATTAGACGAGAAAGGGGAAGGGAAAATTAGACACCCCTGGCGAATGGAGAATCAGCTGTACGAATATCAAGAGCTTATATGGCAGCCAGTACTGAACAAAGATAGGGAAGATGCAAGGAATATAGTTGTAAGTGCTAGTTCGGGGAAATGAACTTTGAGACAATGCTGTGGAACAAAATGAAGGATTAGGTGAAGATGGAGTAGGTGGGGAGCCGGGACTGAATATACTACTGCGAGAAATATATGACGGAGTGCTTAAGGATAGTCAAGACAAGGCCCAGGAGCCGGCGGCATTCCATAGGATTTATTCAGAGTCGTCTGAGAGCCATACCTGACAGCTATACCACCTGCTGTGTAAGATGTGATACAGGCGAAATACCCTCAGAGTTAAAGAAGATTGTAATCTCAATTTCCAGCAGTTAGGTGCTGACAGGTTTAATAAATTGTTGCAAAATGCTGACACGAATTAAATACAGAAGCATGGAAAAATTGGTAGAATCCTGCCTCGGGGATGATTGGTTTTGGTTCTAGAGAAATCATCGTTTGAGCTGGATTCCTCCAGCGTGCTCAACGTCATACCAGAACCATTCGCCGTTGCTGGAGTGCCAGTTCACTTCCTGTTTCTTGTCAGTCTTTGTTTCTTGGTATGTTTGTAACCCGAATCCTGAGTCTAGCGATTTTATTTTGCGTTTCATCAGACGTGATACCACACACACACACACACACACACACACACACACACACACACACCCGCGCGCGCGCACGTTTCATACAGAGCCAAACACATTTAAAGCAAGACGCGATTCGGTGATATATATTTCATCATCATCGAAATGGGCCTACAGTAGGTAAGCTTCATACGACATTGCACGAGGCCTAACATTTATAAGGCAGCAAATCATCATTGCTAGTGGACCTTTCGAGGAACAAATATGAAGCTCTATCAGTATGTAGTGCTGTAGCGTAGTTGTCAACAACCAGAAGGGGATAACGTCATGTGCTACAATCTCGAGAGGCGATAGTTTATTTATGTCTTCATCATAATGACTTTGATTATAATTTTTATTCAATAAATTGGTGTAAATGTGATTTTAACTTTATTCTTTGTTGCGTCCTTTTCATAATCGCGCTTGACTTTATTTGCTCTTATTTTGTTATTCCTGTCATTCATTTCTCATTTAGAATCTTGCCTGTGTCGCCCATAAACGAGAGGCAACCATAGCTGCTCATCGATTGCTATCACGCCAGCTCGTGTAACCAGTGTGAATGTGGTTTCAGGTAACTAGTGAAAGTGAAAAATTAAAATTAGCTTTTAGTGCTGAACCAGAAAAATTTTTGTTTTGGTTTGCTCGCATAGGTCATCTTTAATAATTATGAACAAATCGAGCGTTCTGCTACAGACTATTGACAGCCGTTTTCTCGGGTACGTTGATTATCACGAGGTTGTCATGAGTGTAAATTCAGGGCTACGGAATGTGTTGTCTGCCGCAATTCAGTGATTGGCCGCTTAAAATCAGCTGTGGAAGGAGTGTCTAGCGTTCCCCTTCATACCTGACGCCAACAGCTTCCAACATAGCTCCACGTTGCGTGTGACAACATTTCGGCACTTGTGAAGTGACCCGTCTTGTTTGTCTGCGTCGCCATTAACCGAGCGGCAGGCGGTATGGCAACACTGTGCTGCAACTGATAGACATCATTTAGCAAATAATGTTAATGGGACTATAGTAACATGCAAGGCAAAAATGGCTCTATGACTTATCCTGGAAGACGACAGGTTGAAGAAGGGGAAAGTTATACCACTTGTAAATTTGGAGAGTTTTTGACACTGTTGACTGGACTACACGCTTTGAAATTCTGAAAGTAATAGGGATAAAATACAGGGAGAGAAAAGTTATATACAATTTATACAGAAACAAGAATGCAGTTAAGAGTCGGGTAATCGAATATAGGCGAATTAAGGCTGGTTGTGCTTAGGGAAATATATAAGGAAATTACAGAGTGAGCAAACTTACTGATAATGGCCGAAGTAGATAGGATACAAAAGGCTTTTTCTGAACGCTTCATTTTCTCGTGCAGTGCTTTTTCTTATTTGTCTGTCACAGTTTACACATAAAGCTCGCGTGGTCCCTCAGAATGTGAAGGGGTTCGTGTGCTTAAATGGTTTCCCTTCTGTTGTTATGCTTACTGGACACTGTATTCGTGTTCCGGTCATGTGCTAAATTTGGGACTGTAACTTTCCATTACTGAGAGTATTCAAGGGTGCCCTAATTGTTCTTCATTCTCAACAGTACATTCACAATTCTTGACAGCGATTAGAAATCGTCTTTCAGTGATTTGGGAATCTGAAGATTGTGTGTCTACCACCTAACATTGAAACGAACTACTGAGAGACATGGTCTCGCGGTTCTAGGCGCGCAGTCCGGAACCGTGGGACTGCTACGGTCGCAGGTTCGAATCCTGCCTCGGGCATGGATGTGTGTGATGCCCTTAGGTTAGTTAGGTTTAAGTAGTTCTAAGTTCTAGGGGACTGATAACCACAGCAGTTGAGTCCCATAGTGCTCAGAGCCATTTGAACCATTTTTGAACTGAGAGACAGATAATGCGTCAAACGACCTGGCAGTCATAAACACACGATATTAAAAGAACAACATAATGTATTCGGCAGAAAAAATATCTGAAGAATCTCGAGACTGCCGATCTGTCCATGGAATCGCTGCACGAGGTACACAAATTGTGATATAGAGAACATTGTGTGTAATGCAGGCAAAATATGAGTGTGAGCTTACGTATAGGTGACGAGCTGGCGTCCCAGCCACCCTTGCGCAGCACATCTTCCTTCTTAACGCCGGAGACCGTTGTGTGTCCAGCGGGCGGGAAACAGGTGCAAAGCGGAGATACGATAACGCATGTAATAACCGGCTTGGCAAGCGGGCACCAGCTGGGTGGGGGAGTGAAGCTGTCCAAACAAGCTGTCCTCCGTGCAATTAGTTCCGTCGTACAGACATCGGCGGTACAGCCGTACAGTCCGACCGACCATCTTATTCCGGGGCTGCCTAGTAGCATGGAGGAAACCATCTTACGTGTGGTGAAGGATGCATCTTCGATTGTCGAATACTGAGTAACTATGCCAGAGGCAAATTCGTTTCTGTTGAAGACACGACTGCAGTCGCCTATACGAACTTTACCAACAGAAAGCGTGAGAAACAAACCGTAGGACTTAAAGGTAAGGGGATATGAACAAAGCGTTATTATTCAGCGGCATTCTCAGCTCACGAAATTCACCAATCCAGTAAAGTGATAGAACGCAAAACTTGCCTCCAATTGCCACAATAGTTGACATAATGGTACATTAAAGATCATCCTCATTGTGGTTACCACAGGACGAAATCGACATTTTCCCAGTTAGACTGTGTTTATTTAGACCTCTTCCTCGTTACGTAACGGCTTAAAAGGCATTATCGAGTGTTTACCGCCGCAACAGTCCTAACGCAACGGTACGATAGTCGGCCCCAACAAGGCGCCATACGCATGAAAGAGGCCGCGTTATCACACGATACGCTACCGTTCCTTTTTGTTTACAAATTGTAATGTTCGTGGTGATGTGATAGTTAGCTGCCTTCATCCAGACGCAGCATCTGACATTCTGGTCTCCACGGTTATATGCGACAGCTAAATCGCTATGACGGAGTGATTTAATCTACAAATTATGGAAGCGGACAATACTCAGTTCTTACGAATGCAGTTTTAAAAATTACTAAAGGATGAAAGGGATGCTGCCTTCTCTTAAATTGTTTATTTTATACATTCAGAAAACCTCTTACTTCAGTAGAAAATGTGCAGGAATGGGCATTCAGAGAACGACCAGTAAATATATGTGGTGGTGATGACGGTTATCAGCACCCTGTACACCGTGTTCCTCGCAGATGGTAATGTAGTGGTGGCTAGGCTAGTGACGAGCTTGATATCTGCTTCAGGCTAAGAATATGATGAATGAGGATTGCAGTAAATTTCCAAAAGACTATCTGCATTGGGGAAAGTATAGTAGATGGCCAGCACATCGAGACATGTAAAAAAAATGTAATATTTGGGTAGCATTCTATCGGAAGATGGAACAAGTAATTGGGAAATGCGGCAACGAGTAGCCAGTGGAAAAACAGCAATGCAATGCTAAACCCGTTGTCATGGTTTTTATGATAAGTTTGAAACTACCAATATTGTAGATACTGTATCCTATGAAAGCGAGGGCTGGGAGCCTACTGGAAAAAAAACAAACATGATAGTTGTATAGACAGAAGCTCGCGTAGAATGTCTCGGCCAAAGAGGCATTGTGAAAAAGGAAAACAGGAGGAAGCAAGGAAACATGGGAAGACAGAAACCGATTGAGAGATGTATGTGGTGTGCGGTGACATGTTTAGGAAGCCCACAGGAAGAGTGAGAGAAATGAACTTTTATGAAGCAAAGGACGTTCTTAGGATATTTACAAATAGCGTGAGCACGTGGGACCTACCTTTCGGACGCGACCCTGCAACTTGTAGCTCCCAGAGTAATGGCCTACACAGAGCCAAACTATACGAGGTGTTCAAGGTCGTTGGCGCGACCAAACACGGCGTAACTTGTTCACTCTCGCTTTAACGGTGGTGTACACAGAGCGTAATTCTAAGACAAACAGCGCCCATTGGCGAGTTACTCTTTTATTTGCAGTTGCAGAAGCCCAAACAATTTTGTTTCAGTGATATTTTCGCTTAGTAACACGAAACAGGAACTTGCGGAACTTTTGGGGCGTGAAAATCTGTCCATAAAGTTGAAGCTAGATGTTGTTGTTGTTGTTGTTGTTGTGGTCTTCAGTCCCGAGACGGGTTTGATGCAGCTCTCCATGCTACTCTATCCTGTGCAAGCTTCATCATCTCCCAGTACCTACTGCAACCTACATCCTTCTGAATCTGCTTAGTGTATTGATCTCTTGGTCTCCCTCTACCATTTTTGCCCTCCACGCTGCCCTCCAATGCTAAATATGTGATCCCTTGATGCCTCAAAACATGTCCTACCAACCGATCCCTTCTTCTAGTCAAGTTGTGCCACAAACTTCTCTTCTCCCCAATCCTATTCAATACCTCCTCATTAGTTACGTGATCTACCCACCTTATCTTCAGCATTCTTCTGTAGCACCACATTTCGAAAGCTTCTATTCTCTTCTTGTCCAAACTGGTTATCGTCCATGTTTCACTTCCATACATGGCTACACTCCATACAAATACTTTCAGAAACGACTTTCTGACACTTATATTACTCGATGTTAACAAATTTCTCTTCTTCAGAAACGACTTCCTTGCCATTGCCAGTCTACATTTTATATCCCCTCTACTTCGACCATCATCAGTTATTTTACTCCCTAAATAGCAAAACTCCTTTACTACTTTAAGTGTCTCATTTCCTAATCTAATCCCCTCAGCATCACCCGATTTAATTTGACTACATTCCATTATCCTCGTTTTGCTTTTGTTGCTGTTCATCTTATATCCTCCTCTCAAGACACTGTCCATTCCGTTCAACTGCTCTTCTAAGTCCTTTGCTGTCTCTGACAGAATTACAATGTCATCGGCGAACCTCAAAGTTTTTACTTCTTCTCCATGAATTTTAATACCTACTCCGAATTGTTCTTTTGTTTCCTTTACTGCTTGCTCAATATACAGATTGAATAACATCAGGGAGAGGCTACAACCCTGTCTCACTCCTTTCCCAACCACTGCTTCGCTTTCATGCCCCTCGACTCTTATAACTGCCATCTGGTTTCTGTACAAATTGTAAATAGCCTTTCGCTCCCTGTATTTTACCCCTGCCACCTTCAGAATTTGAAATAGAGTATTCCAGTTAACGTTGTCAAAAGCTTTCTCTAAGTCTACAAATGCTAGAAACGTAGGTTTGCCTTTTCTTAATCTTTCTTCTAAGAGAAGTCGTAAGGTTAGTATTGCCTCACGTGTTCCAACGTTTCTACGGAATCCAAACTGATCTTCCCCGAGGTCCGCTTCTACCAGTTTTTCCATTCGTCTGTAAAGAATTCGTGTTAGTATTTTGCAGCTGTGACTTATTAAACTGATAGTTCGGTAATTTCACATCTCTCAACACCTGCTTTCTTTGGTATTGGAATTATTATATTCTTCTTGAAGTCTGTGGGTATTTCGCCTGTCTCATACATCTTGCTCACCATATGGTAGTGTTTTGTCATGACTGGCTCTCCCAAGGCCATCAGTAGTTCTAATGGAATGTTGTCTACTCCCGGGGCCTTGTTTCGACTCAGGTCTTTCAGTGCTCTGCCAAACTCTTCACGCAGTATCTTAGATAACGAAAACTTATTGAAGAATCCTAAGCAGCACACTAACTGCGAGATTTACGTTTTTAAATTTTTTTTTTCGGGGAAGCGCGAAACGCAGTCCCGATTACCATAAATTATGCGCCCAAGTTACGCTCATTTTTTTGTATTTATTTATGAACATAACATCATTACAACAATACATGTACAGAAAAATGTAATTGTGAATACCTGGTCAATATTTCACATAGTCGAAATCCTTTAAGAACAGAAAGAAATACAACTGAAATGTGTGACAAGTTATTCAGAGAGCTTTTAGTAACAATTCTAAAAAAAGGTCAGTATGTGTGTAAATAAAAAGGTAAATAAGTGCATGAGGTAAGAAAGTAATAGAAAATGGAAAACACAAATGAGGAAAGAGAAAACAAAAGGGATACTTCTAGCGAAAGTATTCACTGTAAGTGAAGCATCCTTTGATATCCGTGCAATAACGCAACTGATAAAGTGTAGGCAAAATGTTCACGGTACTGTGGTGAACGGTGCAATCGTTGATGACTTTCCCACAGGTAGGCCTTGTACTGCACGGCGTGACTGAGTTGTAGCTCAAAAACGGCGTAGGCGGTGTGTCCCAGTAGCCAGGTCACGGCGTTGCACAGTTTAAAGTCAGGAAGGAGAATCCACATCGGTTGGATGTAGGGACAGCCTGCCGCCGCAGGCTGACACACAGACGGCGCCACACGCCAGAATAGCGGTGACACTGCGGCCAGGTGCTGCACTTCAGAAATCAGCGCGAGCGCATGTTTTTTCCCTCCTGCACGTGTAAAGCGATAACAGCTTATCGACTGGCCGATAATACTGTATGTATTATGTAAATTGAAAGTGGAGTGAGGAGAAAGGAAAGAAAAGGAATGGGGAGTATTGATGTTAGCTGCACTGCAGTATCAGCGGCAACGAGTGAAAATGTGTGCCGGACCAGGATTCAAATGCGGGGCCTCGTGCTTACTGGGAAGGTGCCATCCGGCCGCAGTGTTCATCGCAATCGCGCGGGCTGCCTCGGCCGACCCACATTCCCGCTGTCCCCATCCGTGCCCTCCAGTGCTCGCCACTTTGACCTTCCCTGCGGAGGTCGGGCGTAATGGTGCATCCACACTGAACGCGCTCGTCGAGGCGAATCGATTATACGAATGCGTGGGCTCAGTTCTTTCGGACACCGTGCACTCGTCCAACACTGCGTACCACGACTCGGCCCGACCATCCTTCAAAAGAGCGCCGCGCAGTAGTATTTCACAGCCTCTAGCAATACTGTCACTCGAACTGGCCCAAGTTCCCGTTATTATTGTTCGTTACTCCATTCTGTTCAAGCTCTTCATCTATCGCAACCTGCGTCCATTTCAACAAGCTCGCCGAATCACGGTCTTCGTGTCTCTCTGCAATTTTTAGCCCCCGCCCTTTCCACCATTACCAAATTGGCGTTTCCTTCGTGCCTCTGGATGTGACATATCAACAGATTTCTTCGTGGCGTTGGATTTTGCCAACGGATTTAAGGCAGGGATACCAAAAATGGTTTAACTTCTATTGAAACTGGATCAGACTCCGTGATTTGGACATTAAGGAAGAAAGATGGGAGAGATTTTCAAGTCAGGATGTGGGATAAAAATGGAGTAAATTATATGGGATACAGAATAAATACTGAGGAAGTGTATGAACAAGGGAGTAAACAAAAACGCTCCGTAAGTGTATTACAAAAAGAGCGTAAAATAGGTAGAAAACATTTTGAATAAAAAAGTGTACAAAATTTCAATGAAGGTAAAAGAAGCAGAGGTATATAATGGCCCATGGAGGCGTCTGAGGGAAGAAAGAAAGAAAGAAAGAAAGACAGAAAGAAAGAAAGAAAAGGAGGTTTACCAATGTGTCGGAGACGGCGAGGACTGAGAAGGAATTCGGCCGTGCACTTTTCAAAGGAACCATCCCGTCATTTGTCTTAAGCGGGTACTGCCGTCTTCAAGAATACGAATCCTATGTGTCAGGACTGCCTCAGTCGGAGTTGAGTAAGCAACACGCAAGTTCTGGTTAGTTTACCCTGCCGCCTGTTTTGTGATTGCTTTGGCACTTTATGCTACGAAATCTTGACACAGCGTGGGTATCAGCGGATGTAGCTGAAGCCTTTTATCAAAATGATTTTCGAATATTGTTCTTAGATTATTATTTGGAAAATGCCAAGAAATATTCGCATCACATGCGGGGGTGGCGATGCTGTGCAGTGTGTGTACAAGTGATTCTCAGCATTTCTCTGTAGGTAACTTACCCACGAGCTTGGGCACTACTTTAACCGCCTGGAAGAGGCTCTTCAACTATAATACTTGTCTTATTTTTAGATTTATTTCATTCCTAGGAACCTGAGCACGTTTTCGAACGGCAAATAAGATACGTAAAAGTAACGCCACAAGATAATTAAACTTGTCGCTAAGCTCGTGGCGATATGCAAATAAGAAGGTGGTAGCGTCGCGTACACAAGGTATAAAAGGACAGTGCATTGGCGGAGTTTTCATTTGTACTCCGGTGATTCATGTGAAAAGGTTTACGACGTAAGGTCGCACGACGGGAACTATGACTGACTTTGAACGCGGAATCATAGTTGGAGCTAGATGCATGGGACATTACGTTTCGGAAATCGTTTGGTTCTTCAGTATTCCCAGATCCACAGTGTCAACAGTGTGCCGAGAGTACCAAATTTCAGGCATTAACTCTCACTGCGGACAAGACAAGTAGCCGACAGTCTTCACTTAACGACCTAGGGCAGCGAGGGCTGTTTTTGCATAGAGTTGTCAGTGCTAACAGACAAGCAATACTGTGGGAAATAACCGCGGAAATCAATGTGGGACGTACGAGGAACGTATCCCTTGGTACAGTGCGGCGACATAGTAGCGTTAATGAGTTACGGCAGCAGACGGCCAACGCGAGTGTCTTTAGTAGCAGTGCCTCTCCTGGGTTCGTGACCGTGTCGGTTGGTTCCTAGATGACTGGACAACCGTGGCCTGGTCAGATGATTCCCGATTTCAGCTGATAAGAGCTAGTGGTAGGGGTTGTGCAGGCCCAACGAAGCCAGTGATCTAAGTTGTCAACGAGGCACTGTGCAAGCTCGTGGTGGCTCCATAATGGTGTGGGCTATGTTTGCATCGAATGGACTGGGTCCTCTGGTCCAAATGAAACAATCATTGACTGGAATTGGTTATGTTCGGCTACATGCAGACTATTTGCAGCCATTCGTATTTTCCCAGCAATGAGAGAATTTTTGTGGATGGCAATGTGCCATGTCACCAGGCCACAATTGTTCGCGATTTGTTTGAAGAACATTCGGGACGATTTCAAAGAATGATTTGGGCACCTAGATCGCCCGACATGACTCCTATCGAACATTTAATAAAATCAGAGGTAGTCGCTGGCAGCGCAGTCAGTATCTCTCGGTGGCTATTTGGGCGTTTAATTATTGTCTCGCGCAGATGATTACGTAATGGCTGCTGTGGACGTACCATTTTCTGTCTGTCCAATTGACTGTTCACAGCTGGTTGTTTCGGGTGAAACTAGTTAAGATTTTGGTGTTTCTTGTGTTGTTTGGTCCCAACATCGCGACGGTGGTAACAGTTTTCTGTGATTGGCAATGCGTTTTCTTTGAAGATGTCTTCAGACATGAAATATCGGTCCCTTGACGAATGGGCAACAGAGGCCGTGATGTTGGCTTCTGTGAAGGAATTGGCGGCCTGCCTTGCTTTTGTGGGTTACCTGAGACGAACCGCTGGAAGGTGTCTCCAACTAGTCCTCATCGCGGTGCCAGTGGTCCACCGAAACGAATGAGCCTCTGGTAGCACGACGGCAGGCCTTCCTGTCTGTGGCGTGGGCGCGCTATGTCAGCCTCTGGTGACCCGGCTCAGCATACGCCGGCCCTCGCGTATTTGCCGTTTCTGCTTCGCAAAATTACAGCTGACGTTACTGCTCACTGATTATTATTTACTATTGATACTGAAAGAATACTACTCTTCGTAATTCTGTTATCTTTAAATTACTTCAGAGTTTGATCATTACAGTTTAACAACACACTGTACTGTTTCGGATTTTTTTTTTTAAGGAAAAGGCGTAACACTGTATCAGTGATACTCATAAATAATTGTTTTATACTATACTACTGCAATTTGTTCATCAGGTAGTGTTTCGTACGTTACTAAACCACACACAGGTAGACAATTCTGATATTGCTGACAGCATGAGCCAAGCGAGGCTAGTCACTGTAACCGTGGTTTCAGTGGGAACTGTCAGCTGTCCGCAGTCATACTCTGTTATGAAGTAATTTGGAATTGATATTTCAACGACCTTATCAGATAGCAGCCAAGATATGCAAATCTCACTTTTTTTTAATGATAGAAAAAGCTCCTTCTTTACAGCATGACAAGAAATGTACGTCAGCCCTGGCAGGATATTTTCTGGTATCTGTGACTCTTCAAAATTTCCCATAACACAGCAACTTCTGAGGTCATCAGTCCCCTAGAACCTAGAACTACTTAAACCTAACTAACCTAAGGACATCACACACATCCATGCCCGAGGCTGGATTCGAACCTGTGACCGTAGCGGTCTCGCGATTCCAGACTGAAGCGCCTAGAACCGCTCGGCCACACCGGCCGGCGAGCAAGGAAGCAATGTACCCAGAGGAAGATCTTTATTCAAAGAAATTAGTGGTACCATATCTTTCAGTATTAATTACTTCTCACCTCAAGTGTTTGATGTTACTTACATAATAATTTACCCCACTCATTTGACAGTTACTACTACATCTGCCTTTCAGATTGTCATTCTGAAACTTACTCAGTAATATACAAGGTGTAAATTTTAAGTTGACAAACCAGAATAACTCGAAAAATAAGCTTCACGCGAAAAAAGTGTAGAATCCAAAGTTGATTATTTTCTAGGGGGACATCTGCTGATGCTAAAATTAGCCCGCCACCCCAGCTCACTGGGGGTGGGGTGGGAGGCAACTTTAATATTTCAAATGGGAACCCTCATTTTTTATTGCAGAATCAGATTCTACATAAAAAAACTACGTACATTTTGTCTTAAACATTTGTTTTGATTCTTAGTAGTTGGCGCTGTAATTCAAGAAAATCCATGTTGTCATTTTTGCTTGGAAAATGGTTACGGATAAATAAAAAATACTTATTTACTTCGTAAATTTTGATACGCTAAAACCAAAACTTTCCCTCTCTCCCCATAGGGTGGGGTTTGACAGAGAAGAATTAGAGAATTTTGTCAACTTAAAATTTACACCCTGTATAATCCGGCTTATAGTGTCCAAATACATCAGTAGTAAGAACCCAAGAGTATTGATTAGTGCTTGAACAGTTTTAGAGCTCGGAATATGGGAGTTATGAACACTCTGCCTCCAATTTTTTAACCATATGGGCATTTTTCTTAAAAAACCTAACTAAAAAGCTGTTTGCACTAATTGGTTGCCAATATTGATCATTAAACCTTTCACCTTTAAGTGCACCTATTACATTAACAGTGTGGCACCAGTTATAAATTATTTGTATGAAAGATGAAGTACTTTCAGTGCCT
The DNA here is from genome assembly GCF_023898315.1 of Schistocerca nitens. Classification (NCBI taxonomy): domain Eukaryota; kingdom Metazoa; phylum Arthropoda; class Insecta; order Orthoptera; family Acrididae; genus Schistocerca; species Schistocerca nitens. The sequence continues at coordinate 21,106,644 of NC_064618.1, read as the reverse complement.
GCGAAATCCGTCTCTTTTGAAGCTAATTTTGAGTGCAAGGTTAACATTTTGTTCCTGAATATTGGAAGGAGATATGGCCTTAAATGACAATAAATGACTATATCATCAACGAACCTGTTTCCTACTAGTACATCAATTCTAAAGAATGAAAGTGTGCAGTAAGCTTAACTTCAAAATGGTCAAAATCTGTAAACTTCAAGACCACCAAACACTTTTTTTATATTCTCCCACAGACCCTATTAACATATTTTAGTATTCTATCAAATACAAGTTTGATTTTTACTGATTTATAGTCAGTGGACGCTTTATGCTGAGAAATTTTATAACTTTGACAGAAAGTAGGGCACTTTTATCAGTATTAATAGTTACAGAACCTAAAACAACTGGTAATTCATTAGTGACATCAATAAAACACGGCACTTTCTTCTGTTACACTCGATACAGCACCACTGTTTCTTGTTGATATGGGTTGCACTTGAAAAGTAATTGCATATTCTTCCAAATTTTTAATAGCGATTTGTTCTTCATATTGACTGTAATCTCCCAAACTCGTTGTCACTGCTTTCTCAAGATTGTCGTGTTCTCCATCACATAATCTTCTACATGAGTTTTCAAGTTTTTTGTTAAATTTGGAAAAATTGAAGGCACTGCATTTCAGCTCGGGATATTTTCTTTCAAATCTTATTGTCTCCAACTAAAAATATTTTTGTCTCGATTATGCACTCTTTAGTAAAATGTTTCTTTAGCTTTGAGAAATCAGTGAGAACTTTCTTTAGCCACTTTTTCTTTAAGTCGACATCGCTTGGTTAAGAAAAGTGCTGGCAACTTCGTTTTGAGATCTGTAATTACTTTTACAACCAGCCACACTACACCACCTTGGCGCTTCTAGAAGAGGTATCTGAAAATAGAAATTCAGTGTGACTTTTACAATGTAGATACAAACATTTCGTGTATACATTTAGTTAGTTAATTCGGCATAACCTCTCAATCAAATGCAGGTGTTCTCTGCTTATTAACTGGTGGCGAAAAGTAATTATATTGGCATTTATGAAGTACTTACTGTTCAAAGAAATGCAAATTCGTGACCTTTTCTTTGGTAACTGGGTACTTAATCCACAAATCAATACAAAGTTCAACACGCTGAGCAAACCATCACTAGGCGCAAGGCTTACGAACAACAGATCTACTCTGCCTACGTCACAAACAAGGGAGCTTCCAGTGCCTCTAGTCGGCCGTGTGACGTCACGCGCACAGTCCGGTGCGCCCTACGCTGCCTACCGCCCGCCTTTCTCTTGACGAGCCGATGCGAGGTGCAAATACAGGCGTAATACAGCACAGTTGTTGACAAATAATATCGTCCGATAGCGTGGCAGCAAAACAGGTTATCAGCGAGTAGCCTGGGTGCGTCAAGTGTTTGCATTTCACACGACTTACTGTCTTGTAGTGGAATAGCGGGCGATAACGGAAATTTTCTGGCAGTAATCCCTTGTGAGATAACTTCAACTTGAAGCGGGGCCGATTCGAGAACGTTTTTCTACACACACGACTTATCATTGTCGCCCCCCCCCCCTTTCCCTCGGGCATTTTCAGCCTTGTCAGTTTTTGCTGCTAATTGTGATAATGTCTGTATACAAAAGTTGCACATTGATCTTAGGGCCCAAGCGGCAGCTACTAATTGTGATTCGTCTGTATAGAAATCTTGCAATTGTCAGCTTTTGTCGCTCGGGCCTTAAACTGGTCCTGACTTGTACAGTATCGCAAGTCACGTTTCAGAATGCGTCTCGCTACAGGTTCTGCCTTGCGCGTCTATTTTCGACCGGCGTCGTGCGTGCATTGTACGAAGTAAAGGTCAGTACTCGAGTGAACCTATCACTTAGCAGATCGTATCAGAAATACTGTGTTCCAGTCGTCGTGTTGTTGCTACTAGTATCAAGCCGCAAAACGAGTTTCTGTTGTTACTGTTCTCCCCGGGTCATACCACGCATTTATCGTCTGATACATTTAGCAATGCGAGTAATGAAGAAGAAAAAAAAAAAACTGCGATGGTAACGTAAGGCACGTTGACAGTGTGACGACTGTTTCAGAACAAGCGGAGCATTTCAGCTTTTATCCGGGTGAGGCGTTTGGAGGCCAACGGTCATCGTCAAGACTGCCACTACTCAGCTCGCTCGTCCCGAGTTCGAACGAGTATGCGTGCCTCACGCCCCTGCCTGTTTCACAAGACCCTTCTCACCCTGGCGACCGCGTCAGCCTATTCCATTTGTCTGGTCTAACGATTAGTTACAAAAATTTCCGTGCCGAATCCAAATATGTTTCCACACGATGGGAACAGTTAAGTATTTGTGTTGGATCTGTTTGGGGGAAAGTATTCTCGATGTGTGCAGCAGTGACGTTGCTACTTGCGGTATACAGCCGGATACGGTGTGTGGTTTACTTCTTATTTCAAATTTCGATTGCGCACCTACGTGTCAGCTTCTGAGAATGTTCTGTTTATTAAAATTTTATTCGCACGTACTATGCATACTGCCGTGGCCATCTTGTTAACGGAATTCTGCTAATGTATTTTCATTCTCGAGTCCCGCAAATGAAATCGTAACCGATTTAAACGCGTCTCCAAATCATCTTGATTATCTTTTTAAACAAAAGGAAAAAATGGGAGTAACGGTAAAAAAAGTAAACTAAATTACAAGAAAACTTGCATAGACAATCTTATACGTTACAGGGTAACTCGTTAGAAGTACAACCGAACAATCTGTAAGAGGCGCTGACAATAGTCACATTTCCCTCCTCAGCTGTTCTTACGACTAGTCACTGTTCAACAGATTCAGGGGCCTATAGTTTTTTGTTTCCCTGTACTTTATTATCCTTTCTTTTGAAACAGATCATATGATAACTTTGCAAAGATATCTAAACCGGCTATTGAGAAATCTGAAGCTGAAAATATAATGAGGAATTATTCTTTCGTTTGGCATTCGATAAATAACTTTTCACTTTGCCCTGTGTTTAATAGTGTCACTGTTTATACAAATTAGTGTTTCGCGTCTCATTATAGATCAGCAGTCAAACACAAGTATTAAGATCTCTCATTGTATGTTAACCGGGGGCCTAGAAACTACGGAGAGTTTCCGTCCCCGCCGCAGCCGTAGTGGTCCACAACCCCACGACAACTACCGCAGTCCACTTCATCCCTCCGCCGCCCCATACCGAACCACTCTTTCAGGGTTATTGTGCGGTTCGGCCCCAGGTGGACACACCAGACGAGTGTAACCCCTATGTTTGCGTGGTAGAGTCCGCGTACGTGGAGAACTTGTTTCCGCAGCAATCGCCGACGTAGTGTAGCTGAGGCGGAATAAGGAGAACCAGCCCGCATTCGCCGAGGCAGATGGAAAACCGCATAAAAACCATCCACAGATTGGCCGGCTCACAGGACCTCGACACAAGTCCGCCGGCCGGATTCGTGCCGGGGACCAGGCGCTCCTTACCAATCCGGAAGGGCAAGATCTCATTACATAACTTTCTTTTAATCGTATTACTCTGTCTGCCAACAACAAACGCAAAACAAGCACCCAGTTTCTGTCGCCTATTCGTCTCTGTCGCAAAAGGTTACGGATTGGGTTCAGACACTGTGAAATATTTTTTCTAATATATAGCTATATACGTACGTAATTTTTCAATAATGAACTCGATGCACCACGAGCGGAATTACAAATTTCTTCGGTGATGTTTTAGTGTACTTTTATGGCCACGGTATTTGAAAAATGCGGGAAATACAGGGTTATGTAGTCTCAAGTTTTATCGGCGATGCTGAATGGATGCGAAAGTGCAGCGTTTTTCTGTAATACTTGTGACATAAGCAAAATTGTTAGTGGGAATTACATAGTGCTTCTGTTTTTTCTCCGACATACCTTTTGTTGTGCAGCAGCACCTTGGACCTGACGCGAAGTAAGGAGGGCAAAGGAGTAGCGTTCTGACGCGGGCAGTGTCGTGTCAGCACGACAACCTACTGCCGAAGTCTTGTCCACCAAATGTCACTCTCCATGTTCGAAACTATTATCTACCAGTACAGACAGGCAAGAGTTGGTCACCTTCCGATACCTGCCTGGCAGCAGTTGATTTTTCTGTGCCACTCGTAGTAGTGCTGCCAGGCACTACAGTTTCGCATCGGATCACGAATTCAGCCAACCTTTACGCCTCTTGAAAATCAGTGCTTTCCTTATAGCCTATTCTTAAACTGTCGACGAGTTAGTGTGAAATGAAATACGAGAACTTGTATTTGTTACAAATGACTATTTGCGACTTGTCTTTAGATCTACCAGTGTAGACTTTCAAGAGCTTTGGGATTGAGGAGCCCCACCTCCTACGTACCTGCCTCAGTCTCCGAGTTCATTTCGTGCTCCGGCCTACAGGTTTGGATTTGATGAGTATCAATGTGGCTGTGTTGCAACAAATTTTCTGCGTCTGTTCGTGTTATTGTGTGACAACCGATATTAATTCATTCTTTATAGGGAGTATTCCCGCTGTAAGAAGAAACTTCTTTTTTTAAAAAAATTTAAACATGGCTGAACTACTGACGACGCCTTTAGCACGATTGTTTTATGTATCTCCATTGCAGGATGTGATTTTAGTGACTAAATGTTTTTGTGCTTGTAATACTTTTGTATTTTTCATGGTTACGTAAAGCTATAAACGTTTTTTTTCTTCTGTCTCACTTATGTTTCTAAGTTTTTTGCTAATGAAGGTGTCTCCCTGTTTAGGTGTATTTTTGCTTCTGATGACGGTATATTTAGATATACCGAAAGCGTGGTAAAGGATTTCATGAAATCTTTATTCTGCAACTGTTTGGCTGATATCGTTTACCGTGAATCTTTTTTTTTTTTAACCTTCGCATTACACTTGGAATTGCTTCATTATCAGATACAGGGTTTTCTTCTCCAGATGTGACGCTGTACTGGACTCGATTCTTAAGAAAGACACGAGGCTTACTTTGTGTGGGGATTTCAGTGTGATTTTTCTGGCTGATTCTCCAGAGAGAAGAATGTTAGGGGGACTTCATACACGTTCCAACTGGATTCGAGGGAAACCGCAGCTCTCTTGTCTCGTATGGTGGCGCACTCTCGGTGTACCATTTCGCCAGTGTTCCAATTCTGCAATCACTGTACATAACATTCCGTCGTTCAATTTGTTGTTGACCACATTCTCATTTGGTGAGCACTAGACGCAAGCGCGGTATACTCTGATAACACTCCCCAAAGCGTTGTACAGTAAGGGTGTGCACTATTCGGCAGATATCATTTTCATAGCAGAACTGAGAGAGTTGGGTCATAAACCCTAACTATTCAAACCGAGGCTAAAAGGTTTCCATGTTCCACACTCCTCCCGTACTGAAGTTCCTCGCATTAGTTAAGAACTGCTTCTGTAATGTGTTACTCATTCGTTTAGTCTCATTTTCTTGTTGTACCACTTCGTTGTTTATGATTCTGTAATTAGCATTCTGTTAACTACGTTTGACTCTTTCCGTGACGAAATAGCTCTGGCTCGCAGGTACCGCGGTACCTGACAGATGAAATGTTGGGAGATATGTGTAATCAGGCTCTGACAGTAGTTGTCGTTTAGGTAACAGGGAGCAGGGCGCTTCTGTGCGGCCAGCAGCGCGCAGGAGAGCGAGCGCGTAGCTCGGCCGGCCGACCTACCGCAACGCTGGCACCGAAACACAGACCAGTCGTGGAGCAGCCGCCCGCGGTTCAGTGACACAGGGACGAGCAGTACTTGTCAGGCCGTGCGCTGATGCCGAGATATTTCTTCTTATTATGGGGAAGGTTGGACATCAGTAGAAATGAGAACTAGTCGCACCTGCAGGTGGTGCTGTTGAATTTGACCGCCAACGGCACATGTGCAATGCCATACGTTGCAAGTGTTGTTTGTGGTCAGAATAGTATTCTGTATAAGTTAAGTGAATCCGAGCGGGGATAAATTGCTGGTACTCCTACCGACGTAGCTGAAGTGTTTGTTTCACGAGGCCTCGTATCGAAGATTTATAGCTCTTGCAATAGTACTGCCGAGTCGCAACGTAGACGAAAGTGTGTGTTGACTCATCGTGACAGTCATTGAAGAGGATTATGAACAAGCATAAAAGGACGACTCATTTTACTAAGGTTTGAAGCTCCTCTTGATCTTCCGTGTTTGCGATTTAAAATTGAGTTGTTTTGAAAATCAGCCTATGCAAACAAATTGTGTTTGCATAAGGCTGATATTCAAAACGACCCAATTTTGAGAGGGATGGCAGCTGCGTAACCCACTGGAGAACTCAATGTCGTTCTCGCGAACCCTGTCTGCACTAAGCCACCGTGAATGGAGCTCCGTAAGTTGGGAATTGCAGGGCGAGGTGAATTCCAAAACCACTCACTCACTGCTGATGGAAATGCCAATACACGAAAACTTGGTGCGGAAGCCGTGAAACCTGGGCTGCAGAGCAATGGGAAAAAAAGTCATTTGGTCGGATGAGTCGTGTTTCAAACCGTTTGTAGCTTTTGGCCGCGCTTACGTCCCAAGAGTGAAACGTGGTGCGGATTCGGTGACGATTTGGGCAGCCATATCGGGCTGAGAGGTCGCAATACTGCCAAGGATTATAAGAGTATTTTGCTATGATGGTGGTCCTGTTTTCCCAAGATTATAGGACGTTCACGCAATTCGCATCGTCTGGGGCTGGTTTTACGAGCCGAGAATGAGTTTTCACATATTCCCCGGCCACCGTAATCACCATATCCAGCCTTTGTGGTTTAATTTGGAGAGAACAGTGAGTGATCGCTATACCACCCCCATCGTCCTTACCTGAACTTGCCACTGTTTTGCAGGATGAATGGTATAAGACTTACTATTAATGTTAAACGTAATTTATCGAATCTAAAACATTATTAATGATGGCCATTACCCAAAAGTAGTTCCTTCAAACAAAGCCAGTAAACCTATGGCGTGTCCATCTCAATGGAAACTTAACAAACTCAGAACAGCAGGGCTTGTATCATAAAATAAGTTTTGATTTGATTATGCGGTAATCCAGTAGTCTAGAACTAAGCATATTATTTTCTTACTAGACGTAAACCTCAGAGCCTACCTTCGTATCCTACATGTCAACGTCAAAACACCAAACCACTGCTCTGTAGAATAGTGACAATGAAAGACTCGAAATCACTTCACGAAATATTTTATGCTTTTCCTGATAAAGTGAGTCAAGATGCTTTGATATTGATGTATTGCAGGACCAACAATGCGAAACTTCCTCCAAAGAATGAACTCGTGCAAAGAATAATTACCACAAGAAATATTTTATTCCTCGTACTGGTAACAACACTTCAGAAATGCTACAGCGTTGTCAACAAACTTTCTTAAATACTTTGAAGATAACACGCTCACGTATTTAAAGTGTGTTGAAGAACTTTGTACAAACTGGTTGCTAATCTTCTAGGAACGGATGAGAGATAGACGATTCGAGAAGTACAGCAGTTGCAGATGGCTGGAGAGTTAAACAAATTATTTTGACCAGTTCAACCTTGAATTTGGAAGTCATTAAACAAAGTGCTGTTCCACATGTATTAAGCTGTTGTTGAGGATCAAGAGGGCCCAGGATTCCGTTGAAAAGTCAAATTTGACGGATTAGAAGCAAATTAATATAAAACATCCCAAGGCCTCCATTGAACTTGTTGGCAGTATGTTTTCATTGTGAGAAAAACTTACCATTGCCTAGGATCCCTGATCAATTAACTTATTATTCAAGGCAATTATACCGGATTAACTTCACTCTTTACAAAAGCAACATGTGTGTTATGTATGGATAAAAAATGAGTTTGGTAAAGGATCAAACGAAATTATCTCTGCCTTACACCATCGATTATTCAACCGTAATTTTGAAAGAAAGAAAATTGTGCGTCTGATTGCAGGTGTTTGTCCTGGACAAAATAAAAATGATTGTCATCACAGTGTTGAGTTTGTCGCTTAAAATGAATAGACAGTGTTGAAGTTTTTTGCTGTTACAGGCCACTTGTTTCTTCCACCTGCACGTGTGGTTGGTAATGTTGAGAATGATATAAAAAACCTGCAACAAATAGTGAAACTAGAATACTACCGTGATATCATTGGAATGCGTGGTACTGTTTTATATTTTGATACCGATGTGAAGTTTATGATTTCTGATCAGCGAAGCTGCTACGATTAAGAATACTAATAAGTTTCGCATAAAAATAAGTCGTGCAAACGGTTGTTAACACACAGGAACAAGAATGGAAGTAATTGTGAAGTGAGATGATAAACTTGTGTATAAGCACAACATGGGGAGTTTTGCAGCCATTAAAAAGTGTCGCACTGTGGAAGATCTTCAGCTGAATCTCATTCATCCTTATGAAGTGAAGGTGAAACAGTAAAAACTGAAAGATGTTAAAAAATTGACAACTATCCACTTTGGTGAAAAGGAAATGAACGTCTGGAGTATTAGAAAAACCTTGTCCAAGATTCAGTGCCACTGATGTCTGGAAGATGCTGATGAGCCAAATGAGTTACGCTATGGCGGCATGGAAGACTGTCGAAAACATTCTGTTATTAATATTATTATTCCTCCTTTTCTTTGGATTTACATATTAAAATGTAAATTAAATTTTGTAATAATGATCAATGTTGTTACAACTGTCATAACAGTCTTCACCTTTCATTATAAATAATAATTAGCATCGAAACCAGTAGCCATCTCCCAATTTTCCTTGCAAAAGAGCGATCTCCAAAAAAATATATATATGCGCATATACTAGACTGATTCAGCTGTTTTTATTTCGCAAACGACAAAATAAATAAAAATATTGAAATATTCGATTTTGGCCACTTTAAACATGTGTTAAAAAACTAATTTCGACAGTGTCAGAGTTTCCACTTGAAACTGTAGTCGTTCAGCAGCCTTCAGCAATGGGCTTACCACCTAAGCAAGCCGCATACCACTACCCACCATCAGAAGCCAACTAAGCCATCCCCGCAACCACTTCCTCCCATGAGTAAAGAAAAACATCCTTTAAAAAGTAGTTCCAAGTCCAGGAAAGTGATAGTTCAACCTTCACATAGGTGAGATCTTTCCCCCTCTGATGGGAACTATGCTTATGAGGAGATGGACTTCCAGTTGGAGGAACTGGAGATGCGGGAACCGGCTAACATTTACCCTGACGTCCCTGTTAAATTACATCCTCCAAGGGAGAAAGACAAGAACAACCTTCGCTATACAATGGCTTCCACAGGGACTTAATATGTTACAGTGGAATTTAAATGGATATCGCCCACACTTGGAATAATTACAGCTCTTGGCCCTGGAGAAACCGACCTACATCTGCCTACAAGAAACGCATCTTAGTCACGGACACATCTGCATTGCGGTACCATCCATACTGGAAGGACGATACTACTGGATACAGGGCTAAAAGTACTGTGGCTGTTTCCTTTGACAGATGCCACTCGTCTCCTGTCCCTCTTACCACGACCATGCAAGCAATTGCCGTGAAAGTTCTCGCATCCTTTAATATCACCGTGTGTTCTCTGTACCTTCCAGCTAATAATGCCTTGGATGCAGACGCACTGGAAGAACACTTCTGGGCACTCCCACACTCATTCCTTCTTACTTCAATAGACACAAAGTGCTGCGGAGCTGGGCGCTACCACTTGCTCCAGGGATCAGATGATCGAGCAACTTCTCCATTCTGAGAATATTTGCCTTCTGAATGTAGATCAGATTACACACTTTTCCACAGCTACAGGGTCGTTTTCAATCATTTACCTTCCCCCCCTCCCCCCAGTGATTGCAGCCTCAGTTTAGTGGGAAGTGGCTCAGATTTACATCCTAGTGACCGCTTCCCAGTGTGGATCCACTTGCCAACCAGGACAGTGGCTGACAGGATACCAAGCAGATGGATGATACAAAGGGCAAATTGGTTGTAGTACAGTCGCCAGGCTATTTTTGAACAAAAGTATTGTGCACAGGAGACGGTGGCCCATATCACTCACCACGAGTCCATCACCTGGTCTAGTAACCTCCTCAGACGACAGCCTGTACCTTGGTGGAATGACAAATGTTGAATGGCAATCGGGGCCAGACGAACAGCTCTGTGAAACTTCAAACACTGTGCAACTACAGAAAACCTTTGTGCCTTCAGATCTGTGAGAGTACATGCGGGGCGAATGATAAAAAGAACAGAGGAGGGCTTCCTGGAAGGAATTCACGATTTCCATTACTCGGTCCACTTTCACTACGCAAGTTTGGGACGCAATCTGACTGATTTCCAGCAAGGGCAGCACACGTCCCCCTATGTCCTTGTCAATAATGGGATCTTGGTGGTCAGGCGAGAAGACTTGGCTCAGGTTTTAGCTGAACACTTTTTTACTGTCTATACGTCAGCTAGACAAGCTCCTGCTTTTCAGGTGTTCCGTAGTAGGACTGCGGAGATGAGGAAGCTCAATTTCTTCTCGCATGATGAGGAAGGCTACAACATTGTGTTCTCCATGTGGGAACTGGAATCAGCTCTCTCTGCTGTCGGAGACATTGCCCCAGGACCTGATGAGATCCATTGTGCCATGCTTCATCACTGTGCCCTGAAGTGAAAGAACAGCTCCTTTCTTATTTCAGTCTGATCTGGTTTGATGGACAATACTCCACGACTTCGAAGGAGGCAGTATTAATTCTTTTCTGGAAACCTAGCAAGGACCGTTGCGCGCCTAACAGTTACCGGCGTGTAAACTGCTCCGGGGATCACACAGTGTGAGGTTCACAATGAGGAAAGGAAAATTCAGGAGTTGAAGGTCAAGAGACACATACCCAGGTGTTTGAGTAAGACTCTTGAACGAATGGCCAGGCGCCGCCTCGTCTGGCTGCTCGAATCCAGAGATCACCTGAGCTGCTCCCAGTGCAGTTTCAGGTACTACCATTCCACACTTCACAACTTAATTCTGTTGGAGATGGCTATACAGGAATCATCCTTACACTGAAACCATTTAGTTTGTATGTTTTTTGACATAAAAAAAGCATAAGACACTACTTGGAGGTAGAACATCCTTCGCTGTTTTCATGAATGGGGTCTACTTTGACGCCTGCCACTTATACAATCCTTTCTCGACGACCGGCATTTTCCATATCGTGTTGACGATGCCTTGTCTGATTGCTGTGTTCAAGAGTATGGGTCCCCCAAGGCAGGTGCCCTCAGTGTCACATTGTTTGCCATCACTATCAATGGAGTTTCCTCCTCCGTCAGGAGCCCTGTCAAATGCTCTTTGTTTGTGGATGACCTTGCAATCTTCTACTTTTCCTCTGATCTTACGACGATGACGAGGCAGTTAAAGCTGACCATTAGGAGGCTGGAAACCTGGGCTAGGACAAATGGTGTTCGGTTCTCAGCTGAGAAGACTACAGGTGTCTATTTTAACCGTGCCTGTTGAAATTTAACCAACCAGTGCTCACAGTGGGAGACAATATTTTACGTTTTCAAGAAACTGTTTGCTTTTTGGGTTTATTATTTGACTCAAAATTAACCTGGCTCCCACACCTGAAAGAGGTATGAACAAAGGACTTCTAGTCATTGAATATTTTGAAATGGCTTATCAGAAAAATATGGGCAGCTGACAGGTCCCGGCTCTGGCAGTTTTAATAGAGCATTTGTTCGCTCATGTGTAGTTTATGGCAGCCCGTACTTCCTACCTCAGGATGTTAGATGCTGTCCACCACGAGGGCATTCGGCTATCAACTGTAGCCTTTCCGAGGAGCCCAATTCGGATTGTGTGTGCAGAGGCTGGTGAACCACCACTCTGGATTCGGCGGCGTATCCTTTTGGCTCGATGGGCATTGAAAATCTCGGCGTGCCTCAGTCATTGGCATTTAGTTCAGTGGACAAACGCATCTTTGAATGGCTATTCAGGAATCGGCCCCACGAGACAAAGCCATCTCAAGGATCTGGATCTGTGAGGCACCAAAATACACAGCCAGGGATGGAACACATTGCCACCTTGGTGTCTTCAGAGGCTCAAAGTGATTGTAAGCTCGACGCAGTACAAGAAAACTTGTACTCCAGATTATGTTTTTACAACTTTGTTTTCGTACATTTTAAGTATGTGCCACAGTTTTCTCATTGTTTATATGGCTGGATCCGAGCAAGAGAATGTCCTCGCTTGCTCTGCTGTTTTCCCTGGTTTTTATGATGCAGAATTCTATGGCATTCTGATGGCACTGTAGAGGGTTCACAGACATCACTGTACAAGGTTTCTTGTCTGTTCCTGTTCTGTTCCAGTAGACCAGCTGATTCAATTAATCTATGACTCCACACAGCGGCTCAGACACCAGTGTGAGGAGGTTATCTTCTGCTGGGTACCTGGCCACATCGAAATACAGGGAAACGACATGGTTGACAAAGCTACCAAGGAAGCATGTCGGGATGATGCTGTCCATCAATGTCCCATCCCGTTGCATGCCATCGTCTCATTTTCTGACTGACACATCGTGTGTCAGTGGGAGACTGAATGGTTGCAGGTGACAGAAAACGAACTGCAGTCGCTGAAATTGACCACAGAGGCAAGGTGGACTTCATGTCAGGCTCACTGCTGGAAGGAGGTTCTCTCTCTCCAACCCCCTCCTCCCCCCGCTGATGCTTACGGCCTCTGTCCACTCCATAGAATAATGGCGAGCTGAATTAATTTTCCTGACGAGGTTCTAAATCAAAGTTCTTCAGTCGTTCGGGTAGGTGTACTGCTAGACATAATTTACTGTTCTTGACAGCGTAGCATCATTTATAGTGTGAATAAGAGCAAGTACACCCCGAAACTACATCTGGTATCTTTTTGTGAATAATGGTAACTGTTCTGTAATATATAGCAAGTTGTTCTCTGTACTAGAATTGGCCACAAAGGTGAAAGTCAGCAAATTCAGAGTGCTTAACTTAATAATCTTTGGTGGGTAATTTTCCTTACTAGACAAGTCTTCTGAACTGTTACTGTACCTGCACTGGAGTCTCTCTCTCTCTCTCTCTCTCTCTCTCTCTCTCTCTCTCTCTCTCTCTCTCTCTCTCTGTGTGTGTGTGTGTGTGTGTGTGTGTGTGTGTGTGTGTGTGTGTTTGCTACCTTGTCAGGTGTGTTGTCGTTGTTAATAGCTGCGCTTTTTTATTTACAGATGGGTGTGCGAAGACCTGCCAGAGCTGAAACTACCTCTTGAAAACAACATTTTGTGTGATTACGACACCCGCAGGTAAGGCATAACAAATTTTTGAACTCCTTGTAATATGTTCAGGAGGCCTACGTGTGCCTCTCGATAAAGGCTGCACTTGCAACTGTATTAGCCGTAAGAGCTCTCTGGTGCCACTGCCCTGTTATCAGAGCAGGCAGATATGTATGTTTAGCAATGTTCGGTTTCACTATAGCTGTGTGAAAGCCTGGTTTGAGTAGAGAGCGTCATTGTTAGTCTTTAAAACCGAACATAATAGACAATATGTACTTTCCGCAGTGCAGCACCATGTTTGAATGGTAAAAATCAAAGATTTAAGGCGAGTTCCCGATCCCTTCATCACTTCGCCCAGACTCAAACTTCAGCTATTCACCGTTCTTCATGAAGAGTGGAGACTAATTGTGGTATCTGCACTTAGTACAGAGTTTCCTTTAATTATTGTAAAATCTGATCTTTTGTTCGCACGCGTCCCGTGTCCCGAACGAGGAGGATTGTTAGCTTATCTGATTTGAACTATCAGACATGTATATCCACTGACATATTGGAGCCACCCTTCACTAGTGTCGTAATCGAGAGGGAAATCTTATTCTGACGCGAACCGTGATACACGAGATCGAGGGGAATGGTGAAGCTGACACAGCGGTAGCAGTGCCCAGTAGGCCACATGGCAAACTGGCCCATCCCCCTACACGCAGTAACACCGCTTGCTGGAACGATGACGACCTGCTCTTGGGGGAAAGAATTATTTAAGGCTCGTGAGACAGACTGCCAAGCACTGGACGCCAGTCATGTGGAAAGAAGAAACGAATAGGCGACTGAATGCACAGTGAGAGAAGTCACAAGTTTTGTAGTTTGCACAAATTTCTAGTGGGCAAGTCCTCATATTTGCTTTGAATAGCTCAAGTTTTAAGAGTTATGTGCAGCGTCATAATGCCTCCATAAATGGCTGTGGAGAAACATTCAGTGTTAGTTATTGCCGGCTTCAGAAACAATAAAAGAACCCACAAAACAATTGTGCCGCCCTCATTTTTGCCAGATTGAAAGTGTGATATTCCTTCAGTCAGAGTCGTTATGTAGCCTTGTGGAAGTAGGTGTCCTGTAGCCTACGTCGATACAATTGATATTTCACGATTAACTCTCAGAGCTGTGACGTTGTGGTGACAAGTACCGTTTATGGGCAACCACCATAGTGATCGAAAATAACAGTATGTCTCTGTGTCCTGCAAAAATCACCTAAAAATCTAAAACCTCGCACCGTACCTATCTCGCTGTCGTACATATCCTCGATTCCCACCTCGTGGGAGCAGGGAGGGCTATTGTAGGATTAGTCCTTTTCAGTAAGGTTGGTAGCAATCCCAGTTTGGAATCTACGGGAGGGGGATTGCCACTACCGGCATTCGCTAGAAGGCCGAAGAAAACATACACGAAAGCCCATTGCCCACAGCTTCCATCCCTTAGGGCGCTGTAGGGCTGCGGCGCGCGGCCGTCCAGACTGCCTGACAGGTGAGCAGACACACCAGAAGGTGATTCGCCATAACAGAGTATCTGCTCTTCAGCCACAGCTTCGTACTCCCCTGTCCACTTGGCAGGAAGTTCACTGCTGTCTGGACGGCTACTATGTGTCAGGGACACAGGTCAGCACTAGGTGGGTGCTGACAAGCAAGTTCTGAACTGAGAAACCACTGGACAGTGGAAAGCTGATATGTATCAGTGCAACTAGAAAAAATTGCACAAGATGGCTCTTGAACTCGACATTAGTGTGCCTGATGACAGGGTTGCTTCATACTATATGTTTACTGCTGGCTCTTCAGTATAACAGCTGCCACTACACACACACGTGCTTTCGCTGACTTCCTGAGGCACTTTCTGTGATTCACTTGCACCAGCTGTTGCAAACAATAAACTTTCCACAATGTAGAATACCTCAGTTTCGTTTTAGTTCCTGCTTAATCTTGCTAGATGTTCCACTATGTTTCATAGTTCCAAGTATACTGTGGAGATGCTACTAAATGCTGACAATTCTGAAACCAGTAGATAATACTGACAAAACGCTACAACTGGAAAATGGTGCACTTTCTTCAGTAGAGGGCCATGGTGGTTGAGAATCACCTGTAGTCGGTGCTAAACAGGTACTGTCCCAATGTGAAGAATCACACATTAACTTTGCAAATGTTTCCGACGTTGACAGACTTTTGTACGAGGAAGTAGATACCGAGCAATTTCATCGCGATAAGTTGAGTGTGCTGACGGACCTTGTCTGTCGGCTCAAGCTGAGACGAGACTCGACAGCTTCTTGCGAATTTTCACTTCCACGAATAGTGACATTATGTGCTGCAAAAACGGTGTTCGTCAGTAGGTAGAGGTAAGAAGTGTTCGTCAAAATGTTACTGGCAGCACGTGTGGCAGAACAGTGCTACGAGATTGTAATGTTGCCTGTCGAGTGGATCAGGTTGCTTATATATATGGCATTGACGAGTTCTAATAATTGTATATTTCTCTTTGTAGTTCCCGTAGACACAGTGATAGAACAAGTATAATATCAAATGAAAAAAAATGTGGTCAGGAAATACAATGGCCTTTACAAGAAGGCGTTCTCCAAGGAAGTGTTATAGGCCGTCTGCTGGTCCTAATCTACATAAGCAGCACAATAGACAACCTCAGCGACCTTCTTAGGGTGTTTGCAGATGATGCTGTCATTTACCATCTTGTAAACTCATAAGATGACAAAAACCAATTTGAAAATGATTGACACAATATCTGTATGGTGCAAAAAGTAGCAATTTACTCTAAATAATAATGGATGTGAAGTCATTCACACGAGTATTATTAGAAATCTGCTAAATTTCAGTCACACGGTAATCACTCAAATCTAAAGACTGTAAATTCAACTAAACACTTAGCGGTAGCAATTACGAATAACTTAGAGTGGAACGATCACATAGATAATGTTCTGGGGAAAGCAATAAAGAGAGAGTGCTTTATTGACAGAACAACTTAGAAGCTGCAACGGGTCCACCAAGGAGACTGCCTACACTACACTTGTCCGTCCTCTGCTAGAGTATTGCTGTGTGGTGTGGTATCTGCAGCCTGCATCACACAGGACTGACAGAGGCGACAGAAAAGTTCAAAGAAGGGTGGCTTGTTTCGTATTATCGCAAAACAGGGGAGAGTGCAGTGGGCTCAGTACGTGAACTGGGGTGGCATTCATTAAAACAAAGGTATTTTTCGTTGTGGCAGGATATTTTTTGTGAGCTTTCAGTTACCAACTTTCTCTTCCAATTGTGAAAGTATTTTGTTGGTGTCCATCTCCAGAGGGAGAAATGACCATCATGATAAAATAATAGAAACCGGAGTTCGCACAGAAATATTTAAGTGATCGTTTTTCCTGTGTGCTGTTGGGCTTTGGAACAGTAGAGAAATAGCTTGAAGGTGATTCGACAATCCTTCTGCTAGGCACTTAATTGTGAATTGCAGAGTAATGATGCAGATGTTCATGAAGACCCACAATTATCTGTTAGATACACTGTTGAGTTTGAAACTTGGTGCAGCCACAATCGGTCGTGCAGCCGAATGCCCACTAATCGTGTTGAATCAGAAATGGCAAAGGTAGCAAAAATCATTGGCCGTCAGAGCTGTCTACGAATGCTTTCGTGCCGGTCCCAGTTAAGATAGTTGTGACCGGAACCGTTCGGTGACTACCACACGCTTCATTTACTTCGTCTGTTTCTCGACGTGCACCTGACAAAAAAGAACCACCTCATGTCTCGAAATGCATCTCATCTCTTCATATTCCTAATGCAAGATCATACTATTCCATAACTCTCTCTGTGATCTTAACCACTGTTCGTAGCTGATGTTAACCCGTAGGTTCCTCTGTTCACGTCGCAAAGGACGAAATCATGCACACTGTCTTGAACAGTACTCGAACCAGCCGTCGCGTTGATCAGTTTCACCTCACACTGCCCACAAAACAATACTGTTCCTCAGCTGCTGCTCCTCTGCTATTGGAGCACCTTTGCAGCGGGCTCCTCCGTAGTCCGAGCAATGTGGCTTTTAAGAAAAACCTTTCCCCTTCTCATCTTAGAAATTTCTGACTCAAACATTTAATGTAATGGCAATTTTTCTTTATCCGCTTCTGACAAACAAGGCATGTTCCCTTTTTGTCCCTTTTTAAAAGCAGTATTGACATACGGAAGTGAGACATGGGTAATGCACAAAAGTGACAAAAGTAGAATACAGGCTAGTGAAATGAAGTTCCAGAGGAGCAGGTTGAGTGTAACAAGACGAGACAGATTGCGAAATGTGTATGTGAGGGAAAGACTAAAGGAGGAACCAGTACAGGACAGGATAGAAAAATCAAGACTGCAGTGGTATGGACACATGAAGAGAATGGATGAAGGAAGAATTCCAAAGAGGATGTTTGATCTGCAACTGGAGGGGAAGAGGCCCAGAGGAAGACCAAGAGATAGATGGGTGAAGGGAGTGAAGGAATGTGTGACGAGAAGAGGAGAGAACTGGACGAAGGTGGAAGAGGGGGAATGGTGGAAAGACAGAACACGATGGAGAGGCTTGTGTTCCCGACAGACCCAGCCAGTGGCTGGAAACTGTCCAAGATGACGACGACGACGACAAACAAGGGTTTTGGTGCCAAAATTACTGTATTCTGAATGATGTTTTGAGTAGAAAATATAAGAACTGTCATAGTATTTGTGTAAATAACATATTGATAGTATTCGTGTAACTTACGGAGAACTCCTTGTTAAATGACACAATCTTGCTGGTGCCAGTAAAGCTGAAAAAAAAGCAAAAAAGCAGAGATAATATGAAATGTGAACACTTCGTGCCTCACCTATTTGTTAACAGAACTATTCTTTCCTAAAGAATGTAAAAGATGACTTAGAAGGAATTGCTGCTGTATTTTTCTAAAAACTGTCAATAACTTCTGTACTAATTTTGCAGTGAGTAACTGTTTTAACTGGAAATTGTTTTCTTTTTGCAGTTACGAAAGCATGAAGAACCTCTGTGACAGGTACAATAGAGCGATAGACAGCATCGTGCAACTGGTGAGTGCCTCATTAAATGTATCTGCTGCTTGCTGGGACTGCGTTTGGAGTTTTTAGTTTGCTTCCCAAATTGCTTTTCCTCTGATACTGACCTACTTTGGAAGAAGCTACTCTGTAGTCTACAGAGTCCCCCTTTTAAAATTTGGTGCTACAGAAATATGCTGAGAACAACAATTACACTGGTTTTGTTCTACTGATTTTTATTTATTTCAAACTAGTTTTATGCTTATTGTGCCATCTTCAGCAAACAACTGACTGTCTGAAAGGAGTGCCATTTATTACGTAACCAAACATTATAAGCAAAGATACAATATACTTACGCAGAGTGTTGTGCATCAGACTTGTTTGTTAACATCGAACTTACTCTTTACACAATGAACAATGTCAAACACAATAAATAAACAACACAGTATTACACATTAAATGGTTATAATGCTAAATTTTGTGGGATCTTGACATTGGCTGAGGAATTGTAGAACTGAGTACGCTTCATTTTTGTTGTGCAACAGACTTATTTTTTAACATTGTAAACTTAAGTTCAAGCAATGTACAGTATTATATACAGTAATTAAAATAATGATTAAATCTTACCATATTACAGGTTATATGGTTATGATGCCTTATTTTGTGAGATCATGAAATTCGTTGAAAACTATCTGAGAACTAGTAACTTATGTTGTGCAGCAAACATATTTTACATAGTAAATTACATTTTTATGCAATAGGAAATATTAAATACAGCAAATGATTACAATACACAATATTGATGTATTATGAGCTATGTTTTGTATTGTGCAAATTTTCATTTCTATGTTAAGAAAAAAAGTTTGATACAAATCACTCTGTAAGTAGATTGTATCTCTACTTACAATGTTTGGTTACCTAAGAACTATAGAGTCCCTTTCAGATGCTAGTCAGTCATTTCCTGAAGATGGCGTAATAAGCTGAAACTAGTTTGAAATAAACAAGTCAGTGGAACAAAAACTGTGTACTTGGTACTCAACCTTAAATATGGAATGGTTGTACCGAGAAGTAAAGGAAGAATCCATAAATAAGCTGACCAATAGATGGGAATAATCGGAATTCATCGCACAGCTTGTCCGAATGGAGGAATCTATTGTTAGGAGTCATCCTGTGGTTTAGAGGAATTGTAGGATGTGAGGTCCGCCAGACATGCAAAACACCATTTTTTCCTCACAAGGGTACCTCCCCATCGCACCCCCCTCAGATTTAGTTATAAATTGACACATTGGATAGGCCTTGAAAAACTGAACACAGATCAATCGAGAAAACAGGAAGTAGTTGTGTGGAACTATGAAAAAAAAGGCAAAATATTCAAACTGAGTAGTCCATACGCAAGATACGCAACATCAAGGATAATATGAGCTCAGGAGCGCCGTGGTCCTGGTTAGCGTGAGCAGCTCTGGAACGAGAGGTCCTTGGTTCAATTCTTCCCTCTCTTGAAAAATTCAACTTTTTATTTTCAGACAATTATCAAAGATCAGACACTCACACATAATCAACTTCGCTCTCCAAAATTCCAGGACATGTTCAGATTTGCTTGGACATATGCAGGAGTTGACGGTCTACACACGGAAAAATTTGAAAACGTTAAAAACATATCTTTTGACAGAGCACAGGGAAAACTGTGCGACTGTGAAACTGTTGCATTCATTTGTTGCAGTTTATGTGACAAGCTCTTATGTTTTCATCACTTTTTTGGGAGTGATTATCACATCCACAAGAAAACCTAAATCGGGCAAGGTAGAAGAAAAATTTTACCCATTCACCAAGTGTACAAGGTAGGTGGGTCGACAACATATTCCTGTCATGTGACGCACATGCCATCACCAGTGTCGTACAGAATATATCAGACGTGTTTTCCTGTGGAGGAATTGGTTGACCTATGACCTTGCGATCAAATGTTTTCGGTTCCCATTGGATAGTCACGTTCTTTCGTCTACTAATCGCACGGTTTTGCAGTGCGATCGCAAAACACAGACACTAAACTTACTACAGTGAACAGAGACATCAATGAACGAACGGACAGATCATAACTTTGTGAAAATAAAGATATTAAACTTTTGACTCGAGGGAAGACTTGAACCAAGGACCTCCCGTTCCACAGCTGCTCACGCTAACCACGGGACCACGGCGCTGCTGAGTTCACAGCAACCTTGATGTTGCCTATCTTGCACATGAACTACTCAGTTTGTATATTTTGCTTATTTTTTTCATAGTTCCACACAACTTCTTCCCGTTTTCTCGATTGATCTGTGCTCAGTTTTTCAAGGCCTATCCAATGTGCCAACTTATAACTAAATCTGATGGGAGTGCGATGGGGAGGTTCCCTTGTCAGTTCTGAAACCTGTTTCAGCACCACTGTGCCATCATCAGTGGGTTTCTGTTTTATTTATTCTGTAATGTGAACATTTTATTAAATGATTACAAAACTATGTACATGTTTAGTGCCAACAATAGTTCGTTTCTTTTTGTAAGTGCCTATACAGCAAACTGAATATTGAGGGAAACTTCCACATACAGAAGGCAGTAGCAGAAGGAAAACAGGTCTTAAATACACTACACTCTGGAAGGGCACACATTAAAGAAACTTAACAAAAAAGACAACACAAACAGATAAAGTACACACACACACACACACACACACACACACACACACACACACACACACACACACACACACACACAAGATAAAATGTAAACAAAATTCGAATTTGGCGCCGAATTCTCTGGTGAACAAATGAACACTTACTGGGCTGGGACACACGACAAACCACAATCAGACTGTGTTTTGGTGAAGTGAAAAGTGTTTTACGACTATATTTTTGGAGTATACGTGTTATATTTTCGTGTGCATCATGACACCTCACCATGCTGCAGAGAACAAAAGAACTTGCCACACGAAAATGTAAGTAAAAATGAATATAGGTGCAAAATATCGCAACAAACGAAATTACATTCTAGATGATAGGTTAACTCCCAGCAAAATTTTTCATCAACATCGTTTGGTTATAGATGACAAGCTGCCTGTAGTAATTAATACACAAGTGATCCGGATAAATCATGCACACCAAGTATAGAGGTATTAACAAAAATAAATGAACTATTGTTGGAACTAAACATCCACATAATTTTGTTGTCATTTAGTAAAAATGTGCACATTACAGAATAAATAACACGGAAACCCACTGATGATGGCACAGTGGTGCTGAGACATGTTTTGGTACTGAGAAAACACGGTGTTTTGCATATCTGGCGGACCTCACATCCTACAATTTTAACTGCAGATGCGGTCAACCCAAGGAGCTGCAAATCCAAATGATAAATATTTTGAGGAATATTCTCTCTCTCTCTCTCTCTCTCTCTCTCTCTCTCTGTGTGTGTGTGTGTGTGTGTGTGTGTGTGTGTGTGTGTGTGTGTGTGTGTGTGTGTGTGTGTGTGTGTTTGTGTGTGTGTGTGTGTGTGTGTGTTGACCAGCGAGACATAACAGCATTGACTGTAGCCCCTACTGCCCACAACAAAACTAAAGTTTATTGTGCAGTATTCCTCCCTGTCATTCTTGAAAAGCCAACCAGTACCCATAAAGAGCTGTAGGAGTTTCTGTTAGCCACAATTTCTTCAGGAATTAACGACACAAATATTTTGTGTCTTTAGGCCTCCAGTGCTCCGCGATTGTGTGTATAGTTTAAATTCAGTTAGTTGGTATCTGACGTTGCGTTAAATACCGTCTGCAGGGACGTGTTGTCCTCGGCGCTAGAGAATCACTTAGTCTGTGTCCCCTAAAGTGATGACGTAAATTGGAAATTTGTGGTAAAGTTTTATGGGAACAAACTGCTGAGGTCATCGGTCCCTAGGATTACACACTAATTAAACTAACTTACGCTAAGGACAACGCACACATGCCCGAGGGAGGACTCGAACCTCCGACGGGGGAAGCGGCGCGAACTGTGAAAGGCACCTTTGACCGCACGGCTACCCCGTGCGGCGATGACGTGAAAGCTTCGGTGCGGATCTCTGTAGTGTCTGCAAGCACGTTTAAAATCTGTTCTTAAGTTTAATTAGGACCAGACTTCTAAAGATTTTGAAACTGATGCTCTTTTTCTATTTTTCGTCTCCCAGAAAACAGTTCCCTAACTTGGACGTCCACGTCCCTAGACCTGTCGAACTAACTGAAGTCGAACTAACTGAAGTACGTTCTTAATTCGTCGATTACCGAAACACCTAGGCTAGGAAGGGATCGTTCCAAAGTTTCGTATCGCATTGCGTTTGCTGTGTGTAAACATTGAAAATCGACTTTGAGTTTTTGTCAGTATGTAGCTTGTACAAATATTTAATTGAAAGTGTTGATTCTCGTACAGAAATCCGTTAAACTGAATTCACAATTTTAATTGGAAGCAGAACTGTACGTTTTATGCGTGCGGAAGAAATGTCCTACCCGAGAAGCAGCGAAGCCGTCAACACGGCGTCGAGCCGGAAATGTCACGCTGGCTGTCGCACTGCTGAGGGGAGCGGCCCGGCGCGCTCCCTGCCAAATGCCGACTTATTTCAGTAGCACCACAGGTTGTAGTGGCTGTGAAGAGGACAGACAGGCGTCGGGAGAGCCCAATAACAACAGCGATCCGAAGCCAGGCAGGCAGCACGCTCTCCCCCCTCACTCCCCTCCCCAACCGCAGAAGAAATCGAAGTCCGGCAGAGTGGGTCCGCCGGCCGTGGCCGCCCCGCTGCCGAATGTCAGTGTCGCCCGCGCCGAGCCGCCGCCAAGGTCACCAGCCAACCACGAACCTGCACGGGACAGTGCGATCGGTCTCGTATCGATCTACCCTTGTATCTCTGCAGGTATGGTGGGAATAGTAAGCGCGGTTGCTGGTAGGCTTCAGTACGACACACGGCTCCTCAAGTTTTCTCGTCCTAGTCGTGCGCTGCTGTATGTAACGGCACTCTGCTCATATTTCGCGAGTAGGCCTCAACAACCTTACGAGAACTGTAAGAAAAAACCTACAAACCTTGTTCCCTTGTACGTGCGGTTGGTTTCCACTTAATAAAAACGGAGAGAGTGAGTCACCATGAGAACAAGTAAAAGATCGTTAACGGATCCATACATGATAACATTTCGTAAAGAGAGATCGAAGTCTCGATTAACCAGTACACGTTACAGAAGAAATTGAAACGCCGTCGTAGTTGTAAAACTGTGATTCAGATAATTGTGGCTGGATTGGTCACAGGCCAAAGGATGAACTAGGGGTCGATTATGTGACGACGTCCCGCTGACTGAGCAAACCTGTAGCGGAGCACTCAGCTCACCTTTCAATTTGTTCTCTCGCTTTCTTTAAAGGCTCTGTGTGTGTGTGTGTGTGTGTGTGTGTGTGTGTGTGTGTGTGTGTGTGTGACCTACGGAATGAGATGATGGTTTTCCGCTCCTCTGCCGCTGACTCGCTCAAGCCGAGTGGCAAGTGATTTCCTCCGTTGCGTCAGCGGACTTGCTTCGCGAAGGAAAGTGAATCGGTAGGTGGTCTCTCCCTCGCGCGGCCACGGCGCTGCTCGTGCGGGAGAGCCAGAAGGAAAAATTCTCATGGAAGCAGGCTTGAAGACAAATAAGGACGCGTTCGTAGAATTTGTCGACTTCGAAAAAGCGGAATTAAAATTCACAGCGGAAGGATATCACCGATAAGATTCGGCAATGACAGTGCTATCCTCAGTAAAGCTCAAGAATAATTACAGTATATGCTGAATGGAGTGAACAACCTGATGAATACAGAATATGAATTGAGAGTAAATGGAACAAAGACGAAACTGTGACTCTCCACGTACAGGAAGTCCTTTGAGGTTTGATGAATGTCGTTTAAACCCGTTAATCCACATTGATCCACGACATTTTCATGCACTGGGGAAGATTACAAAATTTGCTGTGTGGATAAAACCTGTTGTGAACAAAAATCATAAAAATCAGCGGGTGGTCATATGTGAATCTCTGCTCGGGAACTACATCGACCAGTCCTATCCTGTATCGTTACTAGTGACGAGAAAAGGTGTCTTTATACTAACGTAAGAAAAAGAAAGGAATAACTGAGCCCAAAAAAAGAAGCAGCAATCCTCTTACAAAGACCTGCGCGCCGCGCATTCACAGATGATGATGATGATATGCATCTGATCAAACAGCGATGATATGGTGTGCTACGAACTGCTCACCCGAGATGTGCCCATCACTGCTGACGTTTGTCAGAACTGAGACGTCTTGCAGACGCAGTCCGAGAACGACTACTGCGTGAAGCGACGTTATTCTACGATAACGCTTGTCCGCATTCTGCTAGACATGGCTCTGAGCGCTATCGCACTTCAGGTCATCAGTCCCCTAGAACTTAGAACTACTTAAACCTAACTAACCTATGGACATCACGCACATCCATGCCTGAGGCAGGATTCAAACCTGCGACCGTATGGGTGGCGCGGTTACAGATTGAAGCTCCTAGAGCCGCTCGGTCACACTGGCCGGCTCATTCTGCTAGACTGACAAAAAATACTATACAGGAGTTTGGTTGGGAAGTCATTTCGCACCCACTTTATTCCCTGCCCTTGCGCCCTCAGATTTTCACCTTATACGCTCTCTATCGAACGACTTTCAAGGAACTTCCTTTCCGGATGAAAATGCGTGAATGATGAGAGGAAACCAAGCAAGTGTGAAGAGGTGGTGGGTATCTATTCCCAATTTGTTTCAGTACTCGTCTTACTCCGGGCGTCTTGTCGAGACTTGGACGGTTCATAGTCATGCGAACACACGCGAGGAAACAGAACACCCCGTTCTCTTTAGTGGGATTTGTACGTAACGGACGGTTGGAGGCTGCCCATTCATAATTACAATCCGTCTGGAGAATATAAAGTATCCACAATTTGCATCGCACCATGATGGACGATGGTCCAGGACTTTTCCTTCTAGCGCTTTTGGTTCAGGAAACTTTGTATTATACATTTCAGCCTAATCTCGGGCAACTAACAAGGGAACCTCCCCATCGCACTCCCATCAGATTTAGTTATAAGTTGGCACAGTGGATAGGCATTGAAAAACTGAGCACAAATCAATCGAGAAAACGGGAAGAAGTTGTGTGGAACTATGAAAAAAATAAGCAAAATATACAAACTGAGTAGTTCATGTGCAAGATAGGCAACATCAAGGTTGCTGTGAACTCAGCAGCGCCGTGGTCCCGTGGTTAGCGTGAGCAGCTGTGGAACGGGAGGTCCTTGGTTCAAGTCTTCCCTCGAGTCAAAAGTTTAATATCTTTATTTTCACAAAGTTGTGATCTGTCCGTTCGTTCATTGATGTCTCTGTTCACTGTAGTAAGTTTAGTGTCTGTGTTTTGCGATCGCACTGCAAAACCTTGCGATTAGTAGACGAAAGAACGTGCCTATCCAATGGGAACCGAAAACGTTTGATCGCAAGGTCATAGGTCAACCGATTCCTCCACAGGAAAACACGTCTGATATATTCTGTACGACACTGGTGATGGCATGTGCGTCACATGACAGGAATATGTTGTTGACCCACCTACCTTGTACACTTGGCGAATGGGTAAAATTTTTCTTCTACCTTGCCCGATTTAGGTTTTCTTGTGGATGTGATAATCACTCCCAAAAAAGTGATGAAAACATAAGAGCTTGTCACATAAACTACAACAAATGAATGCAACAGTTTCACAGTCGCACAGTTTTCCCTGTGCTCTATCAAAACATATGTTTTTAACGTTTTCAAATGTTTCCGTGTGTAGACCGTCAAATTCTGCATATGTCCAAGCAAATCTGAACATGTCCTGGAATTTTGGAGAGCGAAGTTGATTATGTGTGATTGCCTGAACTTCGATAATTGTCTTAAAATAAAAAATAAAATTTTAAGCTCGAAGGAAGACTTGAACCAAAGACCTCTCGTGCCGCAGCTGCTCACGTTAACCACGGGACCACGGCGCTCGTAAGCCGACACTCTCCTTGATGTTGCTTAGGTTGCGCGTGGACTACTCAGTTTGTATATTTTGCTTATTTTTTTTCATCGTTCCACACAACTTCTTCCTGTTTTCTCGATTGATATGTGTTCAGTTTTTCAAGGCCTATCCCTGTGCCAACTTATAACTAAATCTGAGGGGGGTGCGATGGGGAGGTTACCTTGTAAGTATCATCATCGGTTACCATTTCTCAGGTGATACGAATACATTGTATAGTGATTCCTTAAAGGGCAAATGGTGCCCTTTCTAGCCTCTTCAGGTGCACTTTTAAGACTAGATACCACGTACAGCGGTGTATAGAAGGTAGATTTTCTAATGTAGTGCCCTGTAGCCTACTTCTCCGTTTCCTTCTATTTTCTGGTGACGACTTACTAAGAAACGGGTCACGATAACATTTGTGCGACATGACGCTGAAAAGTACAATAAAGGAGTTTTGTGTTTATTACTCCTCTCCTTGCTGGCAGCTTAACTTTGTTAGTAGTATGTGGATACCCTTCCTTCGGCGGTATTGTGCCAGCGGTATAATTTTGTCGTGCTGCTTCGGCTGCCTCGACTGCGGCGGCGCAGCACAGTAAACAGACGGGCGCGCGCGTTGTTTGGACTTGCGTTCGCTTTCAGTGGCGCGTCTGCCGGCCTCGCTTGGCGCGCCGAGGGGTAAATTGGGTCAGTCAGTCAGGCGGAGGACGAAAATACGAGCCGGCGACCCAGTTCCCCACGCACCACGTCTCGCTCTGGCTTTCTGAACTGGAGCCTTGCGTAATTCGTGCGCTCCCGCTACACGGCACTCAGTAGTCCACAGTCTAGTTTCAATTAGCTCCTCTTCTTTCGTTACAGAAAATAACCCACACATTCGTCCACATCGATTTACGTCTCGGTATGCAACATCGTTAGCAACTTCTGTAGCAGTGATGCGTCACGTGGAAGCATGTTCCTCACGGGCGGAAGATGACGCCTCTCTCTCTCTCTCTCTCTCTCTCTCTCTCTCTCTCTCTCTCTCTCTCCTGCACGAAGAATTTTTCCATATATTTATTTGAAGAACGACATGGTTGCCCCCAGGCTGTGCTTTATTGAGCACTCTTGGCCAGTTTCGAGCTTGTGCTGATTCTCGAGTGCACAGTGGGTGTCGCCAAATCCTCACATGTATGTAACAAAAACGGCGTGGTACGTGGTTTTTATACATACTTAAAAGGATGACGAGTCGACATCCATTGTGTATTTGAGAGTGTGCATACGCTCAGAGGTGGCCAGTAGCGCTTAATAAATAAAGCACTCGTGTAAACTGACAGTATGAAGGAACAGATGTCTGTCTGTGAACTTCTCGAGGCTTCTTTGCCCACCCAGAAGTCCCCAGCTATTTAGCCAATGTTGGAAAACTGAATAATTAAGTCTCCCCACTGTCTTACCAGTAGGGGACTTCTATATCCCCAATAAACATTTCGAAACGGAGCTTCACCATTAGGGCTTCAGCCTATCGGACGATACGTAGACTTTTGTTAAGGCTCACACTACATCTTTTGAGCATGTTTATAATTTAAATAATCGTTTGATATATTTACAAAGTAGTTTCATTAATTACTTAACAGTCCTTCCAAATAAAACAAACATACTGCCGTTATTTTTATTCTGTAACCAACGATGTGACAGTCATGTTCTGTGTACGTTGACAGTTGACAATCGTATGGCACTCGTAATAAGTTCTAAGGGGATAAATTGCAAATAGCGCCTAGGGATCTACGCTTCAGGCGCCGCCAGGTGACCGGCGTGCGCCTGTGGGAGTCCAGACTGGCTCAGTATTTCCTGATCTCAGAAATTAGGGGTGAGTGTCATTTCTTTACAGTTCCTCGCAATATGCACGTAATACCTATTTCGTTACAGTACATACAAAGTGTGGTTGAAGTAGCCGTGCAAAGGAAGGTATTCTTTCCGCGTTACTGCTGTTTGCGACGGGCCAATTCCGCTGATATTTTTGACGGATCCGACCTGCTGATCAAAGACCCGCCGTTTCCATTAATTAACGTACAGGACCCGCCTCTCAGATCTGCCCCCTTCCTTATGTAAATCGACAGATTATCGTAATTTATGCGCGGACCTAGGACTCTAGGTCATTAAGCCACAGCCGACGAATTTCAGTAGTCGCAGTTGCCTCGCCGAAAGTGCGTTGAACAGTGACTGCGCAATTTTGTACAGTATTTCATTGTAGTTAATTTTAATGTTGAAAGTCATTTACGTCTTTGAAAGGAAGTTTTTATGGACGATAATACGAAGAGAATTGTGGAGGTCCCTGGCGGTTTGTACGCTATGAACTTACGTATTGCTCGAAAGAAAAACTGTTCAAAACGAGTGAAAAATAGGTTTCCGAAAGGCAATATTCCGGTCGTATGCGTCTGATGTATGGTGTGCACTACTGTGAGAGTCGTGAAGCTTCGGTATGCAAGGAAGTTGGCGTTCTTGATCCTTTTTTAAGTACTGACTGATAATATCTGTGAAATAATAGACTTAACACAGTTACGGGTAATGCGATAGTGAACATAGTACAAACAATATTTTTTATTGCCAGTCATCATATATTTGTTTATAATTAAAATTTACCAAGGCCTGTACCTTTCTGAGCACTTTTGTGAAACCTGATGTAAAATTTTGTAGCTTAGTTTTCAATAACCTTGGTGCACATCTGGAATACGGTATAGAAATGTTTGTCACCTCTTACTTCATCTTTTTACATTCTTGTTCGTGTAATGCTCTTGGATGAACTTCAACGAACAAGCTCTTTCGCGCTACAATTGTATAAGTTTTGCGATGTGGTCATTGGTCCACCCCTTCGGCGTACTTGAAGCAATTAAAACTTACCGCCACTGGAAAACAACAGGCATAACCGCGGACTTTCAGAACGTGGCCAGTTCGTGTGCCAGCTGGGGGGGGGGGGGGGGGGGAGGAATTGCCGGTTCAGAGTACTTGCAGGTGTCGGCCTGAAAGTCGGATCCCCACTAACGTACAGGCAGGGCAGAATCCTTCGGGAGTATCCGTGGCTGGTAACTAAAATCCGGTTGTGTGTGACCAGCAACTGTTCTCGTATTTTGTACGTTGTTGGATAGTGCATATATTTGAGGTTGTTAAGTGTCGATTGTGCTTAGGACATAACGCGCAGCTCAAACTAGCAATATGCCTGATAAAGTGCTGCTACCGGGAGTAAAGCAGGCGGTAAGTAGCACTAGTTTTTCCTGCTGTTGACGGCTGGCCTTGTGTCGCGCTGTGGCGTCGCGTCGGGCGCCTCCGCCCGCTTCCGCCAGCTTTCGGCGCGGTGCCTCCCTCAACATCGATCGCCGGGGACTAAATATAGCGCCCCCCCACGTGTCAGCGAACCCGCGCGCTTACTAAACTAGGCTGCCGGCCGGCCAGAGACCCATTCGCTATTTTCAGGCCGTGCCTGGCTTCTTTTTTAAATGGCCTCTCTCTTTTTTGTCCGTGTGCATCTGCACGGCGTGGCGCTGGCCGCTCGTTGTAAACACTTGCTCGCCTGCGCATCGCTTTCAGTGGGGTCACTGTTCGTCGGGGCTGCTTTTAAACCGGTGGCCGACCTTCGTGGTGTTCACAGTTCGACGCCTGTGCAATGGTAGTCTCGACGATGCGTGCTCAGTTCCTTGCTCCTCGTGGAGACAGAATGTGCCGTTCAGTCATTTGTTGCAGATCTGCTGGATCAAAAAGGGTGACAGGGGGCTTTTATTCTACTCGTAGCGCCAACGCCATGCTGTGGTTGCGGGCTGGCGTCAAATTAACACCTGGCGAATGACACCAGATCCACTTTATTGACTGCTTGTCCAACACTCATTTCCGTTTTATTCTGCCTGTGTATTTTGTTTATAGTGTCAGGAAATATACCCAGAATTGGTGCTTTCTCAGCACTGTTAGCAGAACACACGTTTCTTCTTTCTAGAAAACCCAATTCCTAATGAACCATACACTCATCCTATGCGAAACAATGCGTTCCAAATTTAAAGTAATATTTTTCTCTCGTTTAGAGGCACTAAAGCTTACAATTTATTCGAAATAACTAGCAAGTACATAAGCTAACGTGGACGCCCATAGCGACCGCGAAAGCCTGCATTCTGCAATGTAATTTCACGCGTGTGCATCACGGCAGGAGATACACAATGCAGCAACTGTGTTAACCAAAAAGTTAGTTTGCGTGGCCATCGTCCGCAGCATGTATGTAATTTAAATATTCGTTTTATAAATCCTACAATTTTATTTCAGATGCGTTTCACGTTTTACGTTAAAGCGATAAAATCTCTTCAGGAAATTCGGTTTAGACGTTGCCAGTTAACTCGTCCTTTCCGCGTGGCCGCGCTGTTTGCTGTTTCGTCTTACTGTGCACGCTGAAGTCTGCAGTCTGATGAAAACTGTTGTCACAGAACTCTGTAACACACAACAAACAAGTGACAAGTAACTAAATCCAGACTGTATCAACCCACTTATGCGGTAAATAGACTGCAACAACAAGAGACGTTTAAATTTATAAAACGAATAATTATGTTATCTGTTCATTCGAAGAAGTCGTAGCAGCTGTAAATAAATCCTAAAATAATAAAAGATTCGAAATGTTAAATTTACGTTCATTGAACGTTGAAATTGATACATAAAGTTCTTCGACCTAACATGTTGGTAATATTGCACAGATTTCCTTATCGTATTCAGATCGTGAGTCACTCTTCAATCAACGGACTAGTTTTCGTACTTAACCCACGTGACGGAGCGAATAGTACATAAAAATCTACAAACATAAATAGCTGACTCCGTCATGTGAGAAAGAATAACAGCAGAGAAAGTGCTGAAATATATTTAAGTAAAACAAAACTAACCAAATGATATCTCCCATTTGGCACTTTGTGCGTAATCAGCGGCGACGAGTGAAAAATGTGTGTCGGACCTGGATTCGAACCCAGGTCTCCTATTTACTAGGCAGCTGCGTCAACCACTGCGCAACCACGGGACGCAGTGTTTATAGCAATTGCACGGCCTATCCCGGCACGCCTCCCGGACGATTGACACTCCCACCCAGGGCCATCTACTCGCGCAGCGGTCTTCGTCCGTGTCCTCCATGCTCGCTACTTTGAGATTCCCGCAGGAGGTCGGACGTAATGGTGCATCCGCACCTATTTTGCAGTGCGTGGTGTCTGTTCTTTCGGACAGCTAGTGAAAAGAGAATTTCTTACTATGAAAATAAACACGAAATTTCTTCTCTTGTGTTGCTGCAAACCGACACAGTGAGATTTTCGGTAAGCCGTTGAACTCTCTGGTCGCCAGTTGCTTGTTTAATGAGAGACCCTGTTTCAGAATTCAGTAGGAATAGTTGCTTCAAATGAGTTTGTGGAAATTATACCCTGTTTTGGCAAAAGAACCACAGTTAAACTTGTAAACAAGAGATATATAGCCGTTACACGTAAATGATAGTCTTCGAATGAGAAAAGGTTAACAGATTATACAACAATGAAGTTCTAATTGTGGGTCAACCTTGGCGAAATCTCCGTAACCCAACGCAACTTACCAAAGTATTTTATTCCTGTTCTTCAACTGAGCAAAATGAAAATAATGACGAGCGTGCCCGTCAGGCCGAGTGGCGCGCGCACGTGCCAGACAACAGCTTGCCAAATTGTCATGTGTGATTCGCGAATAAAAGATTTAATGAGAAAAGTGAGCAATTGATCCACCGCAAAACACGACGGCCCGTGTGCTCTCAGCAGCTGAGAGTAATGCGCGCTTCAGGTATTCGAAAGCTAGCCAGGTGTGCTCTGAGAGAGGAAGAGTTAAGACGTTCGGAAAACATTGTCATGAATCTAAGCCTGCCTTTGTCAACAATACATTTGAGCAAATTAAATATATGTAAGCACCGTGCTCTGCAGGCTACTCACCACGTTCTTCATTCTTGTAGCCTGCTTTGTGATTAGTATGCAACCGCTGAAATGCTTTTTTCCTCACTAGATGTCAATTAAAATCATTGTCATTCATGAGGGTTCCGCGATTGTTTCTAACCCGCAGTGAAAATGTGATCAATATATAAATAAAATCATAGCCAAGTAATGACAATGAAATTTGTATTACTTCAGATCTTGGAAGCTTTATAACCTGAGCACAAAGGGGATACGTCTGTGGAAATTCTCACTTTTCGAATGCTTGTATCAGATCGTACAGATACGCCAGCATAATAGGCAGTACGTAGACAATCATGTTTTTTTTTCCTATAATATTAAGGATTTCCTGCTTTGCTTCTCGATTACACGATTTTGTGACATTACTTCCTATTTCACTACCCTCACGATGAATCGCGTGTCCCTTCTTGCGATCAGAAGACTTTGTGGACGCAGAAGATCAAATCCCAGTGGCTAATGACTCACCAGTCATTGAATTATGCATCGGTCTTTACAAAAGAAAAACATTAACGAAACAAATCGGGAAAACTGCAACGAAATCTGCCAACTTTAGACTGAGCTTTCTACGTCAAACCTGTGTTTACTGTTCGCTACTTGTGTGTGTGTGTGTGTGTGTGTGTGTGTGTGTGTGTGTGTGTGTGTGTGTGGAAGGTTTGCGCAGGAGCTTAACTTTCCTTTATTTACGAATCCACTCTTCACGACATTGCTGAACACCTCGAACCCATAAGCAGATCTTTTTTAAAATTAAGTAATATAACCTAAATAGTGATAGTGATTCATTGTAATCGAAAACTGTGCTTTTACCTAGTTATCTTAAAGGAGTGAGCATATCAACCATTGAGGAACAAATATAAATGGAATAGCAGGAACATATGAGAACGGCACGTAACCATTTGGACTGTTAAGGAAGGTTGTAGCTGTAAGATGACGCTCAAATTAGTGGCTGATGGGACGCTCAAAATCCAAACAAGTTCAATTACACCGACCGGTGTAGATTGAGTTTTGATCGCTGCCAATTTTAACTAGTAGACGGCTCGATGCGTCTGAGGCTGCCTAAGCAGGAGACACACGGAGTTAATAATGGCCGAAACGCTCTGTGTAAGTGACTGAGAGTGTGAAACCATTTATTGTCGTGTTGGCGGAATTAAATGTAGTATTGGCCACTAGTTAAAGTGGTCATCGTTATTGGGAGAAGCTTACTGGGAAGTGAAGTCATAGTTACGTGTCTATGCGACCACTAAAATCGATAGTAGTAGACAAATGACCTGTCGAGTTGCTATATTATAGTCGTTTTTACTTACGCCCTCCGAATATATGTTATCACAAACACGTCAAACGAGCGAGGTGGCGCAGTGGTCAGCACACTGGACTCGCATTCGGCAGGACGACGGCTCAGAGCGCGTCCGGCCATCCTGATTTTGGTTTTCCGTGATTTCCCTAAATTGCTTCATGCACATTTCGGGATGGTTCCTGTGAAAGGGCACGGCCGACTTACTTCTCATCCTTCCTGAATCCGATGGGACCGATGACCTCGCTGTTT
This sequence comes from Schistocerca nitens, assembly GCF_023898315.1. NCBI lineage: Eukaryota > Metazoa > Arthropoda > Insecta > Orthoptera > Acrididae > Schistocerca > Schistocerca nitens. The sequence goes on along the minus strand of NC_064618.1, from coordinate 21,072,886 downwards.
GGTTCCTCCCCCAAACCAACCAGTCAAACATGTCACTATTAATGACATTGTCAGTGGTAAAAGCCTTCTTGAAGATCCTAAGATAAAATACTAAGAAGAGAGTTGAAAATTTTATGAATTCTCACTGTAACGTAGTGGACTGAGGTATAAAGGAGTATGTTCGCTTCCCGCTTTATTAAAATACTAAGGGACACCCACGGCTTTGCCCAGGTATTTGTTTATTTGCAGCTGTGCGTCCATGCACGTGCCACGCAGCATCTGATGTTGTGCTTCATGTTTATGACGTCATATCTCCTGAACTGTGTGTCGTACAATGATACAATTCTGCGGTTACATTCAGTGGTATGTGTGCATGCTGTCTGCAAAATGTCGCGAATAAAGTTGGTAGTGATAAATCATAACGTCATGCCTCATGTCGTACTTTTAATGCATCAACAATGCGAAAAGTAGTAAGCGGTAAACATTTTTTCTCTCATCATTTTGTAGTCTAAGTTTTCTCATTCTCAAATACTGAATGAATAAAGTCTGGGAATTCACGTGTCGCGGGCTGTGATTTTTTTTCACTCTCACCCCGTTGATAGGCAGGTGGTTTTATCCACACAGCGATTGTCGTCCGACACTAAGGTATATGTGTATAAAGTTTGTTTGAAATCGAACACACACACACACACACACACACACACACACACACACACACACACACACACACACACACTTTAGTCCAGCTGCGCTCCGGCTGTCATCTTGCTTGTGTTCTTCGGTCCATTTTACGCCTGTTCGTTTGTCACAGTGTATCTCAGGAGTGAGTTTGTTCGATTTTGCGAACACTCCAGTTTTATGCACGAAGAAATTGCAATAATGTTTCTCTGAACCACATTAACTGCAAAAATATAGGAGATAATGTGATAATGAATGGCGCTAATAAAAGTAGTTTCACATACGAGGTGTGACTGTATAATAACGGGAATGAAGCTGACCGAGTAAGTACGAATGCGCCAAGGTAAACGACCAGCAGCTGTGAAGCGTGAAGCCTCGGTTGAATGCGGCGTGGACAAATCATTGTGGGTGTGGTCTTCATTTGTGTAAGAGCTGGTATTTTGTTTTGCCAGAAAAATGGTATGTGTAATAGAGCAACGAATGTCGTGAAGTTTCACCCTGGGAAAAACTGCTACCGACATCAGTAAAAAGAAGTGTTTGGCGAAGACGTTTATCACGTACGCGAGTTTTTGAGCGGCCCAAACGTTTCCAAGGTGGCTGAGAAGACACTGAAGGTGACTGACGCACGGGTCGTCCTTCGACATCAAAAACGGACGAAGATATCGAATGAGTAGGTAATCTTATTCGATCTGGCCGTCGGTTGAGTATTCGGTCGATTATTATAACTGCAGCAAATGACAAAGAATGCGTAAGGCAAATTAAACATAACCAATTTAACATGATGCCAACGCCCTTGGCGCAGTGGTAACGCCGGTTCGTCGGATCACCGCTGTCGGGCTGGGCTAGCACTTGGATGGGTGACCATCTGGTCTGCCGAGCGCTGTTGGCAAGCGGGTTGCACTCAGCCCTTGCGAGGCAAACTGAGGAGCTGCTGGATCGAGAAATAGCGGCTTCGGTCTCGGAAACTGACATACGGCCGGGAGAACGGTGTGCCGACCACATATCCGCATCCAGAGACACCCGGTGGTGAGGATGACACGGCGGCCGGTCGGTAACGGTGGGCCTTCGTGGCCTGTTCGGGCGAAGTTAGATTAATTTAACATGAGAAAAATATATGTGAAACTGGTGCCTAAAATTCTCAAGATCAAACAAAAAGAAGCTCGTGAAGATGTTCGTACTGACACGCTGAATACCATTGAAAATGGCCCGAATTTCGTAGAAAGAGTGATAACATGTGACCGATCTCGTTTTTTCACTGCTGATCGAGAAACTAAGCGCAAATCCATGCATTAGAAGGGCCCAACGTCATAAGGAGCGAAAAAGCTCGAATGACCAAATCAAGATTAAAAGCGATGATTGTTTCTTCTTCGATATTCGTGGAATTGTGTTCTTTCTTCTTCATTGGGTTCCTAAAGGTCAGACTGTCAACATTACTACCGTGAGGTTCTTGCTCAATTCAGTGAGAATAAAAAAAAGGAGAGAGCCGAATTGTGGAAGAATGAGTCACGGGTTCTTCCTGGAGACGTCGCTCCGGCTTCATACCACATTATATGTTACGATGTTGCCAGCAAAGTACAGCATGCTAGTGTTAGAGCACCACGACTTTGATCTATTATCCACTGTCAAATCTGCGTTAAAACAAATATTTCAGTCAGTTAAAGCAGTGAAAGAAAAGCGGAACGGTGACTGAGGAACTCATAGAGGAAGACTTCCATCATTATAAAATTCTCTAGGAGTGTTGCAGAGATTGACGAAAGGACTACAGTGAGGATGACAATAACTAAATATTTATGTTTTCGAAAGAAAGTGTTGTATAGAAACAGTATCGTTATTTTATAGCCAGCTCTTGTATTCACTAGGAAATGTACATTAAGAAGTTGTGTTGTCACAAGTTTGATTTTTCATTCAGAGTGAATTTGTGTACTTAGAAGCAAATTGCCTCGTTTCTTTTTCTGCCAGAGCAATTAGACGTTTCATTTTGACTTCAATTCAGATAGAAAAACATGTAGTTAACAAGAGGACAAATCGTAAAGTCTTCTCTTGTTTTCGAATTAATTATACTGCCTTGTATTTACAGAATATTTGTGATCTCCATACCTGAGTATTAAAATACCAGTATTGGTACACGTACTTCAGAAACAGTGCATGTAAGATCGAAAAACTTCTGACAGTGTATCTCATCTTAGAACCTCTCGAAGCCTTTTATCGCCGAAATGTCATTATCCGACATTTAATTGTAATCTTCTCCCCTACAGAAACGACACTACGTGCTGGCATTGTATCAGCACGATCAGAAACTTTGTCATTAGAGGGGAGACCCCGTCACTACTAGTAAGCTTAAGCGTGTGACCCACACCCAGTGTTCACATACCTTACTTCCGTATAATCGATGCGACGACGGAATTCCACAGCAGTCGACAAATATGCTGGACAAGTACACGTCATTTCCCAGTAACCTTAGTGTAAAACTGTCTTCTCCGTAGCTTATTTAGATCTGAGCTGCCGTCAGCCACCTATCCTAGAGTGTCCCCGTTTGTCCTGCCGGTATTTGCGTTTGCGGAGCAGGCTCCTCGGCCACCCTCGCGCCGTCCGGAATTAAACCGCGATAAAGCCCAGCCGGTTAGCCCGTGCCACAGTCTCCGAAGAAGTGCTCGGCTCACAATAGTAACACCATTTATTTGTCTGTGGGGAGACGCCACACAGATGGCAGCCAGCGTTAACGCGGCGCGCACTGGGATAACGTCGCGTCCATCGATTTCGGGTTTTGCCAGTGTGGGCGAATTGTTTCCGTAAAGCAGCACAGGGTGTCAGTGTCTGCCGAACAAGTTTATTTTTTGTTGGCAAACTGTTGTTTGGGACTCGAAAGAGTGCAGCAATAGTGACAACTACAGGTGGAGATTTCAGAGGGTTCTGCGGGAAAACATTAATTTCAGCCGTGACACATTCGCCGTTAAGGAAGTAGTTAAAGTTACGGTGGGTCAGTATACGATGTCACCCACCGAAGGAATCGGAAAAGAATAGCCGTGTGTCAAAGACGATTGCTTTATTTTGACACATTTGAGATGTATTTTTGGCGATAAGTTTATGCCTGTCGGATTATCCTTTGAACTATTCTCCTCAACTCGTTCATTTCCGGCGTGTGTAAAATCACCACCACCATATGCCTTTGGACAGGGGAAAAAGTACCAAAAGTCGCTTCACGATACTGCGTTTTGTGGTTAGGTCTTCGATTGTCGTGGAAGGTACGCCGGGCAGTACGTCGTGTTGCAGTGGTCGAGGAGCAAAAGCGAGTGTGCACATCGTTGCTCTTACTCATTGGGGGGACCAGAAACGAGCAGAGAGTCTTTCCCCTGCGGGAAATACAGCGGCAGTAGGCGGCCAAGGCCGGGGCCGGGAATAATGTTGAAAGTGCGCCAGGGCGGGCCACGTCACGCCGCCCTCGCGGAAGCGGCTGGTTCGCGGAACGTGACGTGAAGCCAGCCGATTCATTCCACTCCGCTTCCTCATCTTCTGCTCTTCAGTCACCGACGACAGGTCGTCACAATGTTTGTATCAGAAAAGTTTCTCCAAATTCATTTGCTAAACCCAAGAATGAAGGGACTGTTGATGAAATTCAATGTCTGTTGGTTAACGAATCTATTCACTACAGAAGCACAAGTCCCTGCAGAAACAATACTTCTGTAACGCACCATTATGACTACCGGAATCACGAGAGTGTAGACTGATTTCCCTGAACACTCTAAAGCTGTAGTAATATGGACCAAAAACGCATAGCTAATGATATTTTATGTATGCAATGTCGTTGGAAATTGTTGGGTCCTTTAGAAGATCTTTAGCTGAAGTAATGCTCACTGCCTCCTCCCGCATTTAAGAACAATGCTCTTAAACTCTTCCAAATGGCCGCCGTAATATTCCACGGCCTTTAGCCACGTTCCCCAGCGAGTAAGTATGGGTTCTGGTGGAAATGGACGTTGGGAACCTCCTATCGAAATGATTGAATTGTTTTAGCCGCTTTAGTAAAAACCTTTTTGGTGGTTGAAACTAGCGTATTTACATGTGGAAATTCGAGACGTATCGTCTCAGCTGCACGATCATGGCACCTCTTGATGCAATAATTTACCAACAGCCGTATGTATTGTAAAAATTTATTTTATTTTATGAACTGCTATACGCTACCAGTTTCGGCATTACATTGATGCCATCTTCAGGCTCCACTCGTCATAGTCGTAAAATCGGTATACACGGAAGGAGCCATATAACTGGATCCGTGAATCAAATCTTCCTGCAACAGCTCTTGGTGGCCAGGCGACACAGATTTCTTGTTGATATCGGGTAATGCACCACACTTTCTAAACAAATTAGGAGTATTTTGAATATTTTTCAACCTGCTGAGGGTTATTAAAAAATTACAAAGCAATTGCTGCAATATTTATTTCCAAAATGTTTTCTCAAATTGAAGTACCATTTAATCCAATGTTATACATTTGAAGGAGACCAAATTTTTGCCAGATACGCATGACTTAATGGCTGAGGTACTAGACCACTTTAATTCCACCTATTATGAATATTACAAGGATAAAAAATATCACATCTTACATTTTAATTTTTATAATTTTTTCCTACTAAAATGTAATTTTTTTCTACAATTTAGTTGATTCTGCAATAAAGCTTAGTACTATTACGTAAGTATGGACTATTGCAAGTTACAGAAAAAAATTAGAGCAATGCTTTATAAACTTTAGGAAATATTTGTACCTGAATTCTGAAAATACATCTGGGGGAAAATGGGAATCAAGATATGAGTCCAATTAAACTGTGCCTCAGAACATTTCTGAAGCGTAGTCTTCATCCTGCAGTATTCCTTAATCTTCAAGCTTCCTCGTGGCATTCCTTTTAGCACTTCGTGCTTCTTTGGTAACTTGAAGAGCCAATCTTTCAGCTTTGAAGAGCAAATCTTTCAGCTTCATACCCCCGTTGTCTGTCACATGCAAGCAGTTGATCTTCCGTATTAGAGCCACATTTTATTCGTAAATTGCTCACGACTTCCAACCTTGCTATCACTCCATCATTGAAACATATCATTGCATGTAGTACACCACCTTTTAATGTATTTAGTCCTACAAAAACATTCTTGGGCAATCTTTTCCCAAATGCAATGGTTGAAATTTTCATTTGTATTCTGAGTGCCCCCATTAAGACATTTACTAAGCAAAACAGGGTCAGTTAGGTCTCTAAAAATTGGTTTTATTTCATTCATAACAGGCTCAGGAAGAGACTGCGGTCATCTGTGGACAACTTACGAAAGTAGGTGGCACATACAGCTTTTCTCATTGCTGTAACATCATTCAGAGGTGCAGTTCGTCTAATGGCCAGTCGATAATAACTCTGAAGAAGATCTATTTCAGTTTCTGTCAATCTGCCTTAGCCAGACAAATTTTCCGTCAGGTAGCAACTATCCTTTCATTTCTCTCCGTAGCTTCCGCAGTCTAGCGCCCATCCTCTTTTGCACATGTCCACAGCACTCCAGTTTTTTTTACCAAGGTATCACCATAAACATTGAAATCATTAATTTTATTGAAAGCTTTAGAGTCCCCATCGCCTAGGTACTTCGTGTACCTAACGTTATAAACGGGCACCGACCTCTGAAATATTTGTAGAGCTCCATCACACTCCATACCCCCACTTTAACCATCATAATTCTTAGGACACTGATGTTCAATATATCCTTCAGTGTTACCATGGCAGGTGAGGCAGTACTTGGTCGAGCACTCACCATCAAGTCTCCAGAGAAGTAGCACTTTCAACACCGTTCAAGGAACGATGTCCTTGACGTTGCCATGCCCCATCAAGTGCAACAGTACAGAGTGTAAACTTTTAGATGGCAGACCTCTCCCTAGTCCTGAATCGGTAGAAGTCTGTAAACGTCGAGAGGCTTCGGTAGGCACGCAGTTTCGCCTGCTGCCAACATTACGTAGCTGACTGTGTTATACAAGGTAGCCATTGTCGTCTGCCTCGTTATTGTTTTGCGCTGTACTGTTCAGTGTGTTTTTATTGTGCAGTTGTACTAAACAGTATCAAAATGAGTGAAGAGGCAGTTGCATCTCGGGAGTCGCCAACAACCCCTACCGGTAGGCCTACGGTTAGAAGGAAACCAGTATTACGTAGCGATGCTCGCAAAATTATATTGCCTGGGATTGAATGCTGCGAAAGGGAAAGGGAGCAGAAAAAATTGCTTTACCCCATTTACAAATCTTCAGTGAGAGCTGCTACATACACAGGACAAAGCATGTGTAGCATTGGAAGATTCAGACAGTTTTCCAAGAATCATCCTGGCGTATCACCACAAACGCCTGGCAAGGGGAATGAAAAAAAATGAAGAAAAAAAATTGCGAGCAGTGGGAATCAAACGTGGGTCCGCTGCATGACAAGCCTTTACCTAATCTTTTGCGCTACGCATGCTACAGTGACGTAATTATTGAAACATTGTACATTGCTCTTTTCGGGCGTTCGAAGAACACTCACCAAAGTTTCATTGCAATCGGATGAATGGTTTGTGAGTGCATAGTACACACACACACACACACACACACACACACACACACACACACACACACACAGGCCATGGCGCTTTCAGTTTCGTTTACGAACAACATTTAAAGCGAGTTTTACTTCCAAGCTTTTCGTCTGCTTTCGTGTAAGCATGAGGCGCAATTTGTAGTGCCAGCACTACAACTGGTAGGCGTGCCTTCCCCTTCCCCTCCCCCCACCCCCTACGGCTCCTCTTCCCTCGCCAGCCAATGCTTGCTTCCTCCTCTCCCCGCACTCCCCACACAACTCTGTCGTGTTACAGTTAACACACTTTAATGTCCCTGGCTCCACTAATATTTACAGTTTCTTCTTCTGCACGTTTCATAGATGCTTGAAACACAACCGTCAAGGCACCTAAAAGTATTTTTGTGAACTTGCTGATCCTACTGGAAGGAGGAGGATGGTCCATTAAACCACAAAACGTTTTAGCAGCCTCTCTTCTCTTCTCTTCTCTTCCCTTCCCTTTCCTATTGCACACATTGCATACACTAACTTCAAATTCACATCTGTTCGAAGTCATTTTCGAGGTCGATTTATTGCAGGATCCACGCAGAACAACTAATTTTGACGCTAAACCCTTCCTGCCACTTTGTTGTTCAGTTATTTCCAGACAGCCTACACCATCACATTGTTTACATTTCGCTACTTGCTTTATCAAAGAAGATAAGATGCCCACATCAACAACAAAAAATCCACTACAAACAGCGTCATTGTTAACACAAAAATTTGAAGCAGCAAGAGGTGTGCCATGTGGGAGTTCCTTCCCTGAAGAACTGATACATAGGTTACTCTCAACAGTGTGGCTTGCTTTGGTTGTGAACTGGTTACCACGGAATTTCCTTTTATTGAATTTCTTTATGCGTGGCATAGTTCGTATTTGTTTAATACTAAAGGATATGTACTTCCACAAATATACGTAGCACTTGGGCTAAAAACATTCAGTAACATGTGAACAAACTGATTCGGCGAAACAAAGTGAATACTAGGAAAGATAGTCATTTACGGACACTAGAAAGCTGCACTGTTACCAACATATACAGTCCGCAGCTCGTGGTCTTCCGGTGGTAGCGCTCTCGCATCCCGCGCACGGGGTCCCGGGTTCGATTCCCGGCGGGGTCAGCGATTTTCTGTGCCTCGAGATGACTGGGTGTTGTGTGTCCTCATCATTGGCTCGCAAGTCAAGCCAAAAGGGACAGTGCGATTTCTGTAACAGAAATAAAGGGGTTGTGGAGGCATACATGACCGTGACTTTAAAATTTGGTATATATAGGTCATTTTTCATTTGAAACCCTATCAATGTAATCAGAAAAGACTATAGAATTTAATAGTCATAAAAAAATTTCGATGTTTCCACCATTTATAAGTACCCTGTATCCTTAAGGTTCTTTACGAGAGTTCTGAAGAGACCGCGACTGCAAGACAACTGTAGAGCATCTTCAACCTAGGTGACTGTAAATATCGATGGGGACAACGTAATGAATGAATGAGGTCTCCTTTCTGTAGATGTAAAATACCGAACTCAGAAAGTACATTCAGACGAAAGCTGATATTGGAAGGAAATCATCAGTGTTCTTTCGAAGAAACCATCCCTGAATTCGCGTTGAGCAATTCGGGGAAATCACGATAACCAAAATAAGAAGCACGACTCTCCCGAATACGAGTCCATTGACTCGGGCACTCCAGCAGCCAACTCGGCATCACATGCAGTGACAGTGTTAAACTACCGTGGCAGTCGCTCCAACTAAGCGAGGAAAATCACCGTTTGTGCGATGACCTTGACCGACTGGGGGCCTTCAAATCTGGGCAGTTGGGCTCGTGTCGCCTCGACTGCGAAGAGTCGTTTGCGTCAAATTATCGCGTGCTTCTGTGACAGGCGGGTAGCGATGCGACATAGACAGAAACTAAACACGACAAGGTAACCGTTTTTGGTAATGACTCTGGCGTCATTAGTATTCCTTCTCGTACCACGAGTAGGGAGCAACGCCGAACAAAGTTTATAACAGTGCTTTCGCTATATTTTAAAGACTGCATCACCGGACGAAACTGATCTAAACGAGTTTGGAGTTTGTGAATCACTATTGTGGAACCGGCCAACAGTTGGCATGCAAATAAGGCGGGAAGGTATGTGTGGCACGTGCTCGCATCGTGTTTGGATAGGTCCGCTTTAAGCTGCGCGAAGCGGCTGAAGCAGCGGCGACCGCTTATTGATTGGGGTGTCGCGTCGCCTCGGCGTGTTCCACTGCACTCGTTGGACGCCCACTGCTAGAGGAAAGCAAAGGGAAAGCGCCGCTGTTCGAAACACTCACGCTTTTATCGAACGAGAAGACATTGTTGTCGGAGCTAGGAAAACCGTGTTTGAAGTGCGAGCATCGTTTTCGTGCGCTTGTCCCCCGTGCGCACAAATCTCTTCGTTCCTGACGTCTTATCAGTCTCACTGTTAACACGGAATGCGTCACATCTTGTGCGATACCCTGCTTTTATCTGGCAGTTTTCGATTAGTGGAGCTTAGTCACCCTGTTTAAATTTTCAGTTACGGAAGAAGCGATGTCGATTTAAATAACCGGACAAATATTGTCTTACGTTTTGATATTTGCATTCGGTGTTTTGGTTACAGTTCGTTCGGCAGGCAATTGTGCGACGTGTTTAAGTACTTGCCAGTGCATCCAATTTCTGTACGAACGTCGTTTCCTTTGGAATGCCACGCAGCGAGAACTGATAGTTAACGACACTGGAGAGATAACCACGACGCGGAGAGAAGGTGCAATAGCGTCGGTTTGTCGGAGCCGGGGGCGACGACCCCGCGCGCCTAACCCAGTTACGTGGAGTCTGCTGCTGCTAGGCGCCTGCCCCGCTCGCTATCGATTGCTTACGCCGGCCTCGGTCTGCGCGAGCCGAGCCGCCCGTGGCCAAAACAGACCACAGAGCAGCAGGTAACAACGAAAAGACCAGCGAAACGGCCGAACGTGAACTGCCGAGACTGCTCCGTTAGTCGGGTAGCGGCAGCAGCGAGGCTAGGGAGCTCCTCAGCTTGTAGGTCGTTTTTCTCTGTTCTCGGACACAAGTTCGTATGCGTAGCGAAGTGAGAATGTGAGGGTGCTCGCGCTGGTAATCGTTTTCGCTAGTTCCTTTTTCAGACCACACTAGTCTCTGACTGTGAATGATACTAAATTGATAAAAGCGCAGACGGGAAATGAAACTAGTGGCTGTGAGCAGCCTAGCTAACACCTGCGGATGGACTGTGCCGTGGGACAGTGTCGCAGGCAGGTTTCCCACATGTCCAGGAGACAGTTCTCATCAGCGCACGCTTCGGCGAAGGAAGAAACGCAGCTTCTTTATGTAACGCCTGAGTCCGCACGTGCAGTCAGCACGTCGTGTTGCACTGCGGCTCTGGTCGCACGAGACGTGTCGCTGTGAAACGACTTTGGTGCTGTCTGTAGCGGTGTGTACGAATGGCTCCAAGTTTCCTCTCGACCGATCCCTTCTTCTAGTAAAGTTTGGCTATAAATATTTGTTTCTCTTCAAATCAGTTCAGTAGTTCTTAGACACATCGAATCGTCAGCATTTTCCTTTAGCGCTGCGCTTAAAAAGCTTTTATTCTCTTTGTGCTAACTGCTTATCCGCGTTTCACTACCGTAAAAGTCAACACCCCAGACAAATACTTTCAGTAAAACGTCTAGCACTTTCATTTATGTCTAGATTTCAGAAACATTTTCGTCACTATTGCCAGTCTCTCTGTATCGGCCGTAGTCTGATATTTTGCTGTCCGAATTGCAAAACTTGTCAACTGCTTTTAGTGTCCCGTTTGCTAATCTAATTCCCTTAGCATTGCCCGATTAAGCACGGCTACATTTCCCTACCCTTGTTTTACTTTTCCCTCTTTTCGAGACACTATCCACGCCGTCGAACTGCTCTTTCGAGTCCTTTGCCGTCTCTGACAGAATTACAGTCTCATCAGGATGCCTCCAAGATTATATTTCTTCTCCCTGAAGTTTAATTCTCTTTTTCAAAGCAGGCGACACCTACGGACATTTTTCATCTCAAAACGAGCTTTAGAAAGGCGAATACGAGCCAAATTCGTTAGGATCTTGTCCAGGTCAGCAATGCGGGGTTGCTGCGCTGTTCCTAAACATCACGTACGTGAATATGGCCTCGATTTTGAGTGTCTGGCAATATTTTTCATTTTGCTTCCACTCGATACGGCTTCCGAGGCTACACGTAGATACCTGCGAACAAAAGCAACTGCTACACAAGAG